>NC_141697.1:979206987-980456987 GCF_964263255.1 Lissotriton vulgaris
TGTCAGCTAATATGATCATATGTGCTAGAATGAAAGCAAAGACCAAAAATAAGGGAACCTTATTAACAAACAGTTAACTAATCCCACTAGAGGGATGGAAAGGGACGTGAGTTGGCAAAAAATAATGGTGAAAAATTATAATGTCAGCCAATATTATCATAAGTACAAGGAGGAAAGCAAAAGGCTGTTTGATTTCTCTTGTTAAATGGTTTAATTTCACTTAGAGACTTCTTTTATAAATAATTTGTTAAAAACCACAAATACCACAATGCCTAGCTACTAAGAACAGGATGTGATGTAACATCAAACACTGAGGTTGCTTTAAATGTGTTACAAAAAACTTGAGAAAGTGATCGTGAGCAAGGTGCTAGGAGCACTGAAACGCGTAGATCGTGTTGTTTTCATTGCTGAAGAGATTTAAATAAATCAATTTGTGGAACTCAGAGGGAGTGCGCCCATTACTTTCGTCCAAGCGGCGGAGGAGTGTTAAATATATATACATATATATACATACATATACATACATACATATACATACATATACATACATATACATATATACATATATATTGGGTACAAACAACATTTGCAGGTACAACGCGTAGCTCCAGATCGAGAGGGCGCATCACTAATCCAGCACCTGCTAGCTGGGAAACATTGTGAACTCACTCTCCTCCTGACGAAAAGAGTGACGCTGCTCCGGGGGTTTTCAAGATGCGGCTTTATTTCTATTAAAACGCTGGCATTAAAAGTCTCTGGAAACGCATTAAAAGTCTCTGGAAACGCGTCCTTGGTCCCCCTTCTCAGGCAAAAGTCTTTGCCTCCTCTCTCCCCATGCTGGCGTGAGTTGCCTCGTAGAAGTCTGACGCCTGGGGGGGCGACTCGTAACTGATTGGGTACAAACAACATTTGCAGGTACAACGCGTAGCTCCAGATCGAGAGGGTGCATCACTGATCCAGCACCTGCGAGCTGGGAAACATTGTGAACTCACTCTCTCCTCCTGACGAAAAGAGAGTGACGCTGATCCGGGGGTTTTCAAGATGCAGCTTTATTTCGATTAAAACGCTGGCATTAAAAGTCTCTGGAAACGCAGGGCAGACGCGTTTCCGCCTTCAATGGCTTCATCAGTGCCCATTCCAGATAGTCTCTCGTTGTTTTATGGGGGTCTTCGCATGTGTTATTCAATTTTATGGCCACTCCCTGGTCATGTGTTCATCGGCCCCTCCTTCACCTCACAGGTGCCGGCACTTCCCGTTCCTTTCACCACTCAGCTGCATTCTGATAAGTGAAGTCCTCCATAGGAGCCCATACAGTGATGGATCTTCCTTAGACATCGTTTGATGCCCCAATCTTGGTTGGCTGGTGACCCCACGCCGGTGCAGTCGTGTGGAAGGTAAAGCCGTCCTTGGTCCCCCTTCTCAGGCAAAAGTCTTTGCCTCCTATCTCCCCATGGTGGCGTGAGTTGCCTCGTAAAAGTCCGACGCCTGGGGGGGCGACGCGTAACTGGTTGGGTACAAACAACATTTGCAGGTACAACGCGTAGCTCCAGATCGAGAGGGCGCATCACTAATCCAGCACCTGCTAGCTGGGAAACATTGTGAACTCACTCTCTCCTCCTGACGAAAAGAGTGTGACGCTGCTCCGGGGGTTTTCAAGATGCGGCTTTATTTCTATTAAAACGCTGGCATTAAAAGTCTCTGGAAACGCAGGGCAGACGCGTTTCCGCCTTCAATGGCTTCATCAGTGCCCATTCCAGATAGTCTCTCGTTGTTTTATGGGGGTCTTCGCATGTGTTATTCAATTTTATGACCACTCCCTGGTCCTGTGTTAATCGGCCCCTCCTTCACCTCACAGGTGCCGGCACTTCCCGTTCCTTTCACCACTCAGCGGCATTCTGGTAAGTGAAGTCCTCCACATATATATACATATATACATATATACATACATAGATACATATATACATAAAAAAAGAGGCAGAATGACTGGTTCATTGAGGTGAAATGTTGATGGTGCCTTGGGAATGAATGAAGAATTAGTGTGCAGAACTTCTCTATCTTCTAGAAGCTGTAGGTTAGGTTCCTTAATCATGAAAGCCTGAATCTCACCAATACACCTGGCAGATGCAATGGCCAACAGAAATGCCACATTCCACAAAAGAAATTTCAATTAGCACTTGTGAATTGGCTCGAATGGAGATCTCACGAGTTGCAATAAGACAGTGATCAACTGCCAGAGCACCGGAGGAGGCTTGATAGGAGGTTAAGTTCTGAATAGACCCTTCATAAACTCTTTCACGAGCCCTGTTGGACCACAAAAAACAATTGAACAGAACGTTGTCCGTATCTAAAAATTCACACTAGGTGCACCTTAATGGATGCATGCGTAAGGCCTGATTTGGCTATATGTAGTAGATAAGGTAGACTATACTTAACAAAGAAGGGAGGTAGAGTATAAAGTAGGATTCCTACTCCACGGGCACTGATAAATAAACAAGAAGAATCCTACTACCTGTGTGAAAAGGGGAAAAGAGGGGGGGACACTCAGTGTTGTGTAAAATACCCCTCACACACCAACAGGCCCCTTGGTGTCATGCCTCGTTCCATGGGTTTGGAGGTATAGTGTCTCCTTGTACTGAAAAAAATTGTCTTTCAGGGCCATGGTGATACACTCTAGGACCAGGTTTCTTGGTGTCTGGTATTTCCAAGTGTGGTTGTAGAGTACTTCTTCAATGATCTCTAGTGTCTCTTCATGGGGCAGGCTTGTGTACAGGCTCTCCACGTCGAGGCTCACCAAGAGTTGAGTGGTTGGATCAAAGGTTGTTTCTTCCAGGAGTTGTAGGACCGATTTGGTGTCCTTAAGGTACGTATTTGTTGCTTGTACCATCGGTCTAAGAAAAGCGTCTGAGAACTTTGACAAAGGCTCCAGGATAGACCAGAGACTATTGGTCTTCCGGGTGGGTTGTCAATGTTTTTATGTAAAACAACCTTTGATCCGAACGAGCATGGGAAGTACCTTTGCTCCAAGCTTAGCAGGACTATATGTCTACCACCTAGAGGAACAAAAAATTCTACATGAAAGCAACCCTTACCGTTTACAGATTGGCACCTGGAAACGGTACATTGATGACATTTTTATCATCTGGAACGGTGACGTCAACAGCGCCATGAATTTTGTAACCTGGCTAAATAACCAGAACGAATATCTAAAATTCACCAGTACCGTTTCAAGCACATCGATGGTTTTCTTAGATCTAAACATTTACAGTGAGGAAGGAAGGCTGAAGAGCACCACCCACTTTAAGCCGACCTCCAGAAATTGCCTGCTACGCTATGACAGTTTCCACCCAAGACATCTAAGGGAGAATCTGCCCTATGGGCAATTCCTGAGACTGCGGAGGAACTGCACAGAACTGAGCGAATTCAACCGACAAGCGAAAGACCTAAAGACTAAACTAATACAGAGGCAGTATCCCACCAGAACTATCGAAAAAGCGATGAAGCGCGCAAAAAACAATCACAGGGAGGCACTCATACAAGAAAATCTCCACGAAAAAGAAACACATAAAAGACCGATCTGTGTGACAACCTACTCCACCATATCGAACCAGGTGTCAAGGGTCATTGATAAACACTGGGGTATTTTGAATTGTGGAGACTTAAGCTTTGAGAAACCGATGTATGCACATCGAAGGGGCAAAAACATAAAGGACATAGTGGTCCACACTAGACCACAGGAAAATCAAACAGCAAGACTCAATGTAACTGGCATACAGGGTCATTTCCCATGTGGAGATTGCAGTTGCTGTCATCAAACCTAGAAAAGCAGAAATCTAACCTTCAGAAATGGCACGACATGGGAGCAACGCCAATTTTCAAACTGCAATACAAAGAATGTGATCTACCTAATAAATTGCCCATGTGGATTGGAATATGTGGGCATGACCACTCGACCCGTCAAAATAAGGATAGGGGAACACAAAAGTAACATTCGCTGCAAGAAAACAACAACCAAGATGGCATCGCATTTTTTGACACACCAGCACTGCATCAATGATCTACGCTGGACTGTCATAGAACGGTTGCCCTCGGAAGCAGGCCTGTTCCAAAAGGAACAACGTTGGGTGTTCCGCCTGGCAACTCATATTACAGGACTCAATGATGACATACCATGGAGCCAAGTCTCCTGATTAACCACATAACAGAAGAAGACCAGTAATTGTAAACCTGTTAATGCCTACCCTCTAGCCATCAACACTAAAACCGTTGAGCCATCACATGTAACACCCCATGTACTAATATCATTTCATCTCAGTGTTGAATGCATCTGCACAGAATCGTGGAAAACCAACAGCAGACACTGCGTTTTTTTAAAACTGAAACCAATGCCCCGGTTTATCGATCAAAGTGTCTGATAATCATCGACCAAATGCACCAAAAATGAAGATAAATCACGGCAAAATAAAGAGAAACCATCATGAGGAACCAGCGCCGATTCACTGACATTATCGTGCACACTTGGTCGAGTTCCGGCCTGTGCGCATGCGCGAGTGAGTACCGTAGAACCGGCATTGCGCATGCGCGAAAGGCAGACAACAACGCGACATCTGCATCGCATGAGCGCCGGACCAGCGCCAGCTATGGTAATAGCCTGTGAGTGGATAACGAACGGAAAGCCCTTATTTGGTCATACCGAATCCCGGTAATGAACGAATTACAGAGGTTTACATGTTACATGTGACTAGACCACATACGTGGAGGGGGTGGCTACACAGGTATCCTCCATACATGGTCATTTGCCGTTTCCGCCTATTAACCAATAAAAATATACCTTAATCCCCTTTATATACCGCCAAGCTCATCCATACTCCATTCACGGCGGAGCAGCACAGGGTGGTAGAAGGAGGCCAATACAGGCGGATTTCGTGAGTATTTGTCTAAACGGAATCGGACCTCTGTAGGTGCAAAATGATGGAGTTAAAAAGTGAGTAAATACAACAGCACTGATTCCACTCCTCTATCCTCATAGATTGTGGATCCACCTACCTACCTTGATGTCCAGGATTTGCTCATGAGGCAGTAGTCAACTAAGACCACAAGTATGTCTGAAAACAAACACATAAAACAAAAAACCCTTAGTGTACCTTACATGTTTGTGTGTGCTATATGTTTTGTATGTCTTTTTTCCTTTACAGGTTCAATGAACTGTTTGGGGCTCCAGGTGATTGCACCTGTCTGAGCCAACCCTATATGGTAACCAAACCTAATGGTTTTTTCTTTTTTCAGGACATGTAATTACATGTACCAGAGAACCGCTGTAGGCACATTGTAGCCGTCTTTAACGAGTGTAATCACTTTTTTAAATAAAATAGAACCCACTTTTCTTAGAAAAACGTGAGTAGGGTTGGGAGTTGTGCCCCGTCCTGAAGAAGGTACACCCGTACCGAAACATGTCGACGCACACCAGAGGTTCTGTCCCTAATTAAGACAGAAAACCTCGTTCCTTTGCACATTTTTTAACAGCACCAGCCAGGGGTACTGAATAAAGTTTTTTATTTTTACCCACTAGCCAGGTACTTTTTAACTTATCACTACACCTCCCACTCACATCCAATCCCTTCACTTGCACTCAACACACACCACACATAGTCTGATTTGTCAACGCTCCCGCGTAGTCGCAGGTCGAAGCGTGCCGCATCCCCTTAGCGGGGTGCGAAGACCCCAATGATGAAGCATGACACCAAGGGGCCTGTTGGTGTGAGAGGGGTATTTTACACAACACTGAGTGTCCCCCCCTCTTTTCCCCTTTTCACACAGGTAGTAGGATTCTTCTTGTAGATAAGGTAGAATCTGTTCAGTTGTCGAGGAGAAACAATGACAAGACTGAGAAACACACCACGAGCAGAATCTTTTCCATTTCTCCGAGTAGCATTTGAGTGTAGAAGGAAGAGGCGCTTTCTGAAGGATATAATTGCATTCGTCAGAAATTGTAGGAAGTAGGAATTAAGCGTGTTGAGGAGCCAGGCCGGCAAACTGAGTGTGGCTCATTGAGAGGAAATCCCCAGTCGGCTGGAAGTGAATGTGTGAACACTACGATAGAAGAAGAAGCTTGGTCTACTAGTACTGCCTCGCCCACGCCAGGGTGATTAAAATGAGCCAGCATGATTCTCTTTTCATTTTCTGTAGGATCTTTGAAAATGTGGGGTAAACACGTAAGTGAACGTCCCCGTTCATGAGCAGTTTAAGGCATAACCCCAAGAACCTGGCAGGGGAAATCTGTTGGCAGGGAACTTGCATATTTTTATGAGGTATGTAGTAAAGATATCTATGGTAGGGTACGGCCCCCAACTAAAAAAACCTTCTTTAATTGCCTCTCGCTTAGTTCCCACTTGTGACATGGATTGCTAGTTTGTTCTGCTGAGTAATCTGCCCACTCGTTTGGTACCCCTGGGACTTGCTCAACTTTCAATGAGATGTTGGCTATCATCCATTCCCATATTTGCTGTGCTTGGTCTGAGAGAACCTGTGATCTTGTCCATCCCTGTTTTAGCAGACACAACATGGTGGTACGGCAGTCTGTCCTAAGGAGAACCGATGAGTCTCATAACCTTGGAAGAAAGGCTTGAAGACCGAGAAAGACCGCCTTCAATTCTAGGAGATTTATGTGACATAATGCTTCCTGACTGGACCATTTCCCGTGGACCTCTAGATCCTGCAGGTGGGCTCCCTATCCTTCCATGGAGGAATCAGCTGTCATCACCACCCAGGGCACAGCAGGCAGGAAGGAAGGAGAGATCCTGTGAGATGTTTTCTTTGACCACCCACCATGACAATGCCGTGTTCATCTTGAAGGTTTTCGAAAGCATGTCTTCGAAACAACCCCAACATTGAGTCCATTGCGCGTCGAGCTGTTCCTGAAGAGGTTTCATGAGCAGGCGGCAATTGGGAATTAACTGGATGCAGGATGAAATCATCCCAAGCATTGATTTGTATGTCCTTACAGAAACACACCTTTTTGAAGATAGTGATAGTGTGATTGCCTGCAAGCAGCAAATCCTTTAGTCTGTGGGAAAGACCTTTGGCAGCTTTGTATCCAGGATTGCTCCTAGAAACACCACGGATCTGGAGGGGATGAAAGATTATTTTTCCCTGTAGAGCTTGAGGTCTAAAGATTAGAAAAGTTGTTGACGGGCTTCTGTGGACTTCTGAACCGACTGGAAGGAGGGAACTTTGATTAATCAATCGTCCAGGTAAGGGAATACCTGGTGACCGGACAGTCATAGAAAAGCAGCTACTGGCGCCATGCACTTGGTAAATACTATGTGGGGAGGTGTGGCGTAGTGGCATGAGCGACTGACTCTGGAGCATGGGGCTCAAGGTTTTATCCCTGCCAGCGGCGGCAGCTCAGCATCATGTGACTCTGGGGAATAGCTCACTTAATCTCCCCGACGGTCCCTCAACGCCTGGATACCCTCATGGGTGATAAGTTTGTGCTTTACAAAATGTGAACAGGGGCTGATTAGAACTCGAAAGAAAGTACCTTGAATTGATAATGGCACCCTGCCACCTTGAACATGCGAAACATTTGGGCTTCTAATGTATTGGAACATGAAAGTATGCATCCAGAAGAGAGATAGTCCCCTGTTTCCAACAGCTGCAAAACCTCCTGAAGAGAAAATCCTGAAGGGTTGTTTTTTGATGAAATTGTTCAGTAGCCTGAGATCCATTACTTGCCTCCACTTTGCCAACTTCTTTTTGATCAGAAAGAAGTTGGGATAGAAACCTAGGTTGCATTGATTGTGCAGCACCTCCTCTGTTGCTTTTTTGGAGAGAAGCGGGTGGATTTATTTTTGAGAACTGGAGGATGACGATGGGAAGTCTTCCGTGGAAGAAGATTGAGGCTTTTCCAGGGTGTGACAGTGCTGGAATACGTCAAACACCCATTTGTCGGAAATGATAAGCTACCATCAATTTGGACAACGTGTGATCGAACTGAAGTGAAAGTGCGGTGACAGGGGCCTACAGTACTTCATTGTCTCTTGTTGGCATCCTGAAATTTCCCTCCCGCTGATGGGTGTCAACGCCCCGGCTGTATGGAATATGTGGATGTTGTGATAGTCCTGCAGGACTGAACTGAATGTACGAGTTACTTACCTTCAGTAACGATGTATCTGGTAGAGACGATTCTAGCCGCAGATTCCTTAACGTAGACTTATCCCCAGTCATGAGACTGGATACAGAAAACGTTTCTGCCACAGCATCCCTGCGCGCCGGGGAAACGGCACCAAGTGACTGCGCCCTGATGTCGTCCTTGCCGGTGACGTCAGCGAGGATACAAAAGTCCCACCCCGGCGCGCCTACGTCAGTTTTCTTCGAGGAACTTTCCGCGCTACAACACAGAGCCATCACAACCAAAACTGTGAGAATATTGGAACAGTGTTCAAAAACCTAGCTATACAGAAGGGAAAGAAACAAAAAGGTGAGGAACAGCATATCCAGAATAGTGCCAGGCACTAAGGTACCAAGTCATGGAATGAAAGAATAGAGTACAGCTACTGGAAGCAAGCCTGCAACCAACAGACCAGCCTCCCTGGAAACAGAAAGCATGTGAAAAAAGAGCACAGCAGATGAAGAAATCCGCAACCACCGCCCTGAGCCAAGAAAGGGTTCAAGGCCAGAATGGAAGCACAACGACAATTCATCCCCCAACACCACCAGCAGGGGGCAGCACCTAAAAAGGCCCGGTGTCGAGACCCTGCCAGGGGAACTCAACCGTAAGGACTGCGAGAGTCAGAAGTGCAAGCAACACAAGAAAGCAGGGCACAACGAACCGTACATTGGAGATCAAATACATGGGCGCAGAAGTACCAGGCATCCGCCCACCAATCCCCAGAAAGAAAGGAATGGAGCAACGACAACAACAAGGCGAGCATCCCCCAGGGAGGGGGAAAGAAAAAAGCACCCACAGAGGACAGCCGCCCTGAAGCAGGCAAGTGTAGAAGACCGAGAAGGGTCCTCGCAGAAATGGGCAGGAAAGGCGGGTCGTGAAGGAATCTGCAGCTAGAATCGTCTCTACCAGATACATCGTTACCG
This sequence comes from Lissotriton vulgaris, assembly GCF_964263255.1. Taxonomy (NCBI): domain Eukaryota; kingdom Metazoa; phylum Chordata; class Amphibia; order Caudata; family Salamandridae; genus Lissotriton; species Lissotriton vulgaris. The sequence goes on from NC_141697.1 coordinate 979,216,078, forward strand.
AAGGTAAGTAACTCGTACATCTGATAGAGACTCCTAGCCGCGGATTCCTTAACATAGAATAGATACCCTAGCCATACCCCAAAGGGGAGGGGGGGTTCTGCGAGAACTCCCCAGCTCAGACAAGCCCAAGACACCTCCCCCCCCAATAGGGGACCCGCAACGGGGACAGGGAAAAAAGCCCTGTCCACCGCAGCAGGTATAAGTTACAGGCCCTAAGCTAAAGAGAACCTCATCATGGAGGAACACCTGCCCCATAGGGGATGTGTTAGAATGACAAAGAGGCAACCCAGCCTTCACCAACAGGAGAAAGCAATATGAAGGGGAGGCAGTGGGGGAAGCAGAACACCCCAAGCCCAGTCAACGCACCAGGGACCACCACCAGAAGCCCCAAGGCTCAGGCACCGCAGAGAAAGAAGAGCCACCTACAGACGCCAAGGAAAAAAGCCGAATACGGCGAGCCCTCCACCGAGAAACATACCCAGTGAAGAGGGCCGCCAAGCCCATCACAGCTTGAAGCCAAAGACAAGACTGAACGATGCCTCAGCAGTGAGCAGGCAGAAGAATAAGAACGGACGCTCACAATAGCCCCGCAGGACAAAAAGCAAGAGCTCCAGGGCCCAGGCCAAGGTCGCCGGCCACAGAGCAGAAGAGCAGGCGGGGACCGCCAGCTGCTGACGGACCATGTCGGGCTCAGAATATGGGCAAGCTAGTAAACCGTCCCACACTACCCCAAAAGGGGACCGCCCCAGACAGAACCGATCCACTAAGTAGTGAGAGCAGCAAGAAGAGGAGAGGAGTAACAAGTAGGACGGACCAGGCTGGCAACAAAGGAAACTATGCTCTCAGAAACACCAGACAGAGGCCCAGATAAATGGCAGGCAAAGGGCAAAACACTGCGGCACAACGCCGTATATGACAAAGCCACTCCCCAGTAAGGACCAAAGACTGCACCTTTGCAATACAACAACACCAGGGAAGGCGATGAACCCGCCAGGTGGAGTCTACAACCTCCCCGCATAAGACAGAGCTATAGGATAGCTACACATACCCCAAATAGGATAGGACACGTCCCAAGAAAGAATGGGAACCACTCTCAGGGAAAAAACAATGCCGCATCAGAAGAAAAAAATCATAGACCTGAGGCAGAAACCACAGAAGGCTTAGTGTTCAGCCAGAAAACTCATGCGTACCAAAGAAGGGGCCTGAACCAGCAGCCAACTGCAGAGCGGGGCCAACCAAGGACCAGAGTGCACAGAATCCCTCACAGAAAGTGTAACACCCGTCCAAAAACCAAATATCAGGAGCAAGTGGGATAACGTCTCCCACCAAGCCCTGGAGGATCAGCAGACCAACCTACTGAGGAGGGGGGAGGAGGACGACGGAGCACCGCAAGAAGACGCTGAATGACGGAGTCTGCATGAGTATTAAAGAATAGGACCCTGTCAAAAGGGAGGTCGACCAGACTCTCTCTAATATTTTCAGGGAAAACAGTATCGCGTAGCCAAGCATAGCGACGGAGAGCCACAGAAGTGGCCATAGCACGGCCAACAGCATTGGCAACAACCAAAGCTGCATGAAGAATAAACGCGGTCAACTTTCTACCATCCAACAAATGGCCCCGCAGATCAGCACGGGCCCCCTCATGAGAAACATGAAAAAAAGAAGAGACTCCACAGAATCCCACAGGCTAGAAGTAACCCTGGTCACCACAAACAAAGTGTTAAGCGCCCTCAATGCAGCTCTGGAAGAAGCGAAGGCATTACGTCCCCATGAGTCTAACCATCTGGTTTCCCGAGACGGAGGGAACACCACCACAGGCAAACACGGAAAGGCATTTCGCAGTAGAGCGCCTTGAGTAGAAGGGTGGAAAGAAAGACAGACCGGGTCGTGCGGAGCAGGACGATGATGGTTCAGTAGTGCCTGAGGCACAAGATCGCCTGTGGCAGGGAGCCCCCAAGCCCCATAAGAGAATTATGGAGTGACGCTTCAAAGGGAAGGAACAACTCCGGTCCACCAGAGCCCTGGTGGAGAATCTCCAAGAGGTTGTCCGTGGGAAATGGAGTGACAGGTTTACCCATCCTCAGGATCACGGCAGCCGTGGAAATAGCCTGAACAAAGGCAACACTGGCCTCACTAGGGCGCCGCAGAGGTGAAAGTAATTCCTCCGTGGGCGACGGCTGCAGACTGAGCCGCCCATCCCCAAGCCCAGGGGGAAGTGGCCAGCCCTGGCATATAGGAGGATCCACTGAGGAATGGGGAACCCGAGGGGCCCCAGGGCATGGTGGAGATGCCGGTGGAGAAGACAGCCGTGAGCCACTGAGAGAAGGGTTTGAGGTTTTAGGCCGTGGGGACGGCTAAGAGCCTCCCCTGGAAGATGGCAGTGAAAAAGCAACTACACGGCGCCCTGTCTCTGGAGAGGTACACACCAGCAGGTGACTGACCTCAGGAGAAGGGATCTCAGGAGACGAATCCAGGGTCCGGCGCGGTTCCGTGGAGTCCGCCATCAGCACCTGATCAGCGTCGACCAGCGCCAGAATGGGCCCACGTGGCGCCAGGCCGACTCCTGCCACCACGTGCTCTCCAGGAGAATGGGGCGTGGCCGACGCCGAACCGGCGAAGGCGCAGCACTGAAACTGCACAGGCTCGACCTTGGATAGGGCAGCCGCCTGCGCCGAGGACCGAGAGGGACTCTGAAAGGCACCCCAGGCTGCCGACTTCACCGAGGCCGGGGAGGAAGGCTCCCGGCACCGGCTCGACCTCTGATGAGGCAGCCGCCTGCTCAGAGAATCGAGAGTGACTCTGGGCTAAGTCCGGAGTCCCGGCGATCGCCTGCGACACCACAAGCAGCCCGTTGGGATTTGCGGCAAGGCAGGGACGCTAGGCTCCCACGAGGGAATAACTACACCTAGACGACGCCACCCTCCTACGACCTGAAGCCGAAACCTTTGGCGCTGGAGCAACTGGCCACTTGTGGAATTCCCCGTGCAAGGCAAGGGATCCGCAGAAGTCACAGGAGGTGGAGGAAAGGCCAAAGAAGCCTGCAGCATCGCCGCGTAGGCTGTCATTTGGGCCCTAGTAGCCTCTGCGAAAGGAAACGGCCTGTAGGGAGGCGACAGGCGGGGGCACCTGTCCTGGCGGGAGCCGGGGCACACTGCGGAAGGAGGACAAGGCCTCGGAGACCTACTGAAAGACCTACCAGCCGGTGAGCCACGGCCAAAGGGCCATGGCGAAAGGAGATTCCGCAGAGGAAACCGGCGGCTCCTTGACTCCGAGGTAGGGGACGGGCGCAGGGACGACACCGACCTAGCTAAGCGCGCCGACTGCAACTTCATCAAGTGCTTCAGCCGTGATTTAGGCTTTAGGTGTTGGCAGTAGTCGCAACTCTCCGCGTCGTGGTGCTCACCCAGGCACCACATGCAAATCGGGTGAGGGTCCGTCGCCGACATGGGACGTGCACAAGAGGTACACGTCTTGAAGCCCGAAGGCATTCGCACACTGTTCCACTTAAACGTCCAATCATAAGAAGAGAATGGAAGGCCTGAAAACAGGCCAGGACAGTAAACCGGATCCACGTTGCACGCGGAAAGAGAAAAAACAAACGTAGGCGCACCGGGGCGGAACTTATATACCTCGCTGACGTCACCGGCACGGACGATGTCAGGGTGGAGTCACGTGGTGCCTTCCCCCCCGGCACAGAGGGATGCTGTGGCAGAAAAGTTTTCCAGATCCAGTCTCACGCCTTGGGATAACTCTACATTAAGAAATCTGCGGCTAGTAGTCTCCATCAGATAATGCCAGCAAAAACCCTGTTGGGGCAGAGCTCAAACATCTGCTGGAATTGCTGTCAGGAGATATTTTGGCCTCTACTGCCTGCTCCGAAAGGGCTGAAAACTCCCTCTGCTGCAAGTTACCGAGCAACTTAGCAGTGTCTTTATCAGATTTGTGTAATGGCATGTCCAGTATTTTGGCTTATACCTCTGGGTGGAATGTAGTCGCCTTCAGCCAACCTTGGCATCTCAATACTGCTGCTCTAGCCATCAGTCTAACGGCTGAGGAAGAAAAATCCACGATCACATCTTGGATTTCAGAAGAGGCCTTTTCACCTTCCATCAGAATCTCTCACACCTCTTTTTTTCTTGTCTTCTAGGAGATACTCCAACAGAGATGAGATGTGAGACAACATATGAGGGTCGTATCTCCCAAAGATAGCCACGGCCAAGAGAACATCTTCCCTATATGGCAAAGACTGCAGCCTTTCTTATCCGGAGGGGCTGTGCATGTTGAGGAAGGATTTTCTGCTCTTCTCTGAGCAACTTAAATGACCGAATCTGGCGGAGGGTGACCAATGAGACATATAGGGGAACCTTCAGGAGAATTGCACTTTTTGTCAAGCTTTGGAATCAGGGTTAGCATGACTGGTAAAATGCGTTCCAGCTTTATAATCATAGAAGAAGCACTCGGTTTAGCTGGCATTGGAAGGTCACAGCACTTGGACGCTATCTTAAGCAGGTTGTGGAAACTGCAGCTATCCACAGGTAGAAAATCGGCTGCTCGTGGGGTAGGAAAGACTAGTCTTGGTGTGACACAATCATCCATATCATCATAGACATTAGGATCTGTCTGGAGATCACCCTCTTCTAATAGCTGGTCATCGCTGTCTTGGACAGCATACAGAATGGATATTGGAAGCAGTTCAGATCTGTCTTTTTCAGACCTAGGCGTGCTCTGCAGAGCAGGAGTAAAATCAGGGACTTTCTGCCTCAGTGGAGGCTGCTGAGCGGAGTTGGCACCAGGGAATCACTTGTAATAGTCATTTAGCAACATGCTTAAGTTGTATCCAAAGCAATTGGAATATTGATGGATGTTCACTGAACATAATGTTGCTTATTCTCTTGTTCCTCAGAAGGAGAAAACTCTTGGAATGTATCATATTCCTGAGCAAATGAATGTCCCCATTCAGAGAAAGAGTAATCACATTCAAGGTAGGTGGACTGATCCAGTCCACTTCTTTGTCCTTTGATTCTTGACACTTAATCTTTAATTGTGAAGATCAGTACGCAGGGCCAAAGATATCCTCAACCTCAGATTCCTGAAATCTATGAGGTGTCCTGGAAGCAATGGAGACATTTTTGAAAAATCCTGAGGCAGAGAAGGAGTTGCACCCTTACTGGGAATATACAGAATGTCTTTTCCCCCATTGAAGGAACGTCAAAGTTGGCACCGATGATGCGGCAGTCACAGGAATCTTCGCCGACGACGATGGCACCCACTGCTGTCCTGTAGACAAAGCGGTCGACGAGGAAATGTTCGTCGTCAGAGACCGTCTTGTTGATGTCAACAACAGTGTAATCATCGCGTTTTTGGCCACCTACATGATCGCAGTTATCGCCTTGATCATCGAAATAGTGGAAGTCGCCGTCGACGGTGCGGATGTTCCAGGCAACATAGATGGTAAGTTCTTCGTCAACAGTCGATTTTTCAATAAAGAGGGCTCCTTGAATGGGATTTGAGGACCAGATTGGGGTGCTCAATCAGACCGCTGATGAGAGGAGGATCTTTTTTCATCACTAGTCTCTTTGCTGTGAGAACTATGATGATGAGGATTCCACCTCTTTCTAGAGGAGGTATGAACCTCCCCTCAGTCAGAGATAAACTTATTTTTCTATAGACACAGAAGCAGTCTACCCTTCCAGTCTTTGGGGGTTCCTCAGAATAAAGTCTTGCATGGCCTAAATAGTCTTTTTTTAGACTCCGACATTCTGTGTGAAAGCACAGCCAAACACACTCCCAAACTGTACCTCAGATGATGGTAGGAGACGAAGAGATGAACTGGAAATCTGCAGGTCAAAAGGTTAACTGTGACTGAGCAAGAGCGCAGGGAGACTCCCCAACACCCGGCATGCAGTAAGAAATCTGAGGTATGGTGCCTTTGCAGGGGATGAGTGCATTAGGGTCTGTGCTCCGATTGGCTGAAGTTTGGGTGCATTACATTGATGTGATTTGGCTACCAACTGCTCATGTTTTTCAATGGAGTTTAACGCTTATGCTTCAATACTGCTTTTATTACTGTTACAGTGGGACTCCCACCAGGATGACGGGGAAGATTCAAGCATGTGAATCTATAAAAGATACAATGCCAGAGAATAAGCAGCTGCCACTGAAAATGAGACATGGAGCAATAACGTGGTCTTTGATACATTAAAGGCGGTTCAATTAATGGCATAGGGGATATACATCTCTTTAATACATCATGTGATTTGGAATTTGCTGGTTTTTACTGGTAGCATGTTTTGTTTAACTGCCTGACCAAACTTGGGGACTTCTTTATAACTACCTTAAAGGTAATAACCCTCATGTCGCTTGCAATGATTCATTTCACTGGAGGTCTCAAATATGCAGGGAAATGTAAACATGGGCTAATGAAAAGTTACTTCATCTACATCTTTTGCAATCAGGATAAGAAACATGAGTGACATTAGCATCACAAACACAAAATATATGTGTATGTTAATATGTAGAACATTAATATGTGTATACTAAACCATGCTGTCATTACAAGACAGTTTTACACTCTAAACACCATTTTTCAAGTCTTTTCCTTTCTTAGAGTTGTAGTTTATATTCACTTCAACTGGACCAATGTTGTTAACATACATAACTATGATTTCCAAAAAGAAAGCCAATGACTGAGCAGGCTGTGTCATACTCAATGACCAGACACCACGCTTATAAAGGTGAACCTTCAAAGTGACTAAATAAACCTGAGCTTAATGACCTGGTAGCTATGGCACCAAGCAGGCAGAATTACCTTAGAGCAACCCGTAAAGTATTCATGCAGTACTATAACCATAATGAGGTCAAAAGTCAAAACAATAAAAATCCAAAACCGTAAAATGTAATAAATAAAATGACAAAAATCCAATAAGGGGAACTGGAGATATGAATTAAAAAAAAATGTTAAGCAGGAATAGCACCAAGACGTACAAAGGGCCAATGATAGTCAATAGTCACAGTAGATCAGGACATAGACAACTGGACACTGACCTCGATGATGTGTGGGTCAGATACACCAACCAGACTAGTCCTGGTCAAAGATTCTACCTTCTGACTTTAGTCTTTTAATTACCAACTCACCAAGGTACTACACTTCTAAACCACCACCCCACACACAGGACCTCAGTGGAGACACTCAGACTCAGGGGTTTTATGCATAGGCCAACCAGCAGGGTGCAGTAACCACTAGATGCTCAAAAGAAAGGGAATCTTAAGCTTGTTGTGCCACTGTAGCTTTAACAAGTGGTCAGCTTTATGATTCTTGGAGTACACTTCTTTGCTTGAGGGGAGTGGAGGGTGACAAGAGGAAGCAGGTCCAGTGATTTCAAGGTTTGTCTAAGGTGGCAGACAGTAGGTTCAGTTCTCTTCTGTTCAGAAGTAGGCGCCTCATTTATGGATGGCACAAGCTAATGTGTGTGTGTGTGTTAAGGACTCCTGGGGCACACCGTATCAAATGGGGTAAAAGTTCCCAGGGCCACCCCTATTCACTCAGGGCATTTTTAAGTTGGCAGAAGTCTACGACCACACTAAACTTGGGCTCTGAGGGACTGAGAGAAGAGTGTTCTATGGTAATCCTAGTGTCCTCACACATCTAACACCAAACTTAAGTTTGTAGCAGCCGTGGTATCTCTGAAAAACCCAGAGACAGAAATCTGGTAAAATAGTGTTTTCAGCAACGAGTCAGTGGATACATGCAAAGTATTTTGGCATACTATTTCCATTCCTTTGACATGTGCCCCAAAGAAATCTTTCTAAAACCAAGCAGACCAGTCAAGCAGGATTTGACACTTTAGCAGGGATTTTATGAGGGCTCTAATGTTGAAAGAATGAGCACAGCGACTGGCGCCTATTTGGCTGGGGATACAAAACCAACGAGGGTGTACCTTGCTTATTGATATCGTAGGGGATTAGGATAATACATTCAACAACCCAATAAATAAATATCCCTTGGATATTACATAAATGAGCTGAACAATCCATCATCTTTTGATCAAAAAAATTTCGATCAGAAAAGAGACAGCTTAATATAGAAAATTCTCTTTACATTTTTGTATTGAAGAAATCTATCATCAAGAAATTTCAGAGAATATAATTAAGATACCCTTTATGCAGGGCCACTGGAATTATGCAATTGTTTGGCCATGGCGAATTTCACACAACTATAGATTAGCTGCATTACCACAATCATTTGCTGCATAATCTGCAGATTTTACCTAAAAAAAAAATAGTTTCTAGCTCAAATGGTACAAAAGTTACTAAAATCAGCGACATGTGACATCAGGCAGTGGAAGGCCCTTTGCAGAGGCTGACTGGTCACTTTTCTGTTGCTTTTTGCTAGATTTGGGTGTTAAACTGCTACTAATGAGATGCAACAAATGCACAGACAGTGTTAAGTTTAACCAGCATTAGCAGAGCCAAAAGGTCTTGCCTTTGTGAGGTTTATTGACTTTGCTCATGTTTTTTTAGCTATGTTGCAAATGGCTGAAAGTACTGTAAAAAAGCTGTATGACAACCAGCGCTGTCCGCATTATAACGCTTTTAAAAGATTTTCAGTTATGCTGCACTGAAGCTAGAGCTGCGGTAAAATATGGCCAAAAAAACATTGACAGTCAATAGATCACGCATAGGAGAGATCTACTGGCTTTGCCAATGTTTGGTATGGAATGCCATACGTTAAGTTATGAGTATTTATATAGTGTTTACAATGGCAGATTTGCTAATGTTATAGACTGGAGAATGCCCTTGTCAAGGAAATAGTGTGTCCTGATTCAAAAGTATTTTAGGACCGTACAAAAATTGAGAATGTGCCATATAAATGTGCTGAATGTAACAGAAGTTGTAGGTAGGCTTTAGGCTATGTGTTACTTTGGGTGCACTTTTTACAGAAGTAACCAGTAGTAAAATATGGCAATAATCAGTGTTCAGTGGGTTTCTTAGACCTTTTGGCCCCTGTACCACTGTACCTGCTGCACCATTCAAATTATAACCCTAGTGCCTGCAAGGTAAATGCACTTCTGACTGCTTGTTTAATAGTAAAATATAGCAATAATCTGTGATCAGTGGGTTTCCTAGACCTTTTGGCCCTTGTGCCATCGCACAATTCAAATCATGGCCCTAGTGACAGCATGGTAACTGCACTTGTGACTGCTTGTTTAGTAGTAACATATAGCAATATTTGGATGGCTCATGTGCCACAGCACCTGCTGCCCCATTCAAATCATGGCCCCAGTGCCTGCAAGTTAACTGCACTTGTGAATGCTTGTTCAGTAGTACAATATCACAATAAGTCAGTACTCAGTGTGTTTTCTAAACCTTTTGGTCCCTGTGCCACTGCTGCACCATTCAAATCATGGCCCTTATGCGTGCAAGGACAAATGAGGTAACAGTTTATTTTCAGTAATGTATGTGCTCCGAAAAAAACACAGTTGCAGACAGAATACATAATTATTGTGTTAGGTAGATAAACATGAAACCTTTCATTAATGCCTTTAAACTTATCCAACTCTCCAAAACGAGTTCCCACAGAGGTCATAAGTAAAGCATATGCTTTACAAATCAACGTGAAAACCAAGTGTAGAGCACTCGGCTTTGGTTGCAGTTAGACCCCCCCCCCCCTTCACATGCACACACACACTTTTTCTCCCCATTTTAGCTACTAGATGCTGATTTTCAACTCTGACATTGCAATGAGGCCTGCTCGTCAGACCTCAGTCCCAGTGCTCCTTCTCTAAAAGACAGTTAAGTCTAATTCTGATACAATTAGCTATGGACTTTAGCACAGCTGCAAGTCCCAAGCAAATGGTACTCCAGGTACCTAGGGCAGGGGTACTAAAGAGGGCACCTAAGGGCTGCAGCATATCGTATGCCCCCCTAAGAAAAAATCTAGAATAGCAGCTTCAAGGCCTTGCATAGTCATTCAAGTGTGATGCCACTTTAAGAAACATTTCAAAGTAATCATAAAGAACCACACCCTTTATTAGCAACCATCACCAAGGTGTGTGCTTCTTACTGGGTAACATCAAACACTCTTTACATTTAGTCAACAAAAATCCAATCTGTCAAACAATTGATATCCATTGCTCCCAACAAGTAGCTGGGGTTTCACCACAATTACCGAAAGTTAATTGAAAGAGACCTGGGGGACACAGGTTGGGCACAGCCCAGGTATCAGACTTATAGGTGAGTTAAGTATGCCAACTGAGAGTATGCCAATTTCAGCATGTCGAAAGGGAGGGGGGGTGCCCAGGCACTTTATCACTGGTTGGCTGGGATAAAGTGCACAAAGTTCTACAGCCATCAAACATATAAGGTCTAGCAAAAGGTAAAAACTGTGGGAAGACCCTACAGAAAGGGCACATTTCCTACAATGATCAGACCAAAGAACCTACAACATATGCATGATCACACCAAAGAAGTCATAGGTGGAATAGATATGAAGAATGGTTATCAACATGTTCTGCAAGACCTTACAATCTGTATCCTCTTTGGAGGTCAAAACAATGTATCCAATGAAAAGCCAAAGAATGAATAGGTACTAACTCTCCAATCCTTATGCCACATCAATGTAGAAGTATAGACATACCGATGTGGTTGAAAGGCAATAGGAATGATAACTGTGGATGTTAAAGTTAGATATTTACCAGCTGGGAGTTGTCTTCCCTGTAATTTGCTGCAATATCTTGGTTCTCCATTGCCCCACCAAGCAATCCTGTGGCGTATGTCTTAAGAGGCTGCTCAGCCTCACGGGCCCACTTGAACAGGTTTTCGACAATTCCCTCCTGCTGGCAACAAAAAGAACAAACAGGTCTTTATGAATTTCATTTAAAATGGAAGAACCCAATCTGGTGCAGTCTTTCTTAATACAATACATAAAAAAATATACAGTCTTTAGAGTAAGTGGCAATTTATCAGGTGAACAATTAATCTAGTCTTTTTGACAACTTCTTAAGATGAAAAAGCCATATGCCTAGAAAAAAATCCTTGTTACCAAGTGGCAAGGATAGTAAAACACTTTTCTTTTTAACAGACTGGACATCCAAAGGAGAATGATAGTTCACCAACAGTTCCAGACACCATTGAGAATTCAGTTTCTTTTGATACCAGAAGCTTAAACTCTTGACACATTATACTGCTAGAGAGAAAAGATAATCCTGCAGTAAGTGGTAATACCCATATTTTTGTTGACTATGACTCAGTCTAACACCGAGGGCTCCTCTGGATTTGCAATGAGGCTTAATAACTCACTAAGGTAGGGAAACTAAATTGCCCAAGCCTCCCATGGGTCTCATCGGCCCCAAAAGCTTAGGGCACAATAATTCAAATTTGAATCTTTACTTTGCAGTGAATATTGAAAATGGGTAGACCAATGTGAAATCTTGCACTATATTTAAAAAGTACAAACATAAATTGGGCTACCCTACATTCCATACCAGGTTAAGGAGTCACTTTGAACTACAATCCTGACATGGGGACTCTGTCCTACTTTTATGAGCCTGGTCCATTTCATGAGCACCAAAGCTTACAAATATCATATTCTCATCAGGACTGAACTGCTTGTTTCTGTCAAACATGGTATAATGGGTGAGCTTAGCTGTCCGATTATTATAAAACGCCACTATAGGGCAACCCTGCTCCCTGCCAGGAATATGGTCAAGTAAACAGCAACACAAGCAAGAATTTCCACTCTAAAGAATTTATTTTAAAATTCTAATTATTGAAAGGTTTTTAGACCCAATCACAATCCAATATGAAACATATTACACATTATTTGATGGAATTGAATAGTAAAATGTACTAAAAATGGAATGAAATGCACTATTTTTATAAGTAGTTAAATTACATAACAATGAGCAATTGCTTCATAAAATACAGGCCTGGAGTGGTTAAAAGGTCAAATGTCAAATACCATGAGCAAAAAGTAAAACACACTGACAAGCATCACGTAAAGTAAGATACATATCCTATGAATAAAGGTATTTAACTGCAGGATGAACAACTTTGCATTAAAATTTCAGTTCCCAGGAGCATTTAATGTGCAGCTTTATGTTGAGGAAAAGACAAATATGTGCTAGTCTAATTGATTGTTCAATAAATAAACTTAACTAACGTATCAATTAGTTACCCAATCATATGAATTTAAGCTATACAGAGGATTAACATATGGAGAACTGGGATTATAGGTAACTTATTTTTCGGTCACGGAATTCTCCTTTATATCCATAAATGAGAGACTAGAGTAGCAATCAATCAATCAATCATCATTTGTAAAGCGCACTACTCAACCCATGCGGGTCTCAAGGCGCTAGGTCTCAAGGCGCTAGGGTGGGGATGTTGCTACTGCTCGAAAAGCCAGGTCTTGAGGAGTTTTCTGAAGATGAGCAGGTCTTGGGTCTGCCGTAGGTGGGTGGGGAGGGTGTTCCAGGTCTTGGCGGCGAGGTGGGAGAACGATCTGCCGCCGGAGGTTGCTCTTCGGAAGCGGGGGACTGTGGAGAGGGCGAGGTCGTCGGGGCGGAGCTGGCGGGTGGGGTTGTAGAAGCTGAGTCGTCTGTTGAGTACGTTGGTCCGGTGTTGTGGAGTGCCTTGTGTGCGTGGGTGAGGATCTTGAAGGTTATCATCTTGTTGACCGGGAGCCAGTGCAGGTCTTTCAGGTGGGGTGTGATGTGATGTGGCTGTGGCGAGGGATGTCGAGGTTCAGGCGTGCAGAGGAGTTCTGGATGCGTTGGTGCAGTCTCAGGAGTTTGGCCGAGGCTCCTGCGTAGAGGTCGTTTCCGTAGTCCAACCTGCTGCTGACGAGGGCCTGGGTGACCGTTCTTCTCGTTTCAGTGGGGATCCAAATGTAGATCCTGCGGAGCATACGGAGGGAATTGAAGCAGGAGGAGGAGACGGCGTTGACCTGTTTAGTCATGGAGAGGGTGGAGTCGAGGTTGCGTGCGTGGTCGGTGGTTGTTGGGGCGGTTCCCAGTGCGTTCGGCCACCAGGAGTCGTCCCCGGCCGAAGGGGTGGATCCGAGGAAGAGGACCTCTGTCTTGTCCGAGTTCAGCTTCAGTCAGCTGTTCCTCATCCATTCAGCAAAGAAAGCTCTGCTACACAGATGGGATCCAAAACCATAATAGGGAAGATAGCATGAATTAATGAAAATACATTACAGAGGGAAGTCATGTCTACAAGGCTATCTGTGCTGGAGTCGATGTCAATACAACAGTGCGTAGCAAAGGTATGAACCAGTCTCCATAAGCCCGCTTTACAGCTATCTGGATTGGGTACATTCCTCCTTCCACATGACAGCAGCTGATGTTCTTTTTCGTCCCAAACCCAGCCACCACACCAAGCCTATTTGCAAGCTCAAAACCCCTTACAAGTTGAATGGGCCATGGTCTATTCAGGAAGATTCTGACAGCCTTTTGGTTACATGCGATATGTGTGGCAAAATCGATATAGCTATGGATTATTGCATGGGAAGTATACCTTCACAGACATCCCCATAAACAATAAAGAGCTACTGATTGTTTCTAACATATTTTGTCTTGTTTAAGTAGTATTTAGAGATCTTTCTACATCTGGATTTTAAAGAGATGTCTGTGCTAAAGAGCACACCTCTTCACCAAAGACAAGACTTCATTATAAGGTGAAGCGCACCTTGTCATTACTGTAGGAAGCTGGGTTTCTGTTGCAGTAACCGTCCCACTTTCAGCCAGACTACTGATGCACTTTGACTTGATGTGCCCTGGGTCCCCTGCCAATCAGATTCCCAGGGCCTTTGTTATTTCACAAAATTGTACTGTGTACCTCCAATAGGCACCTCATTGCCACATGTCAGTCCCTTGTAAAAGGTACTATGGGTATCAAGGGCACTGTGGCCAGAAAAGGCCTCTAAGGGCTGCAGCACTTATTGGGCCACCCTTAGAGGCCCTGTACCTTTACACACACACTTCCATTGCAGGCTGCTTATTTTGGTGCCATGCCTACAACCCACTGCCCTGGCATAGGTCAGCCACCCCTCTAGCTGAGTGCACTATACCAGTGATGATGGTACAGCAGGTGCATGAGCCCTGTGTTTCTACAGTGTCTAAGCCAATTCTTTGACATTGTAAGTGCAGTAATGCTATTAAGAGCATATGGTGCTGGGAGTTTGTCATTACAAACTCTACAGCATCATAACGGCTTTACTAAAAACTGGGAAGTTTGGTATCAAACTTCTCAGCACATTAAACCCACACTGATGCCAGTGTGGGATTTGAAAAATGCACTCAGAGGGCATCTTAGAGATGCCCCCTGAAAAACGATCAGCCTCTGATGGGTTCCCTGACTGGTACACACCAGCCTGCCACCACAACACATGTTTCTGAACCCCTGGGGTGGGGAGCCTTCGTCCCTGAGCCCAGAAACAAAGCATTTCCTGGGCAGAGGTGTCCACACCTCCCCCAGGCCAGGAAGAGCAATCTGTGGCAGGGGAACTTCAAAGGCTTTGCAGCCTTTGTAATGCGACCCCAGCCTCTCCTGCTATCAGGAGCAGGCCCCCTTCCTGTCTCCCCTCCTTTTATGTGGGAAGACAGGTAGGAAAAATTAGGCAGCCCTATCTCTAGCAACGCCACCCCTCAGGTGGGGGAGGCTGGGTGAAGTCCACTCTTCAGTGCCCGAAATCTTGCAGATGGTAGACACTCCCCAATCAGGATTAGGGGTTGTGCTCACTCCCCCAAATGGGGTGAGTACACAAAGGGTGTAGTCACCCTAAGGTCAGTAGACTATTGACTACTGACCTCGATACCCCTAAAACACCCAATAAATACAGTATTTAGGGGGCAGCCCTGAACCAGGAAGACAGATTCCTACAACCTACAAAGAAGAAGGACGAAAGAAGACGCCCAACACAGGAGACTGCAGAGAACAACTGACTTGGCCCAAGCCCTACCGGTCCGTCCACTGTTAACAGAGATCCTGTGCCAAAAGTTGCCTTGCCCTACAGCCAGCGACCTTCAGAACCCCTGGGAGGACTGACTGCCTTCAACAAAGACCTCCCCTGTGAACAGCAGCTCTATTCAAAAGAATCTCCAAAGAAAGACTCTGAGCCAGCTGAGGACAAAGAAACCCGACGCCTGGAACTACCACTGCACCCGTCGCCTACGGCAGAGTTTGAGTGGCCCACCGGTCCCAGCGAGGTCCCCCTGCACTCCAGAGTCTGAGTACTCAGTGGGTTGACCCCTCCAGGACTCCCAGACATTGCCTGAACCTCTGCACAGTGTCCCCAACCGAGAGTGGCCAGGTAAGGTAAAATCCGATCTCAGAAAACACCCCTGCATCCAGCCACCCTGCGCCCTAGAGAAAGGAACCTGAGGTGCACCTACGTCCCGAGCCCTCCAACTTACCTGTCCAGCTGTTGGTTCCTCCCTCCCGTAGGTCTTCCTTGACCGAGCCTGCAGCTAAAAACCAAAACCGAAAATCCCCATTGAAAACAGGGCACCCGACATCAAAACTGCACCCTGCACCCAGCAAACCCCTGCAGGTGCACTTTATGTGCTGAACCGGACCCCCTTTGCCCCCGAGCCAAACACCAGGAGCTTTGGTCCCACAACCCAGTGGCCTGCTTGTAAGCAGCCACCAACTGTAAATCCCTATACGCCATTGGATAATATTGGGCCTCAGCACTCTGCACCCAGCCGCCCTAGTACCACTCAGGGTGTAACAAGAGTGCATCCTTGACCCTGGGGGTACCCTTGTTCTAACCCCAGAAAATTACAATTGTGCAAAACTGATTTTACTGACCTTTTCTCTAGGACATGTCCCAGTGTGATATCTAGGCATATCATACCGAGTAGTAAAAGTAACTTAAAAAAGTTATCTAAAAAGTAACAAAAAATACGCTGTACATTCATTTTGATACCTTGACTTCCCTGTATTTCAAACAAACTGCATTTAAACTTGCATTCACTTGTAAACACTGAACAATATTTTACAAAGCATTTATTTCACTTACCTGTGCCAGGCTTGGCTTGGTTCTAGAAATAAAATAACAATATTTTTATACAAACTAAATTGGTCTGGGTTCAGCCTTTGAATGTGTGACATCATTTGCTGATTGAGTGTGTACAACAAATGCTTAACACTACCCTCTGATACCGCCTTACTGCACACCCACACTACCACAAAAAGAGAGTACGGTGCTATCTACTTATACCTCAGCCGATCTTTCGCGTTCTACTGGACTCTGTGCACAATGTATTTCATTTTGGTATAGTATATACAGAGCTAGATTCCTACATTCGAGGATCAGCGGTGGGATATACAACTTTGCATTTATTGGACTGACTTGGTTACTATCTGATCACATGAAATAACTCTTAGAAAATCTTTAGAATTCTGATTTTTGAACTGACAACTTTTTTCCAAATTGCTAAAAGTATTGTTAGGGCCTTGGTGAAGTCCCTTTAGAATGTTAGAAAAATAAAAGTTCACTTTAGTTAGGGGTAAGAGGGGTTAGAAGTTTATTTTAACAATGTCTATTAACAATAACCCTGCTGTTAGTGAAGAAACCCACAATGGCATAGGGGACCAGTGTGAGGAGCTCGCCCCTTATCTCCACTTAGGCTTTAGGGAGTTAATTTCTCTATGCAAACTAAAAAGGGAAATGCTACTTACCAGTATGCATCTGTTCTTGGCATGTAGAGCTGCAGATTTCTACACTTTGCAATAGATCGCCACCTGGTGTTGGGCTCGGATGATTGCATGCTGTCGTCGTCTTGGAAGAAATCTTTGTAGTCACGAGATAGGCGATTCCTCCCTTGGACGATAGTGTGAATGGGCATCGGCTCCATCCTTAGATTGTTTTTCGCCATGATGGGAAATTATGGAGTTAGTGGAAAGGATGTCCATGCGTGTATGTCTAATTAAGATAAAACTGGAACAGAAACAGGTCCCGGGGAGGCGTGTAGAAATCTCCAGCTCTACATGTCAAGAACAGATGCATACTGGTAAGTAGCATTTTCCGTTTGAGGCATATGAGCTGCAGATGCTGCACTTTGCATCGATTGTGCAGCAGTATCTACCCTAGCGGTGGTCACCTGTATCCGTTGCAGTAGTTTGAAAGAGAGTTTTGAGGACAGCTTGGCCTACTGCAGCTTGCTGCTTGGCTTGCACATCAACACAATAGTGTTTCATGTAGGTGTGTGTTGTAGACCATGTTGCTGCCTTGCAGATGTCTTCTAGGAGAATGTTCCCTAAGAAAGCCATGGAGGCTCCTAGTTTGCTTGTGGAGTGTGCTCTAGGACGAACTGTTAATGTGCATTTTGCCATGTGATAGCATATTTGTATACATTTAACAATCCACCTTGCAATTCCTGATTTAGAAATGGAGTTGCCTTTATGTGGTGGAGAGAAAGCTACAAATAGTTGCTTTGTTTTGCGAAAGGATTTTGTCCTATCGATGTAATAGAGAAGAGTTCTTTTGACATCTAGTGTGTGTAAAGCTCTCTCTGCTACTGAGTCTGGGTTTTGAAAAAACACTGGTAAATCTACAGATTGGTTTAGAGGAAAAGGAGTAATTACTTTAGGAAGGAATTTAGGATTAGTCCTTAGAACCACTTTGTTACGTTGTAATTGTAAGAATGGTTCTTGTATAGTGAAAGCTTGAATCTTACTAACTCTTGTAAGAGAGGTAATAGCAATGAGGAAAGCTGTTTTCCATGTGAGAAATTACAGTTCACATTTGTGTAAAGGTTCAAAAGGGGGTCCCATAAGCCTGGTAAGAACAATGTTTAGGTTCCACACTGGAGAGGGTGGTAACCTAGGAGGTATAATTCTTTTTAATCCATCCATAAAAGCTTTTGTTGCTGGTACTCTAAACAACAACATATGTTGTCTGTTTTGTAGATATGCCGCAATGGCTGCAAGATGTAAGCGTATAGATGAATATGCCAGATTACATCTCTGTAAATGGAGAAGGTAACAGATAATATTTTGGATGGAAGCATCTAAAGGATCAATTTGATTATTAGTGCAGTAGATGGCAACTTTCCATTTATCAGCATAGCAAGCTCTAGTAGTAGGTCTTCTGGCTTCTTTAATGATATTCATACAGTCTGGTGGCAGGTTAAGGTCATCAAACTCTAAGACTTCAGGAGCCAGATTGCCAGATTCTGTTGACTTTGATCTGGATGCCTGATGTCTCCATGGTTCAGCATGGATGGTATCAGAGATAGTTTTTGGTGTGGAACTAGGGAGAGTTCCAGCAGTGTGGTGAACCACGGTTAGCGTGCCCATGTGGGAGCTACCAGGATCAGTTTGAGAGACTGTTGTCTGAGCTTGCGTACCACTAGTGGTATTAGTGGGATTGGCGGAAAAGCGTACGCAAATCTGCCTGACCAGTTCATCCATATCGCATTGCCCTTGGACAACGGGTGTGGAAACCTGGCGGCGAAGGTTGGGCATTTTGCATTTTCGTGTGTGGCAAACAGGTCTATGTGTGGATGACCCCACTTGTGAAAGAATGGTTGAAGAACTTGCAGATGTAGTTCTCATTCGTGAATCTGATGTGTCTGTCGACTTAACAGATCGACTATCTGATTGTGAACTCCTGGAAGGTGTTCTGCAAGCAGATATATCTTTTGTGGAATGCCCCATCTCCAAATGTTTTGGCGAGCTGGGACAGCTGCAGGGAATTTGTGCCTCCTTGTTTTTGTATATAGTACATGGCTGTCATGTTGTCCGTCCGGATTAAGACAGCTTTGTTCCGTATGTGCACTTGGAAGGACTTCAGTGCTAGGAAAATTGCCAGCAACTCTAGGTGGTTGATGTGAAGCACCTTTTGTTCAGCGGTCCATCTTCCCTGAGTTGTGTGGTGGAGCAGATGTGCTCCCCATCCTGTCAGGGATGCGTCTGTTGTCAGTACTATCTGTGGAACTGGCTCGAGGAACGGCCGCCCTTTGGACAAGTTTTTGGTGTTCCACCACTGCAGAGAGCTATGTGTGCGGCTGTTCACCAACACCAGGTCTGTTAGTTGTCCTTGTGCCTGATTCCACTGATGTGCTAGACATTCCTGCGATGTGTTAGACATTCTTGCAATGTGCGCATTTGCAGTCTTGCATATGGTACAATAAAAACACAAGATGCCATCATGCCTATTAATTGCGTGAACACTCTGGCTGGGAGAAAGTGTTGGTTTTGAAACCTTGTGACTAAGGCTTGAATGCTCTGTATCCTGGCTTGACTGGGATAAGCTAGAGCTGTATTGGTGTTTATGGTAGCCCCTAGGTATTGATGTACATGAGAGGGCTAGAGATGTGACTTGGTGTAGTTGATTGTAAACCCCAAGTTGTGCAGTGTTTGAATTGTTTGAGATGTGTGTATGACACACTGATTGAATGACTTAGCTTTTATGAGCCAATCGTCTAAGTATGGGAAGACGTGGATATGTTGTCTTCTGAGATGTGCTGCTACTACTTCTAGGCACTTTGTAAACACTTGTGGTGCAGTTGTGACCCCGAATTGAAGGACTTTGAACTGATAGTTTGTCCTTCTAGTACAAATCTGAGATACTTCCTGTGAGAAGGATGTATGGGAATGTGGAAGTAGGCGTCCTTGAGGTCTAGTGTGATTAGGAAATCGCCTTGTTGCAACAATGGGAGCACTTGTTGTAAAGTGATCATGTGAAAATGATCTGAGTGTAAATACAGATTGAGAGGCCTTAGGTCTAGAATTGGTCTTAGTGCTCCATCCTTTTTGGGTATTAGGAAATAGAGTGAGTAAACCCCTGTTCCTTGATGTTTTAACAGAACTAGCTCTATTGCATCTTTTTGCAACCTCTTGTTGGAGCAGCGTTAGATTTTCTGTGGACATTGGACACTGTCTGGGTGGTATATTCAGAGGGGTAGCTGTAAGCTCTAGGCAGTAACCATACTGGATAATTTGTCTTACCCACTGGTCTATTGCGATGGAATTCCAGACAGGTAGGAACTGTGTTAATCTCCCCCTACAGGAGTGGAATACTGTTGAGGGAGCAGAAGGAAATCACTGTTTTGTGTTGGGAGAGGTTTGAATATTGTTATTTCCTCGACCTCTTCCCTTGTTGCTGTTGCCTCTGTAGACCCCTCTAAAGTATCCTTTATAAGAGGATGTTTGTGTATTTGTTTTAAAGGAAGCTGAATTGTCTGCTCCAGCTTGTTTGAAGCCTCCTATGTAGAAGAAGCGACAAAAGGAGCCTCTTGCATGGGTGGACTGTAGAGCTCCCATAGACTTGGCTGTGTCAGTGTCTTTTTTCATTTTTTCCAGTGCTATGTCTACCTCTGGACCAAACAATTGTTGTTGGTTGAATGGTTGATTTAAGATAGTAGTTTGCACCTCTTGCTTAAATCCTGAAATGCGTAGCCACGCATGGCGTCTAAGGAGGACACTGGTGTTTATTGCTCTGGATGCAGGGTCTGCTACATCTAGTGCACATTTATGGAGGCATTTGATATAAGCTTACCCTCTTGTATGAGGTCATCTGCTTGTGCCTTATATTGGTCAGGTAGATGTTGTTAGAGCTTCTCTAGCTGATCATAGTGAGCCCTGTCGTATCTTGCGAGGAGGGCCTGTGTGTTAGCGATACGCCATGTATTGCTAGCTTGGGCAGCTATTCTTTCTCCTGAAGCATCTATGATCTTTGATTCTTTATCAGGAGGGGGTGCTTTACCTGATGCTTGGGAATTTGCTCTTTTCCTAGCGCTTGAAACTACTAGGGAGTCGAAGGGTAGATGTCCTTTAATGTAGGCAGGACCCCCAGGAGCTGCTCTGTACTTTTTCTCCATCCTTGGGTTTATGATTCTAGCTCTTACAGGATCTGTACACTTCTGGTGCATGTTTAATGACGCATTTAATCACTGGCAGTATTTGCACAGATTTTTGGGAGTGTTAAAAAGTGTCTAGTAATAAATCTTCCTCTGCCTCATCTGAATGCATGGTGACGTTGTGATAGATTCTGCCCTATTAATTAAGTTTCGAAACCCAATATTGTCTTCTGGAGGAGAAGGTTTAGATGGATATAGATGTGGGTCAGGAATATCTGGTACATCCTGTGGGTTTAGATACTCCCAGTCTGGTGAACCGGTTGGGTAGGGAAAAGGGTCATCTGGTACTCTCCGTCCCCCCATGCTATACTCCTCATCATCAACATCCTGAGGAGGTGTATGTTGTGGAGAATGAGGAGGAGATTTTTAAGGTGAAATGTTTAAAGGGAGAGCAGGAGAAGGAGATACAGGAGAAGAAGGGTGCATAGGAGATGTGGCAGAGTCCTTCTTCTTGACAGGCACTGGAGGTGTAGGTGCTGTATCTGACTTCCTCTTCCTGTGTGGTGTGGTGGAAACATGTCCTGTTTCTGGATCAATGTAGATCCTTTTTTGTAAAGGATCTGGTTGGAAAATCTCCTCTTCATAAAGCATAGCTTTCGGCGTCAATCTTTTCGGTTCCGAACCGGTTTGTTGCTTGTCTTTAGCCTTAGGAGCCGATGTTGAGTCCTTTGGCACACATTTTGGCACTGAAGGTATTGTCTTTGGAGCCGAAGCCTGTTTCGTGGACTTGGAAGGATCGGAAGCAGGCTTTGTTTGTTTCGGCATCAAGGGTATTGGCTTCGGAGTGGAAGCTGTTTTCGGGGCATCGGAAACGGGCTTCATTGTTTTCGAACCCGCTTTGTCTCTGAGTCAACGGTTACGGAGTGTCTTTCGGAAAAGGGACTTCTTTTTGTTACGCTGCTGAAGGAGCAGGTGGTATCGGCACATGCTGTCTGCTTGGTATGGAGCTACCGGAAGGCTTCATTATTTTCTTCGGAGCCGGGCTCGATGGCAGGGCTTTCAAAGTGTTTTTTCGGTCTCGACTGGGCTCCGCAGGCAGAGTGTTGACCTTTGCCTTCGATTTTGGTGTTTGGGCTGGGGTAGGGGTAGTGGTACTCACGCGTTGATCCAAAGGTGCCTCGGATACGATCTGGAGATCATCGGAATCTTCCTCCGGTACACAATGACCTTCGTCGAAGATATCCACTGGTTTCTGGCGCTGATCTGTGCATGTCGCGTCGACGGACCCTCCGATCCCGAATGGTCTTTATCGATAGAAAGGATGCACAGGTTGTGCAGCTGGATTCGTCGTGATCTGGCGATAAGCACTGGTTACAGACCTCGTGATGGTAACTGTGTGGAAATTTTGCTCTACACTCGGGGCATCTTTTGAATGGCGTCCTTTCCATGAGGTGTAGGCCTCATGGCGTGCGTAGGCCCAAAGGCCTGTGTCAACGACCGGAATCGAGCTGACGAAGTTTAGTCGATGTTTATTGGTATCGAAAGTTGTTTGGTGAAATTTGAAGAAATTTTTATGCGTCGAAGTACTTGGAAAGTATATTTCGAACCGGCGCAGAAAAGTTTCATCCGAACCCAGTGTCGGAAAAAAACAATCTAAGGATGGAGCTGATGCCCATGCGCACTTTCGTCCAAGGGAGGAGTCACTTATCTCGTGACTACAAAGACTTCTTCCAAGACGACAACATGTAATCATCCGAGCCCAACACCAGGTGGCGATCTAATGCAAAGTGTAGAATCTGCAGCTCATATGCCTCGAACACATAATCATGGCGACCCATCCCTCCAAACAAAAGCTCCAGAAGAAGTTGGCAGGGTATGCGAACTATAATCTGTAGGAAACTGGCTCTATATATACACACTACACCAAAATGAGGTGTAGTGTGTATAGAGTCCAGGTAACCCCAGAAGTAGGCAGAGGTTAAAGTTAGATAGAACCTTACTCTCTATTTGTGGTAGAGTCGCCGAGCAGTAAGGCAGTATCAGTGGACAGTGTTAAGCATTTGACACACACCCAGTCAGCAAATGAATTCACACACTCAAGGACTGAACTCTAGACCAATTGTTTTTGTATATAGAAATATACAGTTACATTTTAGAACCGAGCAAGCCTGCCACAGGTAAGCATTAAATACTTTACAGTAATAAGTTGCTGATGTAGAACAGTTTGAAATTGCAATAGGAATTGTACTTTGTTTGATTGACAGGGGATGCAGTAGGTTGCAATACTTTGCAAATACAGTACATTGAAATGAATAGACTTTCAGTAAATTACAGGTAAGTTCCAATTTACGTTACTTTTCTAACTCAGTGCTCGATACCTAGCTTCAGCACTGGGACATTTCCTGCAAACAGGTAAGTAAATACGTTTTGGTTATTCGTGCAATTTTTAAAGAATAATTTTAGTTTTCAAAACTCCACACTTATAAACTTTTTTGAAGAAAATTGTCAATGTTATTCTATGGAGGAAAAACAGGTTATCGGTTCACAGGTAAGTTATCGACTATGGGAGTTAAGGTTCAGGGGTTAGACTCAGCTCAGGGGTCCCCCAGGGTCAGTGATGCACTCGTGTTACACCCTCAGCGACACTAGGGCAGCCGGGTGCAGAGTATTGAGGCCCAATGTCATCCAATGGGGGATAGGGGGCCTCCGGTTGGTGGCTGCTGGCAAGCAGGCCACTGGGTTGTGGGAGCAAAGCTACTAGGGTTTAGGTCAGGGCAAATGAGGAAACAAAAGTTGCACCCTCAGCGGCACTGAGGCGGCCGGGTGCAGAGTGCTGTTTCCACGTCGGGTGCCCTGTTTTCTATGGAGAAACTCCGGTTTGCAAATGCACTGCAGGCAGGGAGACTAAGGACTTCTGAGTGCGACCACCACTTTGAAAGGTAAGTTGGGATGTTAAGGGTTGGTTAGGCACCAGTGATTTCGGCACACAAGGCCATGGGGCATTGGGTGCAGGGGTGCCTTTTGGGGTCGTGTTGTTGTAAACGTATCTAGGACCCCAATTAAATATCCCTGATTTATGCCCTTATGTGGTTATAACAAATCATATCCTTATAAAGGGATAAGAATCATATCCATATTTAGTAATAGCCAATGCAGTCCAAATACGGCAAGGCTACTTCCTTAGACTCCTAGAAAGTACAACGCGTTCTTTAAACAAACCAAACCTCCAGCAACCCGGGAATTCCCCCTGCTTTTGTTTTGATTTGTCTTAGAACTCCTGCGAGTCCTGAAAGAACTGCCAGTTCTTAGTGACAGTTCTTATTGACGTCTTATGTCCAACCTTACGTCAAACACGGCACCTTCCAGATATAAATATACCAGCATTTGCCTTAAGCAACACATGGTGGTTTGGAGCAGAGCGGCTATCTACTTACCCAAAGCCCAGCTGATGCGAGTGCCGATGGAAGCCGTCCCTCCCATTTGACGCACTGAGAAAGACGCTGTCTTTTCTCCTGACGAGAAAATCTAGCTCCAGTGTTTCCCGTCACCCTTGTGGGTTACTGGGTGATCGAGTCCTGAGAACGAGATACAAGACCTCCTTCATTCTAAAACCAAGGTACGGAGCTGATTAGATCCTTAGAGAATTCTTGATTCAGATTCTTGGCAAAACTAACTTAAACTGCAACTCCTTTACTCCTTCCCACGTACTAGGCTTAGGTTAGGTACACTGGGGTAGGCGTAATTTAGAAGCACCAGTTGAGTACGGTTAGTCAACTTTTATCATTGTATGTAATTGTATATATTTGATCCATTTTAAGTATCATATGGCTCAGAAACCATATCAATGCTTTTACAGTATTTCATAATACTCCTTTTACTGTATGCACTTTACTTTCTGACAAGTATTGCAATTGTGGCAATTCACTTCTCTTGCATGAGAAAGAAGACTGCTCAATAAATAGCACCTTTTATTGAAAACGCCTGTCTCTCTATTTCTCTGCACTCTGGTGAAACTAAGTATGCACGATTGACTGAGTGAAATAGCTATCTATTGTTTTCACACGACTCTGGAGATATACTCCTTATTTTGGAGGGAGCAAAGTTGTCATGTTTATGCGGTTGTCAGAAGCTAATCCCTACTTGTCTAATCAGGGAAGTTAACTCCTCCCTGTTCATTCGAGAAAGTTTCTAGTGACCTCTAAGGTAGCTGGCATACCTAATTAGGTCTAACATATTCAGTAGAGACCTAGTCAACCTCAGTCCTACGTCTAAACTGCCGTTTGTTATTCCAATGCGCAGAGCCTATTGGGAATATAGGAACTACACTACAGTATCTTCTTACCAGCTCCTGGTCGCGGTTAGGGGGGGCCTTATGGATTTAGACTGCAGGTGTCGGCTGGATGTTTAAGGCAGGTATGAGGTCGCCGGATGTCGGTTCAGGATCGCCGGGGGTACCTCCTAGTGGTCTTTTTTTCACTCTAGCTCAGGCCGGGTTCGGCGGGTGCAGAGTGGGCTGGATTCCCGGTTTCCAGCTGCTGCCAGAGTTTGCAGATGAACAAATCCGGTGTTCACGGGAGAAGCAGTCTTTGGAAGTAAAGTCAGGCAGGTCCTCGGGGGTTTGAAGTTTCTGGCTATAGGACACGCTGGGATTTCGCAGGAGCAGGTTCGAGGGGAGACAAGTCAGTGAGCGTCTTCCTCTTGTTAGCTGGCTGCACTGCTGTTCAGTCCTTTTCTTCTCACAAGGTTCAGGGTACCCTTTAAATACTAGATTTAGTGGCGTTACAGGTGGGTAAAGGGCAGGGACCAATGGGTCCCCTCCCTGGGGTGGGTACACCCCCTATCGTGCCACCCTCCAGTAGGAGGGAGGCAAAAGCCTTTTCCTGGTTGGATGGGTCCCCCTATCCTCAAGATGGCGGGGACTCAAGAGTTGTGCTTCATCTCGCCTACCCCACTTGAGGGGTGGAGTTGGCAGTTCGGGCACATCTCTTTCGCTCACTTGTTTTTTCCGCTGGTTCTCCCGCCCAAAGTGGGGGGTAGAACCAGTGGGGACCAGTTACTGAAAGCAGCAATTGGTCTGGGGACGCTCATTCCCCAACATGAACCCTGCCCATCCTGGAGGAGGGGGCTTGGCACCTTGTCCCAGGATGTGCATTGTTTCGGGCCCCCAAGAGCAGCAGGTTCTCGACCAAGGGGTCCAGAAACATGTCCGTTGGTGGCAGCCAAATCAGCCACCTCGTCACTAGAAGCTGGTCGAGTTTCAGGGGGCATCTCTAAGATGCCCTCTGTCGTGCATTTTACATTAAATCCCACACTGGCATCAGTGTGGGTTTAATGTGCTGCGAAGTTTAATACCAAACTTCTCAGTTTTCAGTGTAGCCATTATGGTGCTGTGGAGTTCGTATTGACAAACTCCCAGCACCATATATTCCTAATGGTAGCACTGCACTTACAATGCCCTGGAATGGACTTGGGCACTGTAGAGGTACAGGGATCCTGCACCTGTACCCTCATCACTGGCATAGGGCACCCAGCTAGAGGGGTGACTGATCTATGCCAGGGCAGTGGTTTGTGGGCCTGGCACACAGGGATGTGTGACATGTCGACTCTTCACTTTGTTCTGCACCAAGACATGCAGCCTGCAAATGCAGTGTGTGTGTAAGGGTACATGACCTCTAAGGGTGGCACAATAAGTGCTGCAGCCCTTGGAGGCATTTTGTGGTCACAGTGCCCTGGGTACCTGTGGTACGATTTACCAGGGGCTGACCTGTGGCCAGAGATACAAATTCGGTTTAGGCTTCAATGCAATTTTAGGGACAGAACATAGGCCCTAGGTACCTGATTAGTAGGAGCCCAGAGCAAACTCAGTCAAAGAACATCAGCAAAACAGCAAAACGTGGGGGCATACCATGCAGAGAGAGGGCACTTTCTCACACCATCCCTCTGTGAATGGTGAAGACTTCTCAGATGGGGAAGAAGATGGATGGGATGAGGATAACTACTACCCGCACCCACCACTTTGTAGGGAGAGAAGGGTCCAAGTGCTGCTGACTCTCTCATTCCTAGGGCCCACACAGGTGGATCAGGGGACACTGAGGACAGACTCAATGAGGAGGACATCTGTGAGAAAGTGCCCTCTTTTTGCATGGTTGTCCCCACTTTTTGCTGAACTGCTGATGTACTTTGACTGAGTGTGCCCTGTGCACCTGCCAATCAGGTACTCAGTGTGAGAAGTTGGCCTGATATATGATGCTCACTACTTCTAGTGATCACCTTGTATCAGTCCAAACAACCCTTTTGGTGATTGGTTGCAAGTCAACCTTATAGACCAGCTATCCTAATGGTAGCATGGACAAAGCAGTCTTAGGCTAAACTCTTTCGGCATGTGAAGCCAGCTGTTTTACCACATATAACCCCTTGAATACCAAATGAAAGGACACCACACAGGTAGTTATGAAAATAAACAAGATATTTATTAACTAACATACACCTCTGAACTCTTTATGAGGTCAGAGGGCTAAGCACATGACAAGACTCTTAAGAAAAATACGTTAAGTTGCACGAGTTACAATGTTGCCCTAGGGGCGCAACAAACCATATACTAAACAAGTGGTATAAGGTAGTCGATAGAAGGAATGGAGCTGTCCAGAGGCTGTAGGATCGCTGGGACTACCCTATCCTAACTTTAGGTAAGTAATAGAAGGCCCACGGAACGCGTGTGCAGAGTGTGAACTCACACGCGAGATGCGTAACAAAGTCAATGGACAGTACAGTTTACGAAAAAGGTGAGTACGGACAATCCTGACTAGATAGGATTAAAACGACTGAATCTGGACACTAGGAGAGTCAATCTACCCTTGAGCACCGAAATGCTCTTGTTACCTCGCCCACGGGCTGCGGGTGTATAGGTGCGAAGTCGTGTCGGGGTTTCTGTGTTGAAGTCTATGGAGCCTGAAAGAAAAGATGCTGCAGGCGACCAGGAGGAAGATGTCCGGTGTGATCCAAGGGTGGATCAAGGAAGCTGAAGACCTGAAAGCAGAGGAGACAATGTTCAAAGTCACTAGCCAGTGACTGGAGTGGAACCAGGAAGGAACCAGATGCTGTCGTCGCGATCAGGTGAAGAGTGGACGCTTGACTCAGTAGCCACGTGGACCAGGAGGTGTCTTCGACGACCAGGATGGAGGCACGAGCTGTCCCACGTAGGCTCTCGCTGTCTGCGATGTTGGTTCCAGATTCTGCGTCAACAGGCCTTGACAAAGGCAACCCACGCAGTGAGTGGAAAAGGCGTCTGGTGCGGACCAGAAGGGTCCGGGGTGGTTCTCCTTTGCAGGGAAGCAAGGGCCAGTTTGGAGCACCAGACCAGCGGTGTGGATTTCAAGGATCGTCGTCTAGGAGGCCACTAGCCAGCCGGCAAGTGACCAGACAACACGTCGAGCAGCAATCAAGCAAAAGGGCCCCACGCAGATCTCGTGGATGCTGGAGGGCTGATCTTCTGTGCAGGAGCTGCTCGGGGCTGGGGCTTCTCAACCCCCAAAGCACTTCGTCGAGGATACCTCAGAAGTCATGCTGGAAGCGAAGTGCAGTTTCTTCAAGATGGCCGGTCCCACGAGTCTCGTCGCACCCACGGATCTCAGCTGTGCTATAGAGGTCGGAGAGGTCTGGAAGTCCGGGTCTCGTCGGGCTCTGAAGTCTGGATCCACTCGGGAAGACGACAAAGTGAACCGCTGGAACGCTTGATGGTGCCTGCTTGTGCAGGGTGGACACTCCTTGCCCACAAGGGAGATTTTTTCAGTCTTCTGTGGAGCAGAACGTCGAAGTCCAGAGTTTCTTCTTGTAAAGTTTCAATTCAGGATAATCTAGTCTGGAATGGGACCAGCTCCTACCTTTATTCTCCTAAAGGGGGCTGTACTATGACTCCTATGGGTGGGACCAGGAAGGGGGTGGTTACACCCCCTATCCTTTGTCCGGTTTCGCGCCAGACTGGGGCTGGAGTGCCCCAGCAACTGGTTTGAACCGGTGTATGCACAGGGCACCTTGTGTGCCCCAGGCATGTCTCATTCCTTTCAGGCCTGTCCTACCTAATACACAAAATCCTGTCTGGGGTGGTGCTACCACCTCCCAAGGCAGGAAACCCTTTGTCCAGGCCTCCCTCGCTGGAAGGACTCCCAGCAGCAGGAGGTCAGACTTGTGTCTGTGGTGGCAGCATTCATTTTGTGATGCTGAGGCTCGAGATAACTTTAACCGGGGTTCACAGTTACATACATGTCGTGTCCTTCTAGAAGGGTGGAAAGCTACCCCCGTCGCCAGAACTGGCGAGGGGGTAGTATTCCAATTCGTATGACACCTTACTCAACATGTTTTGATAATGCTATGCCAAAGTTAGCAATAACGGCGAGGATTATAATGCACTTAAGAGTATATGGTATAGCGTTGTCATGGAAACAGCCAAAGGACTTGGTTCCGAAAGCTGCAGACAGGCTCAGCTCATGCTAGAGCACCATCTCACATAATTCCAAGCACTCTGCCTCCAGGATTGTTAAGGCCTGCCATAGGAGTGACTTATAGGAGTATGTGTGTCCATTTTAGGTTTAGATATAGGTATACTATATCTAAAGCAAAGGGTGATTACACCACCTTGCCCCAGCTGATTGATCAGCCAGTTGTGTCAGATTTGGATGGCCAGCCAGGGGTGGCATAATACATGCTGCAGCCCCTGGTAGGCCTTGGGTTCACTTATGCCCTGGGTACCTATGGTACACTGTACAAGGACTTACAAGAGTGACCCAATACCAATTGGTAAATGCACCTAAAGTACATGGATGATAATTTAGAGAGAGAGCAGCTAGGCTGTGGGTCTGATTAGCAGGCCCACAGCCAGGGAAAGTCGTAAACCAGTGGAGCAAAAAGCAAAAATCTGGGGTGACCATAGGATTGCAGACCCTACTCTCCTACACTCAGGGCCTATGTTCTTTCCCGAAGACTGCATTTAAGACCAAACCCAATTGGCACTCCCAGGCCACAGGTCAGTCCCTGATAAATTGTACTGCAGGTACCCAGGGCACTGTGACCAGGGAAGGCCTCTAAGGGCTGCAGCACTTATTGTGCCACCCTTAGAGGCCGTGTACCTTTACACTCAATTCAATTCAAAGATAGCTTTATTCGATTTTTGATATAAAAGACCATAAAGCACATTTTAAATACAATTTAAAAACATTTCCTTACATTTGTACATTTAAAATTTATATAATTTGATAAAAACCTATAATAAGGTAAGTCCAGGAAGTAATATATATAATGTATAATAAGTTTAAAAAATGCTCAATTCATCGCAGCTCTACATTTTACTACGTACTTCAGGAACTTAGATACTGCTACCACAGTGACTTCATCTTGTAACATATACAATTTGATCAAGGCTGGTCTGCATTGCCTTAGTCCCCACATTTTTAACAACGGGACCAGGTGTCTCTTTCTTCCCCATTCAAAATATTTACAGAATAAAATACAATGAATATTTGACTGGTTTGTAATATCATCACACGGGCAGTTAATTAATTTGGCAGACCAGTCGTTTACAATAGGAAATGATATCAGCCTAAAAAAGCAGTCAGTTCTCATCCTAGTTAATAATAATCTCGTGTAACTAGATTGAAGTGGTGATAGGTATGGTTGTAAACCTGATCCATGCAACAGTAGGCGATGGTGGGAGATACTTAGCTTATTACCCTCTAAATAAGATCGCCTATCTTCCAACAAACCTAAACAGCATTCTTTAAGAGCTTTTTTTGAAATTAGAGAACAGGAAGTGGGATTTTCAAACAGTTCTGAATGGCCTATGGAAGTTAAAAATTTACCAACATGAGAAAGCCACACTATATTTCTAGAGGCTGCCTGGTTCATGCAGTCTCTAATGACGTCCCTGCTAAACTCTGTTTCACTTGATGTCCATATCTTGTGCCGGAGCATTATTGGGCTTATCTTAATTACATCAGTGATATGGACCCGAGCAAGTTCCTTGTGGCAAATAGTGGTAGAAATGGATCTGGGCACTAATAGTAAATATCTCAAAAAAGCATTCTCATTAATTTGGATCTCTCGACAATCTGCCATACCCCAGATTCCTGCACCATAGGTCGCGGTAGAAACGCATTTTGCTGCGTAGATGTTGAGCAGAATCTGGACCGGCTTTCCGCCCAATTTTTTTGCAAATTACTTTACTGCGCCTATTTCTCGAGAGAAGGCCAGATTGGGTATATTAATGGCTGTGCTACATGATCCTCTACTGGTAAAAATAATGCCCAAATAGGTAAAAGTCTTTGTCAAGCTTATCTTTGTTTGATTTAAAAAAGTATTACAATCTACTTTGTTTTTCGACATACAACACATAGTAAAGGTTTTCCCCACATTTATCCTAAGTCCTCTTGTGCCCAGAAATGAGGAAAATCCAGTTAGAGCTTTCTGCAGACCTAGCTGTGTTCTTGACATTATGACAGCATCGTCTGCATAGAGTAAGATGGGCACTACCATTCCATTGATTTTGGGATAATCTACATCCAGCTTAATCAAGTGATCTGCCACTCCGTTTATATATAAATTAAAAAGAAACGGGGAAAGGATGCATCCTTGGCGGACACCTTTCTTTATTGGAAATTTCTTAGTGCATTTTCCATTTTTCCCATGTCGGATCATTGCCCCCGCCCCTCTATATAATTCTTTTATGAACTCAAGAATGTTCGGATCAATTCCTAAGTCTATAAGGGTGCTCCATAACACGCTGTGGCTTAGGCAATCAAATGCTGAACTTAAGTCAACAAAAGTAATGTATAAATTGCCTTTTTTTGCCACTGTGTATTTACTTGTAATCAAGGCCAGGTTAAGACATTGCTCTACTGTGCCTAGCCCCGCTACAAATCCATATTGGAATTTAGAAAGGACTCCCTTTTCTTTTGCCCAGGTTTGTAGTTTGTTCAACAGAACTCTTCCAGCTACCTTCATCATCGAGTGAAGTAGGGAGATAGGCCCGTAGCATTTTGGGTCCGTTCTGTCGCCTTTTTTAAAAATAGGAATTACAACAGCTTCCTGCCATGTTGTTAGAAAACCTTCTAGGCTGTAACAATTAAGAACATTTGTAAGGAGTGGGGCCCACAGAGAAATGTTGTCTTTAAATATGTCAATCGGGATGCCATCCGGCCCAGGGGCTTTAGAGTTTGCACTTTCCTTTATGGCCTGTTCTACTTCTATAAGTGAAAAATATATCTGTAACGGGAATGTATCTCCCGAGGGTCTCTGCGAGTCAGTCTCATTTATCAGCCAAGGGTCAGGATTATTTGGTTCATCTAAGTCATCTTTTTTGTATAAATCTGTAAAATGACTAATCCAGACATCCTCTGTTATGGCAACCTCTAGAAGGTCTGTCTTCCTCTCTATAAAAAAAGGGAGCATTCACCTCCCTCCAAAACGCCGTACTATCCCTCAAGGTGCTAGCTTTTAGTAACGCCTCCCAGGTAGCATCTTTCAATTCCCTTTTACGGTTCTTAATTGAATGTTTATATGCCAGTCGAGCTGCTCTAATTTCTAGTAAGTCTTTGGGTACCCTTTTTAATGTGTCTTTAAGGGTATTATGGGCTTTAGAGCATTCAGAGTTAAACCAACCCAGCATCTTATCCCTATCATCGTCTCTTTGCTTCCTTGTCAAATTTTTCTTAATTGTGGATGCTATTTTTCCGAAGGCCGTTTTTACTGAACGTGGATTGAGAGGTTCTTCTAGGCATATCATAAATTGATCAAGATCCTCCTTAATCAGATCTTTCAAAAAAAAAATTCGGGTTTACCTTAGACCACTTTATAGAGTATCCGTTTGTACGTGCCAGTGAAATCGAATGACAGTATAAAGTTTCCGTCAAATCCAGTGTCTGACTGACCCTAGGACCTGCATCAAATTTTGCAGTGATCGGGTAATGATCACTCATAGCGATATCCTCAGTTTTAAAAGCCATAGCACTTCGGTGGTGGCTAGCATAAAGTCGATTATGGAGCTTGTCCCCCGTCCGTGGAAAGTGGATTGAAATTGGACCATTGGCTCGCTGAGCTCGTTAACAAAACCTAAGTCCCAGTCGTGCATTAATTTGTTCATTAAGTTTCCAAAGTGTGTTCAAAATGTGTGCTTGGTTCGCCTTTGAGGCTGGTTATGCCACAAACATTCAGTCCACTATGGGGGCATAAATGGCAATTGAAGTCACTCACCAATATAGCACATCTTTCCACTTTGTCCCTTCCCGCTCCCCAGCTCAGGGCATGTGATAGCTCATCCATATATTCTATTTGATCCTCCCTGCCAATATTATTATATAAGTTAATCAGCAAGAAACTCTGGGTCCCTATCCCTTTGATAATAAATACGTGGATTGAGTGCCTAATTTTATTGTTTTTATTTATATTCTGCTCAAGATCTATTCTCTCTACTGTCATATTTGCCATATTTGAAACATACGTGCAGAGACCACCTGAGCTCCTGCCTCTACCAGTCTGTAAAGCCGGGGTAAAGTTAGTACTAAAACCATCTAAATGGGTGGCCTCCTGATCCCAACACTCTTGGAGACATATTATGTTGAAATTATTAACAAAGGTCAAAAAGGTAGGGTCTACAGCTTTCTTAGAAAGTCCCGCGATATTCCAAGTTACAATGGCCACACTATCCCTTGAGTCTGTTTGAGTTAACTCCATTCTTGGCTGGGGTGTAGTCCCGTTATTTCCTGCACTAGCTCCTTGGGCTACCGAATTGTTTGAGTTACCATCCAGTAAAGCTTGCTCGTCTTCCCTGTCATTAGTTAGAACATCGGTCCCCCCAAGTACGTTGCTTAATACTAATGGGGACGAGCTGGTGGGTGCTTGTTCAATAAACAGATCAGTGATATTAATTCCTAGTTTATGTTTAGATGAATGGTGAATCCTCTCGTTATTTTGGTTATGGGTTCCCCTATGGACTATAGGCGTCCTGAGGTTTATAGCATCTGTGTCACTTGATACTAAGCTTGGTAGTGGTCAGTCCACCATTTCTAGGCAATTAAATAGATTGCTGGTTGGTATGCCCCTCCATCCCTCCGTATAGGATTGATCTCTTCGTGGGTTCCATGACCGAGCCTCCCATTCCCTTCTTCTATTCCAGGCGTCTACTTGACTCCAGTTCCAGTCAGATCCTTGATTCCAATTATACAGGGGTCCTTGATCATAAACATATGTCGGAGGATAAAAGAAGGATAGACGATTTGCGTCAATTCCTTCTTTTTTTGCCAAAGTTGGCCATGAACAGATATAATCAACTGTACCTGGGTCATCAAGATTTATGATAACACAATCCCCCTGTGTTCTTTTCTTTACTTCACCGATCCAGGATACCCTACGCAACATAGAAATTCTGCTGCTGCGATAGGGCGGGAGCGGTCTATTTGTGCTAAACCATTGCTGTACTTTATTTTTTTAGGGACCAGGTGGATTCTTTCACATTTTCAGAGAGCTCTGGAACCCCGGTAAGGACCACTGTAAATGGGCTTGCTTCGGGTGGGAGATCAATGGTATGCCTAAACCTCCCTCCTTTTGTTATCTCCATCAAGTTGTGGTACTGGCGACTTGGGTAACATTGGCTTCTGTTTGTCTACCTGAATAGGGTCTTTTGGGAAGTCAGATATTATATGAGTGTTATCTTGAGCTACATTTGGTTTTTCTTGCACATTGGGCACCTTTGCTGATGTTTTAGTTTTTACTGGTGGCCCTGAGTGTTTCTGTGTAATGTTGGCTTTAGTACCCCCCACATTAGTGGCTCCTAGACCTTTCGGGTTATTTGGCAAGGTGTTCAGCTTGGCTAGTTGTTTTTCAATGTTCATTAAGCTTTGCTCCATTGGTAGCAGATGGATCTTAAGAAGCTCCCCAAAACTAGCTAACAGCTGTTTATTTGTTTCACATAGTTTACACCCCCCCCCCCACACCCGTAGCATCTAGGTTTCCGGGCGTTTGGGAGAGGTTAATTATAGATGTATTTATAGGATTTGGGTCTGTGTAGATGGAGTAATTTGGTGCCTTTGGTTCTTTCAAAGGGCCTTGGTAGATTGTTGTTTGGACTCTTTCTTTTTCTTATTATTCCTTTGTTTTGGGATGGCTCCCTCTCTCCTCCCCATTTCCTGTTTTTTTAGGGGTTCAACTGGAGTTGGACTCATGGTTAGGTCTGGGGTTTTCTCTAGGTCTTCCCTTATCTCTGAGTCTATTGACAGTTGGGATGCAGATAGGTCTACCATGTTAGGCATACTATGAATATCTGCTGGGATTTCCAATAGCAATGGTCCGATTGCTCCTGGCTGGGTTGGGGTTCTAGCTGATGCCAAGGGGCCGATTGAGGACCTTCTTGCTAGGGCTAGGTCTTGTGATACCCTTCTTTCCAACAGGATGATGCCCTGATCTATAGCTTCATTGGCCCTTGTAATAAATTGATCTATCGGGCCTGTGATCTGGGCAGCACCCTGTGCCGTTTTGCTCCTACTTTCTCTGGTGCTCATAATTAATGGCGGAAGTCAGCGTATATTTTTATTACAAGGCTGTATATAAAATAAGATAGAATAAGGTAATAACGGCGTATATATGTAGGGAAGGGAAAGCCCTCTCGTAACGAGGGGGACCCCTCTTGCCAGCAATAAAGTAGGAGAGATAGATTTGGCACGTGGTCAAACAGTATTATTACAAAGGGCGTAGTCTGAGTATTGAGGAGTTAATAAGGTGGCCCAGTCCAGTCTTACCCGGTCTTTAACTGGCTTTAACGGGCCCGCCCTTGGCCCGGGCTTCGCCCGGCGCCGCCCCGCGCGCTCCCGCGACGCGGGAAACGAGTCTCCAATTTGAACGCCTCCTGGCGCTGTGTCTGTAGACGCGACTTCCGGTCGCAGGAGGTGATGGGGATTGTAGTTTTTGCCCCCCTCACGCTCTCCCCCACTCAATTTGAACGCCTCCTGGCGCTGTGTCTGTAGACGCGACTTCCGGTCGCAGGGGGTGATGGGGATTGTAGTTTTTGCCCCCCTCACGCTCTCCCCCACTCGGCGGCCGCACCCCAGGTCTCACAAGTGCGGCGGCGGAGGGAGAGCGGGAACCGGAGCACGGAGCTGGTAGAATGGCTGGCTGGCAGAATGGCTACAACAGGCAGGTAGCACAACTTCCTAAGCGTCCCCGCTCTGCCGCAAACGAGTCTCCAATTTGAACGCCTCCTGGCGCTGTGTCCGTAGACGCGACTTCCGGTCGCATGGGGTGATGGGGATTGTAGTTTTTGCCCCCTCACGCTCTCCCCCACTCGGCGGCCGCACCCCAGGTCTCACAAGTGCGGCGGCGGAGGGAGAGCGGGAACCGGAATACGAAGCTGGTAGAATGGCTGGCTGGCAGAATGGCTACAACAGGCAGGTAGC
This sequence comes from Lissotriton vulgaris, assembly GCF_964263255.1. Taxonomy (NCBI): domain Eukaryota; kingdom Metazoa; phylum Chordata; class Amphibia; order Caudata; family Salamandridae; genus Lissotriton; species Lissotriton vulgaris. The sequence goes on from NC_141697.1 coordinate 979,252,322, forward strand.
ACAACTTCCTACACTCACACACTGCCTTTGCAAGCTGCGTGTTTTGGTGCAGAACAAAGAGAAGAGTCGACATGGCACACATCCCTGTGTGCCATGCCTACAACCCACTGCCCTGGCATAGGTCAGTCACCCCTCTACCTGGGTGCACTATGCCAGTGGTGAGGGTACAGGGGCATGAGCCCTGTACCCCCACAGTGTCTAAGCCAATTCATAGACATTGTAAGTGCAGTAATGCCATTAAGAGTATATGGTGTTGGAGTTTGTCATTATGAACTCCACAACACCATAATGGCTTTACTGAAAACAGGGAAGTTTGGTACCAAACTTCTCAGCACATTAAACCCACACTGATGCCAGTGTGGGATTTAATGAAAAATGCACTCAGAGGGCATCTTGGAGATGCCCCCTGAAAAACGACCAGCCTGCGGTGGGTTCCCTGACTGGTACACACCAGCCTGCCACCACAACACATGTTTCTGGACCCCTGGGGTGGGAGCCTTCACTCCCTGAGCTCATAAAAAAAGCCTGTCCTGGGCGGAGGTGTTCACACCTCCCCCACTCCACGAACAGCCATCTGTAGCAGGCGACCATCAAAGGCTTTGCAGCCATTGTAATGTGACCCCAGCTTCTCCTGCTGTCAGGAGCAGGCCCCTGTCTCCCCTCCTTTTCGGCAGGAAGACAGGCGGGAAAAATTAGCCAGCCCAGAAGGTGTGCCCACCTCGGCCAACCCCACCCCTCAGGTAGGGGAGGCGAGTTGAAGCCCTGTGCCTTGTGATCACTTCCCCATGTGGGGTGAGCACACTACGGGTGTAGTCACCCTAAAGTCAGTAGCCTGTTGGGTACTGTCCTCGAGACCCTGTAATGGCTGCCCTTTTCTGGCTCTTTTGAGAGGGAGAATGATGGAAAGTGACTCCAGCCTATCACCCCCATAGTATAGGGATTAGGACTGTAGACAGGGCCCCTGTCTTACATATATTAGGACATTTTCGTATCACTTTCCTTAATGTAGGGCTTATGAATTTAAGTTAGGGGATAGATATATGAGTATTAGATATGATTTGCCCATTTGCTAACATATTAGGATGTTTTCTATGGAGTTATGCATACTGTGGGCTCCGTAGGTCTTAAACGAGACAGACTCCATTTTGCTTTCTGCCTGGTAGCTCGAGAAGGCTTTCTAGGTGAAGTGTAATGTTTTAGTTTCAAGCTGTTGTTCGCTTGGAGAGAACCGGTTCAGGCTGACCCTTATCGAAGGAATGTATTTTTCTCCACACCGAAGACACAACTTCAGGCCGGCCGGCTGGGAACGTGTCCTTGGTACGGGGAGGTACAAGAATTTGGTGGGCGGCAGGTTACTGGCCGTAGCTTTCCATGAGGGAACGGGCTTTGATATTAGCGAAGGTGTTAGTCAGTTTGTGAGTTAGTCCGTAGGCGGCATCTAGCCGTTAGCATCTCTGCCATTAATTATTTCATGGCGGACAGTCGCCATCTTTGAAGTCCGAGAAAGATTTAAGACCGAAACTTTCTGAGAAAGACTGAGCGAGAATTAGCGCGGAGCGCATTGATACAGAGAGAGAGAGAGACGGTAGCTAATAACCAGCAAGGTTCCGGTGCCCTGGAGGGAAGCAGACGAGGTTGAGCCTAGCGGTGCAGACGTGTACTTGTGACGGCTGGGGTGTGACTGCAAGGCGAGCCAGGACACAGAGACGAGAAGGGAACCTAGATGACTGCCGAGCCCAGACTTCATATTAACCAGGTGATGTCCGTCCATTTCTCATAGAGCGTGCACTCTAATCTTTACCTTTTCTTTGCAGAAGTTATGTTGCATAGTAATGTGATTTGTGTCTACTGTTAATAAATATCCTAATTCTTATAGAATTATCGTGTGCCTCGTGTTCCTGTTCAATCTTGGTAAATGTATCTCCTAGTTGAAAATTGTTTATGTGAACGGATGTGAAATCCCGATCGGGTAAATGGTGATCGAACAAAGAGGGAGTGAGTGGACCTTTGATGTCAAGAGCAGGAAGTACACTATATAATTTGGGAACCGTATCCAATGTTATTATTGTAGTTTTATCCCGAGTAGGTAACTGGAATATTATCCTGATGATTGTTCATAGGAATGTGGTCGTCGTTGATATACGGCGTTAGTGAGAACGCTGGGGGGGATTACCAGCGCGTATACCCACAGGATTGTGGCTTGGATAAGTGAGAGCGCCAGGAAGGAGACTGGCGTGTAGTTTCGCAGGATTGCGAACAGTTTGGAAAAGGGAGCATCGGGTTCTGCAGGCCCATGTGTAGACACACCGGATTGTGTGTCATATCTGCCCTAGGGTAGAACGGTCTGGGTCAGGGTGGCCGCGAGACCAACTGATGTGAATAAGATATTGTAGAAAATCCGTACATGTATATTGTCATTCCCCATCCTTAGGTGCGACCTGTATATATATCTGTATATCCATCCATGGTGAATACGATCTGAGGAGGGAAGGTGAGTACGTTTTGGCTGGGTTCTAGGGCCCCTGGGGGCTGATCCCATCTAAGTAGAAAATCCGGCCATAACAGACCCCTAAAACACCTCCTAAATACAGAATTTAGGGGACAGCCCAGAACCAAGAAGACAGATTCCCGCAACCTACAAAGAAGAAGGACGAAAGGAGACGCCCAGCAGAGGAGACTGCAGAGAACAACTGACTTGCCCCTAGCTCTACCAGCCCGTCTGCAGTTTTCAGAAATCCTGCACCAAAAGTCTCCTTGTCCTGCAGCCAGCGACCTCCAGAATCCCTGGGAGGACTGACTGCCTTCAACAAAACGTCTAGTATCAAGTAGGGGGGAGAAGGAAAAGTCTGTGACCCTTTCAATTTCCTTATTGTCAGTACCAAAAAATCTATGGGGGAGAAAGGATCACTAGTCCTGAGTAACCAGGGTTTTGAGTTATAATCGTTTTCTGTTCTGATAAAAAAAAACTCATTCACGTACCAAGGCTCGATTGGCGGTGTATCTTGATTCTCCGCCTTTGTGTTAGCGATGGGACAGCATCATCATTGGGTTTAGTTGTATGCTTCCTCCACCCGGAGGTAACCACTGGTTAGTGCAGTAGTGATTAGAGAAGAAAAGGGGGAAATGGGGTGTTTCTATAAGAAGGCTTATATGACTAGTTGAAGCAAAATTTAATTAATACTAGAAAAAAAGCCTGGTTAAAGGAATTGGCGTGCGTAGGAAGCGTCATTTGTTTTTTCTAATTTACTCATTATAGTTATTAGGTCCTGAATAAAGCCAACCGGACCCCTTATTGACATTTAATGGCTGAAACATGTCATACTTTTTATGGACAACAGTCAGTGCAGAAGCCCCTTAATACAGCTTCCTACGCACGCCAATTCCTTTAACCAGGCTTTTTTTCTAGTCGCTAACACAAAGGTGGAGATTCAAGATACACCGCCAATCGAGCCTTGGTACGTGAATGAGTTTTTTTTTTATCGGAACAGGAACAATTATAACACAAAACCCTGGTTACACAGGACTAGTGATCCTTTCTCCCCCCCATTGATTTTTTGGTGCCTTCAACAAAGACCAGATCTCCTGTGAACAGCACCTCTGTTCAAAAGAATCTCCAAAGCAAGACTCAGAGCCTGCTGAGGACAAAGAAACTAGATGCCTGGAACTACCTTTGCACCCCTCACCTCTGACAGAGTTCGAGTGGCCCACTGGTCTCAACGAGGTCCCCGAACATTCCAGAGTCTGCGTCCACAGTGGGTTGACCCCTCCAGAACTCACAGACATCACCTGCAGCCTCTGCACAGAGACCACCCCACCCCCCAACCAAGAGTGGCCCGAAAATTTGAAATCAGACTTCAAAAGACAACCCTGCATCCAGCCACCCTGTGAGCTGGAGAAAAGAACTCGAGGTGCACCTACGTCCCCGAGCCCTCCAACTTACCTGCCTAGCTGTTGGTTCCTTCAGGAGGTCTTCCTGAACAGAGCCTGCAGCTAAAAAAAAAAAAAACGAAAATCCCCGTTGAAAACAGGGCACCCGACGCCAAAACAGAACCCTGCACCCAGCCGGCCCTGCAGGTGCACTTTGTGTGCTAAATCTGATCCGCTTTTGCCTTGAACCTAACACCAGGAGCTTTGGTACCACAACCCAGTTGCCTGCTCGTAAGCAGCCACCGACCGGAGACGCCCTATACCTTATTGGATAACATTGGGCCTCAGCACTCTGCCGCCCTACTGCTGCTGAAGGTGTTACAAGAGCGCATCCTTGACCCTGGGGGAACCCTTGTTCTTGTATGGAAACATGAAAAATTACAATTGTGCAAAACTGATTTTAATCACCTTTTCTCTAGGAAATGTCCCAGTGTGATATCTAGGCATATCACACTGCGTAGTAAAAGTACCTTAAAGTACAGTAATTTCAATACCTTGACTTACCTGTATTTCAAACAAAGTGCATTTGAACATACATTCACTTGTAAACACTGCATAATATTTTGAAAAGCATGTATTTCACTTACCTGTGCAAGGCTTGGCTTGGTTCTAGAAATAAAATAACTTAACAATATTTTTATACAAACCAAATTTGTCTGAGTTAAGTCTTCGAGTCTGTGACATTATTTGCTGATTGAGTGTGTACAGCAAATGCTTAATACTACCCTCTGATACTGCTGCCCACACTACCACAAATAGAGAGTAAAGATGCTATGTACTTTCACCTCTGCCTACATTTGGGGTTCTACTGGACTCTGTGCACACTATACCTCATTTTAGTGTAGTATATACAGAGCCATATTTTTTTCCTAAACAACTCAGATTGAGATGTTTGCAGTTAAGATTGAGGTCAATGGATAGGATATTGCTTAAATCCTCAAGTCAAGCTGAACATCAGCAAACTTCCCCGATATACCCATATTTGCTGCTCTAAATTCTCATAAGGTCAAACCTAGCCCTCAGATCTGTAGAAAACAATCTTGGGAGTAACATTTTTGCATTAAGCACAAGGGTAGTCTTTGCACAACATAGCTTACTCTGGAATATCTTTTATTCATGGGATTTGGGTGTGCTGCCTCATCAGGTCCAATGTGAACATGAGGAAAAACAACTTTGACTAAACCAATCCTTTACAGACTAAAGCGATTGATCCTTGGTTCTTAACCAGTGAGACGAGAACCGCAGAGGGTTTGCACAGTCTACTCAGGGGAACCGCAACTGTTACAAAATAAATAAAAATTTATATATTTAAATTGATAAGGAGTAGTTTCTGTCCTGTAACTCCAGTTCTGTAGTAGGGGTATCTCTGTTATAGTCATAATCTAGTGAATAGTCCCGCCCATGTGCGTGGACCCCGGCAATCAAAAATAATCTCTTAAGTTGTCAAAAATAATGCAGAAACTGCAAAGACACTTAAGAAAGAATTTAAAGACAAATAATGCAGCCTATATCCACAGGCTACACTGTCCAGTACTTCAACTAGAAATTCCACCAAAAAACACCACACACAGCACAGCCTGCTAGTTTCTACCATAGAGAAACTTGCCTCCCCCAGTCAAAGACTCAGGAATGATCGAGAGGAAGGTAGGGACAGACAAGCCCCATAGGCTGCCATTATGTGGCTTAAATAGGATACTGTGCCTTTAAGAGAACTTTCCAGAACCTCTCCCAGTATCCCAGAATGCATAGCAGGTCCCTCTACTTTCAGTTCTTTTTGAAGGGGAAGCACGCCAGACCGGTCGCATTCTTTACATGATGAAAAATCTCCACCGGGGAGGAGGGCGGGCGCTTATGACTATAACAGAGATACCCCTACTACAGGACTGGAGTTACAGGACAGAAACTACTCCTTCTGTAGTAGGGGGATCTCTGTGTATAGTCATAATCTAGTGAATAGAATGGCAAGCCCATCCCCACACCAAAGCGGCGGTGGAGAATAAATACATAACGCCACTACTGTGCGAACAAATTCCGCAGCGAAGCCTGCCCAACCTGAGCATCTGCCCTGGCGTCAGTGTCCAGGCAGTAATGCTTAGCAAAGGTATGAACCGACTTCCAAGTGGCTGCCTTGCAGATTTCAGCAATCGGCATGTTACGGAGCAGAGCCGTCGTGGCAGCTTTGCCCCTGGTGGAATGAGCCTTAGGCTTACCTCCTAAGGTCTTATTAGCCTTTTGGTAACACAATTGTATGCAGGACACAATCCACCTAGAGATGGACTGCTTCGAGGTCGCAAGACCCGTCCTGACCGACCCATAATTGATGAACAGCTGGTCAGACCTACGAATATCCTTGGTTTTATCCAGATAAAATTTCAACACCCTCCTAACATCCAGGGAATGGAGAGACCTCTCCGCTGGGGATGAAGGGTTCTGAAAAAACGTAGGCAAATTTATAGTCTGGTTGACATGAAAATCAGAAATAACCTTGGGAAGAAATTTAGGGTGAGTACGCATAACAACCTTAGCAGCATGAAATACAGTATAAGGTTCATTACAACACAACGCCTGAATTTCACTCACCCTGCGGGCCGATGTAATGGCCACGAGGAACGCCGCCTTACAGGACAGGTGCTGCAACGAAGCCTTATGAATAGGTTCAAAAGGCTCCTTCATCAATCTGGACAGCACCACATTCAATTCCCATGAAGGCGAGGGAAGCCTGACAGGAGGGAATACTTTCTTCAAACCTTCCAGAAAATCTTTGATCACAGGGATCTGGAATAAGGAAGTCTGTGAAGGGCATTTCCTGTAGGCAGTCAATGCAGCAAGATGTACCTTAATGGAATGGACATTAAGGCCAGACTGCGCCAAATGTAAAAGGTAAGGAAGGATGACATCTTCCTTGCAGGTCGTAGGATCATGGTTCTTAGACTGGCACCAGATACAAAACCTCTTCCACTTGTAAGCATATGAAGTCCGAGTGGAAGGTCTCTTAGACTCCTTCAGTATGTCCATGCAATCATCGGGCAGATTCAGATGGCCATATTGCACTATCTCAGGAGCCATGCCGCCAAACTCAAAGACGAGAGGTTGGGGTGTAACATCCGTCCCCCGAACTTCGTGAGAAGGTCCGGCCTGCACGGCAACCGAATGTGAGGAAGGAGAGACCGGTGAAGTAGGTCCGTGAACCACCACTGCCTGGGCCACTCCGGGGCGATGAGTATCATCCGAGCTCTGGACCGGGCAAGCTTGATGAGCACCGCCGGAATCAGGGGAATGGGAGGAAAGGCGTACAGAAAGCTGTTCGTCCAGTTGATCCATAACGCATTCCCCAGCGTCCCTTGTTGGAAGTACCTGGAGGCGAAGTCTCTGCACTTGCTGTTTTCGGCGGTGGCGAACAAATCTACGTCTGGAGTTCCCCACCTTGCGAAGACTTCTCCTAGTACTTCGTCGTTTATGACCCATTCGTGGTTTTCCTGAAGCAGTCTGCTCAGTGCGTCTGCCTGAACATTCTGCACACCTGGTAGATGGGTGGCCGTTATCGTCAGTCCTCTGGCTAGGAGCCAATGCCAGATCGTCTGCGCCTCCTGTGACAGAGTGCGCGATCTCTAGCCCCCCTGCTTGTTGAGGTAATACATCGTGGTGGTATTGTCCGTCTGTACAAGCAGAGAGTTGGTCTGGAAGGACGGAAGAAAGGCCTTCAGCGCCAAGTGAACAGCCCTGAGTTCCAGGAAATTGATGTGATACGTGGCCTCCATCGGTGACCACGTGCCTTGAATCTGTAGAGTCCCGGAGTGCGCTCCCCATCCCAGAAGAGACGCATCCGTCACGACAGCCTGCGTGGGAATGTCCTTGTGAAAGGGAACCCCTCTGAGGAGATTCTCCGCCGAACACCACCACTTCAGAGACTGAAGAGCATGCAGCGACAGGCGAATCTTGTCGTCCCAAGATCCTTTCCTCTGATCCCACTGGTCCTCCAAGCACTCCTGCAGCGGTTTCATGTGCAGCCGTGCGTGTGGCGCCAGGAAGATACAAGAGGCCATCGATCCCAGTAGAGAAGACACCGTCCTCACTGTTGAAGATGGAGTCGTCATAAGAGCCTGAGCCTTCCGAAGGAGTGATAATCGTCGCTCTTCCGAAGGAGACACGCTTGCTGACAGCGTATTGATGGAGGCTCCCAAGTACTGTATGCATTGGACCGGAGTCGGGACAGACTTGGCCATGTTGATGTGCAGCCCCAGCTTGTTCAAGAGAACGCACGTCTTCTGGAAGTGTGCTCGCGCTTCCGAGAAGGAGGATGCCTTGATCAACCAATCGTCCAAGTACGGGTAGACGAACACCTTGTTCTTCCTCAGGTGCGCTGCTACCACCGCCATGCACTTCGAGAACGTTCTCGGCGCAGACTTCAGTCCGAATGGGAGTACTGTGTATTGATAGTGATTGGTGCCGACTTGGAACCGCAGGAACTTCCTGTGTTTGTGTGCAATGGGCACATGGAAGTAAGCATCCTGTAGGTCTATAGCGCATAGCTAGTCTCCCTGTTGCATCTAAGGGTAAATCTGATGCAACAACAGCATGCGAAACTTTTCTCTGCGAATCCATTTGTTTGCCTGTCGCAAATCCAGAATGGGCCTGAACTCGTTCTTGTCCTTCTTGCGAACCAGAAAGAACCGGGAGTACAGACCTCTTACTCTCTGAGACAGAGGTACGTCTTCCATCGCCCTTTTCCTCAACAGGATATCCGCTTCCGCCTGAAGCTCGCGCAGCTGAAACTGCGAGCTGACTGGGGGAATAGCTCGAGGAGGGCCGGTGAACCGAAGACTGTATCCATTGCAAACAATATTCAGCACCCACTTGTCCTGAGTAATTTTTCTCCACTCTGCCAGAAAAAATTGAATGCTTCCCCCTACCGGAGTGGGTAACAGATCCGGGGGAAGTAGGTTCCTAGGGCCTAGACCCAGCCTGGCCCTTGGGCGCCAGGGCCGACTGCTGGCCTACTCTGCCCTTCTGGCGCTTCTGGAACGGCTTACGGAACTGGTGTTGCTGTTGCGATTGCCCCGAAGCCTGTCCCCGTCCTCGGCCTTGCCCGCCGAACCGCCGTTGGAAAGGGCGGTACTGCTTCTTGGTCTCTTTAGGCTTCTCCAGGCCCACAGCCGTCAGCGTCTCGGCCTCCGCCTTCATGCGGGCCATCTCATCGTCCGCATGCTTCCCGAAGAGGGTCTCACCGGAGAACGGTAGATTGGCTACCCTCTGCTGAACGTCCGGCTTCAGGGACATAAGCCGGAGCCATGCGTGGCGCCGTTGGTTGACTCCGTGGCAAAATCCGTGAGCAGCCAACAGGGAAGAGTCCGCTGCCGCGCTGATAATCTGGTTGGCCACCAGCATTCCCTCACTCAGTACTTCCACGAAGTCTTCCCGCTTCTCCCGAGGTAAATGCTCCGCAAAGCGCTCGAGGGAGTCCCAGAGGGTGCGGTCGTATCGGCCCAACAGCGCCGTGGCACTCGCAGCTTTCATGGAGGTAGCGGAAGTGCCACTTTCCTCCCCGCCGAATCCATCCACCTTGACTCCTTATCGGGGGGAACCGTGGAGGACGGAGAGGTGGCATGCTGCTTGCGGGCCGCCGTCACAATGACAGAGTCAGGAGGAGGTTCCGTTCTCAAAAAGGCCGGATCCGAATCGGGGGCCCAGTACTTCTTCAGTAATCTTGATGGAGCCGCCTTCGTCACCGCAGGGGTGAGAAACAGGGCCATAGCCGGTTCTTCCAGGTCCGGCACCAGAGGCAGGAGAGGACGAGACAGGTGTTTTTGATGTAAAGTCTCAAAAATGACTGACGTTTTCGGAGTAGGCACGGTCAGGGATATGCCCAACTTCGCCGCCCCCGTAAAAGGACGTCATGGAACGCCACCAGGTCATCTATCGGGGACACTCTCGTGTCCGGTGACCCCGATAGGGTGGGAGACTAGTCCCTGGTCCCAGAGGACCTCGTTTGTGAGCGAGACTCGCGCCTCCTACGGCGGTGTCTCAACCTCGTGGATGATCTGCGTCGCGATCTCTCCTTCCTCCCAGAGCGAGAGCGAGACCTGCCTGCACGTGGCCGCTCCTTCGGTTTTCGTGGAGGGGTCTTCCTCGGTTCCTCACGGGGTTTCGGTTTTGGGGTCCCCTTAGGAGGAACAGGCAGGGACGGCAGGGAAGTGGACCTCGGAGGAGGAACCGTCGGCTGCGGGGTGGGCCCATGCGGAGGGACCGGAGGCGGAGGAGGGTCTCCTGAAGGCAGTGGCGGTTTGGGTGGAGGGTCCTCCTTAGGAACAGGAGGAGGAGTCGGAGTCCTGGGCCGAGATGGTGTGTACACCTCTGAGTACACCGAGCCCGGTGACCCTTTAGGCGAAGGGTGCGGAGAGCCAGCCCCATCAGCAGGTGACCGCTTCCTCTTGCGTCCTCCACTTGAAGCAGCGTGACTTCTGGGACTAGAATCCCTCTTGCGCCGTTTTGGAGAGGCTGACCGACTCCTAGACGCTGACCGTTGTCTGCCGGACACAGAGCGACGCTTCTCCGGCGTCGAACGACGCTTCCTCGACTCCGGCGTCGATCGCCGTCTCCTCGGCGTCGACCCTCTTTTCCTCGGCGTCGACCGTCGACTCCTCGACGTCGACCTCTTCTTCCGCGACGTCGTACGCCGCCTTCTCGACGTCGAGCGTTCCGTCTTAGACGAACGTCGCCGTCGTCTTGATGCTCTCGACGTCGAGGAGCCCCTCGACGTCGACCGGTGCCTCGACGTCGATCGACGGTGTCGCCTCGACGGCGATCGACGGTGTCGCCTCGACGGCGAGCGTCGATGCCGCTTCGACGGCGAGCGCCGATGCTTGTCACTTCGCCTTCGGCGTCGGTAGGAAGACCTCGACGAAGACGATGACTTCGACGGCGACTTCTCCTTCGACGTCGAGCCGTCACGCCGTCTCGACCTGGAGCCCCGGGGAGAAGGGGAGCACACCGCCGTCATCCCTCTCGACGTCGTCGTCGATGCAATCGACGTCGACGGAGACCGGGACCGTTTGCTGGACTTCCTGCCCCTGGGGAGCCCCCCAGGGGCCTCAGCAGAGGCAGAGGGAACCTTCCCAGCCTGCCCAGACCCACCTGCAGCCTGCAGACGCCTCTCCTCCAGGCCAGACAGCCTGATCTTCAATCTGTCCCTCAGAGTCCGAGCAGAAAGCTGCTGGCAGATAACACAATCCTCAGGGACATGATTTTCTGGGAGGCACACGATGCAGACATCATGGGGGTCACTCTTGGCCTTCTTCCTCTCACATGCTGGGCACTTATCAAAAAGGCCAGGCATTCTAGAGCCCCAAAACGCCTAAAACAGCACAAAAAAGGAGAAGAGAACACCAAGAAGTAAACTGCAACACTTTTAGAATTCAAAAGTGCCAAAAAATTCCAATAAACCCTTGAAAAAGGAAGAGCTCAATGCCAGGGTCCTGTAAGCAGGAGCCGGAAAAAAGAACTGAAAGTAGAGGGAACTGCTATGCATTCTGGGATACTGGGAGAAGTTCTGGAAAGTTCTCTTAAAGGCACAGTATCCTATTTAAGCCATATAATGGCAGCCTATGGGGCTTGTCTGTCCCTACCTTCCTCTCTATCATTCCTGAGTCTTTGACTGGGGGAGGCAAGTTTCTCTATGGTAGAAACTAGCAGGCTGTGCGTGGTGTTTTATGGTGGAATTTCTAGTTGAAGTACTGGACAGTGTAGCCTGTGGATATAGGCTGCATTATTTGTCTTTAAATTCTCTCTTAAGTGTCTTTGCAGTTTCTGCATTATTTTTGACAACTTAAGAGATTATTTTTGATTGCCGGGGTCCACGCACATGGGCGGGACTATTCACTAGATTATGACTATACACAGAGATCCCCTACTACAGAAAGTATATACAAATGGAGAAGCAACATTTAAAATGTAAAAAGTTTTTCTATATTGGATTGTCAATGAAACATATATCAATATTTGAACATTTGTTTGGTGTAAAGTTATTTTGATATTGTTGTGTGTTGGTTTAAAGTTTAAATCAAAAGAATTGCTTGAGTCGGGGGTCCTCTGCTTTCAATAATGACTTGGTCCCAGGATTCCAATAATAATTAGGTGGGGAACCATGGACGTCAAAAGGTTAAGAATCACTGCTTTAGATCAACAGTAACTGTCCATTGTGACTTTTTTGTATACGTGTGTCAGAAGGAGCCATGTGCACCATTCTCGTTGCTAAGCACCACCGATCCTTCTACTAATTCCCTTCTACTAATTCCCTTTGTTTCTACTCAAACCTGTTCTTTGTCCTCCTTTGGTCTTTCTGTTTGAGTGAGAGGCCCTTGGACCTTGTTTGGCCTTTGTCGGAAGCTCATCCTCCGCCGCACTCTTTTTTCCCCAAGCTTCTTTCTTTACCTCCATTTTTTATTTGTGTTTAATTGTCCTTTTAATATTGTTTATCCCAAACCAAACTCCAACAGATAATGTTACCCAACTACTAACCCATAGCAAACTCACCTTTTCATTCTATTCTACAGTCCTATCATTTACTTCATGGTCTCCAGCAAGCTCAGATTGTGGAAATGTCAGATTGTGGCAGAAAGAGACAGACTACCAAAAGGTTTGCTCCTTCAGCCCTACATTAACCAATCCATTTTTACATTACTCTTTCAATCACTGTTGTAGGAATTGAAAGTACTTTTACCTCCACACTCAGACTTTGACTTGACAGGCAAATTGTTTACCAGAATCGACTTTAGGTCGACTGATGTTAAATTAAAAATGTATTAGGACAACATAAATGCTTTTTTATCAAGTATCTGGATTTCCTCCTAGTGTTCATTTGTTCAACTAACCCACTTACCTTCGGAAGGAAGTTAATGTACAAAAAATCAAAATCTTATGCAAGTAATTGGAGAAGAGTGAGGCTGCTGATGCACGACAATTATTATTATGCGCATAAAGTTGTTCCATGACTGTTGTAGGAATTACTCAGCAGATTTCGTTTATCCAGGCACCCAATACAATCAATCGTTTAATGTTGTTCTGTACTCCATTCCAAATTAACCTAAATAAAGGACCATGCCCTTGATTGATCTTAATCACAGATATAGGGAGCTGGAATTGCAAAGGACATACTAAACCTTTAAACCTTTATTGCCCTCCTCAACCTCAAAATCCCTCACGAAACACTTCACAAGATCAGACACAAACAGTATTAGCAACCCTGTCCCCTCAATCATTTCCTGTCCACAGCCCATAAAGCTTTTGAGAATACGTTTTAAGTCCACTCTCACACTTGTCCTGAGCTACCTTTTCCTGAAACACCACAGCAGTCTCAAGCCCCGGCATAATGTCCAGAAGAAGGCGGCACGCAGCAGTATTCAGAGGTGGCTCTCTGCTGGTCATCACATAGGCATTCACTAGCTGCGAACAGAGGAAGAATCAATATATTAACGGATGGGCAGGTTACAACCATTCATAACAAGTGCACTCTACCACAGTCAGAGACATGAGAAAAGTTACTGTCTTGTAAGACAATGTTTTTTTCCATCTCCTATATGGACTGCAATGTATGCATTAAAAAAAACTTGCACAACACAAACTCCCTCAAAAACGACCTAAAAATTAACTATTTTGCCACTCCAGTTGATGAGAGGCACCAACATACTGACTTTTCAAGTGGGTGATTAAGGAGTAAAATGTTTACAGAGCGGCACACAGGGAATAAGTAATTATCTAGACCTGAAAATGACAGAGGTTTTGAAGCTGGCTCTGCATGAACAGGAACTTGAAATTAAAGCAAAGGTAATGCAAGTTTATCAATAAATGGTAAACACTCAAGCAATGTCTTTAGTGAAGTTTATTAAGTCAGTGGGGGGCTCTGATGTTTTGTGAACAAATGTTATGAAACAGCTAATTTATCTGCAAGGGGTTCTTGATTGTGAGTCCAAAAAGAAGCAGTACCTACAGCATTGTTCAGATGAAGACTCCTGTCTGATCAAGAGGCATCTCCTATCAATATCCTCAAACAGACACGTTGGGTAACTTGACATTTTGTTTGAACCCCAAAAATATAAACACACCTATACCATCGATATTCCTGCACAGTCACTTAAAATGATAAAGCACAGGGTACACCAACACGTAACCTCTTGGTGCTGAAGAATGCCACTAAGGTATCAGGGTAAGCCAAACAGGCATACTGCAAATCTTTGCTTTTAACAGGTGCAAACTTTCAGACCTTTTTTTTTTTTTAACAGATTTTATTGGTCTGAACTCACATATAATGCATAGCTCCGGCCACCGGAGTCTGCTGAAAACATTAGTGAAGCAACAATAGCATCTGCAGACTTTTACAAGGAACACTAACACCCCCCCATCCCTCCCCCCCAGTTGCGCTGCTGCTAATACCTAAATACAAAAAACATCTGTGCAAAAGACATGCCAAGTCAATCTAGACACTTAACGGAATTGCCAAAGATCCAGCTGTCAAAGTGACGGGAGGGAGGCTCTCTCAGGTGGAGGGTCCAAGTCCAGCCCACAGTAATCAGCCCACCTCTTCCAGATTTTAAAGTGTTTACCGGGGCACCCCCTGGCCATGAATATATGTTGCTCTAGGCCCATGCAGGCTTGGGGCGCCTTCCAAGCTTTGGCAATGTCTCGTTTGGCCAAGGTGAGGCCCAGGAGTAACAAATGATGCTTGTACCTGTTGCCCCAATCCCTTCCATAACATGCAACAATGCCAATTTGGGATCACGAGGAAGTTCCCAGGCCAACACCTCTGATAAGCATCGAAAGACCCCATCCCAGAATCTATGTAGCGCTGAGCACCCCCATGTAGTGTGCAGGAGTGTACCAACCTCTGAGCCGCACCGAAGACAGTCTGGGGAACCCACCATGCCCGCCCGCCACAAGCGCTGCAGTACAGAGATCTGGGCCTAAATCCATCGTTTTCATGCACTCCACACCACCCCAGTTCAGACATGGCCATATGCAAATCAGTCTGACCCTGTGCCTCATGGGAAAAGTCCAGCCTGAACTGCCAAGCCATGCCTTCCCTGGACCGGAAACAAGCTTCCGATCTCTTAAACATAACCATACCATTGCATCAAACAATATAGCATTCATCATATTGCATATGGGGTTTTTTGTCCGATGGGAGTTCACTCCCATCGGACTGCCGTATTAGCCACAGTGCTCCAGCCAATACAAATTGAGCCATCGCGCTCCACTCCTGGCGATTCCATACAACCATGATGGAAGCCCTGGAATTGTTTTGAAAGAATGCCAATAGCCCGCGGTTTCTCATCAGTAACCCAGAACGAGGCAACCAGCGAGTAAACCGAGATTAATGCGATAATAGGCATTGTGTTAATAATTGTTGAACAAAACAATAATGCTGATAATTCTTGTCCTGATGATGATGTCATAATTTAAAAAGGCATCGAAATGTCGTCGACAAAAAACCCCATATGCAATATGATGAATGCTATATTGTTTGATGCAATGGTATGGTTATGTTTAAGAGATTGAGTCTGTAGCACTGAACAATAGTATACAGACAGATTTTCGCTTTGCCTTTTTAGCCATTTCTTTGTTGTTTTGTCTTAAATGTTGTGGGTCACGGCTGTGCCCACTTGTTATCTTGGTCTTAAAACTCCCTCTATGAACTTGATCATTTAAAATAAAATTTGTGTCCGGCTGGACAAAGAAACATACTACTTATTAGGTGTATGATTATTATTTTTTGCTATCCTGTCCACATATAGGGACCATTGTCTTTTGTAAATTGATACTGCCCAAGGTCCCTATGATATACCTTTTGGGTTCCCTTGTTCTTTGAAAATATATTATTCACTGTAAGGCAGGAGCAACACCCATTCAACTGTTATTAACAAAACATCAATCATTATAGCAAGAAGGCAGGGAGAAGAGGAATTGCAAAAAGGGTAGAAAGGCTAACATACCGCATTCATGAAGTCGTCATTCTTAAATAGTATTCGTAATAGGTGCCCCAGCATACACTCGGGATCAGCTCGACCTGGAGTGGGAAAAGGGAGGAGGGAGGGAAAGGGTAACATGAGTGCAAAGTATAGGGCATAAAGATGGGAACAGAGTGACGAGAAGTATGAGTGACAGAGGAACGGGAGCGTGGGAAAATGCCCAAGAGTTTTGAGAGCCAAATATGAACAGTGGAGTGGAGGGTAAAAAAAAGGAGAGGGGTAGGTTATAAAAGTAGAAGGACACAAAGTTGACGTGACAAAAATGAGAAATAGGAACAGGGTGGGAATGAAAGAACAGGGGGGGGGGTGAAGTGTGTGGAAGATGGAATAAGGCAGCAGCAAGAGGTAGGTGAAAGAGGGTAAGAAACATTTATGTAAGTGGGAGAAGGTTTAAGATTGTGGGATGTAAAAAAAAAAAAAAGAAGGGCAGAGGGTCGATAGTGAAGGAATGGGAAGAGGAACAGAAGATGAAACAAAAGTGGAAGAAGAATAGCAAGGGAGTGAAGGAAAGGTATCAGAGTGTGGGAATATAAAGTGAAGATACATAGTGGAATATAGGGAGCATAGTTGTGAACATGGAGGCCGGGTGATGTAATAGAGGAGTGGGGTTGAGACCAGAGAAGAGCAAATCATCAAGTTAGAGGTGAGGGGTAAGGAACAAAGGAATTGGAGTAAAGATGAAAAAGCTTGTGAAACAAACGAGACTCGAAACACATTTCACCCACACATGGTTGCTTAGATTAAAATTGCATAGACAAATAGAGGCTAGCCTGCATTTTGCATGACTAAACAGGTGTTTTTAACGCCAGAAATCCAGCATCTGTCTGCCAATTAGAAGACAACTGAACTCCTTAAACAACAGGTAAACTAACTTAGCAGGGCAATAGGTTTATATTCTGCCATGATTGGTAAGGCACTTACAGCCCTTTGACCCACTGTCTTGCGCAGGTAAAACCTTACATACTGGCAGGCACAATATATTTACCAGGATGTCGGTCATCAAATGGATCAGGATCTCCTTTCCGGTACTCTTCAGTTTCCTTCTCAATCAACTCCGACATTCTGAAGAGCAAAATAACAAATACGGGAGAACATTGAAGTACAACTATAAATAAGCTGGATTGTTCTACCCCATTACCTGTATTTTAAGCCAACCGAATTTTGCTGAAGTACATCTTTCTAATGTTGGATTCTTTAATTTTATACACACTGGTCTATGTTTTCCAGAAACTGTCGAATTCATAATTCCATTAAGCACCAACTGCATGTATAATTACATTTCAATACCCCCTGTTCATTAAAGCCTTAGAATTTCAAGGCACCTTTGGCGGCATTTTATGGAAACTATTCTTTAGCCAAGAATCTACCAAAATGAACTCCCCTCCTGCTTTCCTTAGTTTAGCCCTGGTCTCAAAATATGAAGGGGTAGTATAGATGTGCCATTCACTATAGGCAGAACCATCTTCCTTCCAGTTGTCATGTTGAGGGCCTTTGCATGAGGCGACAGAAACAATAGGAAGAAAGGTGTGTGTATTGTGGCAAACTTATAGCTAAAAACCTGAGGTTTGAAAAAAAAAGTTTTCAAAGGTTAAAAAGTATCCTGTAGGATCTTGTTGCTAGGGGGTTTTGCCTTTTACAAAATAATCCACAATGGACATAGGAGCTGGAGCTTTCACTATAGCCTCTGGATTTTTATGTTATTGTTTTTAAGTATTCCATAGAGTTTTCAGAGCTGGGCATGGCAATGGCAAGTTCAGGAGTCATTTAATTTCTAGTGCAGAGCGCATGGGTCCTCTGTGAGCTCTACGTTCTGTTTAGCCATTATATGTAATTCCAGCCACAGAAATTTGCAAACTGACATTCGTCTTATGACCTCTGTTGTTCAGAAGCAGAGAGCTGGAGACCTTTTACATCCAAGGTGTTATCTGACAACTTAGGGGTGAGAAAGTTAAGTGTCAGACATCAGACACTGCAGTGTGAGGGTTATAACATTTCTTGAACTTCTGATGATTGATACGAAATATTGTTGCCACCTGGCCCCCGTGCCAGCAGAAACTGCATTTTCAGTACTGGGATTTTATTTGACAACCTAATGTGACTCGCAAGTTGAAGGTATGCACCGTTTCCATTGAATCCACTGTACTGACAATTGCTAAGGATCTATAATAGAAAAGACCAGGTTGCAATATCCTGAAAATCCAGGTCTATGAGACATCACTACACAGAATATAAGCTCTTTGGCTTGTAAGCACTTCCAAAATCAAACTGCTCTCCTTTCAAATACTAGGCTCCCGTGGAACATAAAGGTTATAGACAAGACCCCCTCTTTTCTGAAGAATTATTTTTGATAAAGTGGAGTAGTACTTTGTAGTCTGCTCCAAGCAAGGAATGCTTAATTAGATTTGGAGTGCGATCGTTTTCAACATGCACCTGTCCTCTCCCTCTCCCTCTCACTGTGCGACACAGAATGAAGACATAAGCAAAAAAGCTGGGAACCACAAGACCTCCATTTCAGAAAATGACAGCTGGTATACTACAAGGATTAAAACAAACAACTTGTTCAAAATGCATTCAAGTACTGTTTCCTGCTCTTCTGAAACAAGTCCTGATTTTTCGGCTTGCCAACAACTACTACTAATGCTGGTGTCTCACCCGAATGCCTCCATTACACCCACAACTGCGGAATCCTCCTCTCACAAAGTTTAAATAACCTTACAGGTTCCCTCAAGATTTCTAGGTCACAAATAAATACATAACAGCTGCAACACTACATCACCCATGTCACCCACTACCACCAAACAACCTTGCCAGACCATGTTCTATAACTAGTCAGTTATTTCCTCTAATGCTCTCCTTCCAGCCCTGTACACTCTTCCTTGGCATAGGTTCAAAATCCCGTTCCACAGACTTTTCTTCTCCATAGTCACACACTCGCGAAAGCTCCACTGTACCTAGCACAATTCCCCTCATTACATTCTTCCCACATTACTCTGGTCCACAATGCCTCCGTGTGTGACTGTGTAACAACTGCTGCAAAGTATACTCTACCATATTTAATTACTAAAATGTCACAGTTCATTTCACCATTCTTTAGGATATAATAATTTAATCTCCTTCAGCTGCAATAGTAAAATGAAGAAAAACAAATTCTGGACGTCAAATGGAAATCATACTCACTAGTTAGATTTATAAATGAGTCAACTTCACTTTATGGATAGACAGAGCAGAAAGCTCCACGTGTTTAAGATGTTACAGGTGAGCTATGACAGCTATACATTACCAGCTGTGCTCCTCGTTGTTAATGTACCCAAACAAGAAAACTACTTCAAACCAATATTGCTTCCATTTTACAGCAATTACATTCTTTGTGCTCTCACCGGGTGAGAATGGGGACCATGTCCCGCCCGCTGCCATGTTCGCTTTCCCATTGCTCTAGCAAAGTTGTCAATTCTGCCTTCGAATCCACGTGCGAGGTTACCGAAGCCATGGCTCAGCCTAAGAAGGGAAGGAGGAGCACATTAATTTAGAGCATGAGAAGTTACAGAACAGTGGGCTATGTCCATAACAACAATCAGACTCGAACATTGAGAAACAGATAAAAAATCAGGAGCAACTCAAATGGGAAAACTGAAACAGGAACATGCAGCACTGGATAGACACTCTACTGATGCTTGCTAAGCTTGTACACCATATTTAAACAAACAAAAATACAAAGTGAGCTTGAGTTTTAAGCAAATGCGAATGAATTTAAGAATTTTTATTACCTAGACTCTGAAAAAGCACCAAGCCCCTTAACAAAACCTCACAGACAAATTTTCAGATTAAGATGGCTTTGCAATTTGTGCAGCATTTTCAGAAAGGGGATCATTAATATTTTGTATTCACAGGGAAGACACTGCATTTGTAACGTTAAAATAGTTTTTTTACACTAACATAAACAGGTCGTTCCCCTGACAGGCTGGAATATTAAATTATTTAGTTAAAAGGCATGAAACGAGTACTTCAACACCTAAAAATGTAATTTCGTCTGTTGAAAGACACTCCTGAAAATAAATGTAGACAAGCAAACTAACATCTCACTACTTGGTAAAACATGGTACTCAAGTTAATTGTGAAATAATTCTAACAAGGAAGGTGAAAGCACATGGTTCGGTTACATTTACAGACTCCGGGTAGGCACCCAGGTGTTTCATTGTTTTTTTAGCCAGATTTGGCAATTGCTCTTTAAAGTATTACACATTATACATAGGAGCTAGACAAGCAACTGCTGCTGAAAGCTCTCCGAACAACGACTTTAATGTAGAAAATAATTTCAGTGTAGGTTGCTACTTTTTGAGCCAATGAAAAAAAGATCCCCTTACCAAATAGATTTATAGATCCATCTTTACAGACCCTTAAGAGCTGTTAACATACCAGGTAGTATCAATCAGGGGGCATGGAAAAAGCTTGAAGTCATGTTTGGTCAAAATATAAAAGTGTATAGAGTACAACCGTTAATTGAAATCAAAACAATTTAGGAACAATGAAAATAATATTGCGGACCTGAAAAGCATAAATAATATTCAATACATACACCATTAGTTACGAAAAATATATATTTTTATTCTATATAATAATCAAAATTTCACGTACTTTAACAAGCATTAGAAATGCAATCGGGCTCGGATTTATTTGAGTTTGAGCTAATGGCATTGTAAATGCCAATGTATTGTTGCCATGTGTTATGGAGTGTGTTCATGTGGTGTGTACTGCCAGTGATCTCCTTGTGAGTGTGCGAATATTGCACCACTTGCCTGTGATGTCGTTCTCGTGAGTGGGAGAAGATTGCACCTCAGCTGGCTGTGGTCTCCTTGTGAGTGTATGCACTGTCATAGCTAGCCTGTAGATATGCATTGGCTTCACTAGCCTGTAGATATGCGCTGTCATTGCTATCCTGTAGATATGCACTGTCATCGCTAGCCTGTAGATATGCACCGTCATCGCTAGCCTGTAGATATGCATTGGCTTCACTAGCCTGTAGATATGCGCTGTCATTGCTATCCTGTAGATATGCACTGTCATCGCTAGCCTGTAGATATGCACTGTCATCGCTAGCCTGTAGATATGCATTGGCTTCACTAGCCTGTAGATATGCGCTGTCGTCGCTAGCCTGTAGATATGCATTATCATCGCTAGCCTGTAGATATGCACTGTCATCGCTAGCCTGTAGATATGCACTGTCATCGCTAGCCTGTAGATATGCTCTGTCATCGCTAGCCTGTAGATATGCATTGGCTTCACTAGCCTGTAGATATGCACTGTCATCGCTAGCCTGTAGATATGCATTGGCTTCACTAGCCTGTAGATATGTACTGTCATCGCTAGCCTGTACATATGCATTGGCTTCACTAGCCTGTAGATATGCACGGTCATCGCTAGCCTGTAGATATGCTCTGTCATCGCTAGCCTGTAGATATGCACGGTCATCGCTAGCCTGTAGATATGCATTGGCTTCACTAGCCTGTAGATATGCACTGTCATCGCTAGCCTGTAGATATGCATTGGCTTCACTAGCCTGTAGATATGCGCTGTCATTGCTATCCTGTAGATATGCACTGTCATCGCTATCCTGTAGATATGCATTGGCTTCACTAGCCTGTAGATATGCACTGTCATTGCTATGGCTTCACTAGCCTGTAGATATGCATTGGCTTCACTAGCCTGTAGATATGAACTGTCATCGCTAACCTGTAGATATGCTCTGTCATCGCTAGCCTGTAGATATGCACGGTCATCGCTAGCCTGTAGATATGCATTGGCTTCACTAGCCTGTAGATATGCACTGTCATCGCTAGCCTGTAGATATGCATTGGCTTCACTAGCCTGTAGATATGCGCTGTCATTGCTATCCTGTAGATATGCACTGTCATCGCTATCCTGTAGATATGCACTGTCATCGCTAGCCTGTAGATATGCGCTTTCATCGCTAGCCTGTAGATATGCTCTGTCATCGCTAGCCTGTAGATATGCGCTGTCATCGCTATCCTGTAGATAATGCATATCTACAGTCTATCGACGACAGCGCATATCTACAGGATAGCGATGACAGCGCTTATCTACAGGCTAGCGATGACAGAGCATATCTACAGGCTAGCGATGACAGAGCATATCTACAGGATAGCGATGACAGTGCATATCTACAGGATAGCAATGACAGCGCATATCTACAGGCTAGTGAAGCCAATGCATATCTACAGGCTAGTGATGATAATGCATATCTACAGTCTATCGACGACAACGCATATCATCGCTAGCCTGTAGATATGCACTGTCATCGCTAGCCAGTAGATATGCACTGTCATCGCTAGCCTGTAGATATGCACCGTCATCGCAAGCCTGTAGATATGCATTGGCTTCACTAGCCTGTAGATATGCACTGTCATCGCTAGCCTGTAGATATGCATTGGCTTCACTAGCCTGTAGATATGCGCTGTCATTGCTATCCTGTAGATATGCGCTGTCATTGCTATCCTGTAGATATGCGCTGTCATCGCTAGCCTGTAGATATGCATTATCATCACTAGCCTGTAGATATGCACGGTCATCGCTAGCCTGTAGATATGCGCTTTCATCGTTAGCCTGTAGATATGCTCTGTCATCGCTAGCCTGTAGATATGCATTGGCTTCACAAGCCTGTAGATATGCACTGTCATCGCTAGCCTGTAGATATGCTCTGTCATCACTAGCCTGTAGATATGCACTGTCATCGCAAGCCTGTAGATATGCATTGGCTTCACTAGCCTGTAGATATGCACCGGCATCGCTAGCCTGTAGATATGCATTGGCTTCACTAGCCTGTAGATATGCGCTGTCATTGCTATCCTGTAGATATGCACTGTAATCGCTAGCCTGTAGATATGCTCTGTCATCGCTAGCCTGTAGATATGCACTGTCATCGCTAGCCTGTAGATATGCATTGGCTTCACTAGCCTGTAGATATGCACTGTAATCGCTAGCCTGTAGATATGCTCTGTCATCGCTAGCCTGTAGATATGCACTGTCATCGCTAGCCTGTAGATATGCATTGGCTTCACTAGCCTGTAGATATGCACTGTCATCGCTGTCATTGCTAGCCTGTAGATATGCATTGGCTTCACAAGCCTGTAGATATGCACGGTCACCGCTAGCCTGTAGATATGCACTGTCATCGCTAGCCTGTAGATATGCACTGTCATCGCTAGCCTGTAGATATGCACGGTCATCGCTAGCCTGTAGATATGCACTGTCATCGCTAGCCTGTAGATATGCATTGGCTTCACTAGCCTGTAGATATGCACTGTAATCGCTAGCCTGTAGATATGCTCTGTCATTGCTAGCCTGTAGATATGCGCTGTCATTGCTATCCTGTAGATATGCGCTGTCGTCGATAGCCTGTAGATATGCATTATCATCGCTAGCCTGTAGATATGCACTGTCATCGCTAGCCTGTAGATATGCATTGGCTTCACTAGCCTGTAGATATGCACCGTCATCGCTAGCCTGTAGATATGCACCGTCATCGCTAGCCTGTAGATATGCACTGTCATTGCTATGGCTTCACTAGCCTGTAGATATGCATTGGCTTCACTAGCCTGTAGATATGCACCGGCATCGCTAGCCTGTAGATATGCACTGTCATTGCTATCCTGTAGATATGGCTTGTCATCGCTAGCCTGTAGATATGCATTATCATCGGCTTTAGTGGGTCAATTTCTGCAAAGTCATATGTAGTGGGCGGGAAGAAACGTGAATGACACAATAACGGGGTAATGCATGAAGAGGGCTCTTTAAAAACTCCTGTTAGTAAGTGTATTAAACATAAAATGTTTGTTCAAATCAGTAGGTGTTGGGTAATGGCAGTCCTAAAAAGTTAGTTACTGGCTATACAATTTCTAGAATATTGTGTATGTGTTATCGAGGTGGGAGGCTGATGCGTTGATGGTGATTGTTTCCTGCTATGAATTTGTGTGTGTTTTTTCTTTGCAGAATGTCCTAATTGCTTCCGCTTCTCCTCTGCCCTCCAAACAAGCGTGCTCAGCCAAGTAATGCCGACCCCTGAGATTGCTGGGAACGGCTCTTTCTGAGCACTGCGCCTAATGGGCCGGTAGCAGAGTGGGACAGGATGGACGTTTTTTCTGGTTAGCAGGAACACGTTCCTCTGGACAGAGACCGACTAAGCCATTCAGAATCGGGGCACATTTTCGGAAAAACAGGGAGGGGTTTTGCAGACTAGCCCTTGACAGTGCTGATTCTGAAACTATTATCTCCCTTAAGACTGACTCTGACCCAGCCCTAATACCATTTCAAGTGCTCCGACGCATATTGTGCTCTCGAAATCGCCTAATATGCGGTCGACTGTTCCCCACACTTATAAATTCCCTGTAGTAGGCCGAATGACATGCGGCTGACGAGGCTCCGGTCCTACTCGGGCAATCACAGGTACAGCATCTGCAGAACTAACACATTGCCCTAGGCCAGGCCTCCGCCGCGCCGGCCCTCCGTGGTTGGCTGGTCGAGCACATTCCGCAGGGGCATAGATAAGCATCCCCGCGCCAGACATCGAGTCCAGAAATCTCCGAGCCTTAGGCACACGCTCTGCCCGGCTGCCCCCTCCACTTCACACGGCAGTGAATCACAGCGAGAGATAAGAACTGAGAAGGAGTCCGCGCTCGTGATGTGTGAAAAGTTCAAGCAGGACACCTCTCTTAACCATCTGGATTGCATTACACGGGCACTCTGACAGCTCCTAATTAAGATTAATCACTCTGCCGTGCTCGTTCTCGCACAGAATATGCCACATCGGGCACGCGTAAATTAGTTACAGCCTATCACGTCAACGCTACTAAATACACACCACAGCGAAGACGAATCACTAGGCAG
Organism: Lissotriton vulgaris; assembly: GCF_964263255.1. Taxonomy (NCBI): domain Eukaryota; kingdom Metazoa; phylum Chordata; class Amphibia; order Caudata; family Salamandridae; genus Lissotriton; species Lissotriton vulgaris. The sequence goes on from NC_141697.1 coordinate 979,277,164, forward strand.
ATGCCATAAAAAAATAAGGAATGTGCCAGCCGGAGCCCTTTCTGCATTTTTTTTTTTTAACACATAAGAGTTCGGAAGCTCCGCCTCCACTTCGTGGTGGCTTAGGCCCGAGCCCTAAAAAAGGAGAAAAGTGTAATAGAGGGGAGGATAGCCTCTATATTTGAAAGCATATCATATTTACACATTCATTTTCATAGATGGTTCTAGACAAGGAATACAGCGATTTCTATTATATCTGAAATTCATTACACATTTGTCTGGATATTATGCAGGTTCTTATTTGATGTTGTGAAAAAGATTACGTTCATTTTGGGCATGGATCTGGAAATTTTAGATCCTACGCGCGTTTTGGCTTGGAGCTTTCGGCAGGCGTATACCTTCGGTAAAGGGTTGGCTCCATAGCTTAGCATCTTGCTCTATGAAAAGTGAATTGTATGCAAATACAATTCGTTCCTCCTCAAGACCCAAGGAAATATGGGAACCCTTCAGAGCCTTCCTATCTGCACAGCAACAAGACCCCCCCCCCCCAACCCCCCACCCACTCAACAGCAAAAGGGTATAGTCCTGACAGGAGTGGGCTAGAATGGTTCAGGATGAGTACCAACGGCAAAGCTTGCATGATATCAGATTTATAGTGCAAACATTTCACTCTATTTCAATGTATGTCAATGGGAGAACCGTTGTCTGTGTATTGACGGATGTGGAATGGGGCGGGACGCTCGAGATGGGTTATGTAAGAACTAATTACATTGCATATCACATCAATCCCTCAACTGTGCTTACGAGAAACTATACCTGTGAGGTCATTTAACTGAACTCAGTGCATTGCTTTGTCTTTAACAAAATGCTAAAGTAAAAAAAAAATGGTTCGGAGAACTGAGAGTTTCCTACCCTTGATTGCTGTTTGGGAGTACTTGGGTCTTTTGGCCTTGATGACGGTAGGACAACACTACGGGGGTCCCTTTGGAGATAATGGAGGGATCACAACCTCCGGATTCTCAAATTCTACTGCAGCTTCCTATAACTGTGCTAATGGATGAATACCATGTACTTTGGGAGAGTTACTTGTAGGATCATATGAAGGTAGGGAGCAGACAAGGTACAAGATGTATCAGTATTGAAAGAGTATTTAGGCTTCTCACAAAAGACTCGCCAAAAGGCTAAGGTGGCTTCTCGCGTCTAACTTGATTCCTGTATATGTTCTTTTGAGGTTAAGGGGAAGTATATCCTAATATTTTATCATCAAATGTCACTTTCTTTGGCCAGGGGTATGTATATTTTTGGGTAGCCTTAAACCACTCTTTACAATATGCCAAACTTTTTTTCTGATTTACAGGAAAAGTCTTTTCCATGTATTATAGGGAACTTTCCATAGTCCATGTGTTTCTAGCAGTTTTTAATTTGTCTTTAGCTTTTTATCTATTTACTCGATGTTTTAACCTACTTAAAACTTCCTTCCCTAAAGTGTTACACTATCCTTCTCAAGATAGGGAATCCATCAATGTATTTCTTAGTTATACATTAAGCGTCAAAACATTATTAAACATTACTCTGTGGCCACTTTTCTATTCAAATGTACATACACACAGTCCTCTAGAACATATTTAAAATATAAACACTTTACTTCAAAATTATATCAGTTTTTTACTCTAAACTATATACTAGTGTGGTAGCCATTGGTCACTTCCCTCTGCGCTCAAGAGAACATAATCCTCAGACCATGCGCCTCATAAGGTATGGAGTTACTTCCAGCTAGGGTTAGCAGATACATGGAGGGAAAGGGCGGGGGATCAATTGGGGGTCTCCTTTAACACCATGCGCGCTAGCGGAATTCCGCTCGCACGCTGGGTTTTGCGGAAACGCATGTTACGTGACGAGCTGGGCTCGTCATCAGCGTGCGAGGAGGCTACGCCATGACGAGCCCAGCTCGTCATCAGCGTCGAAGGGGTTAAGAACCTAAAGTATAAACATAAGTCCAGAATAGACTATACACAGTTCAGCCATTGTCTTAATTACTCTGTAAAAGACATAGCATATCTGACATCCCAGCTTTCTGATCAATCGGCAATTGTCTTCAGTCGAATTCCTATCCAGCAACATCGGCATAGTTCATGGTCTTTTGATCGTACCATCTTATTAGAGGAGGATGAAATCAATTTACTCCAGTCTGAGACTAAACACTGCCTCGAGGTAAATGTAAATTCAGCAAATATTTCCATTGTCTGGGACGCTTTGAAAGCCTTCTGGAGAGGCTGTATTACTAATAGAGCCTCCCATAGAAGAAGGATATTTAGGGATACCATCAAGGGTCTAGAAGTGGAAAAGAATACTATCGAGCTTAAGCTAGGTGCCCATATAGATTCAAGGGAAGACCAAGAAAAACTAGATTCCCTTAAAAATCAACTTGAAATCATTCTCCTAGAGAGGGTCGCCAGAAAGTGGGAAGCGAGTAAAATATCTCACTTTGAATTCGGCGAGGCAGCAGGCAAGATACTCGCCTGGAAAATAAACACAGACCAAGTGCGAAACTATATTAAAGAGATTAGGGTGAAGGGTGAGACATCTCCCCGCCTATCTAACTCGAATATCGAGAATGCATTTCAGGAGTTCTTTCAGACTATATATAAGTAAGATATTAGCGAGGACTGAGCAGAGAGGAACACCTGGCTTGACAGGGTTTCCCTGCCTAAACTTTCAAATGACCAAAGATTAGGATTGGAGGCAGAAATTACTGAGGAGGAAGTAAGTAAGGCTATCGCTCAGTCTAAGCGAGGGAAGGCAGCCGGCCCAGATGGCTAACCAGGGGAGCTGTATCGTTCTCTCAGAGAGGTCATCACCCCAACCTTGGTGAAAGTTTTTAATAACATCCTCCTGAAGGGAGATGATCCCCCAAACTCATGGAGTGAGGCGACGGTAGTTCTGATCCTTGAACAAGGGAAAGACCCGACTGAGTGTGGGTCCTACCGCCCAATCTCACTCCTCAACAATGATTACAAAATCTTTGCTGCCATCATGTCAAAAAGGTTGGGGGGGGTGTAGTCGATACCATCATTCACCAAGATCAAAAAGGCTTTGTAAAAGGGCGTCAATTAGCGGACCTCACGTACGATCTAGTCGGGGCGATTGATATCGCATCCACCTTTTCTCTCCCCTTGGCCGTTTTAACCCTTGACGCAACTAAAGCCTTTGAAAGGGTGAACTGGGCTTATTTGGCTGCGGTCATGAAAATATTCAATCTAGGACATAGATTTTGTCGAGTGATAGAACTCCTATATAAGGCCCCGACAGTTAGACTCCTTGTTAATAGCTCATTGACTGAGGGTTTTAAGAATACAAGGGGTACAAGACAGGGCTGCCCGCTTTCCCCCCCCTACTCTTTAACCTCTATATCGAGCCTTTTGCTAAGGTTCTTAGAGAGGATCTTAATATCCCTTCTTTTAAATTTGGAGGATGGGCTTTGCACTGCCTCTTGATTATCTGCTCACAGCCCCTTCGGTGTTCGGAGCGCTGTGAATGTCTTGCAATCATATCTGAAATGTCAATAAAATCTAGTTCTGAAAAAAAAAAATTTGGAGGATGGGAAGGCAGGTGGCCCTATATGCAGATGACATTCCTATATTGACAGCTGACCCTGACCTAGCCTTTCCAACAGTTATCAAGAGGGCGGAGGAGTCCGGCAAGGTTTCGGGTTATGAAATAAACGTAAACAAGACCGAAATCATGGCCTGGAACATAAGCAATCTACAACTCAATGTTGCTTCCATCTTGCGCTATTTGGGGATCAGAATTACACAGGAGTTAGGGAAAATCCCTGAATACAATCTAGATCGGGTGTTTAAAGAATGTCAGAGGCAGTTAAACTCCTGGGCCCACCTCCCCTTATCCATCTTGGGGGAGGATAAATTTAGTGAATATGTCCATCTTGCCAAAACTTACATTCCTTTTTAACTCCATCCCTCTGGCATTTGACACCAAGCAATTAGACAAATGTCAACTGGAGATAACTCCTTCATTTGGAAATACAGAGCCACTAGACTGGCGTGGAAAAAGCTCAGGCGGAGGAGGGAAAAAGGAGAGTTGGCATTACCCGACCTTCAATACTATGCATGGGCTTTTCATCTCTCGCATTCGAGAATGCTTTTAAAAACACCCTCTACTACACCGGGAGGAAAAATGTTTTGGGCCATGTTAAAAGGCGCTGATCTACCAGTTAAGGGCTTTCTGTTTAAGTTTGGGAACCAAAAATGTTTCAAAAAAGTTACATTAAAAACTCTCCAATTATTAGCCAGAAGCTGGGCAACAATTAGAAGGAAAGTTGGACTTAGTTACTTTTCAAATCTCGCACAGCTTAGACAGGGTGTCCCTCTGGGGAAAGACAGCAACCTGGAAGAATTGTTGATAGCAAGGCCAGGGGGTAGTAAAGAGGTCTCACTTTGGTATTGGGCAATCTTGGAGGAGGTAGATGGGGATTTTAAACTCGCTGATGAGTTATGGGGAGTTGAGCTGGACATCCAGTGTGAGCAGGTTTGGACGGACTCATTTACTCTATTGCGTAAATTAGTCAAACCTGCATGGCTGAAGCGTAACCACCTCTTCACAACCCACCGAGCGTATCTTTCTCCCTTAAAATTATCAATATTTCAGCCGGGGAAAGCATGTAATAAATGCAGCCTGTCAGAAGCATCGGATGTGCACATGTTTAAAGACTGCCCCCCCATTCAGCTTTTTTAGTAGGATGTGAAGACGACTCTGGACTCCATCCTCAAGGCCTTGGGATTATCAGTCTCCCTCTAATCATTTTTGGCCTCGATGACAACATCTCCGGTCACGCAAGATCTTTCCTCTTTTACGCAATCCTTCTGGCAAGAAAACAAATTTGTAAGCTCTGGATAGATGCCGCAGCTCCAACACATTCAGGATGGCTGACGTCCCTTTTAGAAATATCTAGAGTGGATTAGGCTAGATCCTGTAGCAGGAAAAAGCTTGCATTTTGGGATCTATTGGTACAGTGGAAATAGGATGGCCGGGTTTTTTCCCCCCCCCCCGGGGCCTATGATTATGCCTTCTCTGCTCCATGGACCAGTGTTACGGGCCCCCCAGGCAAACAATATGGTCCAACAGGTTGGAAGATACCTCGGTGGAGTAAACTAGTCAACCCTCTAACTCCGGATGCTTCTTCCGCTAATAACCCAAATCGTGTCTTGGTGCTAGTTATATAAAGACCTCTGAACTCGTTCAGATAAGATTCGCAAGGTGGTCGGTGTTTCCGATAAGATGGCTAAGGCAAATGAGGACAAAATAAATAAATAAATAAATGTGTGTGCTTAGATATGTGCAAGTGAACAAGGAATATAACATTGTTGATAGCATTTGTATTGCTTTGATCAGTCTTTAAGTTAAAGATTACCAATGTTTGATCTTTTGCTTAAATATTATTAATGATCTTTTTTTTTTTTTGCGTTGTAGATAGCGCAAACTAGACCCGAGACATCGTGCCATCTAGATTAAACATACAGGCTTAAAATATATAACTTTTACCAGACCTGCAGGTCTAGTGACTTGAAAAATCTACTCGACCTAACTAACGTACTTCAACCGGGCTCAAATTGTGTGATCCTAGGAAAATATTTAATTTTATAGACTACCTTTTTCTTAATTATCACATGAAAGAACACTTCAGAATTTCTACTGTACAACAGAATGCTTTTGATTTCATAGACTAAGCTTTTGCTCCATGTATAATAAGAAACTAGAACACATAGGTTGCACATCAGCCCTGACTTGCCTCTTAGTTCACTAACAGCATTGTTATCAGGGTCGGGGCAGGAATGTTTCCCAGTTCCTACATAGAAACTCACTTTTAATAAATATATTACCAAAGCATGATGTGTTAGCACACGGTCATTTACAAACAGCACATTTTCCACTGAAATGGCCCCAAACGTTCCTACCAACATGTATTACTGATAAAACTATATAGTATATACATAATAATCTGTGGAAACTGGGTTTCAGCAAAAGTATATTTTTTTCAATCACAAAATTACAAAAATGTGCTTTCATACCTACCTAAATATATTTATAAATGTTTGTATAGCTTATTTACAAGCTATGTAATTGAATGTTAGAAATAACATACATCTTACAACCTTTCGTTTCACACTCTTTGTACAGCACAATTGTTAGACAGTTACATTTACCAAATCCTTTAACTTTGCAGTGAGAGAAAGAAAGGTAAACACCAATCGCCAAGACAAAATAAGCATACATTTTAGGGCAACATAAGCTGACATTTGACCTCCAGCCCCCAACGCCTTGAGACCCGTAAGGGTGAGTAGTTTGCGCTTTACAAATTTGAATTTACCTCTGTCTCTGAAGCAGAGCAAATGTGACAAGATAAAAACAAGATTTAAAGACATCTTTATTGCTCATTCACTTTCTCAATGAACATAACACCCTTTCTTTGTCAGCTCACCAGAACGGGCAAGTAGGCAGTAATAATAGTTAGGCCCTAATAAAATCTGACTCACCACCGTGAGGGGGTGAGTAGATATCTGAAGGCCTGAAATACATTAAGAAAGTAACAAAATGGACACCTAAAGTGCTTGCATGGTTCTAGTCATTTATTTTAAAAGCTATCCCTTTGAACTAATTAGTAATAGGTAAACGTATAAACCACTGCTGTTTGGAGCATAAAAATGGCAACTGATCCTCCTGAAAAGAAGCGGAGGCATCTCAAGGTCAAGGATTACAAATATGTTAATTAAAACTCTGAGACCTGCTTTTATATTGCGTGCAAATTATATACCTCCTTGATTATATAAGTAAATGGATATATACATTTTGTTAAACGAAAATCAGTTGCATCATTTGGAGTGTTCCAAAACATCAGAAAATCTCGAATGGTTGAATGTAGTATAAGTTCAACTTAAGACTTCACACGCTTTTGATAAATTTTAATGGTGCAACTGAAAATAAAGCTCTGAGGAGGTACGACAGGTTCTTGAATAGACATGCTTAAATGGCTTCTGAAAGAGGCATGTAGGATCTCAATTTTCTAATTTAATTCCATTTAGTCCAGTAAAAAATTTTTTTTAAATAAAAGTTTCAAAACCTAGGGTGCTGGCACCTAATTTTCCAGGAAGACACCTCTCTCAGAAAAACTCAGCCACACAGGTGTGGAATTCCTATTGGCCAAAGCAAAGAGCATATTATTTGGCGTAGAGGACAACAAGGTTTCATGTTTATTTTGTCCTCTGGACAGGTAGGTGCAACCTCCTGCAGAACAAACCAGTTGACTACCAGATTACAGTACAACAGTATTGATCTGTGAAAAAGCACTTTCTGCCACCAAGGAAAGGTTTGTATCCATATGTATAAGTTGTTCAAACATGTGTAATTCAATAAGGCAAAGCTTTATTATAAAGGTAAGCGCTCTACAGAATGCAGTGCCCTGTGTGCTCAACATGTGCTAATGACAGCGATTCCAGTATGAAAATGTATCACCTTTTGCAAAGTTTAACAATTTGAAACTGTTTATTAAACTCCCAGAAAGCTCCCTAATGATGTGTAAATACATTTTTGAGAATAAAAACAAGATTGAGGATGGTTTGCTTTAAAGATAAAATGTACACAGAACACCATTTCAAATGTATAAATGTGATTTGCTAGATTATATTTTAACTTTAAATCATATTTCTCTTAGGCATCATTCCGTAACACATTTGATGCAGTTAAAAACAAAACATAACAGGGAATTAGTGTGAAACCATTATGAGCGACATGAAAATAAATGTGGAGGTCCAATGGTGCAGATTTACGACTTTTGGGAAATCACAGTGTTTACAGAAGTAGGCCTGAAAGTGTACTTCTAGCAAACTTTAGGGAATTCCATTTTCACTTGAGCAAATACACAAGTATATTTGTTCATGCGAAAATCTGCTGAGAGAATGCAAATACGCTGTTCCTTCACACACTTTAATCACCAAACAAGAATAAATGTTTCATGCTTGCCCCTGCAATGAGTAACCCACCTTCTCCAGCATGGGAAGAGATTTGCGAGGAGCTGTTGAATACACTTTTAAACAGGTGAACTGTGGGTAGACAGAGACTGATAGGACATTGAAACCCTGGTGTGCCACTTCTGGTATGCTGATTGACAGCAAAGTAATACAACGAGGAGCCTTGCTACAATTCAAACACTGTATATATTATGAGCTCTAACATAATCAGACAGGCTATCATTAGACCTCGGATATTAGAAGCTGCCTTAACTTTGCACCACAAAACATGGCACCAAGAGGGGCAAGTGGATTTTTGTGTATGGCAAGTAGATATCTGAATCATCATATCCCTTGGAGAAGTAGATATTTTATAAGACTCCACACCCCTGAACGGGGTTTCAAAAACTAGTAGGATCCAATATTTTCTGCTAAGTCTGTAGATCCCAACCAGATATGCAATCCGTAAAATCGAACTCAGCCCACTCTACTGCACAAAATGCATTCATGGTCTTGAATCAGGATGATTCGCAGAACATAAATCACAAAACCCGCAGCTCCCATAATGGATACTCTATCACTGATTTTAGGCAAGCGGTGACAGACTATCCATCTAAATGTTTTCACTGATAGTCCCAAAATATATCTTGACCTTGGTGTATTTCTTATCAATTACAATCTGGGTTAACACTAAACTTCCAACAAGCTCAATCGCACATTCAAACAACAGATCAGGAAACATGATTCAAATTGATGTATTGTTTGCACGAGTACCCAACTTATGACATGGAGAATAGGTTTTGTCCATTGTTTTACTTTGTTCATTAATCCTTTTAAAATGACCATTTAAAAAAAAGGGATGTTTTATAACCACCATTTTCTTACACAGCATTGTATACACATGCATGCTTCATTATACACAGTCACTGAAATAATGACCATTTAATCTTCAAAACTCTTTGGGATACCCATCCCTAAATTAGCTCCCATTTAAGAACCACATACGCTGTCAAGTCTGCCACCTTCCTTGAAAACTTACCAGCACTCCAATGACAGCATTATAAGTTATCGTACACACAGCATTTGCTCACCCTTACCCTATTCTACTGTAAACCAGATTCATTGATTACTATTTGTACTCATTATTAGAGACAAACACCTACTTCACTGTAGCCAAAGCTTCCTTACAAGTCATTGAAAGCTCGCTTACCCAACTGTGTTCAAACTACTTTCTGGATTACAATACAATTCCAGATAATCCATACCTCGCCTTCACCCTAGAACTGCTCACCAGCATTAAAGTAAGCTAGCAAAATCTGGTCTAACAAGCCTTCAAACTGTTGAGGCACAGCAAAACCTCTCAAAAAAAAAAAACTTTCACTGACTCAGGTAACCATTTCCTGAAGTAAAATCTTCTCATTTCCATAACCATGCATGTATCTGGCATATAATAGTTTCTATGGGCATGCACTACATTACAAGAAAAGTAATTCCAGCTCTTCAACACACAGCAACAAAAAAGGTAAATCTACAGGTCCTAAAATCTTCAGTAGCAAGACTATGAAACAACAAAGCTATGTGCTGTCTCTTAGGGAAACTTTGTATACTTTGACTTGAAATTATACATAAAACAAGTATATCTTGGCTACAATATTGAGAGGTCGGGGAGGGGCTGGACACGCAGTATGGCAACACAAATCCATTTCTTACCTACAAAAACGTTATAAACAATGATGGAGCAGTTTCCCTCATCTTTAAGGTAATCCTGCATATCAGTCCAAATGTTTAAGGATTGGATGTGGGTGGTATGTCACAGAGTGGGTCTTTCCTCAAACTGCTTTCATACATCTAAATGTAGATACCACGTTCTATGTCAGTTCTGCTTTCCACTTTCAATCTCCTTGCATGGATGGTAGGCACATACAGCCTGCTCTTGTAGTCTTTAACCTGATGTGTACATCAATGGTATTACGCTAGTCAACCAATTAGTACAATGTTTGATCTCAGGACACTGAACGCAGATCCTGTACAGGATCAACTTAGTACTTTACATCCTCATCACCAAGTTCTTAACTGATGGTATACAGGTGAAGCGATTGTGGACTACGGTCCTAAAACTTAATTATTCTCATTACCAACTGCATAGTCCATAAAAATAATACTACGGCAGACAGAGGTGAATCAGGAACATGCCTAAATACAAATGACAGTACCACAACAGCAAAGGCACCAGGTCATAATGGTCACCCTTTGGACTTGCTCCATCCCTGGTGTTTTAAATGCATACCAAAACATTCCTGCCATGAGAACCACCAACATAAGACAAACATGTACACTGCAAAACCCACAGAGTTCCACATATTCACAACACAATCGTATGTGTTTTCTGGCTGCAGCGACACAAATGCATTCAGGAAATGAGCCGGACTGCCCTCGCGACTCCCAGTACTTGGCTTGACACTTATATTTATCCCCTTATGGATTTAAGAGTGGAACTACATTTTTCAGGATCAATTCTTCATTCCACATAAATGAAAAACAAGTTTCATAGAGTATTCCACTACCACACACAGCTCCATGTGCAAAAACACTGGGATAAAGAGATTTCTACTAACCTGCAAAAACGCTCTATAAATATTCCTGCTGCTCCAATAATTTACTTTCACACTATATTGAATGCCTAACAAATTAAAAATAACCTTAAGATTATGTGCAAGTGTATTACCATGCTAAGTTATTGTAAGGGCAATAGAACCTTTGGCCTGCATATTACATATAGATCACTTCCACAGATGCTCAACATCCAGGGTATCTGTTCGGGACTAGAATCTGTAGTTACAGTTCCAAGAACATGAGTTCAACTCATCCATCTTATGCCAGTCATCCCTAGGTCATTTCAGACATTGGCGTTTTAACGAGCTTCATCTTTTCCATTTTACATCAACTTTCTTATAAAATGTTATTTAACTTTTAATACAATAAACAAAAAGAAAAGAGAAAGAAAACAAAATAAGAGAAGAGTGTACATTACAGAATTTTTTTCTGACAGAAAATACAGGCACTGCCTAGTTGTTCATTTATAAGCAAGGTATCTAAATATTAAGTTCATTTTCATTAACATACAGATTTAAGGAACGCTGACAAACTGGGAACATTTCCCACACTTCCACTACCCATATGCACTATAGTATCTATCGCCTCATGCAACATACTACACAACTGTGTGGCCAAATTGTATGCTACATAGCTCAGTTGGAACCAAACGTTCAGGCGTGGCACTCTAGTTATCGATGAAAAACTCCTACTGGTCAAGAATGCAAGAAATGGCTACCAAAAGTCCCCGGGGTGCACCGAGGGGGGCTCAAGTTAAGCATACAGCTTACTTGGGGGGCGTCGCCACACAGGTGACCAAGATGGCCGCCCGTGCTTGAAGCTCCGCCGGCCGTGCACCGTCACAGCTCATTTTCCCCGATGTAGGAGATATGTGTAACAGCGGACGCCTTTCCATCATGCCCGGGAGGCACAGCGGAGCAGTTTGACGCCCTGATCAGCCCGCTGCGGGGAGCGGTACAGCTTTCCCCTGAGCCCGTGCTGCTGGTACTCGAGCACGGACCAGACGGCCTTCCTGACTGCGGGACCACCGGGGGATGAGCGGCTCTGGACTTATGCGGTGAGCCACGGCCCTGGTGGGCGCACAGTGCTAGATTTGGCTCCCCCCCACCCCGCTTGCTTGGTTACCCTCCTCCCGTCCCCCCTGCTGAGGCTGCGTGCTGGGACCCGCTGTGTGTGAGGCGATCGTGGGGCTCTTGGGGCCTCGTGGGCGCTGCTGCGCTAGGCCTCTGCATGCATATTTTCAGGGAGGGGGGGGGGGGGGCGACCGGGCTAGTGAGGAGACCGTGATTTTTGTCTTAGGGGCTGCGTTTGCATTGGGCCCCCATCGGGTGTGCTGCTCCCTTCCTACTCCTGTATGCGGATTTTGTGGTGGTGGAGGCCGCCTATGAGGACGATACATTGCTGCTTCCCTGGCGCCTATAACACTTCTGGGCCGGGCTGGTCACGGCTTGTTGGATCTCTCCGCATTCACCGGCGGCTATGTGAGATACGATCTCTGCTGGGGATGCGACGCTGCAGCTGCTGCACCGTGGGGGGGGGGGGGCATGGTCCACGTGCTGACTGTTGCTCACGGGGGGGACTCTGCAATTACTGCATATTTGCCACAAGATTTTACGCTTTCACTTGCACTCGTCTTTTGGTGGGCCCCCTGGCTGGATCTGTTTGCCTTTCTACTCTGGGGCATTATTATCAATCTACCGCTTGGCCAGTATTGCCACGTGCACTGTGCTGGATTAGCGTACACTGCGGAGCTGCACTGAGTTGCTCTGCTCTTGGGGTGGTGCCGGGCAAATACTTTGCACTCCTCTGGCTTACCTGCTTTTGGACCTCTGCTTTGCTCCATTTGTTTCTTATGGTGCAGTTGTTTTCCCTGAAGTGAAGTATGGGAAGAAAAGATCCTAAGCAGCGCACGCTGCAATTTCAAAAGGCCCCTGACCCCACCTCAGACGACCCTTCAGATATGGCAGATGGGGCTCCGATGATACCGATGACCCTGCCTTCCTTACAGCGGCTATGCTCAAAGAGATGAGAGCTGGTTTCAGGGCACTGGACGGCAGATTCGATGCGCTAGATAAGAATTTGGCGGATATAGGCGTAAAGGTTCAGGTGCACGATCGGCGGTTGGATATGGTGGAGGCAAGGGTCTCAGACACTGAAGACTGAGCTGCGACATCGCAGAAACGACTTGAGAGGGTGGAAAAGATTCTGAAGGACGAGGCGATAAAGAATGAGGATTTGGAGGCCCGCAGTCAATGGAACAACATCCGCATTATTGGCGTACCGGAGACCGCTACCACCGGTCGCATGGATATCTTTGTGGAGCAACTATTAACGGAATTGTTCGGTAGGTAGGCCTTTACGCAGGGGTTTTTGGTGGAGCGTGCCCACAGGTCATTAGGTCCCCGCCCTAAACCAGGTCAGCCTCTGAGACCCATTATTGCCAGACTCATGAACTACAGGGACAGGGACGTGGCTCTCCGCTATGCTCGTGCGCGGGGGGAGGTCCAGTGGCATGGGGAGTAAATGATCATTGTTCCCTGACTTCACCGTCATGGTCCGAGATGCAAGACGCAAATTCAATGGAGTTAAGGCCACCCTGAAAAACCTGGGGCGTCGCTATGGCATGTTTACCCGGCACGGTTGAAAGTGGATGTGGATGGGAGATTCTGCATCTTCGAGTCCTTGACAGAGGCAAAGGAGTTATGTCAAGATTGTAAAAAGAAACACAGGGGAGCAGTGACCACTCCTCATGCTGCTTCCCCTCCTCAAAGTGGGTGCAAGGCCAGCGTTGACCTCTTCTCTGATCCCGGGACTGGTTGATCAGTTATTGTACTTACCCTTTATGTTTTGCTGTGTTAGTATTGTATGTGGAACTCTATCATGATTGTTACTGCAACATTCATTAATGCTCAGCTGGCGTGGCGTTGCTGCGCCTCATGGTGAAAACCAAGGTGTCTTTACTGTATATGCCAAGTTTCTGGTGTGTAAATTTGTTCTCAGCATTGGTATGCTCGTTCACATTGCACCGTCATTTGGTTAGTGGGGTTGGTTTCTGCCTCGCAGGGGTTGGAGTGAGGCTGGGTGGTTGGGGGGGGGGGGGGGGGTTGGGGGGGGGGGGGAGGGCACATTTGATGGTTTTTCTTGGATCTTTAGCGACTATTACACAGACTGCTGGTACATGGCACAGGTTTGATTTGCTATATATTTGTTGTGGTTGCTTCTAAATGGTACAGGTAGGCTGGCAGCCCGGTCCCTCCGGACTCTCTCTGATTTCCTGTAATGTTAGGGGATTGAACAATACCCGAAAACGAAGGCAGGTCCTTAATTACATCGCAAGGCATAACATTGACATCGTCTACATGCAAGAGACCCACCTGTCCAAATCTAACGAGTCTCCTGTGACGGCGAGCTGGGCTTCCCATAGATATTTTTCCAACTTAAGTTGTTATGCGAGGGGGTTGCCATATTTATACACAGAAGAGTTCCTTTCTCTCTGCACAAGATGGTGGGGGACAGGGAGGGCCGGACGCTGATTGTGACTGGCTCGTTGATGAGACATACTGTTGCACTGGTCTGTGTTTATGGTCTTAATGTGGAGTCACCCGACTTCTATCATGAGTTACATGTACGCTTACTGGCTTTAGACCCTTGCTTGGTGATAATGGGGGTGGGATTTCAACTTATTACTAGATCCCACTAGGGACAGCACATCCTCCTCCCCTGATACAAAACCCCGCTCACGCCGTGCACTCCAGGACATCTGTGGGTACTTCTCCTTGATAGACGTTGAAAACAAACAACACCCGCACCTCGCAGCCTACACGCATTATTCTGGGTTTCACAATACCTGCACCAGGATGGTTACCTTACCACACACGTTCTCTGACCACTCTCCGGTCGTGCTTAAGATTAACATTCCCAGGCCTGGAGGGTATGAGAGGCAGTGGCACTTCCCTGGGAGAGCTCTTCTAGATCAGATTTTTCTTGAGGAAGTGCGGGAGCCATTGTGGATTACTTCGAAATTAACACAGGGTCAGTGGACACCTGGGCTGTGGGAAGGATTTAAGGCCTATATCAGGGGTGTCTGTATTGCCAAAAATGTGGGGGTCCTGAGAGATCTCCGTTCCACTCTGAGCCGCATTGAGACAGAAATCGCTGCATTAGATCGGGATTTGTTGGGGACTGAATCAGGGACTGGGGAGGCCCGGTGCTTAGCTTTGTTGCTTGAGTTTAGAGAAGCTGCTGAACGAGAGTTGCTATTTCTTAACAAGCAGCATGTTGCTAGACGGTACGGTGAGGGCGAACGGCCCGGTAAGATTATTGCACACACACTCCGCCCCCCCACATATTAAAGTCCATGTTACGGAGCGTATAGGCCGGATGACACGTTGATACACTCCACCCCGGACATATGTGACATGTTCCTTTCCTATTTTAAAACGGTATACTTCCAGAGTCACCGGGGATCTTAGCGATCAAAGGGAATACCTCACGGAAATCACGCTTGTGTACCTAGAACATATGCAAGATTTCCTGTCCATTCCCATATCCCAAGAGAGCATAACTGAGGCAATAGAGGCGCTGCGGGGATCCTCGGCGCCCGGTCTCGACAGGTTTTCCGCAGATTTTTACAAAGCATATAAGGATATATTGGTCCAGAGATTGGTAGAGGTTTATGCTGAAGCGCTAGAAGCAGGTATCCTTCCCCTACGTTCAGGGAAGCGGACTTCATCCTTCTCCCCAAACCGGGCAAAGACCCCAAAATCTGTGGCTCCTATAGGCCGTTATCCCTGCTAAACCTGGATTATAAAATACTGGCGAAGGTGATCGCAATCCGGTTGGCTCTATTAATGGAATCCATCATTTCTCCGGCCCAGTCTGGTTTCGTCCCTCACAGATCCACCTCACTCAACTTGCGGACTCTGTTTACGGTGTTGATCCTACCGTACCTGCCGCTGTAGTGCTCCTTGATGCAGAGAAGGCGTTCAATTCCCTGGAGTGGCCATTTTTCTGTCTGTCATGCGTTGTATGGGAATGCCCGAGTGTTTTGTCTCTACCGTTGCTCTATTGTATACCGAACCCACAGCTCGATTGCGCCTAAATGGTACTATTTCCGAGCCTTTTCGCTTATCTCGTGGCACGAGGCAGGGCAGCCCCCTATGCCCATTACTTTTCATTTTGGCAATGGACCCACTAGTTCGACATTTCCAAGAAAAACACTTACATTGTGGCTTACAGTTTCGCACGGGCCCTCTTTTGGTGTCCCTGTATGCTGATAACACAATCTTATGTCAGGCTACCCCCATCTTAACCTCAAACCTCTTATCCGGGAAATTATTCATTTTGGCAGATTCTCCGGTCTCAGTGTCAATTGGCACAAGTCTGTTATTTTCCCATTGACTACCAGAACGTTTTCCTGGGACTGCGAATCCCCGCTTGAATGGTGCCAAGATGCAATCAAGTATCTCGGAGTTTATATACATCTAGACACTGCCACTATTATCAGGCTAAGTTATGGCCTGGCAATTTGTTTTTTGGAATCGCAGGTTGAGAGGTGGTTAAGGCTGCCCTTATCGATGGCCGGTAGAGTGGCCATTATTAAAAGGGTAGTCCTCCCTCGGTTTCTGTATCTTTTCAACAACATGCCCATTCCTCTCACTCAGACCTTTTTTTTTTACAACTGCGAACACTCCTCTTGCGTCTCGTTTGGGGAGACAAGAGACCGCATGTGAATTGGCAAACCCTGACCCTGCTATGTGAAAGAGGAGGCTTTGGGGTACCGGACATGTATTTATATTACCTGACTGCACAATGTTGCTATTCCTACGCCTGGTATCACCCAGACGCCTGTGTCCCCTATTTGAAGCCGGAAACGGACCTGGTACTTCTGCAGAAGCTGTCTGCCATTTTACCCACAGGCATCCCTAGAGACCCTAGGGACATTCAGACTGTATCCACCACTTGCTGGGCATGGGACAAGTTGCAAAGGCTGTTGAGCCTAGTCCAACTGTACTCCCCGGCGTTGCCTCTACCAAACCCTTCATTGCTTCCCATAACGGGGGAGGTTTTGATTCAACGCACGCTGGAGGAATTTGAGATCTGCACGATTGGTGACCTGTTTCCAGACGATCATGTTTTTTCAATGTCAGAGGAAGCTCGGTTTAGTGAACGCTCCTTTCTGGATACCTTTGTATTGAAACGTATGTATTCCATGTTGCGTGCCACGTTCCCTTCTTTTCCGGATGCTCCTGAGCCGGCCCCACCACAGACCTTAATTATAGAGTGTCCAACAGGCATGCATTTGAACTCCAAATTGTACAAACAATATGTGATGTCCCTGCCGTTCTCTGATGCCAAGGCCCGCACAGCATGGGAGGTTGATTTAAACAGGCCTATTACCGATGACTAATGGGAACAGTGCTGCAGGGCAACGAGGGAGGTGTCCCTAAATAGCAGGAATAAGTTGCTTCACTTTAAATTTCTCAGCAGAATGTACCACACCCCCGCATTGTCTCACAAGATAGACCCCGCTAGATCCCATTACTGCCAGAAATGTTCGGCTTCATTTGCCAATTTTGCCCATCTCTCCTGGACCTGTCCAAAAATACAGCAATACTGGGTTCAGGTGCACATCACACTAGGGGACATCCTCTCCATGACATTGATCCCACTCCTGAGATTGCACTGTTGGGATAAATGGTAAATTTCCCCAAGAAGGTCAGGAAATTGGCTGCGCTTGGTTTTCTGTTGGCCAAACACGAGGTGGCATTACTATGGGGTAGTAGGAAGGTCCCTTCACTACAGTCATGGCTTCGCAGTTTGGCGTTTTGTAATGTAAATTGCGAGGAATACGCCACATTAGTGCCCAGCTCCTCAAGACCGGTGGACATTTGGGGACCGTACAAAGCGTACATCACTAGCAAGCGCACTGAGGCTGACACTCAGATTGCCAATGGTATTGTTCCTGAAGGTGTCGGCTAGGTGCATGGGGTGACAGTGAGCCCCCATGCTTTGAATGTTTTTTTTCTTCTTTCTTTTTCATGTGACAATAATACTTCATCTCTGTTTGTATGGGAGGGTGCTAGGGAAATAGACCAATCCTGGCAATGCAACAGCCCTGTGGGTTACTTGATGTTATGCCTGCACTTATCCCCCACATTCCACTGTACATTGACGCCGTGGGCTGTTGCCTGTATTTCATGTCATATTGCATTTATTTACGTCTGTACCAGTACTGTGTATCACACTAAGCTCTCTATTTTGACCATGACTTTCTAAAACAAAAACAAAAAACAAAAATAAAAGCATACAGCTTACTTTTCTCATTATGCTCAGTGCTTATGCCAGGTTGTACCATTTCTATGGTGACTTACAGAAGGGTTTAGTTTACGAGGATAAGATTAACAGCATTTGCACAACACATTTAAAGTGATTACCTAGAAATACCAAATATTTCTTTCTGAACTTCGTGATACTCACTGACCTTAAAAGGATAAAAAAAAGTTGGGCCCTTTGTATATGAAGTTCTAAACCTGCCGGTAAAGAACCGCCCTACAAAAGACAAGTAATCAGGAGATGCTGATTTTGTGAAAATTCTCTGTTTGAGCCTAAAACTTTGATATTTTGTATATTTTCAAATTCAAAAAGAGCTTTATTCGGTTATCAATATTGAATTCATAAAAGTGTACATTTTAAAAGTGCCTAACCCAGTAATTCTCCATTAAATAAGAATAGCATTTTATCATAAAAAAGAATCTTATGTTCCAAATAAAACGAAGTAGATTTAAAATCATGATTATTTACATGGACTTTCTAAACTTGATCACTAATTTTAAAAAACTAGACACAGCATGCGCAACAGCGTCATTTTCAAGCTGTTGCAGCCTAACAAAAGCTGTTCTACATGTACGACCTCAAGATGAGTTTCAGGTAAGCCCCCCTGGGTACAGAATAAAATTTACAAAATAAAACACAATGGATTTTCGATTGAGCAGAAGTGTCATCGCATGGGCAAATGAGCTTCTCCCTAGACCAGTTGTTACAGTCTGGGAAGGTTGTTAACCGAAAAAAGGTGCCAAACCTAAAGCAGGTCAGTAGCATGCGTGTATAACAACTTAGTTGACTTAGGAGATACCTTTGAGTTCCTTCATTGATGGTAATTTCTGGTAGACCACGACTGAGGGTTTGATTTTTTCCAGTTCCCATTTCTTATTGGCCAGGTGGTCAAAGGCCATTTTTTTCAGCATCTTTCTGGGAACCATTTCCATGCTGGATGGCCTTGTGAAGAACTCCGGATGGCCAATCTCAGTCAGCATGTTTTTTACATAGGCTAGCCATTTGATGTTACTGAGACTGTCAAGAGTAAGACAGTCAGAGATTAGATCTCTGTTGAGCGATGTCTCCGGGGTAACCCACACCTTGTGCCATAACAATAAGGGCGCAGTTTTTATCGCATCCAGAATATACGGTAGACCTAATTCAATATGTGAGATAAATGTGGCAGTTGATTTAGGGGCACCCAGCAAATATCGGAGGTACTGGTTCTCACTCTGTTGGATCGGTTGAGCATTTTCGATTCCCCAAAGTCCAGATCCGTATGTAACTGTTGAAATACATTTGGCTTTATAAATAAGAGTCAGTTCTTTCACCGGTCTGCCCCCTAAGTTAGCTGCGAAATTATTAAGGGCGCCTATTGCCCGAGAGAAGGCTAGGTTTCTGGCCCTCACTGCTGTGTGCCAGTAACCTCTCCTGTCGAAGTTTATTCCAAGGTAGGAGAACTGATCGGTGGTCGCAATCCTCCTCCCTTCGAGGAAATTTGGACCAGGTGCCCTCTTCATCCCAGACCCACAGGCCATTGTGTAAGTTTTTGTAATGTTGACCTTTAGGCCCCTATTACTCATAAAATCTGTGAATTTCAGGACCGCCCTCTGTAGACCGATCCTTGTTTGGGACATAATAGCAGCATCATCGGCGTATAAAAATATTGGCGCCGGTGATCCCAATATGGTCGGATAATCGAACTGTGACTCCCCAAGATGCTTGCCAATAGAATTTATATATAGGGTAAAGAGAAGGGGTGCTAATATGCACCCCTGTCGGGGAATCTCCCTGAACACTCTCCCATCCTGCCATAGCGAACTCTGGCACCCGCACCTCTATATAACTCCCTAATAAATATTAGAATTTGGTCATCTATTCCCATTTCCGAAAGTGTGGACCACAATTTGGTATGGTCCACACAATCGAAAGCGGAACTCAGGTCCACAAAAGTAACAAATAGATTACCTCTTTTGGCCTGAGTATACTTGGAGATGATTAGAGCTAGGTTTAGACCCTGTTCAACTGTCCCCTTTCCCGATCTTAAACCGTACTGTGCATTTGAGATAATGTCGCCCTCTTCTGCCCATGTCTGAATCCTATTGAAAAATTATACGGCCTACCACCTTCATTAGCGCATCAAGAAGTGAGATGGGCCGGTAGCAGGTAGGGTCGTTCCTATCTCCTTTTTTGAAGATTGGAACAACAGTGGCTTCTGTCCAGGATGGAATGAACCCATGGTTAATAGTATTATTCAAAACATTAGTTAACAAGGGAGCCCACAAGTTGATCTCTGTTTTATAAACGTCAATAGGGACTTTGTCGGGTCCGGGGGCTTTGCCCGAAGAGCTTTCTTTGATTGCATTTAAAACCTCCTCGTGAGTAAAGATAATACCAATCAGAAAAACCCCAGAGGGATTGTTTCTATATTCTGGTGTCGCTTTTTCATTTTTGGGACTTTCAGGGTCCACAAGATTTGCTGTGTCATAGAGCTATTTAAAATTATTAGCCCAGGTTTCCCCATTGATGGCCATATCTATCACATCCTTGTCTTCTTTCTGTGAGTAAGAGGCACGGACCGCTTTCCAGAAAGCGCTGCTGTCCCTACTCTTAGAGGCCGCAATCAGAGCCGACCAGGCCTCTTGCCTTAGTAATTTTTTCCTTGTTTTAAATGCTGAATAATACAGCTTTCTGGCCTTTCGGATCGCCGTTGGTGATCTTGGTGTTTTGTGCAGGGCCTTTTTTAAAGCTTTAAGAGCTTTGGTACAGTTTTTATTAAACCAGCCTGTACGTCGGTTTGCGTCCGGTCGGTATACTCTGGTCAGTAACCTTTTTAATTCCGCTTGAATTCTTAGAAAGGAACCCAGGATTTTCGATGGCTCCTCTACTTGTGACAAACATATGTAGATATCTTCACTGGTTAATGTTACTAACTTTTTTAAAAGTCCCTCAGGTTCCACTTTATCCCATGTAATGGAATAGTCATTTCTAGTAGCCAGGTTGATCGCTGGCTGCTACAAAACTCTATCCCTAAAGGTCTGTTGGAACCCATCAATTATTACTTTAAAAGAAATCGGATAGTGGTCACTGAAAATAACATCAAGTATTTCCCATGTCGTAATTAATTGTAAGTGGGTTGCAGTTAGAAAAGTAAAATCTTTCGTTGAGTTGCACCCCCTCCCATGGAAAGTTGGCTGAAACTGAATAGGAGGGGAGCAAAGCTCATTGATATAAGACAAATTAAAATGAAAAATCATGCTATTCAGCGTATTTCCCACACTGGAATGTATAAAATGGGTAGGGTTGTCGTCTTCGTGCTCGCCTAGATCACAAATGCCCGTCGAGCTGTTAGGGCAGACGATACAATTAAAATCACCTACCCAGGACACAATCGTCTCCCCTACTAGCTGCTCTTTAAGAGTAGTGATAGTGTATATTAAATTGTTTATTACTTTTTCCAAAGTGTTTGGGGGCACGTTATTGTGGAAATTAATTAAAATCATGTTCTTTGCTCTACCCCGACTAAGTGTTAAAATCTGATAGAACTCAGTGGTCTGATACTTTAATACTCTAGTCCCCACCGTGGTGGAGACATAAGTACAGAGACCCCCTTTATTTCTCCCCTGGGGACTTTCAATTGCAGGAGTATGGAAGGGACTGAAACCCGGATAAATGGACTTCATCAATTGTCCATGTTTCCTGGAAACACAGGATGTTATAATAAGTAACTATCTCTAACCACGAAGAGTAGGATACTTTATATGTCAGGCATGCTACATTCCAGGAGAGAATTTTGAGACAGGGTTTAATCACATTCAGGGTAGTATCAATAATACCGCTATCGGGCCTATCCCTGTATAAGTGCGGAGCTTTCCTGTGACATTCGCTTTGTGGCCTGCCGTCATTAGATGTAGGAATAGCTTCCTCATGGCCATGGAGCATTCCTGCCACTTGATCCTTATCAGTAATAATGCTCTTTGCACTATCTGAAAGTACATTATTCTGAGTACTACTTAGTTCTACCACCCGACCCCTATCCGTAATTGTGCTCTTTACACTATCTATAAGTGCTTTATTTAGAATACTGTTTGGTCCTACCCGGGGTGAGGAAACAGTTTCCTCTTGTTCCCCCACATTGGAGCCATCTCCTGTCAGTCCAGTTCGTCTAGGCCTGCCAACATCTCAAATCGGTTCCCTAGCCGAATTGACCATTGTGGATTAAAAAGGTGGATATTGTTGACTACCTAGATGATAAGGATGAAGGGTAGGGGGCCTGTCAGTGCAAAAATGTAACGGGTATGGGGGTGCTCTTCGAGTGGGTGATCTAGGGTATTGTGCATGTGGATTGCGTACAAAGTTCCTAGGTCTTTCCCAAATTGGTCTAGTTTTGGAAGGGGCCACTGATGTTTGGGGATAAAAAATAACTCGGATCGTGGGGAGAAATTCCTCGGTCTCCTCTTTCCGAATACCAATCCATTATGTGGGTAACTGCTCTACGGTCTCCAAAATTGACAATTAGAACGTCTCCCTCAATGTCTTTGGGTCTGTAACCCACCCAAGAAAGTCTCCTCACATGCACAATTTCCCCATTTACCTCCGGGGGGGAGAGGCTGTTTTTTAACCAATAGATCGTTTTATTTTTTAATTCTCTATAACCTTCCCTCCTCCCTTCTGCCAACTCAGGAACCCCGGTAAGGATTATAACATATGGGGCTGCCTCAGGAGGTAGATCAATGTGCTGCCCAATTCGGTTTCTATAGCTGTCCAGAGAACATTCTTTCCTGGCAGTTGTAATTAAGTTATCCGGCCTGTTAGTAGTTCTTACTTGTATATTTCATTAGAGGTGCAATATCAAATCTGGAAGGGTAGCTCAGAGCAATCGTGACAACCGGTGTAGGTCAACTGAGAAGTGCATTGTGGGAGATCTGCCAAAGACATGAACTTGAAATGTCTGAATATTGCAGACAAGATATCACATATTTCTAGACAAGCCGGAAACTTTGCAGATTTATCCAAAAAAATGCAAAGAAAAAAACCTAAAAAAATGGACAGTGCAAACTAAACTAAAAACAAAACCCAATTGTCCACGGACTCGATAATTCTCGCTTCGGTGCCCACTCTAAGCACGAGTTCATACTATGCAGCTCTGGGCAACAAGCTTGCTTAATCTCCAAAACGGCCCCCCTGCGGCGGGATGCCTGACTTTCACCTTGGGGATGCCCAGCACGGGTGATCTCACAGGGAAAAACCAGGACGGGTTCCCAAGGCAAGCGACGAGATGCCCAAGGGTAACATCGAGCGCTATATGGGCCTTCTTGGGCCACGCCCACCTCGCAGGCCACGCACACTTTACCCGCGATCACATAAAAGCGCCAAATTAACAAGCGCCACACAGACTTGTAACACACTCCGCAGGCAATCTCGCCGGGAGCGTTTTAGCACCATTTTTAAAATTTATTGAATTGTTGGTAAACTAATCTGTGTTGTCTCACCTTAAACAGCCGAGGAACGCTCTTCAGCGCCGGCTGCAACGTTCGATCAGACAGACGCCAATCGGCGACTTCTTGGGCCACGCCCACCTCGCAGGCCACGCCCACTTTACCAGCGATCACGTAAAAGCGCCAAATAAACAAGCGCCACACAGACTTGTAACACACTCCGCAGGCAATCTCGCCGGGAGCGTTTTAGCACCATTTAGCGCCAATGGAGAAAAAACTATGACAACCAGGATAAGGCAAACTATCTATCCAGGCTTAAAATCTATCATAAAGCCATTAGGTCTTCCTGTGCCTCTTTTTATGCCAACAAAATTAGCTCCAACCCGAATCCAACTAAAACCATCTTCAAATTAGTTAAAGAACTCCAAAACCCTAGGGCACCCCCACCTAAAATTTCTTCCAACGAACAATGTGAGCAGCTTGCAACATATTTCGTTGAAAAGGTCCAAAAAATCTACGCGACCTTTCCGCAGATCCCTCCTCCCCTTGGAGTACCTAAGACCCCAGCTTCTAACCTCACTCCTCTTTCCAAAATTTCTGCCATCACTGCTGCTGACCTGACCAAACTATGTAAGAAAGTGAAGTCCGGCTCCCCAGCTGACCCCATGAGCCCCTCTCATTTCCTGGACTCGATTGATTTTTTTCCTATCCCCCATGCTGAACATCCTCAACCTTTCTTTCACCTCTGGATCTGTACCCATAGCTTGGAAGCAAGCGTGGGTATCACCGATAATTAAAAAACCTACCCTCGACCCTTCTAAACCGGAAAATTTCCGGCCAATATCCCTCCTCCCCTGGATTTCCAAGATAGCTGAGGCCCATGTCAATGGTATCCTCTCGAAACATGTGGATCATCACGGAATACTAGACCCTTCCCAAAATGGTTTTCGCGCAGGCCATAGCACTGAGTCTGCCCTACTGGCCACCACAGAACATCTCCGGACGATTTTAGACTCCGGTCAAAGTGCTGCGCTGATTCTCCTAGATCTCAGCGCAGCCTTTGACACGGTATCCCATGACATCCTTCTGAAGCGTCTGGAGATGGCCGGTGTGACTGGTCTCGCTCTTGCATGGTTTCAATCCTTTCTCAAGGATAGATCCTTCAAGGTGTCGGCCCCTCCATTTCTCTCTAAATCCCATCCCATAGCTCAAGGTGTCCCCCAGGGTTCAGCGTTGAGCCCATCCCTCTTTAATTTATACGTCCAGCCACTTACTGACGTGGCAAAAGAGTGGGGGCTCACGCTGGTCTCATACGCCGACGACACCCGGCTGGTTGTCACCCTCTCGGAAAGCCCGTCCATCGCGGCATCCAAGTTTAAAGAGGGTATGGTAGCAGTGGCACAATGGATGACGGACAATTACCTCCAACTTAACGCCGGAAAAACCGAGGTGCTCCTCCTTGGCCGAAACACCAGCCTATGGAACGAGCACCTGTGGCCGTCATCCCTGGACGCCACCCCACTCCCAAAAAATTGTGTTAAAAATCTGGGAGTCTGGATGGATGCCAACCTTAGCTTTCAGTCCCACACTAAAAAGGTGGCAGCCACCTGCATAGGTCTCCTAAGGAATCTCAGGCCTATACTTGGGCTCTTCGACTCTAAAGCTCGCCAGCTAATTATCCAGGCTACCATCTTATCACGCCTGGATTACGCTAACGTCCTCCTTCTGGGAGCAAACAAAGCGGAAACAGCTAGGTTCCAACGTATCCAGAATGCGGCGGCCAGAACGTTGGTTGGTCTCCCACGTAGATGCTCTGCCAGAGCTACCATCCGTAAGCTTCACTGGCTGCCCGTGGAACACCGAGTTAAATTTAAGGCTCTCACCACGATCTTTAAGATCGTCAAACAAGGAAATCCCCCTCTGTTGCGGAATCTGGCCCGACCTTATGTCCCAGGTCGTGCACTCCGTTCTTCCAACCAACTTCTTCTGACCGTCCCCAGGATTAGGCTCTGCCGAACTGGAGGCCGCTCCTTTAGCGTCCTTGGTCCCAAACTATGGGACGATCTTCCCCTCAGCATTCGTTCCTTAGATTGCCTCTCAGCCTTCCGTAAAGCTATCAAGACCTATCTTTTCCCTGCTCTCTAGGCCCCCCTTCCCCCTCTTCCCCTTTTTCTTTTTCTGTCCTACTGGTGCTTGCCTGTCTCATAGCGCCGGGACGCCCCATTGCTGGGGTAGCTGTTGCGCTTCACCAAACCTAGAAATATAAGAACACACATACATACATACATACATACACTTCATTCCTCAAAACTATTGATAATACACATCTACCTCCATGCTGGATCCAAACATAAGTGTCTAAATGCCACCCAGCTAATTAAAACAAAATCAACAAGGCTTTATAATAACCGGAGATTGTAACTTTAACCTAATGCACAATAGCATGGATAATGCATGGCATCAAAAAGTAGAAAAGACATGGAAAATCCCCAAACCACCTGCACCTCAAAAATGAAAAGATAGCTTGGGAATTACTTTGTTAGACTTCCTACATCAATGAATTTCCTAGCACTTAAAGCTGCTTTCCATCAGATATTCCGATAATCTACACCCAATTCACAAAAACAAGATTCGCATTTCTGATTACTTTTGTTCTATAGAACTGGTGAATCTCTTTCAAAACATTCCAAATTGTTCATCGCTTCAAGAGTGATCACAATCCTCAATCAATGTATTTCTGCAAAAATCCAGTTCTAATAACTCGATGTATGAGCATTAGTCATCTAGGCGGCATACACAAACTAGCAAGCATTGGCAATGCCAATAGGCCTCGCATTTGGGCAAGCTATTGGCTTTGGCAATGTGATACTAAGGAGCTATTAAGTGATACTGAAAAAGAACGCCTTGTGATTGGCCAGCAAAGCTTACCATGCGGGCCATTAGCACATGAAGTCACAACTACATAGAGCTGCACAAGTGAGTAGGTCTCTCTTCAGAGCAGGACTCACACACCATTTTGCAAAAAAGGGTTCAATGTCCTTTCGAGAACGCCCCAGCATTACTGGCTTCCATAAATGGAGATAAAGTAAGCATTTAGACAAGATAAAACCAAGAATTACAGACCTGTTTACAGAACTGAACCTTCCAAAAAGACAGCCAGAAATTAACTAAAAAAAAAAAATAGTGTGCCAAAACAAACAGCAATGTACGAAAGTGAAAGGATACAAGTAATATGCCACTGCTCTGTGGGAGGGAGCAAGACACCAAAAGGATGAACAAAAAACACACATTATCCACACAGGAGCAAGCTTTTTGTAGGGAAGAGAAAAGAAACAAATGAAAAGGGATGGGTTGGCTGCAAGTCCACAGATTAGATACAGCCTGTCTCAAAGAGACAGTGCCTGCACTGCCTAGGTGAGACCTAAAAAGGGCATGCCTAGGTGAGACCTAAAAAGGGCATGCCTAAGTGAAACCTAAAAATGACAAAGTTGAGCAGCTCCGTAAGCTTTAAAATTGCAACATTATCCAAAGTGTCTTTTAACAAACATCTGGGAGTAGAGTTCCAAACAAAAGGATAAACTAAAGAACTCCTCCTAGTCTTAGAAAACAAAGCTGTATATCTTAATGCCTTCTTGACATTATGCAAAAATATCACAGGCCTATCATTACCACAACTATTACAAGTGATAAAGTTTAAATTCTTGTAGTGTATTTTGTAAAGCGCACAGCTGCCCCAACGGGGCGTCCCAGCGCTGTATAACGCCGTGGAACCCTTCCTGGCTCTCCCTGTGAAATGCCCCTCCTGGGTACCCCCAAGTTGAAGCCAGGCATCCCAGTTTCGTAGGGGCCATTGTGGAGATTAAGCAAGCTATTGCCCAGAGTTGCAGCCTGGGACCCATGATTAGAGTAGGCGCAGAGGCGAGAATTATCGAGTCCGCGGATATTGAGCCCAAGACCATGCCGCGTCAGCACTTGAACCCTGGTCCCAAGCCTGATCTCTGCTTCAGAGTCTGCCGCGCTAACCAGTGAGCCACACTTCTCCACTTCTTACCAACACTATCTGACGTCAATCCCCGGTGATTTCAACAGCTTGTTAAACGCACCATAAAGCAGTCTTTAGATCCAACTTCTGTCTACCAAAATCAACATGTCAATAGCAAATAAGTCTAGAATGTAAGTTTTCTGAGCAATCGCTAGCGCAAAATGTGGCCATAAAGGAGGTATTAGTTCAAACTAACGGATGCTGAGCAAAAGTCATTCATAGGTGTCCTCTGGCAAGAATCACCCTACAAAAACACCCTAGCAGAACCCAGTGAACTCCATGGCAGAAAAACTTCAAATGTAATTACCACAGAACAACGAACTCTCATACCAGTTTTAAAACCTTTGAAAAAACAGTTCATACTCATATGCGTGAAAAATTATAAAGGAATCTTCAAATAAAGGCCACAATGCAATCAGGTACAGCTGATATAGAGTTCAATGCAACAACAGAGAGATCATCAAATTCCAAAACCATGGGTCCTGTATATTCAATATATTTTATTCTATTTCAAATTGGTCGATTTAAGGAGAGGTCTCACAATCCTGGAATTACTTGAGACCAAGTACTCATTGCTGCTTCTGTCCCTACAAAGACAATACTTTAGCTATGTTGTTGTCCAGCTTTCTTAAGCAGGCTCAAGAAATTTCTAGCACTGGCTTTCCGTTGCCTGGCACTGTGAACTTACAAAGATGCAGTTAAGACCTGCTATAACTGATATAATGATGGTCTATTAAGCCTTCTGGTAAATTAATTAACAGTATATTATATATAAATAAGACTACATCTCTTACACGCCTTTCAAAGAATGCAAGGCCTGTTTTAACTCAAACGTACTATTCAATGAAACGGGTTATGGATTAACAGTGTGAACCGTATTTTAATTTGTTAATATATTTACTTGGTTTTAACTATTGATAAAATATGTATTTCATTCATGCAAGTCAGAAGAGAGGTACTTCAAATAAATAACAATGTAGCAAAAAATGCATATCAGGATATTCATGCATGAGGTCAGTCAGAATTAAGTGCACAGAAAAACAAACGTGGATGTTTCAGCATTAGGACGGTTATAACTTTTGCTGGAAGAGGACCACAATAAGAGAGCTTTGCATATGTATCATCAGTGGGATATCAGTGTACAGAGCAAAACCAAATAGAAGAGCTTTGTAAACATCATAATGGATTCATTTTGCAATGTGGGTAGCTGTTTATACAGTTTATTGTCAGATTTTAATGTAAAGTGTTGCATTTAGATAATGTACTGCATGCTATAAAAATCCGACTCTCCTCGAAATGCACAAAAGATACTGATGTATTCATTAGAATATTAAGTGGGATTGCCGTCTAGATGCCAAGTCCTTAATTAAAAATGCGGGCCATAAGAACAGAAAATTCACCTCTTCAGGGAGAGGGCAGTGGAAGTGGTGACAGAATTGGAGTGATTGTGTGCTAAGAGTATTGCTTACGTTGGGACTGGTCAATTACATTACTTACAGTTCCTTTCCCTCTAATCATTCACCTGCCTGCAAGCTCGAACCCATTAGCTGAGTGAAGATAACTAATGGCACTGACTATAGTCAGTTATGCTATAATCTGGCTGTATACGTTGTTTACGGTTTATGGTTCAATAAACTGTAACTACAATGTTGTCTACTTTTCATCCTACCACCAACTCTCCCACTGGCAATTCCAGAACACCCTCCTAACAGCCACTAATATCCACACATTACTAGTAACACTATGTTTTTTTACGGTTGATACACTGCCTCATTTACTCCGAAATCTCACTTTCACCGGCTGCTAGGTCACAATCTTACTAAGATGTACAACAAACAAGCGGCCAAAGAGAACGAGGCGACGAGTTGCCACCGGCAAACGGGCAGCTCTATAGGTTACATGAGTCCCAAACTGAAAGGCAAATCACCTCTCTAGGAATTTATTAGCAGGCATGGTATGTACCGCTTACCGCTCATATGGCTAGTCGTTGCTAAGGTACATTCTCAGCTCCAAAAAGTCTGACAGATCAGGGTGGGTTACCTGCTCTTCAGCCTTGGGGATTATATTTTGGTTTTACTTTGAAGGGTTAATAGATGATACAATAGCGTTAAGACAGACAGGGCACTACGCCGTCAACCACTATTCCCCTTACTCTAAATAGAGACCTGTAACCACTGTTATGATCTGTGCTAAGCTCTCATGACAAGCACGTGTGAACAGTCTAAAGGCAGAGGGGCATTAACCAAGACCGTCTGCCCCCTTATACTCAACACCTCTCTCAGCCTACCTCGTCCTCCCCACCGGTACCGGCCGCCGGCCTCGGTCTTGAACGGTGCCCCTTCCCTGGCCTCTCAGACACACTCCAGGCTTCCAGAGTCCCGCTCTATTCGCGTCACGGCCGCGCGCACCAACATACGTCATGAGCCCGGCCGGTAGCACCACAGTAGCGCTTTGTCCTGTCACTCAGCCTCCTCCAATGGCGAATACTGAACGAGTAGAGGCCTGCGCACATATAACGGCCATGTTGTAACGGGTGCCTACTGGTCCGAGCTGATAAACACCCCCTCACAACAAAGGAGCATGACTTAACAGGTCATCAATTACACATTTATTCTTTAAAACAAATATGAGTAATGTATGAAATGCTAAGTATAAATATTTAAATAATATTTAGTTTTAAAAAAACGTTTAAATTAATCTTATAGTCAATATTTGGAATACGTCATAAATGTATTTATTTTTTAATAGAAATGAAGCTCCATATAAATAATCCCTTTGGAGCACGCTACAAACGCCCTTCAAAGCTAAACACCAGACAAGCATACTTTCCAGCAGTATAATCCGTATGGGGTAATTGGCCGTGAAGATTTTGGGCCAACCCTCCCTTCCGATGCGTCTTAATGGGAGCGCGGTTTGTACAAAAGCAATAGACCCACGAGGGGGCAGTGGAGATGTTTATTGTCTACGAGAGTGGCAGGTGCTATACGTGCTTGTTTGTTACAGTCTGGCTTGACAGCAGCTAGGATTTACTTATTTATTTTATGCGTTTTTATAAAGCGGGGGCTTTACCCGAAGGTGTCAGAGCGCTTCACTATAGGAACAGTACTGATACATGAGGATAAGATTACAAGTGAATAAATTACAAAAGCAAACGTTAAATTACATGAGGCAAAAGTGACAATTGTGAGCAAACAAAATACAAGAGGTAGCAAACGGTACATTACAGTAGGAACAAGCATTTACAATGCAACAATTTCGCCTTTGCAAAAGTTAGAGCTATTGGCATTGTAAATTACATTTTTATTTATGTGTTGGTTTTGAAAACAGATAAATAAATGGCATTGTCATTTACAATGCCAATAGCTTAATCTCTCGCAAATGCCACACACACACACACACCCACAGAGAGCCCCTCCACACAGAGCCCCCCCACACATACACAGAGCCCCCCCCACACACACACACACACAGAGCCCCCCCCCCACACCCCAGCACAGAGCCCCCCCATACACCCACACAGAGCCCCCCACACACCCACACAGAGCCCCCAGACACCCACACAGAGCCCCACACACACACCCACGCAGAGCCCCCCCCCCCACCAGATAAGTTTCCGCTCTCAGACCTAACATATGAAAGAACAGAAGTGAAGGTTTAATTCGCCCCTGTAATTACTGGCATAATTATAGCCGTGAAGGTTCTTGAACCAAAGAAGCCACAAGCAGAAGGAGGCTGAACCAAAGCCATAAGGAGTATGTGTAGAATATATGTTCAGCAAGAATGACAGAAGTGACACAAGTCAAACCCAATAAAAGTTTATTCTGTATGTCAGTAGAACTTCATGGTCATGTACCCCCTACTTGCTTTAGAGGAAACTAAACTACCTTTTCCATTGAAGTTACCAGACCCCTGCAAAATCCTGCAAGACTTTCCGAATAGCCTGCTACGTGTTTTAAACAATACCATGAGTTTTAATTGGGTTTTGAAGCAAGATATTCCCTATGATACTTCAAGCTGTTTCTTGGGACCAGTGAAATGAAATGAATGAAACTTATATAGCGCACAACTTACCCTGGGGCATCTCAGCGCTTGCTTAGGGAACCCGTCCTGGTATTCCCCTGTGAGATAACCCTGGCAGGGTATCCACAAGGTGAAAGCCAGGCATCCCACCGCGAGGGGCCGTTGTGGAGATTAAGCAAGCTATTGCCCAGAGTCGCAGAGTGTGAACCCGTGAGTTGAGAAGGCACCGGAGCGAGAATTAACGAGTCCGTGGAATTTTGAGCCCAAGACCCGCCGAGGCGGGGAATTGAACCCTGGTCCCGGGCCGAACTCAAGCTCCAGGTCTGCCGCCTCTAACCCCTGAGCCACACTTCTCCACTTTTCCTACTTTACAGGCGCTCTAGAAGGCTGCCTGCTGCTAATTCTATTCACAAATTCTCAACACAGTGAAATTTTGAAGCTCTCTTTTCAATGGCCTCAAAAACATTTAAATAAAACAAGCACTGGCGTTGCCAATAGGTCTCGCAGTAGGAAAGTTGGAGCTATTGGTTTTGTAAATTACATTTTATATTTATGTTTTGTGATTTACAATGCCAATACTTTTAAATTTAGCATATGTGACACTTTTAGTATTTGTAATGTCACATGTTTTGTATTGACGTGACTTAGATGTATTGATATTACAATTAACAATGGCTTTTAATTTTTTTAAATAATTAATACTTAAATAAAAGTGATTGTAATTTTTAATGGCAATAGCTTAAACTTTTGTAAATAACGTTTGTGAAGATTATGTTCAGTGACGAAAATCCAAGAACAGAAGTGAAATATTAACATTTTTTTGTGACATTTGTAATAAAGCTTGAAACATTGAGAGAACATATTTGAACCAGTGATGATGTGGTGGTGCTGAGTGATGCTGTGGTGGTGCTGAGTGATGCTGTTTTTGCGCTGAGTGATGAGGGCTGTGTGCACTGAGTGAGGCCTGTGTGCAGTGTGAGTGAGGCCTGTGTGCAATGTGAGTGAGGCCTGTGTGCAGTGTGAGTGAGGCCTGTGTGCAGTGTGAGTGAGGCCTGGGTGCAGTGTGAGTGAGTCCTGTGTGCAGGGCGAGTGAGAGCTGTGTGCACTGAGTGAGTGCTGTGTGCACTGAGTGAGTGCTGTGTGCACTGTGAGTTAGGGCAGTGTGCACTGAGTGTGTGCAGTATGCACTGAGTGCGGACTGTATGCAGTGTGATTGAAGGCTGTGTGCACTGAGTGAGGCCTGTGTGCAGTGTGAGTGAGGTGACAGACATCCACAGAGGTACGTAAGAGCAGAGCCCAGGTTTACTTTTTTGTTTACTTCCAGAACAGAAACAAGTGTAACGGTAAAATGGTGCGCATAGTTGAGTTGGAACTGCATCCACTTTGGTTAATTAGGAAACAAGATACATTTACACTGCACTGTGTTGACTTAAGAAACTGCAAAGCGACTTGAATTTACTTGTTTCCAAGTTCATTTAAAAAGCGCTGCCACTGTACTTGTATTTAGAATGAAGTGCTCATTTATTAAAAAATAACTGACATTGACTTCCATGTAGAGTACATTATATATTTATCTTCAAACACAGAATTTAAATGCATCTTTTGATTCTAAGTATTGTAAAATTCGTGGTATTGAGAGAGCAATAAAAAAACTACTGTGGTGACTTGCATTCAGAGCTAAGGGTATTGTGCACTTTTAAAAGAACGCTGCTAGATTCTTCAATTTGAGTTTGAGTGTACTTGTGTTAATAAATAAAGGTTACAGAATTACTTGGTATTTGCATTTTTATAGACTGCGAAATGTGAGACTCACCTGCAGGCGGCCGTTATCATTTCTTACCAGAAACCCAGGGCTAGGCGGCTAATACTTTAAAAGCGCAGAGATCTCGGCATGGGGCAAAGCTGACATCAGTCATTTGTCACCTTGCATCAGCATTTCTCTGCCACATTCCTCCAACTTCGAGGGCATCTCTTAGCGGCTCAGTGAAGCCGCCAAGGCTTTGTTGGGCAATGAGGCAGGAGATATTACCTTTATATGCAAACAAGTGTTATCTGTGGGAACTGTTCAACTTTCTTTTACTCTGCTTTGCAAAACATAATCTGCGGTCATGGTTTGCTTTCTTTGAAGTTGTACTTCTTCATGACGTGCCAGGCACCAATTCTTATTGATTTGTAGATTTGTTGAGAACATGTGGCATTTGAAATGTAAATGCCCTTCATAAAAGCAGTTTATTCTGTCAGATCCCGGTTGTACTTCTGTTTGTAATTCACGTAACCTAGGCAATAGGGTGGTGATGTTGCATGGTCCTTAGCAACGTCAAATAATTTTATACGCAATAAATAAACATGATAAAATATTTTTTCTGCAGTCTTCCAGCTTTAACATTCCCTGAACTGTGGCCACTTCAAAGGAGGCTCCAACGCTTGCCTAAACAGGGCACAAATGTCAAATGCCTGTTTCAGAGGAGCACACCTTGGTCCAGGCTTCCCCCTACTGGCAAAATCAGAACTAACGAGAAAATATTGGATTCGACCTTACGGAAACCTGTGAACACCAGCACAGAGATTGAAAGTGATGTATTTAACTCATCAGCAATGAACTTGTGTAGCCTGGCTTGAGCCTTTCTGACCTTGCTCAAAGTATACATGCCAACAATTTAGAACGGAGAAGTGGAAGATTGTGAAACAAACATCGGGAGAATGTATTTCACCATGAACTTCTATTGAAACAGATGTAATTTCAGGCGGGAGACAGCTAAAATAGTGTAATTTTCGGCTTAAAAAAATCTGTAGTCTCCCTTATAAATAGGATCTAGTGGAGGAAAATGCTTGCGTTGGTGAGAAATCAAGGCATGAACGAGAACAGCCTGGCTGGCATGTGCAGCTTACCTCTCGGAACCAAGGCCCAGAGTCAAAGGTTCAGGTAAAAGGCGAGACCCGCGGCTGGACTATGTGTCTCAGTGTAACATTGAAAGGGGATATGACGCTGGAGTCAGCCTCTGAGGGAACATCCGATCACCAGGAAGCTTGGGTGAAAGTAAGATGGCGTCGCGCACACTCACTGCAGCTTGGCTCCTCAGTACTAGCTGCAGCGGCGAGCGGGGTTGTTCCGAATGGCGGAGGTGTAAGATGTCTTTCGGGACTTCAGCGTCACTCAGTCTCTCGAGGTGTCATGACTGAAACACGCGCCTCTTATGAAGCCTATGAAATGGAGAAGCGTTTAACGTGCGTGACTTTGGCTGAGCGCTGTTTCCTAGTATAAATACTCTGTGCCCGAAGTTTTACAGTGTGCTTTTGTTTTATTAAATGTCACCCTCTGCAGACTGCTAAAGGCCCAATAAAGCGATGCGCGCTCTGTGCTGGGGGAGGGGGAGGGCCATTAGCCTGTAAGAACTCGCGGCAAGATCAAAGGAAGGGTGGGAGGGACATTGGGGAACAGATGGCCATGAAAGTTTATGGCCCAAAAGCGCGTGCCTGTGGCCACGTGAACTCGAAGGAAACCGCACGAAAAAACCTGTGGTTTCACGAGTATTTTGAGCACTTGAATTCTCGCCATTTCCCATTCCTTCGGAATGGAAAAGGCGAGACCTAAACATGCCCGAGATAATGTTTGCAGGGGGTAGAGGGTTCTAAAATGATGACAAACAGATTTAGAGCCGTAATCCCCTGTGCACTTTAAATTGTTCGCAGGTGGGCCGAACACATCACGAAGGAATCTGTTCCCTTCCAGCTGACAGCCACAGACCAAAAGCAGGAAAAGCATGCAGCAGAACAAACTTGTATGACGCATAAACCGTAAACACGTGAATAAAGACTAATTTTGGTTCCAAGAAGATGCTTACCCTCATTAAAGGTGACGGCCTCGTGAAATGTAGTTTTCTTTATAAATAGGCACAGCTGGGAGGGTAGCATACATTCCTACACAGCTAAGTACCCAAGGGTAGTGGTTATTTCGTGGCTGCTGCTGGGTTCTCTTTTCTAGATGATCATACACCGGGACAAGTACCTCACTCATTAAACAATTTAATTAAAAAGCGGTTGCTCAGTGAGATGAATGCTCGCTGCTTCGACATTCACACTCTACAGGTCACTAGTTCGAATGCTGACAACAAGGCCGCCTCACCTGTAGGAGGTGGGAACAGCGTGTCCTTGCTTCTAGGTCTGTTTTGCATGTGCCACATTATGCATTACAGGACGCCTGCCCGGGGCCTGCCTGATCTCCATACAGAATTACTGTTCAAACTGTCCAGTCTGGGGGTATCTTTCACGGCATGTGCGCGAGTGCAGCGCATACCTGAAGAGAAGTCTGAGGAGCCCCCTGGCACTTGTCACTTCTGACAGTAACTCGCCATGGACTTCAGCAGCAGATACAAGGCACCATCTCCCAGCTAGAAAGATCACGGCGAGTAACGGGTTACTCGGCTGTTGTCAAGAAAACGGTACAGCTGTCTTCAGCATCCCCCCTCCCGTGAATGTGAAACTGCAGCGTATGGCTGACCATAAACTAATACGCAGTGTGCATATGCTATGAAACACGCGTTCTTCTCGTGACCCTCTCAATGCACAGCAGATAACTGATCCACTGACTGCATGATCGGTTTGTGTATTGTTGTCACTCCTAGAAAAACAAAGTGAAACAAAAACGTACCAGATGGGCGGGAGGCGTCCGCTGCTGTCCTCTGGGCAGTGGGAAAACGTAATGCTTCATCTTTAATTGGCATGGCATGCGCTAGGGCGGAGCCAACGGGAGGACGCGAGCAGCTCTTACGTACACACAACATCGCCCTGTGTACTGGGGGAGTTCACGCTGTCACGCCACCTGAAAACGCAGCTATCTGAAAGCAACAATATTCGTGATGGGCTACTTGTTCCGCAGTGCGGTGGCTGACACCGCTCTGACACACTAGCAACGTCTTAACAAGTGAACAAATTACAAAAGCAACCGACACCACACTGCTGCGGTGACTCCTGCCGTCTGCAGCTCGCAACGGACTCCACACTGCTGCGGTGACTCTTGCCGTTTGCAGCTTGTCCGACATCAGCCAGCGGCCTCAGTGCACAGCCCACCCCTTCCAAAGACACGTCCAAAATGGCCAAAACATGCAGAGAAAAAAAAAACATCCGCCCACCACCGCAATGACGTTCACAGAGGGGCGGAGAGCGAAAAAATCACTGGAACGCCCACAAATCTGCTCCAACAATTACGGACAGATCTCTCTTCCAATGGCTAGCCTCCATTTGTGGAGCTGGCCAATGGAACAGAGAGGCGGGACAAAGCCCCGTACTGCAAAACATAAGATTTCGCCTGCGCGAACACTGCTGCGCAGTGGACGCCAGGCGAAACCTAAAAACTTCAAAATAGAAGGGGGTTCAACAGGGGGATTTAGGATACTGGCAGGAAACAGGGGAAAGAACAGCTGAATAGAAACAAAAACTACCCTGTCAGGGTAAATTTCAAGGTCCCATGGGGATCCTTACAATCAGATGGGAGGTGACATAGAATACGCATCAGAGCCGACAATACGCCACACAAAATCAATTGACCTTTTTTGTGAAAATATATATGATTTATTTGTTATTTGTTAAGTTTGAGTTCATATAGAAAATTCAAATAGATGCTTTAGGAAAATATGTACATTAATTTGGACTCTTATATTATACAAAAGGTGGAAAGAAAAACCAAGCTGTTTCTGGTTTTGAATAGAATCAGGGATAGAGTTATGCAGAATGCATACATTCAGGTCCCACACACTTCCACAATCATCCACTAAAAATACACTCACTCTCAACCTCACTCACTACAATAATTATACAATCACGCACATAAAATTCATAAGGGTACATCAAGGCCTGCAGAAGAAATATCATGTGGCTGCTAGGACTAAAGTTACAATAGGAAGGCAAGACGATGTAGACAAGGTGGTTTAACAAAGACTACACTTAGGGCCATCCATATGAGTCACGCCAACGTGCGTTTCAATGCAGAGCCTATTTAGGCTGCACCTTCATCAGGGCGAGGATGACCTGGGGGCGGGGACACACACACACTTTTCACGCTGAGTAAAAGAAGCGTGGTAGGGGTTTCATCAGCATTAGTGGGGGTTTCTTGCGTCAATAATAGGGGATTCTCTAGGGAAGAAGGTGTCTGTTTTCGCGAGTCCGGCTGCTAGATTTCTAAATGGCTCAGGATTCGAGAGTCAAGGATCAGGTAAGGGGTCCTGGTAGGAAACGATGAACGAAATCAAGAGGGTTAAGCTACATAAGCGTCCTTCTTTAATGTTAGACGTTCGTCCTATCAAATGGAGTCTTTCAGGAAAGCGAACAGTACTCTAGGGGGAGCAAATCAGAGGCCATGAGGCTCGCTAAATCTGGACAGGAAGGTTCTCTTATCCCAGGTATTCAATGGTGATGGCGCCTCGGGTGGATCAGACCTTCGAGAATCCAACGCCGGAATCGTTTCCCGTCAGGTGCGGGATACAGACAGGATCCGGGGGGAACAGGGGATAGCCCCCAGGTATTCAATGATGATGGCGCCTCGGGTAGATCAAACCTTCGAGGATCCAGCGTCGGAGTAGTTTCCCGTCGGGTGCGGGATATAGACGGGATCAGGGGGGAGCAGGGGATAGCCCGAAATCGTCAGGATTAGCGCGACCGCGGGGCGGCGTCCTCTCTCGAAAGGGAAATAATTCAACCATTAGACAGTCAAAGATATAAATGATTAACAGTATTATGAAAGTAAACAGATGGTGACCTTCAGAGGGTTGAGACTGAGTTAATCTTGCATGAACAGGAATCGGTTAGGCGTGACGGCAAGGAATTACGGTCTGCGCAAGCGAGCCATAAAAAACTGCTAGAGAGGCTTAGATGCTTGAATTATGCGGCCCATGCGGCACGCACCCACGATAGGGGTGACAAGCCAGGTAAATTGCTATCGTGGCTCATTAACAGGGAGGAAAAGACAAAACCGGTCACAAAGGTGCTGGGAGCCGATGGGACACTCCTACACACACAACTGGAGATCCACGACGCGTTCACTGCCCATTATGGCGCGTTGTATCGCTCTTACCTGCCCACCCCTGCCCCGGACACGGAGGGATACCTCAATCTGATCCAGTTACCGGCACTCCGTGACGCCCAACGCACAGACCTAGCGGCGCCCATTACCTCCGAGGAACTCCGGGAGGTCATAGCAGCTCTGTCCAATGGTAAGTCCCCTGGCCCTGATGGACTCCCAGCGGAGTTCTATAAGGCGTATCCGGATCTCCTGATCCCCAAACTCATCAAAGTATATGAGGCGGCGTTCGACGACTCCTCCCTACCACCTTCTCTGAATGAAGCCACCCTGGTCTCCCTCTTAAAACCGGGTAAAGACGGGACGTTACGAGGCTCGTATAGGCCTCTCGCCCTCCTAAACATGACTATAAAATATTAGCATCCACACTAGCACGGAGACTAGCCCAGTACACCCCCACTCTGGTCCACACAGACCAGAACGGTTTTGTGCCCACGCGCAGCACATCGCTCAATATCCGTCGGTTGTTCAGGGTACAGGAATATGCGAGGGGGCCCTGGCCACAATCGGGTTGCCTTGTCCTAGATCTGGAAAAGGCATTTGATTCGGTAGAGTGGCCGTATCTCAGGGCGGTAATGCAGACATTCGGCCTGGGAGATGCATACCTGGATATGGTCGGCCTCCTGTACCAAACACCTAGCGTTCGGGTCCGGACCGGGGGCCTCCTATCAGACACTATACGAGTCAGACGGGGCACACGACAGGGTTGCCCGTTATCGCCGCTGCTCTTCTCCTTGGCGATGGAGCCGCTGGCGGAGCTACTGAGGGGCCAAGGTGAGGAATCGGGCATCCCGCTGATAGACGGCACGCACGCGGTCTCGCTGTACGCTGACGACCTGCTCCTCTATATTAGGGACCTCACGCAGATGCCGCCCAGGCTCGCGGACACCCTACGTGACTTCACGGCCCACTCGGGATTGAGAGTCAACTGGGGGAAATCTGGGGTTTACCCCTTTCACCCTGACATGCAGGAATGCGCGGTGCAATTGGGAGGCACGACACTGACCTGGTACACGGGCTTCTTTAAATACCTCGGTATTTATATATACCGGTCTCCGACGGACATACTGGAGGGCAACCTGATCAGGGCTATATCCTCCCTGCGAACCCAGATAACTTTCTGGAGCACGCTCCCACTGAACGTCCCAGCCAGAATCACCTTGTCGAAAATGATAGTCTTGCCGAGACTCCTTTATTACTACTCGAACATACCGGTGTATGTCCCCGCCCGGATATTTAAAGACCTAGAGACCATGGTACGAGCACTCATATGGAACACGGGGAGGCCCAGAGTGGCCCTGAAGAAACTATACACCCTGACGTCCTCGGGGGGACTAGCGGTCCCCAATCACGAACTTTATTACCTCGCGGCGCAACTCCAATGGGTGGTGGCGTGGCTTGCGGGAAGAAACCTCAACGACACAGCCTCCGCTGCCCTGGCCCTGACCCATGCGGGGGCTCTCGCAATGTTCCACCCCCTGAATGGCGCGGCTTGCGGAGTGCAACTACACCTTGCGGTGGCGCTTAGATGCTACAAAAGAGCGCTAGCGCTGACAAAGGGGATTACGCCCTACGCCCCGACACTCCCGCTGGAAGGCATGCCCAGGCCTGGGGGAGTAGTCACTACGACACAATTACACAGCTGGGAACGTGCAGGAATAGATTCACTGGCGGACCTATATACCGACGGCACCCTAGTCCAGTTCGAGAGACTGGTGGAGGACTCTGATCTGCCGACAGGACAATTCTTGCTCCATGCCTCCATGGTCCGGGTACTCACGAAACACTGGTTCGACATTTCGGAAGAACCACAGACCCACTTGTTGATCCAATACCTACACATCATGGGGAGTGGGTCGCATGTGATACACTGGCTAACACAGGCGTTACAGTCCCACACCACACACACGCTCCAGCCCTTGAGAGACAGGTGGACGGCAGACAGAGGGAGGGACTGGACGGATAAGGAGTGGGAGAGAATCCTGGAAAGCCTACGCCACATCCCTCGCAACTCGAAGTTCAAAATAATACAACTCTACATTATACACAGGGCATATCTGTCCCCGGACAAGATAAATCGTTACTTCGCGCTGGATACCTCCAGCTGCCCACGATGCACGCTACTGAACGCAGACCTCCTGCACATGATATGGGCATGCCCCGGTCTACAAACGTACTGGCATGATGTCACCACTCTTTTGACAAAGGGGACAGACATGGAACTGCGACACGATTGGGACACCTGTGTACTAGGCCTATTCAAAAGAACAAAACACAACAAGGCTCACACCAGGTTCTGGGATCTGGGACTGATAACCGCCAAGCGACTCATAACACGACACTGGAAAGACGCAAACCCACCACTGACGAAGCACTGGTGCGCCTCCCTCACCTATTGGGCAACAGCAGAGGGTATGGTTTTACGCAGGGAGGAAAACGCGGGACGGAGAGCCATCCCAATAGCCCAGATCTGGGACGACATCCTGCGGGCGTTTGGCGGGGCCTGCCATGACCGAGGGCTGACGTAGGCTGAGCGAAAATCCTTCAAACCCCCCCCTCCAGCGATGCGCAGGTGCACGACTGGGGAGAGCAACACACGGCACCTACACGTAGCCGGCGCCACACATATATAG
Source organism: Lissotriton vulgaris (assembly GCF_964263255.1). Taxonomy (NCBI): domain Eukaryota; kingdom Metazoa; phylum Chordata; class Amphibia; order Caudata; family Salamandridae; genus Lissotriton; species Lissotriton vulgaris. Next base: position 979,318,299 of record NC_141697.1, read on the forward strand.
GCATGAGCCACCAACCATGTGAACCCTTCCTCCCCCCCCACTTGCCACCTTCCCCCCCCTCTCTTTTCCTCCCCCCCCATGCTCCTCCCCCCCCCCTGCTGGGGAGGACTGACTACATGACCGGCACACAAGGAGCGACACCGCCCCACAGTCAGAGGCCTCCGCACCTCTCCCATAACAGTCGACTCACACATGCACTACATCCCCACCCCGCATTGACACGCTACCTGAACATGGACCTAGGACGACAGGAGCCACGCTGCAGCACCCCCCTCCCTCCCTTGAATTAAGGTTCACTTCATCCCCAATTTCTCTTCTATTCCCTATCTCGGTTCAGAGGTAGTTTTCTTTTGCAGAATGTCACCCCCCAGTTGACTATGCTGCATGTTCACACCTGACTAACAAGCGCATGCACACAAACTATGTGACGACCCACGCCGCAGCCCTCTGCCACATCGCGACACATGACCAAGGTACACTCCGCACCGATGGCATGCACACACTACGCCCAGTGACGGATCTGAGCGGTGCGACCCACCCTTGGGAAATGATGCAATACAACATTGAGCGGAGGGGTGTGGGCGACCCGGGAGAGTGGACCAGAGAAACACCTAGACTGCCATAATGGGCCAGACACTCTGGTGAGATGGATAATGCAAAATACATTGTTGAGTAATGTAAGAATGTTGTTTAATATAGACGCTGAGATTATTCCCACCACAGCTGACTACATAGCTCATTGATGTTTGCACTTATTGGGATTCCAGCTATCGTCAGCGTTATCACGGACATTGCATGAGTTGACAACTCTCCAATTCCCTACTGTACCATGCGCACAGAACTGTACTTGTATGTCACTTGTTTCAATAAAACATATTTAAAAAAAAAATGAAAGTAAACAGATGGTAGAATTCTACCATCTTGCAGTAATCATGGATACATACAAGTATATAAAATACATGATAAAAAAGATGTGAACTCCTACGATGCCTCCCTAACCAGATATACCTAAGTGTACCTAACATGTGTGTAGGTGTTAAGCCAAGAATCCCTCAAGGATAACGTCAACCCCATTACCTGAAGTGAGAGACTATGGGACCCCGTCCTTGTCTCGAGTTGGACACCCGCAAGGGATGTTAGACCAATGTGAGCTGAAGTGTCTGCATGCAGGAACCTCAGCTTCTCTGGTCAGTGTGTCGGCTGGAAAGTCCTGGTCTCCTCTTCCTTTCTTAACAAGATGTGATGTATATATACCCATAGGTCTCGCCAGGGGTCCTACCTTGCTGTATTACTGTGTCAGACTTACGATGATGTTGGGTATGAACTTTAGACATAGATATTATACAGGAAATGGTAGTCCTGCCGCGCTTCTAAGAATCTTCATGCATAATGTATTAGATTTCGAACTGGGGAAAACCCACGTTCTAAATGCAGTGTTGTATCTAGGTAAAAGGTCAATCCCTGTAAACCATTATAAGTGTAGTGTAGGGAAGAATATAGGTGAAGGGTTACAATGTTACCTGGGCCTATATCAGGGTACCTATATGGAATGTAACAGTATTGTACAAACTCCTGCGTCTGTAATGATGGGGCAAAGATAAAAATCAGCCGATGTCTAAGAACTCGCCCTTTGAATCCAACGTGGATGTAAAGCTTTAGAATTGGGAACGCTCGCCTTCGGGACCGCTTCCAGAGCAGGCACAGGCGAGACCATAAGAATGAGCTTACCTTGAGTCAGAGAGCATTCTTTAAGAATCACCATCTGGACTGCTGTAAGAATTTTTTCAACTGAAGAGAAATGCATCTCCACTGAAGTGTACAAGTGCGATTTGTATGCAATCGGGACCGTATCCCCCTTATTAAATGTGAAACCCACTGTACCCGGTACAATCCATATGACTACATTTGTAGAATTGTCTCTTGTTAAGAGGAAGTTTGTCGCAAGCATATCTGACTGCAAAGACCGAAGAACTGCAGTGTGCTCCGGTTGCCAGATGGAAGACAAAAAAGTGGGTTGTATCAAAGCATAAAGTGGCTTGATATGCTGCGCATATTCAGATATATAAATTCACCCAAAAATGTTAAATCATAGCAAAGATTGTAACTTCTTTAAAGTGGACGGGGGTTGCAATTGTGCACATTTCTCCAAGAAATTAGGGGCTAAGCCCCTACCTTCATTGTTGAGTTTGTAACCCAAAAAGAGTACCGCCAAGAAGGCGATGTGAGATTTACCAAAGGTATATTTGTACCCCAGGTCGGCAAAAGACATAATGACACAATCAACTCAGACTAGATGCTGTATCAACTTGTCATCTGTCAAATAAATGTCATCAACGTATGAGAAAGCATCTAGGTCTATGTTATGCAAAAGAGGCACAACATGCGCAGCAAAAGCTCCAAGACTATTTTATTGCCCATTAGCAAATGCGTAAATCTTTTCTGATTGCAGACCGCGGTAAATGCGTTCAAGTCACGGCTGTCAGGAGTGGGATTATGGCTGTAAAATCCATTGGATAAATCAAGTGTTGTTTTATACTTTTTATGGACTATGTTATTTATCAACGTAGAGCTGTGTTTGTCTTGTACGGCAAATGTACAAAAATGACTATTCAAATTCCTGTAATCCAACACTATAGGATAGGAACCGTCCGGTTTCACTATCAGAAAAGGGAATTATTCATTGATGAAACACAGGGTTCAACTACACCCTGATATTCCAATTGGATCAAGATTTCACTCACAGAAGCTTTGGTGTCTTGTTTGATAGGGTATTGGACTTGTGGCTGTGGCATGGAACTTAAAGGTATCTCATGGGCCGATGATAGTTTGTCCCAGCCCACTTGATTACGATACACTGCTGGTGCTAGGGCCAAAGCCCATCCCGACACGTAAGCTTGTTTACCCTCCTCCGAGACCTAACAGGAAAAACTAGGACGCAATGCAGCCAAAAAGAATAGGGGAGGCCAATCAGCCTGCGCCGACAAAATGTTTTAAGAGGAAGTAAGATTTCGCCAAAAGATTGCCTTAAATGTCCATCTGATATCGCCCTCAATTTGGAGGATTATCTCGTAAAGCCTATCGGGGGTGCAACTCCTGTATCTGCTGTTTCCACTGTTACAAAAGTATCAGTTGCTCTTGCCTCCAGACAAGGAAGGAGTGCCTCCCGCACTATGGTAACTTCCACTGTGCTGTCGAGGAGTGTCACAGCCCATCTCCAATCATTTGAGGCATATTTCACTGTCAAAGCGGCAACCATCTTCTTCTGAAACGGGGCACGATACAGAAGCTGTCCCTCCTGTTTTGCTTTTACATCAAACTTTCGTGGCTGAGCACATCTTTGTTGAGTGGTCTCACCTAATCTGCGCTCCTGCCGCTCCCCCCACCAAGCTGTGTGTCCGATGATTCCTGAAAGGAACGAGGAGAGCACGAAACAGGAACCTGAAACCTTTCTGGTGTCTTAAGTTTAATGCGGTAACGCAAATCATATCTACGTTCAAAAGTATCAGGTGTCAGCTAACCTGCACATGAACCTTGCTTCTGTTTTTGCTGCAGCTTATTCTTATTCCAGTTCTTCTTTTGAAAACCTGTACATCCCTCCTTTTATGGCTGGGACTTATTTTTTGCCTGAGAAAAGGTCTTGTTACCAAAGTATTGAGCCCCAATGATTTATAAACTTTAGCTATAATCTTTGGTAATTCACGTTGTTTATCCACGGTAGCCACTGCCTCAAGGTGCAGACTCCCCTGCAGGCTAACTGCTTCCTCCTTGACGTTAGCAAGAATCATGTTGGAGACTATAGGGAATGCCCCAAATAGTCTCATCCCAAATTCAGGTGCAGCCTCCGCTCCATGTTCATCCTGAACTTTCTTAAGAACCGTTAGAAGCACAGTCATTGAGGGGGTGCCAAAGCATAGGGAGTAAACCACTGCGAACACCTTCCCCTAAGTGGTGCAATCTGCTAAATTGGTAATAAGACCTTTCAGCAAACTCATGGTAAGTATCCTGTGTTTATCCACAAGAGACATGTGAGGAAACAGAGCTTCGCGTTCCTCAAACTTTCCGGCCAACCAAAAAAGGAATTCATCTACATTCTGAGGCCGCTTCCCCATCACAGAATTAATCATGATAGGACTTATAACCATGCCACCATGCCCCGGTAGCTGAGCGTCACCTGCTGGAACTGCCGGACATTACGAGAAAGATATCGAATTACACTTCTATGAATATAAATTACAGACGTGTTTTGTATTTGCAGCTCTGCGTGTGAAACTGTCAGATCGTTTGAATGTGGAGTAAAACGTGTCAAAACAGGCCAAGGGGCCCTGTCGACTGACAAGGGTCCAAGATGGACCACTAAAACAGGGTAAAGTAGGGCGCCATTAAACCATATGGTGTGCTCACAAGCTGACATTGGAACTTCTAGTAAACAAGCTTATGCTAGGGGCGCGCTGATTTGGATTAGGGCTGGAGTCCCTTTTCAGGTGACAAAACACGTTGTAGACCCTGAGGGGCGGTTTGTGGCCATAGCGGGTAAACTGGGAGGCAGCAACATGAACATTTGCAGCATCTACGCACCCAACGTGGACCGGTTAATCTTTTTCGCGACACTGTCGGACTCCCTGGCCCACTTCTTAGTGGGACCACTCTGATGGGAGGCAACTTCAACTCAGTGGTAGATGTTGCCCTTGATAGATCGCACCCACCGTTAGCAGACTCCCCAGCACATCGAATAGCTAAGGGTAGATTGGAGTGGCAAGCAAAGTGGGGTCTGACTGACATTTGGTGAGCCCAACATCCGCACACCTGAGATTACTCCTATTTCTCGGGAATGCACAAGCTCCATGTGAGACTAGAAGCGCTGTTGTGCTCCTCAACGCTGACACCCACAATTACAAAAACCGAATATCTGACGAGGGCGATCTCAGATCACAACCTTTACTGGTTGACGTGCGGTGGTTTCCGGGCGCATCCTGTGTTCCTACCTGGAGATTACGCCCCGAAATGCTAGAAGACCCACTTTTCCATAAGGATTTAGGGGAAAGGATTACTCACTACTTCGCAGAGAATGAAGGCACGGCTAAGGAGAGAGCGACGGAATGGGATGCCTTTAAGGTAGTTGTAAGAGGGTTTTGTATAGCTAAAAAGGTGGGAATGCGTAGGGTGCTTTTAGACGACCTTAGTAAAGCAGATAGGAAACTCCGAGAACTGGAACTCTTGCGGCCCGGACACCCTGAACTGCAACAACAGAGTGCAGCAGTGACAGAAGCAGTGGCAGTTGAAGTAGAAAGGCTGCGTAGCTTCGACCACAAGACTTACATAACCAGGTCCCACGCGGAAGGAGACAAATCAGGAGCCTTGTTGGCCTGGCTTGCCAATCCCATGAGACGCAGCTCCCCCATAGTATCTATGCGCACGACTGAGGGCGTCGAAGTATATACCCAACCTGAAATTCTACACAGTTTTTAAGTGTAATCGTGGGCGGACAGCGGACTGGAAAATCAGGCGAGGAGGCCGGATATAGTGAGCGATAGTGTTTTATTAAGTCTATACACAGTGGGCGGTGGTGACCAAGGAAGGGGTCGGGTCCAGTGTTGGGGTCGGCGGCGTATCTTCTTCTCTCTTCTTCCAAATCTTCCGAGGGGCAGAGGGGCGTCCTGGTCTTGCGTGTAGCCGTCTCTGGGTGGTCGGAGAACACCTCGGAGGGCAATAAGAGAAGAGAGAGGAGCCGTTAGTAAACTGGACTCGTGGTCTGATCCCGTCACCGGTACCCGGGTCGTGTGGGGAAACGAAAAGGGAGTGAGGGAGGTACGGGTAAGAGTCGGGGAAGGTAGAGTCAAAGAAGTGCACAGGGTGGTGGGGAGGGATGTGCTCTTTATACAGTGCTAGGTGGATTCTATATACAAACGGTCTAGTGCCTAATGGTGACGTGCCTAGGATAGCGGGGAACAATTTACAGCGAGAGGGGATTCTACTATATACACAGTGCACCTAATGTGCTTTCTCATGGAACTGGTACTCACGCGCTCCGCCGTAACTCTCGTCCGAGTTACGGCCGCTCTTCAGCCACCTCCGTGGGACTCCACCACTCTTCGGTCCACTCCTCGCTATCGCCGTTCCCGTCTTCTCCGTCCGTCACCGCTCCAGCCGAAAGCTCCTGCCACGATCCTTCGACGACGCCAGTCTCTCTCCTTCCGTCTTTTCTATCTCCGGCGGGCTGTAAGGAGGCGGGACTTCCGGGGTCGTAGGAAAGTCCTTCCGGTTCCCCGTTCCTCTGGATTGGATCCTGCAGGGGAGAGAGGGGCGGGATTTCTGTCGTCATGGACGCAGTTGTTGTGGACCCTTTTCGTCTACGCGGGCATGATGCGGGGTGAGACGGTAACAAAGGTGAGGGGTCGGCTAGGGGTCGGGTGCCCCGGGGAGCTGGATCACATTCCCTTCCCCTAGCTGTCTTTCTTGTACCCGGTGAGGAAACAGGGTATCGAGACAGATAATCAGCGTTACCCTGTTCTAAACCCTTCCTATGTATCGTGGTGAAGTGGTAAGGTTGGAGGGACAAGAACCAGCGAAGGACTCTATCATTATGCCCTTTATTCCGAGCCATCCATTCTAGGGGAGCATGGTCGGTGTAGATGGTGAACTGTCTCCCTTCTAAGTAATAGCGAAGGCTCTCCACGGCCCACTTGATGGCGAGTGCTTCCTTCTCTACCACGGCATAGTTCTTTTCTCGTGGGAACAGTTTCCTACTTAGGAAGAGAATTGGTTTCTCGTCTCCCTGAGGGTTTTTCTGTGAAAGAACCGCCCCGAGTCCTTGTTCGGAGGCGTCCGTTTGTAGTATGAAGGGTAGGGTGTAGTCCGGGCTTACTAACACAGGATGGGAGGTCAGAGCAGTTTTCAGATCAGAAAACGCATGTAGCAAGACTGCTGTGGGCGTTTTAAGAAGGGCATCTGTTTTCACTGATTTCTTTAAAAGGTCCGTGAGGGGTGCTGCTCTTTGGGAAAAGTTGGGGACGAAACGTCGATAGTACCCCAATAGCCCTAGGAAAGCACGGAGGTCTCTTTTGGTCTGAGGAAAAGGGAGGGAGTGAATGGCATCAATTTTACTCTCCTGGGGTCTTATCAACCCTTCACCCAGGAGAAAGCCCAGATATTTCACGGTCTGTGCGGCTAGAGTGGTTTTCGCAGGGTTTATAGTGAAACCGTAATGTCCCAAGGAGGTGATGACCTGTTGAAGATGCTCTAGATGTTGGGACCAGTGGTCACTATAAATGACAATATCATCAAGATACGCGCCTGCGTATAGGGAGTGAGGCCTTAGGATGGTATTCATGGCCCGTTGGAAAGTGGCTGGGGCGCCATGAAGACCGAAAGGGAGGACGAGAAATTGATACAGGCCATCAGGGGTGGAGAAGGCCGTCTTTTTTCTGTCCTCTTCTCTAAGCGGGATCTGCCAATACCCCTTACAGAGGTCTAACGTGGAGATATATCGTGCTTTCCCTATACGTTCGACCATTTCGTCGACACGGGGCAATGGGTATGTATCGAATGTGGATATTTTGTTGACCTCCCTGAAGTCTATACAGAAACGTACAGATCCGTCCGGTTTGGGTACCAGAACTATCGGGGAGTTCCACTCGCTGGTGGATGGTTCGATGATTCCCATCTTTACCATCTGTTCGGTCTCTTTTCGTATCACCTCTCTGCGGGCCTCAGGGATTCTATACGGCCTTTGTCTGACTACCTTCCCGGGTAATGTTTGTATACTGTGTTCGGTGATGGTCGTGTGTCCCGGGGAGGAGGAAAATACATGTCGCAACGGAAAAAGGGCTGTCTCTAGTTCCTGTCTCTGTTGTGACGTGACATCTCGGTCAATACAGGGGCTGAAAGAAAGGAGGTCTGGGTCGGGTGTTCCTGATAAAACTGGACGGGGGCCTTCCCATTTTTTCAGAAGATTGACATGATATATTTGTGTCACCCCACGGACATGATCAATGTCTAGCTCGTAGGTGACTGGAGTCACCTGACGCAGGATGGGGTAAGGGCCCTGCCACTGTCCCAGGAGTTTTTGATCAGAAGATGGTAGCATTAATAATACTAGATCGCCTGCTATGAATGTTCTGGGTTTGGTGCCTTTGTCATATTGTCCCTTTTGTTTGTTCTGGGCGTTCTCAAGGTTCTGGCGTACTATGTCTCTGATGACTGCTAGGTGAGTTTTTAGATTCTCCATGTACTCGGGCAGAGGCCGAGTACGGTCTGGCTCGGCTTCCCAAGCTTCTTGAGCCATGTCTAACAGGGTACGAGGGGGTCGCCCATATAACAACTCGTAGGGCGAGTATCCGGTGCTACTCTGGGTGGCGCAACGGATGGCAAACAGGGCCAAGGGCAGCATATCCTCCCATCGTTTGGCTTCCAACCCCAGCAGTTTCTTAAGGGTTTGTTTCAGAGTGGCATTGTACCTCTCGACGAGCCCGTCGGTCTGGGGATGGTATGCAGAGGTACGGATTTGCTTGATTCCTAGGTGGGAACAGACCTGTTTCATCAAGGCAGAGACAAAAGGGGTACCCTGATCGGTTAGGATTTCCCGGGGAAACCCTACCCGAGTAAAGACTGAAATGAGGGCCTTTGCAATGTTCTGGGTGGTGGGCTGTCGCAAGGGGAGAGCTTCAGGGAATCGGGTTGCATAGTCCACAATGACTAGGGCATATCGACATCCGCTGCGGGAGGGTAACAGGGGCCCTATTATGTCCATCCCTACCCTACTGAAGGGGACATCAATCACGGGAAGGGGTTGTAGCGGTGCCCTAGGGGGTTTGTATCTGCTATGTCTCTGGCATACTGGACATTCTTTACAAAACCTTTTGATGTGTTGGAAAATCCCAGGCCAGTAGAATTTATCCAGAATTGTATGACTAGTCTTTTCCTCTCCGAAATGGCCTCCCAGCAGGTGACTATGGGCCAGGAAGAGTACCTTCTCCTGAAAGGGTCCGGGGACCAGGAGTTGGGGGTTCTGTTGGTTCCCACCCTTGCGATATAACAGCCCATTTTTCTTGAAAAAGTAGGGACCTACGATAAGGGGATCCTCTTGTTCCACAGCCCTTCCCCAGGCTTCCTGTAATAGAGGATCTTCCAGTTGGGCTGCCCTGAACTCCCGATCTGTGTGCCAAGGATGGTCTTCTGGGATCACTGGATAGGCGCCTGTATATTCTCTACTTTCCTTTCTTTTCTGTGCTTTGGTTTTAAACGGTTTGTGTCTCAGTACAGGGGAGGACAGTCCATTCGGAAAGGGTGCTTCTTCCCACCAATGGGTCAAGGATTCGGTGGTGTCTCGAAGCAATGCAGGTAATCCTGGATAATCGCTTCCCAGAATCGCCTGTTCCGGTAGGGTAGGGATCAATCCCACAGTGAGAGTGGTACCGGGATCCTTGTCATGTCGGACCTGTACCTGGGTGGTCGGATAGGTCTTGGTATCCCCGTGTACACACTGAATGGCTACCGTTTTGGAAGTAGGTTGAACGGGGTGTGATAAGGCCTGGGGCCTTAGGACGCTCTGTCGACACCCGGTGTCGGTTAGGGCCATGAGGGTTTGTCCATCAAAATTCACTGGACATCTGAATGGAGGAGGGGTGCTCCCCGGTACGGAACACACATAATTACGTGCCAGCCCAACTTCCATCGGCTCTTCTTTGTGCGGACAAACTCTGGCGATATGGCCAAATCCTCCACAGCTGTAGCATTGTGGTCCGGGATTGACAGGACGGGGTGCCATTGGAACGGGGAACACAAGTGGTGGGTCAGGCCTTCTGGGAACAGGGGGACGAGGAGGTCGGGGACTTGTAGGAGGGTGTGATCGGTGGGAGTGTTCTTCTCTTCCCCTCTGAATTTCCTGGGCCCTGCTGTAGGCGCTTGCAATTTCAATTGCCGTGTCCAAGGTCAGATGGGCATGCTGGCGTACCCACCTTTGGGTATTCGGGAGCAGGGATGATAGGAATTGTTCCAAGTATATTTTCTCGAGAATGTTCTCTTTAGTGGAGGTGTCAGGCTTTAGCCAGCGATTGGCTAAGTCTTTTATACGGAAGGAGAGTGCTCGAGGAGTCTCCTGGGGACCTTCCTTTACCTGTCGTAGTCGTACTCGGTACGTTTCCTCGTCAATACCCAGTCGTTCAAGTATGCACTTCTTAACATCTGCATATTGCGTGTTGCCCTGAATGTTCGCTTGTTGGTAGGCGGCCTGTAGATCCCCTGTTAGCAGAGGTCCGAGATAATGAGCCCATCGGTCGGCTGGCCAGGTGGCCGCCTGTGCCAACCGTTCAAAGTTGGTAAAAAAGAAGTCAGGGTCTTCTCCCGGCACATACTTCTGGAGAACCACCGACGGGAGGGAGGACATTGGTCTCGGTTGTCCTAAGACGTCGGTCAACTTCCCCATGGCTTCTACATGTGTGGTACCCTGTCCCTTTAAGACATCATGGAGTTGTCCACGGTCATCCTCCGCTGTTTTTAGGAACTGCTCCATGAGTTTGCCCAGCTGCTCCTGGGACTCCGCCATCCTTTTCATCACGGCCTCCATACCTCCAGTAAATCCCACTTCTGACACCAGATGTAATCGTGGGCGGACAGCGGACTGGAAAATCAGGCGAAGAGGCCGGATATAGTGAGCGATAGTGTTTTATTAAGTCTATACACAGTGGGCGGTGGTGACCAAGGAAGGGGTCGGGTCCAGTGTTGGGGTCGGCGGCGTATCTTCTTCTCTCTTCTTCCAAATCTTCCGAGGGGCAGAGGGGCGTCCTGGTCTTGCGTGTAGCCGTCTCTGGGTGGTCGGAGAACACCTCGGAGGGCAATAAGAGAAGAGAGAGGAGCCGTTAGTAAACTGGACTCGTGGTCTGATCCCGTCACCGGTACCCGGGTCGTGTGGGGAAACGAAAAGGGAGTGAGGGAGGTACGGGTAAGAGTCGGGGAAGGTAGAGTCAAAGAAGTGCACAGGGTGGTGGGGAGGGATGTGCTCTTTATACAGTGCTAGGTGGATTCTATATACAAACGGTCTAGTGCCTAATGGTGACGTGCCTAGGATAGCGGGGAACAATTTACAGCGAGAGGGGATTCTACTATATACACAGTGCACCTAATGTGCTTTCTCATGGAACTGGTACTCACGCGCTCCGCCGTAACTCTCGTCCGAGTTACGGCCGCTCTTCAGCCACCTCCGTGGGACTCCACCACTCTTCGGTCCACTCCTCGCTATCGCCGTTCCCGTCTTCTCCGTCCGTCACCGCTCCAGCCGAAAGCTCCTGCCACGATCCTTCGACGACGCCAGTCTCTCTCCTTCCGTCTTTTCTATCTCCGGCGGGCTGTAAGGAGGCGGGACTTCCGGGGTCGTAGGAAAGTCCTTCCGGTTCCCCGTTCCTCTGGATTGGATCCTGCAGGGGAGAGAGGGGCGGGATTTCTGTCGTCATGGACGCAGTTGTTGTGGACCCTTTTCGTCTACGCGGGCATGATGCGGGGTGAGACGGTAACAAAGGTGAGGGGTCGGCTAGGGGTCGGGTGCCCCGGGGAGCTGGATCACATTAAGCTATTATGAAACTCTATATCAGAGCAGATTGATAGCCGGTACTTCGGCCATAGATGACTTTTTAGAAGGACTCCCCTTTCCGATGTTAGATCCTGAGCAAGCGAAGGACCTGGGCAAGGATATTGAAATAGGGGAAATCCGTTGCGCCATAAAACAGATGGCATAAAACCCCAGGCCTTCCATTGAATTTTACGCTAAGTACATAGATCTGTTGGCTCCACGTCTAATGGTAGTATATAAAGAGGCGAAACGACTGGGTTGTCTACCATGCACTATGCGCGAAGCGTTGGTAATCCCCCCTGCTTAAACCCGATAAAGAAAGCAATGATACGGCATCTTACAGACCGTTGTCGATGCTCACAACGGATTACAAAATCTTGAGTAGCATTCTAGCATCCCGACTGTTGGAGCACATGACCACGCTGGTTCATGAGAACCAAGCGGGCTTCATACCTAAGCGCAACACCACTATGAACATACGCCGACTGATTCGTCTGTTGGAAGAGGACCATATGGAGGCCCCCCACCCCATGATATTGTCGGTCGACTTGGAAAAGGCGTTTGACAGTCTGGAGTGGGAATACCTCCACAGGGTACTCAGACGATACGAGGTGGGTGAGCAGTACCTGCAATGGACTTCCGTGCTGTTGCTTCAGCAACGGCAAGAGTAAAATCGGGTGTGCTGATATCCCCACAATACCCGGTGGACAGAGGCACGAGACAGGGATGTTCACTATCCCCGTTGCTATTTGCGCTGGCGGTGGAACCCCTCGCAATGTTGATCCGCACGGGAGCCCATTATGGGGGACTGCAGACCTTGTTGGGGCAACAGTTCATTTCCCTATACGCTGACGACCTTTTGCTCTTCCTTGAAGATGCCGACGGAGCTCTGACGGGAGCCGACACTCTATTGACCACTTCGGTGAAATATCTGGCCTCAGGGTGAACTGGTCCAAGACATGCTTATTCCCAGTACGCAAGGGAGAAACCCAGCCCACCACGACCAGGGCAATTAGATGGGAAACCAGCTGTCTGAAATATTTGGGGGTCTATATCTACCACACCCCAGCCGATATCTAAGAGGGCAACATCTCTCGCAGTATCAGAGCACTGAAGGGTAGCATGTCCTTCTGGGCCACCCTCCCACTGTTGGTAGCGGGTCGTATAGCGCTGCTAAAAATGGTGGCGCTCCCTCGACTGCTGTATTATTTTAGGACGCTCCCGATTTGGATTCCTCCTGCTGTCTTCCAGCACCTGAAATCGTTGATTGTGTCCTTCCTCTGGGGAACGGGCCGACACAGAGTGGCACTTGCAACTCTGATGAGACCTAAATTAGAAGGGGGGCTGGCTGTACCCGACTTCGAAGCATATTACTTAGCAGCTCAATTACAGATATATACCCAGGAAATAGCACGTGAGTTCCGAGGACCAGAGGATACACAGGGCCTGGGAATACCCAGACATGTGCTTTCCTACATAGCAATGCAACAGAAACTAGCCCTTAATGATGTCACACAAGAAGAACGTACACATAGGCTATGCTGGAACCGAACGCAACGTAGAGCGGGAGTGATCCACCCATACGCCCCTGAAATTCCGCTGGGGATGCTCACAGCATTACCGCATGGTGGAGATTGGTCGCAACTGCAGAACTGGGAGGAGGCGGGGATTCAAGTCCTGGGTGATCTTTATGAAGACGGAACGCTACTATCGTTTCCGGCGCTCTTAGATCGCTTTGACATACCTAGAGGTGACTTTCTGCTGCATTCGGCGATCATGTGGGCAATACAGGCACACTGGAAGGGGGGCTTGAGGAACCAAAGACGACGATGGCCTGCCAATATACTATGATGGCAGCTGGAACGGTTAAGGCAGTTACGTGCTTATACACCAGAATGCTTAATGAGGGGTTACCGCCACTGGAGACACTTAGAAGTAAATGGGAAGCGGACATAGGGAAGGAAATTCCTGAGACAACATGGGCGCAGCTGATGCGCCGGGCCTAGAAGAGTACGCGCAACGCGCGTTTTCAACTAGTCCACTTTTCTATCCTCCACCCGGCATACTTCACCCCGAGAAAGATCCAAAAATACTTTGCTATAGATTCCACGTCTGCGGCTTGCCCCAGATGTAAGGCAATTGGAGAGGAGCTTGACCACATGTTATGGACCTGTCCTAGCTTGGCCCTCTATTGGAAATCGGTGGGGGATACTCTTAACGAGGTGACAGAGCGCGAATTACAGTTTGACATGGCTGTTGGGGTCCTCCATTGGTTCCCGCATACCTCTAAAAACAAAGTCACTAGCAAATTCATAGATATGGGACTTATCCTAGCGAAACGTGAAATCACACGGCACTGGAAGGCACGAACGGGTCCAGCGGATGCTAAATGGCGCAATGAGTTCCTTAAATGGGCTGGTGGGGAGAGCACATTGAGATTCCAACTGGCGTGGCGGCAGCAGAACGACAGAGCTTTAGAGACTGCCCATGCGTGGGAGGCCCTAGTACAAGCATTACGTGACTATGATACACGGCGCGACTCGGAAGATTGATACAATGACTGGACTACATCCCTATAACACGACAGGTACATTGCATGATTCCCTAACTGACCATTCCGATGCTTCAGACCCACAACGACTGCCCTAACAACGATGCACCGATGGCGGGGACCGGGAGGGGGGAGGTGTTAAATTTCAACTTCATATTTATTCCCTTTAGGCGCTAAGGACACAGTGGATAGGATTGCCCTTTACAGGGTTGTATTCTGCTGATCAGGATCACTTTGGGGGCCAGTATCTAGTTTTCCATGATACGGACCCACTTATGTACGATTGGGGATGATGGGAATTGTTCCAATTGATGTATGTTTTGTGACAAAATCTAATAAAACTTTGTTAAAAAAAATGGAACTTCTATTAAACAATACGGACGGTAATTTTGTGGCACCGCACCAGTTCATATTCATGAAAGAAATTATTGTTCCCATCAACCGCAGGAAACTTAACCGAGGAGTAAAAAACCTTGAAGCGGTAAGCCGCATTTGGCTCTACGACTAATATAAAATCCGCACCCGCAACTGGGATTCCATTGGCAGTCAAATGCACAGTAACCGCAGCACGGTTAGGCGCAGGTATGACTAAAAGATGTGCCCTTATAGAATACACCGCAACAATGGGCTAAGAATAAAGAGAACCTTTATAATTCAAGCTTGAAAAACCTATAAAATTTCCAATATAGGAGGTAAACTCCCCCCACACCACGGACGTCTCCGTAACTAGTGTGAGGGTATCGTTGACAAGCGCAAGCGCTACTCAGGGGTCCCATGAATAAGTACCAGACCAAATGTTGGTGGCGCCATGTTGCAGGGATTCCGCACATACACAGGACTATGCGCAGGATTATGGGACCTTGGTGTATAGGGGCTGAGAGTTCCTACCGCCTTAGTACCCACGAGCCCAGGACTGACTAGCTATAGTCCCACTCGCTTTCCTAAACAAACACAAAGAAGCAAATGATTAAACAACCCCGAACACAACACTCCCGTATCTCTGAGGGATAGTGGTAACAAGACACACCTTTTCTCTCACACTCTCGCTCCGGTCCACAATAAGATAGGGCCCAGACACGAATATAGTTTAAAATGTTTATTTTAACTAACGTGGTCTAACATGCAGTATACGTGCCACAACAAGCAGAAAACTGCTTAACAGTAATAGAGTTAGCATCGCAGCCAATCCATACATTATGAAGAGTGATGTCATTGTATAAAGACAATGGAGAAAGGACTATAGTGCCTAACCTCCCTCCCCTTGGCAAGAATGAGTATTATTATATAATAGAAGATCTCTGGGTTTTGTTTGCATACCCCATACCTTAGAGCATAGATGGGATTTCTACTTCGAAGCTGGGTGTTGTTCTTCTCCCTGGAAAGGCCCCACTCCAAGTGTTCGCCACCTAAACATGTATTCTCGTAATATCAAAGTACGAGCTTTAAGCAACTGCTGCATTAGTATGTTTTGTCTAGGTGCTAGGGCCTTACCAGAACAGAATAACAAGGGGCATTGTTTATCGACCTTGCTCACAATGTTCAGACTAAACTCCAGGAACAAGCAGAGAACGAACACAGCAAACAGTTCCCATGTGAAAGGCATACACAATGTCCTGCAAAAATAAAGCTGTGTAGTAATGTGCGCAAAAGAGGCATCATGACTGCAGGGCTCATGCTAACTTAGTGATGTCCACAATGTCTATCTGCCACATGATAAGCTTCCTCGTTATGGTAAATCAATGCAGCGGGCACGATTGCGGCATGGCCATGCCATGTCGTAGGCCCAGGTCCGTGCTGTCGCTGGTTGAGCTTGTGCCGGGCCCATCCGATACCTTTTTAAAGTGCTGTTATGTGTCTGAGGTAGGCCCACATAGAGCCAACGCCATCTTTTCTCATGGACACATTTTCTTAAGTTGCCTTCCCTTTCACAGAATAACCTTTAACACACATTTGCTTGTGTGGCAATGTTATATTAGTTTCTCTGAAACTGCTTCACTTACAGATTTTGTTTCACCTAACATAATCACGATTCCTTGAACACTACATACAAGGCTTCGACACACATTGTGTAAACGTTGTTCTATTGTTCATCCACGGGGGCGAAATAGGCAGCTCCAGACCAAAACAATGCTGGCTTGTTCTGGACTCACATGGATGCTTTTCATTCTAAATAAACAAGTGTTTCCGGTGTTAGGCAGAGAAGCGCTTTGCTGATATTGGAGAGGTCTATACATGCAAATGCTTTGGCTCAGCAGCTTGCTGACTTCTTGCAAGGGTGCCCAGCTTGTGACCAATATGGGGACTTACATTCTTTCTCATCAGGTAACCAGGGTTGGATCATCCAGTATGGGGATTCTTAGACAGACAGACAGACAGACAGACAAGCAAACAAACATGCACATATGCACACACACATGCACACACACACACATTCTCCTCATTCTGGCGCTTCTAATAACTTTCAATTGCTTCTGTCTATTGATCCTTGCAGCATATATATTTTATACAAGCATCACTAGTTCAATAAATATTGAAAACGTCTCTCTCTCTGTATTCCTTGTATATTTCTCTGAGAGTGTTAGACACATTCTCAGCAAAAACGTTCTAGATCTGTTTCCACGCTTCCTGGGGGAACAGGGTATCACGTTCAGTGGTTGCCAGAAACCCTTTGCTGCTCGACTAGTTCAGGGGGATCCATGGTGTCCCTGTGAGCTCGCTAGTCTGTAGGACAACATATCCTGGGGGGTGTATAGAACCAGTCTGGAACTATTCTAACGTTTATGCCGTCCAAAAATGCGCAGTTCCTACCATGTGGGGGAACCTACATGACATGGCGTCACCATTGTTGGTTAGGTTCTTATTTTATGCATCGCCTGAGTAGGTCAATTGTATCTTCTCAAAGACCCCTAATTATCTCCAATCCAGAGATGTGCATGGTGGTAGGGAACATCCTCCTCAGCTTAGTAGGTAACACCTATGTATGACTGTACATAAACCAAGCTTGAAAGGATCATTTATTCACATTGTGTCACCCTCTCTGCAATTAATTCCATAATGTGTCTGACAGCAAAATAAATCGGGCATTAAACATGGCCGAGAACTGCAGACATTCAGTTACTCTGAAACTTTTACAGCATGGTCTCCTTCGTGATTGATGCACACAAAGCATTTAGGACAGAGGAGTTGTATTATTAGGTTATATTCCCAGCTGCAGACAGTGCTACACAGCTATTTCACACCTACACTGAGGATGAAATACCGGATGAGTACACTCCATACGAAAATATAAAAAAGATTCTCACTTACCAAGAACATATGAATTGGTTTAAAGGCTCCATCCCACACACAACAGCAAATGATAGACTCGGTCCGCTCAGCAAAGAGGGAGCTACATGGTCGGTCTTAGCAGGATACACACCACATCTTAATGTTAATAATTTGCAGACAGAGGTGCGAACATTATATAAAGAATTAGTACCAATATACAGAAGTCCTACAATAAACATTTGGAGAGAGGTGGATGGTCAGAGCGCAGGTCGCAGGAGCACGTGAAACCAAAGAAGGGCTCACACCACTCATCTGACTACATAAGAAAACATCCTCAATTAAAAAAGAAGAAGGTAGCCAGACTCAAGGTTAGGCTTGCCCCGGATATTGAGGACTCTGCTTCTGAGGGGGAATGGGCAGTGACAATGCAACAGTGCAGCAGAAGTCACGATAGTTCGCCAGAACTGAAGGATTGTCTTGTGGGAGTAGCACTGAGTGAGTATCTCACGGTGGAAACACTTGAGACAATGGTGAGTGTCCCCTATTGTTTATACAAACTACAGTTAAAAGGGGGCATGCCCTGGTTTATTAATGTTCTGTTTTGGGAGGACTTGACACAAGGTTACACTATTAGTTTGGCCACCTGATTTCGTTATGAATTGCCCAAACGGGGAAACTGTCATTTAACCTGCTGTCTCTGACCTTGTTCCAGAATCTGTGAAACATTCATAAACCAAGAAGTGGGTGCTAGCTCCTGCAATCTATCAAAACCATCTGAGGTGGGATGACGGTTTTCCATATCATGAAATACAATTGAGGACAACTGTAGGAACCTGGCTCTTTATATACTATACCAAAGTATGGTATAATGTGCACAGAGTCCAGTGAATCTCCAGAGGCTTAAGTAGATAATACTAAAAGCTCTATTTGTGGTAGTGTGTTCCAGCAGTTAGGCTTATCAGAGGGCTGTGTCAGGCATTTGTTGTACACGCTCAGGCAAGAAATGATTACACACACAAGAATGAATCCAAGACCAGTTGTTTTGTATAAAAAATTATTACTTTGTTATTTTATTTTGGAACCAGGAGGAACTCATTTTCAGGTATGTAACAGTTTTAAGAATAGCAATAATACTTTTCAAGATGCAGTAGGGATTCTTTTGCAAGTCAGTAAAAATGCTTTACAGTACTAGAAATACTTTGGTATTGTCAATCAGTAACAGTAGAAATTAGCAATTGTAGAAAATAGACAATTAAATGCAATAGGCAGAAATGCAATGCAATATTATGGAAGGAAAACATTTATATGCATTTACCGGTAAGTACTCGACGTACACATACAGTCCTCAGGAGTTAGGACTAACACTGAGCAAGGGTCAGCTCAAGGTAGGTACTGCACCACCAACGGCACTGGGGCTGCTGGGTACAGAGGTAACTGGGTCCAATGTTAGCCAATGGAGACTGGGGGCAGCCACCAGAGGAGCAGGTTGCAGGTAAGTACCTGCAGTTTCAAGGCAGGGTGCAGGGTGCAAATCAGTATCGAGCGCCCAGTGCTATTCAATGGGGAATCTTGGTTGCACAAAGAGGCTGCAGGCTCGGCCCAGTAGGCTGGATGAAGGTGACCACTGGCAGGGTAAGTACGTTAAGATGTCGAAGGAGGGCTGGGCACAGTCAGCAGGGCTCCCCAACGTCTGGGGCAGAGGATGCAGGGGTACCCTTTGGTGTCGGATTTTCTTTACCAGAGCTCGTCGTGGTCAGGGGACCCTTTAAGCTGAGGCTGCAGGTGACTTCATGGTGTCCAGGAGGGGCCAGCCACTGCTGGATTTGAGGTCAGGATCGCTGCAGTGACTTGACTGGACAGGTGAGCTGTCCTCGGTAGATCTGGTCTTTGTTGAAGAGTGGCAGTCTCCTTGGGGTTCGTGGAAGTAGCTGGCCACAGGTAATACGTCATCTTCCTTGGAGGCTCTTTAGCTGGAGACAGGCCAGTAGGGCTGGGGCCAAGGCAGTTGTTGTCTTCAGGCTATGCTGCAGGGTGTCTTCTTCATCCTTCTTCATAGGTTGCAGGAATCTGAGGATCAAGGTCTGGGGGTGCCCCTAAATACTGAATTTAGGGGCTTTACAGGTGTTGGCAGATGGGAGGCAATGGGCTACTTGCCTTTAGGGAGACTGCAATCTTTGAATGTCCCCTCCCTTTGGGGAT
Source organism: Lissotriton vulgaris (assembly GCF_964263255.1). Lineage (NCBI taxonomy): Eukaryota > Metazoa > Chordata > Amphibia > Caudata > Salamandridae > Lissotriton > Lissotriton vulgaris. The sequence goes on from NC_141697.1 coordinate 979,337,876, forward strand.
GAGGCATCCCCTAACCTGATTGGCTAAAATCCTCCCATTCAATATGGAGGATCTTCTACGGAGGGGGTCATGCAAAAAGGGCACTTTCCTACAAAAACCCCCAAATCTTAAAGACAATACCCAATTAAACATGAAACTAAAAATCAAGTTAGGGAAATCTTATATATATTCCAGATTACTGGTTAAAGCATTCTACGACTTGATACACATTGGACACAGGAACATACAAACACTCTACTTTACGTACAAGCTGACATGATAGCTTCCAAACATTTACAGATGTGTGAATTCAGCAAGCCTGGTGATCTGCGTCATCGCGGGTACATCCGGATACACATATGTAATGTTCAATGAAGGTGACACAGTACCTATTGCACATAAGTCGCATTTATACACCAATGCTAGAATGCGTTTTGCACCTACTGAAAAAATACTGACAGCAGTACAGACTGCTGTAGTGAGGAAGAAAGCACTGGCTCAGGGTAAACACATAATTTTTGTGACCCCTGTGCCAACCTTGGAGGCCTTCACCAAAGCAAACGTTCAGAATGCTAAGGGTTTACATCCATGCTGCATACAATGGGCTCACTCTCTCATTGCATAAGATGTAGATTACAGATTTGATGTTATACTTCAAACACAAGCTTTTGTGCAGCATGAACAAAAAATATCCTCTACCCAAATAAATAATGCCTCTAGATCGCTATGACTACATCATATATATTGATGGATCTGCCCAGCCTGCCATAGGGACAAAGCAGCAATACTCAGCAAACTTAAAAGGGCATATGCATGATGGAGGATTCCATCCTGAGAAAACCTACACACAGTCACTAGGTGACTGCATAGCGCTGGAAAAAACAGATAATGGATTCCCCACACTCAAAGTATGTGAATCATATTACTGTGTCCAGTCCTATAATGAATATCTTCATTGTAGCCAGAATTAATTCGGAGATTCATAGGGTTGCACAATTAAGCACAAGTTGCTTTGGGAGAAGGTGGCAATGCTGAAAGTTTGCTTACCGCGGACTCAAGTTATTCATACATTGGGTCATCAACGTGTTGGCGATCACATTGCAGGGAATTCCATGGCTGATGAAGCTGCAAACACAACAATTTGCACTGTTGCAGTTGCTGCGATGACTCGTTCTAGTACAAGGATAGACAAAGACATCATGGTGTCTGTCAACGCTGAATGCGACTGCACCCACCTGCCGAAAGGCTTTCCACTCAAGTACGCCTACAAGTTAGATGCACAAAACATACCATATGCTCACATTCCTGATTGCATGATAGAGTAATACCAAATACAGATCACAGACTGGGGTTCATACTAGCTGCACAGTAGGGTCTGGATTCTGCACATGCGGGATGGCAGCTACAATTTCATTACTACAGCAGTGCTATGCGTAACCCTGTCTCTACAAACAGACCAAGAACTTTGTTCTTAAGTGCAACATCTGCCTGCAGATGAAGGGCTCCACCGTTGCGCGTCCACCACAAACACCTCTACTAATTTCAAACAAGCAATTAGCTTGGGTTTATTTGGATCACTGGGGTTCCCTACAATCAGATGGGGCTTACAAGTACATCTTGGTGGCAATTGATTCCTGCTCTAGATTCCAGTGGGTATTGCCAAAGCGGTCGGCTGATGCCCAAACTATTTTAAAGGATCTGCAAGTCTTCATCGGGACATACGCATTTGGCACATTACACTCCGACCAGGGTCCGGCATTTAGCTCTCGGGCTTACAAGTTTGTTAGTGAACAGGAAAAAAGTGACAAAGCAGTCTTTAACAGCAAGGGTCCTAGGCTCAGGTCGCAGTTGTGTCCATCATCTATATGGGGTCTAGAGGGCTTTAGATAACATGCCAAGAAAACCCTGTGTGTTCGGACTCCCTATGAGCTCCTATTTGGGGTTAAGATGTGGGTCCCATGCCTCAACAATCCCAGCACAGTTGCAGCAGAAACACTGTTTGACTTCAATGAAAGTTTGGCTGATTTACAGGAACTGAATGATTTCTGGGACAAACAAAGCAACTTCCAAGTAAAACGCACCACCACTGGAGAAGTGGCAGTAGTACCGGCAAGACCTGACTTGGTCCCGGATGTTGGGGATCTGGTCAGGGAGAAAATTGAGGCAAAAAAAGAGTTTGCGACATCCTACCTGTCCTGGCTGTTGAAGGTACCAGAACTGTCCTTCTTCCCCCCTTGCCGGTCGCAAAGAAAAGCGATTTGTCTCCATTGATCTGATCAAAGCACACTATGTGGCCGATTCTCAACAGTAAGCCACATGGGCTCTTATGTAGCTACCTTTGTCCTCTCTATACTGTTCAGGAAGTTCAGATGGAAGCTTTCTCTCACCCAAGAGACACCAACAAACAACAACGAAGTTTACCTTCTACCGGTTGCAACTGCAACAACTTTACGGTCAACCAGTACAAAAACACACATTTCAATCTACATAAACGTACCATAGATTGAGTCATCTCCCAGTTCTACAAATTCTGCTGAGCTGCCAAAAATAGATAGGACAGCCTCTACCTTTTTCATAGACTTTGATTACTTCTCATCGGATTCAACTAATCCACCTCCTCTGCCACTACCACCTTTCCCTTTTAGGCTGAAAGAGTGTGTTTTCTATTTTGGCTGAAAAGGGCATGTTTTGTCTCTCCTTTGTTACATCTTTTGATTACAATCGGGTTACTTTTCCTGGCGCTCTGGGTAGCTTTAGTGACTGTCTTTTTCCTGCTTTTAAACAGACATTATCTTTCAGAATGCTCTGCAGTAAAACTGGTGAACTTGGTACTCAAACACATGCATCATCACACCGTAAACTGAGAGAACTTTCCCTGGGGAACACTAGCAGTTCCAGTTCCAGAGGGGAAGGTATGGGATAGAGTATCGTATAATGTATATGGCCCCACTAAATTGCTACAAATTCCAGATTTGTTCCCAATTTTTTTTAAATTATGTCATTACCCCTTGTGCTGTTTATGATGATTGGGACAGTAATACAATGCATGAATTGCTAGCTCTAGAGCATTCAGCTGTGTTTTCTTCTGGTGAATTGTATGATGGTACATCTAATTAAGATGACATGTTTTTATCAGCAATATGGTCATAATTTTCTGCATAAAGCCAGTGTTCCACTTGCTGTTTACAATTACACTCAATGGGAACATTGCCCTACACCTCCAAGGGATAGTTCAAAAACATTAGCGCAGAAGATTGCTTGTTATGACACATCTGACCCGGTCTCCTATTATTATAGGATTGCACCAAACCCTCCAAAGAAAAATATGTTGGCTGATACCAGGCTGATATATTCTGCATCTTTTCTTTCCAAGCTGTCTATACAGAGTTTTGACTTTTGGAGGGCCTTGACACCCTTGGGTTAATGGTTTCGCGCTTTACAAATCTCCTTTCCATTTCATTATATTAATTTCTATAGATGTAAAATCTATTTAGAGGACAAGAGACTGGCAGGTTCAGGGAACTGAGGCTTTGTTTCGAGTGCCTAATACCACAACAAGTTAGTATCCTGAAAACGACTGTGCAAAAAACATCATGTTTTGGAATAGCTAAAATTAAATACTTGAACACGCTACGGATGCCCACATTTGCAAGATTTGACAATTAGCAATAGTTTTCACACTTCAGTAAAGACACATTAGATGCCATGCTACGTCATATCACATACAATTTATCTGACCTCAATTGGAAGGAAATGTCTGTTTTGGCCACTGGACAATAACGGATATTAGGCGCAATTCCTAGGTAACTCCAAGGAGTTCAAGGGTGATAGACCTGACATGCGTTACGTACAATCTGAACCTTTGGGGGTAGTGACAACTTACAGTGTTCGGAAGTTGTGCCTTGATTGGCTAAAAACTGTAACACTGTCCCAGGTGAAAAAACACTTGTCCCTTTTGTCTGATGAGCTGGATATCAGGAACTTTATATTGGGTCCCAGGAAGCCATGTCAAAAGCGCATCTTGTATGCAATATGCAATGAGATATGGAAGGTTTCTCAGCAGGATGCTGTCGAAAGGCTGCACGGAATTGCCAATGTTAATATGGATAGGCATTGGCAGTGGTAGACAATGGTATGACCACCTTATCCTCTAGCATATACTCTTTGAGCAACATAGTGTCATCTGCACTAGACATTATACATCAGGACATGTCCACATTACAATATGGAATGTCACAACTTAGGTCTATTAGGCTATTGAGCTGGACTCTTCAAACTTTAAGATTCTGGCCACATGCTATGGTGACATATTAACACCACTAGTCTGTTTTCCCCATATCAACTGACGTAACAGCAGATACTCATGGCACGAAAGGATGCTAAGTATACCATGTTACACATTGAAAAACTAGAGAACTTACCTTTCACTGTTATGGAAACACCATTCGCAAATTGGATAATCCATGGGTATATATTTCTTTTTAAAACATTTGTATTACAGTTTCAGCAGGCTTGGCAATACATTCAGAAATCACTTATATTACATTAATGACTCAAGTGCATTCCATCCATAAGTGTTCGAATTTTTGATATGATGCGCACCCTCACCCCGCGTCAATACCCCCTTCCAGTAATTTCCCCTTCTATACCTCCTCCATCTCCTCATCTGAACTATCTCCATCTGATTCCGCCAGCGGATCACAAATGTCCCCTCTGAAGGCATTCCAGGGAGCCCATATTTTATTCCATTTTCGCAGACATTTCCTTACGGTATACACTGTACGTTCTGTAATCATTGTTAGGTCCATGTTTCTGCACCAAGCGGACAGCGTCGGTACCTCCGCAGCTCCCCATTTCTGAGCAATGTCTCTCTTAGCAATTAAGAGCCCCAGCGTGACCCATATCAGTCCATATTGTGTGAGATCATTGGGCTCCCATATGTTTAGCAGACATCGTCTTGGTTCTGGCAGTAGCGAAATTTCTGTTGACTGCGAAATAGTGCGTAGCACCTGTCTCCAATAGTTCATTATTATTGGGCAGTCCCATACTCTATGAAAAAAGGTTCCCTCCTCCCTGCAGCCTCTTAAGCAGAATGGGTGTGGTGCCCTCTGTATTTTGTGTAGTGTTGCCCTAGTATAGTATAATTTCTATGTAAGATTTTAAGTTGCACCAGTCGCAACCTTGCCGAGATGCCCATCTCCCTAGGGGATGCTAGGGCCTCTCTCCATTCTGGCTCGTCTATGTCTCCCACCTCTGCTATCCATTTCCTTTCAAGTTACCCGTGGGGTCAGATAAATTATTAAGAAGCTTCTGGTACGTGAGAGAAGTGGCCTTTTGTGGCATATGGTCCGTCAGCAGTCTGTCCTCTAATGGGGAGGCCTCAGGGACTTCAGTGTTTGATGAGAGTACCGCCAGTAAAGCCTGTCTTATTTGCATGTATCTAAATTTTTCATTCTGGCCCAGTTCGTATTGTTGTTGCAACTGCAGAAATGGGATCACCGCTCCCTTGTCCCACATATCCCCAAATGTGGAGATGCATATGTTGTCCTACATTGTAAAGCCCCTACACCTCCGCAGCTGCCCCAGTGCCTTGGCGTCCCAGAGTGGGGTCATTTTTGTTATCACTCCTTTCCACTCCAGCCTGGCGTGTGCTGCATACCAGATCATCGCTGTGTGTTTAGTAGGTCCCACTAGTTTCGCGACCATACCTCTGTTATAGAGCGCCGCTAGCATATTGTTAGTTCCCAATTGAGCCCTGTCTGCGCTGTATGCTGGGTCATCATGAGGTGCGTGTATCAAGTGATTTATGACTTTGAGATGCACAGCCATCCATGGGTATATTTAATTATTTATTTGTGTGTTTTATACAGCGTGAACTTGACCCGAAGGTATCAGAGTGCTTTACAGAGTAAGTACAACAATGATAACATAGAGTACATAGAGTGTAAATAAAAATATATAGTTACTATAAAAAAAGTAAATGGTGTAAAGTGGTATATGTAAACAAAATAGCAGCAAGAACCAGAATTGCAAAAAAAATGATAATGAAGATACATATGCAAAAAGAACAATTGATGGACAGAATGCAGAACAATGTCATACATTCACCCCCAGTGTAGAGATCTGAGCCTAAATCTATAGTTTCTTTGCTCACCATGCCATTCCATTTTGGACCCAGCCATATGCAAATCAGTCTTGACCCTGTGCCCAATGGGGACAGTCCAGCCCGAACTGCCAAGCCAGGTCCTCCCTGGACTGGAAACAAGCATCCTAGGACCGGTTTTGGGCTTTCAGCCCTCATCAGCCAGAATAGCTTGACTCCAGTGGCATGGAGAGCCACATTGTATAAAAGAAAAATCTAAATGTCGGTAGGCTAAATGAACGCAGAAAATTCAGAGGTAGTTATGGTATGGAACTGCCTTGGAGGGGGGAGTAGGATACAGAAATTCCTTGAGGTAGTGAACGGACATGAAATCTTGGCACTTACGTTAATGACATCAGTAACATGAGGTACATCGAGACAAAATAAAAATATATAATAATAGAAGAAAGAAAGAATAAACAATAAAGAGTGGGATGTGTAAACAGAATAGCAGCGGTACCTGAATTACTAAGGTGCAAATAACCATACATAGCGAAAATAAATCAAAGAAGAGTGCGATAAACATTGTACATGAAATTTCTGAGGTAGTTGAGGAAGGGAGAAGCTATGATGGGGAGACTAGATGCACAGTTTTCCCAGAGGAAGTGAAACATAAATTATGGTTAGAGGTGAAGTGTGACTTTGTTTTAAGACTCAGCGTGTTACAGCGTGACAGGAGGCAGCGGGCAAAAGGAGAGCGGGGTCTAAACAATGAACGGGAGGATGGCCAGGCCCTCAGTAAGAGAGGAATTTGTGGGATGGAAATGCTTTTAATTCTTTCCTGAAGAAGGATGTGGCTGGGTTGCACCTGATCTTATTGGTGAGAGAGTTCCAGATATTTGGTGCCATACCTAGGGATTTGGCAGAGTCGACGATATATTGAGTGCATTTCAAGGCAGAGAGAAGAGGGAGCCATCCTTTGACGTTGGAGGTGGGAGTGCGAGCTGCGATCAGTAAGAATTCAGTTTTAAGGGCATTTATTTTGAGGTGAGTGCGAGTCAGCCATTGTTGCTAGAATGTTAGGGTGTTGGTGAGGGTGTAGATGTCCTCAAGAGAGGTTATTCTCATTACATTTCCAGTATTGTCTGCAACACCATCAAGTCGACAGGTATGAAGTGTTAGGCAAAGGGTACATACATGAGTATTGGGAACTGCCTTTCATGTATCAATGTCGAAATGGAGAGGCTGACATCTTAACCAGCGGTTCAGACTGTGAGAACACTTTAAGTGGGTCTCTGGTCTGCAAGAACATTCCGCTTCATGAGGCTTGTAATGTTTCTGTGGCAAACCAGCCCTGGTATCTGAAAGGTTCACCGGCAGCCGTGATTCATCCGACTTTCAAATTGCTCTCTAATGGGAGCTATTTGATGCTTAACAGACAAGGCTGTTGTGGCATGAAACCCGACATTGCTTGTCTGGTGATGGTTAATTCTATAGTTACTTGTTGTACTCAAGTTCTGTTTCAATCTGCCTGCACACTTAGGGAGACAACGTTGTGGCCTTTGATAAGCATTACCAACATACGGTTTGAAGCACTGAACAAACTGAAAGCCATGCGGTTTCAAAAATATGTGACCTTAACATCCGCTAAAGAGACAGTTGAATTCTAGGTTGCGAGGTCCTCTTCAGAGATACAGGCGCTACTTCATACTAACTTCCCCCTAAATTTTGAGGAGCTGGTCCATCGTATTTTTAACATGTCTGATACGAGAAGAATAGCACACTTTTTAAGTCCATAGGCTCTGGGTTGGTCAGTACCTTCCAGACAGTTTTCGGGGTAATTCCATCTTTCATATACTCAGTACTCTGAAGCATTTTTAGAGGTCTTCCCCTTGTCCTGCTCCCAATTGTCGAGACTGTGATTTAAATTTTTCTGCTCAGCAATTGATGTCTGAGTTCAAAAGGACATGGAACAAGCTCTGCCACATGTGCTGTTGTAACTAAGTTGCATCTCCTGATTAGGAGATATCCCCCTGTGCACAGCTCAGTAACCCAACGGATGGGTGGATGTTTAAAGCAACGAAGTACTCTTCCCAGTGTAATTTTTTTTTTTTTTAAAACCTTTATTGTGCATGAAAAATAAAGGAACAAATACGGGCCTACAACCGTCAGGCCGGCCACGATACTTTGAAGCACAAGTGCAAGCAATGCGGTTCCCCAGCGGCATCAGGCGACATAGCAACAATTAATAGCAGGTACACTGAAAGGAATCATGTCGCCGAGGGAAAGGAGCATTGAAGGTTAATTTTTAAAGTTTTTTCCGATCTAAATATAAATCAGTGAAGAATAGGATCAAGGAGAACTGAGTCCGTACATTAGCTTCACAACATGAGTAGGCAGCATCATTAAGAAAACAACAGTAGTGGTGAGCACCCCGTCAATATGGCAGTACAGTGTAAAACAACAGGAGCATCAGTCCGCATTTATGCACCACCCACAGCGCCACCCACTCCCTACTAACCCCTGTCGCAGACCCAGAACAGAAAACAGGACAAGAAAGCGCCGAAAGTTTAGAAAAATAAGGCCCATAGAAACTAAACAAGGAAAACTAAATCTCTCCCCCCACCCTACACCAATGCGGAGGCTACGGCCTACCCCCCCCCCCCGACAATGTGCCTGTCGCCCATTAAGGAACCCGAAATATAGACCAAGAAAAGAAAGAAAAGAAAAAGGAAACAATAAGAAAAATAGAAGATTTTAAACTCTTGAAATATAGGGAGGAAGAAAAGAACAAGCTATTCTACCACTCCCAAAAAAGAAGAGGAGACGGGGAGGAGCCCACACAATAACAGATCTCCCGGACTCCCAGCCATTTGCAACTCCCACATTGAGTGAGACAATAATATCGAAATGCATAGTACCAAAAGGGGAGCAGAATCAGGTACACCCAGGTCCCCGAGTCAGTACATGAATCACCACCCCGTCTATAAAGATAGGCAACAGGATATGTACAGCTCCACCCCACGTACGAAGGTGCCAGGATAGACAACAGTAGCAGAACAAATGTGGGGAGCCATAACTACAACACTCGCCAGAGAGGCGGCCCAGTCCGAGAGCGCGCCAGACAGGCCAACAAAAATTAGCACCCGGAGACCCCTCGCTCTAATCAGGTCGCGAGCGACCACTACACCCTGATACCAGACAGAAGCCCGCCCCAGCTGGAACAAAGGAACAAGATGGCCGCCTTAGGTAGCGCAGAGACAAAGAAGAGCAAAATGGACGCCACCCTCAACAAACAGTCCCCCGTCCCAATGAACATCTCCCAGTGTAATTGTTGAGCAATGATGTTTATGCACATCAAACTGCAGAGTCGACTTAGTTCAGTCACATCTTGGTTAGATGAACAAATCCCTTAGAATATATTCATAAATTCTACATCAATCCTGATGCATTTCGGGCAGCGGTGTGCCCTTCGTCAGGGGTTACATCTGAAATCAGACCAAAAAGCAGCGCTTACATAAAGAATTCACCCAACTAGGGTGTATAATCAAATCTACATTCAAAACGTTATATCACTGATCAACCACTTTGAGGACCAGAAAGTGAATCCCCGGTAGCACGCCACATTGGTATTATCCTTGATCACACCGGTTGTGCGTGTCTCAACCTTGTTATTCTAATCACATGTGCTTTTGAGCCATGAATGCATGGTACATTGCTTTGGCACACCTCTGCTTCATGAACTGAATGAGCATTAGTTCTTGTCCTTTTGGTCAACGTGCAACCTGTATTCTGCTGTCTGCTGTGCACTTTCGAATGTGCCCTGGCTTTATGCTTCGGAGTGCAATTGGCTGAGCTGTCGGACAAACATGTGGTGGTGGATCCCTTTAAGGCCCATTTGTATAGTTGTTCCCAGCGCATTCCATTGCTACTGAACACATTTTTCGAGCCGACCTGGGATGCTTTAGCTCCAAGTGAAATGGATCTTGGCTCTGCGGACCGTCTACAGGCTGTGGTTACTCCCTCAGCAACTGCCATGGGTGCTGGAAGGGAACACATTTGCTCCATAAACCTGCTTCGAGCTATGCCTCTGGGAACATCGTCTGTGGGTGCTGGAACGAGCAGTGTTTCATCTACCACTCTGAACACATAAACAATTGGCTATTTTTGGTGGGAATCTTTTAATTTGGCCTGATTTTTACAAAATTACTTTTACATTTCCTTCATTTTATATGTTTTAAATGCATGGGATTCTGTGTGCTTTGAGCTTCAAATTGACATGATTGCCTTTTTTAAGTTTAGTTTTACATTGATTTTAGATAATGGACCTTTTTATGCCACCATATTTTATATAGCTTTTCTGATTTTTTAGATAGTTTCTGGGTCGTTCCTTGGTGTGAGAAGTGGGTGTTATGTGTCTGATTGTGTCACCTAACATTATCCCGATTCCTTGAACACCATGTACAAGGCCTCAACACACATTGTGCAAATGTTGTTCTATTTTTTATCCACCGGCGACATGATTCTCCATAGACCAAAACAATGCTCGTTAGCACAGAACTTTGCAAGGATGCTTTTCATTATAATAAACAAGAATTTCCGGGTTTAGGCAGAGGAGTGCTTCGCTGATATTGCTAAGGCCTATACATGCTGCTGTTTTAGCCCAGTAGCTTGCTGACTTCTCCTTGCAAGGGTGTCCTGCCGTGACCAAGATGGGGACCTACATTCTTTCCCATCAGGTAACTGGAGTTGGATCATCCAGTACGGGGATTCTTGGTTACACACACTCACACTCACCCTAGACACTTAGGTTAGGGACCGAATAGTAGGAGTATGACCAATCTTCTATATTATATTATATGCCTGCATATATACATTGTTTTCCCACCATGGTGGAACTTTTTGTTCTGTTTGCCGTGCTGGTGCTTCTAATAACTTTCCTTTGCTTCTGTCTATTGATCATTGCAGCACATATATTTTATACAAGAATCATGCTGGGTCAATAAATATTGAAAATGTCCCTCTGTGTATTCCTTGTATAGTTCTCTGAGAGTAGTAGAGCATGAGTGCCTGAGCCAAAGGGTTCTAGATCTGTTACCATGCTTCCTGGGGGACCAGGGTTGTCATGTTCAATGGTTGCCAGAAACCATTTGCTGCTCAACTATGTTTAGGGGGGGCCTATGGTGGCACTGTGAGCTAGCCGGTCTATAGGACAACATATCCTGAAGGGGGAGCATAGAATCAGTCTAGCACCATCCCAATGTTTATGCTGTCCATAAATTTGTTGTTTCTACCATGAGGTGGAAACTACACGACAATCATCCTACCCTCACTGGTCAAAGTGCTGGTCAATGGTCGCAAATGTGGGGCTGGAGCCCCACTGCCCTTATTTTCTATTTTGTAAGTTGCGCCCCTTGAGTAAAGAAAGTACAATTTTATACCACTTAGAAGATAAGCCATTTTCACAATTAGAGAGGCTCTTATTAACTTTCACAACTTCCACTCCTAACAAAGATTTTATATACTTGTAAGTACTTGATTTTCCAATTCTATTACTTTAACTTTTGTTTTTTTTCTTTCACTGAGTACCTTGGGTTTTTGACACCAACTTCTCTTTGGCCTCTCATTCTAATGCAATCTTTTGAGCACAATAATTCCTCACCTTTACTCTTTTTATCCTCTACTTTTGAAACATTATGGATTTGTGGTGATTGGGTTCTAAACTTGTACACCTGAGAGGCATGAGCACACGGGAACTTTCACTACCTCTGTGAGATTCTGGAAGCACGCTCGCTTATTATGGTCATTAGGATTACTATGTATTGGCTTGGATTGAGATTACCCTAATATGGATTTTGGATATTTTATTTTGTAGATACTCGTGTTGGAATCGTCATCTGCTTTTTCATTACCCCCCTATCTCCTACTGTTATACTCTGCTATGATTTAAAGTATCTGTGACCTCAAGAAGGTTTGGCTGCACTGGAGCCTTCACCGAAACGCTCATCGGGACACTATGTGACAGGAACAATAGAGTGATGTATCTAAAAGAAACCTTTGACTGTTTTTAAAAAAAAAGAAAAAATGTTTTTTTGTAATAAGAAGACTGCTTCTGTACTAAGAAAAAATATAAATTGGAAAAATATAACACAAAACGAAATTTAGTGCTCTTATGTTAACAAGAAAGATCTATGTTTTACTTCCCTAAATAGCTAGCCTACGAAAATACTCATTTAGGATTTCTATTCATAGTCTTACTGTTTGTTCCTGTCCACGTTTTCGATTTTAACTTGTATGTATTTTGAGTTTGCTAGTTGAATGTGTATAATTGACTTATGTGAGCCGAATAGAGTGAGAGTAATGCTTTTCTGTTTTTGTTTGGGTCTTCTTTTTAGGACTCATGATGAGATGTAGGGGTTGAAATCATGTATTATTGCTATGTGTTTCTTTATAGAAAACTATATCTTTTTTGTAAAACAGATTGTCATAATATTATATGCAATCATTTTTTTCTATGTTGACCTTAATAATAAACATTTACAAATATTCCTTTAGGTTATGTGAGTTAACTGTTCCCATGTTGGCAATCTCAATCCTGTTTAAAATTACATTTCTAGAGTTATAGAGTTGTTCACTCTTATTTATCTGAGGCATGCGGTATAATTCCCCTTTAGGGTATTTTAGTCTTAAAGAATGCTAAAGTAGCTTCCAGGGAGATCTGATTTTGGGGCTGGTATGGAAATGCTGTAAAACAAATTGGCACAAGAAGAACAAGGGAACCCTACTCACTAAGGAACCAGGGTGTGTATTTTATATCAGAAAACAATGGTTCCAGTGGAGCAATGAAAGTATAATCAATGATCAATACACAACAATGTCTAATAACAGTATGAAGGTTTGCCGAGGATGTAGGAGGGAAAAAACATAACTCATGACACCAATATTGTACCATCATTTGTATTCTTTTGCGAGAAAGAATGCTTAATTATTTACATATTGCATTTCACATGTAATAGTGTAGAAACTTGTGAAAAAGTGTCCCAAGTGTATAGTGTGAACCGAAGGAGTGGTTAAGCACACAGTTAAGTGACAGTTATGTACACGGTTTCAACAGGGGTATTTTTACAAGGGAAATGGGAAAGTGATCATACAAGCGGTATTCAATGATTTATGCAATGACTATTTAAATCATAGACATTGGTTCTTAGGTTCATTCCCAATGAGCGTCGACGGCGTTTCGACCCATTAGTGGATGGAGGGTCTCGTCAGGACAAGGGCGGTGTGGGACATCTGTGGGGGTGAGAAAAGGGTGTGAGCTACGTGTCAGGAAAGTGGACTTACAATAAGGACTACAAGGGAAAGAGCCTGGTACCTAGAAGGATGAGATCGATGGCTCAGTGATGGAGCAAATGACAACCATGCGTGAATTAAGGAAGGTAAGGTAATTACAGTGGGCCCAGCCGGGTACTGTGGCGAGAGGGGAAAAATGGAAAAGGATAGGGTCACGGATTGTATACGAAGGCAACATACTAGGTAGGAGAACCTGAAATTGGAGTACTTACCACTGTAAGTAGCCGGATAATATGTGGGAATCTCCGCTTGTTTGCAGGCTAGCAGGACGGGCCTTGCTGGGGTAGTAGAGATTTAAAGCCACGGGAATGCTGCAATGAGCACGGATAGGGCGGCAACCAGGATGATGCCTGCGGAGATTAGACTAGGTTAAGTGAGCTCTCCAATAAGTGTTGCTGACAGGGTGTGTTGGAATGGAAAGGTCAGGCGTGTTACCTGGGAGTTAGCGCGGTCGCTCGTACAGTCTGCCTCGGTCTGACTGCTTGGTGGTAGTGACGGCAACGTACACGAGGGTTTTACCGTGTAGCGTGTATGACGTGCGCAGGGAAAAACGAAGAGAGCGGAGCGCTCGATCTTCGTTACGGTGGATGACGGCAAGGGAGCAAGGTTGGCACAGAGTTAGCGATGAGCTCTTATAGTGGGTGCAGGACCGGGTCTGACAGATGACAGAATTACATACAACAATTATGCTTTAAAGTTTCTCAACAACAATTGCAAACATATACTGTATAACAGCTGCCAAGAGGCGAACACAACGATTTTTACATTTGGTCATATTGTGTGAAGTATTTACAGTGAGGAAGGTCGGTTGGCCAAGCATCTCGACTCTGTGGTCATGGTAATGGTTAAAAAGTTTGCAGGGTGACCAGAGTTGTACATGTCAGCCGACATGTCCAAAAATTATTATTGTCCTAGGGTCGTGACAAAACATCTCCATTCCTCAGAGGAATTGAGACCCTCATTGATGGAGTTGGTTCTGTCGATCCAGTGACATTCCCATCATTGCAGTATATGTGCTATATTACCACCCCTTTCCGGTAGTCTTGCAATGTCAATCACTTGCCATTTTATTTCATCAGTGGTGTGATTTTGGTCCACAAAATGCGTGACGAGGGGTGCAGTAACAACAGACCTTCTGATGCGGCTTCAATGTTGCCCTATCCTTGCCTTGATAGGTTGTTGGGTCTGTCCAATGTATGGGAGACCACACAGACACCAGATGCAATGCACAACGTTACGTGTGTTGCAATTGGAGAAAAAATCTAGCGTGTGCTCGCCATTGCCATATTTGAAGGTGGTCGTGTTTTCTGTGAAAGGACAATTCACACAATTCCCACATTTGTGGTGACCCAAGATGGGGGGAAGGCCCCAGGCTGATTCCAACGTGCCTGTTTTTTTACAAACATCAGTGGAGGATCTAACCAAATGATCTTTAATGTTCCTTGCTCTCTTATATGCAAACAGGGGGACCTCCAACAAGGGATCTATACTTTTAATGATGTTCCAGTGTTTGGTAATGATGTTACGGATCTTATTTGTGTGAGTCTCAAAGGTGGTAACACAGACGATTTTATTCATCTGTTTTTTGGGTTTTGTCACCAACAATTCCTCTCTAGGACAGTACCAGGAACACTTTAATGACCTTTTCACAAGTTTATTGGGATAGCCTCTCAGTAGTAGTTTCTTTTTCAATATTTCAGCCTCATTCATATAGTCTTCCTTGCGGGTGCAGTTCCGACGGATACACAAGAACTGACCGAAGGGAAGACCATCCCTCAGCGCTCTAGGATGTTGGCTGTTATAGGATAGTAGCGTGTTTCTCTCTGTAGGTTTTCTGTGAAGTGAGGTGAATAGTTTGCCATCAGCATGTTGGATGTTCAGATCTAAGAAAGCTATAGTAATTTGTCTAGCGTCGAGGTAAATGTGAGGTGTGGTTGGATTTGATTGAGGTAGGTCACAAAGTCATTAAAACTGTCTTCGCTGTTTTTCCAGATTAAAAAAATGTCATCTATGTACCTATACCAACACCCAATGTGGGTATGTTGGGGGTTGAGACTGCTCAGTGCAAAGGTCAGCTCTATATGGCTCATATAAATATTCGCCAGGTTTGGGGCAAAAACTGCTCCCATACTGGTCCTGCTGCATTGCTGGTAATATTGTCCATCTGATACAAAGTAGTTGGTCTGTAATGCTATGCGGAGTAATGAAATTATGAAGGAGGTGGGTACAGTGAGTGGTCTGGGTCTGGTATCAAGGAGTTGTTCTATGACTTGAAAGCTTTCAGATTGAGGGAAGTTGGTATACAGGGAAGAGATATTTAGCGTGGCCTGCCAGTTGGTGTCTGTGTTGTACATGAGTCCTTCTACCAGGTTAATCATGTGCATGGTGTCCCGCACATAGCTTTTCTGTAGGGGGACAAATTCTCTAATGAAAAAATCAATATACCGACCAATTGGTTCCAAAATGGATCCGCACCCTGATAGAATGGGTCGACCTGGAGGATGGGTGACACTCTTGTGTACCTTGGGAAGGGTATACAGAACCGGTGTTCTGGGATTCTCTGCATTTAGGAATTCAAACTCTTTCTTAGTCAGGAAGCCTAGTTCTAGGCCTTCCGTGGTTATCTGTAGAATCTCATAACGAATTTCCGACAGGGGATTCTGTCTAAGTTTCTTATAGTGTTTCACTTCTGAGATTTGTTTGGTAAGCTCTATGTCATAGTCAGTTCTCTCCTGAATAACTATACCTCCACCTTTGTCTGCTGGCTTAAGAATTATGGAGGAGTCATGTTTGAGGGTGTTAAGGGCCTGTCGTTCTGCTAGCGTGATGTTATAGGGTGTGAATTGTTTGGTATTTCTGAGATTGTCTACACCTTGTAAGATGAGTTTTTCAAAAGTGAGTAGCTTAGGTGGCATCATTCCGTTGGTGGGGTAGAAAGTCGATGGTGGCCTAAGTCCTGTGACAGATTCTTGTTTGGTGAAATCCCTGTCTTTAAAGAATAGTTTGAGGCGGATTTTCCTGAAGAACTGGAATAGTTCAGCTTTCAGATTGAAGAAATTCGTTTTTTCGGTGATTACAAAGGAGAGAACTTTGCTTAACAGAGAGATTTCTGATGAGGATAGAACATGTTTAGACAGGTTAAAAATGGGAATAGTTTCCATGTTCTTAGCTGGGGAGGCTAGTATGGTGGTTGCTCCCATTGATAATGTTTGCTCCTGGTTTGGCGTTCCCCAGGATATTGGTGCCATACTCTCCTTTTGGGCCTTGTACCTCTGCCTAAAAAAGACTGACCTGGGTGTGTGTCAGCGCGACTTGGTCCTGCTTGGGCGTCTGAGTCACTGGATTCACCTGAGGACTGAAAATGTAACTGGCTGGTTTCTTTTGAATCTACTCCACGTATTCTGTCTATTCTGACTGGAAAAGGTAGAGTAAAAATCGTCTTTGAGGTACGGAAAAGCCCTCTCTTTGCTGTAACTCTTAATGTCTTTGGAAACTTTATCAGCTTTTTTCTTGAGTTCAAAGGCGTTAAAATCTTCTATCCATTTATTGAGTTTGTCTAGTAGAGCTTTGGACTCAGTCACCCCGTCTCCTCCCAACAGTTCTTTTTCTATTTCTTCTATTTCTTTTAGCTCAGCTTTTGAATGTTCTATAGCTGTTTCCACCCCTAATACCATCCAATGACGAGAGCATGTGACTAAGATCCCACAGAAGCTACCCTTAAACTTAGGGTCTTCGCGGAAAATGCCAGGGACATTCCTCACTTGGAGGCCTTGTGGTATGATGCCTGCTTTTAAGTAATCAGTAAGCATGCGTGCATGTAATTCTGTCCTTACATGTTTTTTCTTTAGCTTCTCTAGTTTTTCAATCAGTATTTGTCGAGGGCTCGCAGTGTTAGTCGGTAAATTTGAAAATAAAGATGGGCCACCAGTGAGTTTATTAATGTTTTCTTCGGTGTAGAGTGGTGCATCTCTCTCTGACATCCTAACCTTCAAGAACAAAACAATACCCTATAATGGTATAGGGTGTGGGGAAAAATCCAAGTTACAGGATAGAACCCTTGCAGTGCAGCCACCGCGCGAAAAGTCACAAGAAGAACAAGGGAACCCTACTCACTAAGGAACCAGGGTGTGTATTTTATATCAGAAAACAATGGTTCCAGTGGAGCAATGAAAGTATAATCAATGATCAATACACAACAATGTCCAATAACAGTATGAAGGTTTGCAGAGGATGTAGGAGGGAAAAACATAACTCATGACACCAATATTGTACCATCATTTGTATTCTTTTGCGAGAAAGAATGCTTAATTATTTACATATTGCATTTCACATGTAATAGTGTAGAAACTTGTGAAAAAGTGTCCCAAGTGTATAGTAAAACAAATTGGGGCAACTCGTAGGTATTAGGGGTGATAATATTTGTTTTGGGGTCTCTGATTATGGAGTTTATCTGCCATGAATTACCAGTTTTGTAACAGAAAGCTAAAATGTTGCATGTTTGTGCTCTTCTTTCGTCAAAGATCTGCAAGGCAGCTGTAAGAGAATTCACTGTTTCTTTTTCTAGAAAATAACATTTTAGTTTCTTCTTAGCTTTGTCTCAAGCTTGAAAATTAAGATGGGGGATTTGGCAATAAAGAAGAAATTCAGTCTACATTAATCTATCATGAAGGAAGCATTAAAAAAAAATTAGATTTAGGAGCAGCAAAAGAGAACGTTTTCAATGCCCCGTATCCCCACTGTCGCATTAAACACGTCAGACATTTTTAGGTCTCGCAGAGAGACCTATTGCAACCAAACCACAAAACTGACTTTTTACGATGAGGATTTCCAACAGTTCACGTGAATCACGTGACCACAAGCCTCTCGTGCACGAGCTCGCATTCCATCATCAAAGGCAGCCCAACCAGCCCAGCCTCCCTCACACAAGCTTCTCCCAGCCATATGGTAGCTCGAGTTGCCCACCCCCTCCCTCCCCAGCACCTGCCTTCCGTGACTCGCGTTCGATCATTAGAGGCAGCCCAGCCCAGCAGGCAGCCCACCCCCCTCCCTCTCCATATGGGCAGCCCACCCCCTTCCTCTCCAGCGCCTGCCTTCTCTCTTGCATCGCCTCACTGGCCCGTTTGTTACTTGGTGTGCCTTTTTCAGAGTTGCTTGGTTTTTTTTAGCTGTTGTAAAATTCTACTTAAAGTTTTGCGCTTATGGTGGGGGTTTATCGGGGGCACTCTAAGCACATCAAAATGGCACATTGTTGACTATACTTTCACAGCCTGCACTCTGTACATTTCCAGAGTGGATGTCCTCCTCTTACCGCACCCTTCCACACAATGGCCAGCTTCGCTCCGCCGCACTGAGACATGTGGTGCTTGGCGTGCACGTGGTAATGAAATTATCGCTTCCTGGTCCGTCTTCCTGGGCAGTGTCATGACCCGAGCCCATGATTCGGGGTCAGTGTGTCTGCAGCATTCTTCCGGAGGCACAGCTGCAGGCCACGTGAGCCCCCAAGCGCCAGTGCACAGTCCATTCTTCAAGGCGGGTCGTCCTCGTGGACATGAGCAAATCAGCCATGGACAAATGCCCTGTCCCCGTCTTTGTTCGGATTGAGTCGCGAGGACGGTTGTCAGGGCTTTTAAAGTGCAAGGGTAATGTCGAGCATTTCTGTATATAACATCCAGCATTTGATGCCTGTGATAGCATGTGAAAGCCAGACCTATTAGCATTGCCGGGGCTAGTTTATTAATGTATGTTGAACACTCTTGCAGTCTTTCTGGAAGTCCTAACAAATATTTGAAAAAAAAGACTGATACAGTGCAAAAAAAAACCCAAATAGCAAAGGATTGTTTTCTTCTAAACAATACATGTATGTCATAATTTAATGTCTTTTTTTATGTGTTTTTGTTTTTTTATATACACTAACATAAGATTTGTACCTTACCAGAAATTGGGCAACAACTGATGGTAAAACGACATGAGCTTAATCCTGTTCAACAAGACAGGCTGATAAAGAGAACTACCAAGAAAGTTCTCCTCCAACCTCCCTGCACCGCCAAACGCACAATTTAATATATAATGAGCCATTGCTCTTTCGAGATGTAAAATAGTCCATTAGTGCTCTCGCTCTGTAAGAGGTAAATGATAAACGAAACAGCCAATAGCACACGGAGAGAAAGAAATTCTGCTCAGGGCTGAGCCAAATCCACTTTATGTATATTTTAAAGACTTGATATTAATTGGTCTTTCACACATCTCTGCAGTCAGGCCAGACCCGAAAACACATGTAAGAAAAGTCTGATTATGGTTTTCCAAAAATTGAAGTGGCAGAAATTCCCTTCACCATATCATCTTGCTGTGGCAGTCACAATGGAACCTGACTATCCTGGGAGCTTGGCTGGTCTGCAGCATGGTGGCACACGCCCATGTAACTGCAGCAATGTGGTTTTATTGTGGGGGGATACCGACCCTGCGCATTGTGGTAGAAGCAACAACAACAAAAATTAAGCATTTGACACTACTTTTCAAAAAATGGATTTCGGTACTATCGCTCTCACTCACTCTGTCTATCTATCGCCCTCACTCTCTCTGTTTATCTATTGCCCTCACTCACTCTGTCTATCTATCGCCCTAACTCACTCTGTCTATCTATATATCTATCGCCCTCACTCACTCTGTCTATCGATAGCATCACCACAGTATCACTCAGGGGCACCACAGCATCACTATGCGCTACCACAGCATCACTGAACGCAACAGCATCACTCGTCGCCACCACGACATCACTGAACGCAACAGCATCACTCGTTGCCACCACGACATCACTAAACGCAACAGCATCACTTGTCGCCACCACGACATCACTGAACGCAACAGCATCACTCGTCGCCACCACGACATCACTGAATGCAACAGCATCACTCGTCGCCACCACGACATCACTGAACGCAACAGCATCACTCGTCGCCACCACGACATCACTCACCTCCACCACAGCATCAATCTGTGCAACCAATTAACAACACTGGTTCAAATATGTTCTCTCAATGTTTCAAGCTTTCTTACAAATGTCACAATTTTTTTTTAATATTTCACTTCTGTTCTTAGATTTTCGTCACAATAAAATACACTGAACATAATCTTCACAAAAGTTATTTACAAAAGTTTAAGCTATTGCCATTATAAATTACAATAACTTTTATTTAAGTGTTAATTATAAAAAAAATTAAAAGCCATTGTTATTTGTAATATCAATACATCACATAAGTCAAGTAAATACAACACATTGCATTACAAATGCTATAGGTGTCATTTGCGAAAGTTAAAACTATTAGAATTGTTAATGACAAAGCTATTAATTGTGCTATTTTCAAAACCAACACATAAATATAAAATTTGTCATTTACAATACCAAAAGCTCTAACTTTCCTAATGCGAGACCTATTGCATTGCAAATGCTTGTTTGATTATGTGGAAGCTTTATTTTGAAGAAAACATAGTAATTCTGTGGCTGATGTTGTCAACTAGAACAAGGTAATTCAGCAGCACCTCGTCTAATCACCATCTGCGACGTTTAATATCAGGAGTCGTCAATTTAGCGATGGAATAGGCGTCAGCATGGTCTGAAAAACAAGAATATTGCTTATAAATAAATTGGAACTAAGCTTGGGAGTAAGAAAAGGTCTAACCTAGAAGCTGATTTGCGACGCTTAGAAAAATTAAAGTGTGGCGTCGCGGCTAGGGCGACTGACTTCGGAAACTGGGGTTCACGGTTCGTGCACCGGCGGCGGATTAGCCCAGCACCATGTGACTCTGGGCAACAGTCTGCTTAATCTTCCCGACTGTGCCTAGAGACCGTTACGGGTGATTGTGCGCTTTACAAATGTGGATTATTATTATTATATTAAAGTGTTGAGCAGTCCGTAGAGCTAGATCTGAGTCTTACTGAGAGTCGATATGGCTCTGGCATATATATATACTTCATTTAGACTTGGTTTAATTTCTTATATCTCAAAATTAAGAGTCACATATGTAATACATGTGCTGATGAAATTGAGATTTGGTTACAAACTGCGTTAGATATACAGGAATCAGGCACTGGGCCAAGTATCTGAGATCTATCAGTCAAAGGATAATGGTTTGGTAGATCAGATGTTAGTCAAATGTAACCAAGACAAGGGGGCAGTAATTACCCTAGATGCTGAAGAATAATATTTTCTGCAGATTCCTAAGGCTTATAGGGGGCTGGGTTTTCAGAATGCAATTATTTGCTCAATGATCAGTGTTTTAAAATCCAGCATATTTGCATAGATGTCAAAACATGATCTATGATAGCTACCCAAGATGTCAAGGTTAAAGAGAATGGATAGGTAGTGTACCACTCTCCAGTATTTCTGGTGGCAGGTGCTTCAACATATAACCTGTTTGGCTGTAGAGCTCACTGATGATGCTCCTCCCATACTTGTAGGCAGTTCTTAGTATTTGTGGATTTATCCAATTGTTGCCTATAGGTGGTAGTTTATAGTCATTGTAGTTGCTAGATCTGTCATTAATAGTGTTTGGAAAAGTAAAGTCCACCGTATCTGCAATCCTGGTTATTAACAGATGCTTAAAATATATAGATTGTAACAGATGTATTTCACACATATGAATGCACAAATCAAAGCTTTGTTAGAATTTGGGGCTAGTGTGAGCTTTATTCATACTCCCTTGATCGCTTAGAATTAATAGTTATTTATAGTTTCTCGTGTATTATTTCAGACTATGGTGAAAAATTATACATTTATCATTTGATAAATTTGATCATCCCTACTCCTCTTCCTAACCAAGGTCATCAATGCTCAACTCTCTGAGTTCATCTAAAGGAACCACGTCCTGGACATCTCCTAATCCAGCTTCCAAAACAACCACAACACCGAGACCGCGCTCATCCCCGCCACCGACGACATCCGCTCCCCCCTTGACCAAGGTGAAACCACAGCCCTCATCCTACTGGACCTCTCAGCCGCCTTCGATACGGGCTCCCACCGCACCCTAATCAAGAGACTCTATAACACCGGCATCCGCAACGAGCCCCTGGACTTGATCCACTCCTTCTTTACTGGCTGAACACAGTGAGTCAGACTCAACTCAGAACCTACAAAGATCAGCTGCGCAGTGCCCCAGGGCTCCTCCCTGAGACCCACCCTCTTCATCGTCTACATGGCCTCGCTCACTGCCATCGTCAGGAACTACTGAGTCAACATCGTCTCCTACGCAGACATCCAGCTGATCCTCTCCCTCACCTACAAACCCATAGCCGCCAGAATCAGCTTTCACAGCGGGATGAAGGCCGTTCCCACCTAGATGAAAGATAGCTTCCTCAAGCTAAACTCTGACTAGACCAAAGTACTCGTCCTGGGACCCACTTCCGCAGCCAGAGACGACTCCTGGTGGCCAGCCGCACTGGGACCCCCTCACTCACATGGACCACACACGTAACCTCAGCATCATACTGGACTCCTCGCTCACAATGAACCGCCAAATCAGCGCCATATCCTCCTCTTGCTTCCACACGCTCAGCCTGCTTCGAAAGACATTCAGATGGATCCCCACAGAATCCAGAAATACAATCACCCACGTACTAATCACGAGCAGACACGACTACAGCAATGCACTCTATGCCGGAGTCACCCAAAAACTCCCAAGGAAACTACAGAACATTCAAAACGCCACAGCCAGGCTGGCCCTCAACATCCCCGCTGCAGCCACATCACCCGACACCTTTGAGAACTCCACTGACTTCCAGTGAACAAAAGAATCAACATCAACTTCAAGCTTCTTACACATGCCTACAAAGCTCTGCACTTTGCAAGACCTCCATATCTGAACCACCACCTCTCATTCCACATACCCACTATACACCTTCGCTCTGCCGAATTGGCCCTGGTCACTGTCCCACTGATCTACAAGACCAGAGTTGGAGGAAGATCCTTCTCCCACCTCACCTCCAAGACCTGGAACACCCTGCCTCTCCACCTCAGGCAATCCCCATTGCTGACCCAATTCAGAAAGGATCTCAAGATCTGGCTTTTCAACTGTACGCCTGCGCCCTGACTTATCAGAAGCCCCCCCCCCCCACCCCTCAGCGCCTTGAGACCCTTACTGGTGAGTAGCCACACTAAATAAACCACTCATTGATTGATTAATTGAGTTGACCAACTGAAAAAGTCTTTTATTATTCTAAACCCTTCGATTTACAATTATTTATTGTGAAAAACATGTGTTAAAGCAAGTAGGCACTTAAGGGTGGATTGATATTACCCTGTGTTATTATTCTCCGTAGACAGGCACATGTTTACATGGAATCTCCCAGATTATTTTAGTATGCAACAATTTTGGTGTTGATTACTTCCTTTGATAAACCCTGGTGATAGATGACTTGCCATTTTATAATCCTTAGTAGACTCTCCCAGGAGGGCCTGACAGTGTTATTTGTCTGCCATTTCCTTGTATTAAAAAAACTCTACATACATAGGGGTTGTTGGAGTCAGCCCTCTTTTCAAGTGTCATTCATATTCTGCTTCTTTCCATGATATGGGGGTTAGCCATTTCTGCCATTGGCTTGTTTCTGCTGTGAGTAATGGTGTTTTGCCTGATCTCTTGTGCACATCCACCTGATAATTTGTGTGCTTGAGTGCCTTAGCTGGCGGTCAGTTCTTTAATTTTCCATTGTTTCCTTTTACAGGTCACAGTACATTTATTTTCTTCTTCTTTGGAACATCCTCCATTTCCTCAGACATTCCTACTAGGCTGCTTGCTGGCCGTTTATTTAATACCCAATGTGATGCATCCCATGCAGCCACCATTGAAAAACCGGATGGATATCGTGGGCTGGTATTATTTATAGTGTATCATTGGTTTTGCTGCTCCTCGATTGCTAACATTCGGTTTCGAAATGTGACAGCTTTGCTCTGCTTACTGCTGTGTTTAATTAAATTTTTGTATTGCTTGCCAAGTTTAGGTGGTAGGACGTTTTCTTTTCTTCAACCTTTATTCTTTTAATTCATCTTCTATATACTTGTTAAATTTTTGCATCTGTGTTATCGTGGATGGGTAAGTGGGTGAAAGCAAGAATGAGTCTGTGGGTGGATGAATGCACGTATGATTTCAAGGATAAATGACTGGGTGCATGTGCAATATGCCATTTTCAAGTCGACATTAACTTGTAGATCTGAATTTTTTTTTTATCCTCATTTGCGACATCCTCATTCCAAGAAATAACCAACCACCTTATTGTCCATTAAGAAAGAGACCAGAAAATGATCCCATCCTGTACCAGTACAGACGTACCGAATTGGCGGGAGGTACTTTCAAGAAGATCTTACTCCATCAAGGCCTATTTCAGCATGTTGGCCCTGGATTCGTTGTCGTGGGCCGGCAGACCCCCATCTGGACCATGGAGTGTAAGAGCATAATCATCGGACCCGGGGGAATTTTTTTTTTTTAAAACCCGGAGGCCCGAATAGCTTTTCATCTCCACTTGACTAAGAGATTTCAAAAGGCAAGGCTCCGAGAGCTGCCGGATCTAGCTATATCCACCCTTGATGTTTCGTAGAGGGATGACAGCCAATCTGCGTGGGTCAGTGGGTTGGAGTCGACCCAATGTTTGCATATTTACCGTCTTGCCAGGAGGATTGCGAAGAATAGAAAGCTTTGCCAACCCCGTAATGTTGTCTTCCAGACCAAATATAATTAATGCCGAGCTGAGGGAAATCGGTATTTTAAGGATTGACTCCAGGGTAGCCTTAACTTCTTCCCAATACGCAATGATGCCGGGCAGTCCGAAAACATATGAATATCGGAGGCTGCTGGGAAGAGGCACGTGTTGCAACACTTTCCTGGCTGGAATTTAGAAAGCCTTTGGGGGGAAAGATATTCGGTGCACAGTAAACAGGTGGTTACGTCTTAACCATGCTGGCTTGACAGCTTTGTAGAGGAGGCTAAAAGATCTAAACCATAGGTCCTCACCCTGTGCCCCCATGTCACTTCCCCACATCTCCGATGGGAGATTAAATTTGCCATCTGCCTTCTCCAGGATGGACCAGTACCAGAAGGCCACCTCCTTACCCCCCGTTTGCCTTTCTACCAGATGTTTTTCTAGAAAACTGTACCTCCCAACCTGAACCTTTTTCCTTGACTGCTCCCGGTACCAGCTGACCAGTTGTAAATATTTGAAACTAGATAGGGCAGGGCCGACCCTCTCGGAGAGCACCTCCCGTTCTACCAAAGAACCTCCTGCTATCAACTCTCCCCATCTTAGAACCCCTGCCTCTAGTAGGGGAACTGCAAGGATATCTTTTAGACAGGGGGGGGAGCCCCGGGGAATCCCAGATTGGGGCGAGGTTTGAAAAGTATGCCAACCCAACTCTGGCTTTTATTTGAACCCAATCTCTCACCAACGATTGTAAAATCTTTAGCCTCACCTTTTTATAGAACCTCTGGTGTTCAAACTTAAACAAAAAACCGTCAAGTGGAAGATTAGCCCCAGTTAACATGGCCTTAAACATTTTCCCATTTGAGTTGTCTTCAGGGGTCTTCAGCAACATCCTGGAGTGGGACAGCTGAAATGCCCAGGCATAGTACTCTAGGTCTGGCAATTCAAGCCCTCCCTTCTCCCTCCTCCTCCTTAATTTTTTCCATGCCAGCCTTACTGTTTTACAACTCCAAATTAAAGAATTAATCTGCTGCTGACATTTACGGAGCTGTTTGGGGTCAAATACTAGTGGAATGGAATTGAAATTAAACGTAAATTTAGGGAGGTTAGACATTTTCACTAGGTTTGCTTTCCCATAAACAGTCAGAGGGAGAAAGGACCAGGCTCTCAATAGTGCCTTAGACTCACGAAAGACCCGATCTAAATTGGCCTGAGCCAGCGTACCGATGTCATGGGTGATTTTAACTCCCAGGTAACGAATTGAGGGGGTCACTGGAAGATGTAAATTGTCAATATTCCAGATCATAAGCTCAGTTTTCCCCGCATTAATTTCATACCCGGAGACCCACCCGAATTCCTCCGCCCTCCTTACAACCAATGGGAAAGCCTGGACAGGGTCTGTGGTGTAGATGAGGATGTCGTCGGCGTAGAGTCCGACCTTCTTCTCCCAACCACAGAATTTAAAAGACGGGATGCTGAATTCGTCTCTCAGGATCTGGACGAAGGGTTCAACATAAATGTTGAATAAAAGGGGGGAGAGCAGACAGCCCTGTCTAGTGCCCCTCATGATTTGAAAGGGCTGAGTGCGGGTACCATTGACCAGAAGGCTGGCCCTGGGATCTCTATATAGAAGGTTGATTGCTCGACAAAACTTGGCCTGAGTTGAAACTTCCTCATTGCTGCAGCCATATAGGACCAATTGACCCTATTGAATGCTTTAGTAGCATCAAGGGTCATAATGGCCAGAGGAATGGCGAAGGTTGAGGCAATATCAATCGCACCTACCAGGTCATGGGTTAGATCTGCTGACTGGCGCCCCCATATAAAGCCCTTTTGATCTTGGTGGATGATCGTGCCGATCTCACCCCCAAGCCATGCCGACAAAATAGCGGCGAAGATCTTATAATCATTGTTTAGGAGCGAAATCGGCCGATAGGACCCACAGTCGACCGGGTCCTTACCCGGTTTTAGGATCAGAGCGATGTTTGCCTCACCCCACGACTCGGGTGGCACCGATCCATTCAATAGGATGTCGTTGAACAGGCCAGTCAAGACTGGCACAATAGCTGAGCCCAGAGCACGGTAGAGCTCGCCAGGGATACCATCTGGCCCAGCGGCCTTCCCCCGCTTCAGTTGTTTGATGTCATTGCTGACTTCTGCCTCTGTTATTTGCTTGTCCAGGCGATTGCTCTGTTCCAAGGAAAGCGCAGGGAGACCTGCCTTCTCTAACCACGTGTCTCTGGCCATTGGATCAACTATAGTCTCTTCTTTATAAATATTCTGGAAGAACTCCTGGAAGTTTTTTCCTATATCTGTATTTGAGGTCCTAGGCGTAACTTCCCCCTCTCCTCTCACTTCCCCGATATAATTTTTGGCCTGATATGATTTAATTTTCCAGGCTAAGACTTTACCTGCGGCCTCTCCATATTCAAAGTGTGAGAGCTTGCTGGCCTCCCACCTCTTTGCCACCCTTCCCTGTAGTATGTTATCCAGTTTTGCGTTTAGCTCCTTCCGTCTCTCTTGGTCTACTAAGGGTATGGTACCAGAGCCTAGTTTCAGGTCTAGGAGTGTCAGCTCCCGCTCTATGCTTGATATCCCTTCTCTGTATTGCTTCCTTCTGTATGAGGCTCGGTTGGTAATACATCCTCTTAAGTAGGCCTTAAACGCCTCCCACACGATAGCCAAGGAGGCTGAGTTTAGATTACATTCTAGGAACGAGGTAGACTCTCCTATAAGGAAGTCCGTCTCTTCTTCTCTCAAGCAGAATGGTCCGGTCAAAAGACCAGGAAGTGTGTTTAGTCTGCTGATCATGTGGTCGGACAAATGGGAGGGGAGGTAGGCCAAATCCTTCAGGGCATCCTTAAGATTTTAGCCAAAAAGAGTGTAATCGATTCTGGATTTATGCTTGTATTTGAGGTTGTGAAAAGACATCCCCAATGTAGTGCCCGCGCTCTCTCTCCAAAAGTCCACTAACCCCAAGTTTGCCATACATGCTATAAGGACTGACCTGGATTTGACATGGGTCTGTGCTCTGGAATTAGGCGATTTATCCAATTTAGGGTTTAGGACTAAATTAAAGTCTCCCATCCATATCACGGGGTCTTGAGAGGTAATCAGATAGCTCTGAATTATATTAAGGTAGGAAGGGTCATCGTGGTTGGGACCGTAATGGGACCGTAATATCCTACCAGGGTGAAAGCCCTCCCGTCTAACAGAACATTGGCTAGTAGCCATCTACCACTAGGATCCTCCTTATAGTCTATGACCTGAGCCTTGGCCTGTTTCTTGAAAACAATAAGGATCCCACGGATGTTGGCATTATGATCCATACAGAGAAATTTGTCCACCCATTTCAGATTT
Source organism: Lissotriton vulgaris (assembly GCF_964263255.1). Lineage (NCBI taxonomy): Eukaryota > Metazoa > Chordata > Amphibia > Caudata > Salamandridae > Lissotriton > Lissotriton vulgaris. The sequence continues at coordinate 979,366,330 of NC_141697.1, forward strand.
TTCATCATTTCCTTGACCTCTTGTTTTAATAGATGTGTCTCCTGGATGACAATGACCTGCGCGGGGGAGTCTCTTAGGTATTGCAAAATGTTATGTCTCCTACCCCTCACACGCAGGCCATTGACATTCCAGGATAAAACCTGTAACTCCCTCATTCGTTTTTCAAACCCCTTTCCTCTCGCCTGCCCATCGAATATGTGGGGAACCATGGATGACCGCTCCTGACCTGGATAATGTTACACTTGCGGCAGTTAAGGTGGATGCTAATATATAAACAAAAAAATAAAAAGAGAACCGGCTTATAAGGACTTTTTGGTGCTTTGCCCCCCTCCCGCCCCCCACCCTGGAAAACCCCCTATACTTAACCTGGCCAGATGGATTACCAGATTGCATCTCTAACGTGACCCTGACCTAGCCTTGTCTACTTTAAGTAAGAGATTTTGAACCGCCAACGCAATGACGTAGAGATATTTCGCCCCAGAAAACGTGTAAATGAATGGAACCCCCCCCCCGTATTGTGTCAAAAAATGTAAAGGTGTATATCTTAAGTGAAGTGTTCCCCCCCCTTTTTTTATTTGGTTATATGTTTTATGTTTTTTACTATTATACTTTATACTTTATTCTTTTTTTTCCTTATTCCTTATTTCCCCTTTCTCATTCCCTAATCTATTTTTTTTTGTTTAACATATATATATATTTTTTTTTCCCCAAAAAACTTTGTTTGCTATGTTCTATTTTCCAAGTGATTATTCCCTAATATTTGGATATTTAAATATATTAAACCAGTATTTTGATGGATACTGAGATCATTTATATCTTACTCTCCTACATACCATACACAGTTTGGGACGGGAATAGTGAACGGGAAAAATAGTGGAGTAGCCGAGTAGAAATTGGGCTAGCGCGGAGGTGATCTATATGCCCCCCTGTGCGTAGTTACTGATGATAACTAGGAACTCGTCAGCATCCAGGGGCGAGCAAATATTATGCATTTTATTATTAAACATTACCCGCAAAAAAGCAGGGAACTTCATCTGCACAGTTGCCCCGGGGCCCTGAACTTATCCATTTTCTGGCCGAGCTCCCACTGTCTGTCTAGCGTGGTTTTAGACAGGTCAGATCGAACTTCAAAAGAGAAATCCGGGGCCTTCAATGAGTTGGCCTTGAGGGCAAGATTCAAGATCTTCTCTTTAATGGAGTAGGTGAGGAAGTTCACCATGATTTTCCTAGGCTTCACCCTCCCTGGGTTCAAGCGAAAAGGGTCCCGATGTATCCTCTGAATGTCTTTCTCCAACTCCGCAGCAGTCTCGTCCAGGTTGAGGGCGTTCTTTAATAGGGAGACTACTCCTTGATTTTACCACCCTCCTTTCCTTCAGGGATCTTTAGGAGTCTGAGGTTGTTTCTTCTAGAGTAATTTTCCAGGGATTCAACCCTGTCCTTCGCAGCATCCCCTTCTCTCCGCAGATGTAGATCTGAATGTTGTTATGCGAGCAACATGGAATCGACCAGTTTCCTTCGCCATTGACGATGCCAAACATGTCCCAGAATTTGTTTGGCATGATGACTTGTTGATGACCTAAACTCACTTGTGTCTAAAGAGGCACTTTCAGTTGTAATGAGATTCACAAGGGATATGCAGTTCCTAAAGGTGCAGGGGAAATTCAGGTCTTTCTAAAAAGTGCCCTCACACACCCCGAAGGATTTCATGCTTCATCATTGGGCCTGCTCCTCATTGGACTGGCGCTGCAATGCCCGACAGGCACCCACAAAGGGGCTCTTTGGCGGAGATCTTTTGGTGAGGAAGCTGTAGGGTGAGTGCGGGTGTTTGGGCTAGGTAATGCAGTGAGTGTGATGATAAAATAAGTCTAGAGCATCCCTAACAAATGTCTTTATTCCCAGGGAGCACAAGCCTAGCTAAAAATAGTGAGCCCCGGCTGGATGTTATGATCCTATAGGGCTAGTGTGGTGCAAAGGGTCGACATGTTTCATGCCAAAGTAGCCCCTAACCGGTCTGGTGGCACTTCATCAGGACCAAAAAGGGATGTTGTAGTACTCTAGCACTATCGCAGTGCTGGTTCATGGATTTTTGTAGTTAACTAGTAACCAGATGCAGTCAAGTGAACCGGATCCAATTGACCCCGAGGAAGAAGACCCCCTTGGTCAGTGGGGTTTTTCTGACGGGGGTTACAGAGCACTTTGTTGCTCTGATGGAATGGCAACGAGGCAACTAGCTTCGATCCTACCCTGGCTACGGGTAGTTGTAAGCCAGACCTAGTAGCATTGTCAGTGCTTGTTCTATATTTTTGGTGAAATGCTGGAGGAGTTTGTGAGGCATAGACTGTAGACAGTTCACAGTTGTCAAGTCTCCTTCTTCTAAAAAAAATGTACTGGGTTTCCTTAGAGGTTGACAGGCCACAAAATTCATAGGGTGCCATAGACACTCCACACCACTGGAGTCAAGCTAGCCGGGCTGATGAGAGGTGTTACCTCGAAACCGGTCCGGTCCTCGGATGCTTGATTCCGTTCTGGGAAGGACATGGCTTTTGTAGTTCGGACTGGACTGTTCCCGTGGGGCACAGGGTCAGAGCTGATTTGCATATCGCCATTGTCTAACCCAGGGTGGTGTGGAGTGCAAAAAAACGATGGATTTGGGCCCAGATCTTTGTACTGGGGTGAGTGTGTGACATTGATCCACATTCGGTCCATCACCTGTTGTGTTTGCATATTCCGCCCTAAGTGCGCTGGGGATGCCCAGACGTGGGTCCCAGGCACTCCACACCACTGGAGTCAAGCTAGCCGGGCTGATGAGAGGTGTTACCTCGAAACCGGTCTGGTCCTCGGATGCTTGATTCAGTTCTGGGAAGGACATGGCTTTTGTAGTTCGGACTGGACTGTTCCCATGGGGCACAGGGTCAGAGCTGATTTGCATATCGCCATTGTCTAACCCAGGGTGGTGTGGAGTGCAAAAAAACGATGGATTTGGGCCCAGATCTTTGGACTGGGGTGAGTGTGTGACATTGATCCACATTCGGTCCATCACCTGTTGTGTTTGCATATTCCGCCCTAAGTGTGCTGGGGATGCCCAGACGTGGGTCCCAGGCACTCCACACCACTGGAGTCAAGCTAGCCGGGCTGATGAGAGGTGTTACCTCGAAACCGGTCCGGTCCTCGGATGCTTGATTCTGTTCTGGGAAGGACATGGCTTTTGTAGTTCGGACTGGACTGTTCCCATGGGGCACAGGGTCAGAGCTGATTTGCATATCGCCATTGTCTAACCCAGGGTGGTGTGGAGTGCAAAAAACGATGGATTTGGGCCCAGATCTTTGGACTGGGGTGAGTGTGTGACATTGATCCACATTCGGTCCATCACCTGTTGTGTTTGCATAGACACAAATCAGGCAAGCCGTACTGTAGAAAATATGCACAAATTACACGTTTCCATTTAATACATTTGATTACAATACTATATTTATAGTTACATTTATTCAAATTGATATTTAATATTTAATTGAGTAGATTTATATAGTATTTAATACAAAACAACAGAATAGATCCTAAGATTGAATGACATGAATAAATTGCAATGTCCCTGGATAAAACATTTTGGGAGAGGACATGGAATGGGTTAGCAGAGTGGAGTTTGATACAGTGAAGCCAATGCTTTGAGAGGCTAGATCAGGACTCTTTCCAATACACCAGTAGCAATCAGGATGAAAGTCTGTGACATAATTATGCTTTTAACACATGGAACACAGCTTACATCTGACCTCTTCATTGGAGACATACTGAAAAAAGATAACGTTTAGAAAAATCACAAAAAAGATAGACTTCCTGGCTGATCCAGATCCCACAAATATGTAGATTTAATATGTAGATTTGATACTGATAAAAGGTATTCTTTATATGGAACCACAATATAATTTCTGGCGAGTTTGCCTTGATCAATAATTGACGTAGAAAAGCGTCCTCTGACATTGGAGATCTAACTGCTAAACAAATTCTACATAACTATATTGGGGTAACAGGGAAGAGAGATTTTTCTCCAAGCGGTTCTGAGTGGCTCTAAATGGACAACACAAACAACTTCACGCTGTCTTGGATTTCATTCTTGTGCATGTGTTTAAAAACGTATTTTAATCCTGGTTATTCATCTATAATTTCTATTTATTTTTGCTCCCTTCCACATCATCTGCTCAGTTTTCAACATCTACACAAGAGCAAAGACATTTGCAGAGGTAGAGGAGTAATGGGAGAGCCATACATACAACTCTTCTCAAATGTTATGTAAAAAAAAAGGTGTAAAGATGACTACTGCACCAACGTCTACAGTTTCCCTCTCTCCACTCCCACCCAAATTGGGGAAAAAATACCTGGCCTCTTACCACTCACCCATCACCACCTTCGGTGCCATCCATCCCTTTCACCAGCCGAAAGTGACACTAATAGCAGTCTCTGAGCCACTAGTCAGTGCAACTTGTTTACCTTGTGAGGGCAGGTCTACAGACCCCTATGCTAACAGTGAAATGTGGCTGCTAGAGCAGGCCGTGCACCACACATGTTCTCCAGGCACCATTGGATCTCTGAAGACCCACATGAAGTGGTAGAAGGACACTGAGACCGCTGGGTGGGATTCCATCACATTGCTCTGGTCTCCATAGACCTGGGTGAGGAGTAACAAGCAGTTCCCATGGTAACAGGGGAAGAGTTTCCCACTGTTAAAGTCATAGCAGCAAATGATCATAATTCTATTCTTTATTCATGCTAAAAGCTTCAAAAGGAATCCATACTTAATAAAGTAGATGAATAATTTGGGACCTAGTCTGGCACCTATAAAGAAGGTTTGTATAAGGAACCTGCATGCATGAGAATTAATTTTCAAATGGATTTCCCAGACTCCAGGAGGACCATCACCCATGCACTTATCACCAGCAAACTGAACTACAGAAACGCAATCTACTCCAGAATCAACAAAACCTTCCTTCGCAAACTCCAGACTGTCCAGAACGGCGCAGCCAGAGTCGTCCTCAGCATCCTATGACATGACCACATCACCCAGCACCTCCGTGACCTCCACTGGCTCCCAGTCGAGAAAAGAATAACCTTCAAACTGCTCACACACACCTACAAAGCCCTCCATAACACTCAACCAGAATACCTCAACCACCAAATCGCCTTCCACACCCCCAAGAGAAACCTCCGCTCCAACGACCTAGTCCTAGCCACGGTCCCCAGTATCCATGGTGCCAGAACGGGTGGCAGATCCTTCTCCTGCATCATGGCCAAGACCTGGAATGAACACCCCCTCAGCATCAGACGAAGCCTGACACTGCACCTATTTAGAAAATACTTTGAGACCTGGCTCTTAGGACGACCTCGAAGCTGCCTGCACTGCCCCCCTCCCCCCAGCACCTTTAGACCCTCATGGGTGAGTAGAGCGCTCTATAAATTCCTGATTGATCTGAAATGTTGCCTGCTGCTACAGAGCACTGTAGAAAAAAAAGCATGGAAAGGCAGTCCCTTTAGTTGTTTTTTGCTCTAGTTTATTCAGGCTAGCAAGCCCAGCCCATTTAATTTCAGCAGAAGTGGAGTCACCACAACTAGTAACAAGGTCAGATAACTCCCTGACCCCCAACCCTCTCCACTCTAGTACTCCAATAGTCATCTCAAATTCATCTAACAAGAATGTAAGTGTCCTCCTCAATGGACCTTTCAGATTCTGTCACTGTCAGTCCAAGGAGGCAGGCTAAACATCATTTCCAGCCATCAACCAGGGTTGCTGCTGTGCCAGCATGCTACTGGTCTAGCCAGTAGTTTCAATACAAGACAGATACAAAATCTGGAAAATCATCATAATACAGTATTTTCCGCCTTTAGACTATAAACCAAGAGGAACGAATAGAAAGATAAAAGTATTTTAGAGACATCTAAACTGTCCATAATTGATGTTTGATGTAAAGAGATAGAATTGCCATGCTTAGAAATACAGAGGATGTTTCAAAAACTGAGATTTAAATATCATCTTGCCCTTCTAGAACCTCTGTTATGATAATTATGTGTTTTTCTCTTGTAGGTATCCCCCTAGTAGGTTCCACTTGTCAATCATTTGCTCCCCACGCTATTATATGCGGATGATGCAGTACTGATGGGGTGAACATGAAAAGCACTTTGTCTACTGGTGCACGCATTTGTTGAATTTATGGCTGCTCAGGATCTTCAAACTAATTTTGAAAATCATATAGCTTGCAACCCAAAGTATAAACAGCTTCCTACCCTTACTCTGGGCACAAATCATTTGACAAGCACCACCACTTTTTCCTACCTAGGGGTCCCATTTGATGCAGCTGGATAATGGGTTCCCAATATTGCACAGTGCAGGGTGAAGCTGTCAGGGAAGTAGTCTCAATAAATACTTTACCACAGCCCCCGGGGGTGTTCTCTTCTCCTGTAGTGTAGTTTCGATAGTACCCTTTCATGCAGGACCTACGCTGTTTACAGAGAACATATATTTTGGGCTTGGTGGCAAACTGAGTCGGTACACCCCCACCGAACACGACAGCCTATGTTTTCGCATTAGCTAGCTCGCAGTGCTACTAGAATCTCTTGTTATCACAGAAATTCGTTTTTGCAACTTAGAAACATAATGACCTCAGACTCATGGAAACAATATACTACTTTTTACCCAGTCACTCGTGCTTGCTTGTTTTGCTCTCAGAGAGATACACAGAAGAAACAGTTGAGCGTATTTACAATAATAATTAATTGTACTGTGGTTCTTGTGTAAAATAAGTGCCCTGCGACAACTGTAACACAGTAGCAGATATAGAACCAGCAGTACAGTGAATAAAAAGGAATAGTATTGTTCTACCCTTTTACAATAGTCATGAACACATACATGAATATAAAATGCATTTATAAAATAAAGTGCGTACTCCTAAGATGCCGGTCTAGATGTACCCAAGTGTACCTAGCATGTGTGTAGGGGCAAAAGAGCCAAGAATCCTACAAGGCTTTAGTCGAACCCCCAAACATGAATAGTGAGACTGTGGGAATGGGAAAATGCAGGGATCTAAATAATTGGAGACCTATACGAGGATGGAGCAATGCTGCCTTATCAGGCACTACAGGAGAGGTATGACCTGCCAAGAGGGGGATATCTTTTACATGCAGCACTGACAAGGGCACTTCAAGCACACTGGCGGGAGGGGCTGGCGGAACCTAAGACAACAATGGCATGCCAATACACCATGATGGCGCCGGGACTTTTAAGGCGGTCACATGCCTCTACTCCAGAATGTTTAATGAAGGGTTGGCGCCCCTGGAGACACTGAGAGGGAAGTGGGAAGCAGACATAGGGAAAACTATTCCTGAAACAACCTGGAAACAGATCATGCATAGAGCCTGGAAGAGCACGAGAAACGCGAGATTCCAGCTAGTGCATTTCTATATACTCCATAGAGCATATTTACCACCAGGAATAATTCAGAAATATTTTAAGGTGGAAGAGGCAGTGTGCCCTAGATGTGCACGGACAGGATAGGAACTAGAGCACATGCTATGGTCTTGTCCTGCGATGGGAACCTACTGGGAGGAGGTGGGAGACGTACTAAATACAGTTACTGAGCGACAATTGACCTTTGATATAGCCACTAGCATTTTACACTGGTTCCCTCATACATCAAAAAACAAAATAAAGAGTAAGTTTGTAGATATGGGACTCCTACTGGTGAAACGGGAAATAACGGGACATTGGAAGGCGACAGTAGGGCCTAGCAGCAAGAGATGGAGGGTTGAGTTTGTAAAATGGGCAAGCAGCGAAAGCACACTTAGATACCACCAGGCGAGATGGCTGAGCAATGAAAGAGCGCTGGAGGCAGCGACGGCATGGAAAACATTAGTGCAAGCGTTACAGGGTTACCAGACAGAGGATGAATAAGAGGAGATTGCACTGGCAATAAGAGACCCGAGCTATAACAGGTACATCGAGAGACAGAAGAGGTAGGGACTCCTGTTCACACAAGACAGATCAATAGTAATGCACACACTTGTGACAAGGGGAGGGGGGGTTTCACAACAGTTGGGGGGAGTTTACACGAATTAACGGGTACTGTTTACTGACATTCGGCTACCTGCTACACAGTAATTGGATAGCATAATACGGAAGGGACAGTGGGGTGGGGACCTTTGCAGGAGTTGAATTGTCGTGATGATTGATAGATCATATGCATATGTATGAGGAATGTACAAAAACCCAATAAATTACATTTGTGGAAAAAAATGAATAGTGAGAGTGTGGGACTTCGTCCTGGACTTGAGCTGGACACCCCGCAAGGGATCGTCAGACCACTGTTAGCTGAAGCGATGGAATGCCGGAGCCACAGCGTCTCTGGTCAGTGTGTTGGCCTTGAAGTCTCGGTCCCCTCCTTCTTACTGATAGCAAGAGGTGCTGTAGTTATACAGTCTATGTGCGTATGTGCCCCATTGTTAAGTATGAGGATGACATTGGGGATTAAACCTTGTATGTTGATGGGAGAGGTGAAGTGGACCTCATAAATTATTCATATGTGGTAAGGATGACATCTTAGCAATATCGATTGGGGAAAACCCACCCTCTGCATGGAACTAGGTGAAAGGTTTAGTCCATAAAAGGCTACAGTCCTTATAAGACTTATGTCCATACAATGCAGCATGTCCTTATTTGGAGTTATGTCTTTATATGGCTCTTCATATGAAATGATGAGGAGATGATGTAGGGAAAGTGTACAATGTTCCCTGTACCTATCTCAGGGTACTGATATGAAATATAACACTCCAGCTCCTGCAGATCTATTAGACCAAATGTCGTTCTGTCCCTGTATCGTCGTCCTACTTTATTTGCCCTGATAAACTGGGTCTGACCTACTTGGTAGATCGTATCAGAACTTGTCCCCCACTACTGTGGATGGCTATTTGGAGAACTGAGAAAGCTTGTTTAACTAGGAACATCATGCACCATTGTCTTGAGTGTGACAAAGGCCTCTCCATTCCTTGGCTAGCATATGTGAGGGAAACCTTTCAAAACATCGGTTTGCTCCATGTTTTTTCGGGTCTAATAGCAGCTTAAACAAACCGGTATTTGCAATGCAATAGGTCTCGCATTTACGAGAGTTTGAGCTATTGGCATTGTAAATGACAATGTCTTTTATTTATGTATTGTTCTTAAAACAGATAAATAAAAGGCATTGTCATTTACAATGCCAATAGCTTAAACCCGTAAATACAGGACTTATCGCTATTGAAAAAATAGTACTCGGAGGCTGTAATTAAAGTCTACTGAGTAACAACACTCGTAACAGGGGTTGTCGTCATGGGAGATTATAAAAGGAGACAAGGCAGTACTAAGGAGGGACTACTAAGCACATTGACCAATGAACAACCACAGTTTACAGTGGACAATGGCACAAGCCAATGAAAAATATGGCGAAAGAGTGGGTGGAGCTAAGTCCCCCACATGAACACGGCATGCCTCGCAGAGCAGCGCATGAGCTGCCCAGGCTCGACCTAAAAATATGTGCAACAATTGCTACGTAATTTAGGCCTCTCCAGGAGACTTGAGGATGAAAGGTGCAAGCCCACTCTTGTAGCTTATCTGAGTATGACCATAGGAAGCCTACCGACTAACTTACCTTCTTCACACACATTGGGGTTGGGAACGTAGTTTGTTGTTTCATTACAGGGCTCACACAATCAAGTATCTTCTGTGCTTCCAGTTGGGTTACCAGAGAAATCTAGATACAAACCCTTGCCCTTGTGACAGGAGTTCTGGGCAAAATATGCTTCAATTTGCTTTTTCTGTAAGTTCTATTTATAATACACTAAGGGCCAGACGTAGGTAGCCTAATACCGGTGAGTAACGGCCGAAATTACCGAATTCCGGCCGTTACCGACCGGTATTAGGCTTTTCAGATGTAGGGGCCTTATTTAAGGATTCGGTAATTTACTGAATCAGTAATTTAAGGAATCGGTAAATTGCCGAATTCTTAAATACCAATGCGATAAATTGCCGAATCCTAAATGTAGAGAGCACTCAAATGAGTGCCTTTTCCCATTTTAGGATTCGTCATTTACCACCAACTACAAGTTGGTGGTAAATATCGAAAACCCGGAAAGAGACAATTTTTTGCAAATTATTACAGTGCCATGTGGCAGACATACATGCCCTTAGGGCATGTATGTGTGCCACATGTGCACCCATACACTATTCAGGGGTGCAACAGGGTGTCAAAGTGACACCCTGCCACCCTTCAATGTGTTCCCCCTTTTACTGAATCGGTATTTACCGATTGGATAATTCCCATTCATTCAAATGGGCCTCCAGACCTATAGGAATGAATGGGAATTACCCAATCGGTAAATACTGATTCGGTATTTACAGAACACTACCGATTCGGTAATACTTACCGGATGAATACCTACATCTCATTTACAGATTCTAAAATACCAAATCGGTAAAATTCGGTATTTTAGAATTGGTAAATCTGGATTACCTACATCTGGCCCTAAATGTTTTTTATTCCTTCTAGTTAAACTCAGAAATGTGAGTCAATCTAGGCAAGCTGTTAATTTTTTGACTAAGTTAACACTCATGACATGACATATGACTGTAATTTTCAACTGTAACGACTTGTTATTTGGCATGACTGTTTTTATTGTTTTTAATGTACTCATTGGGTTTTTATTGCAGGTTTTACGGATTGTGCACTTTCATGGATGTTTTTGCACCCTGAGAAAGTTATTGAATCTAATTGAATGCATGTTTTTGATATAGAATGCACAGTTGTTTGATATCACTTTTTCTTTGCAATGCCATAATCAAATCTGGTTGAATATATTGATATTTTGTACTATGAGGTGACTTTTCTGTTCTAAATAATTGGTATTAAGTTGGGAACTAAGTTTCATGCAACGCTGATGACTATTTTAATGTTATTATTCAAAAGAACACAGTCTTGCAGAATACAAATAAATGAAACGCATCAGACGACTTTCTGTTAATTGTTTACCTAACAGATTCAAAAACTACTAAACAATTTGATATAAGCTAAGTTCAGAGTGTGAAAGGCGAGAGAGGACTTTTATGTCAGGCTCTGTTAATTTTTTCATTTCATGAAGCTTTATTCGGTACATGTTATACAATGACCATAAAAGCACACAAGCAAAATGCACAGTAAAATACAGATACAATTTTAAAACAGGTAAAATAAATATTTTAAAATATCATACTATTTCTAAACTGGATTGATTTACATATAAAAGTCGCAGTAAAAAAGCATTTGTCCGGGGAATTCACAATTTAAATCAACTTCATCGCGTCCTCCACGTTTCTGACACCATATTTTACAAAGATTGGCTTCAAATAGGCAATCCTAACATTCAAAAAGACGGTAAAAAATAGCAAAGTGCAGAGTGCATTGCTTCGAGCGCCCATCACATGGACACGGCCCAATAGGATGCTTCTTTGGTTGGGGGAAAGCCAACAAAACATGAGCCGTGCCAAGTCTGAGTCTGGTTAAAACAAACCTGTGGGCAGGTCTAGTTACCATGTTCAAGTAGAACTGGAATCCATCACATTTGTTATATTTATTGTAGAGGTGAACTGTGGTAAGGCGATAGTTAACTACTAGACGTTTCTGGGCTCTATACAGCATAAAAATATTTTTCATATCTGATTTAGAGATGTTACCTGCAGAACATGGTTCTACCAGAATATTGAGGCCAAAAATATCCCGGAAACTGTCTACAACCTACTTAAGCCAAGGTATCTTAATATAGTTGCCCAGATCTAGACAGTCCTTAATGACGTTTTGATTAAAAGCAGTCTCTTCCTTCCTCCAAATCGCACGCCATATCATCAGGGGTCTCAACAGGATGAGGTCGCCTAGATATGCAACACCCAATTCCCTATGGATCAACTGGTTTGGGGCTGAGGTAGGTAGGCAAAGAAGTTTTTTGAGGAAAGTATTCTCTTCCCTTTGCACAGAATCTACGTTGGTATAACCCCATAGCCCTGCCCCATATAATGCAATTGAGACACTCCTGGCCTTATAGATTGACAACATGTCCCTGATCCGCCTATCGCCGATCTTGGAGGCGAATTTAAAAATACCATAGGCACTCTTTGTCATCTTAGTCCTAACGTTTAAAAGTTCTTGGGTCCAGCTTCCAGTACATGTAAAGGTAACACCAAAGTAGCAAAATGTTTCCACTTGCTGCACTTTCACCCCTTCTATAAAAAAAGCATGCTTTTTAGTGTTTTTAGACTCACAGATCATTATATGAGTTTTACTCTTGTTGATCAACAGCTTTCTTTCTCTTATAAAAACAGAGAACCTATCCATCAGGCGCTGTAGACCTATGGGGGTCCTTGATAATAGCACAGCGTCATCTGCATAAAGCAGAACTGGCACGCCTGATCCATTTACCTGTGGAGCATCCGCCTTAACATTTTTCAAAATAGGACCCACAGCGTTAACAAAAAGGGTAAACAAGGGGGCAAGAACACAGCCCTGCCTAATTCCCTGCTTTACATTAAAATTTGGGGTGCACTATTTACCCCATAGTGCACGCAGGCTTGCATCTTTTCGTAGAGTCTGGCTAAGAAAAAGATAATAGCCTCCGATGCACCTAGTTCTAGCAAGACTGGCCATAGGATAGAATGGTCTACCAGGTCAAATGCACTGCTTAAATCGGCAAAGCAGAGATAAAGGGTACCGGACTTCGCCTTAGTATACTTGCCGATTAAGAGTTCTAAATTCAGGCACTGGTCTAATATCCCTAGACCCTTTCTAAAGCCATATTGGGAGCTCGCAAGGACCCCCATCTCCTCCGCCCAAACTTCCAACCTAAACAACAACACTCGGCTCATAACCTTCACCGAAGAGTCAAGCAGACTAATAGGACGATAATTACTTGCTGCTGATTTGTCCCCCTTTTCATAGATAGGGACAATAATCGACTCTCCCCAAGTAGGCGGAATCAGGGTCGTCACAGCTGCGTTAAGAACCAAGGTAAGAATAGGTCCCCACAGCAGCGGAACAGCCCTATACACATCAATGGGGACTCCATCAGGCCCTTGTGCCTTACCTCCCTTGCTAGCCCCAATACTACGTTCAACCTCTCCCAAGGAGATGTCCAACAGTAGTATATTAGTGGGGTAGTTCAATCAACAAGAGAGTAAGGGTCGGAATCAACACTCCCATGCCCCTCGTCAAATCAATATTTCAAACAACAAGAGAGTGTTAATACAAACATCCAACTCAGTAGGCAAGCAAAGAATTTATTCAGGCACTGTGTTACTACAGGCGGCGGACGTGGCCGCATGTAGGTTTTGCAGCGGGGAGCCGTTTGGAGACAAAGAGCCAAACGTGAAGAATTCCTCCCGCCGCTATGCCCATGGGGCACACCACTTGACGATATATAAATATTACCGTTTCTCCTACAATAAGGAGTGTGTTCAAACTGAGGAAGAATTTCCTAAAGGAGCTTCGACAATTACAGGTCGTATTGGTCCTTACAACCACCACTGGGTCCGAGCGCTTTAGCGTGCTCTGATCAGTGAGCGGTATTAATTTTTCATACCTGGTCCTGACGAATGCTGAGCGGAGTAATGCTCTTAAAGCAGAAACATGTTGACCATATTTTTTAGCTTTGTCTTTTTCACTCTATTAAGGGACTGATTGGTTCTAACTTGCACAACCTTGTATTAGTCCGGAAAATTGTCACGTTTTCTAAACACTGTTTTTAAGAGAGTTAGAGCTACCCTCCTATTAAACTAATTTCGAGGAGTAGTCCACACTCTTTTTTATTCACTTTCACCTTCTCTAGCTAATAATGGGAACCCAATGAAGACAACTGGCTACCAGTGTTTCACTGGGGCCTGAGGGTTCTTTTTAGCTAGTTCTTTGAGCACGTGCACTCTATTTTCTCCCACTGATAATAACATTCTCTTCCGCAAGTTTAGTAGTGCCTGAATAAATTCTTTGCTTGCCTACTGAGTTGGATGTTTGTATTAACACGCTCTTGTTGTTTGAAATACAACAGTAGTATATGCCAACAACTTTGATTTCCCTCAGAGGTGTCACCAGCCTGAAATATGGCCGAAAAATTAGTTACCCACGCCTCGCTGCTAACATTGGATGCAAGATGTGGGACTTTATCGTCCTTAAGAAAGGGCGAGTTGACCGTGGACCAAAACAAACAACTATCAGAGGTTTCTGCTGCCCGAGATAAACTATCCCATGCTTCCAGTTGCAACTCCCTCTTCCTTTTTGTGAGTGTCTTTATACTCACATTTCAAAAGTGTGACTTGGTTCTGATCCCGCTGTCTAAGTGTTAGGGCCTGTTTGAGTTGGGCAAGGAGGGCTGTACAGGCATGGTCAAACCAGCCCTTTTTGTGTGCAGCTTTACCTAACCTACGTCCTGTGAAAACAGAGTCGATGATTTCACTAATATTAACAAAATTATTCATAATGGCAACAAGCGCACTACCTGTAGCCAGAATGCCCTCAATTTCTACCAGGGATTTGGATATGATTATAGGCAGGACTGTGGTAGCTTTTTCCCCTTTCCACCTTAATCTAGTCCCATTTGACCTGTGTGGCTCAGCACTAACTAGAGTTCTTGTCACACCCTGACTTCTACAGTGCCAGGACTCTATTCTTAATACAATACGGTTGTGATCACTTAACGTAGGATCCTCAATTACCAGAGTCCTACAGTGAGGTACAATATTTGATGAGACTATGACGTGATCTATGTTGGAGTTAGTATTCCTTTGAGTGAATGTAGGGATAATTTGACCACTATTATCTGTCACTGGCCCTAGTAACTCTAGGTCAAATGTTACCATGATATTGTTTATGGTCTCCCCATAAGTATTATGTGGGAAGTGGGGTATACTCTCACCATTATTATTTTGCACCCCACATGCCCTGGAGGACGAGAGTGAGCATATTGAAGAATTAATATCACCCAGCCAGATGTAGCTAAGAAAACATTTTGCTTCGGCTGCAAGCTTCACAAGGGCATTACCCAATTCCTCGATAACCTTATGCCGTGAGTTATCAAAGATATTGTTATAAAAATTGATTAAAAGCAGCTCTGAGCCGTCCTTCAGGTGTACCCATAGAATTTGGGAATGATTTCCAACTGTTATATGTTTAACAATGGTCAACGATAAGTCCACAGATATTTGAAAGAGCAAAACCACCCTTTGCCCTGCCATACCGTGTCTCAGTAGCTTCTAGACTATAACAGACAAACCCTTCAAAGCTAGGTTTTGTGGGACACCAGGTTTCTTGGAAACATAAAATATCGTGTGACTTGATCATGTCCACCCATCCCAATTTTTCCCCTTTGGATCCCCAACCGGCTATATTCCAGCTAACAATGGATATACCCTCCTTAGTACAATTTTGGATTGAGCTAAAACATTATCACGATTAACAACCTCTGCACAGGGTACAACCTCAGCTGGATCCCCATTGGTATCCTCAATATATGTTAAAATCTGAGCATTCGCCACACTCTTTAAAACAGAGGCAAGTTTGAGCCTGTTTTCATTGGGTAGTGTAGCATTCTCTACCCGAGATCTCTCAGGCTCTGTACTAATCCCATTCAGGTTTCCAGCCTGGGCATTAAAGGTTACACTCAGACAGGGCCTACTAATCTTTGTTTGTCAATCATTCAGGTCTAATGTGCTCAGAGCTTGGTATCTATTCTGAGTCGGGATCTCAAAGATTGGACGCATGTTGGTATAATGAGGCCTACTTCGATTATTAGGGTGAGGTACCTTGCTAAGATGGTTATAGAAATGCCCCAATGGGTGCACACGTACATCATTCTCATCCGGTGTTAAGGAGGCTGCTCTAAGTAAAACAGTTGTAGCATGTTGAGGATGTTTAAAATGTACAATAACGCATTCACCCCTACAGGTTTTCCTAGCATTATCGATCCAATTTACCCTCCTGGTTGTAAGCATTTGGTCAGAGTAATTTGTTGGGAATCCGCAATTCCTGTTCAGCCAGGAGACAGTCTTGTTTTTAAGTGAATAATGTGATTCCTGATGGGGTTGGGTCAGATTAGAATCTAAAGGCGGGACATTTGAAAGCACAACAACATACGGTGCACAATCTGGTGGGAGATTAGTAGAACGGGTTTTCCTTGTAAAAGGGACTGATGTCCCCGCTATACTTGCTGGGACCGCTGTGGCCTGTTCTAACCGACCATCCATTGGACCCGACCTGCCAGATTTATTAGTACTACCGCTCCCCTCTGCTAGCTTCAGTACAACGTTACTTTTTGATACATCCCTTTCTTTAGGCCTAGTGGTCTCATTGTTTACAGTATGGGCACCTAGTAGACTACCTAGTCTAGTTACTTCTGCTGTCAGTAGATCTATTTTATCCACTGAGGGCTTAACAGCAGATTCAAACTTAGCCTCAATCATATTACCTAATAACTCCGAGTTCACATTAACTCCAACATTATTAGTCATGGTCTCCTTGCGTCGGACAGAGCTCTTGGGTGTAATTTCTTTTCTTTTCTTGTAAAGTGGTCCCCCACTCTTAATCTGACTTTTCCTACAGGTCCTTACTGCTCTCTTAGCTGGAGAACGCGGTGGTGGGGTATCAGAAGGAACGTCCGATGTGTCCTCAACTGGTATATCCTGAACTATTGCTGATTCTACCTGAGTTTCCGTTGGGGAGACATCAATTATACAAGGGGGCTCCAGAAATGGTACATCACTAACAACGGGGGACGTAGAAGGTAAAACTGGTGGGCTTTCCCGGCCCAACGATTTTCTTCGGTCGTTATTAATCTTGCTCATTACTTTAACTAGATAGTTATCCATAATTGATTTCTGTTTGGCCACGATTGAGGCTGGTTGATGGTCCCAGAATCGTTAAAAGGTACAAACAATGGGCTCAGAGAAGTGGCAATTGATATCTATACAGAGTACTATCACATAGGAACTTAAAAGTCATATAGATATGATCAAGGTAATATATCCACGATGCTTACTGGTTTTGTAGGGAAGCAGCAATCAGGGGGGGTGGCCCAACCCAGCCTCGTCCTGCCCCGGACTACCACAGACTGCCCGCCCTAGCCCGGCGCGTCCCGCGGGGCGGGAGGTGCTCGCTGTTCTTATGGCGCCTCCGGGCACGGGGGCAACGTCACGGCCTGCGACCTCCCTGGGGCCGCTGGGTAATGTAGTCCGCTGGCGGGGACTACTGCCGTTTCCCTCACGGCGTTTGGAGAGTGGCCGTGCAGGAAGAAAGCTTTGGTGCGCTGGTGCCGTTTCCCTCACGGCGTTAGCAAGGCTCCGTTGTGCGACCCCCAAGAGCGCTCGGCGCTCGCTGTTCTTATGGTGCCTCCGGGCGCGTGGGCAGCATCACGGCCTGCGACCTCCCTGGGGCCGCTGGGTAATGTAGTCCGCTGGCGGGGACTACTGCCATTTCCCTCAGGGTGTTTGGAGAGTGCCCGTGCCGGTAGGAAGCTTTGGTGCGCTGGTGCCGTTTCCCTCACGGCGTGAGCAAGGCTCCGTTGTGTGACCCCCAAGAGCACTCGGCGCTCGCTGTTCTTATGGCGTCTCCAGGCGCGTGGGCAGCGTCACGGCCTGCAACCTCCCTGGGGCCGCTGGGTAATGTAGTCCGCTGGCGGGAACAACTGCCGTTTCCCTCACAGCGTTTGGAGAGTGGCTGTGCCGGTAGGAAGCTTTGGTGCGCTGGTGCCGTTTACCTCACGGCGTTAGCAAGGCTCCGTTGTGCGACCCCCAAGAGCGCTCGGCGCTCGCTGTTCTTATGGCGATTCCGGGCGCGTGGGCAGCGTCGCGGCCTGCGACCTCCCTGGGGCCGCTGGGTAATGTAGTCCGCTGGTGGGGAACTACTGCCGTTTCCCTCACGGCATTTGGAGAGTGGCCGTGCCGGTTGGAAGATTTGGTGCGCTGGTGCCGTTTCCCTCACGGCGTTAGCAAGGCTCCGTTGTGCTCTGTTATTATATTGAACATAAAGCCTTATTTTTAAAACAGGTATTCGGTGTGAACCAACTTAGAAACTCAAAATAGGCTTTCGTTTTATTTCTAAGATTAGTTTAGTAAACAGAAGAATGAGGATGGTATCATTGTAAAGTTAATAGGTGACTTCAACTAGTAGTTCACTGCGCGCATATGACTTTGTTTTGCTCCCACAAGTGCTGGAGGGAGACTGTGTCCCGCAGTGACCTCATTCCCGAAGGAGCAGGCCTGGGCCGGCCAGAACAGGCTGGAAGTGCAGCCAGCAGCCCGTAGCGCCGGATGCCCCAGGCACCCGGCCCAAGACAGGCCTTTCTTCGCCAGTAAGAGGCTGGGCTGGGCGCCCCCCTGGTTCCTTTGTCTGCTGCACCAAAACTTTTCTGTTGACTCCATTTTTCGTACCCTCTGGCTGTTGGAGCAGCTACTAGCTATGGGCAAGCGCGTGACGTGAGAAGTGGGGGGCCTAAATTAACGTAGAATAGTGTCTTGGACCAAGGTAAAACTATTGTGACATCTGCAATTGCTCTCCTTGCGGACACGATAAGCAGCTTGAAAGGGAAAATGCCTTCCAATATCATTTCCTGTGACATCATCAGGGTGGGTCAAAGGGCAGATAATGTCACTTCCCGTAATGTCACCAGGTCAAAGTTTGTTTGATGTCACTTCCTGTGACATCAGGGGTGGGTCACAAGGCATATAATGTCACTTCCGCTACCCCATGCATTTTCATAAATCAACATCCATGGCCCTATATAGGGCCAGTTTGAATTCCTGATTGCCCACCGTTGTAACATTTATTGCTGGGTTATTTTGGTTTTTTTATGTGAGGGGTTCCATTGCGAGGGCGAACATAGCTGGTGACAGGGCACATCCCTGTTGTGTGCCTCTAGTCAACCTTGAAGTCTGGGATAAAGCAATTGTTGCTTCTAATATTTGGTCACAGGGAACTTAGAATTAGCAATGATCCATACGGTCATCTTTCGTCCTAACATGGTTTTTTGGAGGATCTTAGCTATGAACATCCAGTTGACTCTATGGAAGGAATTCTCCGCATCGAGCAAAAGAAGAGCCATCGGTTGTGTTTGGTTGCTCCGCTACCTCTATGAGGAGGGCAGCAGGCCTAATATTGTCTCTTGCATGTTGGGCTTTTTAAACCTGCTCTGTTGTCCTGATATTAATTTTGTCCAGATCTCTTGAAGTCTATAGACTATGATGGCCATGCAAATTTTGACATCAGTGATCAATAAGGCAATGGGTTGATACGAGGAGCATAATAGGGGGTCCTTGCCAGCTTCGCACTGAGCGACAGTCATGACTCCAACATAGAAAAAGTAACTGTGTTTGTGGTAAGTATATGATTAAAGACCTTGGACAACAGAGCTGCCAGTTAACCTCATTCTGCTTGGGAAACCGTCAGGTGCCAGTGCCTTCTGGCCAGGGAGGTGTTTTATCGCATTTAAGACCTATTCCTTTGAAATATCATCCCCCTCCATCTGCCTTGTCTAGCGTGTGTTGCCACGCACAAAGTAATTGGCATGCATTGTGTTAAGCGAGTTGTTTCTCGGTTTTGTTTACCAGGACGTGAATTTAGTAATTTTTATTTCAAGGATGTATATTGTTGTTCTAATTTTTAGGGTGGGTTATCTTTGTACACTGCTCCTTTTTGATTTTAGTGACGTGACATGGTCCATCCCAGGATTTCCCCACACGACTGCTGTGGTTGGTTGATTGATTACATTTTGGTATTCCAATCGTGGTTAGAGATATGGATGCACTACAGTTCCCATAATTCCCTCCAGAATCTGCTGTTATTGGTGCATTAGCCTGGCCAAACCTCATGCATGGCTATAAAAATGGGACTTTGGCTTTTCATTGCCGTTTGAACATTGGGAGGCTCGAGATCTGTTGACCTGCTGTGACTACTCATTAGGATTTTTAAGTAAGGCACGCTTCTGTATACTGTAAACAAAAACGGTGTGTGGAGGGTCAAGGGGAAAGATTAATGACCTGTCTGCTCGCTCCCCAACATCAAGATACAAAACACACAAGAGCAGATCAAGTCTGAAAAAGATGTGTGCCTACAACAGTAGCCGTGCGGTACTGGTGGTGAATGCGTGAGACAAGGGTTGCCAAAACCATTGACTGTTAGTAGAGGGAGGCTGAAGCAATTCCCATCAGACCACCCATGTGGTGGAGTTTACGTCATGTGGGAAATGTTGATCATGCCATCCCAAGTCCGACCATATAGTGCCGGTGCGGGAATGGATGTCAAAAGTATCATCATAAACATGCATCCTAAAGTGATGTGAATGAAAAAAGTGCAGTGCTCAAATAATATTGAAGATAAAATTAACTATCCGGACTCCAGAAGGCATTGCGACAGAAGTTCGGGTTGAATCCCAGCAGCAGGGATTCAACCCGAGAACTGCCATGTCGACGAAGAACTAGGACCTGAGACCGCAGAGGGCAATAGCTTTACTAAAGAATGCTTGTTCCTGAAGAATTGTATTTATCATATTTTGGACATTGAAAGAATTTGGAAACCAAAATTATTGACGTCGTAAAAGTCAAACTAGCCTTGAGAAAGCCCCGGCGCAAATCGCCAAGAGGGGGCGAAACACGTGTCGGCTGTCCTTGCTCTATGAAAAATAATAAAGACACTTCACTGCAATCAAA
This sequence comes from Lissotriton vulgaris, assembly GCF_964263255.1. NCBI lineage: Eukaryota > Metazoa > Chordata > Amphibia > Caudata > Salamandridae > Lissotriton > Lissotriton vulgaris. The sequence goes on from NC_141697.1 coordinate 979,387,052, forward strand.
AATAGTCCTGTCCTTTATATCACAATTTTGAAAGAACAGATATTAATCCTGAAAAACTCTTGTGCCTTCCTATGGAGTACACACTTACCAATCCTCAACCCTGTCTTTCTACATGAAGCCCAAGAGGTCCAGAGCTTCGAGTGTGTCTCCATTCACCTATTAAAACAGCTTATTTAAGCGTTGTTTAAGCCTTGAAATCCTTGGACCTTTTGTTACCTTACCCACACCTAGTTGTACAGTGTAGCCCTTCAGGGCAGCCCTGGCAGCCTGCGTATATCATGTGCAAAAACCACAGTTGATGGACAGAATGCAGAACTATGTCATACATTCACCCCAGTACAGAGATCTGGGCCTAAATGCAATGTTTTTTTGCACTCCACACCACCCCAGTTCAGACATGGCCATATGTAAATCAGTCTGACCCTGTGCCTCATGGGAACAGTCCAGCCCGAACTGCCGAGCCTTCCCTGGACCGGAAACAAGCTTCCGAGGACCGGTTTCTGGCATTCCAGCCGTCTTCAGCCCAGCTTGCTTGAATCCAGTGGTGTGGAGAGCATGGGACTCACGTCTGAGCATACCCATCCCACTCGGGGTGACAAATGCAAAAACCACAGTTGATGGACAGAATGCAGAACAATGTCATACATTCACCCCAGTACCGAGATCTGGGCCTAAATCCATCGTTTTTTTGCACTCCACACCACCCCAGTTCAGACATGGCCACCTGCGTATATCTACATGCGAATTGCAGGTGGTGTTACCCTTTAGTGTTCTGTTTGCTTCACTAGTATGTTCTCTTGGTCATTTATATGTTTTTCTTTTTTATACTAATTTCAGTATTATTTATTGAGTATGCACATTCTGTTCTAGGTATTGCATGTGAGCAGGTTTTTCAGTGAAATGGTAACTCGTTCCACGCTTGGGATGGCATCTGAGTTGGCGGCGTGTACCACCTCTTGCTTACCGTACAAGTACTGGTCATACGTTGTCGCATAGAGTGGCGATGATTCTCTTTTCACTTCAAATCTCTGACCTGAAGCACACGTTCTTTAGGATTTGTCTTGGGCTACATTTGATTTTTAATAATCCTCTGTTTTTAATTCTTGTTTTATAAGCCAGGTGTTTGGACTTTCTTTGTTTTCCAATTTTCTAAGATGATCTCGCAGGTGATCCTGCATGGGATCTAATACCACCATAATCCACCATCTCATCCTACTAGGCTACCGATTGACCACAGGCAGAAATCCCCAGGCCAATACTGGAACACTACTCCTGACCCAAACTCCCCCTCTAGACCCGCCAGATACAAAAATCCTATATCAGAACCAGATATTATCTCCCTCCTCCGAGCCTAAAACTCCCCCACATTCAACCATCTCAGTCTCCTCTGAAACCTCACAAACCACCCCTTTAAATGCCCCTAGAATAACCAATGCCTAGCAAGGCAACACAAAGGCTATACAAAGCATCACATCTAAACTGCACAAAGCCCCCAACCTCAAAGCCAATGTCTTAAACATTAATAACCTCACGCAGATCCCCATCATGCAGCCCGCGCTCTCTGACCAAAAATCACACCTGAAATGCATGTTACTCAACTGTAGATCAGTGGTGAAACATGCCACAGACCTTGCCGATCTCATCCTAGCTCAGGATCTCGACCTCCTTATCCTCACCAAAACCTGGCTCAACGACTCCTTAGGCCCCATTTTTGACGTAAATGTCCCTCCTAGCCACATTATCAGACTAAATTGAGTTAAGACAACTGGAGGTGTCACAGCCTGTATCTCCCGCAACTCTCTCATAGCAAAACAGTCCCCCTCACCCAATCTCTCATCCTGTGAATACCTTTGCGTAGGCGTCACTCACAGGCATAGACCCTTATGCAGCCTCCACATCTTCTACCACCCTCCTGGTGACAACCTCCCTCTAATTGAACAAACTAGGGAACCATCTCCTGAAACCTGGGCCAACACTGCCCCCAGATCTATCTTGGTGACTTCAATCTCCATTGGAATGACCTGCATGATCAGGCAGGTAACAGTCTCAAAAACTTGCTAAATGACCTCTCCCTGAGCCAATTCTGTGACAGTCCCATGCACAACTTAGGCTCGATCCTTGATCTAATCATCTCCAATCCGAACTCAATTCTGCTCGAATCAATTCTCCCATGGGCACTAATGATCGAACAGCCAGGTCTTGAGTAGCCTCCTGAAGGTTCGCAGGTCTTGGGGCTGTCGTAGGTTCAGTGGGAGGGTGTTCCAGGTCTTGCCGGTGAAGTGGGAGAAAGACCTCCCACCGGTGGTTGTTCTTCGGATGCGCGGGACGGTAGCGAGTGTGAGGTGAGCGTGAGGTCGGCGGAACGGAGCTGGCGGTTGGAGGTGTAGAAGGAAAGTCGTTTGTTGAGGTAGGCTGGGCCTGTCTTGTGGAGTGCCTTGTGTGCGTGGATGAGGAGCTTGAAGGATATACTCTTGTTGACGGGCAGCCAGTGTAGGTTTCTCAGGTGGGGGATGATGTGGCCGTGGCGTGGTACATCGAGGATCTGTCGTGCCGAGGCATTTTGGATGCGTTGAAGTCGTTTGATGAGCTTAGTCGGGGCTCCCGCATAGAGTGTGTTTCCGTAGTAGTGTGTGCTGCTGACGAGGGCCTGGGTGAATGTTCTTCTTGTATCTGTTGGGGTCCACCTGTAGATTTTACAGAGCATACGGAGGGTGTTGAAGCAGGAGGAGGAGATGGCGTTGACTTGCTTGGTCATGGAGAGCTTTGAGTCGAGGATGATTCCCAGGTTGCGTGCTTGGTCGGTGGGTGTCGGGCTGCCCCCAACGCCGTCGGCCACCAGGGGTCGTCCCAGGCTGAAGGGTTGGAGCAGAGGATGAGGACCTCTGTTTTGTCCGTGTTCAGCTTCAGTCGGCGACAGCTTTCATTCCTTCATGGAGGTTGGCTTTGGCGGTGATGGGGTCCTTGATGAGGGAGAGGATCAGTTGAGTGTCGTCGGCGTAGGAGATTATGTTGAGGTCGTGCTGTCGGGCGGTGTGTGCGAGCGGGGCCATGTAAATGGTGAACCGTGTCAGGCTGAGGGAGGAACCCTGGGGTACGCCGCAGATAATGTCAGAGGCTTCTGATCAGAATGCGGGGAGACGGACGCTCTGGGTTCTGCTGAAGAGGAAGGAGGTGGTCCATTTCAGGGCTTTGTCTCAGATCCCTACGGTGTGGAGGCGTGCACGTAGTGTGCAGTGGCAGACGGTGGCGAAGGCGGCGGAGAGGTCCAGGAGGATGGGGGCTGCGGTCTCACCGTTGTCCAGCAGAATCCTGATGTCGTTGATGGCAGCGATGAGGGCAGTCTCGGTGTTGTGGTTGCTGCGTCCTTACAACGAAATTCCTCCTCATTTCCCCCACTAGGTAAACCCCAACCGTTGAGAAATATCTAAGTCACCTCACCGCTCTCAACTGCACACCGCACATCCTTGATTCTACAAAGTCACTGGGAGTTGTTCTAGATAAGAATCTAAACATGCAAGATCACATCAGAGCATCTACCAAAGGAGCAAACTTCCAATTGAGCATCCTTAGAAAATTTAAACCCTACCTCCCACAAGATGATTTCAAATCGGCAGTGCAAACACTAGTCACCTCGAGACTTTATTATGGCAGTGCTATTCTATGGGGACTTCCGAAACTCAGCTTAGCCCCCCATAAAGCATCTCTGAATGCTGCAACTAGACTCATCACTGGCTCTAAAAAAATCCAACCACATCACACCGGACCTGAAATCGCTCAACTGTGCATTTTTAGGCATGGATTCAGTTATGAATTGCATGTATGACCCAATAGACACTACACTTCAATACCCCTCTCTACCACTCAAATAAGTTTGAGCTAACAGATGGATCCCGGCCCTCAAGGAGCACTAGCACTCTACTCCTCAAAGAAATTTAAAAAACTGAAAACCTACAATTGTGCATTCTCTGGCATTGCCCCAAGAATATGGAACTCCCTACTTGTAGAAACAAGACTGATTCCCTCAACATTTGCCTTCAAAAGGGAAGTGAAAGCCCTACTGATGAACACTGCACCGGACTAGATGCGTTTAACCTTTTTTCCCCATCCTGTTTTGCAGATTTAGCTACCACCTGGATTATGTAACAGCCCAGTCCCGCCTGCCAATGTGTCATTTGTGTACTTGATGTATATTGCTTTACTTTTCTCCCACTACTAGCTACATATGTGTGAGAAAGTGCCATATTTCTTGCCTTGGTATGACCCCACTTTTTTCTGAATTGCTGATGTGCTTTGATTGAGTGTGCCCTGGGTTCCTGCCAACCAGGTACCCAGGGCCTGGTTTCCTTCCCTACAACTGTGCTGAAACTAAAAACCCAATTGGCATCTCTGGCCACCTGTCAGCCCCTAGTAAATGATACTGTAGGTACCCAGGGCATGGCGACCAGAGAATACCCCTGAGGGCTGCAGCACTTATTGTGCCACCCTCAGGGGCCTTGTACCCTAGCACACACATACTGCCTTTGCAGGCTGAGTGTCTAAGTACAGAACTAAACCAAGAGTCGACATGGCACACATCCCTGTGTGCCATGCCCACAGAACCCACTGCCCTAGCATAACTTCAGTCACCCCTCTAGCTGGGTGCCCTATGCCAGAGATGTGGGCACAGGTGCATGAGCCCTGTGCCCCTACAGTACCCAGGGCCATTCATGGGCACTGTAAGTGCAGTGATGCCATTAAGAGTATATGGTGCTGGGAGGTTGTCATTACAAACTTCACAGCACCATAATGGCTACACTGAAGACTGACAAGTTTGGTACCAAACTTCTCAGCACATTAAACCCGCACTGATGCCAGTGTGGGATTTAATGTAAAATGCACCAGAGGGCATCTCAGAGATGCCCTCTGAAATCCTAACCTACAATCCACTTCTGGGCTGAGTGGCTGCAGAGTTTGCCACACAGCAGACATGTTGGTGGAGAGCCCCCGCTCTCCTGGGCCTGCAACAATGCACATCCTGGGCGAGGTGCTAGGTCTCCTCCCCCAGGATGGGCAGGGGGAAGCTTCAAAGGCATGCCGCCTCTGTGAGCTTCTCCAGACCATTTGCTGTACCCAGAAACTGGCCCCCACCAGTTCTAACCCCCACTCTGGCGGGAAGACTAGTTGGAAAAACTACGTCAGGAAGGGGGGTGTGCCAGCCTGTGCCAACGTCGCCCCTCAATGGGGGGGGAGACTAGGTGAAGCACGACCCTGGGCTCTGGCCATCTTGTAGACGGGGAGCCCTGCCCAATCCCAGCTAGGTTCCAGCCCCTCTCCCACAGGAGAGAAGCAGACTTGGGGTGTACTCACCCCAGGACAGGACCCATTGGTCCCTGTCCTTGCCCTACCTGTAACACCCCTAAATTCAGTATTTAGGGGCTCCCTGAACCTTCCTTCTTCAGATCCAGATACGAAAAGAAGATCAAGAAGAAGACCCTCCGTGCAGCTACTAACAACAGGACGACAACAACTGACTTGGCCCCAGCCCTACCGGCCTGTTCATCCTGGAACCTGCTCCTGCCTAATCCCGGCAACTCCTGCGGACAGCAACTTTGTGACACCCAGAGGACCTGCCTGTCTTGACCCTCTTAAGGACTGGGACTCCCATCAGCAGAGGCTCTGCTGCAACAACCCACCTGGTGCCAACCAGGAAGCTCCGGACCAGCCCACTCTGCACCCGCCAAGCCCGAGCCGGGCCCAACCGAACCAAGACCACGAGGACATCCCCCCGGCGACTGGGACCCGAAGTCCAGTGCCCAAAGACCCTCTTCGACGAACCAGCTGACGCCTGCAGACTCAGAACCAGGGGACAACCCAACTGCGACCAGCCGAGGGTAAGCTTTTCCGACACCCAAAGACATCCCTGCACCCGGCGCCCTACAGCCCACGGTGCCTCCCTCTGGGGTACCTACCTGTGCTCCAACATCCCAACTTACCTCTCGAAGTGCTGGTCGCCCCTGGAGAGTCTCCGTCCCCGTGCCTACAGCCTTTATTCCTTTTTGACCTTTCACCATTGGATAATATTAAGCGCCCGAGGGCTCAAGAGCACCCTGCACCCAGCCACCCGAGTGCCGCTGGCTGTGCCACCTTTGTCCTATCCTACTTCTCCCTTGCCCTGAGCAAGTGACCAGGAGCTCAGTTCCCACCGCTGCGTTGCCTGCTAGCCAGCAGCCACCAACTGAAGGCCCCCTTTCCCTCTTTGGATATCATTGGGCCTACCTACCTCTGCACCCGGCCGGCCCTGCGCTGCTGGGGCGGAACCAACTATACTTACCTGACCTTGGGGACCACTGAGTCTACACCCGGAGCCTTAACTTCACCAGCCAAGTACTCACCTGGAAACCGGTAACTCACTTACCTGCCACTGGATACCATTGACCCATTTTGCCTCGAAAATTTTCTAAGTGTGAAGTTTTGAAAACTGCAAATATTCATATAAAATCAGCCGAAGCCCGAATTCCGAAGTACTCACCAGCAAGCAGGCGAGAAACCCAGTACCGTACCTTGTAGCCCAGTACTGAACCGCAAAAGTAATCCTTACCGGGTTTACTAGTAATCTTTATTTTCTCCGTAGGAACCCATTGTCTATTTTTCTATGACATTTCTTCTAAGTGCCTACTTATGAAAACTTGAAATATTCTTTAAAAATCATACGAAATACCGAAACGCAATTACCTACCTGTGTAAAGTTCAGACCCCAGTGCTGGCCCTAGAAGCCCAGTACTGGATTACAAAAGTAACGTGATCATACTTTATCTGCAACCTGAATTTTCTCCCATTGAATAACATTGCCAGATTGTCATTGAAAAGTTTTTAAGTGTGAACTTTTAAAACCGCTTTTTATTCATGAAAATTCACCACAGTAACAAACTTTTTTGCTAATTTGGTTTCAGCTTAGACAACCAGGACTGAATCTAGGATCTAGTCCTGGAACTACCAAAGTAATGTGTACTGTAATCAACTGTACTTTTATGGTAACAATTCATTGAACTCAATGCTAAAGTGTGTCTAGACTTGAGTTGCCTGCAGCAACTCCTGTACCTATTGTGTTCCCCAACTTCATTGCTTCCTTGGAAAGTAATTACATGAGAGTTCTCATATCTAGCAAAGTATATTTTTATGCCTGTTGGTTCTAAAAAATAAAACAACTATATCTTTGGATATAACAACCATTGGCCTGGAGTTCAGTCTTTGAGTGTGTGAAATCCTTTGCGGACTGAGTGTGTACAGCAAATGCTTTGCAATGCCCACTGGTACTGCCTTACTGCTCAACCAAGCTACCACTTTTGAGATTAAGGTCAGTCCTGACTTTAACCTCTGTTATACCTTTGGGGTTTGTGGACTCTATACACACTGTACTTCATTATTGTCCAGTATATATAGAGCCACTTTCTCACACTATGTCTTGCACAACCTGTATGTAAAGCGCTCTGATACCAGATTGGGTCATGTTCGCGCTATACAAAACTTTATATAAATAAATAAAATGCATGTAAATACTTCCTTTTAACAGTAAAATGGTTTCTTTGAATGCTAGGAAGCACTCATTCTCGTGCAATTTGGAATAACATGATGGAAGACTGCTGGAGCCTGAACATTGCATATCCATGGCAGAGGACACGCTAGTGGCAAGTGGACAGACTCTTATGAATATAGAAAAAGTTTTTAATGTAATTACAGCAAAGAATGAAGATTTGGAGGCGACAACAATATGCGCATTATTGGAATATCAGAATTTACTAATACTGCAAGTATAGAAACATTTGTGGAGTGATTGCTGTTAGTAATTTTTTGCGACTCCACGAGCTGCCGAAATCGCTCACACAGACCATGATGATGTGGTCACTTCTCTGGAGGAGCTTGCTGGCACACCTTCATGCCAAGACAACTCTGAATGATTATTCAGCTTCAGTGGCGTGACCTGTTCAGGCAGATCTCCAGAGCCAACATAATGCACTGTAATGGAAACACTTCTACATGAAAAACTCGACTACTAGTCGGACTGAGGCCATCTGCCCACATGTGTGAATACAGGAGATGGTTTTGCAGACATGCCAGTCCCTGTTTCTCCAACGCTTGTTTGGATTCCAAGGGTTTACACCCAGGTCTAGGGGCAGAGCCTAGAGGTTACTCCTATATGTTTTTGTTATTGGGTGAGACTGTTGGCTACCTGATGAGCCCACGTCTTCACCAAAAAAGGGCATTTATACTGGAAAGAGTATATGGTTTGTTCTGATGGGTTTTGGCCATCAGAGTGGGACAGCATTTGTATGATTGTGGATTAGATTTATCCAGACTAAAGTGCTGATCACAGAATTCTCCAAAATGATGTGGGGCATACGATATTGCTGTGATATCTAAAACAATGCATGACACAACCATTAATGTGACCATTGTCTGTTTGGCATGCAACGTCCCTGGTTTAAACAACCCACTGAAAGTACATACATTTATGGCCGACTTAAATAGACAACATGGAAATATAGGTTTGTTGCAGGAGACTCATCTGCAGCAGGAATCTGATTGTGGCTTTGCCAACAGATGGGCTTTTGCTAGCGTCTTCTCATAATCGGCATACTCTCCTGGTGTGGCCATCTTAATCAAGAGAGGGTACCCGCTTTATTGCCACAGACGTATCTGGTAGGTATGCGATTTTGTGGGCTAGGCAATACCAAGGTCACTACTGACAACTTTTATGGCCCTAATACAGATGTCCCAGTATACTATGCCACACTCTGGGGAAAGGTTCTTTCCACTGCACCTCAGATGCTGATTTCAGAGGAGGGCGGGATGAAAAAGACTTCAGATGCATACTGTCTGCATAGATCACGCTGTATGATGAACCTCCCTCAGTGTTGTAGACTCATATAAGCGTTATTGTGCAAGAGCACAATTTGATAGATGTGTGACTGTAAGGGAACCCACCAGCAATTCAGAGAATGTTCCACTCAGCAGTACATGGGATGTGATCCAGGTGGGACTTCTGTCTGGTGACGAAAGATGTAATTCCCTGGGTCAGAGGAGTGCAGCACCTGGCTCACATACTGTTGGATCATTTGCCAGTACTGCTTGAGTTGGGGATACCAGGAGGGGGGCCTGTTTGGGGGAGGTTGAAGACCAATCCCGGAGCACTGCTAGATGTCACCTTTGATGGAACTTAGCACCGCAATTCAAGAATCCTTTGCACTCAGTACTGGTACAGTAGAGCATGTAGGCACCCTTTAGGAAAGTAAAAATCAGGGGCCAATGTGTCATTAAGCAAAATGGAATATTAAATCCCTCCTGAGACAATTAAACCAGATAAAGCAAGAACTTAAGATACTGGAGGAGTTGCACTCACAAAGTGGGTCCAAACAGGTAGATGAGCTGATCAGATTAAAACTGTCTGAATCTGCTGAGGCAGCAGAGGAGTGCAAGCATTGTGGAAAGTATGTGTGAGCAGGGACATCTGGGAAAGGGGAGAGACATAGGCGGCCATGTTTAAACAGTCCTGGGCAGCTAATGTCATCCTGGAGGTTGAGGGAACACAGCACTGCAAAACCGCTCAGATACAGAATATATTAACAACATAGTTTGCTTAACTATACACTAGCTCAGGAGAGTGCTCTTCCAAGCAGGTCACACAATACCTCGAGGATGTGGCATTGGGTTGGCTAAGTTATGCACAATGTCTGTTCCTGGAGCAGCCGTTCACTTCAGATGAAATAAAGTCAGCTATTGGTGAACTTCTGACATGTAAAGCGCTGGGCATAAACTACAGTCCAAATTCTATAAACATTATGCTGATACTCTATGCCACCCTTGCTGGCAGTGTATGAAGAAGTGCAGGAGCGACATATTTTATCACCATCAATGTGCGTGGCTGTTATAGCGACACTTTTAAAACCCCATGAACCTGCTCATAGGTGTGACTCCTATCGACCTCCATTGCTTATTAAATGTGATGTTAAACCCCTGGAAAAATCACTGGCCGTGCTGGGAAACCTTGATGCTGCCTGATTTAGTGTGGCTGAATCAGTCGGAATATGTCCTGGGTCAATCTACTACTCATAATCTGCGCCAACTCTTTACTCTCTTACAGGATCTAGATTGGATTGTGGATGCCTCTAAGGCTGTTATGTTTCATATAGGTACCCTAATATAGGCCTGGGTAATATCATACACCTTCACCTACATTATCTCCCTTCTACTACACAGTAATGAGCCTTTAGGATTGAACCTTTACCTAGTTCTAGTCCTGGGTGCAGAAGAAGGGGTTTTCCCTGACCAATAGCGTCCTATAACTTCATCAATGGACTCATACAGTATGAATTAATATTCATGAGGGGTCTAGGAAACCAGGCAGGAGCTACACACCACCTGCATAATATCTACGTATAAGGTTAATCCCATACGTCATCCTCAAATCCAACAATGGCTAATACAAGAAACAAAGGACAAAGAAACCCTAGATACTTTCGGTATAAATGCAGCACATTTTGCTAGGGTTGGTAGAGGGAACCAAGACTTTCAGGCCGACACACTGACCTGACGCTGAGGCTCCTGCATGCAGATGATCCAGCTGACAGTGGTCTAACAAATCCCTCTCTGGTGTTCAAATCAAAACCAGGACAGGGTCCCACACTCCCTCACTTCAGGTAATGGGGTTAGACTAAATCCTAGAGGGATTCTTGGCTTCACACCTACTCACATGCCTGGTACATCTAGATAGGCATCGTAGGAGTACTCACACTTTTATCGTGCATTTTATATTCATGTATGTATTCATGATTATTGCAAGATGGTAGAACTATACTATCCTTTTATTTTTACTGATCTGCCAATCATATATATCTGCTACTGTCTAACGGTTGTTTCAGCACATCTATTTGACACTAGAAGAACAACCGTGCAATAAATTCTTAATGTAACACGCCCAACTGTTTCTTCTGTGTAACTCTCTGAGACCGAATAAGTGAGCATGAATGACTGAGCGAAAAGTAGTACATTGTTTCCACCATCCTGGGGGGATCAGGGTTGTCATGTTCTGAGGTTGCCAGAAACTTTTCTCTCCCCGACGTGAGCTAGCTAAAACAGAAAGTCTAACATTCTCGATGGGGGTGCTCAGAGTCAGTCTGCCACCAATCCTACAGTTTGTTATCCAGAAGCACAGGTCTGTATGGGTAATAGAGGAACTACACAACGTGGCACCACCAACGTTGGTTCTGTACTTATTTAACAGTAGAATCTGAGTAGTTCAGCCGTGCTATTCTCAGGGACCCCTTCTCAAAAAACACCAAAAACATCTGGAGTGGGTGGGCACAAACTCAGCCGCAGCCGAGTAGGCGAAAAACCCGATTTATTAGCTGTTGGGTATGCAAGCTAGCTTGAAGGACACAGTGTTCCTAAGTTGTGAATAAAAACCTTATATCAGTTCCCTTGAACAAACTTCTTCTTTACAAAAATGACTGAGACAAGAGATAACCCAGTAGTGGATCTGCACCTCTCAGCCGGAGAAGAAGATTCAAACGCAATTCAAATTGCACCTAAATTCAGACATACGATGACCCTGGAACTATTAGAAAATGGTTTACAAGCTAGGGGTGGCATAGTAGCTTTTGTGATTGAGGCACACAAATCAAACAAAACAGAGGTATTTTATTTGTGGGTTACATTCCCAGCAGCAGATGCAAGAACACAGACATTTCACTCTTACACAGAGAGAGATGCACCAGTGGAATATGATCAGTTCGAAAACATAGAGATTCCACTCACTTACCAGGAACACTGGTTTAAAGGAGCCCTACCCCTCATAAGAAGTAGAGTAAGATTAGGCCCGCTGGGATGAGAGGGGGGCCACATGGCCGATATTAGCGGCCTACACACCATATCCTGACATTGAAACTATAAACGTGAATCAACATTATGAAAAGGAAACAGTGGTAGTAAATACAAAAAAATATAGAATGGCTAGGATCTTAGGTACATTAAAAGATACCAGTTTCTCTCAAGTCCAATTAGAGATAAGAGTTATTTGCATCGAGCAATGCACTTAGCCCTAGCCTCAAGGTTTGAAATTGGCGCGATGACATCTGGTTTTGTGCAAGAGGTGCACATTGCTCATCGAACGTGCCCAGTAAACAGAGTTGCCAGTTTTCTGACCCATCTCTACAAACCTCTCCCTTTAGCAGCACATATTTTACTCATGGATCTGACTCTCTAGAAAAAGTGCAATACTCTGTGCCATCATGTAGTCCAGAACTTGAGTTTCGTACTTGCAACTGCCCATTACTCTATGGAACGACCCCCATGAAACTTCTCGCCCATCTGTAACTCGTCAGTTTTCTTGTTCTTCCTCTGTTTCCCTTTAACAGCACATGTTTTGCCCTTAGTCCTGATTCTCTGGTAAAGTGCTTGTGCTTTGCACCTTTGTAGAGTCTAAAACAGGCTTTTGTTGAATGAGGTAGTTGGAAAACCCTAGTCACTGCTGTACTTGACTCTAAGGTGGTTCAAAATGCTGTTGAAATACTATAGGTTCAGTCCACGGGACATATCTTTAATGATATGTGAAAGTGACCTCATGGTTTCATTTCTGTTCTGCGAGATAACCATCTCCCGGCTCTGTATGAAGTAATCCGGAATCAGCTTTTGGACTATAGGTGGGCATGGTCGGGGACCAGAACTGGGCTGGAAAGCGTCCATAAGGATTTGTATAAATCTTCTGCAACTGGCCAGGGTGGCGGACTCCTTTTGTGAAAAACATATTGCCGAAGCCTCCTGGCTGGTGCTTGCTTTTTCCCCTCAAATATAGTTCTCTGAGTACGATTCTCCTTTTGAGCACTATGGACAGCAAGCCAAAAGATTAAGCCATGATTCACGTTTATAGTTGCATAGTCTGCAGGCTCCTCCAATTTTTGGTGTGTCCAAGCCCGGCTGAAATCCACTATCGGTAGGGCCATCAATCGCATATACATGATCTCTCTTCTGGTTTTAGGATTGAGAGAAGATGAAAGGTAAGGCTGGGGTTTAGTTGCCAGATACGAAGCATTTAGCGAGACCAGGAAAGGAGGTGCTTTTAATGTAGCCTGGTCTTGCTGGAATGGAGCTAATAGCACTTGTTTATTGATTATCTTTTTCCAGGTTGTGTATGAGATAGAGGGCAGGGCAATTGCTTATTGCTAACCGGAGCCTAATGGGATCGGCCTTTGGGAAGAGGAAAAAAACTGGTGGACTTGCTTGCAGGGACAACGCGAGTGAGTAACTCCTTTGTCTGAGAAGAAGATCCAGTTCAGGTCAGGTTTCTTGGTGCACCGAACCATAGGACTCTTGGCAGCCATGTTGGCCAGAGCCGCCCCGGTGGGGGAGCTGCAGTGGCTGCAGGAGCGGGGGCTGCCGGGTCCATCGTCCGTCGTCCCTGTTACCATGCAGAGAGATGCAGCACTTTGAAGGTCACCAGCAGAGAGGTACGCTCAAGGCAAACAAGCGATGTACATCGTGGGAAGCAGGGCTGACTGCAAGAATTGCTCTGAAACATCGTGCCCTCCTGGGGCCTTCCAGAGCCCTCCTTGAGGTAAATCCCTGAGACAGTGACCGTGGCCCGCCTGGGGAGAAGTTGCCTGTCTCAGGGCACCCCCCCCCCCCGAGGGCTAACATTTTGGGTGTGCTGCAGGGGGCCAGTGGTTGCAGGACAATCGAGGTACAAGGATTGGACCTCGGTGCTGGAAGCCGAGTGAACAGCTGGCATCCAATTCCTTTGGCGGTGGAGTGGCTCACAGGGGGAGTAACCAGGCGAAAACAACAGGCCAAAGATCATTCAGCCACCCCTCTAGGACCCAGGGCAAAGACATCTGCCTTGCACAAACTCTGAACCACAAGGAGAACGTTCAGTCTACCGTGGCATTGTATAGCCACTGACAACCGGGCACCCCTTTTGAAGGATGACAAAAAAAAAGAAAAAAACTCTCAGCGCCAAGAAAATGCCCTTGTAAAGTCAATCCCTGACTCAAGTATCACCTAGAATCCTAAGGAGTGCACAGAATGCAGACCCGGACAAAAAGTCATTTTTAAAGTCTCCAGCAGGACTCATAACTACATTTTTATACAAATGTCCCCCTAATGATGACAGCTTCCCCCGCCTCAACAGACTGATCAGGAAGGGCTAAAGCCAGTAATGGATTGAACCAATGGATAGGGAGCCTTACCAACAAGTTCCTTGCAATACAAGCACAAAGTACAAATAGCGGAAGCATAAACATCGAAAGACGCCGGTCTCAATCTTGCTCTTGGCTGTGTCGCCCCTTAGGAATTAAAAATAGGCATGCAAGTGATCCACCCGTTGACACCACTGCTCTAGCCCAAGGAAACCACGTGCAGGTTGTGACAGCCCAAAGTGAGGACTAGGATGACTGAGCATAGGAGTACCATGAGATGTGGCAAGAATATAAGTAAACTGACGGAACACTTCCTGTCCCATAACCACACTCCCAATGATTTCACATGGACAGTGATTGAGAAATTTGAAAACTGTGATGAAAAAACTCTCCATACAAGAGAACAACGGTGGATTTACCGTCTTTCCACCCATTTGACCGGACTTAACGATTCCATACCATGGAATTCATTGAATTGTTGAGCCCTGTTTCCGTTTGGACTCGTGGTTCAGTCCCTATCTGTATGTTTTATCAGTGCTATGTCCCCCATTACCTTTGCTATATATTTGCACTAACCGCATACCTATACGCATGCGTAGTCTATGAACACTCGACTCTGACCATGCGTGTATGCGCCACTCAACACATGATTACGCGCAGCCGCGCCCATTGCTCCACCCCTCTGCAGGTACCGCCCTATACGATTGAGTATAAATATCCGTACGTGCCTGACCTTCAGTCACTCGGGACACCGCAGCAGGACAACAGGTTCACGGAGCTCTCAGACCGGAAATCTCGTAAGTACAGAGATAAGTGGGTTACAAAACATCTATCAAAACATCTGGAGACTGGGTCCTGTCTGGATGAAGTCCAATTTGGATTTAGACCGGCCCATGGGACGGAATCAGCGCTGGTGACTGTACTTGACGATCTTAGAACGCGAGCCGACCATGGAAGAGCAGCCTTCTTAGTACTGCTCGACATGTCGGCCTCGTTCGATACTGTCAGCCACGCAATTCTGATCCACAGACTAGAGGAAGTAGGGGTAACTGGCCTTGCACTACAGTGGTTGACATCTTATCTTGGAAATCGCCACCAGGTAGTGGCTTTGCCACCGTTTCAATCTAACATCAAAAAAGTGGCGCAAGGTGTTCCACAAGGGTCGGCCATCAGCCCTATCCTCTTCAACCTGTACCTGCGGCCCCTTGTTGCGCTGATTAGATCTTTTGGCATAGCGGTGACGAACTACGCAGACGACACCCAACTTGTCTTCTCACTTGAGGGCAAGGAAGCAGTGACTCTTGACACCTTCCACCGCTGTATGCTCGCAACCGCGGACTGGCTAAATCAGAATTCGCTGCAGTTTAACAGCTCCAAAACTGAGGTCCTACACTGCACCACTGATCGCATCCCTAGACCCCTTCCACCGGATTTCTGGCCACCCTCCTTCCAAAGTACGATTGGGCCTACCACCTCGGTCCGCAATTTGGGAGTGATGTTTGGGTCCAATCTCCAATTGGATGCAGCTGTTAACAAAACAGTGAGCACTTGCATGGGATTGCTTCGCATGTTGAGGAAGGTCCTCCCGATGCTTCCTAAAGATAGCAGGCCAGAAGTGGTGAGGAGCATTATCGTAAGCCGTCTGGATTACTGCAATGCCCTATTTCTTGGAGCACCAGCCACCTTGATAGGAAAATTGCAACGGGTGCAAAATCTTGCAGCCAAACTGGCACTTGCTCGCCGCCGCTATGACTCCTCATCCCAGGCATTAAGAGACCTTCATTGGCTACCGATCCTTCAACGGATCGATTTTAAATCTGTATGTATTGTATTCAAGGCCCTCCACGGACTTGGCCCAGTACCACTTCAGAACATGTTTCACTGGTACACTCCGCCGAGATCCCTTCGCTCGGCCTCCGCTCATCTTGCTGTGGTGCCTAAAGTCTTGAGAGCTCGGTTGGGCGGACGATCTTTCAGCTTTACGGCAGCCAGATTATGGAATACTCTTCCGTTAGGATTGAGAAGTACGCAAGACTTTTTCTCTTTCAAGAAACTCCTAAAAACACATCTGTTTCCTAGGACTGCATCTTCTTAATCCCAATTTCCAGTAGGATGTATGGCAGGATTTTCATCAGTCAAAGCGCCAGGATACCCGTGGGGTGACAGATACGCGCTATAAAAGATTATAAATACATACATACATACATAAGCCCACCACGACCACATAGGTAAGCAACCTTCTCTCCTGACAGGATTGGCTCTAACCTTTGCCTTCCACAAAACCTAGGGTCCGCTCTCCCCTGCCTGGTGACCCATGAGGCTTTAACAGCTAATAGCAAGTGTGAGGAAAAAGAAATTTTCTTACCTGTTCTCACTCTTTGACTATTTTCCGCTGTTTAGTCCACCACTACCACCCCGTTTTTAACCGCTCTGTAATCACCATTGCCATGTAACTCTCATGGTCACGTTTTAAATCTCGCCGGTAGAGGTCATTCACACACCTTAACTTGCCGGCAATGCGTTGTGTTACTAGTATAATATACTCATTTGACTTTACCCTGTACGTCTGTCTTCGTCCTTTTTGTTTTGTTTTGTGTACAGTAAAGCGGATGGAATCCCCCTCCACACACGTATAGCACCTTAGCGTGTGCGACACTTTTTAAACTCATTTCACTTAATATAATTTATAGTTTCACCCACACTCTCATTGGTCCTGAGGAAAGTCAGTTGTAAACATAAAAGGCCTGGCTGAAACATGTCGACCACATAGGACGCAGGAGTTCATAATTCGCTCCACCGCGTCCGCTTGCCTTTTTATTCGCTAGCGTGGGCCCAGCTATTAAAGTTTTCTATATACCCTCGGGCACTGGGACCCACTGCATAGCTTTTAAATTCACCTTCTTACACACCCCCTCACAGCACACTCAGAGAAGTATACCAGCTCCTCAGTAATCTGGAGTCGAAGCACACCCGGGACACATTCGGTGTCACTGTGGTGGGCCCGATGATGAAGCATGCCACCGACTAGGTCGTTGGGTGAGGGCTTAACAACCAAACCAAATGGTTTGCCATCATACGTACTGAGTCTCCCAACAACACAACAAAGCTAGTCCTTTATTGATAGATAAATATTAACTTGGGGATCTGGACTGGCTTACCTAGTCCTCTCTCTCCGTTTTGATTTGCTGCTAGCCCAAATACATCGCCAGCAACAACTTACTCTGCAGTCTCCTGTTCAGCCACCTCCCCTAGTACCCATATGACCTGGACCAACTAAGACTAAAGATTTAGAGCGTCACCAAAATCTTGGGTACCTATCAGCGTTATTTCTTCAAAACTTGGAATCAAAGATACAAATTACACTAGAGCTTACCCCAAAGCTCTTCAGAACGGTCAATGTAACCCGGTTTTTCACCCTCTCCTACACAAAGCTCTCAAAGCCATAGTCCTCACAGTAGTAGTTTTATTAACGACCCAGGATCAACCTCACCTGGTGAAACTGTCCCCTCCTGGGCATTACTCTGGCAATCGAACAAAATGGAGTTGCAAATCGACCTCTTATCCACCATGGCTCAATGGCTAGTGGAACAGAACAACAAGGTGGACCTCATTGAGAACAAGCTTAGTGTCATGCAGACCTCATGGATAAATGGGCAACACTTCCAAAAATGTTAACAGATCTGGTAGTCTCATTAAAAGCTCAAACTGGATGCACCATGGGCCCGACGAACAACAGAAGTACTGCACCAACATCAAACCTTGCCGACCCTCACGGTGACTCAGCCATAAACAATTCCGCCAACTCCTTAACAAAGCCAGACACTCAAGGTCGCTTTGCATCCATCAAACTCTCCATCATTCCACCCAGTCTCAATTCTAGCTCCCGAATCTTAAATCTAGGGAAGAACCATGAGGGCAACGCCTTCATTCAGACAAGGAAAAAAAACGCTCTCTAGGAGGGACAAGAAAAAATTAAAGATACAAGAGAAAAAAGGCCAAGGCATATAAAAAAAGCTGCCCTCCTATTACCAACCCATTCTCAAAATTCACAAATTGACAAAGACAAAACACGGTTCTATTCAATCTTCACTAAAAAGCACGACCCAAGCAACTCAACATCCACAGCACTAACCTCCATGGATGCCAAACAAGAGTCTGATGGGCCATTACAGCCAATTCCCAGAACGGGGGACTCGCACAGCCCATCAGGCTCGGCAACAACAACTCAACTACCTCACTCATCAAACATCAAGAAGTTAGAGCAGAGAAGTTTACTATGCTCAACCAAGGAACAAGGAGCCGACATAAGGGACACTATATCTCAGGGTCTCTTACCCCAGACTTCCAAAGGCCCTGCGATCAAACCATGCAGCCATTCCAAAACCTACCATCCAGAGCCATGCCAACGGGACCCAGACACAAGCCTTAATTTAAGTATTGTACAGACAGGTCTAAGTATTCAGCCTAAAGCAAACGAAGGCAGCAAAACTATTCACGAGGTAATCCTTACCCCCAGATATTTTATTAAAGGCCAACATGACATTCTAAATAGGGGCAACATAGTTCGACTTTTTATGCACCTTCCATCCCCCTCAGAAACACACTGAGATGACCTAGCCTGGGTTAAGTTCCTGTGCCTCTCCAGTGACTCTCACAGGGAATCAACCTCGATTGCGCTGAGTCGTTGCTCCCAGGTGGGGCTAACACCAGAAGAAATAGCCCAAATAGCTGAATAGGGTATTGACATCGCTTTCCCCATACCCGAGAAATACCCACTCGTACTAGCAGCATCACCTCCAATGAAGGAAGTCCATTCTGTCCTAAGGGGGACAGCAAGCATTCAATCAGGGAAAAGCTCAGCTGCAGAGCCAAAACTTTACAACGCCTACAGGATAACAAGTATGCTTGACTACAGGACAGCCCACATTAGTGGGCCAAAGCATACCTTTACCCATGGCACTCTTACTGGTCCAGAAAGACAGCCACCACGACGGCATTTCTAACTCTATAAATGCTACTCGTCATCAGATCATGACCAGAACACTGAGAAACCACATAAAGCTGTCTATCATATCCTGGAACGTTGCTGGGCTAAAAAGATTGCTTGGGTGCAATTCAGTAAGTAATTACCTTAGAGAAAACGACATCCAATACCTCCAGAGACATGGGCCACCGAACCTCTAATTCTCCCAGGCTTTTAGGAATTTCACTCTGCAGCCATAAAACGTAACATCTTTGGGACAGCATCTGGTGGGCTCTCAATCTTTATTAACCAAGCCCACAAAATAGAGGCAACCTTATTAACAACGGACACCGCCAATCTACAAGCAGCACTGATCTGCGGATTAAAAAGCAACAACCCAATTAGTCTCTAGTTATTAACTGCTACGTCAACTCGTCTCCCAGCAAAAAAAGCAAGTACTAAAAATATTGACAACAAAAATGGACCACCTCATAAACAAATATGTCTCACACTTTCCAATTATTGTTGAGGACATGAACACCCGGGATTTAGGTTACTCAAAAATGGACACCCCTAACCAGACTGAATCAACTTCTCTGCTGCGGCTCCTTTTCACTCAAAATATGGTTTCTGCCCATGCCATCAAAACAGCTGCAGATCCTCTCTGGCTTCCTCTTCCCACCTTCCGAGATGTCCACAATCGACTACATCTTTATCTCGGATAACCAGGTAACATACGTTAACAACTTTGAAGTGGGAAATTTGGACTAGAGTGACCACAGACCACTGAGGTTATTTGTTCAGCTACACGGGAAACCCGCAAAACAACTGGAAACATTGGGGGGTTCAACCAGATAAGAGCACCACGAAGTTCTGGGCAGAATACAATGGTCCACAAATCTAGGTCCAAAACTCCTGGAGTGGATTATACATAAAGAGTCATGCTCCTCAGACAAAATCACTGTATCCCCCTTGAAGCTTTGGAAAGCACTTCTAGTACAAACTGTTCTAGGGGGACAAACTGGAATCTCTAAAGCACAGGTCTCCTATCCTCAATGCCTACCATCACAAATGAAACCAAGGGCCCTAGCTCAAACCAAGTATAGTCTCTCAAAGGCCTTGAAGGCAAGAAGAAATGAGCCCCAAATTCACAAACACCGGTAATAACAGCGCTTCGTACAGAACATAGAAAGAAATTATGGGAAACACGACTAAAGAAAATCGAGGCAGAGTGGCTGAAAATATTTAACCTTCTCAAAGAAAAGGGACACATCCAACTTTGGAAATACATCAAGCAACATAGCCATATTGGCCAGATCAAGGAAAACGGAGTGGCAGCCTCGCAGTGGGTTGAATACGCAAAGCAACTGTATACAACACATCAGAACATGACTTCTACCCAAACACCACAAAATCTGTCTCAAAATACAAATAAGGCGTCCAGGCACCTGTCATCACTAACGTCGAGATAACCAACCTGATTAAAAAAATGAGGACAGATGGTGCCCCAGGTCCCAACGGAGTCCCTGCAGCAGTGTTTAAAGCCTCTCACTAATTCTGGGCAGAACAGTTAACATCACTTTTCAAGTATGCATTTGCCACTTCCACTGTCCCATCGTTGTGGAAAGGCTCAATACTTTTTCCCATTCATAAAAAAGGGGACTGCACGAAACCTGAAAACTACTGGCTCGTTGCTCTATTAGACATAGAAGCGAAAGCATATGCCAGAATTCTGTTGAAAGAACTAGAACATGGGCAAAAGATCTGGTTTCGGGCCCCAAAGCTGTACCATAGATAACATCTTAGCACTGGGACACCTGTCACTCCGTGCAACCCAGCCATCACAAATACCACTGTTTTTCTGCTTCGTTGATTACAATGCAGCCTTCGACCGAGTTGACCTTGGGAAGCTGTGGGAAAAACTGGCTCCTGGGGCGTTTCTCAAAAGCTGTTCAAGGCAATAATTGCCCTTCATGAGGGGATGTGGGTTTGTATCAAAACCAGCCAATAGACTGTAACAACTGAGGTTCCAACCAATAACAGCCTCAAACAAGGGTGTGTTCGCGCCCCTCTTCTTTTTAATCTCTATACAGCCGACCTGGGAAAAGCCCTGGAGGGGGCAAATCTACTAACACCAAGGCGGGGGAATCTGCGGCTCCAAATTCTCCAATATGCCGAAGACATAGTCATAATGGATCACACTAGGACAGGCCTACAGAAATCCTTAGAAGCTCTGTACAGGTTTAACCAAAAGACCAATTGCTTGGTGAACCAAGAGGAGACAAGGATAATTATCTGCGGGAAGTACCACCAAAAGAAGACAGCACAATGGTGCCTAGGTGACCTGCAAATCAGAACATGCAGAAGTTATATTATCTGGGTCTCAGGTTATCGGAAGGGGCCAAACCCACAGCCCATCTGAAACATCTAAGAAGCAAGGGGGCCGGCATCATATACAGTTTGAGAAATCTCAATCGACGACTACATAGTCAGACTGCTGAACCAATCTTGAAAGTCTTAAAAGCAAAACTAGTTTCCTCTCTTAACTACGGCCAGCTAGTCTTCCCCGGAACCTTCAATAAGTTCCTCACAAGCCACCAAATTTCTGCCTACAAGAAGGTTTTAGAACTCCCACGACAGGCCAGGAAAGCAAAAGTAAGGTTGGAGCTGGGACTCAACCATTCGGACATTATCTGCTCTGGGGATATTTTAAAATACTATATTAGCACCCTGCGTGCTCCAGTAACCTCTCTGAAAACGCAAGTTAAAAGAAACTTTGAAGAAGGTGGATCTCCATGGCAGGTTTAGCTGGCAGCAGCCACAAAAGCGCTAGAAATAGACGCTCAAAACTTACACAATTTAAACATTCCAGTAACCGCATGGAAAAGATCAGTGAATACACAGGTCAAGAAAATATCCATCAAACCAATCTCTCATCACTGGACACTTCCTACATAGTGGGAAAACCACAGCCTTACTTTGAGCAAGCATGGACAGTCCCGACCCGGAAAAAAATCATCTACATGAGACTTCTTGCATTGCTCATCGCAGACTTTAACCAAGCATGGGCCTGGAAGGACAATTCAGCCGCATGTCAACTTTGTAGTTACCATTGTGAATCCTGGCTCCATCTGCTGTGCTGCTGCCCAAAGGTAGCTAGCGAGCGGCACCAACTGGTACTTCCCATCTGCAGGTCTCACAGCTTCGTAAGATGCAGAGAAGCCTCAGACTTGTGTATCTCTGCTAAAACAGCTCAAACAGAATCAAACCGGGCTGCACTGTCACAGAACGTTGAGTTACAAAAAGAAACCAGCCGGCTAGCAAGCAAGAGACCTTGAAAAAACACCCCTCTAAGCTTTATGAACCTGCACTTTACTGCCAGTTTGGATAACTGTTTTTAATGTTTCAACTCCCTTATAGTTTGTGTGGGTTTTTAACTTTTTCCTTTTATAGATAATTGTAATTATAGTATATTGTAACGATTTTAAGTAATTGAACAATAAAGCTTAATACAGAATCTGTCTGATTGATTTATCTCTGCAATAACAAGGGCTCTCTTAAGCTGGATGTTCCACTCGGAGCCTGTTTTTTCAAATATGTCTCTGAGAGAGCTCTTTAGGGATTTTTCCAGAGATTTCAGAATACAAATGTAATATTTGAGGAAGTTGGCCTCAAGGGTTAATGCTTGTTTAACCAGTCCAAGTTCCATCCAGATTCTGGCCCTAAGGAGATGTTTTGGTGATCAGAAGATCTTCTTGTAGCCCACACACTGTGCCCGCTCCAGAATCTTCAGGCAGGCACCAGGTAATGCTTGGTGTCCATAGGAAAGTGCTGGAAGGAGGGATGCTTGAACGACTTTCCTTATTCCCTCTCCTACACACTGTTTAGATTGTTGTTGCATTTGATTTAACCCTAAGTAATGGCAGTCAATTTCTTTTTTCAGATCATTGGGCGGATTCTGTGAACCAGACGCTCAAGTTACTTACCTTCGGTAACGATATATCTGTAAGAAACAGTAG
Source organism: Lissotriton vulgaris (assembly GCF_964263255.1). Classification (NCBI taxonomy): domain Eukaryota; kingdom Metazoa; phylum Chordata; class Amphibia; order Caudata; family Salamandridae; genus Lissotriton; species Lissotriton vulgaris. The sequence goes on from NC_141697.1 coordinate 979,410,199, forward strand.
TTAGTTTAGATTCCTTACCTTAGAATATCCCCTGGTGTCAGACTGGATCCTGAAACTTTTGCGTAGCAGTATCCTTGCGCGTTGGTAGGCGTCATCTGCAGCTCTGCGTCCGTCGTGGGCGTCGTTGGCGCCGGGATGACGTTGCCGGAGTACTTGGACGCCGTCCTCGCGCGCTGACGTCAGTTCTTATACATAGCTTTTCCGCGCCAGAAACGTAGAGCCATGATAAAAATCAACACTGGTGCCATGAACCTAGGACCCTGAAAGGGGATGACCTCAACCCTAGATATCGGTTCGCAGAACAGGGAGGATGGGTGAGGCGGTAAGGAATCTAATACTAACTACTGTTTCTTACAGATATATCGTTACCGAAGGTAAGTAACTTGTGCATCTGAAAGAAACAAGTTAGTATCAGATTCCTTACCTTAGAATAGATACCCCAGCAATACCAACCCCGGTGGTGGGTCTGCGAACCAATGATCACTCCAGAAAGTCCTGGAGAACGGAACGGCCGAAAAAGCCATCTCTCCAGACTTGGCTGTCCAGGCAGTAGTGTCTTGCAAACGTGTGCAGCAAGGCCCACGTAGCTGCCTGACAGATGTCCTGCAAGGGGACTCCCAGGCCCAGGGAAGTAGTAGCCACCGTGTCCCGAGTGGAATGGGCCCTCAGCCCAACAGGAGGCTCCTTTTTAGCAAAAGAGTAGCATACCTTGATGCACAACATGACCACCAAGAGATGGTCCGCTTGTGCACCGCCCGACGTTTCTTAGCGCCCACGTAACCAACAAAGAGTTGGTCATCCACCCGGAACTGGCGTGTGCGATCCAAATAGAACGAGAGCGCACGGTTTGGGTCCAGACGGTGGAGCCTCTCATCCTCTTTCGAGGGATGTGGAGGCGGAAAGAAGGCAGACAAGGTGATGGACTGCCCGATGTGGAAGGCTGTGAATACCTTGGGCAGGAAAGAGGGTCGCGTCCGCAACACCACTTTGTCTGGATGGACAGAAAGGAAGGGAGGTTTAGAGGAAAGAGCCTGGAGCTCACTCACCCTCCTGGCAGAGGTGATGGCAAACAGGAAACCAGGAAAGCAGTTTTCAGAGTAAGAAGACAAAGAGGACAGTTATGAAGTGGCGCGAAAGGAGCACACATCAGATAGGTCAGAACAAGGTTAAAGTCTCACTGAGGCATCATGAAAGGAACAGAAGGAAACATATGAGTGATGCCCTTCAAGAACCTATTTACAACTGGGGACTTGAACAAAGAGGGCTGATCAGGGAGCCTTAAAAAGGCGGAAATGGCAGAGAGGTAACCCTTGTTAGTGCCCAGAGCAGAGCCCAGCTGGGCAAGAGAGAGAAGAAAGAGGAGAACCTCTGAAAGAGGGGCAGAAAGGGGATCCACAGCCTTTGCTGTGCACCAGGCCACAAATTTGTTCCACCTGCAGGCGTATACCGATTTCGTGGAGGGACGCCTGGCTGCCAGAATCATATTACAAACTTCAGGAGGTAAGTCAAATGGCCTCAACTGCCGCCGCTCAATCTCCACGCATGTAAGTGGAGAATGGACAGGTTCGGGTGGAGGACCGTCCCCTGCTGCTGCAGGTCCTCCTGAAGAGGCAGACGAGTCGGGGGATCGACAGACATGCTGAGTAGCTCGGGATACCAGTATCTCCGTGCCCAGTCCGGAGCCACAAGGAAACCTTGGGCCCGGTCACGCCTGATCTTCTTCAGCACTCTGGACAGAAGTGGTATAGGCGGAAAGGCGTACAACAGACCGCAGCTCCACTCGCGACGAAAAGCGTCTCCGAGTGAGTGCCGCCTTGGAAATTCCAATGCGCAGAACTGATGACATTGCGCGTTCTCTTCTGTGGTGAATAGATCTAACCAAGGCTCTCCCCACTGCTGAAAGAGGCCTTGCGCCACGTCCGAGTTCAGACTCCATTCGTGATCCATCATGCACCAACGGCTGAGTTTGTCCGCCCTGGTGTTCAGGGAACCTGCCAGGTGTCACGCCCTGATGTTCCAGCCACTGCCAGAGGCGCAGAGCCTCCTGGCATAGGGTCCAAGACCCTAACCCGCCCTGTTTGTTGCAGTACCACATGGCGGTGTTGTTGTCCGTGAACACCTGCACTACACTCCCCCGGACAGAGGAGAGGAATGCCTTCAGTGCAAGCCGGATCGCCTGAAGCTCCAGAAGGTTGATGTGGAGCCGGGACTCCGCCGGAGACCGGAGGCCTCTGATCTCCGCCTCTCCCATGTGGCCCCCCCAGCCCTGGAGGTATGCGTCCGTCACAACTACGTGCTCCGGTTGGGGTAGGGAGAGGGATCTGCCGCTGACCCAATCGCGGTCCGTGAGCCACCACTGCAACTGTCTTGCAGTGCCCTCCGAGATCAAGACCTGGTTGGACAAGTTGCCCTGATGCTGGGCCCACTGAAACTTCAGGTGCCACTGCAGAGCCCGCATTTGCCACCTGGTGTGATGCACCAGAAGGATGCAGGAGGCCATCAGCCCCAGAAGCCGCAGCGTCAACCTGACCGAGACTCGAAATAACGGCTGAAAGATCGGAATCAAAGCCTGAATATCCCGAACTCGCTGTTTGGGAGGATAAACCCGAAACTGCGCCGAGTCTAAAACCGCTCCGATGAAGACGAGCTTCCGAGAGGGACACAGGTGTGACTTCGGCACATTGATGGAGAACCCCAGCAGGTGCAGGAGGTCGGCCGTAGTCTGGAGGTGGCTGACGACTGTCTGGGGCGAGCCCGCCTTCAACAACCAGTCGTCGAGGTAGGGGAAGACTGAAACTCCTAACCTGCGCCGATGAGCTGCGACCACCGCCATCACTTTCGTGAACACCCGAGGGGTGCTGGTAAGGCCGAAGGGGAGCACTGTAAACAAAGTGCTCGTGGCCTACCGTTAACCGCAGGTAACGCCGGTGGGCCGGCAGGACGGGGATGTGAAAATAAGCGTCCTGCAAGTCCAACGCTACCATCCAGTCTCATGGATCCAGGGCAGCTAAGAGCCAAAGTCAGCATCTTGAACTTCTCCTTCCGGAGGAAGCCGTTGATGTTCCGCAGGTCCAAGATAGGGTGTAGGCCCCCTTTGCCCTTCTTGGGACCCAGAGAGTAGTGGGAGTAACAACCACACCCTACTTCTGGCCCAGGAACGAGCTCGATGGCTCCCTTGGCCAAGAGGGCCGATACTTCCTCTTGCAGAAGTTGCAAGTGATCCCCCGACACGCAGTGGTACTGCGATGGCAGGGCTGGAGGGGTCGCCTCGAAGGGGAGGGAGTAGCCCCTTCGGATAATTTGCAGCACCCACCTGTCCGATGTGACGGTGCACCAGTGGATGAGTTGATGGCAAACCCTGCCCCCCACTGGCGTCACATGGGCCTGAAAGCTCGGACTAGGAGGGTTTTGAGGCGGATGCTGCAGGGGTAGGTGTGGACTGACCTCGCCGTTGTCCCCGACCGCCGCCACGGCGGTTACCACATCCGCCACCACGCTGGATGTTAGTCTGCGGGCCGTGGCTGGCAGGACATGTGGGGGCGCCCCTTCCTTGGCCACGAAAGGAGCGAAAGGCAACAGTTTGCTGGCGTGGGGCCGAGAGGCCCAAGGACTTGTCTGTAGCCCTGGAGTCCTTAAAGTGCTCAAGCGCACTGTCTGCTGTGTCGCCAAAGAGGCGACGGCCATCAAACGGCATGTCCATAAGGGTGTTTTGGACTTCAGCCGAAAAGTTGGCGGACCTCAGCCAGGCATGGTGACGAATCGCCACCGTCATTGCCATCGCCCTGCGAGTCCGTGGTATCCAGCCCACAACGGATGGAATACCGTGCCGCATCTCGACCCTCCACAAGGGCTTGGGTGAGTTTAGTCCGTACCCACTCCGGACATTGTGGCAGCAAGTCCACGACCGTGTCCAACAGAGAGTGGGTGTAATGTCCCAAGAGGCACACCGTGTTCACTGACTGCAACCCCAAACTAATTGAGGAGAACATCTTTTTACCATAGTGTTCGTACCTCTTGGATTCCCAATTGGGGGGAGCCGACGGGAATGCGGTCTGGGAGTTAGAGGCCTGGATGACCAGGCTCTCGGGGGTGGGGTGGGTGGACAGGAAGCAAGGGTCGCCCGGAGCCGGGCGGACGATGCCTGGCCACGTTCCTATCTACAGGCAGATCTGTAGCGAGCTTGGACCAAGTGCCCAGAAGAACGTCTGACAAGGCCTCATTAAATGGCAGCAGAGGTTCAGCCGAGCTTGCCTGCGGTTTAAGGACCTCAGTGAGGAGGTTAGTCCTCATGGCCGCGACGGGGAGCTCAATGCCCAAGGCCTTGGCAGTCCGCGTCAGCACCACACTATAGGCAGCCCCCTCTTCCGTAGCCACGGTAGGAGGGGAGACAAATCCAGTGTCGGGGGAAGTGTCCAGACCACTGGCCTCCCCTAGCTCACCTGCCCAGTCGTGAGAAGACTGGCAATCACGTGCCAGAGGGTCCTCGGACCCCTCCCAATCCTCCTCGCCACCCATCTCCTGATACTCAGGGTCAAAGGATGGGGCCGGGTCGTAGAAGTAGAAATCTCCTAGACGCGTCGAATACAGCGCTGAGTGGCGCCGCTCCGACGCCGGACCCAAATCGAGGGTAGGACCGTGGACGGTGTCGTCCTGGGACGGCGCCGGGGGGCCGGCGCTGGCGAGGTCGTGAGTTCGACCGGCAAGGACCCGGATCCGGATCCGGCGGGGCCCTGCGGCGTCGGGACCGAAGTCACCGACAGCGCCGGGGCCGAAGCACCGGGCCCGCTTGGGGACCCAGTCATGGCCACTTGGCCCGAAGACGCCGCGGAACCCGACGGAGGAGTGAGCGACCTCATGGCCACGAGGAAGGCCTCGTCCTCCTCCAGCGTCGCGTGCTGCCCAGGGACCGGCGGGTATGGAGCAGGCCGCGACGCCGTGGGGGCGGTGTCGCCCAGCCGCGTCCCGCGAGCGTCGGAGGGAGTCAGAAGAACGATGTCGCCTCTTCAACTTCTTGTGCCTCTTACCTGAGGATTTCGAGCCCGAAAACTGGTGACTACTTCCGGAACTGTGGTGACTCTGGCCCCGCAACCGGTCCCTCAACCTCCTTCCGGACCGGGACCTCGGGTGGCGCGGGGCTGACTGCAGGAGCTCGAGTCGCTTGCAGGACTGCTCCAGTCTAGCTTTGGACGTCAGGGCCCGGCAGTCGGAGCAGGATTTGTCGTCGTGTTTGGGGCCCAGACAGTGAAGGCACCGGCGATGGGGGTCGGTAACCGACATCAGTCGGTTGCAATAGAAGCATGGCTTGAACCCGGGCATCCCTACCGGCACCGTCGGAGTCGAAAGACTTCGAAAGATGATCAAAAAGGATCGAAAAAGTTAGTCAAAAATTTACTAAGGGCACAACTTTTTCCGGATCGGCGCTTGCTGGCGGGGAAAAAAGAAGAACTGACGTCAGCGCTCGAGGGCAGCGTCTAAGTACTCCGGCGACGTCATCCCGGCGCCAACGACGCGGAGCCGCAGACGACGCCTACCGACGCGCAAGGGTACTGCTACGCAAAAGTTTCCGGATCCAGTCTGACGCCTGGGGATATTCTAAGGTAAGGAATCTAATACTAACCTGTTTCTTTCAGATCCCCAGGTACTTATATTTTGGATCCAACATGATGGTCATTGAGCTCATGCTGCATGCAATTTTCATTCTTATGCCAACCGAGTACAAGGATTATAGTCTTGCCTGGATTGATGGTATGGTGGTTCATCGCACTGTATTTATGTAGGCTTGTTAAGGCACATTGGAGTCCCACTTTAGTATGGTCCATGATGACTATATAGTCCACGTATTAAAGGATGTGAAGGGGACGATGGCCTAGGCAGGGTGGAACCAGACAGCTGTTGGACAGAGCTTTTCCTTGATCCGCTGTGAACAGATTGAGCAGTAAGGGTGCCAACACAGCCTCGTTTCAGACCTCCAGTGGTACAGATTTTAGCTGATGGAGATGTTGGGCCTCTTCTCACTCGTACCCAGGTGTCAGAGTAGAGGGACATTATGGCCGTTAGGAGAGGGGATGGTGACATGAGATTGAGAAGTTTTAAAATTCTTTGTTGAATCGTTGAGATAAGTGGCTGATGGTGGACATTTAATTTCCTCTCTTTCTGCAACCACTTCTTTCATCCCAGGTTTCCCTCCGAGCTACGTGACTCATTTTTTTCCCTGAAGTAGTAACATATCTCCTACTGCTCTTAGAACATTGCATAATGTGTTGTGAACCTTGAAGCAGTTTGTCTTTAAAAGAATGTGGGGGTTTACCGCCTGTAAGTTGTCATGCCGATTTCGCTGTTCTGGTTACAGTTTACTCTGGTCTGGCTTCGTACTGACTATAAAGTAACAAGCATTGGCAAAGCCTATAGGGCTGGCCTATGCAAAGAGCAATTGATGCTGACAAAGTGTTTTAGCTATGCCGTAGACCAGCGTGGCTGCTTTTCAGCATGGTTTAAAGTTTGTGGCATAGAAAAGAGTCGTGTGGAGTGTCGCAGAGTAGAATGGAGAAGAATGTCATGTATTGGAGTGGCATAGTGTGGAGTCCTATAGAGTGATGTACAGTAGAGTGGTGCAGAGTGCATTGGCATGGAGTGTTTCAGAGTAAAGAATTCAGTGTATTAGAATGCAGTGGCGTAGTTTAGAGTGTTGCATTGTAGAGTTGTGTTGAGTGCACTGGCAGTGTGCAGTGGTGCAGCGTAGGGTGCAGTGGAGTAAAGTGAAGCAGAATAGAGTGGCATAGAGTGCAGAAGTGTAGAGTGTACTGGCATAGATGAAGCAGTACAAAGCAGAGTGGCATAGAGTGCAGTGTTGTAGAGTGCAGTGGAGTAGAATGACAGAGTGCATTGGTGTACAGTGCAGTGTCGTCGAGTGGTGTTGAGTGGCGTTGAATGCACGGCACAGAGTAGAGTGCAGTGGGGTAGAGTGGTGCAGAGGCATAGAGTGGATTGGTGCAGAATGCATTTGCGTACATTGTTGCGGAGTATAGTGGCTTAGAATGCAGTCATGTACAATGCAGAGTTGTAGAATTGCAGTGGTACAGAGGGGAGTGGCATTGAGTGCAGTGGTGTATAATACACTGGCACAGAGGGGTAGAGTGGTGTAGAGTGGCAGAAAGTGCTGTGGCGTTGAGTGGCATGGAGTGCATGGGCATAGATTGGAGTGATGCAGAGACCAGGGGTGTAGAATGCAGGGATGCAGAGTAGTGTAGCATAGAGTGCAGAGTAGAGTGGCAAGGAGTTCAGTGGCAAAGTGGAGTGGCGTGCAGTGGCAGAGTAAAGTGGGGTAGATTAGAGTGTTTCAGAGTAGAGTGGAGTGGTAGAGAGTAGAGTGTAATAGAGTAAAGTGGTGGATAGTGCAGTGGCACAGAGTGCAATGGTGCAGAGTAGATTAGAATGGCGTAAAGTGGAGTGATACAGAGTACAGCCCATTGGCATAGAGTGCATTGCTGTAGAGTACACTACAGAGAGGCGTAGAGTGAAGTTAGGCAGAGTTGAGTGGCGTGGTGTAAAGTGCATTGGTGTAGAGTGAGTTGGGCAGAGTGGTGTAGAGCGGAGCGGCTTAGAGTGCATTGGCATAGAGTAATGGTGCAGAGTAGAGACACGTAGAGTGAAGTGGCGTAGAGTGTAGTGGTACAAAATTGAGTGGTGCACAGTGGAGTAGATTGCAGTGGCATACAGTGGAGTGATGCAGAGTACAGGAGTGGCATAGAGTGGAGTATGCATGGTGCGGTAGCAGACTGCCATTTCAGACAACACATTTCCAATTGAAATGACCATAACATTTGCACAGACATACAGTTTTACTGATAAACCTGTACAGCACACAAATGATGTTTGAAAATGGCATCATATAGTCAGTAGCGGCCGGTTTCTCACCAAAGTAGTGGGGTGGAGGGAGGGGGTGGGACCAGGATGAACACAAATAAATAACTTACCTGTTCGATGCTCCTCTCTGGCTCTGTCACTGTGCCCTGCAGTCTCAGGCTCCCAGAATCCCTAGGCCATTCCTGACACTGCATGAAAGCAGCATCAAGACTGGCCTGAGCGCTGATGATTTGCGCTTCCAGGGAGACTGGGAGCATGTGCCTGCTGGTCTCTCCAACCCAGCAGGGTTGGAGAGCTTCATTGCGCATGAGGGTTTGGCCGGCATGAGGTGACCGGCCAAACCGTCAAGGGCTCTGACAACCAGTGCACCTACAACTCCCCCTCTGCCTATCATCTACGTGCCCCCTAGGCCACGCTACAGAGAAAACAAATAGTTTACCTGTCGGTGTAGTTTTGCAGTTTGAAGATCTTTCTGGATTCACTATGCATTATTCTGCGGTCTAGTGGTTGGGTCCGGAATCGTAGTCTTTTCTTTCTTTTTTCTTTTTTTTTAGCCCAGGTGGGCGTCGACGTCCCACCTTTTGGTGTGCTTCCTGTGACGTTGGCATGCTTCCTGCGGAAGCTCCCACCCTTGAGCACCATCTTCGGATTCTTTTTTGTTCTTTTTTTGTGTTTTGTTTGTGAATCCTTTGGCAAGGTTTTCCATTTCTTCTTCAAGTAAGTGATTCTACCGCTTTGTCCCTTAAGGTGTCTGTTCCTATATTGTCCTTGTATTACCACATTCTTCTCCTGCCTCATCTTTCTGGCGGAGGTGGGCGGGTTCGCTAGTGAATCCAGAAAGATCTTCAAGCTGCAAAACTACACCGACAGGTAAGAAACTATTCGTTTTGCAGCGTGAATCTTTCTGGATTCACTATGCTGTGCATCGACTTTGTTTTGGTTTGTTACGTTTGTGGCGGCTGGGTGGAAGATGAGCGTTGGTTGTTGAATATATGTTGAAGCACCTTCTGTCCTACTTGTGCTTCCTTGTTCATTTGTATATCCACACAGTAGTGCTTAGTGAACGTGTGCACTGAAGCCCATGTTGCCGCCAGGCATATTTCTTGGATGGGTGTGTTAGCCAGGAAGGCTCCCTTCCTCCTGGTAGAGTGGGCTCGTGCCCCTTCTGCTAGTTCTTGGCCTGCCTGTTTGTGGCAGAATTGTATAGTTTGTGCGATCCATCGAGCGATGGTTGCCTTTGTTACTTGTCTACCCAGGAAGCTGCTTGCGAAAGACACAAATAACTGCTTTGTTTTTCTGTGTGTGAGAAGTTGGCCTGATATATGATGCTCACTAGTTCTAGTGATCACCTTGTATCAGTCCAAACAACCCTTATGGTGATTGGTTGTAAAGTCAACCTTCTAGACCAGCTATCCTAATGGTAGCATGGACAAAGCAGTCTTAGGCTAAACTCTTTTGGCATGTGAAGCCAGCTGTTTTACCACATATAACCCCTTGAATACCAAGTGAAAGGACACCACACAGGTTGTTAAGAAAATAAACAAGTATTTATTAACTATCATACACCTCTGAACTCTTTATGAGGTCAGAGGGCTAAGCACATGACAATCTCTTAGGAAAAACACGTTTAAGTTGCCCGATTTACAATGGTGCCCTAGGGGCACGACAAACCATATACTAAGTAAGTGGAATATGAAAGTCAATACTAGGAATGGAGCAGTCCAGAGGCTGTAGGATTGCTGGGACCACGCTATACTAACTTGAGGTAAGTAATAGGAGGCCCACGGAGCGCGTGTGCAGAGTGTGAACTCACACGCGAGATGCGTACAAACGTCTATGGGCAGTACAGTTTAAGAAAAAGGTGAGTACGGACTTCCCTGACTACATAGGACTGAAACAATTGTGGAACTGGACACTAGGAGAGTCAAGCTACCCTTGAGCACCAAAATGCTCGTGTTACCTCACCCACAGGCTGCGGGTGCATAGGTGCCAAGTCGTATTGGGTTCTGGCGTTGGAGTCTATGGAGCCTGGAGGAAAAGATGCTGCTGGCGGTCAGGAGGAAGATGTCTGGTGTGATCCAAGGGTGGATCAGTGAAGAGAAGAACCTGAAAGCAGAGGGGACAATGTTCAAAATCACTAGCCAGTGACTGGAGTGGAACCAGGAGTGGAACCAGATGTCGTTGTCGCGATTAGGTGAAGGTGGACGCTTGCCTCTGCAGCCACGTGGATCAGGTGGTTTCTTCGATGACCAGGATGGAGGCACGAGCTGTCCCACGCAGGCTCACGCTGTCGGCGGTGTCGTCTTTGGATTCGGAGTCAACAGGCCTTGGCAAAGGCAACCCACGCGGTGAGTGGAAACGGCGTCTGGAGTGGACCAGGAGGGTCCGGGGTGCTCCTCTTTCGGAAGGGAGCAAGGGCCAGTCTGGAGCAACCAGACCAGCAGTGAAGTTGTCGGAGTTAGTCGTCTAGGAGGTCACTAGCCAGCCGGCAAGTGACCAGACAACGCGTCGAGCAGCAAACAGGCAGAAGGGCCCCACGCAGATCTCGTGGATGCTGGAGGGCTGGTCTTCGGTGCAGGAGCTGCTCGGGGTCGGGGCTTCTCAGTCCCCAAAGCACTTGGACGAGGATGCCTCTGAAGTCGTGCTGGAGCGAAGTGCTGCTTCTTTCAAGATGGCCGGTCCCACGTGTCTCGTCGCACCCACGGATCTCAGCTGTGCTGCAGATGTAGGTAGAGGTCGGAGAGGTCTGGGAATCCGGGTCTCGCCGGGCTCTGAAGTCTTGATCCGGGAAGGAAGACGACAAAGGGAAGCCGCTGGACGCTGATGATGCCTGCTTGTGCAGGGTGGACACTCCTTGCCCACAAGGGAGATTTTTTCAGTCTTCTGTGGAGCAGAACGTTGAAGTCCAGAGTTTCTTCTTGTAAAGTTGTTCAGGATAATCTAATTTGGAATGGAACAAGCTCCTACATTTATCCGGCTAAAGGGGGCTGTACTACGACTAGGTCCCTCCTCTGGGTGGGACCAGGAAGGGGGGTGGTTACACCCCCTATCCTTTATCCGGTCTTGCGCCAGCTCTAGGGCTGGGGTGCCCCAGGAACTGGTTCAGACCGGTGTATGCACAGGGACACCTTGTGTGCCCCAGGCATGTCTCATTCCTTTCAGTCCTGTCCTACCTAATATAAAAAATCCTGTCTGGGGTGGTGCTAGCACCTCCCAAGGCAGGAAACCCTTTGTCCAAGCCTCCCTCGCTGGAAGGACTCCCAGCAGCAGGAGGTCAGACTTGTGTCTGTGGTGGCAGCATCCATTTTGTGATGCTGAGGCTCGAGTTTAACCGGGGTTCACAGTTTCATACATGTCGTGTCTCTCTAGAAGGGTGGAATGCTAACCCCGTCGCCAGAATTGGCGAGGGGGTAGTATTCCAATTCGTATGACACCTTACTCGACATGTTTTGATAATGTTATACAAAGTTGGCAATAACCGCAAAGATTATAATGCACTTAAGAGTATATGGTATAGCGTTATCATGGAACAGCTATTAGGACTTGGTTCCGAAAGCTGCAGACGGGCTCAGCTCATGCCAGAGCACCATCTCACATAATTCCAAGCACTCTGCCTTCAGGAATGATAAGGCCTGCCATAGGAGTGACTGATAGGAGGATATGTGTCCATTTTAGGGTTAGATATAGGGATACTATATCTAAAGCAAAGGGTGATTACACCACCTTGCCCCAGCTGATCGATCAGCCAGTTGTGTCAGATTTGGATGGCCAGCCAGGGGTGGCATAATACATGCTGCAGCCCCTGGTAGGCCCTGAGTGCACCTATGCCCTGGGTGTGAGAAGTTGGCCTGATATGCAGTGCTCACTCTTCTAGTGATCACTATGTATCAGTCCAAACAACCCTTATTGATGATTGGTTGTAAGTCAACCAATAGACCAGCTATCCTAGTAGCATGGACAAGAGCAGTCTTCGGGCTAAACTCTAGAGAGCGTGTTAAGCCAGCTGTTATACCATCACATTTACCCCTTGAACACCAAGTGAAAGGACACCACACAAGTGTTATGAAAATAAACAGTGTATTTATTTAGATCACAACAGCCCTGTACTCTTTATGAGGACAGGGTACTAAGCACACAACAAAACTCTTACGAAAATACTTTAAGTTGCACAATTTACACAAATGCCCGAGGGGCACGGAAAACCATATACTACAAAAGTGGAATGCGAAATTACTAGCAGGTAAGTACTAATCTCATAGGGTTTGGAATCGCTAGGACTGGCCTACTGAACCTTCAGATTACTAGCAGGAGGCCTGGGGGACTAGGGTGCAGAGTGTGCACTCTCACGCGGGATGCGGGACAAAGTCTTTGGAGGCTAGTAAAAGCAAAGTTAAGGATATCGGACGGATCCGACTAGTTAGGCTGAAAACGAAAAAGGATCTGGGCCCTTGGATAGTGAGGCTATGCTGGGGCACCGAAATGCCGAAGTTACCTAGCCCAGGGGCTGCAGCTGCATAGTTCTGAAAAGACGTCGGGAATCCTCGTTGCAGTCTATGGAGCCTGAAAGAAGAAGTTGCTGTCAGGCGACCAGTGAAGATTGTTCGGTGGATCCAAGCCTGGATCGAAGATGGAAGACACCTGTAAGCAGAGGGGACCAAGTTCTGAATCACTAGCCAGTGATTAGATGGGCACCAGGATGGCACCGGATGGAGTCACCTCGACCAGGTGAGTGGGTGACTCTGGGCTCTGCAGTCTCACGGACCAGGAGGCGTTGTCGGCGACCAGGATGGAGGTGCAAGCTGTCCCACGATGGTTGATGGTGTCGACGTCGCCGGACCCAGGATTGGGGCAACAAGTCTTGGCAAATTGAAGCCCACGCGTTGGACCTAAAATGGCGTCTGGAGTGGACCAGGAGGGTCCGGGTTGCTCCTCTTTTGGAAGGGAGCAAGGGCCAGTCTGGAGCAACCAGACTAGCAGTGGTGATGTCGTTGGTCGTCGTCGGGAAGGCCACAAGCCAGCGGGCTAGTAGCCAGACAACGCGGTGAGCAGCAAAAAGCAGAAGGGCCCCACACAGATCTCGTGGATGCTGGGGGGCTGGACTTCGGTGCTGGAGCTGCTCAGGGTCGGGGCTTCTCGGACCTCAAAGCACTCACCAGAGGATCCCTCGGCGGACGTGCTGGATAGAAGTCGTGCAGTTCTGATGATGGCCGGTCCCTCGAGGTCTCGTCGCACCTACGGTTCTCAGCTTAGCTGTAGAGGTCGGTAGAGGTCAGAGGTGCCAGGGAAGCCGGGTCTCGTCGTGCTGGTCAGTCGGATTCCGGTGGAAGGACGTGCAGCAAACCGCAGTGTTCTTAGATGGTGCCTGCGGGTGCAGGGTGACTACTCCTTAGCCACAAGGGAGAAATCTTGAGAAGGAGTCGAGAGTTCCTTTCGTAGAAAGTAGTTTCTTGATTCAAAGATAATCTAATTTGGAAGGGTCCCCGCTCCTGCCTTTATCCTAAAGAAAGGGGTGGGTACGCGACTAGGTCCTGCCCTAGGGGTGGGACCAGGAAGGGGGGTGGTTACACCCCTCTCCCATGCCGGACTTTCCCCAGCTCAGGGGCTGGTGTGCCCCTGGAACTGGTTCTAGCCGGCAGATGCGTAGTGAGCACTGGGGTGCCACTTGCAGTCACCTTCCTGTAAAGCCCTGCCTACCCAGGATACACAAAACCCTGTCTGGGATGGTGCTAGCACCGCCCCAGACAGGAAACCCTTTGTCCAAGCTCCCCTCGCTGGAAGGACTCCCAGCTGCAGGGGTCAGACTTGTGTCTGTGGTGGCAGCATCCATTTTGTGATGCTGAGGCTTGAGTTGACTTTAACCGGGGTTCACAGTTACATACATGTCGTGTCCCCCTAGAAGGGTAGAATGCTAACCCCGTTGCCAGAATTGGCGAGGGGTTAGTATTCCAATTCGTATGACACCTTACTCGACATGTTTTGATAAAGCGATACCAAAGATAGCATTTAATCGCGAGGATTATAAGGCACTTAAGAGTATATGGTACGCGTTATCATGGAACAGCTATTAGGACTTGGTTCCGCAAGCTGCAAACGGGCTCAGCTCATGCCAGAGCACCATCTCACACGATTCCAAGCACTCTGCCTTCAGGATTGTCAAGGCCTGCCATAGGAGTGACTGATAGGAATGTGTGTGTCCATTTTAGGGTTAGATATAGGTATACTATATCTAAAGCAAAGGGTGATTACACTACCTTGCCCCAGCTGTCGTGCAGCCAGTTGTGTCAGATTTAGATGGCCATCCAGGGGTGGCATAATACATGCTTCAGCCCCTGGTAGGCCCTGGGTACACCTATGCCCTGAGTTACAGGGTCTGATAAGGTGGCCCAGTACCAATTGGTAAATGCACCTAGGGTACATGTTGTAATTTAGTGAGAGAACAGCTAGGCTGTGGGTCTGATTAGCAGACCCAAAGCCAGAGAAAGTCATAAACCAGTGAAACAAAAGCAAAAAATCTGGGTGATCATAGGATTGCAGACCCTACTCTCCTACATGACCCCCCCCCAAACTTTGGGACAATAAACTAACCTTGACCACGTGAGTCTTCTTGCTCTAAGTGGAAATACCTGGAGAGCCCATCTGCATTGCCATGATCAGTGCCAGGTCTATGCTCCACTGTAAAATCCATCCCCTGTAGGGAAATGGACCACCTAAGCAGTTTGGGGTTTTCACCCTTCATCTGATTTAGCCACAAGAGGGGCTTATGGTCGGTCTGAATCTTGAAATGAGTGCCAAACAAGTATGGCCTCAGTTTCTTCAGGGCCCAAACCACAGCAAAGGCCTCCCTCTCAATAGCTGACCAATTTTTCTCTCTGGGGGTCAGCCTTCTGCTTATAAATGCAATGGGCTGGTCATTACCATCAAAATTCAGTTGAGATAGAACAGCTCCCACACCCAACTCAGATGCATCTGTTTGGACAATGAATGGTTTGGAGTAGTCTGGGCTCTTTAGGATAGGTGCTGTGCACATGGCCTGCTTTAGGTCATCGAATGCTTTTTGACAGCCTGCTGTCCACTGAAGTTTCTTTGGCATCTTTTTACTTGTCAGTTCATTAAGTGGAGTCACAATTGATCCATAATTTCTGACAAACTTTCTGTAGTAACCAGTCAGGCCCAAGAAAGCTCGAACCTGAGTCTGGGTGGTTGGAGGAGCCCAATCCCTGATGGATTGTATCTTGCTCTCCAGTGGCTGAACTTGGCCTGCACCTACAAGGTGGCCCAAGTATACAACCTGTGTCTGCCCTATCTGGCACTTTGAGGCCTTGATAGTGAGACCTGCTGCTTGCAGTGCCTCTAACACTTTCCTCAGGTGGACCAGGTGATCCTCCCAGGTGGAACTAAAGACAGCTATATCATCAAGATATGCTGCACAGAAGTCATCCAGCCCAGTGAGAACTTGATTCACCAGCCTTTGGAAGGTGACAGATGAATTTTTCAGACCAAAGGGCATTACCACAAATTGATAATGTCCACCAGGGGTTGAAAATGCTGTCTTGGGCTTGGCATCCTCAGCTAACCTGATTTGCCAATACCCAGCTGTCAGGTCAAATGTGCTTAAGTAGTTGGCAGAAGCCAATCTATCTATAAGCTCATCTGCCCTTGGTATTGGGTGGGCATCAGTCTTAGTGACTGCATTGAGACCTCTGTAGTCTACGCAAAACCTCATCTCTTTCTTACCACCCAGGGTGTGAGGCTTTGGCACTAGAACTACTGGACTAGCCCAAGGGCTATCTGAGGGCTCAATGACTCCCAGCTCCAACATTTTCTGCACTTCTGTTTTGATGCAGTCTCTAACATGATCAGGCTGCCTGTAGATTTTACTCTTAACTGGCAGGCTGTCACCAGTGTCAACCTCATGGGTGCACCAATTGGTTTGACTGGGTCTCAGAGAGAACATATGTCTGAAGGATTGAAGAACCTGTTTACAATCCTTCTGTTGATGGTCAGAGAGGCTGCCACAAAAGATAACACCATCTACTGATCCATCATCAGTATTCTGAGTGAGCAGGTCTGGGAGAGGGTCACTCTCTTCCTCCTGTCCCTCATCTGTGGCCATGAGCAAACTCATGTCCTTCCTGTCAACATATGCTTTGAGCCTGTTCACATGAAGCACCCTGTGGGGGCTTCTGGGAGTTCCAAGGTCCACCAGGTAGGTGACCTCTCCCTTTTGCTCAAGGATTGTGTGGGGCCCAGACCATTTGTCTTTGAGTGCTGCTGGGGCCACTGGCTCCAACACCCACACCTTCTGTCCAGGCTTGTACACAGTCAGGACAGCCTTTTGGTCATGCCAAGCTTTTTGGAGTTCTTGGCTAGCCTCAAGGTTTTTGGAAGCCTTTTCCATGTACTCAGCCATCCTGGAGCGGAGACCAAGTACATAGTCCACTATGTTGGTTGCAGGCTTTTTGAGAGGTCTCTCCCATCCTTCCTTCACCAAACACAGGGTCCTCTTACAGGATGTCCATACAAAAGTTCAAAAGGGCTGTAGCCAACCCCCTTCTGTGGGACTTCTCTATAAGCAAATAAAAGGCAGGGTATCAGGACATCCCATCTATGCCTGAGCTTTTCAGGTAGTCCATGAATCATCTCTTTTAGGGTCCTGTTGAACCTTTCAACAAGCCCATTGCATTGTGGGTGATAGGGTGTAGTGAACTTGTAGTTGACACCACATTCCTTCCACATAGCAGTTAAGTAGCTTGACATGAAGTTTGCACCTCTGTCGGAGACAACCTCCTTAGGGAAGCCCACTCTGAAGAACACTCCAACTAGGGCTCTTGCCACAACAGGTGCTGTAGTGGTCCTAAGGGGAATAGCTTCAGGATACCTGGTGGCATGGTCCACCACCACCAGTATAAACTTGTGCCCTGATGCTGTCTGGGGTTCCATTGGTCCAACAATGTCAATCCCCACTCTTTCAAAGGGCACCCCCACCACAGGCATTGGTATAAGGGGGGCCTTTGTTGTGCCACCTGACTTACCACTGGCTTGGCAAGTGACACAGGAGCGACAAAACTCCTTGGTATCTTCATTCATGTGAGGCCAGTGAAAGTATGAGACAATTCTGTCCCAAGTCTTGTTCTGGCCTAAGTGACCTGCAAGGGGAATCTCATGGGCCAAGGTGAGAAGGAAACCTCTCAGAGACAAGGGGATGACCAGCCTCCTGGTTGCACCAGGCTTGGGGTCTCTTGACTCAGAGTACAGGAGTCCATCTTCCCAGTATACCTTGTGGGCACCTGTGGCGTTCCCTGCAGCCTCAGCAGCAGCCTGCTGTCTGAGGGTTTCAAGAGAAGGGCAGGCTAACTGTTCCTTCCCCAGGTCTTCTCTGGAGGGTCCCCCTGAACCCAGAAACTCAACCTGATCAGGTTCAAGTTCTTTAGGCTCAGTTTCCCTCAGCTCTTTGAGGTCAGCCTCCTCTGAGACTTGATCCTCAACCTGGGGCAAGGGTGAAGGCAATGCCTTAACCCTCCTGCTCTTCTTCTTGGAAGGTGTCTGGTCCATTGTTCCAGGATCCAGCACCTGTTCAGTGGGGCATCTTCTGGCCTGTGACCTAGTCACAGCAAGCACATGTGCTGGCAAGCCTAACATCTCCATGTGAGTCCTCTGCTCCACTTCTGACAGTTGTGATGACTCCAAATCATTGCCCAACAAACAATCCACTGGGAGGTCTGAACTAACTACAACCTTCTTTTGGCCATTTACCCCTCCCCAGGAGAAAGCAACAATCGCCATACTATGACTGGTAGTGACGTTGCTGGCATTGGTCACCAGGAAATCTGTACCTGGCATGATCTGTCCATGGTCCACAAAGTTAGGTGTCACCATGGTGACACTGGCACAAGTGTCCCTATAGGCCTGAGCCATTTTGCCATTTATCAAAGGTGGCTGTCTGTATTTGCCCAAAGTATTGGGACTGACATCAGGGGATATATCCACATCCCCTGTACAGACAAGGGCAGCCTGAGTGAGTGTGCCAACTAAGTTGTCATACCCCTCAGAACCCAAGGTTAACCCAACTAATCCCTTGGGAGGTGCACTACCACTGCTGACTGTACTAGGGGGTGCAGTTGCCTTAGGGGCTGCAGTGGCAGGAGTTTGCCCTCCTTTCTTGGTGCACTTACTAAACCAGTGAGTTTTACTTTTACAGTATTGGCACCACCTTTTTGACTGGCCTTCTTGAGTCTTCTTCTTCTGGGAAGCCTGACCCCCACCCTCTTTGTTTTGTTGGGGACCTGTTGAAGACTTCTGGTCATTTTGTTCACCTTTTGTATCTTTACCCTTCTGGTCTGCTTTCTTCTGACCACCCCGGTTCTGGCCCTGGTTCTGCTTAACCCTTGTTCTGACCCATCTGTCTGCCTTCTTTCCCAATTCTTGGGGAGAGGTCAGATCTGAGTCAACAAAGTGCTGATGCAACAACTGGTTCTGACTATTTAAAATCTGTTCCCTCATGATCAGATTGTACAATCCTGTATAATCAGTAACCTTACTGCCCAGCAACCAGCCCTCCAAAGCCTTAGTGGCACAATCTACAAAGTCAGACCAATCCTGAGACTGAGTTTTCTGGGTATCCCTGAACAGCAACCTGTACTGCTCAGTGGTTAGGCCAAACCCATCTATCAGTGCACTCTTCAGGACTTGGTAATTGTTAGCATCCTCAGCTCTAGTAGTGAGGAGCTTATCTCTACCTTTACCTTCAAAGGAGAGCCACAAGACAGCTGCCCACTGACTCTGGGGGACGCACTGGACAGTGCAGACCCTCTCCAAAGCAGTTATCCATTTGTGGATATCATCCCCTTGTTTAAAGGGGGGCACTATCTTACTCAGGTGTCTAGTGTCTAAACTCCTGTCTTTTTCTCTTGGGGGAATGCTGCCACCAGTGAGATCTAACCCTCTTAACTGTTGCTCTCTAGCAAAGGCAAGACTCTCTTTGGCCAGGGCAAGTTCTTCCCTTTCAATCCTCAGATTGGCTTCCCTCATCTTAGCTTCATGTTCCCTTCTCTTAGGGGATGACATCCCTCTATGAGAAGAGGTCTGAGAGCCATTGGTTTGAATGGATCTGTTAGAGCCTCTAGATAGAGATCTATCTCGTCCATTCCCAATGTTAAGTCTGCCTGAGAGTGGTCCTGGGGGTCCCCCAAATCCATTTTCATGCCTACTTAAGTTGGTCCTAGTGAGTCTACTGACTTCTACCTGACCGTTGTCTGCCTCATCCCCATATAACTCATCTTCCTCCTCCTCCTCAGCATCATCTGCTGCCTGGAGGTGGCGGTCAGGGTCACCAAGGGTTCCCTCTAGGGGGGGCATATTCCCATCTGGATGAGAAGGATCTGTGTTAGCAACCCTCCTAGCATCATAAGTCTCTAAGAGACCAATCAGAAAAGGAATGGTAGGGTTAGACCCCTGTTTTAGCTTCCTGGATGTACAGATTTGTCTCATCTCCTGGAAGCTAAGAGCAGCATATCTGGAAGGGACCTGTGGAGGGTCCACAACCACGAGAGGGGTCTCTGAAGACTCTCCGTGGTTAGACATGCTTCTAATGTGGTGTAAGTGATGCACCTACCTACATTATTTGTTTGCCTACTGATCCCTTGCTAAGAGTTGTAGTCAGGGTGTGCTAAGCCTTGTTAAACTACAACAGCTGGTTCAGTAGAACTCAGAGTATTCTAAGCTAAGTTATATGTACCTTATACTTATGTGATCTTTCACAAAGATATTCTTAGGATACGTGTGGTAAAACAACAGCAAGCTCAAATGCCAACCGCTGCTCACCAATGTGAGAAGTTGGCCTGACATGCAGTGCTCACTCTTCTAGTGATCACTATGTATCAGTCCAACCAACCCTTATTGATGATTGGTTGTAAGTCAACCGATAGACCAGCTATCCTAGTAGCATGGACAAGAGCAGTCTTCGGGCTAAACTCTAGAGGGCGTGTTAAGCCAGCTGTTATACCATCACATTTACCCCTTGAACACCAAGTGAAAGGACACCACACAAGTGTTATGAAAATAAACAGTGTATTTATTTAGATCACACCAGCCCTGTACTCTTTATGAGGACAGGGTACTAAGCACACAACAAAACTCTTACGAAAATACTTTAAGTTGCACAATTTACACAAATGCCCGAGGGGCACGGAAAACCATATACTACAAAAGTGGAATGCGAAATTACTAGCAGGTAAGTACTAATCTCATAGGGTTTGGAATCGCTAGGAATGGCCTACTGAACCTTCAGATTACTAGCAGGAGGCCTAGGGGACTTGGGTGCAGAGTGTGCACTCTCACGCGGGATGCAGGACAAAGTTTATGGAGGCTAGTAAAAGCAAAGTTAAGGATATCGGACGGATCCGACTAGTTAGGCTGAAAACGAAAAAGGATCTGGGCCCTTGGATAGTGAGGCTATGCTGGGGCACCGAAATGCCGAAGTTACCTAGCCCAGGGGCTGCGGCTGCATAGGTCTGAAAAGACGTTGAGAATCCTCGTTGCAGTCTATGGAGCCTGAAAGAAGAAGTTGCTGGCAGGTGACCAGTGAAGATTGTTCGGTGGATCCAAGCCTGGATCGAAGATGGAAGACACCTGTAAGCAGAGGGGACCAAGTTCTGAATCACTAGCCAGTGATTAGATGGGCACCAGGATGGCACCGGATGGAGTCACCTCGACCAGGTGAGTGGGCGACGCTGGGCTCTGCAGTCTCACGGACCAGGAGGCGTTGTCGGCGACCAGGATGGAGGTGCGAGCTGTCCCACGATGGTTGATGCTGTCGACGTTGCTGGACCCAGGATTGGGGCAACAAGTCTTGGCAAATTCAAGCCCACGCGGTGGACCTAAAATGGCGTCTGGCGTGGACCAGGAGGGTCCGGGGTGCTCCTCTTTTGGAAGGGAGCAAGGGCCAGTCTGGAGCAACCAGACTAGCACTGGTGATGTCGTCGGTGGGAAGGCCACAAGCCAGCGGGCTAGTAGCCAGACAACACGGTGAGCAGCAAAAAGCAGAAGGGCCCCACGCAGATCTCGTGGATGCTGGGTGTAGGAGAGTAGGGCCTGCAATCCTATGATCACCCAGATTTCTTTGCTTTTGTTTCACTGGTTTACGACTTTCCCTGGCTGTGGGCCTGCTAATCAAACCCACAGCCTAGCTGTTCTCTCACTAAATTGACACGTGTACCTTAGGTGCATTATCCAATTGGTACTGGGCCACCTTATCAGACCCTGTAACTCAGGGCATATGTGTACTTAGGGCCTACCAGGGGCTGAAGCATGTATTATGCCACCCCTGGATGGCCATCTAAATCTGACACAACTGGCTGCACGACAGCTGGGGCAAGGTGGTGTAATCACCCTTTGCTTTAGATATAGTATACCTATATCTAACTCTAAAATGGACACACAGGTTCCTATCAGTCACTCCTATGGCAGGCCTTGACAATCCTGAAGGCAGAGTGCTTGGATTTGTGTGAGACGGTGCTCTGGCATGAGCTGAGCCCGTTTGCAGCTTGCAGAACCAAGTCCTAATAGCTGTTCCATGATAACGGGTACCATCTACTCTTAAGTGCATTATAATCCTCACGGTTAAATGCTATCTTTGGTATCGCTTTATCAAAACATGTCGAGTAAGGTGTCATACGTATTGGAATACTAACCCCTCGCCAATTCTGGCGACGGGGTTAGCATTCCACCCTTCTAGAGGGACACAACATGTATGTAACTGTGAACCCCGGATAAAGTTAACTCAAGCCTCAGCATCACAAAATGGATGCTGCCACCACAGACACGAGTCTGACCCCCTGCAGCTGGGAGTCCTTCCAACGAGGGGAGCTTGGACAAAGGGTTTCCTGTCCGGGGCGGTGCTAGTACCATCCCAGACAGGGTTTTGTGTATCCTGGGTAGGCAGGGCTTTACAGGAAGGTGACTGCAAGTGGCACCCCGGTGCTCACTACGCATCTGCCGGCTAGAACCAGTTCCAGGGGCACACCAGCCCCTGGCCTGGGGAAAGTCCGGCATGGGAGAGGGGTGTAACCGCCCCCCTTCCTGGTCCCACCCCTAGGGCAGGACCTAGTTGCGTACCCACCCCTTTCTTTAGGATAAAGGCAGGAGCGGGGACCCTTCCAAATTAGATCATCTTTGAATCAAGACACTACTTTCTACGAAAGGAACTCTCGACTTCTTCTCAAGATTTCTCCCTTGTGGCTAAGGAGTAGTCACCCTGCACCCGCAGGCACCATCAAGAACACTGCGGTTTGCTGCATGTCCTTCCTCCGGAATCCGACTGACCAGCACGACGAGACCCAGCTTCCCTGGCACCTCTGACCTCTACCTACCTCTACAGCTAAGCTGAGAACCGTAGGTGCGACGAGACCTCGAGGGAACGGCCATCATCAGAACTGCACGACTTCTATCCAGCATGACCGCCGAAGGATCCTCTGGTGCTTTGGGGTCCGAGAAGCCCCGACCCTGAGCAGCTCCGGCACCGAAGACCAGCCCCCCAGCATCCACGAGATCTGCATGGGGCCCTTCTGCTTTTTGCTGCTCACCATGTTGTCTGGCTACTAGCCCGCTGGCTTGTGGCCTTCCCGACGACGACCGACGACATCAC
This sequence comes from Lissotriton vulgaris, assembly GCF_964263255.1. Classification (NCBI taxonomy): domain Eukaryota; kingdom Metazoa; phylum Chordata; class Amphibia; order Caudata; family Salamandridae; genus Lissotriton; species Lissotriton vulgaris. Next base: position 979,432,703 of record NC_141697.1, read on the forward strand.
CACTGCTAGTCTGGTTGCTCCAGACTGGCCCTTGCTCCCTTCCAAAAGAGGAGCACCCCGGACCCTCCTGGTCCACTCCAGACGCCATTTTAGGTCCAACGCGTGGGCTTGAATTTGCCAAGACTTGTTGCCCCAATCCTGGGTCCAGCGACGTCGACAGCATCAACCATCGTGGGACAGCTCGCACCTCCATCCAGGTCGCCAACAACGCCTCCTTGTCCGTGAGACTGCAGAGCCCAGCGTCGCCCACTCACCTGGTCGAGGTGACTTCGCCCGGTGCCATCCTAGTGCCCACACAATCACTAGCTAGTGATTAAGAACTTGGTCCCCTCTGCTTTCAGGTGTCATCTATCTTTGATCCAGGCTTGGATCCATCGAAAAATCTTCACTGGTCGCCTGCCAGCAACTTCTTTCTTCAGGCTCCTGGTTCGTCAACGAGGATTCCCGACGTCTTTTCAGACATATGCAGCCACAGCCCCTGGGCTAGGTAACTTCGGCATTTCGGTGCCCCAGCATAGCCTCACTATCCAAGGGTCCAGATCCACTGTCGTTTTCGACTTACCTAGTCGGGTTCGCCCGAGAACACTAACTTTGCTTTTACTAGCCTCCATAGACTTTGTCCCGCATCCCGCGTGAGAGTGCACACTCTGCACCCGAGTCCCCTAGGCCTCCTACTAGTAATCTGAAGGTTCAGTAACATAGTCCTAGCGATTCCAAAGCCTATTAGTCCAGTACTTACCTGCTAGTAATTTCGCATTCCACTTTCATAGTATATGGTTTTCCGTGCCCCCCGGGCATTTGTGTAAATTGTGCAACTTAAAGTATTTTCGTAAGAGTTTTGTTGTGTGCTTAGTACCTTGTCCTCATAAAGAGTACAGGGCTGTTGTGATGTAAATAAATACACTGTTTATTTTCATAACACTTGTGTGGTGTCCTTTCACTTGGTGTTCAAGGGGTATATGTGATGGTATAACAGCTGGCTTAACACGCCCTCTAGAGTTTAGCCCGAAGACTGCTCATGTCCATGCTACTAGGATAGCTGGTCTATAAGGTTGACTTACAACCAATCACCATAAGGGTTGTTTGGACTGATACATAGTGATCACTAGAATAGTGAACACTGAATATCAGGTTAACGTCCCACATTGGGGGGGCTGGACTTCGGTGCTGGAGCTGCTCAGGGTCGGGGCTTCTCAGACCCCAAAGCACTCACCAGAGGATCCCTCGGCGGTCGTGCTGGATAGAAGTCGTGCAGTTCTGATGATGGCCGGTCCCTCGAAGTCTCGTCGCACCTACGGTTCTCAGCTTAGCTGTAGAGGTAGGTAGAGGTCGGAGGTGCCAGGGAAGCCGGGTCTCGTCGTGCTGGTCAGTCGGATTCCGGAGGAAGGATGTGCAGCAAACCGCAGTGTTCTTAGATGGTGCCTGCAGGTTCAGGGTGACTACTCCTTAGCCACAAGGGAGAAATCTTGAGAAGAAGTCGAGAGTTCCTTTCGTAGAAAGTAGTTTCTTGATTCAAAGATGATATAATTTGGAAGGGTCCCCGCTCCTGCCTTAATCCTAAAGAAAGGGGTGGGTACGCGACTAGGTCCTGCCCTAGGGGTGGGACCAGGAAGGGGGGTGGTTATACCCCTCTCCCATGCCGGACTTTCCCCAGCTCAGGGGCTGGTGTGCCCCAGGAACTGGTTCTAGCCGGCAGATGCGTAGTGAGCACCGGGGTGCCACTTGCAGTCACCTTCCTGTAAAGCCCTGCCTACCCAGGATACACAAAACCCTGTCTGGGATGGTGCTAGCACCGCCCCTGACAGGAAACCCTTTGTCCAAGCTCCCCTCGCTGGAAGGACTCCCAGCTGCAGGGGGTCAAACTTGTGTCTGTGGTGGCAGCATCCATTTTGTGATGCTGAGGCTTGAGTTGACTTTAACCGGGGTTCACAGTTACATACATATCGTGTCCCCCTGGAAGGGTGGAATGCTAACCCCGTCGCCAGAATTGGCAAGGGGTTAGTATTCCAATTCGTATGACACCTTACTCGACATGTTTTGATAAAGCGATACCAAAGATAGCATTTAACCGCGAGGATTATAATGCACTTAAGAGTATATGGTATGCGTTATCATGGAACAGCTATTAGGACTTGGTTCCGCAAGCTGCAAACGGGCTCAGCTCATGCCAGAGCACCATCTCACACGATTCCACGCACTCTGCCTTCAGGATTGTCAAGGCCTGCCATAGGAGTGACCGATAGGAATCTGTGTGTCCATTTTAGGGTTAGATATAGGTATACTATATCTAAAGCAAAGGGTGATTACACCACCTTGCCCCAGCTGTCGTGCAGCCAGTTGTGTCAGATTTAGATGGCCAGCCAGGGGTGGCATAATACATGCTGTAGGCCCTGGGTACACCTATGCCCTGAGTTACAGGGTCTGATAAGGTGGCCCAGTACCAATTGGTAAATGCACCTAGGGTACATGTTGTAATTTAGTGAGAGAACAGCTAGGCTGTGGGTCTGATTAGCAGGCCTACAGCCATAGAAAGTCATAAACCAGTGAAACAAAAGCAAAAAATCTGGGTGATCATAGGATTGCAGACCCTACTCTCCTACACTGGGTACCTAGGGTACACTGTACAGGGACTGATAAGGTGACTCAGTCCAATTGGATATGCACCTAAGGTACAGAGATGTCAATTTAGAGACAGCTAGGCTGTGGGTCTGATTAGCAGGCCCACAGCCAGGGAAAGTCGTAAACCAGTTGAAGCAAAAAGCAAAAATCGGGGGTGACCATAGGATTGCAGACCCTACTCTCCTACACTGTGCTCCTTGGTTCTTTCCATGTAATGCATCACTGATCTTCTAGCGTCCAGAGTGTGCAGTGCCCTCTCTGCGCTTGTAGATGGTTTCTGAAAGAAACTTGGTATCTGTATGGTTTGGTTCATGTGAAACCTTGACACCACCTTTGGCATAAAGTGTGGGTCAGTTCTCATTACCACCATATCATATGTATCTGAATGTTGGGTTCTTGCAGTGTTAGCGCTTGTAGTTCGCTTACCCTGCGCAGCGAGGTGATTGCCACCAGAAAGGCTGTCTTCATTGTCATCATTTGTAGGGAGGCCTTATGGATGAGTTCAAAGGGCGCTTTCATGAGCTCTGTTAGGACTAAATGAAAGTTCCATGCCGGTGGCGGCATCCTTTTAGGTGGTGCGATCCAGGCCCGGACTGGCCGTTGAGGGCACCGGGCAATTCCCCGGTGGGCCGCATGGTTGGGGGCCGGTTTTGGGCCCCTGGGGCCGTTTTTGTTACAGAGCCGTTATGCTGCAAAAACGGCCCTGTAACAAAAATGGCCGAAAACCGGACCTGTCGTAGAGCGCGGTCGCACCTCTCCCCCTCCCCTCTCCTCCCGGAGAGGGGAGGGGAGGGGGGAGGGGGGAGGGGGGAGGGGGGCCGGCCGAGCACTTTGCCCGGGCCGGTTCTGGTTCCCAGTCCGGCCCTGGTGCGATCCTTTTTGCCCCTTCCAAAAATCTCTTTACTATTTGTGATGTAAAGAAGCTCTTTCCTGTCTCTCCTCTTGTGTAGGCTACTATCGCTGCTAGGTGTACTCTTAGCGAGGATGAACTTAGTTTTGTTTTCAGCAGGTGCGTGAGATATCTTAGCACCGTTGATTCCCTGGTCATCTTCTTGTGTAGTTTCTTCTTGCTGCACCATTGTGTGAACCGTGTTCATTTTGCCACATAGCATTTACGTGTGGTAGGTCTCCTAGCCTCTCGTAGCACCCGCAGGGTGCTCTCAAGAAATCTTAGATGTGCAAACTCTATATCCTCAGGGGCCATGCCGCTAGGTTGAGGCTCTCCGGCTCTGGGTGCAGAACATGTCCGTTTTGCATGGAGAGTAAGTCTTTTCTTTTCCCGAACTTGTGGGGTGGTCCCTGTGCCATTTCCATTATTTGTGAGTACAAGGTCTGCCTTGCTTACTGTTGTGCCACCAGGATCAGTGTCATGTTGCTGGTCCGGCACTTGTTGAGTACCCTGGGTATCAAGGGTATCAGGGGGGAAAAGCGTAGGCAAATGTTTTAGACCAGCTTATCCATAGGGCATTCCCCTGGGATCGTACCTCTGGTTGCCTGGATGCGAAGTTTTGGCATTTTGCAATCTGGTGTGTTCCAAATAGGTCTATCGTCGGTGTTCCCCACCTCCTGAATAGCCTTTGCGTTTCCTGTGCGTGGAGTTCCCATTCATGGGATGCAGATGTCTGTCTGCTGAGCCTATCCGCTTCCACATTCCCCTTCCCTGGTAGGTGTATGGCTAGCAGGTCTATTTTGAGCGGGATGGCCCATCTCCATATCTCCTATGCTAGGTTGGATAGTGGGGCTGATTGTGTTCCTCCCTGCTTGTTGATGTAGAACAACGTTGTTGTGTTGTCTGTTTGTATCAACACCCTCTGGTTGTACAGTCTTTTCTGGAATGCCTTCAGAGAGAGGAACACAGTCTTCAGCTCCAGGTAGTTGATGTGTCTGACCACATCTGCTGGAGTCCACAGACCCCTCACCCTGAGCTTGCTCATATGTGCTCCCCATCCGGGAGGCGTCTGTGGTGATGGTCACCGTTGGGGTTGGTGGTGTTAATGGCTTCCCCATTTGTGATGTTCTCCTTGTTCCACCATGTTATCTCCTCTTGCACTGCGTGTGTTACAACCACTAGATCTTCCCACTCCCTGTAGCTTGTGACCATTGTGGTTGCAGGCATTCCTGGAATGGTCTCATATGTATCTGTATATTGGGGACTAGGAGTATGCAGGACGCCATCATCCCCATGATCTTGCTCACTGTCCTCACTGTCGGAGCTCGCCCCTTCTGGTACTGACGTGTCTCCTTCAGCAGGGCGAGTGTTCTCTTGTCGCTGGGGAACACTTTGCTCTGTATGGTGTTGATCTGTGCCCCCAGGAAGATCTTCACTTGTTCTGGTTCCATTGAGGATTTTCCCCAGTGTATGGAGAATCCTAGATCTGTTAGCGTTTTTGTGACCCGCTGTGCGTGCTCTTTGCATGTCTTGTGGGAGCTTGCTTTTATGAGCCAGTCGGCGAGGTAAGGGTACACACGAATCCCTTGCCTCCGCAGGTACGCCGTCACTGCTGCGAGGTATTTGGTGAAGACCCTTGGTGCAGGTTTTAGTCCGAAGGCCAGGGCTGTGAACTGGTAGTGTTCTTTGTTGATGGTAAATCTTAGTAGATGCTTGTGCTGCCTGTTCATGGGAATGTGCAGGTAGGCATCTTTGAGGTCTATGGTGGACATGAAGTCTCCGTCCCTTATCTGAGGAATGACCTCCTGTAGGGATGTCATTTTGAATTTTTGCGTCTTTACGTACTTGTTCAGGAACCTTAGGTCCAGGATGGGTCTTAGCGTTTCGTCCACTTTTGGTACCAGGAAATAGTTTGAGTACACTCCCTTGTTCCTTTCTCTGAATGGAAAAGGTTTGATGGCCTTCTTTTGGAGGATATCTTGTGCTTCCTTTAGGAGTAGCGCTCGCTCTTTCCCTGAGTGCGCCCTTCTTTTTGGTTGTCTGTTTGGTGGTCTTTTTTCCAACTCTATGCAGTATCCGGAATTTTCTGCGCCGGTGCTCCCTTCTAGGATTTATACTCTGTTTTTCGAGAGTCTGGTTCAGGCCTTCAAGGCTCTGTCGAGGGTTTAGGGGTTGACGTCTCTCCTACCTCTTTAGACATTTTCTTATCGGTCTCTACGACAGTGTAGTCATCTGGTCCCTCGGCAATGTTGTCCTCTTCATCGCTAGAGAGGCCTAGGTCCCGGAGCGACGGAGGTTGGCCCTTGCTTTGCATGTTGTAGTTGGCTCTCCTCTGTGTCTCTCTAACCCTGAGTGTTTTCAGGGTGAAGGCAGAGCAGGCGCTGCAATCCTTGCTCTCGTGGTCGACCGGCAGGCAGAGGTTGCAGACCGGGTGCTGGTCGTTGGGTGCGTATTTGTGGTGGCAGTTATGACAGAATTTAAACGGGGTCTTGTTCATTCCTGCGCTCAGGGGGCCTCCTGTGTGCGCATTCTCCGTTGGACGTCGAAGATCTCGAAGTTCTCCTCCTTCTTTGTCGTCCCGGTTTGGTGATCTTGTTCTTTGGTATCTTCTCCAAACTTTTCTGTGAAAATGTAGTCTTTTTCCTTTTCTTTCTTCCAAAAAACTCTGGAGCCTCTCGGTGACGATTTAGAACCAAGAGCAGAAATAAGAATCTGAAGATGGCGCCCAAGGGTAGGAGCTTCCGCAGGAAACGGGCCGACATCACAGGAAGTACACCAAAAGGTGGGACGTCGACGTCCACTTGGGCTACAAAAAAAGAAAAGAAAGAAAAGACTACGATTCCACTAGACCGCGGAATAATGCACAGCATAGTGAATCCAGAAAGATTCACGCTGCAAAACTAAAATGATAATAAACACAGATTTGTTATCTTTTTATTTATTGGCTGCTGGCGGGGGTGGCGACACCATCATAGCGGAGGGGCGCTACTGCACAGTGTATTGATTTGTTTTGATCATATGTCGTATGTATTTCCAACACCGTTCAGCATTAAAAAAAAAATGCTTCATTTGTGCTTCTCCATCTCTGATCTATTCTGAAGCGCTTGCAGTTCATTTAAATGTTGTCTGCTAGAAAGTGAACCTTTCTTAACCCCAGTATCCAGCAAGATTGTCACATAATTCCTCTCACTTTGAAGTCCGAGAAAGGAAAGTATGCACCAAGCCTGACATTTGACCTGTCTTCAAATGCACAGCAAATGTGAAAAGATAACAACAAGATTACAGGCCTGTTTACAGAAAGGAGCGCTTGTGGAAGAATACAAGGTAGCGTGAAAAAGCTTTATTCGTTAGGAGAGAGGAACTCACACTGGACAGCCTAAAACAAACGAAGCCAGCAAATAGAAAGACAGAAACTATGAAATACAGACCACAAAGCAAGTGGTAAGCAACAGGTGAAATGCATTACGCACACCACAATCACTTTACTTCTATCCTCATACTTCTAGAGCTATCCTCCGTCTTCCTACTAATATATCCTTAGTGAAATCACTAGGCATCTCGGGCCTGTCGCAAAAATGTCTTGCCTCTTAACTCAATGGTCAGTCTTTCTAATGTACCAAGAACAACGTCCCTTCATTTGGGCATATTTCCTCTCTCTGCACCATCTCCCTAGGGACATCATCTCTTTTGGTGTCGAGTATCAGTGTTACACTGGCGACAACCAAAACATGTCCTCATGTTTTACAACGTATCACTAATATGCATCATTCAATGGCCCTTTGCTCCCTTATGTGAATAATTTTAAAAGAGATGTCCTGTTCTGTTCCTTCTCAACACCTATTCACCTGCGCCTGAAACCTTCTGGTCATACATGAAGACGGAATCTATCAAACAGCTACTACAGCTCAATACCCAAACATGGACTAGCTAATTTACTCAGCAGACTAGACTACCTCAATTCACCCCATATGGCTCTCTGTTTTCTGCATGGAACTAAAAAAAAAAAAAAGACAAGACACTCTGCTTCTGTGGAAAAAGATCTACTCTGCAACCATATAACTCAGCACGTATGAATGTGTGTGGACGAGTGCCCATGCACGTACGAAGCTAATTTAAAATCCATGTATGTTATTATTATTGGAAATCAAAGGAAGCACTTTTGTGCCGGATAGGTGCATTACCTCTCCTGTGGTTTAAGTATTGATGCTTTCTTCTGATTCTTTATCTGTACTCTCTATACTGGCTAATTTATCTTCTTTTGCAGAGTGAGGCTCCTTTGGAAAGTCTGAAAACTACAAACATGACAGTAAGTGTAGTTTCCCACAGCCGATCAGTATCCACCATTACGTCTGTGGACAAGACTTCTATGCATTCCTACCCAGATATCAATACCGCAAAACTACTTAATACCCGCTCATTTTTGTAACAACAAAAACAAGCCATAGTGTGGCCCCATAGAGGAAAGTTGGAATAAGCTGCAAACTATCCTTGACAACCAGCTGTATCAGGCGATCTGGCTTCTTCATACTTAAGACCAACCACCACTTTCCAGTGTGTCTTTCTCAGTCCAGACCAGACTTGGGATACGGTTCTCCCTCTCCACCAACAGGCCAGGCCACAGTGTCCCCTTCTGAGTGTTTGACATTCTCAGCTCTTTGGAGTCTTCTCTGGTGGTAGTTTAGATGACTGTTGGCACCTTGTACTCCATGGATGGGACGCCAGAATCCTCATGGTGTTCTCTCGGTGAGGGTCCTCAGCCTTATGCTGTGGTGACCTTCCTCCCCCACTTCCAGCTCAGGAGTTTGGTCGTGGTAATAACATTTGCCTTTTGCTTATATATTCCAGACCTTCAAGCATGTTAGACATACTCCTAACCTCCTGAGGGGAAAAGGGTCTACCGCCAGGTACCTAGCAAAATTAGGTGATCTTTCGACTTTCCCCAGTTTTCTGTGGGTCATGCTCGGCTCCAAAACCAAAATGGCTATCCTTTGGTCACTCCACCAGGACGGAGCCAGCCAGATGCTTTCCTTCCATATGTGCGCAGTCATCCTGAAGGGGCTCTGAGAAATCCTCCACATTTCTCCCTTTTAACCCCTTGCACTAAAACTTAATTCATCCTCAACCACCCTGGTTAAACTGGTGACAGCAGACAGCAGAGTTCACCCACAGGGGTTTTCTTTGACATTCTAGAACTCACTCAGCCCCCTGCTAAGTTTCATAGGGTCAGTGAGTATAACAACCCTCAAGTGCTAAGTTTACTCTATGTATGTATTATGTTGCATTTGTATAGTGAAAACCTAGCCAAAAGAAAGCCGAGAGATCCGTTGGCCCGAAGTTAAAATCCAGTCAATGAGTAATGGGGAGGGATAGGTAGGTGCTCTTAGCTAGTCAGCCAAATGGGTGAGGGCACTGGTTGTGATGACTTTGTAAGTAATGCAACACATGTTAAAAATAGTGCAAGCTGGCAAGGGAAGCCCTTGAAAAGGTGTCTTGTTACATGTAAAATGCCCTTGAAATTGCTAATGTTAAGTCAGGGAGGTCATGGAAAAGGGTGTAACCACCATCCAGATGCCAGAGTACATCTGAACAGCAGCTCTTTTTTATGAGAACATCTTTTTTATTTTGTATTGTAATTTGCACTACCACAGAACATTTCCACAGCTCTCGCAGGTGCCATTCACATCCAACGTTGACAAGCTTAGGGCTACTTTATCATTCACTGCTCGGATGTCCTCTAGACTTCAATGAGTGTTCCACATTAGGTTTTTGCCTTTGCTAGTCTTCATTCTTCAGAACCACGTGGTCACTTTACAGACCACAAAGTTTGAACAGCAGTTCTTAAGTCGCTTTCTGGGAGGAACAGTTTCACGTCATCAATAATCTTTATACGGTTTCCATTATTAAATCCATAAAAGCACACAGTAAATTTAAAATCCAATAATAAATCTCATAGAGATAAAAAGAGACCACACCCGGCGCAGCCGGTAGATTAAAATAACTTGTGCCATTGGAAATGCAAGCAGACCATGGGCTACGTATTACATAAATCGTACATCGAGTTTCAGTTGTTTTAGTAGAGAGAGCTGGTAGTGGGCCACCTTCGTTTCTTGGCAAGATGTTCCTTGAGGGCGAAGTCAATGTCCAGGATCAATCAGAGTGACCTGGCAGTAAATTAAAGTTGTGGTTTAACTTCGCTTAGGTTCTTGTTGTTGAGCAATTACTCAAAATATGCGTTATTAGAATCAGATCCCGTAACACTTCACGCCTCAGCTTTGAAATCCTTTATCCAGCCACACAGTAATTCAGTGTTACATCCACAGTTGCCTCACTAAAGTGATGGGAAGATTTGGGATTGTGGCTATATCTTCTCAAACGTTTCTGGCAAGTGTAATGTGTGTGTGGCTTCGACTCCAGTGATAGAATGACAATTTCCCCATGAGTACAGAACTCTAATGTTTTTTCCTTGATGCGCTTAACAAATGAACTACAAAGCATTCCATCGCAAAGTATCCAACGCCCCATATCCATGCCTGGAGTGCCATTCACCACAATGGCTGTCAATGGTGAAAGCTGGATTACTTTTTCATCGGGGCTTCCAATTCAAGCTGCATCAATCTTCCTTCCTAATCCACTGTGGACTAGTGACCCTCCCCTTGCCCCCTTACCCATAGGGTTAATGTGGCTCCGGTTTTCAGAGCAGAGGTTGAACTGGCATCAAAGTTTACACTTTATACAAACAAAATGGCGGTAGTGTTTCTCATCAGAGAAAACGTCCGCACCTACTGTTGTTAGTTATTCTCCCCGGGTATGTAATGCGTGAGGTATCAAAAAAGATATAGAGGTGCACTGAGAACTTGATAAGACACCCACCACCAGGGGTGTTTGAGCAATGCAACTGAATGCAAATACCACGAATCAAGAGAGAAAACCAAATTGCACAAGCACCCTCTTAACAGTCCATTAATCTATGAACATGAATGTAGTCATTTCCAAGGTTCTTGCACCAACATTATTCAATGGTTCGATGTCAATGTAACATATGGATCCAAAACCAAATCTTGTACTTAAAGTTCTTTATTATTCAAATAGGTTAAAAGATTCCCAGCTTTACACTGCCGACACGTGTTTCGCCCTATCCAGGGCTTTTTCAAGGCTGGAAACATAAAAGTTGCAATAAGTATATCTCATAAAACATATATACAATAAATATATACAATATCCCTAGATAAATACACTTGGTCTATTTACATGGTCTCATACATATAATCCCGTATATATACATTCATATTAACATCCCTAGAAAACCACTAAAAACAGGGACATTAACATGTAGCCTGTAAACTGATCACAAAAAGATAGGGAAGTGTCAGATACTGCCTGTAAAGACATCACAAACACATCAAGACAGGCTAAAGAAATTATATACACATAGTTTCAAGCTACGAGGCTGTAGTCTCATAATACTGCATGTGTAGATTTGGTATATTAAAGGCTTCTTAGCTTCAATATATTGAAATTATCGAATGTCTGAGTAGTATCCAGATTTTGTTACCTTTTCACTTTTCACTTGACCATTTAGATAACACAGTATTTTGCAAAAAATGTTGGGATTTGAATACACAAGATGCAACTGTAATGAGACAGAGACCTACCTATCTTGTTCTGGTCTTATGCTGCTCTGGTCTTATGCTGCTCTGGCATCGGACTGGTTTATAATTCAAAAAGATATGGGTATGAAGCGTTTTATGCGAAACCTAATGGGGATGGAGTACAGCATATGTTATACAACTATTGGGATAAAGATGTTTCAAATATAAGCAAGGTTGTAGCCTAATTTGAGGAGACTAACCCTACCTATTGGATGTCTTGGTCACAGCGAGCTATTCAGAAAGTAGATTCCCTCTAAGTAACATTGGTCTTGTTTCGTCCCTCATGGAGCATTGAACGAACAGAGATGATTTGAATTAGTCCTATAATATAGACAAAAAATGGACACATTGGTTTTAGTCCTAGGTACAACAGAGGAAACACACAAGAAAAATGTATAGGTGTGTTAACACATAAATCAAGCCAGTTGTACTGTGCTCCTTATGAATACAAGATATTAATCTAGCTCCAAGAGACAATCATCCTACAGTGGGAACAAAAGCTCTGTTTTTATTAATTCCTTGTAGCATATCCAAGGAAATGCGAAAGTTGGAGAAATTCCAAAAGAGAGATTTGGTTTTGGACTAGTCACTCACTTGTTGTGGGGGTGCGTCTCGCTGCGTGGAGATAAGTCCTATCCCTTTGAGTGAGAGATTCTTGAAGACCTTGATAAGTCTAGAAAAAACAAATAAAAGAAGGGCTGATGTATCAAGAGTCTATATGCCCTGCATGTCTGCGTTTCAATAAGTGATCTGATTGGGGAAAAACCCAGTGTACATTTCCAATGGGGTCGTAGTTTATATTGAACCTTGCGGAACCATTGGCACGAAGTCAAGCACCCCACAAACGTTTAAATGCACTATGTGCACCACACGACTTGTTCCTGGCTAGCCACGAGGGATTCAGTGGGAAGAAACTCAAAGAAAACACACCGGCAGATCAAACTTAGTGATATAGTTGATCTGCCCCAAAGGCTCAATAAGGCACAGGAAAAGATACATAAGATCTCTAGGGAGTCAACTCTGAAAAGAAAACCTAAGGAGCGTAAACAAGGTGCAGATAAAAAGCTTGCCATTATAACCAAATACAATGCGAATAGTTCCAAGATCTTTAATGTGTTCAAAAAGCACTGGCATCTTCTACAACTAGACAAAGATCTGGACAAACACATTGGAAATAAACCACGCATTGTCTACAAAAAGGGCAAAACACTCAGAAACTGGCTTAGTCCGTCTAATATTAGGAACCCTACACCTAATAACCACGTACTAACTAGCATTAACAAATGGATGCCCATTAGACCCTGTGGTTTCTACAAATGCACCATGTGCAATATATGTCAATTTGCCATGGACAAGAAAAAGACATTCTCTTACAATACCAAACGAACCCACAAAATCAGGCACTTTATCAACTGTAATTCAAAGTTGGTAGTCTACTGCATCATATGCCACTGCGGGTTGATCTATGTGGGGAGTACCATCCGTCCCCTCAAGGAAAGACTGCAGGAACACATTAGAGCTATCCGCAATAACGATGCCAGATACCCACTAGCAGCACATTACAACAAGGAACATTTGGAACTGGAGGTATTAGGCATCCGTTTTCATGGCATTGATATGATCAAACCTGACCCAAGAGGAGGAGATAACACTCTTGCCCTCCGTAAATTAGAATCACAATGGCTAATCAAATTGCGTGCAGTAGACTTAGGGCTTAATACAGACAGGGACCTTTATGTCTTCCTTAAGGATTAATTTTATCTGTCATATGTTTCTGTATATTATGAAATTCAACTGCAATTCTTGTGTTTTCTACATGTGATAAATTTCATGGTGACATGAAGTACATATATGTTTCTTCTATGAATGCACTGTTTTCCTGATGAAAGATCATATACAAGATTTTGCTAGGATGTATATATGAGGATATGCTGATTCCTGTGTCCTCAATTTTCAATTAATTAACTTTTTTTCTTACCTTTTCTTCCATCCATATTTTTATTTTTTGAACTGCCACCAATGGCTTTGATAGATTGCCACGCTGTTCTATTTTGAGGGGACTTAATATTGTTACCCCTATGAATGCACTGTTTTCCTGATGAAAGATCATATACAAGATTTTGCTAGGATGTATATATGAGGATATGCTGATTCCTGTGTCCACAATTTTCAATTAATTAACTTTTTTTCTTACCTTTTCTTCCATCCATATTTTTATTTTGAACTGCCACCAATGGCTTTGATAGATTGCCACGCTGTTCTATTTTGAGGGGACTTAATATTGTTACCCCTAAATACTATTTTCTACTACACCCAGCCCGTTATGGGCCCATAGGCTTGAAATCTATACATAGGGGCGTTATGTAACTTATCAGACTAGTCTATATGAGGACTTACAGTCTGTTAGTCCTAAAATAGCTGTATACTCGTAAAATATACCCAACAGAAGGTCGATGATACACTAACAGTACGAGCCTGCCATGTTAGAAGTATTAGCCTGTCATTTTTCGTTTACAGACAGTAGTTTGAATGTGGAAATTAACTGAACACAATATTATGCCTTTAATCCTACTCAAGACGGGTCTGTAATTTACATCACCACATAAATGGAGCTCTTTACTTATAAATTCATACTTTTGAAAAACTTGACTGTTCGAGTCCACAAACCAAAAGTCTGTTTAGTGGACCGGCATGTAATACTATGGTCCAAGTACTTTTATAAGATGGCCGCCGTATTTCCTTGGAACCAGTCGCATCTGATAGGATGGTCGCTTGCTACTGTTTTCCCGCGGTAACTCCCTCCCGGCGTCCCTTTAAATAATGAACGCGGGATCGCGTCAACTTCAGTGCCTTGCAGTGGAGACCCGGCGCCCGGATACAACATTAATAAGGTAAATGAGAGAGCTTTTATATGTGTGGCACTCTGCCATACATGCGCCACCTTCTATTTTTTTGACTCGGACAGTTAGTCGTTTGTCAGTTTTTTTTTTTTCCTTCTATTTTGTTCACGTCAGTCTAACATGCTACGGGCAACCATTTGGTGCCTGGAATGTACCGGAACACTGATAGGGCTGTGTGCACATAGTATTTTGTGTATATGGGGTTTAATCAAGAGCACACAATTATTCCCATTTGCCCATCTGTACTTTTACTCTTTGGGGCAGATCAACTATATCACTAAGTTTGATCTGCCGGTGTGTTTTCTTTGAGTTTCTTCCCACTGAATCCCTCGTGGCTAGCCAGGAACAAGTCGTGTGGTGCACATAGTGCATTTAAACGTTTGTGGGGTGCTTGACTTCGTGCCAATGGTTCCGCAAGGTTCAATATAAACTACGACCCCATTGGAAATGTACACTGGGTTTTTCCCCAATCAGATCACTTATTGAAACGCAGACATGCAGGGCATATAGACTCTTGATACATCAGCCCTTCTTTTATTTGTTTTTTCTAGACTTATCAAGGTCTTCAAGAATCTCTCACTCAAAGGGATAGGACTTATCTCCACGCAGCGAGACGCACCCCCACAACAAGTGAGTGACTAGTCCAAAACCAAATCTCTCTTTTGGAATTTCTCCAACTTTCGCATTTCCTTGGATATGCTACAAGGAATTAATAAAAACAGAGCTTTTGTTCCCACTGTAGGATGATTGTCTCTTGGAGCTAGATTAATATCTTGTATTCATAAGGAGCACAGTACAACTGGCTTGATTTATGTGTTAACACACCTGTACATTTTTCTTGTGTTTTTCCTCTGTTGTACCTAGGACTAAAACCAATGTGTCCATTTTTTGTCTATATTATAGGACTAATTCAAATCATCTCTGTTCGTTCAATGCTCCATGAGGGACGAAACAAGACCAATGTTACTTAGAGGGAATCTACTTTCTGAATAGCTCGCTGTGACCAAGACATCCAATAGGTAGGGTTAGTCTCCTCAAATTAGGCTACAACCTTGCTTATATTTGAAACATTTTATCCCAATAGTTGTATAACATATGCTGTACTCCATCCCCATTAGGTTTCGCATAAAACGCTTCATACCCATATCTTTTTGAATTATAAACCAGTCCGATGCCAGAGCAGCACAAGACCAGAGCAGCATAAGACCAGAACAAGATAGGTAGGTCTCTGTCTCATTACAGTTGCATCTTGTGTTTGCAAATCCCAACATTTTTTGCAAAATACTGTGTTATCTAAATGGTCAAGTGAAAAGTGAAAAGGTAACAAAATCTGGATACTACTCAGACATTCGATAATTTCAATATATTGAAGCTAAGAAGCCTTTAATATACCAAATCTACACATGCAGTATTATGAGACTACAGCCTCGTAGCTTGAAACTATGTGTATATAATTTCTTTAGCCTGTCTTGATGTGTTTGTGATGTCTTTACAGGCAGTATCTGACACTTCCCTATCTTTTTGTGATCAGCTTACAGGCTACATGTTAATGTCCCTGTTTTTAGTGGTTTTCTAGGGATGTTAATATGAATGTATATATACGGGATTATATGTATGAGACCATGTAAATAGACCAAGTGTATTTATCTAGGGATATTGTATATATTTATTGTATATATGTTTTATGAGATATACTTATTGCAACTTTTATGTTTCCAGCCTTGAAAAAGCCCTGGATAGGGCGAAACACGTGTCGGCAGTGTAAAGCTGGGAATCTTTTAACCTATTTGAATAATAAAGAACTTTAAGTACAAGATTTGGTTTTGGATCCATATGTTACATTGACATCGAACCATTGAATAATGTTGGTGCAAGAACCTTGGAAATGACTACATTCATGTTCATAGATTAATGGACTGTTAAGAGGGTGCTTGTGCAATTTGGTTTTCTCTCTTGGAAAGTTTACACTTATATTTTTCTATGGTTACACAGGGAGTGAAGCCTTTCTCTACTCAACAACAGGAAGTCCGTTTTTTTGTCAGGGTGATAAAGTAGCACGTTTCTACGTGCTGTTACATCATGGAGACAGATGCTTCTGGGATGTGCGTGTGTCTGGTTTTAGAGTCGTTTTTAAGTCTGGAATTCTTGATATAGGGTTTGGAATTCTTGACATAGGGTTTGGCACAAGAGCAAAACTTTATACGGGGGAAAAAGGATGACCCTGGCACACAACAGCTCCGAAACAGGCTGGTTCCACAGGATGTCCTTGAACAGTAAAGAGATTGAACGATAAAATCACTGGAGTGTGGGGTAGGGGGCCAAGCTTTGAAATTTGTGAAGATATTATTTCCCAGTACTAATGCTCCAAGAGACCCCCTCATCTAGGTAACAGGTGGTTATCAAGCTGCATTTACCAGCGGCTCCATGGGTGGGTCACCATTTTGCAACATAAACTATTATCTTTCACCATCTCAAGGTACACAATAAAATACCATGAAAGAGTCCTCCAAGTCTCTAGTAGCATGGGTGGAGCGGTCATGGACATTTATGTGTATGTGTTTATGTTCACCCACTCACAAATCAAGCTCTACACTTGACAAATTAATTATAGAAATTGCATTAGGAGTCACAGTAATGAGTGTGGACATGAACATAGTCATAGATATGTCCTGGGACCTCTGTAGCAAAAGGTGCATCTCTAAACAATACCTCTCTACTGTTCTTACTCGACTGACCTCCTTTGATCTTTTAGATGTATGGATAAGCTGGAACCCACACACTAGGTAATATAACAATTTCTCAGCAAGACACCATTAATTCCTCATACATTATTTCTTAATTCCAACCCTAAATTTGACCTGGGTGATCACCGTCCGTATCCTTCCCAGGGGCCTCCCAGACCATGTGCTGGTAGAACATCACCCATGACAGGGCAAAGTGGTAGCCTAATGCATCTGGAAATTAAATGCCTGGTGACTGGAAGATAATAACACAGCCCAAAACCTCAGGAGAAAGATGGAGTCCAACTTCCAATTGCATTTCAATACAATCTAGCTTGCATAAATGGTATAGGAGGCATTTATACAGGTGAGAGCGATTGGGTACCCATAATACCAAGAAAGGCTTAAAGAGGAATCAATTGGGGTGCCTAGAAATTTAACTGCTGCGGCTTGAAGTTCTTCTCCTGTATACATGTGGGTAGGCGGTCTCATTCACCTTTGCGTGATTCTATCGCAGACTGTATGAAGGATATCAACCTAAAGACTTGGGCATGGAAGGTGGCAGACCCTCATGTGCATTTCCATACTTAACAATGCAGCATGGGAAGAACTAGGGCTTCCTCTAACTGTGAATGAACTGTCAGAGGCATTGACAACGAAGAATATTGATAGGAAGCAGGGCCGCAAGGATCTTGCAGTGTATTTTTCTTTTTAAGGCTCTGGCTCCCTCCATAATGCAACAACTATAGACTGCAATTAACGATGCTATACCAGCTGGGGCAATCCCACATGACCAGTGCATGGCTTTCATTGTGTGGTCCTGAAACCTGGACGCTCTCTAGACATTCAAAGTTCTTACACTCTCTACCTCTCTCTCATTAACAGGGAAGCCAAAAACGTTGCTAAGGCTGTGGCTAATCACTTGGTCAAAGTAATCTTCATTCTGATAGATCATGATAGAAAACGGCTTCACACCATCAACAACAACCAGTTACAACCTAAGACAGGTACACTTGGCAATAACACATGCAGTTAGTTTATAAGAACCCTCTGCGATTATATTCATTGACTTTGCGGCAGGATTGTCTCTCTCTCCATTATTATTCGCATTAGTAACTGAACTGCTGGTAGCCTAGATTAGGACTGGTGATCTGATTAAAGAGACTCAGTTATGGTAGTGGGAGAGATGACTGCTCCTCCCTGTATGTGGACGATATGCTTTAGTATGCTAGGTACCAGAAATGGGCAGGCCAGAGGGTGCCCGTAGTGTTGTTACTCCAAAGAGGGGGGAAGGGAATCTAGCAGTGAACTGGACAATACAGTTCACTTTAGCCAACAACAGCTTTAAATATTTAGGAATGCTTGTTACCCAAGACCTGCTACAAACTGGGGAATTGAAAGTGGCTTCCCTTCAAGTGTCTACCCGAAATAATCTACTGCACAGGGAGCTCTCCCCATCTCGGTAATAGGCATGGTACCCCTATGTGGTCGTCTTCCAAACTGCTGTCAGTAATGCTACAGCATGACTACACATACATGAAACTGGACAAGGCCAATCTGATACTCCTACAGACAACTTATAACAAGCTGGTTCTTGACAATGGACACGTCCCAGTGTGTGGTGAGTTTACACAATGCCGGCCAGTCACGTACTGAAAAGTGCTGCACTGGGAGTGACGGGCATCAAAATGTTAGATTGAGAATTTAAAAGCTTAGGCCTTGACAGTAAGTCCCAGTGGCAACTGAAGTTCTAAAATGTGGGTGCAACAGAGGCAGATGGGACTATTTTGACAAGCATCCACTACCTTTGCTGGATCGATTCTCATTTATCATGTCCAAGGGGTCATCAACAGTGGGCCTCAAATACTGCACTAAGAGGACTTATTGTTGCTGTCTTTCAAGCAGAAAACAAGTGTTTGGAAGTCTGAAAGGCCGAGACAAAGTGACACCAGCAGCCATCTTACAAAATTTTCCTGGCTGCTACAGAGAGCTAAAATTAGTGATTAGATCTTAAATTCCCTTCTTTTAGCAGTAGTAAGGATTACACTCTTTGTCCTAAGGAAAGAATGTAAGCAGCCCTATTTTTCCGAATGATAGTTGCTTCGCAACTTAGGACAAGCAATAATGAGATGGCTGTAATGAGTATCAAGAACCTATCACTGCAGAAGAGGTATTATCCTTAACCTCACAAATAAAGAGTGGAAATCCAGATGACACGATTCCAGCTAGAATAATGCCCATGCTGGCTGAAGAATTATGCCCTGTGATCCAGAGGCTCGTGAATCTCTCACTAAGCTCAGGTGACGTCCCCAGGGGATGGAAACGGGCCTTGGTAAGACCGATCAGGAAAAATACTGCCATACCATGGACCGAAATATCCAATCTTAGGCCCATATCCCTGCTACCATTCTTAGGGAAACTGACCGAAAAACATGTCAATCGTCATTGGTCAAACTACATTGAACATGCAGGGGGGTTGGACTATTCTCAATCAGGGTTCAGGCCGAAGCACAGCACGGTGTCAACCCTTCTATCAGTCACAGACGACTTGCATATGTATCAGGACAAGGGCTACGCCGTGATCCTGATACTATTAGATCTGTCGTCAGCGTTCAACACCGTGTCACATACCATCCTGACTGACCGGTTGGCGATCCGTTTAGATCAAGACCTTTCGCTGAAACAGAACACAAACAATGTCATAGGCTCATGTTTCCACAATATCAGCCTGTTGCGCAAAGTTTTTCCAATGCTCACAGATTCCTTCAGGAGAACTCTGGTACAGGCTCTTGTTCTAAGTCAGATCGACTACTGTAACGGCTTGCTACTCTCTGCAAACGAGGGAGTGCTGGCCAAGCTCCAAGTAATCCAGAACACGGCGGCCCGCCTGGTCCTGAATGTCCCTCCGAGAACTGCGTCCAAACCTCTTCTGGACCAATTACACTGGCTCTCAATCCGGCAGAGAACAAAGTTTAAAATATGCTGTTTAATACATAAAAGCTTAAACGGGCAAGGGCCTGTCTACCTGGAAAACAAATTCATTCCATATGTCCCTAACGATCTCTCAGATCCAGCAACCACCTTCTCTTGGTGGTGCCCCGTGCAAGAAAGGCCAGACACGGAGGCAAAGCTCTATCTGTAACTGGACCATCACTGTGGAACAAGCTCCCTCTGTCTCTCAGACAATGTTCAGAACATCAAAACATTTAGAAGGCAGCTCAAAACCCTGCTGTTTAGAAACCAGATCTAGATCCATCTGATGCTACTTTTGCTCTGTCTTTGTTTCCTTGCTCCCAGGCGCAGAGATACTCCTCCGGGAGTTTATTCAAGCGCGTTACAAACCCGCGAATAAATAGAGGTAAATATTTTACAACTCAAGACATTTAAACTTTTGTTTTGATTCCCAACAAGCCCTGATGATTGACTACATAGTCCAATATCATGCTTCCAAACAAAGAAGCATCAAAAATCATCATTGTTTTACTTTTGGCTGAGGGGTTGAAAGCCTGATAAAAACCATATGGAACATTACAACACTCGCTGCCTCCAATAGTTGTTTCAGGAGCAGAACAAATAATGCAGTTGGAACTGTAAAGTTTCCTAGACATCTCAAACAAATAGCTCTTCGTCGGAGGCCGCAGATGTACAGGCATTTTTAAAAGGCAGGTAACAGTATACAGGCATCACATCATGGGGAGGGTTGGAAGGGGCAACTACTCTATGAAAGAATTGCACCGTAATTGTCACAAATGCTGTCAAAGCCCATACCATCAAGTTATTCTTAGTATAGGAACTTCTCAATGTTAAAACATTTTTTATATTTTTTTGCATCTCAAATTTAAGTGACAGTGCCACACGTGTCAAGCGCTAAAGCAACAGCAAAGAATGCATTAAGGGCAGAAGTGACATATCTTTTTACCAAATGAGGATAAAATTACATTAAAGCTCTGCTCAAGGAACTCAAAGTCTAGGAGGGTATTCAGGCTTGCACCTTCCATATGGTTTGTGTTGATATCCAAGCCTTCAGTTTTGATGCAGCGACTTATCAAAATATGAGAATTAAAGGAGAGATACAGAGTCTAATCTCCCTGTTGGCAAGTGTCTTAAATCTGTTTGGTGTAAAGGCCCAATGTTAGAAAAGAAAATTTCTGGTATCACACACTGGAGTACCAGAACTCCCTGCCTCTACATCTCAGGCAATAATTGTGGCTGTCTCAATTCAGGAGGGACCTTAAGACCTGGCTTTTCAAATGAACCGCAGACCCGCTCCCCCCTCCCCCAGCGCATTAAGACCCTCAGGGGTGAGTAGTCCCGCTTTACAAGAAATCTGACTGATAAGATGATATGATGGTTACAGCACAATTTCCTAAACACTCAGTCATTCCTTTGGGTTACCAGAGATTATCTTAGACAGAACCCAAGTACTGACTGTAAGCAAGGATGGCTAATCTGTCAGGAAGAGGAGCAGTAATCCAAATAAGGAGGACTAGTTCCCGATAATGTATTTTCAAATCGAAAAAGTTAATCTTATTAAGAAGTATTTTTTAGGTTGGCAAGGCTGCCTGCATGGAAAAAACATCATCAGCAGACAAAGCCCTATTTAACACAGAAAATCGAGTCAAGATAAGAAGAGGAAAGCCCCACTAAACCGAAAGCCGGCTACAGGGTAGAGTTTTATCTTAGTTCCAGAGATGCAGGCAATGGAGCTGCTTTTCTCATACTTACAAGACGTTTCTTGATGAAAAGAAGCAAAATACAAGTGTTCTCTGGAAAGCCAATCAGTTTGTGTACGCCTCTGCAACTCAAATAGAGGAAAAAGAATAGAGGGTGCAGAGCATGCCCAAGCTCTAGAGCAAAGAGCATGGATTAGCCTGCGTTATAGTTTGTTTCAGGTGGTCATTTTACTGGGCTGTTCATAGCATGGAGTGAGCATGTGCAGAACAGTCAAGTTAGTGGTGAAGTAGTAGTTGGAAAATATATATTGCACCACACTAGTCTTTGGATAAGGCAAATAAGGGGCTAACGACAGCCAAAGTAAAAACATGACTATACCCATTACGATGTTTTCAGCAGTGGTCTCATACACTATGAGCCACAATAGTGACTGATATTGAGGGCTTAGACACCAATCAGAAGAATCGTGCTAATGTTTGCAGCAAAGCTTGAACACTGATAATTTTCAAAGGAAGGAGTAAGAAAGGGGTAAGTGTTACAGGCCCCAGGGAAGACCTATACAGTCAAAAGTGTGTTAATTCGGGGCTAGAAAAGAACAAGATAGACCAGACTTGAAGGAGAACAGAATGTACTAGTTAAGGCTCTACACCAACACCCTTGTCTTCCAAAAATAAGATGTGAGAGTTATCCCAAGACAGCCTTCTCTTCTTCCTAGTATCATTGTTGAATTCAGTGTCTTGGTTTTCAAGATGTTATATTGCATGCTGTCTCTAGCGTATGCAGTGCACATATAAATGTGAGTCAATCGACTTCCATTGGCTGAGGCTGCTAAACGTAAAGGTGATACACATGTGGTCTAAGACAAGAGAGTGAAAATATTGGGAACCCCCCCTACTCCTCATAAAAGGCTTGAAGCTCACTCACTTGCAGCTCCAAAGTGTTGGCAACCAGAAACACCGTCTTCAGAGTGAGGAATCACAAAGGACAGCTGAGAAGCGGCTACAAGGGAGTGCATATCAAATATGTGAGTACCAAGTTAGGTCCGGGGGCGTGGCTTGGACGCAGACGGGAATGGTGGCGTGAGCTCGGAGCTCCGCCCCCGATCCCACACTTATCCAGATAGCAAAGCGGAGAACCGCGACGAAAAGATCACCGTTTCGAAGGAGACGACCAGGACTGCAGCAGCGCTGTCTGGCGCATTCGAAATAGCCCAAATACTGCTGGGCAAAAGAATTAAGACGGAGAGGCCCTCTGACCGGTGCAGAGACAAAATGGCGCCCGGAACCTGATTGAACCCTGAAGGGCGGCTACTCGGGCGAACGAGCGGAGCTCCGTCAAGGCTCGGGTGAGGAGAGCTCATACGCCGCGTGGATAAGGACGACGAACGGCACAAAGAGACGGGGGAGTGGAGAGGGCCGCCCAACGCCGAGCCAAAGAGCGGGAGACCCGGCAAGAAACTACGACGAGCGGTGAGACTGGGGCGGTGGAGAGGAGGCCTGCGGGGAGCTAGAGGAGGATACCCTGTGATGGGCAAGAGAGGCAGAGCAGCGCTGCTAAACAGGGGTTGAAGCCGGGATACAAAGACCCACTCGGCAGTAGGAGTGTATCCTCCTATGTGGACAGGCACAGTGCAAGGGGAGCAGGCTTCACACGGGGACCGCTGGAATTGGGTGGGGTGGATTACCGGCCAGAAACCCCTTGAAACACCACAACAAAAGGCAAGAGGACAGGCGCTAGGCCCCGACCTACGCTACTCGCATTATACCCAGCCACCACAAGGGCTGGAACATGACCCACTGATACCCTCCTCTTGTTAGACAGACACATGAAAACTTTACTGGGGAGCACATAACGACGAGCGCAGGACGCAGGCCGGCAATGCGACCAGGTGCCAGTAGGGCGCTGTAAACACGCGGAAGGGGCTCCTGAATAGCCACCAGAGCGAATTAAAGACCGGGTCAAAAGGAGGAGAAACTGGAGGTTCTGGACAGCCTAGAATACGCTGATCCTGGGAAACCTCTTACCCGGAGGTTGGGCCCGCAGATGAGGGCGATGAAATATGTGACTGAATGACCGACCCGCCTGCTCACTGCTAGGTGCCACCGTGTTGAAGTACGAAGGGGATAGAGGCATCGGCCTACTACAAAGGAATACTACGCTAAGAGCTACATATAGGGCTGCGAAGTTGACGGGGGCTGACACCCGCAAAGAACAAAACACCTGGGCCTAGAAATCGCTGAGGCCAGAGCTGTGCGTTAGACTGCCTCCCGAGGGTGCCCGAGGTAACGTGACCCCAGCGTGCGAGGCCTCCCTCCCCCTGACACAATCAGACCTGTGATTTCCCAAGCGACACGAGAGGTTCACTGGAATCGAGAGAGGATTCGAATCATGGGGAAACCCAAAGGGAAAACGGAAGGTGCCGCGTCTACAGAGACACAGGACCCTGTCACTTCAGGGCCCGCGGATCTCCAACAACTACAGGACAACATACTAGAGGCCATAACAGCAACAAAAGATGCATTGCAACAGGATATCGCGCAGGTGGCATCTAGATTGGGGCTACTCCGGGCGGATCGTGCCAAGCTGACGGACAGAGTCAAGCAAAATGAAGTAGCGCTGCAGGAGCTGACCCCCGCTCACTCAGTCCTGGAAAGGAAGATGGACAATGCCCTGGCCCGAATACAAACGCTGGAGAAGAGAGCTGAAGATGCCGAAAACAGGAGCAGGCGTAATAATATGGCTACCTGGACTCCTGGCTCAAGTCGACAGTGGCCCCAGAGGGCCTGTCGCCATTCTTCACACTTAAACGGGCGCACCGGGTCCCTGCCAGGCCTCCTAAGCCAGGCCAACCACCTAGGCCGGTTATAGCGAGGCTGCTACACTACAAAGATATAGACGTCTGCTTCAAAAAGCCCGGATGGCAGGCCCTTACCAAGTAGACCGTAGTAAAGTGACCTTGTTCCCGGATTACACCTACGAAACGCAACGGGCATCTTTCCTCTATGTTGAGCGTACACTCAGAGATGAGGGTATACGATATTCCCTGCTCTTCCCAGCCAAATTGCGAGTCGAGTTGGATGGCACAGCTCATTTCTTTCACACCCCAGAGGAGGCCTGGTCATGGGTCGAGACCTATAAAGCGGGAACTGACGGCACGCGGCAGCAGGAAAAAGAGATGCAGAGATCAACGCAGATGCGAAAATCGCAGAGAATCTGTAGGAAACGACAGGACACTCAGACACCATCAGCGTCGCAAACAGTGGAAGAACGTAGGGCAGCGCTGCAAGCAGTGGTGGAACTCTCGGGAGCTAGCCCGTCTTTGTCAAAACATGGCACAGACTCTGAGGGACATCATACGGGATCGGAGACAGACGTATCGGAGAAACAGGGCGCCAAGGGACTGAAAGTGACACCGAACTCAGCGGACGAAATCCTGCACGCCTAACACGTGAGGTTTCGGTACTTTGTTACCATGGTTGCTATTTGAATTTGAGGGGGAACGGAACAAAAGAAACTGCTGTTGAAAGCGGGATAACCGCACACCTTTTATGGGGGATCATAGGGGTGGGGGTTACGCTTTGCGCAGCCGCCTGTTGGTCTCGAGCCAACCCCTAAAAGCCCTTAAGGCTCCTGCAGTGACGACTGCAGGCTAGACGGGAGTTAAAGTTGAATGAGGGTAGTTTGGACGGGGTCTGATGGGGTGCTATTGGGTCCTGTTCTGGGGGGGGGTGGAGGAGGGTTAAATGTTGGGGAGGTTTCTTCGAAGCAGATTTTAGGAGTTAATGTTGGGAGGTTGGGAGGGGAAGGGCTGACAGGGAATTGTTGGGAGGGTCCCGCCACTGAAGCAAAGACGGCTACCGGTTTGGCCAGCTACGAGATGGAGTGGGACAATGGTTGAAACTGATACCTTGAAATGTATAACCTGGAACGTGAGGGGCTCCATACGATGGCAAGGAGACACAAGGTTCACTCTTTTTTAACTCGCAGAGGGGTCCAGATTGCGTTCCTCCAGGAAACACACTTGACAGCAACTGAGGGCCTAGCATTGCAGCGCAGATGGCGAGGCCAAGTGTTTAGCACTGCCTACTCCGCATACGCTAGAGGGACACTGATCTGGGTTAGAGCTGGAGTACCGCTACAAGTGACCAGACAGGTAATTGACCCGGAAGGTAAATATGTGGCAATTACAGGTAGACTGTTGAAGTGGAACGACTCCGTAGCTTTGACTACAAGACCTACTCGTCGAGGGTGCATTCTGAAGGGGATAAGGCGAGCACGCTACTAGCATGGCTGGACAACCCCGCAAGGCGACACTCCCCCTTCCTGGCTTTGGAGACGACGAGGGAACTATAGTGCACACGCAGACCGAAATACTACAGAGCTTCACACGGTACTACGAGAAACTTTACAAGAGTATGATAGCAAATGGAGACCCAGCTCTAGATGCCTTTTTAGATGAGCAGGATCTCCCGCAAGTAGATCAGGATCAGGCAGAGGACCTAGGAAAGGATATAGAGCTGTCGGAAATTCGGGGAGCTATAGAACGCATAGCTCGTAATAAAACACTGGGTCTGGATGGGCTTCCGGTAGAATTTTATAGCAAATATATAGACCTGATAGCACCCAGACTACTGGAGGTATATAAGGAAGCCAAGGAAAGGGGCTACCTGCCCCATTCAATGAGGGAAGCGCTGGTGATTCCATTGCTGAAACCAGGGAGGGAAAGCAGCGATTGGGCTTCATAAAGACCATTGTCCATGTTAACGGATTATAAAATTCTCAGTAGTATATTAGCAGCCCGATTGCTGCCATGCATGACCTTCCTGATCCATGATGATCAGTCGGGCTTCATCCCTAAGCGCAACACCACCTCGAATATTCGAAGATTCATACGCCTCATGAGTGCTGACCACTCTGAAACACAAGTGCCATTGATCCTCTCCGTAGACATAGAGAAGGCCTTTGATAGCCTGGAGTGGGACTACCTATATAATGTCTTGCAACGCTTCGGACTAGGCGAAGAATATATAAATTGGACGAGAGCATTATATACCTCGGCGATGGCGAGGGTACGAGTGGGGAGATTGGTATTGCCCCAATACCAAGTAACGCGCGGGACAAGACAGGGATGCTCGCAGTCCCCCCTCGTGTTTGCACTCGCAATAGAACAGTTAGCCAGCGCGGTCATGACGGGTAACTACTTTAGACAGCAGAGATGGGAGACACCTTATATCCCTGTATGCGGATGACCTATTGCTATTTCTTGAAAATGCGGAAGAGGCCCTGCCTAGGGCAGAAAGGCTGTTGCAACGCTTTGGAGAACTCAGGTCTAAAAGTGAATTGGTCCAAGACCTGTATGTTTCCTGTCCGGCAGGGAGAGCCTAGGCCAGTTGGGCACCCGTTGATAAAATGGGAACCCACCTGCTTAAAGTACCCCGGGGTATACATATACCATAGGCCGGCGGACATGTTGGAGGGTAATGTAGGTCGCTGTATACGGTCCTTGAAAGGTAGTATGGCCTTTTGGGCGACCCTCCCTCTGTCATTGATGGTCCGGATCTCCCTATTGAAAATGGTAGCCCTGCCGAGACTATTATACTATTTCCGCACGCTGCCTGTGTGGATACCTTGTTCCCTTTTCAAAGCGTTGAAATCACAGGTCTCTTCATATCTTTGGGGCACAGGGAGATGCAGAGCCGCCCAAAATACGCTCCTTAGACCGAAGGACGAGGGGGGACTTGCAGTCCCGAACTCTATTATCTAGCAGCACAATTGCAGCTCTTTACGCAAGAGGTGGCGAAAGTGTTCAGAGGCCCAGAGCAGGAGAGAGAGGGAGGCATACAGCGACATGTCCTGGCCTATATAACGTTACTGCAGAGACTTAACTTACGAGACCTAACTATGGAGGAACGAACGCTCCGACTTTGTTGGAACAGATCCCAACGCCTGGCGGGAGTGCGCCATCCATACGCGCCGGAAATTCCGATTGGAATGGTGACGGCGCTGCCGCACGGCGGAGACTGGTCGCAACTGCAGATTTGGGAGGAGGCAGGACTGCAAGTTATAGGAGACTTGTACGAGGATGGGGCGCTACTGCCGTACCAGACGCTCCAAGAGAGATTTGACCTACCAAGAGGAGATTTCTTATTACATGCCGCGATCACTAGTGCTATGCAAGCGCACTGGCAGGGGGATTGATGGAGCCCATGACAAATATGGCCTGCCAGTATACCATGATGGCAGCGGGCACCTACAAAGCGGTCACATGTCTTTACAGCAGAATGCTCCGAGAAAACCTGCCGCCTTTGACTGGGTTAAAAAACAAATGGGAAGTAGACATAGGTAAAGAGATCCCGGAGACAGCCTGGGCGCAGATAATGCGACGAGCTCGCAAGAGTACTAGGAACGCGCGTTTCCAACTAGTACACTTTTTTTATATTGCATAGGGCGTATTTAACGCCAGGGAAGATCCGTAAATAATTTGCAATACATGAAGCAGCTTGTCTGAGATGTACTACGGAGGCAGTAGAATTGGACCACATGCTATGGACTTGTCCAATGTTGGACGATTATTGGAAGATGATAGGAGACGTGTTAAACGAGGTGACGGGGAGACAACTGCAGTTTGACATGGCTATTGGAGTCCTACACTGGTTCCCTCACACCCCCAAGCACAAGAACACCAGTAAATTCATTGGTGTGGAGGAGTGTGGCTCAATGGTTAGAGCGGCAGACCCTGATGCAGAGTTCTGGCCCGGAACCAGGGTTCAATTCCCGCCTCGGCGGGTCTTGGGCTCAATTTCCTCGTACCTGACAATTCTCGCCTCGGTGCCTATTCTAATCTTGGGCCCCACGCTGCAACTCTGGGCAATAGCTTGCTTAACCTCCACTCCGGCCCCAACAGCGCTAGGATGCCTGGCTTCACCCTGGGGGTGCCCAGGAGTGGACACTTCACAGGGAAAGCCAGGAAGGGTTTCACAGCGGTATGAGTAATAGCGCCAGGAAACCGCTTGGTGGCAGTGCGCTCTACAAATACCTTGACATTTACATTTACATTTTACATGGGTCTTATATTAGCCAAACGTGGAATTACTGGACATTGGAAGGCAAGAGCTGGTCCCTCATATAGACGCTGAATGAGCGAATTCCTGAAATAGGCTACCTGCGAAAGCTCCCTTAGATATCAGATGGCGCATAGGCGACAGGATGATAGAGCATTAGCTGCAGCGACGGCATGGGAGGTGTTAGTACAGGCCCTAAGGGATCTAGAGACACAAGACGAGGAAGTGGAACAGGATATTGAAAGGGAGTCCCAACAACGCACCCAGGGTACATCACACCCCGAATCACCTAATACTCCTGGTACGTAGAATAAGAAAAGCAACCTGAGAGAACATGTAGAAGTGGAGGGACAGCGGGAGGGAGGGGGGGTTCGGGGGGGAGGGGAGACACATCAAGAACACGAAGGGCTGTAACCAGCGCATCAGCGCCCTTAAGATACGTTCTAGATTTACCTCCACGGCATTATATACAACATTGCTAGAGTAGTGAGTAACTCCTGAAGAACAACAGGGGAGCAGGGACACCTGACACTGAGATGGGGAGTTCTCATTAGGCATAAACAACTGATAAGAGTTCTGTAAGAGTGCGGAGAGAATGGGTATTACGAGCTATACTAAGGAATAATTAATACATAATGATTGTTCCTTAAATTAATAATATTATGTCGGTTGTTGGGGGGAGGGGGGTTTATGTTGGAAGGGTTGTTCATGAAAAAAAAAAAAAGCAGGCATGAGGTTATCCTGCTAGATGGCCACGATGGACTATTGCTATACGCCCTTTAATTTCACCTGAAAGGCGCCGCCCGACCTCCGGGATGTGGGCTAATGGGCTGTGTAAAGAGATACCGGAAGATTGGCATGTTGTGGCCGCTAGAATTGGAACTGTATTCTGTGATAACATGAGACTTTGTCTAATGACTGCAATAAAAACATATAAAAAAAAAAAAACAAGTTAGATCCCACTGTGGCCTAAGAAAAAGAGAGGGAAGAAAATGTTTTTGCAGCTCTTTCAAAAATGTATCACAACTGGTGATTGAAACAACAAAGGCTGGTCTGGCAGCTGCAAAAAGGCCAAAAGAGCTGAAAGGTACCCAAAGCAAAGTCTTGCCGGCGAGAGGGAGAACAAAACAAAACCCCAGAACATTTGTTAACTTCACCTTAAGTGAGTTAATTCTAGGATGTGCCGCACACTAAAATAAAATTTGTCCCAATGGCAGGCGTATACAGTTTGTGTTGACAGATGCCTTGCTGCAAGGATGACATCAACCGCCTCCGGAAGAATGTCAAAGGTGTTCAGCTGTCGCCACTCAATCTCCATGCTTGAAGGTGGAGATTGCAAAGGCTTCTGTGTAGAACCCTGCCTCTGTACTGTGAGAAGAGGTCCTCCTGATAGGCAGCCTGATCGGAGGACAGTTGCTCAAGTCCAGAAGCTCTGGATACCGTGTCCAATCCAGGGCCACTAGGATGATTTGAGACCAGTAAGTCCTGATGAACTTCAGAACTCAGGACATAGGAGGTATTGGGGTCATAACCTGAATGTCCTGCGCTCTCCTTTCTGGTGTAAAGACAGAAAAACAAACCTTTTCCAGAAGGGTTTTAATCAAGGGGAGCATCTGATGAGTTGGGTGTGACTACAGCACGTTGCTAGTGAAACCCAAAGGAGGCAGGTTTGCAGTAGTCTGGAGGTGGTTGACGACTGCTCGCCTTCAACTGCCAGTCATCGAGGTAGTGAAAGGCATGGGACGCCTGACTATGTAGGTGTGCTGTGATCACCGCCATCACTTTTGTGAACATCTGAAGTGTGATGCTGAGATCAAAGAGGAGTACAGCAAACTTAAAATGCTTCTGTCCCACTACTTCGCCACTGGGCCTGCAGGATGGGTATATGGAAATAAGTGTGCTGCAGTTCTAATGCCATCATCCAGTCTTCAGACAAGATGTAGGCCATTGTGAGCATCTTTAATTTTTCCTTCCGGGAGGAAGGCGTTGAGGGAGAGCAAGACTAAAATAGGACAAAGGCCTCTGTCATTCTTTGCACCAGAAAGTAGCAGAAATAACAACCATATCCTACTTCTGGCGCAAACACCCTTTTGATAGCCCTTTTGGCCAAAAGGCTTGCACATGATGCTGTAAAACGGACAGATGGCGCTCCATCAGTTGTTCTGGAGACGGTGGAAGGTGTGGCAGAATGGCAATGAAGGGCAAGGTGTACCCCTTTCAGACTATCTGCAGTGTTATCTTCCAACGTGAAAAGAATCGTTGGATCCTGCCTCCAAACATGTGGCTGTGCTTCTATAAAGGCGTGCTAAAGGGGTTTGGAAGGTGGGGCTACGGGGCAGGGGGGGAGGGCGGTGGACGAAGTGGCTCATTGACCTGGACCATGGGGCGGTGGGTGCTGCAACCTTGACCGTGAAAATAATGGGTACCCTGCTGAGGATGAATTGACTGCCTGTATGGGGAGCCTCTGCAAAGCAGAAGGAGGAAATATTGGACTGATGCGTCTGGCGAGCCAGTGCAGATAAGCACTGGGGTTGTGCTAGGACGCTTCTCTCTTTGAATTGCTCCAGAGTAAAAGCTGCCTTGTCTCTAAACAGGACCATTGCGTAGGTACACTTTTTCAGTGGCAGGAATCCCTACTCAGGGGGGAGTGTCGAGGCAACTGGATTCTTGAAAGTCATCCTATCGATTTTATTCATGTCATGGTTGTTCTATCTCGTCACCCACATTATAATTGTTGTCCAAATCCATTCCAAATAGGGAATGCAACATAGGTGTTCTTCCTTGTGGAGATGGTATGTCAAGAGGGGAAGTCTGCGCTTCAACAGAAATATAGCATGGCATTTGTCAGGCTCGTAGCAGCGCCAACTCTGAGTCAGAGAGCACAATGTGAGCCTGGTCCTCCATCGTTGTTGGAGTCAGCACTGGCATCTGACCTCCAGGAAGCAGCATGAAGCATTGCGCCAGAGGCCGAGTCAGTGCAGAAGCTGAGGGAGGCCTAGGTGCGAATTTGGAGGGTCCAACCGGCGTTGACTGGGAATCATCAGCAGTATCCCAGATGGAGGGGGCTCTCTGCTCTTCGGACCTAATAGGCATGCCACAGGGAGTTGGTAAATATCTGAATAGTCACAGCATGGCCTCACAGAAGACTTCAATCTGCCTCAGTGTTGCAGACTGCCCTGGAAACTCAGGTTGTCCAAAAACAAGTTGTGGAATGGACTCTGAGGTCGACCAACCTCTAGAGAGAAATTGAGAGGCATGGCGACACCCTCGTACGTTCTATACACACATATGTTCTGGGCTATTCTCTAAACACTCTCTAGGTCATCCTGCTATTAATGTAGATGCTATTAATACAGTTTCTGTATCTTTCCTCTTTCATTTCCTTTTTCCTTTCCTCCCTCAGAGCGGTGCTCCGTTTTTACCTGCGCTGTAGCCAGGTGAGGTGGGGCGTATATTCCCCACAAATTGGGTAAGTGAAGATACATTTATCTTTTCAACAGGTCTCAAACAAGATGGCAACTACATGTATGGTCTACTAATTGAGACCCTCTTGACCAATAAAACTATTGGCTTATTGTAACGAACATATTCACTATGTGTCCTGTAAACTGTCGACAATGATTATGTGTTTTCTTGTTTTTCTTTAATTGTTTGTTCGTCTCTCGTGATCTTCTAAACAGGCGAATTTCAGGTGACACCATTTTCACTTATTTTAGTTGTTCACAAAACGCAATAGCATTGATACAAGGTCCTGATGAAGCAGGAGGAGATCTTGAGACTGCATTCAACCGCAGAAACATGTTGACCTTTAATCCATCTGAGTAGTTATTTGTATAACACTACCTTGCACTGTTTTTATTGTTGGGTGTGGATAGGATACAATTAAAATATATTTTTTCCACTTCCACAACCCAATCTTAAATCACTCACCTTTCAAGCACTGTTACTTTAACACACTTTTTGCACTGCGAGTCAGTTTACCTTCCTTATGCCACACAAATTAAGCTACCGCATTTGAGTTCCTCTCCACTTGATTGGGTTACAGTTCACCTAATCTTCAGTGGTTGTACATCACTTCCTTCGGCTGAAGGATCCCAAATGATGTATGGCGGTACAGGACGGGTATCTGATGGGAATCATTTGATGGTCACCACGTATCATTTCAATATGGACTTTGTGACTGTTCCCTAATCAACACATAGTTTTAGACAGTTTACCGTTTTCTTTGACCTACTGGTATTTTTTGAACCTTTATCACATCCTGGCTTGTACGATTTGGTATAAACAATGGACCACCATTTCCTATTCGATATGCTAATGTTACAATAAAAATGTTCTTTGGATAACACTACAATGCTCCTCGAAGATTCGACATATTAAACAACACATAAAAAGGGTTTACAGTGTCTTTTGTCTGAGCAAGTTCAGATTTTAAATATAGGAGAACTGGGCAAACAAAGGCTTGAGAACTACAATGATATTTTTTTCTTTGACAGCTAAAACTTAAAACAAATGTGTTTACATTTTGAATATTGGAACACAGAACAATTAGAAAGTTTGCAAGGTACATTAGCTGGATGAGAATCGAAAAAAGAGAAGCAATAATATTTTCTTGATTTATAGCAAACCTATGCTGCATCCAGGTTCCTTTATTTCAAAACGTGAGTAGATTGACATTATCTTTTAAAAACGTCTTTACAAAATGTCAGCAAGAAAGAGGAGAAAGGTGCAAGCTCAGAACAAGGGAACTTGCTATAGCTTACATTGTATGTAAAAAGACTATAAACTGGAAAGATATTCAATGGCTCCTGCCTTCATTGCCCAATTCAGAAATCACAAAAGAGAGAACACATCGCTTATAATTGAAACTTTATTTTACAAAAAAGGGCAGAACGGATAGGTAGTTAAACAGACTTACAATTTTCTTTGATAAAAAAATGACATGAAACAAAAAAAATAAATACGTCATATATATACAGACAAGTTGTTCGTGGTCTCTGCTTTTTGGGAGAGAGGGAGGATGCTTATTTCTTGGCATCACTACCATCCATTCACCCACCCAACCCACATATAAGGAGATGAAAGGGAAACTGTTAGCTTTTCTGTAGGCCCTATGCGTTTAGCCACTACAACAGGTTGGCTTCACATGAAGGAGCTGGAAGGGGCTGTCGAGTTGCACAGCTCAAGTTCACACCTGAATGAGAGAATGGGCTTGCCAATGGTGATGTGGATTTTATTTATTCCTCTTACATGTTTACTAATATGGTGCATGTTCTAAAACTGTGGGGCATGCTGTTGTGAGTAGTAACCAGAGCTCTGTCCTCAAGCTAGAAATGGGCTGCACCGTTGAGCTAGGTCTTGCTCAAGATTTTCAGCTATGGTGGCTGCAGTAGCTGTGCACAACAGCCACATTAAACCAACTCAATAGTCCAATGTCTTACTTGTGATACGGCCTTTCTACATTCGGTGTACAAGTCCCCACTTTCCTAATATATCCAACAAGGCAGAGTGCGTACAAAAAGGTTACACTAGCCTCCCTAACATATAGCTCAACAGATTTACAAACCCACTGCAGTACCAAGGTCAATAGTTTTCCTGGTGCTTCCTTATAAAGAGACACCACCGTAAGGAATCTCCTGGTTAGCCCCAGACCAGCACCACTCCCTTTCAATAACCAAATATCAATTAATGGCTCTGTGCCCTTATTGAACCCACACAGCTCAGGTATCACCCGCAGCACAGCACCAGAAGGGTGTGCTCGGCTGCCACCGGATCTATGGAGGTCTGATGTAAAATAAATATTTGCGTTTATTATTGGCCAAACAGAGCATGCTATTAATTAAAATAACCAACTATTAAAAGTATAGCATTTAACTCACCTAAATATCTATTTTACGGCTGATCTTTAAAACAAGGCAGTACAATATTTTCGTGTCAGTATTTTGGTCAGTGCCCTGTTAGTGTCTCTTAATTTAAGTTTCTATAGGCTGGTGTTTCAAAATCCCATATGCATTCGCATATTTTAACCCCTTCGCTGCTGATGACGAACTCAGCTCGTCATCAGCCACGGGTGGTGTGTGCTGATGACGAGCTGAGCTCGTCATGTAACGCGGAAAACGGAAAACAGCCACACAGCGCAAAAATCACCGCAGCAGCGATACGGTTAAGCTGATGTTCCACTACCTCGGAACAGAAGTGCCTCACTAATTTTCAGCTCCCTCTCTTGGTGCAATAAGTGCTTTTATTTCTAATGGTCATAACAAAAGCCCTAATCCATGGATACCTGATATATCCAGGGATGTGAAAGCAGAAGCAATTACAATTTGACAAATTCAAATAATCTTGGGGTTCCTTTTCAGTCTGTTGCTCAAGGAATTAAGCCTCTTCCTGGTTAAGGTAAGGGACCATGGGTAACAAAAGTACGGACTGTATGTTGCTACAGAAGGGAATGAGCCCACCTTCATATGTTGAAAAGAAAATATTTTTTTCACTGTATGGAACAGGCTGCAATGATTGCCGAAAGTTGAAGAAAGGTGGTGCCATCTTTAATTGGGTCTAAAGGCTTTTGTTTCAACCAAAGAAGGCACATCTGAAATCTTAAGTAGAGGGAAGTTTAGAATAGGCAGAAAACAGTAGAACATTCGCAATGAGACTATAGTAAGCCACCCTTGCAATTGTAACTTACAACATTGACCCCATCATTAAGGGAGGAAATGAAGAGCCATAGTGAAATATTGAGAACTGTTGACTGATAGAAGTTGGAACGTTTGCATGTGCTCAGCTATGAATGAGGCTCCTGGTTAAGTGCCATAGTTCTCTGATAAAAACGCAGAACCGTCTAATTGCTTTTTGGCCTCTGACTGCAATCTGTCAAATCTTTAGCAGGTAAATAGGCTAAACAGTTACAGGCAGGGTAAAAAAAACAGAGTACCTTGTTTCAGTCAGACCAAATTAATGAGAAAAGTGGTGTGGGTTACAAATGAACTACATCCGTTCCTACACCAGCACGTACTGGAAAAATCCCACATCTCGTAATTGTAATAGCACTTAATGTTGCTTTCACAAAATTCATAATCTATATTAAGGGTACTTTCATCCATAAGCTCTATCCTCTTAATAATTGTAAACTACCATCATTTCATGGTGGGCCAGAAACGACTTTAAAAAAGTGTAAGCAAGTTAACACTTAATTTCTGAAGGTCGTTTTTGAAGAAGTCAATAAAATACTGTCTCATAGCAAAGTTTGCCATTCAGACCTGGCTCCTTTGGATTGTTAATCTTATGATTGAATGTTCAGTCGTAGAAGCTGCTGCATTTACTCTTATATAAAGTTATTTTAAACTTGTTGTTTGCTTGCTAAAGAAATTGCATGTGCTAAGGTTTCGATACAGGAAAACTGAACTCCCAAACAGAAACAAGACATGTCAGTGGCCACTTGCCTATAGAAGAGAGGGCCCAAATACAATCTGAATCAAGAGTCAATTAAACTGAAATAAGAGAAGATGTGCAGCCCCTGTTTTATAGATCATTTTTCTGATTCAAAATAGATTTGGCTCTCTAATACGATAAAGTATGGGATCGCAGAGGACATCAGTACTCAGGATGTCTTTTAGTCATCAGTTACATGAAATTCTGTGAGCTTTGAAGCATGGAATAATTCTCTTAATACCCAAAACTGGCTCCAGAGGAGAAAAAGAATATCCCCTCTGTCACATCCAAATCCACCATCATACTCAAAAATTATCCAGCATGTACTTTTTCAAAACGACTACTGTTTTAAAAACTAGGCTTCAAGATCTAGAATAGCTCTTGCCTGGCTTCTAATCAATCCTGGTGAAAACACATACCTCTCGAAGAAGAGTTGCTACAGACTAAACTCCTTTGTGATAGCAGCAAGACTAAGGTATGTCTTGGCTGAGTGTATGACAATTTTCCCTTCTGGTGTTAATCCGTTCCGTGTAAAGGGGGCAGATTTAGATTCTGTAAGGGCCAGGGAGTTTTAAAGCCAGTGTTGTGGAACTGAAAACAAAAAACACACAGACGTGACCGGACCATGGAAATCATTTCTAACCTCTGCTGGGTTTCTTGTGTTCAATCTGGCTGATAATAGACTCTAAGAAAGGCCAAGCAGGACATTTTCTTACGCAATCCTTTTAAAGAAATCTACTGTATTGCGATTAACCTCTCTAACCACTAATAATGGATTAGACAGTGCAGCAAGCATAGTGGGACCCAGAGGATAGCCTCTGTCTTTCCCAATTACTCACTTTTTAGTTGACAATGAGAATGTAGTGAAGGAATTCTGATGGATCACATTAAACAATAATATGATGCGGCCTCACCGATTCCCCCTGAATGATCTCAAATACATTATCCTTGAAGGAAACTAGTAGAAGAGCAGCCAATAAAAATTTACATTGAACATTTGCAGAAACTGGGAGTAGGGCCTACGAACAAATGCAGTCCTTGATATTCGACAGCCTTTGCCAAACACAAAAGGCCATAGATTCTACTTTATTTGACCTTTTTAATGGGTCTGTGGCCTTGAACTACACTTTTTTACTGATAAGTTAAGCTGCCAGAAGTATAGGTCCTTCATTCTATTTAATATGGCTTGGAGCTTTCCTTTCTGGTCATGTCACATTCTACATTGGTTTTTCCTATCGCACTACTACTCTGGGGGAAATCTCTATCTTCCCCGCTTTAATATCTCTGTTAGGCCCTTTCATTACCTCCTGCTTTAACAGTGTACTGTTTATTTCATTCGTAAACATACAATTACAATGTAATAGAAATAGTATAGGTTTGATAGTTGAATTGAAGAGAGATCCTTAGTCTACAGTTCAATGACCAGCAAGAAAACACTGAAAATCATCTCACTTCTAAAAATGTGAAGGTCTGTGGATCTTCTGCGATCACAAAAGCACAAATTAAACAAGTGGATAGAATGAGTGAATACCAATTGAAACTGTTCAAGTGCATCCTGCTCTTTGATCAATAATATTCCCTTGACAAACAATCCGGCGTTCTCCTAGGGTAGTGCTTGATTATTGCTTTGTTTTTCAAGTCCAATTAAGAACAGTGATACTTACTTTGTCACTAAGACACAAAGGAATGCCCACATAATTTCATACATGTGTTAGTTTCTCTGGTAGCAAATCAAAACTATTTGCTGCACATTTCTCTAGATCGCTTGTGTGACTGCATATGGGAAACAAAAACCAAGTGTCAGTTTTCCAGTCCACTTAAAATCTCATTTCCAATGGGCTAGTGCAGCTGTGAACTATATCTGGCCTACCATACAGAGTCACTGTCCAGTTCACTCAATCTCACCTCCAAGAGGGAAGTACTGCTATAAACTATTTCTGACCTACTGTACACAGCTACTATCTTGATTGAGATAACATACAGAAACACAAACAGAAGTTGGAAAAAAGTATATGATGGACAGGGATGAATATCAGTGCAAACATAAAAGGGAAAAACAACGAAGAGCCATGGCAGTGGCTTAAGTCTGACAAAAGAACATAGAAAACAAAATAGGGGTCACTTCACTGAGGTGATTAGAAAAACAGCAAAGCTAAGGCACAAAAGGGAGTGGAACGAAATGCGTGCAGATGATCATCACTTGGCAAAAGTTGATTTATAGCTTGTTGAAGCAGTGTGTCTCTACATCAAGGTGGCACCAGTTCGCAATGATTTGGAGTATTACAGAGTTGGACATTAATGTATGACTGTTCTAGTAAACTTAACTCCCTCTGGTACCATTAGTTTCCCAGGCTATTTGCTTGATGTGAAGTTTTCAATTTAAAGCTTAAACCAGGTTTCATGGATCTATGACATAGCAAACCTAATTGTATGTCTTTTGCAAATAATTATCCAAAACTATCTCTTACTGCTTCCAAAACGTAAATGTTACACAATACTTCATCTTGCCCCAGAAAGGGTAAAAATAAATCCATCCAATCCTAACTAGCACCTAAATAAAATTCATTAAGAACTATGAACTGAAACGTTATTTTGGGAAAGGACTCATAGGACCTATGCCATGAGCAAATGGACTGTCCCAGATCACACAACCATGGAGGCATTAATTTCTGCGCAACATGGCGGTGGAAGATTGATTATAGAAATGCAATCCCCAAACTACTCTTTAAAACCAGAGCTCTTACCGAACTGCCCAACCTCAGCCAAGGGTAACCTATCTCTTCTAAACTCTTGTGGAAGACAAGGCACACCAAAAATATCTGAGAAAATAAAATTAAATATCAGATGGCCCCCCTTTAAACAGTGCACCAATGACTGAGTCACAAACGTACAGTTGATGCTCATTTATATCAGTTGCTGCAAGAATGGGATGGATAAAAATATATGGACAACTAGCAACCACGGGAATATAATCTGTTATACTTATTTATGTTACCCTATAGACTGATCCACGTATTAGTGAACGGAATGAAGGACTGTCATGAAATAGTTATATCTGCCAAGGGATAGAAGGTGGAATGTTTACAGTTCAAAATTTAACAAATAACTTCGAGATGAACGCACAACTCCTAATTAAGTGCAAAAGATCACCTCTCGAATTGTAGAATTTTTCAGCATAACACATTGTCTGCTGCACGGTCATAAAAGATAACCTCCAGGAAGGAAGGTACATCAATTGTCAAAGATTGGGTAACTTGAAGTATTCAGGTTATTGGCATATCCCAAACTATGCTCACACCACTTATGGTAGGCATGGGGTGGCCCACATTTGCTATGGAACAAAGTGAAGTAGTTGGCTTTATTGCCAGCCAAAAAAGATTCAGCAGAAAGATCTTCTTGGTGGGTTCCTGGCAAAAGCTATCCGTCCCATCAAAAATGTAGTAGGTCACACCAAGCAGCCACCTCAAGGTACAGCCTCCAAAAGATATGAGGAGAAGAAAGAAGAGCAGGAAGAGTTGCCTAGGAAGATGGGAGGGTAGGAAGGGCCGCTAAGTTAGGAAGGCCACTATGGATGTGGCTCCACTGCAAGGCAGCCATAAATTTAGCAAACTTCTGAAGTCGACCGAGGCACTAGATTTTATTCAAAACGCATTGCATTCAGTAAGAGGGTGCAATAACTGCAAAGTGTTGCATGTAGCTCCCACTACAATATCTGATCAGGAATCAGTAAACAATAGCACTAAGCATGAAATGGAAAGCTATTTTCACCTTCTGACATCCCTTAAAATAACTTGAACATGAAGGTAAATGTAGCACAAAGTTTATCCTCTCATCTACATGTTAACTTCCTTCATTGAAAACAGTCATGAAACCATCAAAACATATCTCAAGAACATACTTGACTGCACAAGAGGAACATCAACATGCTGCACAAGATTCTGCCATTTAAAAGGAGGGCTGTTATCTGTGGGCAAAATAACCTTACTGTTTCTAAAGATATTCAGTCCCTAGCACTGCCCCTTGGGTTCAGCCAAACGTGTATGCTGCCCAGAGGAAGGGGAGACCTGCAGCATGGGCATTTCTCAAATGTCTCAGACAAAGATAGGATTCATCTTTAATGGAGTAAAAAAAAAAAAATAACTTTCAGCAGACAAGGAAAAACGGAAAAAACAAGACAGAAACAAATGCTATATAATCTTTCAGACGTTTTACTTAAACATTTAAAAAAAATATTTAAAAAAAGATTCTAGGAAAAGTTTTAAAAATGTATGTTTGCCATGTTTCCATTAATTTTTTTTTCACTTTTGGGTTCGACCTCCTATGCTCAAAACTAATACGCAATCTAAATGTGCAGCTCAGGGAACATGTTTTGACCCACCAGCATAAGACCTATCAGAGTTCCTAAGCTCCGATCCACTGCTTGACAGATGTTGTATAAAGCGCAGCCCTACTCTAGAGTACTTGGACATCACAATCTCCGAGATCAATGGGCAACTATTGCTAAGGCACTCACTGCAAGACTACCAAGTTTACTCTCTGAAAAGGGAGGGTTCAGTTTTCAAGAAAATCCTAAAGGTTGTTTCAGTCTTTTGAACTATTTCATGCAATTTGTTTTTTTACACCACTCATTTTCTTTCCTTTATATCTGGCATATCCCCCATTTTGCACAAGGGGCGAGGAATCTTCAATTACACCTCAATTCCTGCCAGATCTTTCTTCCATACCCCACCACATCAGACTGTGCAACCCTCCATCCCCTTTCTCTCAGTGAGCAGTTCTACCATTTTGAGCCTTTCCATTTTTCCACACTTCTTCCTTTTGAGATCTTCTCTTGTTTGCCGTCTCCCTGAGGCTCTGTTACTCCTCCTTATTTTTATGTGGATATTATATTCTTTGTCCTAATATTTGTGAGCTAACATTTCCCCTTTTAACCTGTGCACTCCAAAGAATCATTGGGCTTCGCCTCTTGAAATGTCTCACCAAGGAACCCAATTCAACTTCAATGTCTCCCCTCTCTGTGCTGTTATTTTTGGGACATTTACTTTTGTCGACTCTTTAATGGACTTTCCCTCTCCCATCATCAAAATTCCTTAACAGGGATGTACAACTCATTTATTCTTTTAGAAAATAAAATTTTTAATCGATGTTCAGAATACATTCATCTCCTGCTGGGCCTACCATGTTCCCACTTCCATAAACAGTGGCCTTTTTCTTCAACCTATTGTCTTTAGATCTTCCTGTCTCACCCTAACCCTTCGGTTGTACCCACATAAGAAGTTCACTATACAACAGTATATTGGAGATGGAATTCTTACAGAAAACAAACCATTCTATCTGCAGCGCATAAACCTTATAAAGGTAGTTGGGGCTGGAGAAGAGAGGGCATGTGGGGAACAGTGCGACACTGCCTTAATTGGCTTCTCTTTATGCAATAAATACAGAAAGAGATGGATCAGGTAGAGGGAGAAAGAGCTGGAGGGCACGGATTTCCCTCCCTACGTGCAGGTCCATTCCATATTTCTCAACAATGTCTACCCTGAAAAGCCTCCTGGGTTTCCTTCCAATTCTCATCCCACTTTCCTTGAATTCTGAAGGATGAAGCCTGGTGTGCCTTTCCATGTCCCGTTGAATATTGCAGCAAGTTCCAAATGGGCACCATGCTTACAGCTGCCATCACTTGCCTGTGATGTCAATAACATCATCATCTTTGCCTTCATCTTCGCTGGAACCCAAGTCAGACACTTCACCAAGCTCTGTGTTGCCAGAACCCTGGGGCTGCAGAGAAGTGCCACTTCCTGGGTAACCCGCGTGAGGCAACATATAACCCGGATAGGCAGGTGCCATGTTCCGGGGGAGATTGCTCGGCAGAACAGGATTTTGGAAGGGGCTAAACATTCTTGCATCAGGAAGGAGTGGCTGGGAAAAGGGAAGAGAGTAACTGGGCAGCATTCCTGCCAATGTAGGGTTCAGCATAAATGGTGGGAGACTGGCAGAGGCTGAGGTAGCAGCAGATGAGCTGGGGTTGCCGGCTGTCAGAAGAGGGTCTGTAGTCCCAGGAAATGCCAGATGGGAGTCACCAAGCATGTGAGGCAGCTGGTAGTACGAGGAGCTAGAGTTGCCGTACATCTGGTTAGCAAGTGGTGCAAAAGGGTTGTTTATGTTATGGTTCAGAGAGACAGATGGCATTGCATAACCACTAGGCACAGAATACCCGTGGTCATAGGACTGATGTTTGCTCTGCTGCCTCCCAGCATGCTCCTCAACTGAAGGTGACAGAGACTTTCTTTTTTTCCCTCGTAGGTCCAATGCCAAAAGGCTGTCGCTGGCACCGGAGAGGGAAGATGACGAAATAGGTTGATTCATACATTGGATTGAAAGTCGATGAGAAGATGAATTGCTACTATTGTTG
Source organism: Lissotriton vulgaris (assembly GCF_964263255.1). NCBI lineage: Eukaryota > Metazoa > Chordata > Amphibia > Caudata > Salamandridae > Lissotriton > Lissotriton vulgaris. The sequence continues at coordinate 979,475,052 of NC_141697.1, forward strand.
GCCTGAATAGAGCTGACAGATGATCCATGGTGTGTTTCATGTGTGGTAGCTGCTTCTGCGTACTGCTGCAGCTCATTGAGGATCTGGGGGCTGTCCGGTGAGAGTGGCCGGGAGAGATCCTCAGTATTGTCGGCTGTGGGAGATGAAACACTGTGTCTACCATTGCTTGTAGATTCGACAGAAGGACCCTGGGAACCTGTGAGTAGGAGACACAAAGACATTCACAATGAAAGAGGGGACAACAGAAGCATTGTAAAACTTGTAGCTAGAAACTCAACAGACAAACACACAAACAAACCTAAAAATTAGCTCTTTTGTTTAGGAAAAACATTTTTGCTGGTAAGTGATAGTCTGTGGCAGATTAATACTATTTTACAGACTAGGCATCTCTATAGACTGATATTTCATAGAGTGAAATGTACTATAAGTTGAATAAGATATTTCAAACAAGCCAAATTTGGTAGCAGAGCGTATATGGTTCAGGCTGCCCCAGCCTATAAGCCTTAATATGATTAAATTTGGGCTGAAGTTAAAACCTATGGCTTTCACAGTGCAGTCCATGCATGCCTTTGCTCACAGCTGGATACATATTTTCTCATTTAGACTGAATTCTCAGTGCCAAAATGTAGTGTGTGCCAATTACACACTTGATAAATGCCAAGCATAAACATTTGGGAGATTCCATCTTGTGTCCTATATGCTCTCGATGCAAGATAATGTGACATACACTGTAAGCATCTGTTCGTAGTGTCTAGTACTGTAGACTCACATGCTCTACATATTATTGCCATTTAGTGTTGGGCTTGGATGTGTGCAAGAAGTCTTTCATCGACTAGTCTTTAGAATCACAAGAAACAGTGACTCCTCTTTAGCTGGCAATGTGCATAGGCATCAACTCTATGTTAGATTGTTATCCGCAAAGCAGATCAGAGTAGTATGGAATTGTGAGTTGTAGGAAAGTGTGCCTTTTTGACAGGGTCATCCACACTTTTAGCCTGATATTTGTTTCAGTTTGGACAGCAGGTGCACTAGGTTTCTGCTAACCGGGTCCTAAGTGCCGGATCTCTTTCCCTAAACTGTTCAATTGTTCCCCCAATTGGCAATACCTTTGACATCCCTGTAAGTCCCTAGTAAATGGTACCCTAGGTACCTATGGCATGGGTACTAAAGAGGGTCCCTAAAGACTGCAACATGTATTGTGGTGCCCTAAGGGACCCCCTCAGCTGACTCATACAGACTGCCATTGCAGGCTGCATGTCTTGGTACAGACAAAAGTGATAACACGTCATTGCACACAGCTCTGTGTGCCATGCCTGAAGACACTGCACACAGTATAGGTGTGTTTCCACTAAAGCAGGCCTTCCAGCCCTAAGGCAGGGTACACTATAGTACATAAGTGGACATATCTGCATGAGCAGATATGCTATTGTGCTGGTCAGTTCAATTACTGCCATTCCAAGTGACCAGGTAAGCCATTTTAAGTACATGTGGTGGGCACTGGTAATAAATCGAGTTCCACAGCTACATGATGGCTTCACTGAAACCAAAGATGTTTGTCATCCAACATGTTGTATTAAGAAACGCACACCGATTCCAGTGATGGATTCATTAATACAGGAGCCCAGAGGTAAAACCTACCACCTACTAGTGTGCTGGCTAACTTGTTCCGACTAGCCTGCAACCACATTTGAGTTTCTGACCCCAGGGGTGAGGGTGAGGGCCCACGCTCTCAGTAGGTCAGGCACAAAGCCTGTCCGGCAGAGGGTGTTTACACCCCCTCTAACATGATGACCTGAGAAGTAGCATTCCAAGGCAGGGAGCTTCAAAGAGCCCCCTGTCATTGGTTTACATGCCTGGCTTTCCTCAGATGTGAGGGGATGTCAACCTACCTTAGTAGTCAGAGAGGAATGTCCACCCTCAGGCTAGTTCAACCCCTAAGGTGGGCTAACTGATGTGGATGCATCATTTTAAAGTCTGCCATCTTTGTGATAGTCATGCCCACTTCCAAAAGGACATGGTCATAGGGGACATAGTGACCCAGGGTGAGTAACCCATTGGACACTACCCTACACTCTTCTAACAACCCTAAATTTAGTATTTAGGGGAGACCCTGGTACAAGGAAATCAGAACCTGCTGACCTGCAAGAAGACAGACAAACCCTGAAGAGTTGCAAAAGCAATAACAAAAGACCAGCAACTGACTTGGCGTCAACATTGTCGGCCGGCCAGCCTGCTGTCCTCGACAATTGCACCAAAGACAACTCATCCTGCAGCTGCTGTGCCTCTAAAAGCCTGGGATGACTTCCAGTATTCACCCAAGACACAGGAACTCCAGTGGCAAGCAAGCAGAAGAACTGAGAAGACTCCGGTTTGCCAAACACCTGACACCGGAAAGCACCACTGCACCTGTGCCCCCTAGCTCGAGTTGAAGTGGGCCAAAGGTGTCAGCATGGTCTCCAGAGTCAAAGCCAACCTGGGTTTGCCAACTGTAGACTTCCTAACGTCACCTGCAGCCTCTTTGTGCATGCTCCGTATACCAAGAGTATCTTCGGTGAGTGAAACCACACGTCTCAGGACACCTCTGCACCCGGCTGCCCCAGTGTGAGGAGAAGAGGACCAAGGTGTCTTCACGTCTCTGAGCATCGCAAGACCCCTGCCCCCTATTTGATTCAGCAGGGCTGACCCCCAAGTCCAAACCTGCAGACTCTTTTTAACTGGAACGAACCCCATGGACTTCATCAAGGGACCCAATGCTGTATTGCACCTCTACTGCCGAGGTGACCTGTTGGTGTTGCCTTGGACCCTACTTCAGAAATTGCACGAAGTGTCGACTTTTTAATAGTGTAAATATTTCTAACTGGAAACAAACTTACTCGATAGTGACGATTTTGGTGCCTAAATATATATATAAAGATATGTCATTTTTAAAATTTGGTGTGGATCTCCTTATTGAGTCGTGTGATCCATTTATAGACTGTGTGTACACTGTCAATGTCTAACACGCCTCTCTGATAAGCCTATGGCTGCTCGACCACCCTACTCCCTAAAAGAGAACCTTGGGATTGCTAGAGCAAGCTCCTGTTAACTTACACGGGATACATGGACTATTTGCGCAGTATACCTCTTGTTGGTATACTATATAAAGAGTCAGCTTCCTACATGAGTGCACATTAAATCATGCACATATGTATTGCACAAAAAGGATAATGACTTAAGGAGAAAAGAGAACTGTGATCAGAGCCAAACGTGCCTGGAGAGGAGGGTGGGTGCATGTGAATCTACATCACTACATGTTACAAACAGCTGCTTACAAGGTAAGTAATATTTTCCATTTCTTAGTATGTGTTGCTATAGATACGCATGTTCTTCTGAGACTGCAAAGCAGGACCCTCAATAAGCAGAGACTAGCGTGTGGATGATTGTACACGTAATTGCATTTATATAATGCTTACTACACCAGACGAGGCATCAAATCGCTTTTCAGCGAGTAGCACGTGTGAGAAAGTGGCTCTATAGATACTGGCCCAAAGTAAGGTACAGTGTGTATAGAGACCACAAACCCCAGAGGTATAACAGAGGTTATAGTCAGGCTGACCTTACTCTCAAAAGTGGTAGCTCGGTTGAGCAGTATGGCAGTACCAGACAACAGTGTTAAGTATTTGTTGTACACACTCAGTCAGCAAAAGGTTTCACACACTCAAGGACTAAACTCCAGGCCAATTGTTTTTATATCAAAAGATATAGTTGTTTTATTTTTAGAACCAACAGGTATCAAAATATACTTTTCTCAATTATGAGTGATATCAGGTAATTACTTTGCAGAAAGGTAATAACTTTGCAAACACAATAGGTACAGGGATTGCAGTAGGCAACACAATTCTAAACACAATTTAACATTGAGCTCAATGGGTTTGTCTACAAAAATGCAGTTGTAGATTACTTTTGTAATTCTAGGACTGGATCCTAGATTAAGTCCAGGGGTGTAAGCTGAAAACAGTTTAGTAAAAACGTTTTGGTTATTGCAATGCTTTTAATAGAATATAAAGGTATTTTAAAAGTTCACAATTAGAAACTTTTCAGTGAAAATCTAGCAATGTTATCCAACAGGAGAAAATTCAGGTTACAGGTAAAGTACGTTCTCGTTACTTTTGTAATCCAGTACTGGGCTCCTAGGTCCAGCACTGGGATCGCTACTTACGACAAATAAGTAATTACGTTTCAGTAGTTGGTACGATTTTTAAGGAATATTTCAAGTTTTCAAAAGTAGACACTTGGAAGAAATTTCACAGAAAAGCAGACAATGGGTTCCTATGGAGAAAATTCAGGTTACAAGTAAACCCGGTTAGGATTACTGTTGCGGTTCAGTACTGGGCTACAAGGTACAGTACTGGCTTCTCTCCTGATCACAGGTAGTACTTCGGTATTCGGCCAATTTTATAGGAATATTTTAGAGCTTCAAAACTTCACACTTAGAAGATTTTTCGAGTCAAACCAGTCAATGTTATCCTATGGCAGGAAAGTGAGTTATCGGTTTCCAGGTGAGTACTCGTCCAGTGAAGTCAAGGTTCTGGGCATAGACTCAGGGGTCCCCCAGAGTCAGGTAGGTACAGTTGGTACACCCTCCTTCCTGACGTAGGGTTTCCCGCCAGAGTGGGGGGTCAGAACCGGTGGGGGCCAGTTGCTGGGTACAGCAAATGGTCTGGAGAAGCTCACAGACGAGGCAGGCCTTTAAAGCTTCCCCCTGCCCATCCTGGGGGAATAGACCTAGCACCTCGCCCAGGATGTGCATTGTTGCAGGCCCAGGAGAGCGGGGGCTCTCCACCCAGGGGTCCAGCAACATGTCTGCTGTGTGGCAGCCTAGGCAGCCTCTCGGTCCAGATGTGGATTGTAGGTTAGCTTTCAGGGGGCATCTCTAAGATGCCCTCTGGTGCATTTTACTTTAAATCTCACACTGGCATCCGTGCGGGTTTAATGTCCTGAGAAGTTTGATACCAAACTTCTCAGTCTTCAGTGAAGCCATCATTGTGCTTTGGAGTTCGTAATGTCGACCTCCCAGCACCATATACTCTTAATGGCAGCACTGCACTTACACTGCCCAGGAATGGCCCTCGGTACTGTAAGGGCACAGGGCTCATGGACCTGTGCCCACACCACTGGCATAGGGCACCCAGCTAGAGGGGTGACTGAGGTATGCCAGGGCAGTGGGCATGGCACACAGGGATGTGTGCCATGTCGACTCTTTGTTTAGTTCTGTACTTAGACACTCAGCCTGCAAATGCAGGGTGTGGGTGTCAGGGTACAGGGCCCCTAAGGGTGGCACAATAAGTGCTGCAGCCCTTAGGGGTCTTCTCTGGTCACCATGCCCTGGGTACCTAGGGTACAATTTACTAGGGGCTGACAGGTGGCCAGAGATGCCAATTGGGTTTTAGTTTCAACAGCTTTAGGGAAGGCACACAGGCCCATGGTACCTGGTTGCAGGAGCCCAGGGCACACTCAGTCAAAGCACATCAGCAGTTCAGCAAAAAGTGGGGGCATACCATGGAAGAAAGAGGGCACTTTCTCAGAGCACGCTACTCCAGAACCCAAAAAGGATCAATGGTGAATTAGTATAGGGAAATATGAAATTAATTTGAGCGGGGGGCACGTGATTCTGTTAGCTGGATTGAAAAGGATAGTGAAAATATAGAAAGTGTTTATTTGGAAATCACAGCAGTAAGAGGAGGGTTGTGTTGTACAAAGGAGAGATGGAAAGGGGGAAGAGTCTCTAGAAGTGGATTTGAGCGAAAAATTAGGTATCTGATGAGTGTAGGAAGGATTTATGCTATTTATTCATAAAGTTTTATATAGCGCAAACTAGATCCCATTGGACATCAGAGCGCTTTACATTAGGAAGGAAAGGAAGGACAATAATGAAAATACATCAACAGGTAGGGATAAAAACAAGCATGATCACAGATTACACGACAAGTGCCACAAGGAGGTCATATTAAACAATTGTACAACAGTAGCGAAGGAGGGGCATAATAGGTCATAAAGAAACGTAGTAGTAAATGATGGTACAATGGAAACATGAGAGAAGGTTATAGAAAGGCTTGTTTGGGAGATCTGATTAGTAAAATAGGTTTGAGATAATGCAAGGAGCAGTAGAGAAGGGAAGTCTTCAAAGGATTATTTTGGGGATCATAGTAGTAGAATGGGGTTTGGGATGAGTCAGAGAATTTAGATAGATGATATATTGATAGGTATAGGGTGAGAAATAAGGTCGAGCATGTGCCTGGAATGAAGTTCTTAGGACCGTCTGGCCAACTGATTCCTGTTGCCGGGATAGAACATCCACATAATAGTGCTTAGTAAATGTGTGGGGTTGGCTTGCATATGTCAACTAGGGGAATGTTCACCAAGAAGGCCATAGTAGCAGCATTCTTTAGGGCAGAGTTGCCCTAGGTGTAATTGGGGGAGTTCTCTTGACTTTAAGAAATAACAAGACTGAATACAGTTAACTGCACATCTATAAATCCCAGCTTTGAAAATAGCCTGCCCCTGGTGAGGCTTTGTAAAGGCTATGAACAATTGGTCAGCCATGCAAAAAAGTTTACTACTTTCTATGGAATAGCTTAGGATGTAATAGAGGCTCCAAAGTGATCTCTTTATCAAAGATGAACCTCCACTTCCATGACAAAGTCTTTGTTTGCTTTGGTGGAAACTTTGTAATGATTTTGTGTATTTGGGGATGTATGAACGGACGTTTCTGTAAAACATCAAGCCTTTCCTGCAGGCATGGGAAGTCTTCGCAGCCTGCCGCCAGGAGAGCCGAGTGGTCTCTTGGAGCCAGCAGTGGTTTCAATGTCAATTTTCAATTCAATGTCAAAACATTTTCAATGTCAATTTTCAAGCGCTAAGAGACCTGGCGGTGATTTAGCACTATAAAAATCGCAAATAACATAACATAACATAACATTTTTGGTGCTGAGGTTTCTGTGTCAATGGAGATTTTGGTGCTGATGCAAGTTTTGATGCTGGCGCTGAATGCCCTTTTGACTTCACAGGCATGATCAGAATCTTCTTCCTTAAAGGACGGTTGGTTCGATGCCTGAAGGAGAGAACGTTTTTGGCTCAGAAGTCTTTGGTCAGTGCAGACTAAGGCCCGAAGACCGTGGTGACCTGGATCACTGTCTTTTAGGTATGGGCTCGAAGCCCAGTCCCTATGGTGTTCATGCTCGGCCTCTGGCGGTTGGGCTGGATCAAACTGAGTTTTGAAGGGAAAGGTAATCACTGTTGACAGTTTCGCCAATCTGCAAGGCACTTGTGTGCTACTGTTGTTCCTCCTCTGACTCGCAGGAGAAGCCTTCCTCATCCTTCCTCTAGGCTTGGAGATGACTGTAGGAGCTGTGCTTCTCAGGTCTGGCTTTTTCTTTCTCCTCTGCATCGACATGCTCCTTGAAGGCATCGGGGGTGCCGTCAGACTCCTGACTCTGCATCCTCCGATGGACACACCAACGCTCATGGCAGAACCGAAGTGACTTTTTGGACTAAAAGGCGAGGCAGACCTTGCACGTTGTTTTGTCGAGGTCAGGGGAGAGACAGCAATAGCAGACCTGATGGTGCTTGCTCCACAGAAATTTAGAGTAGCACTGAGGAAAGTATTGAAAGGGTGTCCTTTCCAGTACCGTTGACAAATTCTAGCTAATTAAACTTATGGGACAAGGGGCACAAGCTCCGAAGAGGGACTAAGGCCCCGAAGGTGAGCCATCGAAGGTCAGTGTTCGCTACACTGCTTTGGCGCAGAAACAGAATGGTTGCTGTGTGGAATGTTTTCCGGTGCTACCGGAGTCAATTCACAAAATCGGCAAGAAGGAAAGTGCTTTGGGCTCCAAACTCAAAGCCCTTTGGTACACATCCGAACCAGATGGCTGGAAAAAACACAATCTAATAGGATCGGTGCCCATGCACATAGCCAGCTAAGGGGGAGTCACTATACATAGTCACTCAAAACATTTCTTAGAAGAAAAAATTGCAAACGTCTGAAATCAACACTAGATGGCAGGAAAATGCATAGCAAGTGTATCTACTGTAACATATGCTACAAACTTAATCTTTCTAGTCAGGGCCAAAACTAAGATTCAAATCTTTGGAATGACTATGCCGTGCTGACTGTCAAATTGTGCAAATCTGTGGTTTCTTGGAATCTGTGTTGAACTTTTTTTTTTTTGATTACTCAACCTCCTAAAACATTCTCCCTTTTTCCTCCTATTTCGCTTGCATCTCCTTCTTTACCTATCTTTTTTAATCTGCTGCTGTAACCCACTCTTTTCCTGCTCTCCGCATCCAACCTTGAGGGGGGCCTGTTCTTAGCCCACATGTGCCTCATCTCTTCCCCTGGCTGCCCCCCCCCTTTTTCCATTACCTATCCCCATTTCTTTTGCTAACAATCTGCCGTGTGATTGGGCACTGTTCTTACCTCAGCTTTGTCTCCTTTTGACCTCTTCTCATACTCCTTGCCTCCCACCATTTTCCTTCACATTGCCCTTTCGATCCCAGAAGGACCCTATAGGTAATTAACAAACAAATGACTTGCCTTTGGTGGTAGAGACTATCTAACCGCAGATTCCTCACGTTAGAATATTACACTGGCATCGGATTGGTTCCGGAAACGTTTTTAAGCAGTACCTTTGCTCGCCAGCAGGTAGCTCCGACAGCTATGCGCTGACGAAGGCCGCACCGGATGTGATGTGCATAGGCCCAAATAGGCTCCAACCATAGACATTTAAATAAGTTACTTTCATACTCTTCCCCGCCCACAGATGCGGAACCAAAAACAATTGGCAGTGTGCAGATTCCTAGACTGAGACATTTTTAGATGCCAAGGCCAGGGTCTGTGTGGAGTATGAAGTCAGAGTCTCTACTTGAAACGGTATTACCAAAGGTGAGTAACTTGTTCTTCTGATAGAGACTTCTATTTGTAGATTCCTCACCTTAAAATAGACCCTAAAGTAATACATGCAAGGAGGGGTGAGGGGCAAAAAAAAAGTTGTTTGGGTGAGCAATTGCAGAGTACAGCTGTACAGACGTTCAAACAGGTAACACATAAGCAATGTAAAATCAAATTCAGGTCCCATTGTGGCGTAATAAAAGGAGAAGGGGGAGACAAATGCTGCAGCCCTTTCAAAAAAAGCATCACAATGAGGGATTTGAAGAGTGACGGATGATCTGGCAACAGCAAAAAACCTGAGAGGGCCGAAAGATACCTCTAAAGAGTGCCAAAAGCAAAGCCATGCTGGGCCAGGAACGCAAACAAAATGACCAAGTTACTTTACTTCAGTAACGCTATATCTGTAAGAAACAGTTAGTGATAGATTCCTTACCTTAGAATTACCCCCAGGCGTCAGACTGGATCGGGAAAGTTTGTCAGCAGTACCTCTGCGCGTCGGTAAGTGTTGTTGTGCGGCTCCGCATACGTTGTTGGCTTCGTAGTCGCCGAGAAGACGTCGTCGGAGCTACTTAGTCGCGCCCATGCGTGCCGATGTCGGTTCTGTACACGACTTTCCGTGCCAGGAACTCAGAGCCATGCAAGATACTGACCACTGGTGCATTGAAACTAGGGCCCTGAAAGGGATGACTTCAACCCTAGAAATCAGTTTGCAGACGGGAAGGGTGGGTGGGGCGGTAAGGAATCTATCACTAACTAATGTTTCTTACAGATATATTGTTACCGAAAGTAACTTGTTCATCTGAAAGAAACAGGTTAGTGATAGATTCCTTACCTTAGAATAGATACCCCAGGAATACCAACCCCGGTGGTGGGTCTGCGAACCAAGATCACACCAGAAAGTCATAGAGAACAGAACGGTCAAATAAGCAGTCTCTCCGGACTTGACTGTTAAGGCAATAATGCTTAGTAACAGTGTGCAGCGAGGCCCACATGGCTGTCTGACAGATGTCTTGCAGGGGGACACCACGTGCCAATGCAGTAGTAGCTGCCGTCGCCCTTGTAGAATGGGCGAGCAACCCCACTAGAGGTTCCGCTTTAGCCAGAGAATAACGGGCCTTGATATACAAGATGACCCAGCAGGAAGATAGTCCTCTTGTGTACAGCCCAGTCTTTCTTGGCACCTACGTAGCCAACAATGAGCTGGTCATCCACCCGCAACGATTTAGGTTGAATGAGAGATCACGTTTTGGGTCCAGACGGTGGAGCCTCTCTTCCTCTCTGGAAGGGTGCGGAGGCGGAAAGAAAGTGGGCAAGGTGATAGTTTGCCCGATGTGGAAAGCAGTGACAACCTTTGGCAAGAAGGAAGGGTGAGTGCAAAGCACAACCTTATCCGGATGAACCGACAGAAAGGGAGGCTTACAGTAAAGAGCCTGGAGCTCACTCACGCGCCTAGCGGAGGTGATGGCAACCAGGAAAGCAGTCTTCAAAGTCGGTAAACACAGAGGACAGTTGTGAAGTGGCTCAAAAGGAGCGTGCATCAAATAAGTAAGAACTCGATTCAAGTCCTACTGCAGCATACCAAACTGTATAGGAGGGAAAAGGTGTGTAATGCCTTTGAGAAATCTATTTACAACAGGGGACTTGAAAAGAGAGGGCTGATCAGAGAGCTTGAGAAAGGCTGAAATCGCAGAAAGATAGCCCTTAATAGTGTCCAGAGCAGAGCCCTGCTGGGCCTGAGAAAGAAGGAACAAAAGGACTTGTGAAAGAGGGGCAGAAAGGGGATTCACAGCCTTCGCTGTGCACCATGCCACAAATTTGTTCCACCTGCAGGCGTATACCGATTTAGTGGAGGGACGCCTGGCTGCCAGAATATCATCACAGGCTTAAGGTGGCAAGTCAAATGGAATCAACTGTCGCCGCCCAGTCTCCACGCATGTAGGTGGAGGCTAGACCGGTTCGGGTGGAGTACCGTCCCTTGCTGCTGCAACAGAAGATCCTCCCGAAGAGGCAGTCGGATCGGGGGATCCATGCTCATACTGAGTAGCTCGGGATACTAAACACTTCGAGCCCAGTCTGGGGCCACAAGAATAACTTGGGCCTGGTTGCGCCTGATCTTCTTCAGCACTTTGGGTAGAAGTGGTATAGGGGGAAAGGCGTACAATAGAACGCAGCTCCACTTGTGACGAAAAGCGTTGCGGAGCGAGTGCCACCATGGAAATTCCAACGTGCAGAAGAGTTGACATTGTGCGTTCTCTTCGGTGGCGAATAGATCTAACCAAGGCTCTCCCCACTGTTGAAAGAGTTATTGCTCCACCTCCGAGTGCAGAAGCCATTCATGATCCATTATGCACCTGCTGCTGAGTTTGCCCGTCCTGGCGTTTAAGGACCTGCCAAGAGTTGAGCCGTCAAGGAAATGCCTTGAGCCATGTCCAGAGATGCAGAGCCTCCTTACATAGGGTCCACAACCCCACCCGCCTTGCTTGTTGCAATACCACATGGCAGTGGTGTTGTCTGTGTACACCTGCGCAACTCTCCCCTCGACAGAGGGAAGGAATGCCTTCAGTTCAAGTAGGATCGCCTGGAGCTCCAGAAAGTCAATATGGAGCCTGGACTCCACTGGAGACCAGAGGCCTCTGAGCTTTGCCTCTCTCATATGGCCGAGCCTCCTTACATAGGGTCCACAACCCCACCCGCCTTGCTTATTGCAATACCACATGGCAGTGGTGTTGTCTGTGTACACCTGCACAACTCTCCCCTCGACAGAGGGAAGGAGTGATTTCAGTTCAAGTAGGACCGCCTGGAGCTCCAGAAAGTCAACTTGGACTAATTCCCTATACTAACTTTTAAATCTATGTCCCAGTAATCAAATAATAAAAAAATGTTGGATACACTGAAAACATTTTTAATCCTTCACCACCATTTAATTTATCCTCACTGCACGCCTGAACTCACAAGAAAACCCGCTCCGCAGTAGACCTGGCGTCGAAGCACACTAAAGAGGCACTCTGCCTCTTTAGTGGGGCCTGATGATGAAGCATTCAGAAAAGGGGGTGGTGATGAACAGAGTGTCTGAATTAAGCAGACCACTCTTACCCAGTCCAAAGATCAGGGCTTGATCCATCACCGTTTTTTAGCTCACTGCACCATCCCAGCTCAGAACCTGGCTACATGCAAATTAGTCTGTCCCTGGCCCAGTGCATCATGGGAACAGGGCAGACCAGACTACCAAGCCAATTCTTCACTGGAAAGGAGACAAGCTTCCGGGGACCGGGGTCTGGCATTTCAGCCGTCGTCGGCCCGGCTTGCTTGAACCCTGATGGTGCAGTGAGCAAGGGACTCGTGTCTTAAGCATGTCACCACCAGGTTGGTGAGTGAGGGCTTTATTAACTGACCTAAGTGAGGCCAGTTTCCTTTTTCTGTTGCTCCTTTTTTGTGGCTTTATGAATTCCATAGGACACTCTTTTCTTGTTTGGTAGACTTGTAAATGTAAATGTAAATGTAATGGTGTCTTGTAAAGCGCATGTATCACCCCGCCATGGGGTATCTCAGCGCTGTAACCGCTGGGGAACCCGTCCTGGCTTTCCCTGTGAGATGGTCTCTGCTGGGTATCTCCAAGGTGAAACCAGGCATCCCCGGCGTATGTGGGGGGCCGTTGTGGAGATAAGGCAAGCTAATGCCCAGAGTTGCCGAGTGTGATCCCTGGTTAGAGTTGGCACCGAGGCGAGAATTATCGAGTCCGCTGACCCTGGTGCACGACCCTGCCGCGTCGGGAATTGAACCCTGGTCCCAGGCCGTCCTCTGCTTCCGGGTCTGCCGCCTCCAACCAGTGAGCCACACCACTCCACTTAACCGGGGAATAAGAGTGTTCCATAACTCTCCCTATCTCTCTTTTTGTTGTAATACGTTGATGGAGAACCCCAGCAAATGCAGGAGGTCGGCCGTAGTCTGGAGGTGGGAGAATACTGCTGGGCGAGCCCGCCTTCAACAGCCAGTCGTCGAGATAGAGGAAGACTGAAAGACCTGATATACGCAGATGAGCTGGGACCACCACCATCACTTTTGTGTACACCCTAGGGGCGCTGGTAAGGCCGAAAGGGAGCACGGTGAACTGAAATTGCTTGTGGCCTACCGTGAAACTCAGGTAACGCCGGAGGGCCGACATACAAAAATAGGCGTCCTGCAGTCCAGCGCTACCATCCAGTCTCCAGGGTCGAGGGCAGACCGGAAGGAGACGTTCAAAATGTTAATACTAGCTCAGGTCCTGAGGAAGCAGTTGACGTTCTTGAGATCCAAGATAGGACTCGCAGACCTCTGTCCTTCTTGGGCACCAGAAAGTAGTGGGATTAGCAATCACGACCTACTTCTGGGGCAGGAACTCGCTCGATAGCTCCCTTGGCCAAGAGAGCCGTAACTTCTTGTTGGAGACAGGTAACATGATCCTCCGACATGCAATGGTACTTAGGAGGCATGGATGGAGGAGTAGTTTCGAAGGGGAGGGAGTAGCCCCTTCGGACGATCTGCAAAACCAACCTGTCCGACGTGATGGTGCGCCAGTGCCAATGGCGAATCCTGACACCCAATGATGATTGGTGGCTCTGAAAGGTCGGACTAGGAGGGTTTGAAGGCAGCTGGAGAAGGGGCGCCGGTGGACTGGCCCGTTCGCTGGCCCTCAGACCCACGTCGGTGGGTCCCTCATCACCGGCCACGCAGTGGCTGGACAGCTTGCGTCGGCCTGTGGTCCTGGGTGGAACGTGGCAGGGCACCCCATCTGTAGCCTCGAAAGGAGTGAAAAGCAGACTGTGGCGGGCGGAGAGGCCAAAGGACTTGGCCATAGCCCTGGACTCTATGAAACGCTCTAGCGTGTTGTCTGCTTTATCGCCGAACAGGCGACGGCCATCAAAAGGTATGTGCAGCAAGGTAGCCTGGACATCCCCGGAAAAGCCAGATGACCTCAGTCAGGCGTAGGGTTAAATGGCTACCAACATTGAAATCGTTCTGCCTAGTGAGTTGGCGGTGTCCAGTCACCATCTTATAGTAAACTTGCCAGCATCTCTCCCCTCGGCGACTGCACGGGAAAGCAAGGCCTGGGCATCATCCGGGCACTGTGGCAGCACCTGCACTACCGTATCCCACACAGAGTGGGTTTAATGGCCCAAGAGACATGCGTTTTTTACCGACTGCAGTCCCAAGCTGGGGGAAGACAACATCTTCCCAAGATGGTCCAGCTTTTTGGATTCTTTATCAGGTGGTGCGTTAGGGAATGTGCCTTTGGATGTAGAGGCTTGGACCACCAAGTTCTCAGGTGTAGGGTGTTAGGAGAGGAAAGAGGGGTCACTGGGGGAAGGTTCTTAGGCCACAGTTCCCTTGTAGCGTAATAACGATGCCTCTCATAGAAATGATGCTCCCAGCGTAGGAAGTGCGGCTGCCCAGGCGCTGCTGGTAATGCTAAAAAATGCCCCAGTGTCAATTACCAAGTAATTATGTCCCCGTAGGCCGGTCAGTGAAGGACGGTTCCCAGCCAAGCACAAAGCTCACACTCCAGGTACCCGGCCAACCCGCACTCCGCCCCCTTGCAGCAGCCTGGTTGCACTGAGGCGTTACCTGGGGTGGTGGTTGCGGGCGCGGGTGCGAGGGTCCTCTCCCCCTGGGGCCTCGGGCTCAGCAGGCGCTGCACGGGTGGGGGTCACGGCCACACAGCGCTCCTTTAGCACAGCGCTTAACAGTGCCTCCAAGTCCGGGGCAACGACGGAGCCTCCTGCCACGCAGCGCTTCGGTTCTCAGCGCTACACAGCGCGCTCCGGTCCCAGTGGCCTCAGGTCCAGTTTCAGTTGGCTTGCGCCAGAAGCAGAGGCAATCACAGAGCCCTCAGGAGGATCACGGGCAAGCAGTGCTGAGGGCAGGCACAGCGTTGCAGGTCAAATCTTGAGAGTGTTGTTGCTGTTCCAAAGGGCAGTCTTTAAAACGCTGTGGTCCAAGGACAGGTAGTTTCCTTTAGCTTAAAAAGGGTGAAGTCCCAAAAAGGCAATCTTTAAAAGGTTGAAGACTCTTTAAAATGTGGTTCAAAGAAAAGTAGTTCCTTTGGGATGTTGTGGAGACACTCTGGTGGTGATGTTGCAGTCTCCCATGCAGGGCAGGATCAGCAGACAGTAGGTCAGCTCAGCAGGTTGTGGATCAGCAGTTCCTTGGAGCAGTCAGCCTCCTTCCCAGTGGCAACCCTCTTGCTCAGCAGTCCTCAATCCAGCAGGGATTCTTCCAGGTTCAGCAGTGTAACAAAAATGAGAGGTCATGCCCCTCCCTTATATATTCTACAGTCCAGGGGCTAGAAAGTGGTGGAAGTCTCTGGAAGAGTCTGGGGGCAGGGGCTTCTGGAAGAGTCCAGGGAGTGCTGGTATGTTCCCTGCCTTCCCTGACCTAGCTGTCACAGTGACGAGAGACAGGCCGTTAAGGCTACAGTGGGCAGCCCATCACAGCTCATCCCAGGGAAGAAGGTGTGAATCACCACTCCCACCTCCCAACCCAGGCAGGCTATCAGTATGCAGAGGGGAGGGGGGAGTCTGCAGAGCCTAATCTAAGTGTAGGCAGGAAAAGGTCCACTTTATAAAAGTGGGATCCCTAGCGTAGTAATGCCCAAACCCTATATATCATTGGAAAGGGTTCCCCGCCCCAAGTCCAACAAGACCAAACATGACAGACTTTTTAGGTCCCTGTCAGAAGTTATCCCATAAGGGGAGGTTCCCAATATTAGCTTATGGAGGATTAGCCTTACTGCGGTAGCAGTGGCTTGAGGCAGATATGCCAGCCTCACAATGTTTTAGGGGAGAGCACCCGCACCTCTGCACTGTTTAGCAGTGGTAAGGCGCCCAGAGTCCTAAATCCAACAAAATGTAAGGTAAAAATGGGAGGCAAACAGGGCAAAAATGTAGGGAGACCACCCTAAGGCTAACAGGTCTAACATAGGCACAATTCGCATTGCCCTTATATAGCCATAGGATCCCGGTCCTTATTTAGGCATTAGCCATGCTATCCAAATACAGGCATGGTCACCTAAATCCGCCCACCCCAATGTCACAACAAGTTCTTAGAAAACAGACCTTTAAGCTGTTGGGAGTTTCTCTAGCCGAGAACTATTGATTTCTCCAATAACTAATTTATTATGCATGAACCGCCATACCCCAAGGGTTTATTCATGACGTCTTCCTCTGCCTGACTTTACGTCAATGCAAACATTCCTAAGCACCTTCCAGGTATAAATATACCTTCCCTTAACAATGGCAAACCACGGCTCGGCTGTACAGCTCGATACGACTCGCCACGGCAAGCAAGGAGGAGACCTCGACTTCGAGGAGCCTGTGTCCCGTCCTGACACACTGACAAGATGCTGTCATCCCTGCTCGCAGAGAATCCAGCTTCCAGTGTTCTGACTCTGTTCCCGGGGTGTCAGAGTTCGAGAACCGGATAGAGATTCCTACCTCTCTCATTCTTAAGGTATGGAGCGGACTAGAACCTAGAGGGACTCTTGGCATACAAACTATAACATACCATACTATAGACTACAGCACCTATTTCTTACCTTGTCCTACACTTAGGTACACTAGTTACAGAACGCATTGTATGAATACTCGCATTTTTAGCCTATGTTATTTGTGTATATGAATATATGTGTCATAGCTAAAAGATAATGCTAGCGCAGTATTATTACTTTCTACTGTTTACGCTGTACATAATATAGCTTGCATACTGTCTAACAGCATATATCTCTTACACAAGAAATAAGACTGTTCAATAAATCCTTTTTATTGAAAACGCCTATCTATTCTTTCTGTGTAACTTTGCAGAAACTAAGCATGCACGATTATCTGAGTGAAACTTATCTATTGTTTCCACGATTCTGAGAGTGTTCCGATTCTAAAGGGAAACAAAGTTGTCATGTTTATGTGGTTGCCAGAAACTACTCCCTTCTTGTTTTCAAGAAGCTTCTAGTGGCCTCTGAGTTAGCTGGTGCATAAAATAAGCTTAATATACTCAATAGGGGCATACTGACCTCAGGCCTATGCCAAAACTATAGTGTATATTATTCCAATGTGCAGAGCCTATTAGGGAAATAGGAACTACACTACAGCACCTCTGTCAGGAGATTCGTCCTGACCTCCACCGTAGGTAGCTCGAGGTTGAGGGTCTCGGCGGCCCTACCCAACACCACTGCATATGAAGCACCCTCCTCCGTAGCCACGGTAGGAGGCGAGAGCATGCCAAGGTCTGGGAGGTATCCAGACCACTGGCTTCCCCCAACTCCTCTATCCAATCCGGTTCATCCAACTGGTCAGACAAAGGGTCTACAGACCCCTCCTGGTCCTCCTCACCCTCCTCTGGTTGCCAATCTGGCCTGTAGGGAACACCAGGGTAAAACAGAGGTGCTGGATCCAGCGTTGGTCGACGTCGGTCTGGCTTCCTGTCCAAGTCAGGGTGGAGGCCGGGGTCGATATCGGCTGGGGACCTAACCGGCATCGGGAGCGGACATGGTGCTGGTGGAATTGGTGCTGGGGAAGTGTTACAAGGTCGACCAGCGCCAATCCGGATCCAGGCCTGGATCCAAGGGGACCCTGTGGTGCCGGGGCTGGAGCTGCTGGCGTCGAAGGCCCAGGGCCCCCAGCCAAGTACACGGGCCCTGAAGGCACGCCGGCGGAGTCGGCTGCCCAAAGATGGCATACATTGCTTCGTAGAAACTCCGAAGCTCGGCAAGGGTCGCTCCGGCTCTAGGAAAAGAAGGGAAACTGATTCGACCTTTCAGACGCTGCGGACTGGGCACCGTACGCATCCCTGGTCGTGTCGGCCAACAGACAGGGAGAAGTCAAAGAGCGACTATGCTTCTTCGACTTCTTCTTGAGCTTCGACTTACCCGAGGAGTGAAAAGACTTCGATGACAAGTGGTGGTGATTCCACAACAGTTCCCTCGACCACCCATGCGACCTCGAGCGGAGCGGACTGCCGGGCCTCGAGAAGCTTTCGGGACCGCTACCGCAAAGACTTTGGATTCATGATCCGGCAGTCAGAACACAACTAGGGATCAAGGTTGCGCTCCAGGCACAAGAGGCAAACGCGGTGCAGGTCCGTAACCGACATCAACTTGCCTTGAAGCCAGGACGATTGGACATCCCTGCGTTCACCAGGAGTCGATAGACACAAAAACCGGTGTCAACAAAAGCCGCAAAAAAGCCAGTCAAAAAGTGACTGGAGGTACCGCTCTCTCTGGATCTGTGCTGTCTGGCGTGGAAAAAGAAAGAACTACTGTCAGCGCACGAGGGCGGCGTCTAAGTAGCTACTGCAATGTCAGCCTGGCGAACACTACACCAATGGTGAACGTGGAGCCGACCGATGCCACCTTTCGACTCGCAGGGGTACTGTGGACGAAAAAATATTTAGGATACAGACTGACGCCTGGGGGTAATTCTAAAGGTAAGGAATCTATAACTAATTGTCTCTACCTCACTCAGATGGTGACTGCAACCAAGAAACGATGCATCGGTCACCGCCATCAGCTCTGGGTGGGATAGGGAGAGGGGTGTGCCACATACCCAATCACAATCCAATATCTACCACTGCAGATCTCCTGCACCTTTCTTCAAAATCTGGACTTAGTCTGAGAAAAGCCATTTGTGCTGGGCCTTCTGATCCCACAGCAGTGCCGGCATATCCCCACCGGGCAAGTTTGATCAGTGGGATACACGAGGCCATCAGACCGAGCAGCCTCAGGATCACTTACTGAAATCCAGGACAGAGGTTGAAACCTAAGAATCATAGCCCAAATGTCCTGGACTCTCCGCTCGGGTAGACAGGCACGAACCGCACCTTGTCCAGAATGGCTCAAATGGGAGGATCTGCAAAGGTGTGACTTTGGCAAATTTATCATGAACCCCAATGATGTCTGTAAGTTCACAATAGCCTGGAGGTGGGAGACAGCATGCGGCGAGCCCGCTTTTAACAGCCGCCCATAGGTAGACTTAGACTGGAACTTCTGACCTCCAAAGCTGAGCAGCAACCACCGCCATTTTGTGAAGACCAGAGGGGTGCTGGTATGGCCAAAGGAGAGCCCAGCAAACTTGAAATGCTCCTGGTACATCGTGAATAGCAGATGGTGGGCCTGCAGGATGGATTTTTGGAAATACGAGTCCTACAGGTCCAACACTACTATCCAGTCTTAAGGGAAGACAAGACCTGAGCGAGAGGGAACATTTTGAGTTTGTTGTTCCCCAAGAAGGCCGTGCTAGGGCGTAGATCTAGAATAGGACGTAGGCCTCCATCTACTGTCAGCACCAATAAGTAGCGGGAATAACAACCATGACTTACTTATGGCTTTGGCACAATCGCAATGGCTCATTTGGCCAAAAGAGTCTTCACTTCCTGTGGCAACAAGGATAGATGGTTTTCCGTCAGCTGTTCCACAGACGGTGATAAAGATGTCGGTCTTTCAACTAAGAGAGCGTAACCCCCACCAGACGATCGGTAATACCCACTTGTCCATGGGGATATTTTTATACAAACAAATTGGTCAGAGTTCAGTCTTTGAGTTTGGGACATCTTTTCTTTCCTGAGTGTGTACAATAAATGCTTAGCACTATCCTCTTGTAAAGCCTTACTGATCGCCAACACTACCACCAATAAAGAGTAAGGTATTATCTATTTTTACCTCTGCCTACCTTAGGGGTTCCACTGGAGTCTATGCACTCTATACCTTACTTTGGTATAGTATATACAGAGCCAGCTTCCTACACCAGGTTTGGATGATCTTTTATAAATTTACAAATAGTAGCAAAGAGGATCATAAATTTTGTTCACACGCGGTGGAATGTAGGAGAATGTTCTAGATGAAAGTAAGTTTCACATATGTGGTTTCTTCTTGTCATGTTTGTGAAGTTTCTCTCACATACAACAATGACAGTGATTTTCAGGCTCCACTTCTTAATGTTGACCCTTTATGGGGTTTAAAATTAGAATAACTGGATCACTCCTTTCCTGAGTTTCCCTCCTAGTGAGTAGAAGGATGTGTTGCTTAACACCGCCCATCCTTCTATTTTTTACCCTCTTTTACTTTGTGAACACAATTGGGGATACATTCATCCAGCCATCTAAAGGAGGGGGGGGGGCTGGGCTTGTTTTCCTTTTATTGAAGGGAGTATACCAAAAAAGTTCCACATTTTTTAAAATTTGCCTCAGCGGATTCTAGCACCCTCACATATCTCAAAAGCAATTACATTCAAAAGTTTAGATTCTGTTTCTGGGAATTTTGGTGGAACAACAATGTCTTGATCTGCCAGCAAAGCAGGAATATGCACTGCATCTTCTGGTAGATGTGCCTATAGAAAAGAATTAGCAGGAGGAATATAAGGACCCACACAGGCTCTCCTAACTATGTCTATCAGATGGAAGGAAGAACTGGTACAGAAAATGTGATAGGATTGTGAGGGTGGGCTAACATAGAATTATTTGATGATATTGATATGGTCTGTGTTGTAGAGCTAACTAGTTGAGTTCTTTTTTCAGCTGGGATGGACTATTTGTGCTGTTTCAGCTGGGTTTGAAGTCTATTCTGTCACATTGCTCAATTGCTCAAACAGAACGACAATGTTCTCTGTCTGTGCCATATCATTGTAAAGGGTACATATCACACTGCCACAATTACCTTCTCCCTCCCATTATGGGCCTCAATTGGTGTATGTGGAGCTAAAGGTGAGGGCTCCCCATTGTGTATACCGGAGACCAACCCCCAACCACAGTTGCCTGCCAACAGCACCAACAGTTGTGGCCCATGCCTCTGTTCGCTCACACTTGCAATTTAGAATTCTCAACGTCTTCCTTGGTGTGAGTCTTCCCTCTTTACTAGTTTCCTTTATCTGTAGTACACTCTTCTTTTATTCTGCTCGGCTATATTATTAAAACATATCCATATTGGAAAAACTTAGTAAATATTTAGGACTGTCCTTAATATTGTATTTTTGCAAGTCAGAGATAGGAAATAGTACAATACAAACAGTTAAAATTGAAAGAACGGTCTAAAGAAAATGCATTAGGGAGTAATCAGGAACTCCTTTTGGACCCCTACAAATAAGCTGTATTTCTGCTTGGACCCAATGTCTGCTGTAACTACTTTTTTTTACAATGGGTCATTAAGTAAAATTAATCATAGTGATAGTCTGAATTGACATAAAAACCTATATATGGAAGTACTGGCACACCAGTTTATGACAAATCGATTACATGATACTAGCGCCAGGTCGATAAACTGAAGCTAGGTAATTAATACCTTTAGTCACTGGAAAAAATATTGAGGTGGTGGAGCACAAGTTGTATACCTTCATAAATTACTACCCCTGCAAGATGTCATAGTACTCATTACAACAATAAACAGGCAATATGGCTTATTAAGTTATCTGCCTGTAACCTAAAGCTCAAGTGACAAATTGCTAATTCAGAATAGAACAAGCACTACATACCAGAGGCTGACATTCGCCGTGCCTCATTCGCCTTATGCTGTTTCCCACTGGTGCGGATGGCAAAAATTCTTCCATCATTGGTGCGAATGTAGGTGCCTGAAAAGTGAATGAGAAACAGTTAAAAGACAGAATCTTTAGGCATCTTGATGCAAATTACACAGTTCTACATTTTAGAGTTTCGTGGATAGGCACTGGTCCCGAATGAAAGATGGAATAGAGTACCCGACAACCTTCACACAGGGTCAATGGGATGGTTTTAAAAATCAGGGTAAGGTGGGTATGGGGAGCGGTGAAGACTACTAAAATAAGAAAATAATGTGGTAGAAGAGAATAGGTTTACACTGTTCAAGTGTTGAATCTGCCTATACTGATGCTGCATGGACCCATAATAAATCTACCTTGATAATCTGTCCTTTCTCTAAAAGAATATAATCCACTGGAGCAATTTCAGAGTCCATCTAACAAGATGCAGCATCAAACTTCACTTTGATCTGACATAGGTTCAACTGCGGTTCCTAAAAAAAGTGACACTTATCCACACACACAGATTCTCTCTCGGCATGAGTGGAAGGTGTCACTGATAAAAGTCAGGTAAAGATAAATCAAGTAACAAAGACTCACAGAATGCAGGCAAAGAACTGAAGAAAAGACTTCGGTCAAGTGAACCTCTTCAATAGTAGCAGCAATAAATACAAAAGAATTACAGCTATTTATTTTTTGTTTTGCGGAGCTGGATGAACCGCCCTTGACTCTGCGGGGGAGTGTTAAGGATGGATGTACTTACAGTTCATAGTAGATACTGTTGCAGGGATTCTGCTCCTACACAGAACTAGGCACAGAGACCCAGGACCTCAGTGAATTTTGGTGGACCAAAAACAAACTCACCTCAGTACCTAGAAACCCTAACCGACTAGCATCAGTGTCACATTAGCTCATCGTCATATAGCAAAGAAACCAATGATTAGACAACCCAGAACATGCGACACTCTTTCATTTGTTATTCTCATACCAGTCCACAACAGAAGAAAAAAAGAGACATGGGAAAGGTTAAAATACTTATTTTAACGACGTGCTCTAAGATGAGTATCTTTGCTAACACAAGCAGACATATGATTAGAAATAATATGACCAGCATTGTTACAATTCCATAAAACACAAAAGGAGAAATCATATTACAATGATGGTGAAAACTGGTCTTATAGCGCCTACTATATCACCCTCCCTAGCTAGGAACTATGTTTTATAAAATATAGAAGGTCTCTTAGGCTTGTGTGGAGGACCCCATTTTTTCTAAGATCAGCAAGAGTGAATCACATCAGGATCTGCAAAAGTTCTCAAAAACGGAAAAAGTTCTGGAAATGGAATTCTTCCAAGTGCCTGAAATCATGCCTACAGAGCAATATTAAAGGCGCCAGAATCTCCGTTGGCTGCAGCTGTAGTATGTTCTGACTAAAACATGAGCCGATCAGCCCGAACAACAGCTACCTTGTTATGATAACCTTGGAGGTTTTAGCACTCACTGTGCAGACTAGGGTCACGATGTAAGTCTAGGGATGCCGAAAACAAGCCATTCTTATGTGAAGTAATTCATGCAGCCAAACTTACAACAACAGCTATATGCAGTGTTGTGTGCAAAAAGCAGCAAAATGTAAAATGGTGTTTAAACTTCTAATAAGCCTATGCTAACACAGCAATCTGCGCAACAAGGCCCAGCCCTCACTACACCCTCCCTTGATCGGAGAACGCACAAGAAGTGGGGGCAATTTTCGGAAAGCAGAGTTCAAGGTTGAATGAGACCGAACCAAGTTCAAAATTTCGCCAAACTGGATAATTTGGAGTAAATTCTGAATTAGTAACCACAAAAAAATTCAAAACCCAACAGGGGTGTATAGTGTTAAACACATGTAATGCGTAGAAAAAAAATGAAGGAAAAAAAAATTCACGAGTCCAGTAAGTGTCTATGAAGCAGGAAATAAAATCGTCACTTCAATCCACAGCGTATGGGCACAGTACGTAGCAACTGTCTCCAATAGGAATTCATCGTTGTTGTCAGTGAACATTTCAGCCATCCAATTCAGTAATGGAAAAGAACACACATGTTCTTTAACAGCCGGAGCCTCTAGCACCAGAGGACAACTCAGATGTTCTTCGAGATAACTGCGAGCCAGAAAGTCACGGGCTGCAGTTAATATATTCCAATTGCCTAGGACTCCATGTGCTGCTGCCCAGGCCATAATCCAGACACCAGAACAGTCTAGTTCATGAGCAACTAAGGGACTCATTAGTAGATCATAATCCGGGTTAAGAGACACCGTATTGCAGAGACACAAATCCAGAGCCCATTCAAAACTGTAATCCAGGCAGTGGAAAACTGGCTGCACGTATGTAAAGTACGAAAATCGGAAAGATAAACTATACGTCACACTCAAAGTAGCCAGAGGCAGCGATCCATAGTATTTAAGCATCCGGTCACGAAGTTGGAGCAGCCGGGGGGGCAGGTTGTTGTGGGGCACAGAATGTGCAACCATTTTTGAGCAAGTAAATTAACAGCAGTACACCAGCAGCCAAGGCGAGAATTAACGGTAAACCGCCGAAGAGGTTGTAAAAAATAGAATGAAAAAATGCCGGTATCACACCAAATATAGTTTGGAATGAATTAACAAGGCCAGAACTTACTACTTTAAAAAAGTGCGCCAAGCCGGAGGTCGACGAGGCATTGAATATAGTGTGAATCAAAGCTTCAAAATGCAGGGGGAGATCAGTATTTAGTAGGGCATGTACCTCGGTACGAGTATTAGCCACGTGAAGGACAAATGTTTCACTCGCAGATGTGAGGGGGACTTCTTTTTGAGACAAAAGAGCCCTTATTCAACTCATCTTGTTGAACTCTGCTTTCAAGGTTGGAATGGAAGGCCAGATGGATATATCGAGCTTCCCATGCGGAGGAGGAAACAGCACATTCTTACAACAGACTACACGTTGGGAGACAGTCACTATGTACCACAGCATACCACAGCAATCTTCATTATTTAATAATAAATAACTACTGTTCGCTAACAACGCTTCCGAATTACAAGAGCCGTGCAATTGTATATTCCTAAAGACCAATGAATGATCGGGTGTGGAAGTGAAATCTTCACCTTTTAAATAAACTTCTTTACCTTCCCTCAGACACCTATAGGTGAACGGAAGAGACCAAACCTCATGGAGATATGCGCTACTCAATGGTTCATATCTTCCTATGGCATAGTGCTTTATACATGCTTCGAATTTAAACAGTGGAAAAGGTAGCATTATTAACCCATGAATAAGCTAAACTGCAGAATTTGTTTCGCCACAGAAAATGGTAAAGATTCTAACTTTTCAATATGCAAAAGTGAAAATTTAGCATCTTTCATTGACATAAATTGTTGTTTAACAGCCAAATTAAAAGGCAGAAACAGCGAAGAAGCGTTCATGTAGTCCTAAGGCACTTTCCCAGCCTTTAACGTCTGCAAAGTCCTTGCAAACTGCATAAAAGAATGCAATTGATTTTGACCATGGTACAAAACTGAGACAATATCAACGACAGAAGAAACAATATTATGTAATGGGTACATTCGGGAAGAAAGTGTGTTGATGCTATAATCTACAACTGCAAGTACTTTTTCTAAATTAGCTTGATCAATAGCCCTTAACCTAGAAGTAGCTTCAATTTGGGACAGTTTCCAAACTTTGTTGTAAACAGCGTATATCCATATTTTGGATCTGCCATTTGCAGGACTTTTCACAGTCATTCAAGTAAACGTAGTCAGTCAATTTAGACAAATGGAGTTTAACTGACGCTAAGGTGGAGTGTTTGAGCCAGTTCTGACATAGCTTGCCTACAAAATAGGTAGTGACAGAATGGTCACTCTCAAAACGGGGATTCACCCGAACCTGTGTATAGCCAGGGGCCAAACCCAGAAACCGATGCTGGCATGAATCTGCACTTTTTTGCCATAATAACCAGCCTTGGGGATCCAAACTGGAAATGGTAAAGGATGAATTTTGTAACAGAGTCTGTAAATCACTAAGGGACCTACTGGTGTGATTATTCCATTTGGAGTATTCGCCCAAATCAGGAATAGAAGGAACATTTAATTTTTTAGACGTAGCCAATCCAAAGCAGGTGGTTTGTGAAATAGTCGAATTCAGAAACAACATATGGTTCGGGATGAGACATGCACAATGCACAGCCTCAGTGCCTTGCACTTGCCAACTTTTAAGAACCCCAAACAGATTTAAGATCAATTGTATCTTTCCACAGCTCATAGCCTCCTATTGCCAATTGGTCGATGAAGGACTTTGAATATAATTATTTAGTGTGGGTAAGTCTAACTTTGGAATAGGACTACTCAGTCATCTTAAAATAAAATGCATCAGGGTTGGATTGATTAAAATCAGTAAAGTAGAGGTGTGGACGGGAGGTTGGGACGTTTGTCCATACTGTGTGGTCGTGTGCGAACCTGGCCATATACTGGATGGGTGTCTGGAACTGCTTGGCTGAGGTTCTGGGCTGGGACCTTCCCCGATCACCGCAGCTCGGCTTGCTACATGTTATGGAATAGGTGGGAGGTAACATATACAAGCATCATCTACTGGTCCTAGGCCTCACTGTAGCTAAGCGGGATATAGCCAGGGCCTGGAAGGACCCCAGGGCCCCCTTGTTGGAGGTTTGGAGACGGGGGTTGGACTTTTGCATGGGACTGGAGCGCCCGATCTTTGAGGCCAGGGGATGCCCCCGGAAACATTTTAAGATATGGAAAAGATGGGTGGATTACAGGGGACTGTGGCTGGAACCACTGATGGCCCAGGACACTGGAGAGGATCTTTAACAGCTGTATCCTTGGCGACAGGGAGTGCACACACTTGGTATTATCGTGCTTTATGCTTTGAGATTAACAGACACTGTGTGGGGGACGGGGTGGGGCCGGGGGGGGGGGGGGGGGGGTGTAGGGAGTTGGGGGTTGGGGGGGGGTCGGGTAATTAATACAATACTGCTTGTACTGAATGCATACCCTTTTCATGCTTAAGTTCATTGGTCCTGCGTTGTGCTGCGGGACGATGTCCCTCTATTTTGTGTTATGTCAGTACCTGAATAAAATTTTGTTCTGAAAAAAATCAGTAAAGTAAGAAAACGTTTTCAAAAGTGTTTTGGAGCTGCCCTCCACAGGAGCAGGACAATGTTCCCATTGTGTGTAATTAACCACATTCCTAAATGTGTTTGCTTTGTGCAGAAAATGATTGCCATAGTGTTGGTAACAAAACAAGTCAGCATAATTTGCAGAATCTAAACACAAATCTTCAGCATCAAAGCAGCATAAAATTTCAAATCAGAAAACAGCTTCTACGGCTTGGACATCCCAATCATCAGAGCGTATATTTTGTTTAACCACATCCCCCATTGAAACACAAAGTACATTAGGGACGTTTATAACCTCTGTGGGACCATGTATCTGAAATTTAATAGCATCCCATACAATCCCATCTAAGACAGGCCAAGCAGTGATATTCACAAAAGTCTGGTCCCTCTTCATTCTGTGTGATAAGGAGTGGGGTGCCAAAGTTCCATCAATTTGTCTAATTGTAGTTCTTTCTTTAACATAGTGTCCATTCACAAGACGGAAAAAATACACCACAAATCCAATGGACATGAATAAAATAATTGAAAAAAGCACCAGCCAAATGTAAGTCCAAGGGGGAATTAAAAAATGTTTTTTTAAATCTAACAGCAAAAATCGAAACTTTTGAGGGAGACTTTAAGATGGCAGAGTCCTTGTCAAATGAAAAACGTGATTGATTAGCGACACAGGTCTCTAAATCGGGCATACATAAGTCTGTTGGATAAGTGTACTCCGAATCATCAAGAAGATCACCAGCCGGTGGATTCAATAAAGGATTCGTAACTGTATTCATCTCAATGGCAACATCAGGCCTGGTGGTAGGTGCCGGAGCCAAAAAAGAGTTTCTCAGCATCGCTGAGCAAGAGACAGCAGGTGTCAGAATTGGCCACTCTGTGTAGTTTGGCATTGTCAATGGAGATGTACCAGTTTTCCTTTCGACCAGGAAAAATTACTATTCTTGTACCCTGCAGGCCAAGCACAGGGACTGGAGCACTATACGAGGGGCCAAATTCCTTTTTGTTCTCGACCTTCTCTCGGACCAGTTCACCAACTCAGGGTAGCCAGCCAACTACCGGAATCTGCAACGCAGCATCAGATGTGGAGGGCAAGTGTTCCTTTGCAAGACTTTCACAGGTCTTTTGTAGATTCTGGAAAACAGCACAATGTTCATCTACGTCAAAGGGAGCGGCAGACGCCACCTGATCTAGACCCTCAAGGTCCGGAACAAACATTTTGATGCCAAAGAGCATTTCGTATGGGGTCCGCCCACCCAGAGACCTTCTAGGGAGATTTTTAAGTGCACGCTGAACGCTATTGAGGTGGGCTAGCCAGTTCCGGTCTGTACCTAAAACCCTAGCTGTCAAGGATTGCTTTAAGTCACGGTTCATCCGCTCCACAACACTATTGCCCTCAGGCCGGTATGGAGATAAAAATTTGACTTGGACCCCCAATGAACGCATGGCATCCTTGTACGCCTTAGAGGCGAACGCTGGACCCTGGTCTGAGTGGAAGGTACCACACGCAAAAATTCCCACGAAGACACGCAAATCCCTTATGACAGTTCGAGAATCAGCACTCCTTTGGGGCCACACCCACACAAAGCGCGTGCAAGAATCAACTGCAACTAAGATGTACTTATACGCAGTACCAAAGGAGAAAGGACCGCAGTGATCTAAATAAACACAACCCAGTGGTTTATTAGATATATACAACTGTGTCTGGGGTGGGCGAGCAGCAGGTGAAGGTTTAATCTGCTGGCAAAGGTAACAATGAAGGACATAATCATGAGTTTGTTTGTACAATCCGCACCACCAGTAACGCTGTTGTAAAAGTGATACAGTCGCAGAGACTTCGGCATGAGCGGATGCCGTACCCTCATGAACGGCTGTAATCAGCGTGGACCTGTGGTCCGCGTTGAGAATCAATCTGTCACCAACGTCGTTAATTCTTTATCAAGACTCAAGTGATGAGTACTTTGAAGGGAAACCTCTAGGGTAATTACTTCCCTTCTCTGTTGCAGCAGTAGCTGCCAAGATGTCATCATCAATCTTACTTTTGGAACGTGTAACTGCTGCAACCAAATATGTCGCTACTGCGGTCTTTGCCACTTCATCAGTGAGTTTATTACCAACAGCATGAACTCCAACAGGCTGGTGACCAAGAGTATGAATCACAAACACGAGTGGCAGCCGTTCTTTGAGCTCAGCCACTCAAAAGCAGATCATTTTATGTTTTATAGTGCTACCTTTGGAATCAGATAGTCATTTTGAGTCCAAAAGAACAAATTGTCATTGTAAGACTGAACACAGTAGTAAGAGTCACTTACGATAAGAGTAGACACACTAGGATCAGTGTACTCCAATGCAAGCATTAGAGCACGAAGCTCTGCCAATTGGGCGGTACAGTCCCCTAATGTCTGTGTATGCACAACATCGGACTTCAATTCTCCATTCACCATAGTACCAACCACTATTGCGCAGGCCGAAGAATAAGCGTGCTTTGAACCAGTCGCCGGTTGAGCCGAACCGCCAGTGTAAATGATACAATGGAAATCCTCTAGGGGGCGCATGGTCAGAGGAGCGGGATGAACGAATTCATACTGCAAATACTCCTGAGTCTTCAAAGAGGAATCGAAAATGACCGTGACAGCCGGAGATGTCAAGGACGTAGCCTATTGTATCCACCGTGGGTGCAAAACTTTTGAATTCGGTACCCTGGCTTTCGTCACTGCCTCCAGGGCAGGATACGGAGTAACAACCAAAATGCGCTTTCCCTGCGACAGTGTACGTTCTTTCAGAATCGCCATTTCCACTGCTGTCAAATCTTTTTCCAGTGGAAAACCGCAGCTCAGCCTAAGTGTACAAGTGTGACTTGTAAGCGATTGGGACTGTGTCACCCTCATTAAAAGTCAGGTACGTGAAACCCACCGCCCCAGGTACGATTCTTAACACCAGGTTGGTGTGGTTATCACAAGTCAATAAGAATTTTGATTCTAGAAGATCAGCCTGCAAAGATTGCAAGATGGCTGAATGAGCAGGCAGCCAGCAAGATTTGGAGAAAGTAGGTTGTACCAAAGCTTAAAGAGGCTTGATACGCTGGGCATATACAGGAATGTAAGTACGCCCGAAGTTCAAAAAGCCCAGTAAAGATTGTAGTTTCATCAGCGTTGTAGGAGCGCGCAGCTATGTGCATTTCTACAAGAAGTGAAGTGCTAAACCCGACCTTCATTGTTGAGCTCATAGCCCAGGATCAACACTGTGTACTCTGCAATGTGTGATTTTGCGAAGTTGAATTTGTATCCGAAGTCTGCAAACTGACAAATTATGCGGTCAGCGCGACACAGATGCGGCCATAATTTGTCTGTGAGATAAATGTCATCCACATACGAACATGCATATGGGTCGAGTCTCTCTAAAAGAGAAACAATGCGGGCGGCAAAGACGCCTGGACTGTTCTTATAGCCCATAGCCAATCTTCTGAACTGGCGTAGTTTGCCACGGCAGCTAAATGCTTTCCATTGACTACTAATAGAGGACAGGTTATGGCCGAAGAAGCCATTGGATATGTCCAGTGTGATCTTAAACCTTTTACGCAGAGACTATCCACAAGGGCAGAACTGTGAGTGTTATTTACCACGCAGGTCCGACAACGAGAATTCAAGTGCTGGTAATCAAATACCTAAAGGTACAAGCCATCAGGCTTGGTCACAGTAAAAAGAGGGTTATTCATCGGAGACACACACGTTTCAATCACACCTTGATATTCCAATTGTTCAAGGATTTCGGCCAAGGGAGCTTTCGCTTCATGCCGCATGGGTTATTGGGGTTGAGGCTGTGGCATAGACTGTAATGGTATCTCATGTTAGGGGAAAATTTGTCCCAGCCACAGTGAGTACGGTACAAAGCTGGTGCAAGCACCTTAACCCGCTCTTCTGCAAAATGCAGAGCCTGCTCCTTCGGCACAGTGTGCACAAAACTAGAGAGGATTACCTCCTCCCCTTGCAGAGCGGCTAAAACAAAAGGTGGGGGCCAATCGAACTCCGCCAACAAAATGCCATAGGTAGTAGTCAAATTCTCCCAAAATACCCCTTTTATAGTACGTTGTATGTCACCTTCTATTGTTATGTTATGTTAAGGTTTTGTTAGAGCGCGCAGCTGCCCCAGCTAAAGGGGCGTCCCGGTGCTGACCGTTTAATTGTACAGAAAATGGTGAGACTGAGAAGACTATTAAAAGGACAATTCCAAAAAGTCCTTCAGTGGGAGCCACTCTAGTGTCAGCCGTCTCAACAACAACAAACGTGTCAGTTGCTGTCACCTTCAGAAGTGGACGCAATGTCTCCCGCACTATGGTTATTTCCGCCACGCTGTCTAGCAGCGTCAGAGCCCACGTCAGGTTCCGAAGCTGTGTTCTAACTATCCGTGGCATATCACGCTGTTGAAGCAGCAACTTTCTTTTTCTGAAACTGGGGCCTTTGACGTGTAGAGTGGTCCTGCTTGCCTTTACTGTCTGTCCTGCGAAGTAGCTCTTGTTTTGCACCCCTTCCTCTGCCGCCGTCTCCTCCACCAGAGGGTGAGACCGATGTTTCCTGCAAAGAGCGAGGAGAACGTTGATCAGGAACCTGAAAACCATCAGGTGACTTAATAGTAGCGCGGTCGTGCAATTCATAAATGCGCTCAGTAGACACAGGTATTGGTGAAGCAAGACGGGACCCCTGTTTCTGTTGCCGTTTCCCCAGTTTTTTATTCTTATTCCAATTCTGCTTTGCCCCGGAAATGGCGGTCCTCTTCATGGCCTTGTACGAGGAACGGTTTGTGTACCACAATAACCCCTACCAGAACCACATTGTAAATTGGTATCGTTACATCGACGACATCTGGTGTCAATGGGAAGGTTCAGTAGAATCCTTGATCCAATTTCATGAATGGTTGAACATGAGACATCCGGACATAAAATTAACTCTAACTTACAGTACCACCCACCTGACGTTTCTCGACGTTGAGGTTGGTGTACAAGATCAAAAACTCATTACAACTTTACACCGCAAATCCACAGACAAAAACACCATCCTCCACTACAGAAGCTATCATCCACAAAGTCTGAAAGCTAACCTCCCCTATGGACAAATGCTAAGGATTAGGAGGAACTGCTCTAGGAAAGAGGACTTCCTAGCACATTCAGAAATTCTAAGTAACCAACTTAAAAAAAGAGGTTACCCTGATAAAATGTTAAAGCACTCCATCAAAAGGGCTTGGTGTACACCAAGAGAAGAGTTGCTGTCCAAAAAGCAGAAAAAATCGTTAGAGAGACCAGTTTGTGTTACTACCTACGGGCCCCACACAAACAAGTTCAAATCTATAATCCTCAAAAATTGGCACCTGCTATCTGGACTAGGGATGCCAATGCAGAAACCACTTTTTGCCCTGAAAAAGAACAAAAGTATTGGACAACAGATTGTGAGGGCAGACCTAGGAGTCAGCCAAGTCAGAACAGACTTACGCACATTATGGCGATTGAAACCAGTTGAAGGACATCACAAATGTGGTACGTGTGTCTCGTGTGCCACCACAATTGAAGGCACTGAATTAGAATTCAACAACACTAAATGGTTCCATAAAGAATTCACAAACTGTAAAAGCCGCAACCTGGTGTATGCGGTAATCTGTCCATGTCCCAAACTATACATCGGGAAAACCAGTCAGCAAATAAACCAGAGAATGGCCCAACATCGGTCCCGCATTAAACAAAAAGTATTAACAGCCCCAATGGTACAACACTTCACTCAAAGTGGACACACAGAAAAAGATTTCAAATGGACAGTTCTGTCAGGAATAAAAATTCCATCAAGAGGAGGAGATGTAGAAACATTGTTGCTACAACGAGAAGCATATCTAATTCTTAAGTTCAACTGTGTAATTGAGGGGATGAATGAACTATCTGAATTACAAAGAAACATTCATTGAGCCCTCGTGTAATGCCACCGCCCCTTCTGGAGTTCCCATCCTGCCTTCAATGAAAATGATCGAATCAGCCTTTTTCAACCCCTACAAAAAGCGCACTTCAACTCCCATAACCTCGCTAGCGGGTCATGTCAGGTGATTAACCTGTGTCACTTCCGGGTGAAGTCCGGCAGAGTTAGTTTGGCAGAACGAACACCGAGATTGAATCCATAAAGGTGAGCGCTCTCAGCCTCGCGCTCGCAGCCTCGCGCTCGTAAGCTTTTAAATCATTTTTGAAGTTCAACGCCGAACTGATCTGAGGGTTTTATTAACTTTGTAGCCACAAGCGATTGAAACAAAGAGACAATCCCAGCAAGGGAAACGCGCTCAATGCGGAAACCACCCTGCCAGCACCCGCTCTAAGAAGTTAGCGTGACAAATGCGCACACACCTTCAGATTAAGTAAGTGAAGTTATTTAAATAACCGGTCATGCCCATGTAGTCAAAAGAGAGCGAGACAAAGTGACAACTGATGGTCTTCTTTCTCTTGATGCAGAGTCAAGGTCAGGAAATGCAACGATAATGACGACATCGCGTACTTGAAACAAACAGGTACCACATGCCCCATTAATATACTCACTTGTAAAAATCATGAGAAAGAGTAGAGACTAAAATGTATTTTTAACCCAACAGGTACCCAGGCTTGCCCTGAAGAAAAACCCGAGTAATCACACCGGGTTTGGAAACGCGTCGGCTTTTCCACATGTGATTCATTTCCATATCCACTATAAGGCATTAAATAGAAAAAGACGTCCCACGTTGTAGGACGTTCTTGAACCTTTAATAAACTAGATGCCCATAGTGTGTCAGTCTTAAAAAATTTACAAAACGAATCACGACAAAAGACTGATTTTTGAAAATTCTGGTGTACCTTTTTAATGATTTGAATTCATGTTTATATATGTAATGGTCATGCAAACCATTGATGTTATGATTTCTCATGTATAATTGTTCTTTGAATTATGATTTATGTGTAAAAACTACTTCAGGTCGTGTTATAACCTCTTACTGCAAATGTTTAAGTAAGATAAACACTTGAAATAAGTTAATTAAGAATGAGTCTCTAAAACTACATAAAGAGCTCTCACTTGCTGATAAATAATAAACAGCGTTGAACCCGAGACCAGGCAATCTTTATTTCATATTATTGAACATAAGGGCGGCATCCTTATCGGATTTCGCTGCCTGAGTTTACTTCTGCGTTGTTTTAGCAAAAGGCTTAACACCCAAACTATTACGGCTAATGGTCTTATAAGCCGCCGTAATAATTTTTGGTAATTGACGGGGTATATCAGCATCGGGGACATTGCGCTAAGCATTACACACCTGGAAGCTTACTGCTTCTCCCTTGACATTCGCAAGGACGAGTTCGGAAACTACGTCAAACACTCCAACGAGTCTCATTCCCAACTCAACAGCCGCCTCTGGTCCGTGTTCGTCCTGAACACGCTTAATGACGGAGGGAAGGACAGCCATGGAAGGGGTGCCGAAGCACTTATTATAGACTGCCGCAAAGATCATACCCCATGTGTTATAATCAGTCACTTACGGCACTCAACATTTCTGCAAGCTAATAGTAAGAATCCTGTGTTTTTCCACAGAAGTCGTATTAGGAAATTCTGCCTCCAGCTGGTCAAATTTCTCGGCAAGTCAAAAAGGCATATCATCCTTATCCTGGGGGCCCTTTCCCCTAACCGCATTAACCATGACAGGACTAAGCTTCAACACGCCCGGTCCAACAGGATTCGCCGCAACACCAGGTGCCCCGCCCTGGATGTTGCGGGATATGTATTGAACAAAGGCCCTTATAATCCCTACAGTCGAGGTATAAAGTGGCCTCAATTCAGCAACAGAAACTGCTGTGGCACCGGGGTGTGGGGTAAACCCAGCCAAAACAGGCCAAAAAGCGCCTGGGATAGACAAAGGACCTAATCAAACAGCCGTTGAAGAGTGGGGAAGGGCGCCATTAAACCAAATGGGGTGCTGCCAAGCTGAAATCGGAATCTCCAGTGTCCTATATGGAGTGTACTCCATAGGCATGGCAGTGTGAGTGTAAACATGAAACAAATTGGTATCTGCATTTATCGCAGGAAATGTAACCCATGAGTAGAAAAGCTCAAACGGGTATGCCGCGTCCGCACTCACTACAAAAACAACTGCCATGCCCTCCAAGGGGACGGCATAAGTCTGCAAATGGCTGCGGACTGCCATCCGGCTATGATGGGGTATTTCAACATCACCTACAACGACACAGGAGAGATAAAAGAAAAAAATAAGCAATGTAGCACAACTGGGTAGTAACTCAATAGAAACCGTTTTAAATTATCTAGCTTGAAAAGACCTATTTAACTATAGGTAGGTTTATCCGTCACCACGGTCACCCGGAAACAACAGTGCGGTGGTTGTGGACTGATAAGCACTACTCGAGAGTCTCATAATAAGACCACTAAGTTGGGTGCGCCATGTTGCAGGGAGTCTGCTCCTACACAGAACTGTGCACAGAGACCCAGGACCTCAGTGAATTGTGGTGGACCAAAAAACACCTCAGTACCTAGAAACACTAACTGACTAGCATCAGTGTCACATGACCTCTTCGTCCTATAGACCAATGGAAGGAATATGCTACTTACCAGTATGCATCTGTTCTTGGCATGTAGGGCTGCCGACATTCATATCTGTGCATAGATCGCCGCCTAGTGTTGGGTCCGGATGATTGCACATTGTTGTCCTGGAAGAGTCTTCGAAGTATCACGAGATAGGTGGCTCCTCCCCTGGACTACAGTGCGCATGGGCATCCTCTCCATCTTCAGATTGTTTTTCGCCATTGTGGCAGAGATGGAGTGTAGTACAGTAAGTGATGACCATGCCTGAGAATGATTCTGAGTGCTGCAGCTGCGACAGGCACTGGGGAGGAGGGCGGGCAATATGAATGTCAGCAGCCCTACATGCCAAGAACAGATGCATACTGGTAAGTAGCATATTCCGTTCGAGGCATGTGGGCTGCTGAATTCATATCTGTGCATAGAATAAATAGCAGTTACCTCCTTAGCTGTGGTTGCCCGTGTCAGCTGCAGCAGTCTGAAAAAGAGTTTTGAGAACGGCCAGTCCTACAGCAGCTTGCTGTTTGGAGTGTACATCTACGCAGTAGTGTTTGGTAAATGTATGTATGGTGGTCCATGTGGCTGCTCTACATATATCCTCCAGAGGATATATGTAGAGGATCTCTTCCAGGTTCTCTTCAGCGCGGGGACACGCCGGTGTGCGTTACCAAGCGCTTTACAAAATTCCAAAATGAAATGAAAGGAATGTTACCCAGGAAAGCCATGGATGCCCCTAGCTTGCGTGTGGAATGCGCTCGTGGGGGAACTGTTAACGTGCGTTTAGCCTTTTGATAACATATATGTATGCACTTAACAATCCATCTGGCTATACCGGATTTGGAAATGGGGTTACCTTTGTGTTGTGGGGAGAAGGCAACAAACAGTTGCTTAGTTTTCCTGAAATCTTTTGACCTGTCAACATAGTACAGGAGAGCTCTTTTAACATCTAAAGTGTGCAGTGCTCGTTCTGCCACTGAATCAGGATTTGGGAAGAAAACGGGTAGCTCTATGGTTTGGTTAATGTAGAACTGCCACACCACCTTAGGCATGAATTTAGGGTTGGTACGCAGCACTACCCTATTATCATGAACCTGCATGAAAGGCTCTTGAATAGTTAGTGCTTGAAGCTCACTAACTCTTCTTAGCGATGTGATTGCTACTAGAAAGGCCACTTTCCATGTCAGAAACTGTATCTCACAAGAGTGAAGAGGTTCAAAGGGTGGTCCCATTAATCTGGTGAGAACCACATTCAGATTCCAGACAGGTGAAGGAGGGTGTCTGGGAGGAATCACTCTTTTGAGTCCCTCCATAAAAGCTTTAATGGCTGGCACCCTGAAAAGAGAAAGATGCTGTCTGTTTTGAAGATAAGCTGCCATTGCAGCCAAATGTATCCTGATGGAACTATATGCCAGATTGCATCTGTATAGATGCAGCAAATAACAGATAATGTTTTGCGTGGACGCATCCAGCGGATTTATGTCATTATTGGAACAGTAAATGACAAATCGCTTCCATTTGGCCACATAGCATGCCCTGGTAGTAGGTCTCCTGGCCTCCTTGATGATGTTCATACAATCAGGGGGCAAGTTGAGGTAGCCAAACTCTATGACCTCAGGAGACATATTGCAAGGCTCAACTGTTGTGGATCTGGGTGCTGAATGTCTCCATGGCTCTGAGTGAGGAGGCTGGGAGTGAGGCGCAGTCGTTGGTGAGGCACAACCGAAAGTTCCAGGAACGTGGTGTACCACGCCGGCCTTTGCCCACGTTGGAGCAACCAGGATGAGCGTCATGGAGTGTTGTCGCAGTTTGCGTGCCACTAGCGGGATGAGCGGTGCCGGAGGAAAAGCGTACGCAAATCTGCCTGACCAGTTCATCCATATCGCATTGCCCTGAGACTGCGGGTGTGGGAACCTGGCGGCGAAGGTTTGGCATTTGGCGTTTTCCTTTGTTGCAAATAGGTCTATTTCTGGATGACCCCACTGCTGGAAATATGGTTGGAGCACTGAGGGGTGTATCTCCCACTCGTGCACCTGATGGCTGTGCCTGCTGAGCAGGTCCGCCATCTGGTTGTCCTTGCCTGGGAGATGTTCCGCCATGAGGAACATGTTCCTTTGAATGGCCCACTTCCACATGCTCTGGGCTAGATGAGACAATTGAGGAGAGTGTGCGCCTCCCTGCTTCTGGATGTAATACATGGCAGTCATGTTGTACGTCCGGATCAGCACGACTTTGTTGCACAAATGCAATTTGAATGCCTTCATTGCCATGAAGATTGCCATCAGTCCAACAGGTTGAAATGCATCTTTTGCTGCTGCGTCGTCCATAGTCCCTGCATGGTATAATGGAGGACATGCGCTCCCCAGCCCTGGAGAGATGCGTCCGTTGTTAGCACTATTTGTGGGACAGGCTCTTGGAACGGTCATCCCCTGCAAAGGTTTTGTGTGTTCCACCAATGCAGAGAGTTGTATGCACGACCGGTCACCAACACTAGGTCTTTTAGATGTCCATGAGCCTGGTTCCACTGTCGTGCCAAGCACTCTTGGAGGGGACGCATGTGTAGCCTCGCGTGTGGGACTATGAAGATGCAGGAGGCCATCATACCTATCAGCTGCATACATACCTGCGCTGGGAGTGAGTATTGGGGCCTGAATTTCTGAATCAGCAAGTGCATGCTGTTGACTCTGGCAGAGTTCGGCTGCGCAGTTGCCGTCAGAGTGTTTATTGTCGCACCTAGGTACTGTTGCACGTGTGGGTTGAAGGTGTGATTTTGGATAATTTAGTGAAAATCCCAGACTGTGTAGAAGGCGAATTGTGCGGGACATGTGGCTGGCACACTGTTGGGCTGACTTCGCTTGGACAAGCCAGTCGTCCAGATAAGGATAGACATGGATGTGTTGTCTCCGAAGGTGCGCAGCCACTGTCGCCAAGCACATGGTGAACACCCGGGGGGCAGTAGTGACCCCGAAAGGCAGGACCTTGAACTGGTAATGCTGGTTGTTTATGGTGAACCTGAGATATTTCTTGTGTCCTGGGTGAATGGGGATGTGGAAATATGCGTCCCCTGACTGAGCAATGGTAGAACCTGCTGTAAAGTTAGCATGTGAAAATGTTCTGACAAGATGTACTGGTTCAGGGGTCTGAGGTCTAGAATGGGCCGGAGAGACCCGTCCTTTTTAGGGATTAAGAAGTACAGAGAGTACACCCCTGTGCCCTGCTGTTCTAAAGGCACGAGTTCTATGGCCCCTTTTTGCAGCATGCAGAGTACTTCTTGCTGCAATAAGTGCATGTGCTCTGCGGACATAGGACGGTGCCTTGGGGGTATGTTGGGTGGAGTGGAGGTTAGTTCTAGACAATAGCCGTATTGTATAAGTTGTCTCACCCACCTGTCTGTGGTAATGCCTTCCCAGACTGGCAGGAACTGCTGAAGTCTTCCCCCGACCGGTGTTATATGGTCCGGGGGCAGTGACAAGGCGTCACTGTTTATTGGTGGCGGAGGATCTGGCATTATTATTTCCACGTCCTCTGCCCTTGGTGCTGTTCCCACGATATCCACCCCTGTTGTTTTTGACCTAGGTGGCCTGCGTGCTCTCCTTGTTGTATTGGGCTTGCTGTGATGCTTGACCTCTAGAGGCTCCCCTGTTACCGGAGCGACGAAAGGAACCGCCCCTTAACTGTTGTGACTGCAGAGCCCCCATGGAAGTTGCCGTCTCAGTGTCTTTTTTAATCTTTTCAAGGGTCGTGTCTACATCAGGACCAAAAAGAAAGTCAGGGTTAACCGGCTGATTGAGCAGAGTTGTTTGTATCTCTGGTTTAAAACCAGAGATGCGGAGCCAGGCATGGCGTCTTAGCATCACACTAGTGTTGATGGCCCTAGCTGCTGTGTCTGCTGCATCGAGTGCACACTTGATGGATGCATTGGAAATTAACTTCCCCTCCTGTATCAGCATTTCTGCTCCCTCTTTATAAGCATCAGGCAGGTGTTGTAGTAGCTGCTCTAACATGTCGTAGTGAACCCTATCATATCTGGCTAATAGGGCCTGTGTATTTGAGATCCTCCAAATATTAGCCGCTTGAGCCGCTACACGTTTGCCAGAAGCTTCCAAGATTTTGGATTCTTTGTCCGGAGGAGGAGCATCACCACTTGTTTGAGAGTTTGCTCTCTTGCGAGCATTAGCCACCACTAAGGAGTCCAATGGGAGTTGGCCCCCGATATACGTAGGGTCCACAGGCGCAGGCCTGTATTTCCTCTCAATCCTTGGGTTTCCAACCCTTGCCCTTGTGGTCTCCTGGAAAATGTCAGTAGCATGTTTAGGGACACCCTTTAGCATAGGTAATGTCTTTACCGATCTTTCCGAAGTTGAAAAGGTATCAAACAGAAAGTCTTCCTCCACTGGGTCAGCGTGCATTTCCACGTCATGGTTATTGGCTGCCCTTTCAATCAATGCGTTGAACGCTGCCGTATCTTCAGTAGGCGAGGTTTTGACAGTGTAGGACTGAGTGTCAGGCATGGTTTGAGGCTCATCAGGGTTAATCCAGGTTTGAGGTTCCTCCTGATCTGTGTCAGCGGGATAAGCAAATTCATCCT
Source organism: Lissotriton vulgaris (assembly GCF_964263255.1). Classification (NCBI taxonomy): domain Eukaryota; kingdom Metazoa; phylum Chordata; class Amphibia; order Caudata; family Salamandridae; genus Lissotriton; species Lissotriton vulgaris. Next base: position 979,514,794 of record NC_141697.1, read on the forward strand.
CATTGTATCCCTCCCCCACATCCTCATTGATGCGTGTGGGAGATTAGGCATAGTCTTGGGCATAGGACTCTACAGGTTCAAAAAGAACAGGTGAGGTGGCAGAATCCCTTTTCCTTTTGAGAGGGATTTTGTATGACTCTAAGGGGTGTTCTGGAGCGATCTTCCTTTTGTGGATGGTGAGTCTGCCAGAATCAGAGTCGATGAACAGCTTTGACTGATTGCCATAGGAGGGTGGCTGGAACACTACATCCTCTTGAATAGACGGCGACCTTGAAACTACAGACACCTTTTTGGACGTGTCGGTGCTTTTCTGTGGCTCGAACGCTTTGGGTCGAGCGGTCGGGGGTAGTCCGAATTTAATTGGTGGCGCAAGCATTGGAGACAAACCGACCTTTTTTGAGGGTGGCGCCGTGTTCGATCCGACCGACTTCGTATGATCACTAGCTGGCTTGCGGCCTTGCGTCGACTCGAGCTCTTGATGCGCAGCAGGTACGCTTTTCTGCTTCGACGCGACATGCCCTTTCAGGTCGGGTTTGCTTTTCGACTCAAAGGCCTTGCTCAACATTGGCTTGGAGGCTGTAAGCTTTGGATCGACAGTCTTTGTAGCCTTGAGTCCTTTGCCAGTGTCGCCATGTTTGGACGTCGATGGCGTCAAGGCGACGTTCTTGACTGTCGGGACAGGCTTCGGCGTCCCGCTCTTTGAGTGGACGCCCCCTTGTGACCCCGAAGGGTTGATGACACTTAGATTTCATCGGAGCCGACAAATCCGAGGCCGTCGATCCGAGTACTGTCTTTAGCAGTTTCGGTTCCGATTTTGCATCCGTCGGTTTCAGTTTCGATTTCGCCACTGAGATTAGGTGATCGGCCGATGGCTCTTTAGAAGCATTCTTAGCCGGGCCTTGACGCGGGGCTATAGAATGTGGGTTAAGATCTTGGCTAAGGCCTTCCGGCGATGCCTCAACCTGAGCCGTAGAGAGTACAGTGTCACTTTTGGGCCCCGCAACTGCGGGTGGGCCTTGCTCACAGCTCGAGTCGTCATCGACTGCTCCGATGGCCTCTGCGTCGTCTCCTACCTCGACGACGTCTTCCTAATCGACGTAGTCTTCTTCCTCGTCCACATCGTAATTGGAATCGAGCCCAGACGCAGGGTCCGACTACTGGTCAGGATCCTCTTCATCGACGCCCTCATAGTCTTCGGGCTCGAAGATGTTCTCTGGGTCGGGCGCCGTTTTCTGCGCAGACTGTCGTGCGGCGTGTTGAAGCCGAAGCGTCTTCTTGGACCGGAACTTGGAACAGGCCATGCAGCTGGCCTCGTCGTGGTCCGGAAATAGACATTTATTGCACACCGGGTGCACATCAATGTGAGGGTATTTGGAGTTGCAGACGGGGCATCTCTTGAACGGGCTCCGTTCCATCGTTGATGGGGCCTTTGGTGTCGAAAAAGGCAAACTGCCTTCGACGTCCTGTTCAAAGAACTGGATCAAGTACTAGGCACCGAACCAGACAATACCGACGCCCCGAAGGCCTTTTGGCCTTGCGAAAAGAATTTATATTGATTCCGAACTTGAGTCAAGAAAGTACATCCAAACCCAATGGCGGAAAAAAACAATCTGAAGATGGAGAGGATGTCCATGCGCACTGTAGTCCAGGGGAGGAGCCACCTATCTCGTGATACTTCGAAGACTCTTCCAGGACAACAATGTTGCAATCATCCGGACCCAACACTAGGCGGCGATCTATGCACAGATATGAATTCAGCTGCCCACATACCTCGAACCCAATGATTAGACAACCCAGAACATGCGACTTAGGTTATACTCCGGAATGGTGGGAAACAAGAACACTTTCGTTTGTTATTCTTATACCAGTCTGTGAGAAGGTAACCTGGCATATGATGTCCACTAGTTCCAGTGGGCACCTTGCACCAGTCCAATCGATCCTTATTGATGGTGGTTGTAAAGTCAATCTTATAGAAAGCTATCCTAGTGGTAGCATGAACCAGCAGTCTTCAGGCTAAGTTTTCAGTAGGCGAGTTAAGTAAGTTGTTTTACCATATATAATCCCTTGAATACCAAATGAAGACACCATCAAATGTAAAATATATATGTATTTAATCTAAACACAACCCCTCTGCACTCTTTATGAGGTCAGATGTCAAAATACAATACAAGTCACACAGTTAATATACGATAATTTGCACAGTATACGTTATGCCCTAGGGGCCTCACAAACCATATACTAAGAAAGTGGTATAAGTACCAAATGAGAGTTAGAAAGCAGGCCTGGGGCTTCTGGAATCGCTTGGGCTACACTAAACAACCAAAGGTTAGGAAGTAGGAGGCCCATGGGAGACGTGTGCAGTGTCTAAACACAGACGCAGGTTACCATTGACTTTCTATTGGAAAAGAAGAAGTTACAAATATGCAATATAAGGATACTTCTGGATGGACTAGGATGGAACCCTTTTAAACTAGGACACTTCGAGAGTCAAGATCCACAGGAGCACCAGAGTACTCATGTTACCTCACCCAGGGAAGCCGGGTGCATAGGTGTCTTTTCGTGACTGGTTTCGTCGTCGTTTTCTATGGAGAGCTGCAGAGAAGTGCTGCAGGCGACCAGAGGAAAAGTGTCCGGGTGGATCAGTGATGTGAAGAAACTGAAAGCAGAGGGGACAGAGTCTGGATCACTAGCCAGTGACCAGGAAGGAACTAGGCGATGTCGGGTGCTTGAAGATGAAGAAGGTGTGTTTGCCTCTTCAGCCACGAGGTCCAGGAGGCATCGACGATGACCAGGCGCTGGATTCGAGCTGTCCCACGATGGATCTAGATGACTGCGTTGTCCGTATCCGGATTGGACCCAACAAGCCTTGGCAACCACAACCTAGGCAGGATGTCGAGATTGGCTCAGTTGCAGATCAGCAAGGTCTGTGGCGCTTCTCCTTTTCAGGGAAGCTGGAGCAAGCCTGGAACAACCAGGACAGCAAAGTAAATTCAAGATGGTGTCTTCAGGGGGCTTACTAGCCAACGGGCAAGGAACCGGGAAGACGTGTCGAGCTCAAATGCAAAGGCGGGGCCCAGGGACACTCGCAGAGTGTGGGGGCTTGGGCTTCAGTGCAAATTGTGCTCGGGGCAGGGGCTTCTCGTACCCCAATGCACAACTTACTGAGGCTTCAGGAAAGGAGTGCAGGTAGCAAAAGGCAGGATGTCCAAGTTGTCCAGTCCCACACCTCTCGTGTCCGCCACGGGTCTCAGCTTTGCTGTGTATCGGGGTCAGAGAAGTTTGGAAGTCCAGTTCTTGAGTCGCAGAGTCTTCGGGTTCCGACGGGAGCCTTGAAACTGCAGACCGGCGAAGTTGCTGTTGGTGACTGTTTGCACAGGGTGGTCACTCCTTGACCACAAGGGAGAGGTCTTCCAGTCAGAATGGAACGTCAAAGGTCCAAGATATGTCTTTCAAAGATTTGTCCAGGATAATCTAAAGTCCCAGGGACACAGCTCCTATACTTAAACTAAGAATGGGGGCTGGATTACCTGACTAGGTCCCTCCTATGGGTGGACCTGAGAAGGGGGTGGTTACACCCCTTTCCCTTTGTCCAGTTTCGCGCCAGAGCAGGGCTGGAGTGCCCCAGCAACTGGTTTGAACCGGGCTATGCATGGAGCACCTTGTGTGCCCCAGGCAGTGTCAAGATACATTCACTGAATGCAGTCCTCCCTGTCCCAATACACAAAATCCCTGTCTGGGGAGGGGCCAGCACCTCCCTGGACAGGAAACCTATTGTCCAGGCCTCCCCTGCCAGAGTTTGGTCCAGCAACAGGACAGACTTGTGTCTGTGGCAGCAGCATCCATTTTGTGACACTGAGGCTCTGTTTAACTTTAACCGGATAAAGCATTAAGCTACATGTCTTTTTCCTCTAGAAGGGTGGAATGCTACCCCCGCCGCCAGAATGGGCGGGGGTAGTATTCCAAAGTGTTTGACACCTTACATGACATGTTTTGATAAAGCCAAACCAAAGTAAGTATTAACCGCGAGGATTATAATGCACTTAAGAGTATATGGTATGGATATAACATAAAACAGCTATAAGGAGATAGTTCCGAAAACTGCAGAGGGGGTCAGCTCATGCTAGGGCACCATCTCACATAAAACCAAGCACTATGCCTCCAGGATTGTCGAGGCCTACCATAGGAGTGGCTTATAGGTGTATATGCGTCTATATATAAAGGTAGATATAGGTATACTATATCTAAGTAAGGGGTGATTATACCACCTTACCCAGGCTGTGTGAACAGACCTGTTGTGTCAGTTTTGAAGGCAAACCAGGGGTGGCACAATACATGCTGCAGCCCCTGATAGGACTAAGGTGCACCTATGCCCTGGATACCTATGGTACACTATACAGGGGCTCACAAGGGTGACCTAGTAACCAATCTGGTATGTACCTAAAGTACATGGAGTCCATTTTGTAGAGAAAGTAGATAGTCTGGGGCCCTGAATAGCAGGGTCCCAGGCCAACTAAGTCGAAAACCAGCAAAACACCAGGAAAAAAGTGGGGGTAACCATATAGTCAGATTCCACCTTCCTATACAGTCCACAACAGGAGTAAAAGGAGACACAGGAAAGGTTAAAATATTTATTTTAACAACTTGCTCTAAGATGCAGTATCTTCGCTAACACAAGCAGACATAAGATTAGAAATAATATGATCAGCATTGTTAGAATTCCATAGAACAAAAAAGGCGAAATCCTATTACAATGATGGTGAAAACAGGTCTTATAGCGCCTAGTATATCACCCTCCCTAGCTAGGAACTATGTTTTATAAAATATAGAAGGTCTCTTAGGCTTGTGTGGGGGCCCCCATACCTCTAAGATCAGCAAGTGTGAGTCACATCAGGATCTGCAAAAGCTCTCTGTCTCTCTGGAAACTGAATTCTTCCAAGAGCCTGAAATCATGCCTACAGTGCAATATTAAAGGCACCAGAATCTCCGTTGGCTGCAGCTGCATGTATGTTATGTCTAAAACGTGAGCCGATAAGCCTGAACAACAGCTACCTTGTTATGGTAAGCTTGGAGGTTTTAGCACTCACTGTGCAGACTAGGGTCACGATGTAAGTCTAGGGTTGCCGAAAACAAGCCATTCTCATGTGAAGTAATTCACGCAGCCTAACTTACAACAACAGCTATATGCAGTGTTGTGTGCAAAAAGCAGCAAAAGGTAAAGTGGCGTTTAAACTTCTAATATGCCTATGCTAACATAGCAATGAGCGGAACAAGGCCCAGCCCTCACTACAATACTAGAAGCAAGTTCTCTGGCCATGTCCTAAAGCCTAAGGTGACAACATTGTGCTATTGTTGCAATTCAGTCTCATGAACAATGGCAATATGTTTGGACCTCAGCAGCAACCCTAGACACATACGAGGCTGTACCCAGTCTATACTGATCTCAGAAAGTCTACCATTAGAATATGACCTAGCCTGAACCTCAACAGGACCCTAGTCTATAGTGGATATATGGAAACTCTGGAGGCAATGATGGAAACTCTGGAGGCAAGGACCTGGGCACCTTGGAGTGGACTCAAGCTGTTAAGTCCTGACGATACTAGTGAGCGAGCTACAATGTTTAGTAGGCATGTTTGCACTCAGCAAGTCGGTTCCAAAATGCTTCTTGCAGATCGAGAAGTCCTTCTCTAATTGCTGGGACATAAATCTGCAGGTTATAACACTCCCAAACCATGGTTACACTTGCCTGTGCTTGAGAGGTTCTCCACTGTTTACTTATACATAACTCATGCAGTGGTGTGTCAAATCAAAAAAAGAAGGGCAACAGAAAAAGTCTATGATGTAAGGACCCAAAGACTGAACATTGCATCAAACAACTGGCCTGTGATCATGCAAGGAGTGCTGAAACTACAGCAATGCAAGTACAAACAGTGTGTACTAACTTCTAAGAACTGGAATTTGCATGCAAAACAATGCATTAATAAAGCCATATGTAGAATAGGCATATGAGTAACTGAGCATGAAGGTCAATGTTCTATATTCAAGGACACAGAATAAGAACTGAATAGGGATCCCTCAGTTTAACAAGCATTGGCATAGCCAATAGGTCTCGTCTTTGGGACCATATAAGTTGTTAGCCATGCAGCACACATGTGCGAGTTCACAAACATCAGAAAGAAGACAGAGCTAGTTTTTTTTCCCCCTGCAAAATGTGTAAAAGAGTCCTATCCATTACTTGAACAAACCACACACCCCGGACCAACACGCCTGCAATTCGTTGACAAAAGGCACCAAAGCCTGAGATTTCTACACAGGAGTATTTTATCCTTTATGGGTAAGGTCTGCACTTTTTTCATCCCAATTAAAACCCTGTACCTATCTTTTGAAGAAGGTGTGAGCTCATGGAAGCTCCTCAACCTGTTATACACACTCAAAGAGAGACCTCAATACATGCCTACAAACGCAAGATTCTTAAATATTTGTTTTGTGTAGAACAGCGCAAAAATATTTTGTGCTATAACTATCGACACATTCCCCACTTAAAAAAACGGACTCTCTACAAGAAGGCCACCTGTTTCCAAATATCTCTAACGGATGACCCTTTAGCATATGTCCTCTTTTCACCTACGCACTACAAACACAAACGAAAGACTGCCACTCAATTTCTCACGTCAGCTTGACATGGCGTCGGTTGCCATCTTAGAGAGAAGCAAATCCCGTTCCAACACAACAGCCGAGTTCCAGGTAAGTCGTAGCGAGATGGGCTCTTAGGTTTACCGGATCGGGTAACGGTGGGTCGCGCACAATATACAAAATAAATGCCAGCTTTTTTTTAGCTATTGACAGGAATTGCCTTGTAATGGTGAAAATTCGTTCACGACAGCCATTGGCGCGAATAAGCAAACGGTCTCTTCCAAGATGGCTGCAAGATGAACATAATGCTGGAAATGTGATAATGACTGTGTGATTCTAGGTTCTGTTTTAATTTGCTGCAATATATTAGGTCCTTCTTTGTACAATTAGGGGTGTAAATGTTTAAAAAATAGTTTAGTAATTAACGCACCAATACTGTCAGGCCATACACGTCTGACGTCACAAGCAGCTTCTCACAACAATATTTATCAACCACCCTGCTTAGTTACTTATTTGTACCTTCTTCACCGACCGCTATGTTCCCTAAAAGTATCGCTGTACATAGTGAAAGTTTAGAAAACAAGCACGCAAGTGGTGCACGAGCGCCACAGGGAGTGATCTGTTTTGAATTATCGCTCCCGTGTCTGGGCACGATAATTAAAAACAGATGTGGGCTGTGCGAGTAACCACAAGCAATAGGCTGTGGGTGGAGCAAAGGCGGGACATGCACCCGCCTTTGCCCATATGTGTGCTGTCTTTCTTAGAAAAATGCACGCAAAACCCAATAGCCTAAGAGAAAAACAAAAGCACACGCACGAGCGTGTGGTGAGCTTTCTAAAGCCCAATACTAAAAGTCGAGCAAGCAGTGCATGCGTGCTGCTCTAGGCTCGACCTAAAAATGACATCTAAATAACATCAGTGGTTAATAGAAATGGAATTTAAAAAAAAAAACACTTGAGTTGTGTCTCTGAATGAAATTAAAAGGGCACAAACCACAGACCTTTATGTATGCAGGGTCCCAAATAAGTATTCAAGTTTTTTCTGGGCTATAATGTGACATATACCTGGCCTGCTACTAGCAGTTCCCCATGTGTCTGAATTAAGGAGAATGAGATGTAACACTGACAAAGCCATATTCAGAACTTTAAGTTTATGTTTTAGATTTCAACCCGTGTTTCAGCAATTAGAAAACAGATGTATTTCCTCTCTTTAGTAAACAGCACTACGTTCCTCTTCATCATAAAATAGACATTTATGATTGTATAAACAAACTGTTAGGTTCTTGTGTTTTATTTTTAGTCTCTGAACTAGCCACCCAACCGTGCGCAGGTGGAGGTGAGAGGACAAAAGAAAACAACTGCCAATCAATATAATACAAAACCTTCCCACTTTTAACTCAGTTACCAACATAAAACTTCTTTGTTGTCCAGTTCCAGATTTGTAAACAGTGTTAACTGCTAAGGGTCCACCTGTGCTAGTAGAGAACATAAAGTTCACTTACTTTGTCTTTTGTGACTTGCTGCATCACCAGGAACTCTCATGTTACCCATGTACAACTGGGAGTTCTTCGGGGCCTGAGTCGGCGATTTATTATCTCATAATGAATAGCAGCCCTCCATCTGGGTCACATCATGTTGAATGTAACACCACTGCTTATGCTACATATAGGGTGACATCAGGGGTTTAAGGAGTGTATAAACAGGGAATCTAGACACCAACTGAGCTGTTGTAGTATATGATCACATTTTAAAGAACACTGCCAATTCCTCTCTATTGGGCATGCCCGCTTAAAAAATGGGAAACTCATCTTCTCTTGGTCCAATGTCTTAAACCACTTATAGAGGGTTTCTGCCAGTCTCCAGATTGATTACAGAACGACTCTATACCACATAAATGAGGTCTAATAGACTACATCAGGCAACATGTTACACCCTGCATCATTCTTATATTGCGATTGAGAAGTCACCACTGTTGCCTTTTTAGTTATAGCTAGGGTTTCACTCGCCTCTACTTATCTGAAAGACCGCAGACTATTACCCGCCATTTTCTCACTTTTAGGTCAATCTATACCTACTGAAGGAAGCCTCTCTAGTCCTAGATGACGAACGTGTTTGGCCCCCTTTCCATTATATCCTAACACATCATGGGAAAAATTTAATCTCACCACTGGGCACCTTTCACCCTAGCTCCACCTTCTTCTGCACAACACACCAGTGGTTCAGGCAGAAATACAGAGCCCCTTTAAACCTGGTGTCTCTCCAATGCATCTCCAGCACCTTAGCATTCCAGCAAAATTTCCAAAACAGAGTCCCTCCATTTTTATACTAGCACCAGCAGTCGTCAGCACCATCTTTCTGCTGTTGTGTCATTACCAAACAGGAAGGAGGTTACTTCAATTTTCATCCTCCACAGCACCAGAACCATGCGCCAGCTATACCCATGTTTTCAAAGCACTATAATGCTTCAATCAAGAATATATTAAGTTCTGTTCATCTAGCAGTCTGATGAAATTAAGCTCAGCATAGGAGTACTGAGGAATGCAATTTTATACCATGCACAGTTTGTAACCCCTCCAGAACACTATACTTAAAAAGAGAAACATCACTATTTACATTTATTATAAAACCAAGGACTTCACAAGAGGTCAATGGACTCCACAGCGCAAAATACATTACCCTTTAAATTCTGTAACCACATGCCTGTTTGCAGACCTTCCGTCTCTGATATGAATGGCTTAAATCAGTAGAACTACATGCTGACTAAGTGCCTTTAACAACATACCTCTAGCCGTAGTCTTACATGATATGAATGATCCCTAAACTTACATCCATCTTAATGCACACGTTTCTTACCTTTAGTCCCTCTTATGATGTGTATGCTCTCCCCAGCACTGATCCTAGCCTGCACGTCAGTAGAGGTGTTTGCTCCAGGAATCACAATATCTATTGGGTGGATGAAGGACAGATTTGGTAAGCAGTTGATATTACTAACATGAATAAGGCATAGTTTGGACTTCAGATCTAGATGTTAAACTCACCTGTAGTGGTGACAATCTTTTGTACCAGCACTCCTGCCCGCTGCAGGTAGTTAACTGGGAAGTTGAGAGATTGCCCTGATACACTGACATGACCTCCTGGGACATGCCGTGGTAGCATGGGGATAGGGGTGGACTGCAAAGGTCGTACGCTGGCCACTGGCTTGTCATCCAGTTGCCGCCTGTAAAAAAAGAAAACAAAATAGGCATGGTCAGCAAAACCTAAGCAGTTATTAATTTGATTACTGAAAAATTAGTTCTTCTGCCACCCCCTCACACTTTACTACTAAAATAAAACCTTAAGGGGAGAAAATGCACGGTCAGAGTCAATGGTGAGATACCTAGCTAACTGGTTGTCTATAATTACAAAGGAGGTGCCAAGTGGTTTCAATGTTGCTTTGATATTGGGGATGAGGCCTTGAAGGCTATTAGTCACTGCTGATGTGGTTAGAAATACATCGCCATCACAACCACATTGTCTATGGTAAAGGTAATATATCCAATTTTGTAATCATAATTGGCTTTTCTTATCCTAACCCAACAATAATATGTAATGTTTCCTCAACTTAACCCCTATTCTGAATTCACAATCGTTTATTTCAATGTTTGTTACTATCATTTCATTTTACTCATCCAACCTATGTTTAATTGTAACCCTTTAACCTTTTTATTAAACTTGGTAAACGTTCTTAATTTTTCCTTCCATAAACAGTAGTGTATTTTTCAGTCAAATGAATTTTATGAAACTACATGAAAAATAGGAGTTGGACTAATTACATTTTAGTTTACTCCTCTGGTTCATAAACTATTTAAATAAAAAAAAAATATATATATATATATATCTTGCTCCACGAATGCCGGAAAAGAGTGTAAGGCTGTCTGGGCGGTCCGAGTACCAAAGCCGGCGCTTTGCAATTATCTGCTCCCAGGTTCAATAATAATAAAGAACCACTCGGACACCTCAAGTGCTGTAGCTTGAATTTAATAGCAAAGGGAAAAACGACGCGTTTCGGGGATTAGCCCTTTATCACGCTCGTAAGCATTAAGTGCCACCATGTTTAAATACAATACATAAAAACTCTGCACCTCACGTGACTTTCACACACAACTGTGGCGGCCATCTTGTAACGTGCATTTCAGCCTTCAAAACATGTATATTGTAATATGTATCCATCAATGACATATTTCATACTTGTGTCCTTAATTTTGGATGTCTTAGCCACAGATGGTATTACAATAATTCCCAATCATTTACGCAAATTAAGCGTTTAAATTCATTAGCCATATGCAGTGTTTAGCTAAGACATCCACACTTCTCTTTGTATTGCCCCAGTGGGCGAAACAGTTCTTCCGGTCTTGCCCAAGTGGGCTTTCAAAAGTTCAAATGTCAAGAAATTATACATAGTTCTTTTCTACATGTTCATGATGTGTTGGCCTTGATCTTCTAACCATCAGTTGTCCTTAAATATATCAGTGCTCAAACAATCTGGAATTAAAAACATGATATCATTACACTTAGCAAACTGTATTCAGATTAAAACATATCATTCATGTAAGTGAATTGCTAGCTCCTCACTGATATTCAGCCCATTCGGGGCGAGACTCTCCAAATCAACAATATATCTGGATTCCAATTTACGCATTGACAGTTCACGATTTCCCCCTCTCACACCTAGGTCGACACTGTCAATCACCACTATTCGTACCTGGTTCTCGTCACTGTAGTGATTTTCAGCAAAGTGGCGAGACACAGGATACTGTTTGTTCTTATTCTTAATGGCTCTTAGGTGCTCCAACACACGTTTTTTTGCTTCGTGTTTGGTGCTGCCAATATACCATCTCTGACAAGGACAGATTAGAACATATATACAGTGTGTGGTAGTGCATGTGAGATTTTTCTTAATCACAAATTCTCTATTAGAGTTCGGTATTTGCAAAGATTTACAGTCTACGCTGTTTCTGCAGGCTTTACATTTATTGCAACATCGAAAACCAGCCGGTTTATTGGTGTTGGAAACATTCATGGACCGAACATGGTTGTGACTAAGTTCGTCTCTCAGTGTTTTGCTTTTTTAAAAGTAATCTGAGGATTACTCCCCAGGTTTCTACTGAGATGAGTGTCAGTCAGCAGCACATGCCAATGTTTCTTTAATATGTACCGTACAGAATTAGCCTGTCCTGAAAATGTGGTGATAAATCTGACAGTGTCATCTTGCTTGTTGTCTTGCACTTTAGGATATAGTAGGTCATTTCTGCTTATCGATTGTACCCTGAGTTTGGCTTTATTTATGATACTTTTGCTATAGCCTCTCTCAAGAAATCTTTTACACATAATCTCTTGTTCCTGTTCAAATGATGAGTCATTGCTACAATTTATTTTTGCGCGTAGCAATTCACCATACGGTATGCTGCGTACCAAGTTAGAAGGGTGACTGCTCCTTGCATTCAATATACTGTTACCGGCTGTGCTTTTCCGGAACAGTTTAGAAGTTATTTTATCCTCCTTCACTTCTACGAGAACATCTAGGAATTCAATGGACTCCCTACTGATGTTACTTGTGAACTGTAGATTTAAATTGTTCATATTTAGTTTCTCTATGAAGGATGTTGCAGCTTCTTCTGTACCACACCAAATGAAAAAAATATCATCGATATAGCGCAGCCACAGGGCAATGTTGGAAAATTCAGCCATCTCCATGGCAACCTGCTCCTCCCACCAGCCCATGAAAAGATTCGCGTAGCTGGGGGCGAAGCAGGTTCCCATGGCTGTGCCCCGTGACTGTCTATAGATGTCCTCATCAAAATAAAAGAAATTATTCGTTAAACAGATTTCAATCATTTTCACCAGCATTTGTGAATGGTGGTAATAAGTTATGGACCTTGTTTTGAAGAAATGCTGTATAGCTTCTAGCCCGAGCTCATGTTTAATGCAGGTATATACCTATGGGTCTCCCCGGGGGGTCTATCATATAAGAGTATGATAGACCCCCCTGGGAGACCCATAGTTTCCTCAATAGGATCATTGTTGGAGAACACCTCTAGGTTTATCGATTACCATCTGAGACCATATGTTACTGCATTGCCATCTTACCTAAGAGACACAACACACTTTTTGACGGTAATTGATGGGATGCATTGGGAGAAAGACTTTTTACTTGTCTCATTAGACGTCAGCAGTTTATATACCTGCATTAAACAGGAGCTCGGGCTAGAAGCTATACAGCATTTCTTCAAAACAAGGTCCATAACTTATTACCACCCTTCACAAATGCTGGTGAAAATGATTGAAATCTGTTTAACGAATAATTTCTTTTATTTTGATGAGGACATCTATAGACAGTCACAGGGCACAGCCATGGGAACCTGCTTCGCCCCCAGCTACGCGAATCTTTTCATGGGCTGGTGGGAGGAGCAGGTTGCCATGGAGATGGCTGAATTTTCCAACATTGCCCTGTGGCTGCGCTATATCGATGATATTTTTTTCATTTGGTGTGGTACAGAAGAAGCTGCAACATCCTTCATAGAGAAACTAAATATGAACAATTTAAATCTACAGTTCACAAGTAACATCAGTAGGGAGTCCATTGAATTCCTAGATGTTCTCGTAGAAGTGAAGGAGGATAAAATAACTTCTAAACTGTTCCGGAAAAGCACAGCCGGTAACAGTATATTGAATGCAAGGAGCAGTCACCCTTCTAACTTGGTACGCAGCATACCGTATGGTGAATTGCTACGCGCAAAAAGAAATTGTAGCAATGACTCATCATTTGAACAGGAACAAGAGATTATGTGTAAAAGATTTCTTGAGAGAGGCTATAGCAAAAGTATCATAAATAAAGCCAAACTCAGGGTACAATCGATAAGCAGAAATGACCTACTATATCCTAAAGTGCAAGACAACAAGCAAGATGACACTGTCAGATTTATCACCACATTTTCAGGACAGGCTAACTCTGTAAGGTACATATTAAAGAAACATTGGCATGTGCTGCTGACTGACACTCATCTCAGTAGAAACCTGGGGAGTAATCCTCAGATTACTTTTAAAAAAAGCAAAACACTGAGAGACGAACTTAGTCACAACCATGTTCGGTCCATGAATGTTTCCAACACCAATAAACCGGCTGGTTTTCGATGTTGCAATAAATGTAAAGCCTGCAGAAACAGCGTAGACTGTAAATCTTTGCAAATACCGAACTCTAATAGAGAATTTGTGATTAAGAAAAATCTCACATGCACTACTACACACTGTATATATGTTCTAATCTGTCCTTGTCAGAGATGGTATATTGGCAGCACCAAACACGAAGCAAAAAAACGTGTGTTGGAGCACCTAAGAGCCATTAAGAATAAGAACAAACAGTATCCTGTGTCTCGCCACTTTGCTGAAAATCACTACAGTGACGAGAACCAGGTACGAATAGTGGTGATTGACAGTGTCGACCTAGGTGTGAGAGGGGGAAATCGTGAACTGTCAATGCGTAAATTGGAATCCAGATATATTGTTGATTTGGAGTGTCTCGCCCCGAATGGGCTGAATATCAGTGAGGAGCTAGCAATTCACTTACATGAATGATATGTTTTAGTCTGAATACAGTTTGCCAAGTGTAATGATATCATGTTTTTAATTCCAGATTGTTTGAGCACTGATATATTTAAGGACAACTGATGGTTAGAAGATCAAGGCCAACACATCATGAACATGTAGAAAAGAACTATGTATAATTTCTTGACATATGAACTTTTGAAAGCCCACTTGGGCAAGACCGGAAGAACTGTTTCGCCCACTGGGGCAATACAAAGAGAAGTGTGGATGTCTTAGCTAAACACTGCATATAGCTAATGAATTTAAACGCTTAATTTGCGTAAATGATTGGGAATTATTGTAATACCATCTGTGGCTAAGACATTCAAAATTAAGGACACAAGTATGAAATATGTCATTGATGGATACATATTACAATATACATGTTTTGAAGGCTGAAATGCACGTTACAAGATGGCCGCCACAGTTGTGTGTGAAAGTCACGTGAGGTGCAGAGTTTTTATGTATTGTATTTAAACATGGTGGCACTTAATGCTTACGAGCGTGATAAAGGGCTAATCCCCGAAACGCGTTGTTTTTCCCTTTGCTATTAAATTCAAGCTACAGCACTTGAGGTGTCCGAGTGGTTCTTTATTATTATTGAACCTGGGAGCAGATATATATATATATATATATATATATATATAAATCTATCTATAAATAGACACACATATAGACACTTAAAAACATTTGGTTAGCCCAAGTGGTTTAATTTGTCTTCAATTTAGCATTTACTCATATGTTACGTTTATTTTGACATTTAGGTTTTGCCCAGTGTCATTTCCACCCCAATTTTTCACACAGTCTTTACAGATAGTATGCTTGACTGACGTTCTGCCACTCAGTGAGGATTAAATTACGATTCAGCAGGTTGTTTTGCTTTGAAGCCTGTGTTTACTGTACAAAGGGTTTTCTTCCTGGAGCTGATAACATCTTGCCAGTCAAAGGTGGGCTTGAGATGAAAATGAGTTTTTTCATCAACTTAAATAGGCCAGTCTAGGCATAACACTAAGATCAGCACATGACACACATAGATATTCATGACATGTGAGCCATAACGCTAAGAGGAGGAGGTTTATACCAACGAGAAGAAGGTATTCAAGCAAGGCAATATCCTTTTCTACAAATTAGGAAAGAAAGCATAGTGCAATGAAGAAAACCTAATTTAAAGTCAGATTATAACGTTTTAGCATTGTGTTGGTTTACAGAATGGTCTAGTCGAAGGAGGCCTAGAATTTATGGTCCAAAGATTCTCCTGGTGCCTCCCATAACATATCTGCTGTTTCAAGACCACCATGTAACTGCCGAAGATCTAGGTATCACTCCCACTTATAAACAAGAGTCTGGCCATAGGAGAAACCTACACATTAAGAAGACTAGAGTATCGTACTTTGGGGAAGTCCAAAGGTCAATATTCTCACTCCGGTATTAAAAGGAGGGATGGTGGATTTTTTGAATTTGGTACTGAAGAAAGGATTATTGAATTTTTGCTTGAAAGTCATCAAGTGCAGAAAGCAAAGATGAAGATGAGAGAGAAACCTTTTGAACTTCAAAGCGTAACAAATACACTTCATAATCTGAGATAAATAGAATTCAAGAACAGTTTTTTCTAGAAATATCAAGAACCTAATTTCTCAGGAAGTCAGTCAGAACAATGGAAAAGAGCTAAAATTTTAGGAGCTACAGAATTTAAATGAAACACGTACATTTTCCAGTACACAAACAAATCCCAAGTCCATGAGTAAAAATGAATATATCATGCTAACTTGGTGTTCTAGGCATCTGGGGAGAGGTTAAGAATCACTGGACATAGAGGTGCCTCTCAGTAGCCTGATCACACACTTTTTAATTATATCTAGGAATGATCGTCTATACACTAGACCTGGAGGCAAGAGTTTTACCAGCATTATTAGAGTGGAAGGAAAAGTTACTTGCCTGTAATACTAGTTTTTTTTATCATGGGTATTCTCTCGCAATCCATAAAGTTTTATACTTTTCTAAAACAACCTGTTTCCCATATAAAACATTTTGGTATAGTCAAAATGTTTCATTACGTTTTCAGCAAAGATTAAATAAAGCATACAAATCAGAAATGTAGAACAAGCATTTACAATGCAATGGTTTTGCCTTTGTTAAAGTTAGAGCTATTGGCATTGCTCGACATTATTTTTATTTATGGTTTTTTTAACATAAATAAATGGGATTGTCATTTACAATGCCACTAGCTTTATCTCTCGCAAATGACACACACAAACACCCACAGAGAGCCCCCCAAACACACACAGAGCCCC
Organism: Lissotriton vulgaris; assembly: GCF_964263255.1. Lineage (NCBI taxonomy): Eukaryota > Metazoa > Chordata > Amphibia > Caudata > Salamandridae > Lissotriton > Lissotriton vulgaris. Next base: position 979,531,334 of record NC_141697.1, read on the forward strand.
CCACACACACAGCCACACAGAGCCCCCCACACACACAGCCACACAGAGCCCCCCACACACACAGCCACACAGAGCCCCCTACACACACCCACACAGAGCCCCCCACACAGAGCCCCCCCCCCACACACCTTCTGGCCCATTCTCTTTTCTCCTCATTAAATAACTGCCACGCCCCTTTCTTTGTTCTGAAAATGTGCCTACATGTAAGAGTGCAAGAGGCTAAAATGTGAATGAACTTGTGTTTAAGAGACCCATGGAACTTCAGTTCTAATTGATATCCTGATGCCGGTAAGCAGAAATGTCAGCAATAGATGTTGGCATTCTTTACATGCATTTCACTTGTCGCCGTAAAGCTCTACTTTCGCCTCTATTATAATCTTTCACCTTGAAAACACAGTGGCACTCTTTGAGTTGGTGGCACCCAGTAGAACACAGGAGCAAGGACTTCACACTACCTAAAATACACGGACGAGCTACAAATGATCACGTTCGCTGTCCCATGATAGCTACAGCACAACAGCTAAATAAATGGCATTGTCATTTACAATGCCAATAGCTTAATCTCTCGCAAATGCCACCCACATACACCCACACAGAGCCCCTCCACACAGAGCTCCCACACACAGACACAGGCCCCCCCCACACACCCACACAGAGCCCCCACACACACTGCGAGCCCCCCCCACACACCCACACAGAGCCCTCCACACACCCACAGAGCCCCCTCACACACCCACACAGAGCCCCCCCACACACCCACACAGAGCCCCTCCACACTGAGCTCCCACCCACAAACAGGCCCCCCCCACACAGAGCCCCCCCCACACACAGCCACACAGAGCCCCCCACACACCCACACAGAGCCCCCACACACTGCGAGCCCCCCACACACCCACACAGAGCCCTCCACACACCCACACAGAGCCCCCCACACAGAGCCCTCCCACACACCCACACAGAACCCTCCACACACCCACACAGAGCCCCTCACACAGCCCTCCACACACCCACACAGAGCCCCCCACACACCCACACAGAGCCCCCCCACACACTGCGAGCCCCCTCCAGGCAAAACCTAAAAAATGCAAGTCCCAAATATTCATGGATTTACCACAAACATAGCACCTTTACGCAGGACCACAAGCAATTACACCATGAGGCATTTAAAAGTTTCAGTACATTAGTTATTCAGTTGCCATGAAATAAAGGTCTCGGAGAGCAGAGGCCGGCCCGTGAAAAGTCCTGGTTCCACCAACATTTGAATATTTGTGCAGCTCATTGAACTCCGCGGTATCCCGGAGGCGCTACAGACACCACCGGACTCCCCACGAGGCAGGCTTGACAGATGCGGATCTGAGGGATTCCGACATATACTTGTCATTTAGGCTGCCACCGGAGGTGCTCCGCTCCTGGAGCAATCGACGAGGGATTTTCCGCCTGCGGGGACCGGGACGGGACTGCGAGACCCAGCATCCACAGCGCATTGAAGACCACAGCGCAGCTGGTGTCTCTTCCCGCCCCCAACACTCCCTACTTAGCCCCACCTTCCCCGCGGAGCGCGGGACGCGCGCGGGGGACGCAAACCGGGGCGAAGACCGGGCAAAGAGCGGGCCGTTTGAGGCCGTTCGAGTACGGGAGAGTCCGGTCCGGGCCCCCTCTCTTTGCCTGCCCCACCAAGACCACTGACACTTTGAACAATGTGCACACGGGAAACAAGAAGTAGAACATCTTCCCTTGCTGCAGCTGGAGCGGTCAAAGGCCCAATCGACACTTACTTTGCCAAGGCTGGCTCACTCCTGATTGAGGAGATCCAAGTCCTGGAGCGAAGAATTTCACAAGAAATTGATTGGGTAAGGAGATCTTCTATGGGACCGATGGCACTAGCTAGAACGCCTGAAAATAGTTCGGGTAGGCCTACCATGCATAGTTCCGATCAGACATTATTTCACCCTACGGACACCCTAACAAACAGCCCAGAAATCACTATTGATGTTCCAAGCGATCTAGAGGACATGAGCCTAATGGTGTTACCCAATACTCAAAACACCCAACCTATACCACCACAGAATACTGAGGTAGCTCCAATCGTAGAATCCAATAGCGATAATAATAAGCGAGCCAGAGAGGGAGCGATTCCTAAGAAAAAGCAAGGGCCACAAAACCAAGAAGAACCTAGGTCCAAAACCCCCAAATCTAAACAAACTAGAGGTAAGGGGAGGAAATTAAATGCCCTTGCCCCAATGGGGGTCAGATTAGGAACTCCATCCACTCCCAGACCACCCAAATCAACCCCATCCGTACAATCTACTGACAATCTCCCATTAGACACCTCCTCGGATGACATCACTCTGGAGGACATAGGTTCATTGCTCAGGTCTCTATTAAGCCCATTAGAGGCGAGACTGATTAAGATCGAAGCAAGATTAGTGAGCATCGAAAAGGCAACGGTGCAACTCGCTGATGCTAGGAAAACCGACAGCAATATAACTAAGACATTAAAGGAGGGTACAGGCTCTAATTCTGCTAAAAACAACAACCTGCAGGCTGTATCAAACTCCAAACCATCAGACCCAAAACTTAGATCCACACAACCTGTAAAAAACAATGCATCAAAACCTACTGTTACACTTACAGTCCCGACACCCTCACAACAACCTAATACCACTACTCCCAAACCGGCCCCTTCATTAAAACCAAACCCAACTCCTCTGACTAAAACCAAGGACAACCCCCCACTTGAGGGAGAGAAGCCACACTTCAAACGAAAACTACAGTTTGTAAACCTCCCACCAGAAGCCGCCCCCTACACTGTAGTTTTGGCTGTGGTACCAGAACTTGACCCCCCCACATTTGAATCATACACCTCACTCAAGAATAAAGTAATAAACTGGCTCTCGGTTAATAGACCACTACCGAGAGGTACTGCGAGTGACATATCCACGACAAAGAGAGTAGCATGGGTGGGGCATACTAGGAAGTCCATCAGAGGAGATTGCATTTTGGTCTCTTTTAGAGACCCTAACACAGCTGCATATATTTGCTCCTGTGCTACTGATGAGGACTTCGGCAATACCATCCAAACACTTCCCCTCTCATTTTTCTACCCCTCCAATCTTTATGACTCTGAGGATCACAGGTGGGGGCACCACCAAGAGTTATTGGAGGGTTGGGAAACTTGTCACAGAGACATTAACATTTATCCTCCATATAGGGGGAGACCAACTGAGTATATCTCTGGTTACGGGGATGAGGCGGGGTGGGAAACCGTCACCAGGAGGAGGAGGGGGGGAGGTGGTCATAGGAGGGGAATACCTGGACCATATAGAACGCACTACCCTGCCTATCTACCAACACAGAACCGATATAGCAACTTAGATATGGTAGATTGACAGACGGTTGGAGAGGGGAACGTTGCTCCTGCAACCTACCCAACCACCACTAATACACCTGCAGTTTCCATATGCGACATAAACTCACATACACTGGCGGGTACATTAATAACAAGTTTAGGTGAATCGACCCAGACGCCAGCCATGGTGAACCCTCCCTCACTCATTGCCACTAGTCCATTGGACATTACACATCCATCCTCAACTCATAGGGCCCACCAAGAGCCCACTAATATTGCTGCGAGTTCGCCACGCGCCCAAACACCACACATAACAGTAATTTCGTGGAATGTAGCAGGGCTCTCTAGTAAATTAGACTGTCTAGAATGGGCCTCCTACATTAGATCTAAGAATCTAATACTCCTGCAAGAAACCTGGGCGCGAGAAACAATAGACATAACTGGCTTTGCTTCCTTCTCCAAATTAGCCAAGTGGGGGGGAAAGGGGAGACCATCTGGGGGATTAATGATAGGGGTAGCAACGGATCTAGGATGCCAAGCCTCCGATATAGAGACCGCTTCCGACGATCTGTTGGCTGTCCTACTAGAATGGCCGGACTCAACAAAGCTATTAGTCATCAATATCTACTCTAGGCCGACCCAAATGCATAAAGAGTCGCCTACCATAGATGAGTTAGCTAGATTCCTGGAGGGCATTCCGTGCGATCTTGCCTGTCTGGTCGGGGGCGATTTTAATTCCCACTATGAACCCCTGCCCGGATTACGCGACGGCCCTTCCCTAGATGAAGATTCCTGCTGGCTTATACCTGAGACGGCGGCGCCACCGCCAAGGGCCTGGACTCCCCTAGCCCTACAAATAAACGCCCTTACTCTTAATTTCGGTCTTAGGGCATGTAATGGCCGTTGTAGCTCGGATATACCTAGTAACCCGACCTACAACAAATCTGGTAGTGAATCTAGACTCGACTACATCATGGTCAAAACCTCTATGTGGCCAGCAATAGTTGACTTTAAAGTGTGCCCAAGAAACGATAGTGATCATAACTCCCTGGAACTGACTTACTCCCTTCCTGGCAGTAAGGACACATCACAGGGATCTGGGATCGATAAGTCGGGTCTCCTACTTGAAACTAACCGTAGGAAAGTGAAGTGGGAGAAGCTGGCTAGCAGTACAGACAAACTACCCCGCCTTTATGAAAGGTTAGTTCCCTTACTAGAGAGTGCCTTTGATCTGGGCATCAAAAACCCAGACGAAGACACCAGAAGGGAACTAGCAATAATTCACAAAAATATCACAGATTCCCTCGAACAAGACCTGTTTATAACTTCCATGGAAAGGAAGGGCTATAAGCCAAAGACCTCTTGGTATAATGCTACATGTAGGAAGGCTAAGGCTCATTTGCTATCTGCTATAAAGGGACGCCTTAGCAGGGAAGTAATCCGCGAGAGAAGAAATAAGTACAAGTCCCTCCTAGTGAATGCTAGGGCGGAATGGGACTACGACTATTGGGAGAATCTCGTGAAGGCATTATCAACCAGAGACTCACGCAAATTTTGGCGTGTAGTAGCGAATGGTACGGGTGAGTTATCATCGGCAATAGAACCTAACATAGCCGCCTCGGTGTGGCAGGCCCATTTTGAAGCACTATACGCTGAGAGAGGTCAGGATTCTTGCACCGTGAGTCTTCTGCCCGCACCTACCCCTTCGGGGGCTGTATTTACTGAAAAAGAGGTAAGGGAGGCCATTAAAGGTCTAGCTGCTGGAAAAGCCCCGGGATTGGACGGGGTCCCGGGGGACCTGTTCAAACAGGAACCAGGGATCTGGGCACCGTACCTCACACTAATATTTAATGCCATCCAGGAGGGAATGACTGTGCCTGATACTTGGACGGGAGCAGAGGTAGTCCCAATCTATAAAAAGGGATCCCCCCTGCTCCCGTCCAACTATCGACCTATCAGTCTGATAGATATTTCTCAAAAACTTTTTGGCAGACTGATCTTAAATCGTTTGCAAGCGTGGATCCAAGAAATGGATATCCTGTCCCCATACCAGGCAGGATTCCGGGAGGGTGTATCCACCACAGACCAAATATTTAGGTTACAACTGCTCTATTGGAGAACAGCGATAATCGAAGGCGGTAGTCTCTATACCATCTTTGTAGACCTACGTGCCGCCTTCGATTTGGTGCCTAGAGCCAGGCTGTGGAATGTCATGAAAGAACTCAATGTCCCCGCCGATATCTTGGCAATCCTGATAAGACTCCATACTAATAACTATGCCCGCTTTAGGTGTGGCAAAGGTGGAAAACTAACTGAGCGGTTCCCAGTTCGCAGAGGTGTAAGACAGGGTTGTGTACTAGCACCCACCCTGTTTTGCATCTTCGTGAACGGGGTAATTGCCCACCTTAACAGGATTGCCAACTCGGACGCCCCCAAGTTGACTGGCAACAGGGTGCCTGCAATTATGTTTGCAGACGACACCCTGTTGCTGTCTAAATCCCCTATGGGGATTCAGCGCATTTTGGACGGCTTCCTTAACTTCTGCTCCGACCGGGGACTGGAAGTCAATCCTCAAAAAACAAAATTCATGATTTTAAATCCCAACTCCCGAAATAGAACCCCTCCCAAGCTAGGCATGGTTCAATTAGAACGGGTGCATAATATCGAATACCTGGGGATCACTATAAACGAACACTTAACTTGGTCAACCCACCAGGCCAAAGTGACCATCAAACTGGCACAGTTGGCAGGTGGCACTTTGCGTCTGGCAAATAAATCTAGCTATCGACCATTCACCCCAGTTATTCACATATACAAAACACAAGCTAGGGCAGGGGTTACTTACGGGGGAGAGTTGTGGGGATACACCCAGTACCCCAAGTTACAGACCACGGAGAACAAGTTTTTGAGACAGGTAGCTGCCCTCCCCCAGAGCACCCCACTACTACCACTCAGGTTGGATTTGGGAATCAGACCCATTACAGAGGAGCTAGGACTAAAACCCCTAAAATTCTGGAGGCGTTTGTGGTCTAGCCCAGATCTCGCAAGCTATAGAGAAGAACTACAAGAATTCCTGGAACTACGGAGCATAAAGAGGATTACTTGGTTGACTTACGTCAAGGGAAGGTGCGAGGAAATGGGATTCCCGGAACTATGGACAGACCCTCTTAATTCCTGTACCAAGATCCCAAAAAAGGCACTCGCGAATACCTACTACGCCATGATGCTTACCAGAGCCTCTAATGATACTCGTGAGGGGTCTCTGACAAATTTATTCTTGAAAATAAAAGATACCTATTCCCTTGAAAAAACTCTAGATGAGATTTCCCCTCCATTAACCAGGAAACTGTTTTTACAATGGCGTTCTGGATGCCTCCCTCTAGCTTCGTTCACAGCATCTTGGTCAGCCTGCTCCACTACATCAATTTTTCCCAATGCGTGCACACCCGAAGGAGGACGACATGCATGCGGTCCTTTTCTGCAAGGGCTACGAGCGGAGCAGGAAATATTGGCTTGTTCCGATGCTCAGGAACTTGGGTTTTAGATCTCACCAAACCGCTTATAGAGTCCTAAAATCTGATCTCTCCCCTCCTATCGTTTTTGCACTGTCAAAATTTTTAACTTCACTGTGGTTCACCCGTAGCCGAATGATGAAAAGTCTGGTATAAATGGACATGACCAGCGGCTTTCCACAAATGTCTTATCTACATTTTAACTACCTCTTATAAATTTGGATCACATTATGTTTAATAAGTTTTTAAATGTATGTATTGTTCTGCATCTTTTATGATCTGTGATCGAAATAAAGATTGATGAAATGAAAAAATGCTTTAGGCCCTGGAACACCAATGATAAACACACGTAGCCGCCTGTCTCAGTCCCTGTGTTTTTATCTATTTATTTATGCAACTTTAAATAGCGCAGACTTTACCCGAAGGTGTCAGAGCGCTTCACAGAAGTACCAATAATGAAATGAATGTGTGGTGACTTGTGGTGACATCGAGTTGCATCACTAGCCTGTGACATACGAGAAGGTCGTGTTTTTCAGCTGGCAAATGACGGAAGTAGAGTGCCCCATAGGGTCTGCTGCAGTGTTCATTGTTGGCTTTACCGGGGAATGCCCTGGCACTCTTCAAGCACTGCTCTTCATGCACACTCTCGTCCTTCAATTCCCTCCCCTAGTACTCTTCCCACACGGTCTCCTCCTCTTACACTACACTCTTCCCACCCGTCCCTCGCCCTTCGTCTGTTGTGAAGAAGATTGTCTATTGAGCAAGTGCTTGCTTGACTGTTTGTTTTTTTTGCTTTTAATTCGAGTAGCCTTTTTTCGCATTCAGTTGGGCCAGACTGAAGCTCAAGCACAAACTGAAAAGATTGCTCCTGGGGCCGGACAGATATAAGAAAAGGGAAGAAAGGCGTAGAATATGGATCAGGGATTCGAGATAGACAAGAAAACCATGCAATCCTAACCAAGTGTCTGAACCGCAGCCCACTCTGTATTGCATTGTGGCTAGTAGGTACTAGAGTACTAACATGTAAAGATGTATGTAGGTGAGACCTGAAAAGGCAAAACCTTGCCGAGGTCCTTTAGGTATGAACTTCACATATTTAAAAATAATACTACAAAATAAAAATAGTTTGTGAGTGAAAATAGATGGTGTATTTGGAGCCTCTACCAGCACTTGGATGAAATGGAATACCTCTTTTTGCACCTACTTTGTTTTCATTATTCCCCCAAGATGGCCGACACTGACTGCTAAACCCTGATGTGCTCTTGAGATGCGTGATGACATGAACGGACACCACAAGCACCACACACGTATTCTGTCTATCCCTCACCAGATAGAACACTCGCGCACTCCACCGACACGTTCTCTCCTGATAGAACATGTATTCCATACCAATATTACACTCTTATCATTAAATGAGGTAACTGTAAAGGCTGTTATTTAGCGCTCTTGTAAACAACAGTAGTGTTGTAGGAAGCTCTATATAGAAAGCTAAATGTTTGTTTTAAATTATTTCAAAATGTGCAACTCCTAAATTAAACTTGTATCTTACTGGATTTGTCTATTTCCTGTTGGAAAACCCCTTCTAAGTAATAGCAACAATAACCTATCCACTACTCAAATCGAATTGTGGCTGAGGGAGGCCTTTGTTTGGGAAGTCTGGCACACTACTCCTTTCATTAAAACCTTGTCACACCTTATGCGACTTTGACACCGTTTACAGTGCAGGGAAGAACATAATTTGAATTTCAACACGTGTAACCAGGCTGGCGACGGAATTTGTGCACCGTGCTTAATTGAGGTGCCTAGATTCATGGCTGCACTGTTTGTGCAGTTGCCAGACGACTTCTAGTTTTGCATTAATCATCCACCACTACTGTGGCAGTACCACAGTTGTAAAATTCGTGACATTTTAAACAAAGGCAAGGAGACCACGGTGAGTAAAACTAGTAGCACATAGGGCTCCTACAACCTCAAGCAGGAAGGCCCACTGGCTGGCCTATCTTTGACTGATTTCGGCCAGGGTGGTGATTTTCTTTCAGAGGCCCTCTACTTGAACCACCAGTGTGGTGAAGCGCCTAAACTTATCTCCTACCAGCATGGGCCACATTAAGATTTAGAACACCGGCAAAAACAAACGGGAACTGTTAAATGCAGCTTTAGTATGTGAATGAACAACCCACGCATGTTATTTATTCATTGAATTGATACGTTTGTAGTTTTTTTTCCGTGAAAAATGCTGTAGTGCAAATAACATCATTAGAAGGGCAGCTGTACTGGACACGCTATGGCTACGGACACTTAATTAATCCATCTCTGCCCATTGCAGAAGTGTAGTGCTGGTGTTTAAGTAGTGCTGCACAAACCTGGTTGGGGACTAAAAGCACATTCTACAACAATAGAGCAGCGCGCTGGGCGCTGCCATCAGCCGGCCACGCTGGATGGGGTAGTCCTCTCACACGGGGACACTCTTCCACGCGACCTCCGTCTCGAATGCCTGTATTGAGAAGGCGCATGGCTGTGAGAAATGACGGGTGAGGGGCGAAAGGCTCGCTCCCAAAACATGAATGGGAAACAAGTGTTTTTTTTTTTTTAAATGTATCGCAGGGGGGGGGGGGGGGATCAATACTTCCCCACTTCTGTGCTATAGTCATACGGCTGCCACAATAAGATGTAGCTATCACTGTCTGCGGCTCCCAAACCTTCTCAGCCGAATATTTACCGGAGACAGCTCTCGTGACTCGCAATGTCCTCGTGTTCTATGTATAAATGCTCGGGCCTCCTCTGGGTGAGTCTCGAGGGAATGCTAAACTCTGGACTAGACAGTAACGCCCCTAATTTAGCTTTACCATTTTAGAAACTTCTAGTCGACCCCATACCAAATAATAATAAACCACGTTTGTAAAGCGTCAGCAATTTACCCATAAGGGTCCCTAGTCGCTGGGGGCCGTCGGGAAGATTAAGCAAGTGGGGTCGAGTCTCATCAGGGCGCCTGAGGTGGGTCCGGCTCGTGGCGGCGTGTGGCGCTGGAGCGGGCCTCGGGGGGGGGGGGGGGGGGGGGGGGGGAGGGGGGGGGGGGGCTCTGCGAGCTGTCAGGGGCGCTGTTTATGTCCTGGCTTCTTCGACGCGAAGCTTGCAGGGAAATCCTTCGGCGGGAAGTGCACTGCACTTTAGAGCGGCCCGTACTCCTTTGTACAGGGCAGCCCCTCTCAGTGTGGCGCAGCCTCGGGGATTCCCTCTGGTGCGGGTCGGGTAAATACACATTACCAGCGTGGTGACACGGGCCGGATACCGGGGAGCAGGCAAGAAGGGGAGGCGGCGCGGCGGCACTCAGTAGCGGGCACAACTTGTACCGGCAGGTCAGCTGGTGCGGCGCAGCCTCAGGGGCAAGGTGTGGTGCGGAGCAAACGCTCAAGGGCACGCACCTTTCAATCTGCTCACTCGGGTCCCGGGAGCTCGTGGGGGGCTGCAAGGCTACAGCTCTTCCTCACCCGGTCCCGCTTCTTGGGGCCGGGTGCTCTCACGGGCTGCGGCAGGGCTCCTCTTCCACCATGGAGCCCTGCCGGTGGGTGCAGCTGCTTCTCCTTGTCCCCGCTGGGGGGCGGGACTTCCGGGTCGCCCCCTCAGCTTCCGGGTCGTCGCGGGCAGCGCGGCGGCCCGTCTCAGCTACTGCAGGCGGGGAGTGAATTCACCGAGGGGTGGGCTCCCTCGAGGTGAAAATAAACAATAGCGGCAAGGTCCCTGGGCGCCTGCCAGGGGACAGTTTAATTACAAAAAAGCGAGGTGAGCACTCGCTAGGGCAGAAAAGAGCTATGAGCAGAAAGGCGGGTGCCGGCTCAATGCCGGACCAGATTCGGGGGCGTGCCCGAGAATCGGCTTTCGGCTGACGTCGCCAAAAGCCAAAAATTCTCGGGAACGCCCCCGAATCTGGTCCTGCATTGACGGACAAACGTGTCTTCCAATGGCTAGCCTCCATTTATGGAGCTAGCCAATGGAAGACTGGGGCGGATTCCAACCCCTATACTATACTCATTAGGTTTTTCCTAGCACATGCGTACTTCGTACGCATTGGCTAGGCAAAACCTAAAAAAAATTGTGCACTCTATGAATTACACCCCTAAGTAAAACAAGAGCATTTAGAACATAGTTGAAGCAATCTTAGGTAAAGTCTGATACAGGGTCAAAACACATAAAAAATGGTCAACAATTACATCAATGTATCATAGCAAATGAGTGGAATGAGCCATACAGAAAAAAAGGGATTATGTTTATTATCAGGAACCACTTAAGTAGCTGTGTATAGGTATGGAAATCAAACACCCCATAAAGAATAAAGACAAATGAATACAAAAAATACAAAACAACAAGTTACTTAAATTTAGAAAGGCTCTTATTAGAGGATACTTCATCTAAAAGCACATTCATCAGCTTCAAGCTAATACTTCTTCATCTGCATCCTCACATGCAGAGCACTTCAGATAATTTGCCTGTGACAATGAGCCATAATCTAATTTCGGACCTTATGATGTTCAGGAGTCTACACCACAAAATGGGCCAGTGGGAGGACAGTGACGAATCTGCGTTAGATTAAGTATCCACCAGAAAAAGTTAGTGGCAGAGTCATCGAGGACAAACTCAGTGAGTTCTGTGACAATTTATGGTCCAGAAAAGTTTGACTATGATATTGCTGCTTATCAAGCCAGCTACCGCCATTTTGTGTGATTAAGTGTTTGCCTTTTATTGCAGTATTATACTTCTACTTGTATTTTATACACTCTATGTAACCTGCACCCATTTTCACCTTTTCCTCACCGGTAGGGCACTGATCGCTACCTCATATGCTACCGGTTGCACACTAGTGTAATATTTGACTACTGTAGCCTTTTGTTTGCACCTATATGGTTCCAGTATTTCCGTAGTATTTTATTCCTATTTCCATACTGTATACTCTGTAAGCTGCACCAATCTCACTTTTATCCCTATTATGCACTGATTACTACCTCATATATATTTTGTTCAGTCTTGTAAACTGCACCCATTCACTTTCTATTCCTGGTTTACACCGATGCTACCTCTTACATTCTGGTTATTTTTTGGCCATTCACTAGTGTCACTTTGGTTCCATTTAACTGATTGCTACCTCCTATATCTGGTACATTTTGTAAGCTGCACCCACTCACTGTCTGTTCCTGGACTGCACGATTGCTTCCTCTTATATCTTTGGCTATTTTTGGCCACTCATTAGTGTCACTCTTGTGCTATGTAACCTACGGTTGACAGTTGGTCTTTGCATATGTGTATTACTTGTGTACATGTGTACTGTTTGCATCTATATGGTTCCAGTATTTCTTTAGTATTTTATTCCTATTTGCATACTGTATACTCTGTAAGCTGCACCCATCTCACTTTCATCCCTATTATGCACTGATTGCTACCTCATATATATGTTGTTCAGCCCTGTAAGCTGCACACATTCACTTTCTATTCCTGGATTACACCGATGCTACCTCTTACATTCTGATTATTTTTGGCCATTCACTAATGTCACTTTGGTTCCATTTAACTGATTGCTACCTCCTATATCTTGTACATGTTGTAAGCTGCACCCATTCACTGTCTGTTCCTGGACTGCACCGATTGCTACCTCCTACATTTTTGGCTATTTTTGGCCACTCACTAGTGTCACTCTTGTGCTATGTAACCTACGGTTGACAGTCGTTCTTTGCATCTGTGTATTACTATCGTCCTTCCATACCCACCTATACAGCCATCCCAACATGGATCTCATCGGCAAGCACACATATAGAATCAACTACCCATCCACTCTCACCAAAAAAGCTGCTAAACGCTTTAAACACAACTTCCTGAGGTCCCACCCTGAAACCCCCTTTGCCGACACCTACTTCTCACCGGTCAATGGAGCCCTGAACATTGATATCATCTTCCACACCTCACGCAGAGCTCAATGGAGAAAGGCGTTCCTCAGCCTACTTACCGTCTCCACCACCAGGAAAACCGCTCATGGCCTAACTCTCTCCATCACACCATCCCCCAACTCTTCCTTGGCAGAACCACCATTACTATATACAATAACGGGATTGTCCTAATTCAATCCACAGACAAGAACCTGGAACTACTAGACAACCAGTTCACCAAGTTCAAAGAGCACCTTTCCAAGCTGCAGACCTCCACCCATAACTCCTCCAGCACTATCACTCCTGACGTCACAGCCCCCACCCACAACCCTATTAACCTAGCTCAGCATCAGACCGACACGCACCTCACCTCTACCCCCAGCACCCTAGTTAATCACCCACCTGCTGTTACCACCCCACACTCCTCAATCACAGGTACAAATCTCTCCCCCTCATACACTAGCCGCCCCTCTAACACTAACCCTTGGACCCTCACACATACCACTCCCATTCCTCTCTCCTCTGACATAACAACTCTAACCCACAACCCCTCTAACCTAGATCAGCACCAGAGCGACAAGCATAACGACAAATCCCACCCTTTGTCCCCCCCCACTCTCAGCCCCCACTACCACCCGCTAATTAACCAAGCAGAGCACACCACACCTATTATGATAATTCCCCCTCCCCACGACAGGACCACCCCCAGCCCCATCTCCCCCCCCCCCCCACTCTAAGCCCTCACTACCCTTCAGGCTCCCCCATCACCACCAACATACACTCCACTTCCACCCCACCTTCTCCGCCCGCTACCAATGCCCTCCTATACGCCACCAACCTCCTCCGTACCTCATCCACTCCCATCGCTCCCATACCCTCTCTCCTCCCTAACACCATCCTGTACGCCGACACCACGGAGCCCTGCGTGAACACCATCCCATCCCCCCACTCGCACAATATTCCCCAGGGCAGCCACTCACCCATGACTCCCAGCCCCAGCACTCACACTTATCCCACGCTGGACAAGATTATGTCCTCCCTCCTCCAGCTCAAAGAAGACATTCACACCATCAAGGAAGACATTCACACCATCAAAGAGCTACTCATCACACCCCCCAGACACACCTCACTCACCACCACCCCGCCTCTCAACTTGCCCTACACCCGTCCCGATGACGCTTCCAAGCTACATCCATCACACAGGACCACGATCCACGCCCACTATCGCAACAACCGCACCCGTCGCCCACACTGGACAGCGATCCCTGCCCACAATCGCAACAACCGCCCCCGTCGCACATGTAACCCTCTTTCGGATCTCGACACTCTCACCCTCCTCCGCTCCTACGACACAGCTGCCCTAAACCACCTAACCGCCTCGCACCTCCCCATTCCCACGATACACTCAAATCCCTGTAGACCCGCCACACTAAACAACAGAATCTCCGTCTCGAATAACCTTAGAAAAGTCCCCCTCTCTCTAGTACCCTCTACCTCCTTTAACACACCCAGTCTCAAATGCACTCTCCTAAACTGCAGATCGGCCTCTAGACACTCCTCCGCCATCGCCGACCTAATCCTAACGTTGGACCTTGACCTAATTATCTTGACTAAAACCAGGCTAACCGAATCCTCTACACCTATAATGGACATTCTGGTTCCCCCCCACTACCACATCATTAGGCTTGACAGGTCTGGCAAGACAGGTGGTGGAATCGCATGCATATACAGGAACAACCTTTCTGTTCTGAAAGTCTCCGCATCGTCCTTACCCTCCCCAACTTCCTACGAATACATCTGCTTCGATATTATCAGTGAGGGCAAACCGATGTGCTCTCTTCACAGCGTTTATCACCCACCCCGAGACAACCTCTCCTTCGTCCAACAAATCATGGACATGATTTCAACCAACGCCGGACGACAGCTCACACAAATATACCTTGGTGACTTCAACCTCCACTGGAACGATCTCAATGATGCGGTGGTAAATAGTCTTAAAAACTTCCTCGACGCCCTAGACCTCACCCAAATATGCGACAGCCCGACCCACGAGAAAGGCTCTATCCTCGACCTTATCATTGCCAAAGAGGACGCTATCCAACTTGAGTCTATCCAACCATGTGACTGGTCAGACCATCATATTGTCACATTCTTCATCAATGAAAAAGTCAAACTCAACACGGGTCAATCCTCCAGACCTAAAGTCTGGAAAAGAGATCTGAAAAAACTCAACCCATACTCCCTACCCCCAAACAGCCGCGACCTCCTGTTCCCTCCTACGGACGCTACAGATGTCCAATCCTTGACTGACCACTATCTCAACGCCATGACCTCAATAATTAATGAGGCTGCCCCCATGCAGCTAAAAAGAGTCTCCGCTAAAATCTCCAATCCATGGTACGACGGGAGTCTCAATGAAGATAGACGAGCCATGCGAATGGCAGAGCGCACCTGGAGAACCGCTCCCTCTGCACTGCACCTGAAAATCCTGAAGAAAAAGAGAAACGCCTACTTCAGGAAAATAAAGCGCTCAAAAGCAAACTTCTTCAGCCTCCAGCTCGACCAAGCAAAAAACCGCCCAAGAAAACTGTTTGAGCTAATCAGAACACAAGCCAAGGAACATCCTCAACCTCTAAGTACTTTATGCGAAGCACCCTCCTGTGAAGACTTCGCCGCTTTCTTTACCCAAAAAACTGAGAACATAAAGAGTGATCTCCGCACTGACGCAAGCCTCTTCGCCACACCCAACTGCATAACACCCACCGAACTAAAAAACAATGCTACATGGTCCTTCTTCAACACCTACACCGAAGAAGAAATAGGCAAACTGCTCAGCACCTTGAAACCTTATAATCACCTCACGGATCCCCTCCCTGCTAACGCTGTCAAAGATTTCACCCCACTGCTCCTTCCACTCTGGACCAAATTTATCAATAGCTCGCTCCAACAAGGAACCATCCCAGACTCCCTCAAAGTTGGACAAGTCACTCCTTTACTAAAGAAACCTCCCGCCGACCCATCCGACCTAAACAACTACCGTCCCATCACCAATATTCCCACTCTCGCCAAACTATTGGAAAAATGCGCACAGCTACAACTGACTAAACACATTGATCAGTTTGATCTCCTCAACCCCCATCAATCAGGTTTCCGAGCAGGACACAGTACTGAAACTGCTATGACTCACATAATGGACGACGCCCTTCAAATCCTAGATCAAAATGATACCTGCCTCCTCATCCTTCTTGATCTCTCTTCAGCATTCGACACTGTTAAACATGAGAATTTACTCGAACTTTTGAACACAAGAATGGGTATATCTGGGACTGTTCTCAAGTGGTTCACCTCCTTTGTACACAACAGGTCGCAGAAATTCAAGAGTAACAACCAGATGTCCTCGCCAATACCTGTTTCGTTAGGAGTCCCCCAAGGATCCTCCCTATCACCAACTTTGTTCAACCTAGTTATGGAACCTCTCACCACTTTGCTACAAGCATCCAATGTACTTTTTCACATGTACGCAGATGACACCCAACTATATCTCAAATTACAATCCCCCCAATGACATCTTACTCCTGAACTCAACGATCAGAAACACCCAATCCTGGCTTGCCGACAATCATCTCAAACTCAATGCTCTGAAAACAGAGTTCCTTCTGATCTCACCTCCCGCGAAGATCTCTACCACTCAAACCTGGCTTAAACAGCTAACTGCACTCAATGTCCAACCCACCATAGTGGATTCAGCAAAATCTCTAGGCAAAACTCTCGACTCCAATCTCAACATGCATCATCATATCAGCAAGGCTACTAAGGGAGTGAACTTCCAAATCAATACCCTGAGGAAACTTAAACCCTTCCTGCCAGCCAAAGATTTCCAAACTGCAGTACAAGCACTAGTAATCCCACGAATTGAATACGGCAGCATCGCCCTCTGCGGTCTCCCGCTAACGACTACTGCACCCTTAAGAGCTTCTCTAAACGCTGCAGCGAGACTCATCACTGGGTCAAAAAAAACACTCGCATATCTCCCCTGACTTGAAATCCTTGAACTGGCTGCCTTTTGAAGCCAGAATACATCTGAAAATAGCCTGCCATACAAGGCTGTACACCTGAGCTCTTCCGGATACCTCACTCAGAAGCTGTCAATCTCTGGCGGCTCTAGAAACACTAGAGGCACAAACAATCTTCTGCTAAAACCTCGAAGATTCCGGAAGGAAAAAACTTCTAAACGCTCTTTCTCAGGAATGGCACCCAGGATTTGGAACTCACTCCCTCCTGAAACCAGGCTCATCTCCTCCTTCACACTTTTTAAGAAAGAAGTAAAAGCTATTTTCATGGCCAAATACATTTGACCTATTAATGTGGATCTGTAAAGACTCTGCACTGATCTGTATTATTCCGCTCGATCCCTACGACTAGGTGTTTTACCTGTATTTTCGTCTTACCTGACTATCTATGCACTCATTTATTTATAATACTTGCATTATTGTTGTACCTGTTCTATTTTACTCCCTAATGACCTGCTTTTCACTCTTGTTAGTATTCACTGCATTGTAAAGCGCTCTGATATCTGCAAAGATATTGTTCGCGCTATATAAAACTTTCAAAATAAATAAATAAATAAATGTAATTTGTAGAGGAAGGAAACCAAAGTGGCTGTACTCACAGTTATGCATGTAAACAGTCAACACTTCTCCATTTTGGCATTGTTATCCCTTTCAGTTTTTAGGTCTCGCCTGGCGTTAGCAGCACGCATGCGCTGCTCTGACCAATGAGAGTGTCTGTTGGAATCTATATGATTCCAGAAGTACATTTGAAGCCCCGCCCCTCTTTCCATTGGCACACGTCATCGTTTATGTTAAACGATGGCGTGTGATTGGAAAGCGGGCTTCTTGTCCACTTGTAGGACGGTCTATGTGGACAGGCAGACCCCATTTTTATTTTTTTCATTTAAGTTTTGTGTCCGCGGTCGCTGGGACAATCTGTTTTTTTTTGGGTCTGCGCTGGTTTAATATTAGTCAGTTGGCATGCACTATGGATGTGCTTTAAATAGCAGACACTCCCCGATTGGATGCAAGTAATATGATCGCAGGGTAGGTTGCTCCTCTGTGCAGATTGCTTGCCTCCCATTTTTGTGCGAGTGCTGCGGGAGCTAGTGCCAATGGCTGGAGATGGGTTAGAGTCCCAGTGACGCGGGCAAGTACTCAAGATGGAATTAATAAATAGATTTTGATCTAGTCATTTAATAACAGTTGTTTTCCTTGCAGAATGGTGGCCCGGCATTCCGCACTTTTGAGGCTCTTGCGGCACCAGTTTCTCAAACGGCACACTTGACTTGTTTTAAAAGCCAATTTTCTAATTGTCACACTTTAAAGACGAAAAGCTTAAAATATTGTCCACCCAGGCAGAAAAAACATTCATGTTTATGCACGAAGCTCGGCGTGGCACCTTTGTCTTTACTAGGGTCTCAGCCCTTTTCTGTTTACCAAACCCAGAAGTGGCAGGTTAAAACTCCCAGGATCGGGGAACAGAGGGATGTTATCACCAAGGATTTGTCTTTGTTTGCTTAGTGACTGTCAAGTGACAGTGGGAAAAAAATTGCTATAGGCCTGCAGCGCGATGCCCCTTCCATGTGATGTGCCACCTCCAACTGCACGGGACAAGGTAATTTATTTTAAGTATTTCTCTCGCCTCTCTTCCTTTACTTCTAGTGTATTTTGGTCTATGTATTTGCGTTGAACTCTGCCTAATTTTGCTTGATTAGTTTTAACCTGCACACATCAATATTGTATGTACATACCAGCAGCATTATAGTCCTTACATGTGACAAATAGTATATGCAGCAACTGCTTAGTTCTTATTTTAGAACTTAAATATATGTTTCCCTCTCAGTTTTAAGTACAGAGCATTGAAGCTCAGCTTTTTGGATTTCATGCTAATATATAAAGGAGCATGAAGTTCAGGCACAACAGCTATTCATTCCCACAACACAAGTTTTCAGATTACACTGTGCTTGTATGACCCGAAGTACACAATAACAGCAAACACAGATGCTCACGAGAACATTAGCGAACTAACCACAGTTCAATTTTCACATCTTTACTCCTGTATTTAAATGTAGAAAATGGACTATAAATGCATGTCACCGAACGCAAGTTGGGATATTTTCAGCTCCCGCCCTCCCCTCAATATGCTGCATGCTTGGCGTCTCCTTACAACAAGTACGGTTAGGCTGAATCTAGGTATCCCCAGTGAAGGAAGCGGTCCTTCACTAACTGTACACTAGACACTTACAGTCAGGTACAAAGAGGAGACGATAAGAGGCTGAGCCTGTGTCTCTGTTAAGAGGGGGAACACTTTGCTTGGTTCATGCACCAAACTGTTGTCATGATTCGGAACCCACATCTGTGCTTTAGTGGAATATAAAAAGCCAAATTATGCAAGGACATACGGAACATGAGGTTATATTACAACAGATTTTTACAGAGCAATAAAATAATTTCCACCCCTCCAAACTGAATGTTGGAAGATATAAAACAATGCTCAAACAAGCATTGAAAATACAATAGGTATTGTCTTTGATTAGGTGAAAGCCTTTTGCTTTGCTAAGGGAATTGTACAGCAAAGCAAATGGCTTTAACTTAATGAAAGGCGAGACTAATTGCATTTTTAATGCTTGTTTGATGTGTAGTGAGAGGTTTTTTTTCCTACCAATTAATGGAACGGCTTAGAACTGTCGAACACTTAGTCCTTTAGGCTGAAAAACAACAACCAATTGATTTTGTCTGGGCAAAAAGCTCTTTTGAGGTCTCGCCTAGGCAGCGCATGTGCTGTCTCAAGACATGCTGTGTTCAGTATATGGGTTTTCATTCCGCCCCTTTCTGCTTATTTGTTAAACGGTGTGCCATTTCGAAAAGCTTGTTGCTCTGTGGCTTGTTTACTTATATGTCCCTCCTTCTCGTGTGAAGTTTCCTCAACTGGAGTATTGCCTATTACAGGTTTCGTTTCTCTGCAGTGATTTTCCCTTTGTGTTGGGCACTCTTTTTATTTTATTTTGCAGGGTGCATGTGTACACAGCTAGTGTTACACTGTCCACGTACATACCCTCCGTTTGTTCCACACTCTCCCCAGCCTTTCTCCTTCCCTGCTTTTATGTCCTAGTCCCTGCACAGCACTGCCTCCAGTCTTGCCAGGTTTCATACACAAAATTAAATATCACAAAGTTGACACTGAAAAATGTAAGAGCATACAGTTATCCCTATTGCCCGACACTGTGTTTCTGTGCCTCTCTGCCCCTTCCATGACATCAGTTTCGGGAAGGCATAGAAAGACACGTAGGCACCAACAACATATGTAACAGTATTTCTAAGCTTCCCTTCCACTTCCTGGAGGCATATGAGTAGAACATTTCGATGTACCTATTTCTATGCAGTTCATGCAATATTATTAAAAGGCTCGGATAAATGTATTATGTTTGTTGTAGCACAGGCAACAGTTCCACCATGCAGCTTACCTATTGGCTTGAGTCTCAGCCGCCCATCAGAACCATATGAGCACGTAATAGGCATCACTTAGCAACCACTTGTGCGCCCCTGTGAATCACAGAGCTCCATAAGGAGGACTTGCTAACACGCTGGGCAAACAATCTCTCTCCCAGCTCTCGGACAGCGGTCTACAACATGGCCGACCGTCTCCGTGATCATATGGAAGGATGACTTATTGCCTGCCCCGTCGTGACTACTGGTGAATTTGGGCCTGCCTCAAAGGCTGCCCTTCAAATGGTGTCTCTGTTAGGGCACACCTCATTTAATTTTGGTGGCTGTTCTTAGTCAGTAGAGCTGAGTAATTGACACAGTACTGATCAACACCACATTCATATAGCCATGGCAAAGGTAGTAGTGGTCACCGGAGGTAGGTCAGCACCCCTGCTAACGCACTGCTTCAGGCGATCCAACTATACTAGTTTCATTATACAACACTAGACAATAATAATGCTTTGTTGGCAGGAGTAGGCATGCCAATAATGTCAAGCTTAGATTATTTTTGCATCATTTTATAGTATATTCTTTTTTTTAAAAACTTTATTTTTGATTATACAACATATATAAAAACATTCCACCCTTTAATTGGCATCAATAAAAAAAAAACACGTGCAGACAAGTTCGATGACCTCATTACGACACTGACGGGTACAGGCGTCATCAGGACAGGCCATGAGGGATGAAAGAATCATGATATAAACAGGAGATGAACATGAGGAAGCAGTCAAGCACTACACAATCCTTGGACCTAACAGTCCCCTACCCTCTCCCCATCAGACCCCGACCTCTCTGGCGAGAACAGTTCATCACTTGTCCCATCCGAATCACTCAGAGACAACCCTGAATTACACATGACTCGCCAGGCGAGTAAATTGTCCTGAAGTTTCTCGTCCCTGCGTGTACGCTGCTTATGTGTCTCCTCGGCCAGGGATCACTCCCTGACCTCCCTAAGCCAGGCAGGCACCTCAGGAGCCCTCCGCCCCATCCAGGTAATCGCTACCCTACGTCTCGCCAGTACCAGCATGAGTTGTAATAGTTTATAGGAAAGGTTCCTTTTCTTGGGCTTGGGGACCAGAGCCAGCAGGCAGTGAAGCGGGTTCAGGTGTATTCGAAGGCCGGTGGTAGAGGTTATACATTCCACCACCTCCGTTCAGAAACTCCTGACTAATGGGCACTCCCAGGCCAAATGTAGGAACCCCGCCCCCTCCACACCACATCTGGGGCAGTTGTCCCCCCTATCTCCTGAGATACGCTTCAATGAAATTGGGGTCAGATACGTGCGATGCATGATATTGAAGTGTGTTAGTTTGAACCGCGCATTACATGATACCTTGCATGTGAGGCTCCCTACACGCTTGCGCTGCCCCTGGTCCAGAGCGGCACCGAGGTCTGCCTCCCAAGCCCCCCAGGAGGGTGGGACCGGCGGGATCGAATCCTGTCTCATCGCCGAATACAGCAAGGAAATTAATCTACGCCCTCTACCACAGGAAAGAAGGATGTTCAGGGTATGGGACATCGGGGGTGCGTCCGGGAATTGGGGCCAGGCCACTTTCACCACATCTTGGAGGCCCCGATAGTGTAAATATTGCCCCCCTCCAAGTCCAAAGGTCTCCTCAGCCTGTTCAAAGGACAGGAAGGGCTCACTGGGATAAAGATCAGCTAAGGTCTCGCAGCCTCCCGCCTGCCAGTCCCGAAAGGACATGTGCTTCTCCATGGTGACTATAGGGGCCAGAACACACACCGGCAGCTCCCTATGGATGGGGGCTCTTCGCAGTATCTTTTCCACGAACCGCTGCCAGATACCTGCCGCGTGGCATACCACATACGGTAGGGCCTCGTCAGCTCCCCGTTCCTGCATCAATGCGACCTGTAACATCCGCGCAGTTGCTCTACCGGCCAAAAGTTTAATCTCCCAGCTATCTGCATCCGCGAACCACAGTGCTGCTGGCAGTAGTTGTGCCGCATAATAGTATAGATCAAATCTCGGCGCCTCCAGGCCTCCCTCCTCCCAGCTTCGAACAACGGTATGAAGGGCAACCCTGCTACGCCGTCCCGCCTAAAGTAGAGACGTTAGCAACGTATTAAGTGTGGGGAATACCCATGGGGGAGAGGGCACAGTGAGTTCTGGAGGACGTACAGTGTCCTGGGGAGCATTACGATCTTAGCGATTGCTAGCCGTCCCATAAGGGAGAGCGGCAGGGAGTTCCAAAAGGATACCGATTGCAGTAAGGATTGAAGAATTCGATCAACATTCCGGGCCAACGATTGAGCATCTGTTGGGGCCACCAGAATTCCGAGATAACGGAACGCCTCCAGTTCCCAGCACAGCCCAAGGTCCGGCAGATCCGTTAGCGGCCCTGGACCGTATCCCGTCAAAGGGAAGATCAAGGACTTGCCACGATTAAGTTTCAGACCCGATGCCTCTCCGAAGCGGTCCAGGTCTTGCAGCCGGATGGGTAGTGATTCCCGCGGGGCCATTAAGTAAAAGAGGGTGTCATCCGCGTACAGGGAAACCACATTGCACGTGTTCCTTACCATTATACCCCACTGCGCCATTTCCGTTCGGACTCGAATTTCCAAAGGCTCTAATGCCAGGGCAAACAGGAGCGGCGAGAGGGAGCACCCCTGTTGTGTACCTCGTCCCAACTGCCACTCCTCCGATTGTGCCGCACCTAGTCTCACCCTGGCACGGGGGGCCCTATACAATATGCGGACCCATCAACGGAAGTTAGGGCCCAACCCCATCACACTGAGGACCTCTAGCAGATACCCCCAGTCAACAGTGTCAAACGCTTTAGCGAGGTCAATCGACACAAGGACCATCTGATCCTCCCGGTCGCGTACCTCGTGTTTGATGCGATTCAACCGCCGCAGATTCATGGCAATGCTGCGCACCGGGATAAACCCACATTGGTCCGGGTGGACCAGGTGGGCCATATGCGGCGCCAGCCGGGTAGCTAAGAGCTTGGTCAAAATCTTCACGTCTGTGTTTATCATGGTGATGGGGCGATACGCCTAAGGATCGCACCCATCTCCCCCCGGCTTCAGGATCATACTAATTTCGCCCTAGTTCATACTTGGTGGAAGAGCCTCACAATCAAACGCCTCAAGGTACACTTATAATAGGAGGTGGGAAAGAGTATCCCCAAATGTCTGATAGAATTCAGGGGGGAAGCCATCACTCCCCGGAGCTTTAGTCTGCGTCAGGCAGGCCATCGCCACGTGCACTTCACGCAGCGTCAGTGTTTCATCTAGTTCGTCCAGAACCACCCTGGGGCGGGACTGGAGGGCCAATCCCTGCAGATAAGGGAGGTACGTGGTCTCGGTGACCGCAGGGTCCGCGGCATATACTGTTTGTAGATGGGATTGGAGAACTCTGAGAATGCCCACTTCTGAGTGCACCACACCCCCCGTGGGTCCCCGCAGGGCCACGATCCTCTCCGGGGTGAACTCTCGCCTGAGAATCCAGGCCAACAGTCAGCCCGATTTGTCGCCTTCTCTGTGAAGACGTTGCCTATATTGGCCAAGGGTATATTTGTCTAGTCGGTCTAAGATATCATGCACACATGACCGGGCTGCCTGTTCAGCCTCCTGATGCAAGGCCTTAGGGTCCGACAACGTTGGCTGGCGCAGGAGATTATCCTCTGCCTCCTGTAGGTCTCGGAGAAGTTGCTTCCGGACCCCATAATTGAGGCCCATACATTAGCCCCATATCACCAGCTTCAGGGCGTCCCACCTGGTAGAGAAGGTGAGGTCTCCCCCCTCCCAATTTAGATCTATATAGTTGGTAAGGGTGGTCTCTACATGGTCCCTCCCCACTTGGTCCTGTAAGAGATCTGCCGGCAGCCTCCAAGATAGAGGGCGGGAGGGCTGACTCTCCCAACTCAAAACGCATGCCACTGGGGAGTGTTCAGACAAAAAGCAGGCCTGATGTGTAATCGCCAGGGAGATAGTGGCGTCTATGTTCGCAGCCAAAACCCTATCCAATCGACAATGTGTGTTATGAGTGGGGGAAAAACATGTGTACAGTTTATGTGACGGGTTGCTTAGGCTCCACACATCACTAGCCCCTAAGTTCCCCATAACCTCCAGAAGCTGCGCTGTCATACGCTGCTTTGTGCCAGCCCGTGGTGGGAACCTATCCAGTCCAGGACACAATTAAAGTCTCCGAGCCAAAGCAGGGGAGCCTCCAGGTCAGGGATGAGGACCTCCTGCAGGGTCAGGAAGAACCCAGGGTCGTCTATATTGGGAGCATTCGAATTCAATATTGAAAGATCTCTACCATCCAGTTTCGCCCGCAGGAGCAGGTACCTGCTGTCTATATCCGCCTCCACGTACTGGATGGCAAATGGGCCCCCAGGTGACACCCATATCAGACCCCCCTAGCGTATGTAGAAAAGGAGGAGTGAAACATCTGGCCCGCCACTTTTTCCCTAACTTTTGGGCACCCTCATCATCAAGGTGGGTCTACTGCAGGCATGCAATGGAAACTCCTTCCCAGTCGGAGGAAGGACAGGACCCTATGCCTCTTGGTACATGTGCCAAGTCCCCTCACATTCCAACTTAAGAACTTATATCCCATGGCTGGTGACGTGGCCCACCCGGGCCCATAGCACTATTCCCTGTGACCCCCCAACCCATATGCCTGCAACAATTCCCCCCAACATTCCCTCCCAGAACCCCAACCACCCCCCTCCCACGAGCAATATTCCTGCAACAATCAAACATGCTAATATGCCCTTCCCCTGCTGGTGCCAGGACGTACACAGCTTTCCCATGTTCCCAATCTGGCTAACCCACCCCAACAAATAAAGGAAAGAAACCCCTCCCCCCTATCTAGCTCCCAGCACTACCCGCTAATTCGACAATCATAGTTGACTCGGACTCTTAGAAGTACAACATGCGCGTCTGCCAGGACATCCGCCCCACCATAAGACCCACCCTTCTACACCAAACACCAAACACCAAACAGAGACCCGACACCAACCACCTTAAATGCATCCTTCTCAACACCCGCTCGGTTCACAAACACGCCATCAACCTTTGGAACCTACTCGACACCATTTCCCCGGACGTCGCCTTCCTAACATAAACCTGGATGAATGCCTCATCAGCTCCAGACATTGCCATAGCCATCCCGGACGGCTACAAGATCATCCGTAAGGACCGCACCAAACAAACAGGAGGAGGCATCGCCATCGTCCATAAGAACTCCATCCGCGTCTCAACCAGCTCAGAAGACAACCTCACTATCGCCGAACACCTCCACTTCCAGATCCACACCGACCCCAAGACCACACTCAGAGGCACACTCCTCTACAGACCCCCAGGACCCCGTACACAATTCATCGAAGACATCACTGACTTCATCACCCCACACGCTCTCCCCTCAGAAGAATACATTCTACTGGGAGACCTCAATTTCCATCTAGTAAAGAGCAACGACAGGAACACTACCACCCTCCTGGACAATCTCGCCAATCTCGGACTCAAACAACTTGTTAACACCCCCACCCACTACGCAGGACACACACTCGACCCTATCTTCACCTCAAGCAGGAATATCACCTTCAATCACACCACAGCTCTCCATTGGACGGACCACAGTTGCATCCACTTCATTTACAATAAGACCACGATCCACAACCACCCTCAACCAACTCTGCGAAGAAATTGGAACAAAATCACCATCGACCAGATCTCCTCTTCGCTCCTTCAAAAAACCCCTGCCTATTCGACGAACCCTAACCAAGCCGCCATCAACCTCACACAATGGATAACCCAAACTGCCGACAAACTAGCACCCCTGAAAAAACATCAAATCAAACAAGGAAGCAAGAGCGCCCCCTGGTTCAATGATGACCTTAAGAAATCCAAGAAACTTTGTCGCTCCCTTGAAAAAACTTGGAAAAAAGACCCAAACACTATCACCCAAGCCGCCTTCAAAAACGCCACACGCAAACACCACCAACTTATCCGGACAGCCGAGAAATCAGCACTGATTGACCGACTAGACAACAACGCCCACAACAGCAAGGAACTTTTCAACATCATTAAAGAATTCACCAACCCCACCGCCAGCTCCAACGACATCACCCCCTCTCAAGCCCTCTGCGACTCCCTCGCCTCATTCTTCCATGACAAAATCGCCGACATTCATTACAGCTTTGACAACCAATCCGTAAACCAGTCAACCCCTTTCACCTCCGAACCTATACCTCCTCCGAATAACCTTCTCAACTGGAGCCCAATCACCACAGAAGACACCATTCGCCTAATGAACTCCATCCACTCAGGATCCCCTAGAGACCCATGCCCTCATCACATCTTCAACAAAGCAGACTTCATTATCGCACCCCATCTCCGAGACGTCAACAACTGCTCCCTCAACTCAGGCACATTCCCAGAAAAATGGAAACACGCCGAACTCAGCGCCCTTCTAAAGAAACCCACAGCTGACCCCACCGAACTCAAAAACTACCGCCCCATCTCGCTCCTCCCATTCCCTGCCAAAGTCATTGAGAAAGCCGTCAACAATCAGCTCGCCGCCTTTCTCGAAGCCAACAAATCACTCGACTCCTCACAGTCTGGCTTCAGAGCCAAACACAGCACCGAGACCGCCCTCATCGCTGCAACAGACGCTGCAACAGACAACGGCTTCTTAGCTTCCTCCCTGTGGAATTCCTTGCCACTGCCACTAAGACTGCACGAAGATCTGTTAGCCTTTAGACAGGCTTTTAAAACTTGGCTCTTTAAACAAGCTTATCCTTAGTTAAATTTTCTTTCTTTCTGTCACATGTTATGTTTTGCTAGTCTTCCACAGCGCCATGAAGCCTACGGGCGTACGTGCGCTTAATAAATTTAATTTAACATAACATCCGAACACTACTGGATAACGGAGACACAGTCGCCCTCATCCTCCTGGACCTCTCCGCAGCCTTTGACACAGTCTGCCACAGCACCCTTATACAACGACTCAGCAACATCGGAATTCAAGGAACAGCATTGGACTGGATCATCTCGTTTCTCGCTGGAAGAACACAGAGAGTCCGCCTCCCCCCTTTTATGTCAGAAGCCACCGAAGTCATCTGCGGCGTTCCTCAAGGATCTTCTCTCAGCCCTACCCTCTTCAATGTCTACATGAGCCCCCTCGCAACCATCGCTCGCCAACACAACCTCAACATTATCTCCTACGCCGATGATACTCAGCTGATCCTTTCACTCACCAAAGACCCAATCACCGCCAAAACCAACCTACATGAAGGGATGAAAGAAGTAGCCGAGTGGATGAAGCACAGCCGTCTGAAACTAAACTCGGACAAAACGGAAGTCCTCATCCTAGGTGCATCCCCTTCCGCCTGGGACGACTCTTGGTGGCCAACGGCCCTAGGAAAAGCTCCCATACCGACGGATCACGCACGGAACCTGGGAATTATCCTGGACTCCTCTCTCTCGATGACCAGACAAGCGACGCCGTCTCATCTTCATGCTTTAACATCCTACGCATGCTCAAAAAAAAACATTTAGATGGATCCCCACCAAAACAAGAAAAACGGTCACCCACGCACTGGTCACAAGCCGTCTGGACTACGGAAACACTCTTTACACCGGCGCCACCGCAAAACTGCTGAAAAAACTCCAACGCATTCAAAACGCCTCAGCCAGACTCATACTTGACATCCCCCGCACAGACCACATTTCCGGTCACCTGAAAGACCTTCACTGGCTCCCCGTCAACAAAAGGATTACGTTCCGACTCCTCACCCACGCACACAAAGCCCTCTACGAACTTGGTCCTGACTGCCTCAACTCGCGCCTCTCCTTCTACATTCCCACCCGCCAACTGCGTTCGTCCAACCAAGCCCTCGCCGCTGTTCCGCGCATCCACAAAGCTACCATGGGGGGGGAAGATCCTTCTCCCACTTAGCGGCCATAACCTGGAATTCCCTTCCCATCCACCTCCGCCTTACCCAAAACCAACTAGCCTTCAGAAAACAGCTTAAAACCTGGATATTCGATAAGTAACACCCCCACCCCCCCCCTTCCTCAAGCGCCTTGAGACCCTCTGGGTATGTAGTGCGCTATATAAATTTTTTGACTTGACTGGACTACAAGATCAAACGTATCCAAATTACACCTCCCATTGTCCCCAACAGGATGCGACTCAGGGGATCCAGCCAACATTCACAAAATATGGCCAACCTGAGTAAGAGCAATATGTCCCTCAGGTTCGGATCTCAGACGTGGCCGGTAGTTCCCCCACCGTCTCAGGGATCGTGTCGACGGTAGGCGGGAGAGCATCCACAGCAGGTGGCAAAGTGTCTGGGACCAGCACCTCATCCTGAGGCGGATCTACCCGGGCCGCTGGACGATCCCCGGGCTCCGAGGACTCCAAGCAGAGGTCTCCGTCGTCTCCCACCGTGACTCGCCGTCTCTCTTCGTGTTCGACATCGTCAGACGAGCGCCGGCGTCTGGGTCTACGGTTCCTCGCAGGACGTGCCCCCCACGTACTCCTGGTTCCACCTCGTTCCCCCGGCGGGAGGGCATCCCCCCTGTTCTCCAGCCACTCCCATACCTCTTCAGGACCTTCAAAGAAGTGTGCCTTGCCTTGGGAAATTACCTTAAGTTTTGTGGGGTAGAGGAGCATATACTGCAGATGCAGGTCTCGTAGCTTCTGCTTAACCGCCAAAAAGGATTTCCGTTGTTCCTGAACTTTGCGAGTATAATCCGGGTACACGCTTTTGTCTCTAATTTTTGTCCTGTGACCATTGTGTAGGCAATCTAAAAAACTTCCGCCTAGGTTGTTTCTTCCACTGTGTAATCCGGGTACACGGACACCCTGGAGTTTTCAAAGGTGAGATCCGCCGATTCCCTAGCAGCCCTCAGGATACAGTCCCTGTCCCGATAGTTTAGGATTTTGGTGATGTTGGCCCGAGGCGGAGCGCCGGGCCTCGCTCGATCACAAACACCTCGGACAGTCCCTTGGGGCAAAGTGTGGTGCTAATCCAGTGTTCCAGGAAGCGCTAAGCGTTCCCCATCTCCGCGCGTTCCGGAATGCCAAGGACTCTAATGTTGCTGCGGCGGGTCCTCCCTTCGGCATCCTCCGCTCTACGCTCCAACTCCCCCGTCGAGGCAGAGAGCCGCGAGACTGCCTGTTTAAGGGACGCCACCTCCTCCTGCAGCTGGACTATATTCCCCTCCGCAGCGGTGACTTTATCCGTTACCTTACGGAGATCTGCTCTCAGGAGGTTCACATCTATGGATACTGTCTCAATCTGTCCTTCTAAGGCGTTATGGGACCCCTGTATCGCCTTCAGTAGCTCTGCCCGGGAAGGCTCGCCGCCGCCGCCGGGGACGTCACCCTCCCCATCCTGGCCAGATTGACGCGTGATGCGTTGTGAAGGGAGCTGCTGAGTGGTGTACTGCGTGATGGTGTTCGGCTGCGAGGCCCGGGCCATCTTGTCCTTGCGCATTTATAGGAGTCTATGGGGACTCCTTCCCAGACGTCCGACCAATCGGTGTGCCTCGCGACAGTCCCCGGTGATGCGGAGGGTACCCAGAAGTTCAACAGGCCGTGCGCCACCCCCCCGGCCAGACCCCACTCACCGCTATGTCTGCAGCGCAGTATATGTCCCGGGGAGAAGGCTCCGCCCGAGTTCGGTCAGCCGGGACCGTTGCAAGCGTCCAGGATAAGTCCAGAAGTTACCACGCACCCGATATCTACCCGGGAGCAAGATGAATTCCCGTCCACCATCTGGTTCCGCTGTTGGGGGCCTCCATCACGGTCCCACCGCTCCCCCAGCCGTCGTCCTCTAGATCCACCAGATACGGCCGGGGTCCTCCCCCAGCAGCCGTGCAGGTGCCTCCAAGACGTTGAGGGCTGGCCAGGCACTTCAGATGCCTCCCGAGTCCCCAAGCTCCGGTGGCATCAAGTGCTGCCCCCGCCACCACCTGCTAGGTCTGAGGCGCAGGGGCTCAGGAGCACGACAGCTCCGCCGCTCCGGCCGTCACCCTGGTCACGGCAGGCTCCCACCGCAGGCCTGAACAAACTCCGGGGTCCCGTGATGGCAAAGGGCCCTCAAAGGCAGCAGGCTCACCAAGAGGACAGAGAGGAGCCCCGGGCCCGGGACGCTCCTTCCGCTGCTCCTCCGCGCTCCGCCACAGATACAATGCTGCAATGCCTGGAGGCCCCCCGATGACAGTGGGTGCCTCCCCAGCCACACGCGACCTTCCCCCAAGCTCCAGGCAGTGGCGTCAGGATCGTAGGCCGTCTCCGCTGGTATAATTGTGGCCTCCGGCCACAAGCACGTCGCCTCGCTTTCCCCGGAGCCCGGCAATCTCAGGGGCACTAGACTGGTGGGAGGTCCCCGATGGCAGTAGGGACCCCCGCGGCCACAAGTGACTCTACACTAGGCCCGAGGCCTAGACACCAGGATTCCGGGCCGTCTGTTTCTCCGCACGTCTGCTCTCCTAAGGACCGGGGGACTCCAGTGATTCTTCAGCACCGGGGGGGCCCTGGATGACAGTGGGCACCCCTCTCTCCGCAGCTCCACCAAGCGGTAAGCCCCGATGGGTCCCAGGAGCTCCGGTCGATGCCTCCACTCCACTGCCGGCCACCGCCGCAGTCCTGTGGTCCGAACTTCAGACACTCAGGGCAGGATCCACGCCATATTAGAGGACCCGGATGGAAGCGGGTTCCTCCTCCACCCCCACGCAGTCTGGTGTTGCGGCTGCGGGGAACCTCAGCCAGCAGGCCGCGACTAGGCGGCAGCACCAGCCCAGCGTAGATTACGGCCCCGGCGAACCGCAACCTGGCCACATCTTCCAGTCAGCGGCATTCAGCTGGTCCACTCCCGGTGCCAGGGGGAGCCCAAGGCGATCAGAGCTCCTGATCTGCCGTTTTGCAGTCCGAGTACTTCAGGATCCGCCGCAAATCAGGATTAGTAAGCTCAGCCGGCCGGGAGCTGAAGAAGCTCACGTCCTGTCGGCCATGCTGCTTGGCCACGTCCCCTTTATTGTATATTCTTGAAACAGCGGCCCCTTTAAATGTTAGCCTATCATATGCATGCGCAGCTGTGGAACACGTGTTCACCCCTCTCAGCTTCTAGGCTCTGTAGAATCTTACCCCTGCCATGTCTGAATGTACTTCTACCAGCTTGGTGTTTCAGTGTTTCCTCTCCATAATAGGTGACCAGGTCCATATGTCCATCTGTGCTGGATTCTCTTCTAGGCATCTGCTAGGCATCCTCTACCCCTTTGTATATGCCCCTAAGGTCTGTCAGGAATCCTCTCTACTTGCATGTGCCCCTGAGACTGTCTAACAGTCAGGCTCTCTCTGTTCTTGACTAGTAATGGAGATTGTTATTTTCATGCCAAATGTTCTTTCTCGGTCTCATCTAGATGCTTTCTCCCCTTGACATGTATCCCATACCTATGCATCTCCCTCCCCGTACATGGGGCACCCTTATCCCTCAAGTGTCCCTTGGCTCTCTCTTCCAGGTGTTCTCTGTCTCCCTGATGCATGCCTATGGTCTTTCAACATACCTACCCGCCCCCCCAACTTCACAGTGTCCTCTCTCGCTCTTGCAGATGTTCTCCCTCCATGACAAGTACCCAGAGGCTATTCATCTGCCAATGCATGTGCTCCCTTTACTTCTTCCATGTGTTCTCGGTCCCTTACATGTGTCCCAGATATTGTTCCACCACTCTACCTGCGCCTGTGCTCCCTATCTCCCTGACAAATGTTCACGGTCTTGCTATCTCCGCATGCCTGGGGACCCCTTTATTTTCTTGGCGTTCTCGTGACCAGGTGTTCTCTCGCCCTGTCAAATGCCTAACGTTTGTTGCTCTATCTCCCCATTACTTGTGTTCTCTCTCTTTAGTTTATGTGCTCACAGTGTCTGTATCTCCCAGTGTCTGTGATTAACATGTGTCTCTCTCCCATGTGCTTGCCTCTCCCATGGACCTGTATCTCACATGGACTGTATCTCTCAGTGTCTGCGGGTTTTGTGGTTCATCGCTCTGCCTCTACAAAAACATTCCACATAATTACACTCCATAACACACAATCCCACTCCACATAACTCCAGTACACTAAATACCACAAAATTACTAACCACATATTTCCACAGCACACCATGCTACATAATTCCACAACACACCACATACATACACTCCATACCGCACGGGTAAAAGACAGTCATTTACAATTCCAATAGTTCAAACTCAAGCAAATGCGAGACTGATTGCATTGCAAATGCTTGTTGTAGGATGAATCCAAATTGAAACAAGCATTGGCATAGGCAATAGGCCTCATCTATGGAGGAGTTATTGGCTTTGCCAAAAGGTTTTAGCCATGTTGTACACCAGCGGGGTTCCTGTTCAGCATGGCTAAAAGTTAGTGGGGTAAAGGAGAGAGGTGTGGAGCGAAGTGTTGTGGATTTGCATAGAGTGGAGCAAAGTAGAGTGGGGTGGAGTCTCATGGAGTGGCGTGGAATCTAATGGAGTGGTTTAGAATGCTGTGGAGTGTCATGGTGGGAGTAGAATGTTGTAGAGTGGAAAGGCATAGAGTTGAGTATAGTGTTGGAGTATCGTAGTGAGTCGTAGAGTGGAGCGACAGTGTGTCGTGGAGTGGTGTAGAATATAGTGGAGCGAAGTAAATGGTGTTGCATATAGTAGATTGTTGTGGAGTAGAGAAAGTAGGAGTGAGTTGAGTAGGAGAGTGAATTGGCAGTGTGTTGTGGAGTAGCATAGAGTGGTGGAGTGGAGTGGCGTAGAATGGAGGACTGGGTCGCAGAGTGGAGTAAAGTGGCATGGGGTGGAATTGAGGGAGTTGAGTGGAGTAGTGGC
Source organism: Lissotriton vulgaris (assembly GCF_964263255.1). Lineage (NCBI taxonomy): Eukaryota > Metazoa > Chordata > Amphibia > Caudata > Salamandridae > Lissotriton > Lissotriton vulgaris. The sequence goes on from NC_141697.1 coordinate 979,564,500, forward strand.
ATAGAGTGGAGCAGAGTGGCGTAGAGTTGAGTGTAGTAGAGCAGAGTTTAATGGAGTAGAGCATTATAGAGTGGAGTATTGTAGAGTAAAGTGTTGCAGAGTGTAGTAGAATGGCCTAGAGTGAGTCTGCAGTGGTGTAGAGAGCATTGGCTTTGAGTTAAGTGGTTGCAGAGTGCATTGGCATAAAGTGCAATGATGTAGAGCAGAATGGGCGCAGAATAGAGAGACCCAGAGTAGATTGCAGTGTTGTTGAGTGCAGTGGCACAGAATAGATTGTTTCAGAGTACAGTGAAATGGCAGAGTGGAGTAGTGCAGGGTGGTGTGCAGAGGTGTAGAGTGCAGCTGCGTAGAATAGAGCGCAATGGTGTGGAGTGTAATGGTGCAGAATACAGAGTAGTGGCGTAGAGTGGTGAAGAGTAGAGTGTAATGGCGCAGAGTAGTGGCATGGAGATCAGTGGCAGACAGTGCAGTCTTGCAGAGTAGAGTGTTGTACAATGTGGAGTCGAAGAATGCATTGGCGTAGTGTAAAGTGGTGCAGAGCAGAGTGAAGAGAGTAGAGGCATGCGGCACTGTGGTGCACATTAGAATCTATTTGGCATAGAGTGCAGTGACAGCGTACAATGGTGTAGCGTGTTGCAGAGTAGAGTATAGTGGCGTAGAGTGTAGATGTCCAGAGTAGTTGGCGTAGAGTGCACTGGTTTCTACTAAAGTGGTGTAGAGGGCACTGGCATAGAGTGGAGCAGAGTGCAGTGGAGCAGAGTGCAGTGGCGCTGAGTAGAGTGGTATACAGTACTGCAGAGTAGAATGAAATAGAGTGGAGGGGCACATAGTGGAGTCATGCAGAGTGGTGGGGTTTAGAGTGCAGTGTAGTGGTGCCAAGAAGAGTTGGTTGAGTGCAATGGCATAGAGTAGAGTGGTGCAGAGTAAAGAGGCATATAGTGCAGTTGTGCACAGTAGATTAGAGTGGCGTACAGTGGATTGGCGAAGACTGTAGTGGAACAGAGTACATTGACGTGCAGTAGAGTGGTGTAGAGTTCAGTGGCAGAGAGTGCAGTGCTGCAGATTGTCAGCGCATTGGCGTAGAGTGGTGCAGAGTACAGTGACAGAGTGTAATGGAAATGAGTAGAGTGGCGTAGAGTGTTGCAGAGTATCCTACAATGCAGTGGTGCAGAGTACAATGGCGTAGAGTGCATTGGTTTTGAATAAAGTGGTGTAGAGTGCATTGAATAAGTGGTGCTGGGTAGACTGCAGTGGCATATAGTGTAATAGAGTGCAGTAGCGTAGAGTGCAGTGTTGTAGACTGCAGTGGTGGAGAGGAGATTAGAATGGCTTAAAGTGGACTGGCATAGAGTGGAGCGATGCAGAGTAGAGTGGCATACCGTACATAGGTATAGAGTGCAGTAGAGTGGCAAAGAGTGCAGTGGTGCAGGGCAGAGTGGAAGAGAGTTTAGTGGCAGAGAGTACTGCAATTGCAGAGTAGAGTGGCATAGAGTGAAGTGGCGTGAAGTGGGGCACAGTAGAGTGGTGCAGGGTAAAGTGCAATGGCGTAGATTGGATTGATGTAGAGCAGACTGGCATAGAGTGCAATGGCGTACAGTGCAGTGGCATACAGTGCAGTGGCATACAGTGCGGTGGCATACAGTGCGGTGGCATACAACGCGGTGGCCAAATGCAGTGTTGCAGAGTAGACTGTTGTACAGTGCAGTGGCGTAGAGTACAGTGGTGCAGAGTAGAAGAGTGGTGTACATTGCAGTTGGTTTATAGTGCAGTGGTATGGAGTGTTCCAGAGTAGAATATCATGTCGTAGAGTGCAATTTGCAGAGCAGAACGGCGGTGAGTGCATTGGTTTTGAGTAGTGTGCACGGGTGTAGAGTGCAGTGGTGCAGAGTAGAGTGGCGAAGAGTGGAGCACAGTAAAGTGGAGTGTCGTTGAGAGAAGTGGTGTAGAGCAGATTGTTTCAAAGTGGGGTAGTGCACGGTAGAGTATAGTGGCGTAAAGTGCAGTGGGGCAGAGTAGATTGGAGTGGCGTAGAGTGTACTTGTATAGAGTGCACTGGTGCAGAGTGGAGCAGTGTAGAAGGCAGTGTCAAAGAGTAGTGTGCATTGGCATAGAGTACAGTGGTGTAGAGAAGAAAGGAGTGAAGTAGAGTGGTGCAGAGTAGTGTTTGTGGGATGGAGTGGTGCAGAGTAGGGTAAAGTGGAGTATGCATGGTGGGGTAGCGTGATGCCGTTACAGACAACACATCTTCAATTGAAATGACCATTACATTTCCACATATATACAGTTTTACTGATAAAACGATAATGTGTGGAAATGGCATCACCTAGGGTATAGATTTGTTGCTATCGCATTAAAATGTTTGTTTTCACCATACATAAGAATTACCAAAAAATTTGCTTCATCTGAGCTGCCCTATTTCCGATATATTCTAAAATATCTAATTGTTAATTTACAGACATTTAAATTGTGTTGTGTGCTAGGAAAGTAAAATAACACTATATAGCCTTCCTCAAGCGAACCCCAATTAGCCAGCATGGTGTCACACAAATGCTCTCACTTTGAAGTTAGAGGAAGAAAAGTTAACACCAAGTTCCCTGGAAGACAGAGCTTGACATCTGATCTCTTTCTTTGAATGCATATCAAATGAGACAAGATAAGAACAAGATTTAAAGGCCTGTTAACAGAAATCCAGTACTGGTGGAAGAATACAATAAATATGGTAGACAGAGGTTGCACACCTCGTGTAGGTCCTTGTGTGGGAACTTAGCACCACACGTTGGACATTTTTTGAATGGAGTCCTTTCTATGGACTCCGGGCTTGACTGCGTCGAGAAAGGCCTCCTGTTCGTCGACGTAGATCAAAGTTTTTTCTTCGATTTTGAATTCGTAACACGTCGGAATGGAAATGAAACGCGTTCGATAACAATACTGTCGAATTGGAAAGGGAATACGCGCCGATAAATCACTTTTCTCTGAAGTTGATCTGGAGCGTCTCGATCTTCATCCGAAGCCGATGGCGGAAAAAAACAATATAAGGATGGAGCCGATGCCCATGCGCACTACCAACCAAGGGAGGAGTCACCAAGATACAAAAGACTCTCTAAGAGAAAAACAAAGTGCAATCATCCGAGCCCAACACCAGATGGCGATCTATTCATAATGTACCATCTGCAGCCCATATGCCTCGAACATATGGTTTGGGCAACAGAAGGGACAAACTCAAGCGGGACAGTCTCAAGCAAATGAAGCCAGCACATAGGAAGCAAGCAACCGTGAGTTACTAATCACAAAGCCAATGATCAGCAATTAGGGAAATGCATTTTCAGGGAACCTTTGCGAATGTGCTCAAGATGTAGTTAGTAAACCAGACAACTGTGCTGCCTGGTAGGCTTCAACCTAAAAGGGAATTTTTAGATTTACCACCAGCTTTAATGTCAATGAATGTCAGTTTAGGGTTAAAACAGTCATAATTCATTAAAGTTACATATGAAGAGAAGACTACTTCTGAACCTTCAGATCACCTGATAGAATTTCTTTAACTTCGTAAAGAAGAGAGAGCAGAGGTTGGCAACACTTAATTCCATTCATTATATGTTTTGCTTTAATTATAAAATTTGCTTTAATTCATAGGCTTATACATGTGATTATCTTTTTGCAGGTAACCTGTCTGTCATGGTGAAGTTTATGGATATATCTCACGTCACTATTTTCTTGTCACGCATTCTTCTATGTTGGGATAAATGTATTTAATTGTGATTCACCAGACCACTGTGTTTTTGTGATTTACTAGTCGATTCTTTCTCTGGATTTTTTCTTTTTTGAGTTTCCAGGGGTTTGGGGTTATCACGTTTTTGGAAGCTATTGGAATGGGCACTTCTCAATATCAAATTTCAAATGTGTTTTTCCACCTTAATTATAATGCTGTGTTAAAGTTAAGTCAAAATTCTTATCATACCTTTTATTGACTCTTTCTGGGATTTTTTTTGTAATCCCAGTCAATGCTATTGCTTTTCACTTCTCTGCCTTACAGATAATGTTGATTTTCTTTTTGTATCTATGTTTTGTGGCTTATTTTGTCCTGACTAATTTGCATATAACTTCAGTCCCATGTTTTTTAGTTATTTATACTCTCTTCCCTTGGGTCACATATAACGTATAATGTCTGTTGTTTTATGGAACGCTAAGGGCTTATGTAACCCAATAAAATGGCAAAGAGTTCTTTTACATTTGTCTGAATTCAAAATTTTATATTGCACTATTGCAAGAAAAGCATCTAACTCAGAAATACACGAGTTTGTTAAAAATAAGTTTGTTTGGCCAAGCAAATTACTACCATTTCTTTTTTACAAAACTCTTTCATTGGCTACAGAAAATCAAGAAACTGACTACGACGATTGATGGAAATGCTTTGATTTGGTCTCCTGCTCAATACTAAATGTTTAAAATCCAAATTCGGTTGATGTACAATTATGGGTACACATCTCATCAAGGTTGTCCCATTTTAATATTAAACTCATAGTTGGAGAAATCTGCAATTAATTGATAAATCCAATATTGACAGCTGCTCAATCTTTAAATATGTGTATCTTATGCAAAAAGCTCAAAGAAAGGAAATTTTCTCCAGGGGTATTAGTTGACGAATTGCCGAATTTGCAATCCTGATCTGTAACAAAAAGGGTTCTGCCCATGTAATCCGCCTGGATTTTTCACTTATGATCACCTCATTTTTAGCCTTTATTACTGTGGATGAGCCTGGTAACTCACCCACAGTATTCGCACAGTAACTAGACTGCACGTGTTTACCACCAGTGTCTGCCTTTTAAGAGAAGTCTGCAGCAACGCAGCAGGGGTAAGGGTAACTTGGATGGTTACATGAGAGCACACAAGTGTGAACATATGTGAGGGCTGCACTTGTGAGATTACCATTGTCCGCAGCCCGGTAAATGCATGCAAGAAATCTGCAGGATTAGATATTAACCCGGGATAGTTCTTATACTGTCAGTGTACATTAATAAGGAATTCAGTGTGATATACGGTTTTGTTTGCAGGACAGTAAGATATACATAGGGGAAATCTGCATTAGCGCTTCAATTGCTTTGGCCTACAAAGTTCAGTAATATATCAAAATGGGGCCGAACATGTGCCACAAGATCAAGTCTACAATGTCCAAGAAGGTGTCTGTACATGTTCTGGGTTACACAGAATTATCATATTTCTCTGGTGCAGTTCAAGATCAGAGCCCAGGCTTTTTGTTAAACTGCTAGGCCAAGTTAAATACATTGTTCTCCAGCACCACCAGGAACAAAGCCCCCGCACACAGGGAGCAATTAACAGTGCTTTACACAGATCCTGAGAATGAAGGGGTGGGGAAGAAGAATCTGGATTCAAAAATTAGGTGAGACGCTGTACTAGTGATTTGAGAGCCCAAGCCCACTAAATGAAGGCGGGAGCCCAGAACACTGGAACCAAAACAGGAAGGGCTCCTCTTTGATGTTTTGGTGGCAAAAGGTCCTGGCAGTGATGTCAGTGAGAGGTGGAGCTGAGGCCCCCAGGAAAGAGGTGACCAGTGACACCTGGATGACGACATCTTGAATTGTCTCAGGATGCTGTGCAGAAGGTTTGGGACGGGAGCAGAAAGGTGATGTGGTATCCTAGGAGTGGCCAGGGGTGTTCAGCTTCTAGAAGAAATGCGTTACTTACCTGTAACAGCAGTTATCCAGTATTGGTGTCTTTCATAGATTCACATGCCTGAATCATTCCCCGTCGCCGAGACGGGAGCCTCCGGTACATAAAAAAGTAATGTCCTAAGGACATACATAGAGAATATAGGCCGAAGGGCCTCCCCTTTGGGGCCTTTCCACGTCCTTATGTAAAAAGGACCGAACTCTCATCGTTAGCCAATCAGCTCCGACCTCCCTCTAGAACCTTCCCGGGAGGAGCCTCAGTCCCTCAGATTTTCGTACGCACCCAGATAGGGTGTCGCAATGTAGACATAGAGGTACGTGAGTCCTTACCGGGGAGGCGGGAGGGGTGCATGTGAATCTATGAAAGACACCAATACTGGATAACTGCTGTTACAGGTAAGTAACGCATTTCTTATCCAGTATTTGGGTGTCTTTCATAGATTCACATGCCTGAATCAGAGTAGTTAGCAGTTATACCTGCATAGTGGTAAAGCACATTCCCACAACCAGCAGGCCTGCATAAATCACAGACAATGTGAGAGAAACATGGTAATATACAGTCATGCATATAGCAGAGATAAACAAAGACCATGAAGAATGTGCATACCTGGATGGCGGGACGAGGTAAGGCTCACCTTATTGGAAGAGATGGCGCAGCACCGCTTGTCCCACTGCAGCGTCCTTCTGCAGTTCGATGTCCAGGCAGTAGTGCCTGGAAAAGGTGTGCGGGGACTTCCAGGTCGCCGCTCGGCAGATGTCCAGGATCGTCACTCCAGCGAAGAGCGCCGCTGACGTTGACATCGCTCTGGTAGAGTGGGCAGCCACTCGGTCCGTCAAAGGCCGTCCGGCCTGATCATGGCAGAAAGCAATCGCTGAAGAAATCCAGCGGGAGATGCTCTGTTTCGTCAAGGGCAACCCCATGCGCGGGTTGCTGTAGGCTACAAAGAGTTGAGAAGACTTCCTGACGTCTTTGGTCCTGTCCAAGTAGAATTTGAGACACCTTTTAAGGTCCAAGGAATGCAGCGCCCTTTCCGCTGCTGTGGAAGGGTCCGCAAAGAACGACTGAGGACAATTGGTTCGTTCAGATGAAAGTCCGACGGCACCTTAGGAATGAATTTAGGGTTGGGCCTGAGTACCACTCGGTCGTGCCTGAATTGGAGATACGGTTCCTGAATAGACAGCGCCTGAAGTTCGCTGACCCGTCTGGCTGACGTCAGGGCTAGCAGGAGTGCCGTTTTCCAGGAAAGATGTTTGAGTGAGGCCCGGTGTATGGGCTCGAATGGGTGTTTCATGAGTTGGTTGAGCACCAAGTTCAACTGCCAGGTTGGAGGGACTTTCCGAGGCCTCGGAAAGGATCTGTAGAGCCCTTTCAGAAATTGCTTTATCAGTCGACTGGACCATAGGGAGGGTCCAGATGGGGTCCTGGTGAATCTAGAAATCGCAGCCAGATGAACCTTAATGGAGGCGTGAGCCAGCCCCGATTGAGCCAGGTGGAGGAGGTACGGTAGCAGCTGTACCGGGGTGACCCGGAGGGGGTGTAAGTCGTGTTCCGAACACCACAGGCAGAACCTCTTCCACTTCAGCGAGTAGGTCTTGTTCGTGCTGCCCGCCCTCGCTTTGGCTAGTACTGCCCTGCAGTCCTGCGGGATCTCTAGGTCTCCGAACTCTCGGTGCTCAGGAGCCAGGCCGATAAGTTGAGCGAACGGAGGTTCGGGTGGTGTACCTGGCCTCCGGACATCGTTAAGAGGTTCGGGTGTTGTTGCAGGTGAATCGGGGGCCTGATGGACAGGCGAAGCAGGTCCGAGAACCAATGTTGTCTCGGCCAGTACGGAGCAATCAGTATCAGGGTGCACGGTTCCGTCTTCATCTTCCGGAGGAGCCTCGGTATCATCGGGAACGGAGGAAAAGCGTACGCAAACACGCTGAACCAGCCGATGGAAAAAGCATTTCCCAGCGACCCCCGTTGGGGATGCCAGCTTGCGTAGCTTTGGCATTTGGCGTTCCCTGCCGTCGCGAAGAGATCGATCCTCGGGGTCCCCCATTGCGAGAAGACGTGGGCTACCGTGTCGCCGTTCAGCTCCCATTCGTGGGAGAGAGAGGTCTGTCTGCTGAGGGCGTCCGCGATAGTGTTTTCCTTCCCGGGAACGTACTCCGCTTTGAGGGAGAGCCCGTGCGCCACCAACCAGTTCCAGATTTTTTGCGATTCTCGTGAGAGAGAGAGAGATCGCGTTCCCCCTTGTTTGTTCAGGTAGTGCATCGTCGTGGTGTTGTCTGTTTTGACGAGCACCGGGAAAGTGCCGATACGTGGCAGGAAGGCCTGCAGAGCCAGATACACTGCTCTCAGTTCCAGTAGGTTGATGTGTAGTTGTTTCTCCTGGGCGTCCCATTTTCCGCTGACTCGAAGGTCCAACAGTACTGCTCCCCAGCCTTCCAGAGAGGCGTCTGTCGTGATGACCAGTGGTGCCGGTGGCAGGAGGAACTGCAAGCCGGCCGTCAGGTGCGTTCGGTTTCTCCACCACAGAAGGGCCTTTGTGATGGCCGGTGTGATCGTGATAATGTCCTCGAAGGAGCCGGAACTCTGTTTCCATTGTCTCGCCAGCGCCTCTTGCAGGGGACGCATGCGGAGCCTGCAGTGTGGTATGAGGAGAATGCATGAAGACATCATCCCTAGCAAGGAGGTGAATGTCCGTACCTTGATGCGAGGCTTCTTGGCCACCGCCGCGGCCAGGGACAGTATTTTGTTGGTCCTGTCCTCTGAGGGGAAAGCCTTCGCGCGCTTCGTGTCCAGGGTAGCCCCTAGGAAGGTGATCCTCGTTGATGGGGTAGTGCAGGATTTTTTGAGGTTGATCGTCAGACCCAGCTGTTGAAAAAGAGCGCTGCAGGCGTTGGATGAAGCCGTCGCGCCCTCCGGGGAAGGCGCCTTCACCAGCCAGTCGTCCAGGTAGGGGAACACCTGGTGACCCCTTTGCCGCAGGAATGCTGCCACTGGCGCCAAGCACTTCGTGAAGATTCGTGGCGCAGATTTGAGGCCGAATGGCAAAACCTTGAACTGGTAATGTCTGCCCGCTATTTCGAACCGTAGGTACTTCCTGTGCCTTACGAGGATGGGGATATGGTAGTAGGCGTCCTGTAAGTCCAGGGAGACCATCGAGTCTCCTCTTTCCAGTGCTCCCAGGATCTCCTGGATTGTGACCATCCGGAAGGATTGACTCCGCAGGAAGGCGTTGAGCGCCCGGAGGTCTAAGATCGGCCTCCACTTGTCCCCTTTCTGTTGGACTAGGAAGAAGTGGGAATAAAAACCCTTCCCCTTCTGGGACTTTGGGACTCTTTCGATGGCTCCTTTGACCAACATGGCGGATACTTCCTGGAGAAGGAGGTGCAGGTGTTTGTGAGCACGCTTCAGCGGAGGAGTGTTGGGAGGGGTGTTGACCAATTCGAGGGAATGTCCAAATTGAATTATTTGTAGTACCCACCGATCCGTAGTGATTTTTTGCCAATTTTGGAGGAAGTGGGTCAGTTTTCCCCCAATTCGAAAGGATTGAGACGGTGGTGGGACTGGCTGGAGTAAATGGTCACTGGCGGCCGCCAGTGCCCTTCTTGGCGGATTTGCCTCTGAAGGACGACCTCCCATAGGACGACTGTCGGGACTGTTGTTTGTGCTGGGGCTGGTTCCTGTTGCCGTAGGAATAAGACGACCGATTTTGGTAGGAACCTCTGTAGGAGTACTGACCTCTGGAGCGGCCCCCCCGAAAGGATTGGTTCCGGGACTGGAGGGAGCCCAGAGCCCTCGCCGTATCGGTGTCTTTCTTGATGGCCTGGAGTGCTTCGTCTATCTTCTCCCCAAAGAGGAATTGACCATCGAACGGCATGTCCAGCCCCTTAGATTGGACCTCCTGCCGAAAGGACGTTGCTTTGAGCCAGCCTTGGCGGCGGAGCACGGCAGCCCCGGCCAACTGGCGGAATCCCGTCATGGCTGCGTCGATGGCGCAGTCGATGATTTCTGCCGCGGAGTTTTGTCCTTCCGCTAGAAGAGCTTTCACCTCGTCCTGGACCGCGGCTGGCAGACCTTGTAGATAGGGGGCTATGTCTTCCCATAGCTGGCGGTTGTAGCGGCCAAGGAGGCCGATGGAATTCGCCACCTTGATGGTCATGGCGGACGTGGTAGAGAACCGTTTGCCTATGGTGTCCAGCTTCCTTCCTTCCTTGTCAGGGGGCGCGGACAGCGGCGAGGAGGGGTTGCGGGATTGTTTTTGGGCCGCCTGAGTCACAACCGAGTCCGGTTTGGGGTGGCCGGTCAGGCAGGCAGGTGCGGAGATCGGGGCCCTATATTTCTTGTCTAGGCGCGGAACCACCGCAGGCACCGAAGCAGGCGTAAGCATCAGCTTCTTGCCCTGTTCCCACAGAAAGTCTATAAGTGGAATAGACTTGGTCAATTTCTGGCTGTGTTCCTTGAAATCATGGAGGAAGCATTCCGTTTCCGTGGATTCCACTGCCATGTGAAACCTCCTTGCAGCCCTGTCCACCAGTTTGTGGAAACCTCCCACGTCCGCCGCCTCAGAGTGGCGCGGTCGCGGGGATGCCGGGGTAGACGAATGGTGTGATGACGCAGCATCGGCATCGTCGTCTCTGTGGTCCGAGGCGACGTCTTGCACCTCGCCTTCCTCTAAGTCCGTCTCCTCCTCCTCGCTTTCCGATGAGTCCTCCGCCTGAGTTTGCGGCCGAGTGCGAGGCTGGGGTTGGTTCCGAGGACGGGCCTGGGGAGCGGAAGGTTGCGAGGCCGATGGTTGCGCTTGGGTGACCGGCACCTGGGTACCGCTGTCGGCGTCCGGGAACCGTTGTTTATAGTCCTGCACCAGGGATTTCAAATCGTTGACCAGAGACAGTGGCAAACAGATCATCGGGGTGTTCACCGTGTCGACGTTCAGGGAGCGCCCCTGATACATAACTTCGTCCCGGATTTCGTGGACGTCCTGGTGTTCCTCGTGAACCTCCTGTTCCTCGTCGGACTCCTCACTCTGGAGTGTCTCCTGTTCTTGCTCGGGTGCCAAATCCACCGTTGGGTGAACCGAGGGCGTTGGAATCGAGTGAATAGAGACTTCGACCAATCTCGATTCTTTCCAAGATGGCGCCGGGGTCTCTTCCGACGACGTGCGTGAAGATGGCGCGCCCGCCGTGTGTGTTGGTGACTTGAGCACCTCCGTTAGGGTCGATGGCATCAAATTTTGCGGGGATAAGAGATTCGCCGTCTTACTGGTGGTAGGGCCTTCGACTTGAGATTTCTTGGTTGAAGGCGGACCTTTTGAACTTGACCTCGACCGTTTAGGTGACGATCCTTCGGTATGAGATGTTTTCGGCGAAGGCGTACCAGTAGATTTAGACCTCTTAGGTGACGAAGACGCAGCCAGTGGCGAAGGTCCTGTATTCGTACTGGACGAAGGTTTCAGAGGAATGGTCGAGGAGACCGGTGCGCCTGAGGACGCAGTGGTGGTCGTTGTGGCCGTCGCGGAGGGCGATGAGGCCGTAGTGGTCGACACAGTGGTCGTGACCGAGGTGGTCCGCTTAGTAGATGGAGCGGGCTTCTTGAACCTCTGGCCATCCTTAACAGACACGGAGGAGGTGGTGGAACGTGCCTCCGAAGGTTTCCTGTGCGCCTTCTTAGGAGGAGTGTCTGTCTCTCCAGGGGACTGCACCCTGGGTCTCTTCTTGGAGACTTTGGAGGTCACGGAGACACTACCCTCGGAAGATTCCAGAGTGTCTCGGACCTTAAGCCTGTCGAGCCATTCGAGAAGGCGAGCCTCTCTTTCCTTAACAGTCTTCTTTGGGAAGGCTCTACACACCCTACACTTGTCAGGGACGTGGTCAGGGTACAGGCAATATAAGCACAGATCGTGCTTGTCCTCCGCTTGAATCCGCTGCTAGCCGCAGGAGGAACAGGCCCTTAGAAGGGCTTTCTTCTGCGAGTCCGCCATGGACGAAGCTTTCTTATTTGATTCCGACATGTGAGACTGTAGTCGAAGATAGGATATGTATCCTTCCCGTACAAAGTGTACTTCCAGCGAAGTTTGAGACTTCGAAGCAAGGAAAACCTGAAGAGCTCAGGTTGGAGACTCCCTAGCACAACGTGCGGTAGAAAATCTGAGGGACTGAGGCTCCTCCCGGGAAGGTTCTAGAGGGAGGTCGGAGCTGATTGGCTAACGATGAGAGTTCGGTCCTTTTTACATAAGGACGTGGAAAGGCCCCAAAGGGGAGGCCCTTCGGCCTATATTCTCTATGTATGTCCTTAGGACATTACTTTTTTATGTACCGGAGGCTCCCGTCTCGGCGGCGGGGAATGATTCAGGCATGTGAATCTATGAAAGACACCCAAATACTGGATAACTTTCGGTCCCCACCCAAAAGGCCTTGTGCCAGGGGGAAGAGGGTGCTTCTTGTTGGAGCTGGACAGTGAACTGGAGGCTGCAGCTATGGCCAACTGGAAGGAGGAACCCCCTGATGTCTACATGGGCTAAGGACTCTGGCTACAGTTGACCTCTGGACTAGTGGGTCTCTCCATAGGACCAGGGACACTGGTCCCCTTAAACCCCTCAGAACTAGTTAGGGGAAGAACTGGACTTCTACACCCAGTAGGAGAGAAGCCCCAGAGGAGAAAAGGGAAAAGGCTGGTGCAGGGAGCCAGAAGAACCAGCTCCCTGCAGAGAGTGCCAACTTAGAGTCCAGGATGCCTAAGTAAAGACTCCAGGTGGCTAGGGAACGACACCATGGGCCCAAGATTGTGCAAATCAGCCCACTGGGGCCAGAGTGCTGTGAAGGAAAATTATTCAAACTTTGACCCCTCTGCGCGGACACAGAGCGCATGGAGCCCCGCTCCAAGTTGGTTAAACACCCTAGGGTTGGCTCAAGGATGCTAATTAATTTTTAACACTGGGAGGAGCGCATGTGTGTGGCTCCCTCCCCTGAGCTCTGAAGGCTTGGGGATTCCAGCTCCTGGGCTGGACATCATATAGGGGGCCTAAGACCCTATATACGGGCTTTCCATTACTGAAAGAAAAACATTGCAACCCCAGAGAGGCAAGAAAGGGCCTGTGATCCCAACTCCATGCCTCAGATGTGAGCAGTAAAAGGGGGAGTGTTATCACAAAGGAGGGGCTAAGGATCCGAACTATGGGACAGTCAGAAGAAATAGAGTAGGGGAGGGCCGTGCTTCTCCTAGCAGTCACTGTGCCCATGCCTGGGGAAGAGCTAGCAGCCACCACTGAAGCAAACTCCCTGCCCACAGGGGAGGGGAGGGGAGGGGAGAAGAGCTGCCGGCTCCCACTGCAGCAAGGAGGATGCTGCTTCAGCGGAGAGTTGGCTGGGGCTGCCATGGGTGGGCTCCCCACCTGCCCCCAACAGACAGGGCACCCATATGAAAATAATACAAAAAGGAAAACCACAAGGCACCTAAAAAAGAATGCCATCAGATCCACTAATTTAATATTCACACTCCTGGGAGAGAGTACTTCATAATGCCTTGCAGAGCTTTGCTGAGCCTAGGGTTTTCAGAAAAGTGGTGCCCAGATGGCAAGGGCACCGCCAATGATGCAGAGAGTGTGGGGAGCAGCAGGAGTGCAGCAGCTCCTTTCAAGGAAATTCACCCAAAGGACTGACCATATTTTTGAAGGGTGAAAGAAAAGGGGACCACCCTCAGCTTTTTCATTCAGTTTCAAGCATTCCGAACGGAGTGCAACACCCTCTAGGGGCGGACTCTGTGGCTACATTTCAAGAAGCTGGATGGTTTTTAATAAAACACACATGAGTGTTTGAAAAATGCTTTATTTAAATGTTCTTTTTTTTTTAAAAAACAACAGATTTTATTAGTCAAATTGCACATATCAAGCAGCCCCCTGCAGCCCAGAGGTAACTGCAAAAACATTGCATCAATTCACTTTTGACATTGATTGTTCAATTCAGAAACTTTATGAAAAAAAAAACCTCCCCACTCCTACCCCAACTCCCCCCTCGCCCAACACCCCCAAACCCCCCTACCTCCCCGTCCACGGGTCCATATGCACAGTTATACATATAAAAAAAAAGGAAAAGGAAAACACAATAAAGCACATACGGTCCACCCCACCAACCCCGGGGCCCATTCCAATATATCTTCATGCACTCTCCTCCTAACCCAGCAGTAAATGTTTGTCCGCTGCAGGGGGGTCCAACCACAATCCCCGGTATTCTGCCCACCTGTTCCAGATTTTATAATGCTTGCATGGACAACCCCTGGCCACAAAAAAAGGTTGCTCCAGACCCATGCAGAAATCAGGCCCGTTTTTCCAGACCGCCACCGAGGGGGCCCTCGTCGCTTTCCATGCCTGTGCAATATGGTGCTTTGCGAAGGTGAGCCCTAATAATAAGAGGTGTCGTTTATATCTGTTGTCCCCCCACCCCATCCATTACGTGTAAAAGGGCCAGCTGTGGTGTGCGGGACAGCTCCCAACCCTGACCTCTGAAAGACAGGCAAAGATCCCCCAGAAGCGCTCTAAGGATGTACAGTGCCATATTGCGTGAATGAATGTAGCTTCTGCCTGATCGCAGCGCAAGCATGTCGGTGAGGAAATCATCCCCGCCGGCCAAAGGCGCGTCCTAGTAAAATACACCCTATGAAGGTATTTAAATTGGACTAGACAGAGTCTCATTGCAATGGCGGCCCTGCACGGGTACGCCAACGCCTCTACCCAGTCCTCCTCCTCCAGCTCACCCACATCCGCCTCCCAGTCCCTCCGAAGCTTCTGAAGTGTGGGGAAACAGTGTCTCACTAGGGTTTGGTATATGCACGAGATCTTCCTGTCTCCCAGATCTCCCATGAAGAGTTTTGCCTCTATCGGACTGAACTCTGGGAATGTCCTCCACACCACGCAAGCTTGGGGATAGCGCATGTCTCAGCTGTAAATATTGATAAAAGTGTGCCGGCTGCAACTGGTATTCTTCCTGTAGGTCCCGAAAGGACTTAATTACAGTATCGGCCACCACGTCACCCAATGTGGAAATGCCGATGGCATCCAACCCCCTGAATCCTGGTAGAGCTGCTAGCTGAGGCAACCGGCCGTTGTTCCACAGGGGGGTCTCCCGCGTCAAGGCACCCCACCAACCCATGCACCGAAGCGCCTGCTTCCAGACCATAAACACCATGCCGCTCGCAACCGGGCTGAGAATAGTATAGTGTGTAGAGTGTGCGGTCCCATCAGACAGCGCTCTAGCGCGTATGCTGGATCCCCTCTGTCCCCGTACCACCAGTCATTGAGGACCAGAAGGTGCGAGGCCTGATAGTATGAGAGGAGGTCAGGTGAGGACAATCCCCCGCTGTAAGTAGAAAGAACTTTCAAAGGAAAACAAGGAGAACCCTACTCACATAGGAACCAGGGCAGACAGTTATATCAAAGAACAACGGTTCCTGTGGTATAATACTTTATAATATACACTTGGTATGTAGCATGATAGCAATTTGCACTAACACAGAGGGTTGACAGGGATGGCGAAAAGAAATACACAACCAATTATGTACATCTCAGGAATGATTTACTTCAAAACATTAATAGCATTCAATCACATTTAATTTGTCACATGGTCATGTGAACATAAAGACACAAACAAGGTGCACAGTGTCCCAAGTGCACGTGTGAAACCAAAATAACACTACAGACAACATAAACTAAATAAGGGCACAGTGGTTTCTTATTGGATAACTGAAGAAGAGAAGGAAAATGACCAAACAAAGCATAAATAATTGTTATAGTGACTCTACACAATCGTAGGCACTCCTTTAGTGGTTCAATTCCTTGTGGCGTCGACGGCGTTTCGACCCTCAGGGATACGGGTCTCGTCAGGACAGGGCAACATGGGACATCACATGTAGTGGTCAAGGAAACAGGGATAAGGTATGTACATGTAACGGCGTTGTTAATATTTTCCACAGGGCAGTGCCTGAGCACATGGGAGTGGCGCCTGATAGCGTAGATTATAGCGAGTCACAGTGAGTCTCAGTCGACAGACTCACTGTGACACACTATCGGGCGCCACATTAAGCAGGCATCGTCCTGTTTATTATATTGATTTCATCTCCATAACGCTTTTCCAAGACGAGGGTATAATCTACGCTACACTTGGGACACTGTGCACCTTGTTTGTGTCTTTATATTCACATGACCATGTGACAAATTAAATGTGATTGAATGCACGGAAGTAGAAAGAAAGCATGTACGCACCGCCACCAGCACCATCCCCCCCCCCCTCCTCCAGGAACTGCCCCAGCACAGAGTTAACCATGCGGAACCATTGAGCTGGAATACGGATGGGGTGATTCTGCAATTGGTAGAGGAAGCGGGGAAGCGCCACCATTTTGAAGATCGCCAATCTGCCGAACAGCGTCAAGGGCATACAAGACCAGGACCGGATGTCTTCCTGCGTCCTCTCCCACATAGGTGCCACGTTACGCTCCCATGTCACTGCTGGGACCTCCGTCAACACCACCCCCAAGGACTTCAACCCCCCCAGCTGCTAACTGTATCCCGGACGCCCACGCTCCCACCTTCGTCTGCCCATCTAGGATCCACAGTGTGGACTTGCGAGGGTCCATCTATAGGCCAGATGTCTCACCGACTATCTGCATGATCTCTAGTAACCGTGGACCTGCCCTATCCAAGGCCGTTAAGAAGAAGAGAACATCATCAGTGTATAAGGCTATTCTATCGGAAAGACCCGTGTCCCACTCAAACCCATGGACCTGCGCATCAATGCGCACCCACGTCGCCTAGGGCTCCATCGCTAAGGCAAACAGGTAGGGTGACAGGGGGCATCCCTGTCGTGTGCCCCGCCGGACCTCAAAAGCGGAGGAGACCGCCCGCCACCCGGACCGCCGCCGTGAGGCCAGTGTACAGCAATTTTATGTATGATAGGAAGCGTGGGCCAGGTTGAGCCTAGGCAGCAGGGCAAATAAGTAAATCCAGCTCAGGGAGTCGAACGCCCTGTCCATATCTGCTAGGAGCAGCGCCACTGGTACCCCCAGCCGCCACCTGTGCCTTTCTAATGTTATGTCGCGTGGCCCTCTAGGGCATGAAGCCCGCTTGGTCCGGGTGTATGGATGTATCAGGGATGTTACAAGTGGCAATAGTCGGTTAGCTAACGCGTTTGCCAAAACCTTGGCTTCAACGTTTAAAAGAGAGATGAAGTGATAGGACGCATGGATCTCCGGAGGGCGTCCTGGTTTCTGAAACACCACCACCTCTGCGTGCCTCCAGTCTGGAGAAATGCCCCTTTCTCTCTGGCCTCCTCCACCACCGCCCTGTAATGTCTGGCCAGCTGCAAATTATAGCGGCGAAAGAATTCACTCGGGATTCCGTTCGGTCCGGGAGCCTTTCCCGCTCTCAGCTCCCCCAGGGCCACCCCCAACTCCTCCTCCGAGAAGGGAGCCTCCAATTGGTCTCGCTGGTCGTCCGACAGCGCCCTAGGCGGCAAGTCAGCTATACATCCGTGATCTGGCAACCTGCCAAGTCCCGTATTGCAGGCAAGGGCTGCCCGTGCAGGGTACCCTGACACAGCAGGTGCAGCATTTTCCCCGACTTGTCTCCCCATTGATAAACCCTACTGCGTGTAGCCAGCCAGGCCTGATGCGCCTCCTCCATCAGCTGGGCCGCGCAGTCTTGTCGAGCCTGGAGTAACTGTCTCACTCAACTCGCTGCCCGAATCTCGGGTCTGTCGCTCAAGCCGCTCTATGTGAGCCTCTGCTTTGATCAGCGCCTCCCTTCGCTGCCTGCGAGATGCTGCGCACCATGAGATATCAACACCCCTCAACGTGGGCTTCAGCGCCTCCCATATCGTGGCCGTATCAGACACAGTGCCCTCATTCTCGAACATGTATTGAGCGATGGATTGCCCCATGTGGGATGTATACTCCTCATTTTGCAGGTTCCACACAGCTAAGCGCCAACAAAATGGCTGCCTATTCCTCCCAGTGTCTAGCTCCATGTAAATTGGGGAGTGGTTCGAGAGGCCTTGTGGTAATATCTCAGCCGCCAGCACCCTACCCGCCCCAGTCCTAGGAACAAACAGGTAATCCAGCTGAGAAAATGACTTGTGGACTGCAGACAGATAGGTGTATTCCCTGGCCACGCCGTGAACCCGGGGCCACACATCAACCCAGTCCATTCCAGTCACCAATGCATGCAATTTCGTGGGTAGGCTTCCCCTGGCGCCCGCGCCAGTCTCTGACCTGGCCTGCGCCGGTTGCATAATGTCTTTCCTATCTCCCCCCAGTACTGACATATCATCCGGCATCTCTGCCCAGAGCAACCTCAGCTTTTCAATAAGAGACCACTGCAGCGGGGGAGGAGCGTATACACTGCCCAGTATTAAGGGGAAATCACCAATCTTGCCCAGAATGAGTACATAGCGTCCTTGCAGATCATACCACTGTGCTACATGTGCGTACTGAACCCTCCGGTGTATCAGTTAAGCCACTCCCCTCGACCCCCTACTAAAACCTGAAGCACAAGTTACTACTTGTGTAACGATATATCTGTAAGAGACATTAGTTAGTGATAGATTCCTTACCTTAGAATATCCCCAGGCGTCAGACTGGATCCGGAAATTTTTGCGTAGCAGTACCCTTGCGCGTCGGTAGGCGTCGTCTGCGGCTCCGCGTCCGTCGTCGGGGGCGCCGTGATGACGTCGTCGGAGTACTTAGACGCTGCCTCTGCGTGCTGACGTCAGTTCTTAGACACAGCTTTTCCACGCCAGAAACGCAGAGCTCTGCTAAAAACCAATACTGGTGCCTTGAAACTAGGGCCCTGAAAGGGGATAACTTTAACCCTAGATATCGGTTCGCAGAACGGGGAGGATGGGTGAGTCGGTAAGGAATCTATCACTAACTAATTTCTCTTACAGATATATCGTTACACAAGTAGTAACTTGTGCATCTGAAAGAGACACGTTAGTGATAGATTCCTTACCTTAGAATAGATACCCCAGCAATACTAACCCCGGTGGTGGGTCTGCGAACCAATAATCACACCAGAAAGTCCTGGAGAACGGAACGGCCAAAGAAGCCATCCCTCCGGACTTGGCTGTCCAGGCAATAGTGTCTTGCAAACGTGTGCAGCGAGGCCCACGTAGCCGCCTGGCAAATGTCCTGCAAGGGCACTCCTCGGCCCAAGGCAGTTGTAGTCGCTGTGGCCAGAGTGGAATGAGCCCTAAGCCCAACTTCTTAGCCAAGGAGTAACACGCCTGGATACACAAGATGATCCACCGCAAGATGGTCCGCTTGTGCACCGCTGTTATGGCTGTCTTTTTGCTAGCTCTTTGGAGAAGGAGAATGATGGAGAGTGACTCCAGCCTATCACACCCATAGCATAGGGATTAGGCCGATAGACAGGGACCCTATCTTACATATATAAGGGCATTTTCGTATTATTTTCCTTAGAGTAAGGCTTATGAATTTAAGTTAGGGGATAGATATATAAGTATTAGTCATGATTCGCTCATTTGCTAACATGCTGAGCTGTTTTTCATGGAGCTATGCATATTATGGGCTCCGTAGGCCTTAAACGAGACAGACTCCATTTTGTTTTCTGCCCGGTAGCTCGAGAAGGCCTTCTAGGTCAAGTGTAATGTTTTAGTTTCAAGCTGTTGTTCGCTTGGAGAGAACCGGTTCAGGCTGACCCTTATCGAAGGAATGTATTTTTCTCCACTCCGAAGACACAACTTCAGGCCGGCCGGCTGGGAAAGTGTCCTTGGTACGGGGAGGTA
The DNA here is from genome assembly GCF_964263255.1 of Lissotriton vulgaris. NCBI lineage: Eukaryota > Metazoa > Chordata > Amphibia > Caudata > Salamandridae > Lissotriton > Lissotriton vulgaris. The sequence goes on from NC_141697.1 coordinate 979,583,963, forward strand.
CAAGAATTTGGTGGGCGGCAGGTTACTGGCCGTGAATTTCCATGAAGGAACGGGCTTTGATATTAGCGAAGGTGTTAGTCAGTTTGTCAGTTAGTCCGTAGGCGGCATCTGGCCGTTAGCATCTCCGCCATTATTCATCTTATGGTGGACAGTCGCCATCTTTGAAGTCCGAGAAAGATTTAAGACCGAAACTCTCTGAGAAAGACTGAACGAGAAGTAGCGCGGAGCGCACTGATACAGAGAGAGAGAGAGACGGTAGCTAATAATCAGCAAGGTTCCGGTGCCCTGGAGGGAAGCAGACGAGGTTGAGCCTAGCGGTGCAGACGTGTACTTGTGACGGCTGGGGTGTGACTGCAAGGCGAGCCAGGACACAGAGACGAGAAGGGAACCTAGATGACTGCCGAGTCCAGACTTCATATTAACCAGGTGATGTCCGTCCATTGCTCATAGAACGTGCACTCTAATCTTTACCTTTTCTTTGCAAAATGTATGTCGCATAGTAATGTGATTGGTGTCTATTGTTAATAAAATACCCTAATTCTTATAGAATTATTGTGTACCTGGTGTTCGTGTTCAATCTTGGTAAACTTTATTCCTAGTTGAGAATTGTTTAGGTGAACGGATGGGAAATCCCGATCAGGTAAATGGTGATCAAATAAAGAGGGAGTGAGTGGACCTTTGATGCCAAGAACAGGGAGTACACTATACAATTTGGAACTATATTCAAAGTTATTATTGTAGTTTTATTCCGAGTAGGTAACTGAGATATTATCCTGATAACTGTTCATAGGAATGTGGTCGTCGTTGATATGCGGCGTTAGTGAGAGCACTGGGGGGGATTACCAGTGTGTATACCCACTGGATTGTGGCTTGAATAAGTGAGAACGTCAGGGAGGATACTGGCGTGTAGTTTCGCAGGATTGCGAACAGTTTGGAAAAGGGAGCATTGGGTTCTGCAGGCCCATGTGTAGACACACCGGATTGTGTGTCAGATCTGCCCTAGGGTAGAACGGTCTGGGTCGGGGTGGCCGCGAGACCAACTGATGTGAATAAGATATTGTAGAAAATCTGTACATACATATATTGTCATTCCCCATCCTTAGGTGCGACCTATATATATATATATTTGTATATCTATTCATTGCGAATACGATCTGAGGAGGGAAGGTGAGTACGTTTTGGCTGGGTCACTGGGGCCCCTGGGGGCTGATCCCATCTAAACAGAAAATCCAGCCATTACATCTGGCGTCACGAACTGTTTACGAAGCCTGTGTGCATTGTATTGTTTTAATCTTGTTGGTTTGCGCTCGGCTTGTACGTATAAACTTTTGTTTATAATTGTGTATATAATTTTTTTTTTTGTGTCATTATGTTTGCGAAAAAATCATCGTCGGTTTTCAAGTTACCGATTCAGATTCCCGGGTGGGAATGTACTCCTTACGAGGCTTTGGCCCGTGAGTGGGCCGATTCTACTGGTTTGAGTGAAAATTGGTCTTCATGCTTGGAGCAGGCGGAGCCTGCCGATGTTGTGTCGTGCTTGCAGAAAGCGCCAGTAGTGAAGGGTGATGAGCTTCCTATTTTAGGACGCAGAGGTTGGATTGTTCTTAATGCATACAGGATATTGCATGAGAGGTTAGTTCAGCTACAGAAACAGTTTAAAGACATGGAAGGACAGTGTGTTGAGTTGCAAAATGCGCACACTTTGTTGCGTTGTCAAAATAAATTGCTTGCCGACAAACTTGAAACATATCAGACCATTGCCGAAAGAGCTGCGGTCCGTATTGCACGATACAAATATAAACATCGTCGTGGACGTGTGTCTTCCCGCAAAGTGCGTATGGTTGTGGCGAAAGCTGGAATAGATTGGAACCCCGATGAGTGGGACGGTAATATCTGGGATTCTCATACTTCTGACTCCTCGGCAGAGGAGGGTGACAAGCGCGAGTCTTCTCGCTCCGGACGTGATTGTAAATCTGCTTCATGTATTGATTCAACTCCCGATGGTGACCGTGCTCGTTCTTCCCGTGTGGATGACTTAGCTTGCCCTGATTGTGCTGTTAAATCTAAGATGCGGGCTTCCTCGGAAGCTCTTCCTGCAGTTTCGGCTCACCCGATTTTTCGACGAAAATTACAACAGGCCCCTGGTAACCCGGGTGGTATAGCTCTTGATTGTATTGAAGACTTTACTCAGCAGGAGGTTAGTGACATTTTACAACGATTTCGACAACGGCCTGGTGAGGCCTTGCTTACCTGGATGGTGCGCCTTTATGAGCTTGGCGCTGCCGGTATTATGCTCGATGCTGTTGATTGCTTACGATTTTGCTCTTTGAGTTCTGATTCTACGATTCAGGATCATTTTCGGAATTACAATGGTGCTGGTCAAATTTCTTTGCTCCAGCTTGCGTCTGATGGCTGTAATCATAAATATCCAACTGAATCTGATTGGCCTACTGATGAAAAACCGTGGTATACTCTGCGCGATGCGTCGCAACGTTTAAAAGAGGAAGTCATGAAAACGTGTATCTTCCTTAGTACTGCTGACAAGTTATTGGATGGTCTTTTGACATCTTCTGTGCGTAATCGCATTATCCGTTCTTCTCCTGTTGCTTACAAGCAGGTTATGATGACATTGTTGATTAACCAAACTGGCAATCCTTTGTCTGTTGTGCTTGAGTCTGTTCGTCAGCTTGGTGAGCTGGGTGAATGGTTTAAACCTGAAAGACAATCCCGACCTGAGGGTCGTACTGGTGGGGACTATAAGTTCTCTAGACGTGACATGTTTCTTGCTCTCATTGCTGATGGTGTCAAAAGGGAAGACATTGATGGCGAGCCTAATAATCGCTTATGGGACATGTTTCGTAAGCGTGGTTTGGATCGAAAGGAGGGTGCCCGTCGCGTGCGAAAGAATGAGTATGATCGTGGTTCGGATGACAGTGGTGATGAGAGACGACGTGTGAATTCTGATCGCCGTGATGATCGGCGCTATGAACGTGATGGATCCCCTCGTCGTAATGATGGGAGGGGGAGAGAGGATGATCGTGAAAGGGGTAGAGATGATCGTGTTTCTAGCAGACGACGAGATGCAAGGAGTTACTCCCCTGACATAAGAAAGAGGGAGGATCGTAACAGACTCCCTGACCGTAACTCACAACTTTTTGAACCTGATACTAATCCGTTTCGTACTGGAGACGGATATGAACAAGACATTCTAATACCAAAGAAAATCGAGAACATTTACCCTGATTTGTCTTGGTTGACGGAACGCAGGAAAAATGACTAGGAAATAGGTCAAGCTCCGGTACGCAAGTGGGCCCACAGAGATCACAGACCCTATGTAGATATTGAGATTTTTTGGAAACATCGTAATATCCAAAAGGCCCGAGCGTTGGTTGATACTGGGGCGGAGGCCACTTTAATTCATGGTAAGTCGAGAAAATTTAATGGACAGTCTTTTACAATTACCGGTCTGGGTGGTAAAGAGACACCCGCGGTTCAAACTGCACTCGAAATTAAAATTGGTAGAATTCCTCGTAGAGAATACTCTGTGTTGGTTGTGCCACTTTTGGAATACATTATTGGAATTGACATTTTGAAAGGTATGACTTTGCATCTGGATGATGGATACTATCAATTTGGTACACAACAGTACATTTCGACCAGACCCGTACGGGTTGGCCGTTTACGCATGCCACCTATTAAAATACCTTTAGCAACGAAAGTGATTTCTCAAAAGCAATATCGCATCCCAGGTGGTCATGAAGAAATTACCGCTACGATTCAGGATTTGGTTGACGCGGGAGTCATTACTCCGGTCACATCTGCTTGGAATAATCCCGTTTGGCCCGTGCGCAAAAGTGACAATTCTTGGCGCATGACTGTTGATTATCGAGAATTGAATAAACATACACCTAAATTGACTGTTGCAGTGCCTGACATTGTCACACTGATTCAGAGAATTCAAAAGCATCCAGGTACGTGGTATGCTTCTATTGATATTGCTAATGCGTTCTTTTCAATACCGATTGCCCCCGAATGTCAGGAACAGTTCAGTTTTACATGGAATGGACGTCAAATGACGTTCCGGAGTCTTCCTCAAGGCTATGTACATAGTCCTACGATCTGTCACCGGCTGGTGGCGGAGCATTTGTCTGAAGTGCCCACGAATCCACAAGTTCAGATTTGTCATTATATTGACGACATTTTGATTCAAGGTGAAACGCAATGTCGTAATTGGCCCGCTTGGATTAGCGATTAGCTGAACCTACACGTTGTCCTCCTTAACTTGGCTATATACGATAAACGCCATTTTGAATGTTGCAGCGGCCATTTTAGACCATGAGCGGCCTCGTGGCCGACGTGCCCTTTAGTCCTTTGTCCGTTCCACTGACCACTCTCATCTGCCCAGCAACAGGCTATTTTTTGTGTTGGTCAAGCCACACATGCGCAGTTCTTACTGACCCGTAAACCCTCAGGAATGTGCCGCTAACTGACCAGCGGGTTTGAAACCCACCAATGAGCTGGCAGTGTTCCAAAACATGACCATATATGTCTCTAAAACTGTGTCTTAACTTGTGCCGCCTATCTTTTATTGCCCCAAAATTGTATATAAACGGGGTCACACCGGTGTTCGGTGTGATACCTCTTGCATTACCGAAGGGTGCTGTTTGAGTGTACCACCACCCCATGGGGTCTTAATAAACTTGTTCTTTGCATTTTACAGTTTCCGTGCCAACAGTTCTTGTGTGTAAGTGGGTAATCTCTGGAGCGTGTAGGCCTTGGGAACCCCGCAATACTTCAATTGGCGACCACGAAGGGACTCATCGGCGACTCGGATGCCCGAAGGAGAGGTCGTGACGAAGGCTTGGAAATCCGCCATGGGCGCGCGCTGCCACGAGTGACCCGAGTCTTGGCTGCCACGGTGTTTTTTCCTTTCCTTCCGATCTGACCTTCCAGGTGGCGCCGGTCTCCGACTGAGTTTTCGAAGTGTCCGCGTCACTGAGAGAGTGCCGTTTGGCTGATTTGGCTTACAAGACCTTGGCAGTTGGAACCTGGACAGTTGAGTATTTGGTAAGCTTTGTGTTCGGTAAGGTAGTCTTCGGACGCTTACTGAAGTCCTATGAATTGTGTTCGGTAAGGTAGTCTTCGGACGCTTACTGAAAATCTGTGCTTTGTGATCGGTGAGGACGCTTGCCGAATTCTATGAACTTCGATTTGAGTTAGCTAACATTTTGAATTTGTGATCTTTGAACTTATATGTGTAGTGCACTTCACATAGGCAGGCATGTAGAGATGTTTCTCTAACTTTGTTTTTTCCTTTGAGCGGCACAATCGTGTGGAGAACTGTAAGTGCCATTTGGTCCGGTGTCACGCTTTCGTGATACTCTTTGAACATGCCTGTTTTCAGTACACTCCGGGGAATGTGTTGTTTAGGAGATGGTACCTCAATTAGGTTAGCGGAATCACAGCCGGCTCCCCCAGAGGGAACACCAAATAGGGAGATGTATATTAAGTTTGGCCTTCCCCCTATTATGTACAGTAAATTATGGCATAAGTACACTAAGGCCGATCCCGAATTGCAATGGCCCCTACACGGGTCATACGATTTGAGTAAAATACAATTTGTAGAGCAATGTATGTTTCAACGCAGGTCTAGACAAAACATGTTTGATTGTGTGCGAATGTGGGAGAAAGCGGCGCGTGAACGAATGAAGCGTGAGGTTGCCTTGGCGGACAAAGAGCAGCGCAAGGCTGCTCGGGATAAGGCTTTACAGCTGGAGGAGAAGGAGGCTCAGGAGAAGAAAGAAAGGGAGGAACGGGAGCGTAAATTGCTAATGACTGGTCAATTTCCTATTCGCCGACCACTTTATCCTGTCCTTAATAATGAAATTGATGATTTCTCTTTGTTAGATCGGTCACCGCCTCCGTACGTTACGCCGACGGCTCCAGCTGTGGATTATGATGATGACGGACGGGATAAGTTGGGCAAGAAGGGGGTATCGGCTCTCAGGTTTACCGCGGAGAGGTCCGCTCATTTACGTAGTTGGGCTCGCAAAGTGAATAAGCATAGTGTTACTCAGGATCAATTGATATCAGAGAAAACGGGGTGGTCGGATCTTGAATTAATGTATTTTTTGTCCAGCCTAGCGGATGAAGTTGTAAGCGCATATCGTGAGTTTTCTGATACGTTAGAGCCTAAAGTTTTGTCGGTGTATCGTGAGAATTTAGCTAAAGGTGATTTTGATCTTACAGATGTTGATGACCTGTTCAAGCATTTGATCGCGCTGCGGGATGAGACAACCCATTTGCGACAGGAACGGAAACGGAGGCAAAAGGAGTCTGAGCCGGGAAATGATGAGGCGGTTAAGGAGTGTTCTCTTCGTGGTTCAGATAAGAGCTCTGTGTTGCATGTTATGCCTATGCGTGAAGCGGCGCCTTTGTATGTTCCACCAAAAGGGGAAGGTACGGATGATGATAAGTTGTCGAAGGATGCGAAAGGGTATTTTGTGTACAATTGGGTATATACGCCATGGAATAGGGCAGATGTTATGGCACTGAAAAACTCTTTACCTGATCTCCGAAAGAACCCAGCGGCATTCTATGAGGGGGTAGAGGGGGCTATATCGTCTTGTGTGATGACCCTTGTAGATATAGATTTGTTTTTTGGGCTAATTTTACCACCTGATATGTGGAGGCAAATTCGTAAAACTAATGACGAAACGATTTTGGGGGGGACCTGGAAAGAGATAAATGCTGCAGATTTAGATAGAGAACCAGCATGTAAGCCTTGTCAGCTAATTCTAGATCTTCCGGCAGCTATTTTGCATAAATTGAAAACGCTTGTTCCTGCCAAAAAGATAGATTGGACCATGTTAACGTCGTGCAAGCAGAAACCAGATGAAACAGTCTCAGATTTCTTTACACGCTTTGAGGAGGCATTTCATGATTACAGTGGTCAATCTTTAACTGACGATACGGGTCGGCATTTGTTTGTAGATAAGTATGTGGCTAATCTCCTACCAGAGATTGCAAAGCGATTGAAGTCGAGTGAGAGTTCCTGGGCCACGGCGACCCCTGCGTCCTTGTTAACTATGGCTCAGTATTATGAGCGGCAGGAAGTGGAGGCTAAAGAAAATGTAGAGAAAAAGACGAAGGAATTGAAAACGAAGGTGATGTTGGCGCAGGTTCGGGGAACACAGGGTAGAGGGAATGAGAGAGGTAGACGGGGTGGAGGTAACGCATCGTATGGGCGTACGGACATTGCGGAGGATCAGTGTGCTTATTGTAAGGAGTTTGGGCATTGGGCCGACGATTGTCCGGTACTTCGTGAACAGCGTAGTCAGCGTGGGCGAGGTAGTGGAAGGTCTAGAGGAGGTTATACTGGAATGAGAGGTGGAGGAGGTGATCGCAGACAGGTTGAGGAGAGGGGCCGTGGCCAGGACGAACGAAATACGTTTGATAGACGGAATCAATATCAGATTTTGGAAGGAGAGAATGTGGAACATCAGGATTATGTGCATGCATAGGATTGCGTAGGATGGGGTAAGGAATCAGTTGAAGTGCCAGTAGATCAGCAAGGTCCATATGTAACAGCGGGTATTTTGGGTTCTACTGATCAGTTTCTAGTCGACACAGGAGCTACTCGTAGCGCTCTGTCGAAAAACTTGGTTCCGAGGGCTCCCCTGTCTGGCGAAATGATTACGTGTATAGGGTTTGATGGCACACCCTCCCCCAGCCCATTGTCCAAGCCCCTTGCACTATGCATTGACAAGTACTTTAGTTTTGGCCAATTTTTGTTATCGCCCCATACCCCAGATAATATCTTGGGCATTGATTTGCTTAAATATTTTCGAGCAACAATACGCTGCGCTCCAGAAGGAGTGCGGGTTATTCTGAATGACAACTACCCTGATCCTGATGATTGCCCTGAACATGACAGATTTTGTGTCATTTTAGATATTCCCGCTTTGGCCTCTCTGCCGCACACGTTGTGGGCGACATCGGATACGGATGTGGGAGAGATGCGTATTCCACCAATACATATCACTGTTAAGGAGGGGGCCCCTCTACCACGAGTGCCACAGTATAAGATCTCGAAGGAAGGCGAAATTGCACTAACACATATTGTCCAGGATTTGATTTCTGCAGGGGTAGTGGAGGAGGTCCCTTATAATGTCTGTAACAGCCCTATTCTACCAATTCTTAAGAGAGACTCAGATGGCAAGATCTATCGATTTATTATTGATTTGCGTGAAATAAATAAAATTGTCATTCCCCAATACCCAGTGGTGTCTGATATCACGACTTTGCTTACTTTGGTTCCACCGACAGCCACCACTTTTAGCGTTATCGATCTAAAGAATGCGTTCTTTTCTATTCCTGTTCACCCAGATAGCAGATATCTGTTTGGTTTTACGCTCAATAATAAATCGTATAGATTTTGTCGTGTTCCCCAAGGCTATACTGAGAGCCCTAGCATCTACAGCCAGGCTTTGAAACGACAACTAGATTCCTTCGAATTGCAGTCTGGCGTTGCGCTCATCCAGTACGTGGATGACCTTTTGCTTGCCGCTGACTCCTATACACAATGTGAACAGAGCACGCTTGCGTTGCTGTCCTTTTTGGCACAAAACAATCACAAGGTCTCCAAGAAAAAGCTTCAATACTGTAGACCCCAGGTGACCTACCTCGGTCATCTGTTGTCTAAGGAGGGGAGGGCATTAACATCTGATCGAATTCAAGCAATTTTAGACACACCAGTCCCCCGCACGCAGAGAGATGTGCGTGCCTTTATAGGGTTGACATCTTTTTGTAGACAATGGATCATGGGTTTCTCACATATCATAAAACCTCTGCTAGCATTATTGTCCAAAACTACACCGATGCCTCTTGAGTGGACAGACGAATGTCAGAAAGCCTTTGAACAGTTGAGACAGGCCCTTTGTTCTGCACCCGTGTTAGGAACACCAGACTACACAAAACTTTTCACATTGTACGTGCACGAGAATGATGGGTGCGCGTTGTCAGTGTTAGTGCAGTTACACGGGGATAAGCAGAGACCATGTGCATACTTCTCTGCCATTTTGGATCCTGTAGCACGAGGGCTGCCTGGGTGTTTTCGAGCAGTAGCGGCAACAGCAGTAGCCATACGACAGAGTGAGGGCATAGTGTTATCACACAAATTGTTGGTGTTGGTTCCTCACGCAGTAGATGCCCTGTTAAACCAAACAAAGACCCAATACCTCACGAGTGCACGACTTACAGGATATGAGCTGACACTTTTAGCGCCACACATAACATTGAAAAGATGCGCTACTTTGAACCCCGCGACTTTATTGCCCTATCCGGCCGAGGAGGGTCAGGAAGAAAAACATCATGATTGTGTTTTCCTGACTGAGGAACAGACAAAGGGTCGTGTTGACTTACAGGATGTGCCACTTCCAGATGTGGATGGGGAACTGTGGGTTGATGGATCGTGTTTGAGGCTGCCAGATGGTACGACTTCCGCAGCATATGCGTTCACGACTCTTAAGACGGTGGTAGAAACAGCTAGAATACCACAAAAATCGGCTCAGGCAGCAGAGCTGATAGCTTTAACAAGAGCCTGCGAATTGAGTGCTGGCCTATGTGTGAACATATACACAGACAGCCGATATGCCTTTGGAGTGGCCCATGACTTCGGACTTCTCTGGAGGGAACGTGGGTTTCTGACATCACACGGAGAGCACATTATGCACGGAGAGTTAGTGCGTGATCTCCTAAATGCGTTGCTCTGCCCCAAGAAAGTAGCGATAGTGAAGTGCAGTGCCCATAAAAAGATCACGGATAAAGTGGGTCAAGGAAATGCCTTTGCAGACAGCATAGCAAGGCAGACGGCTATGTCCCGAACTAGCTCCCCTATGTATGTGGTACAATCACAGGCCGAGAGATGGAGTGATGCTAGAGCAGAGATACGGGATATTCAAAAATCAGCTACAGAATCTGAGCTTGCGGCTTGGGCAGCAGAGGGGGTGCTAGATGATGAAGGTTGTTGGAGAAGCAAAGACATGGAGAAGTGGAAATTGCCTGCGGCTTATTTACAGGCGATGGTCCAGATGACTCATGGACTGGCCCATGTCGGAGCTCTTGCAATCACCCGGCTTTTAACACGAGTTTGGGAACATTCTGAGATTGCGAATACTGCAAAGAGAGTAGTGCAGACCTGCCTAGTATGCTTGCAACACAATCCTGGGAAGGGGACCCATACTCCGAAAGGAGGGTTCGTTCCACCTTCAGCACCGTTTGAAGTGCTTCAAATGGATTACATCCAACTCGAGCGCTGCAACAACCTGAAGTACGTCCTAGTGGTGGTGTGTGCTTTCAGCAAATGGGTTGAGGCCTACCCCACGAAAGACAATACAGCTTTGACAACAGCTAAGGTGTTGCTTAAGGAGTTCTTTCCTCGCTTTGGAGTTTGCAAATTTCTGTGGAGCGATAATGGGCCCCATTTTGTTGGAAAGATTGTGGAATATGTACTGAAGGGGTTAGGGGTTCAGCAAAAGTTCCACGCTGTATTCCACCCTCAGTCAGCAGGTTTGGTCGAGCGGTACAATGCCACCTTGAAGCTTAAGCTGGCCAAAATCGTGGCGTCTACATCGTTGAAGTGGCCAGATGCATTGCCGCTAGCACTGCTCTCTCTTAGATCAGTACCCCACTCACGAACTGGCCTTACGCCCTATGAGGTGGTGTTTGGCCGCCCCATGAATATCTGGGGGGTGCCCAAGCCGCGATTAATACATGATGTGCCTTGTGTTATGATGAATGATTATTTGGCACGATTAACAAATGATTTGCTCTCCATTCATCAACAGGTTCGAGAAGCGCTCCCTGACAACTCTACTGGAGAGGGCCACGATCTTCGTCCTGGGGATCATGTGATGATCCGTTCGTTTGAAAGAGCAAGCAGTCTGGAGCCCAGGTGGAAGGGCCCCGAGCAGGTCCTTCTGGCGACCCGCACCGCCGTACGAGTGACCAACAGGAAGCGGTGGGTGCATTCGACACATTGTCGCCGAGTCTCTCCGGATCTGGTGACTCCTGCTGTGCTGACTGATTATAAAGAGATCTTGGAGAAAGAAAAGAGCCCAGCTGTGACGTCGGCCGAAGTAGAGGGAGCCTTCCCGGACCAATCTGCTGCTGGAAGAGAGCGCTACAATCTACGACCGCGATAAAGAAGATTTTTGTTCCCTTTTTAGACTGGTTGGTAACCGCTCCAGGTTTGTGAAACGGAAACCGGGAATTCCAAGGGGGGGGGATCAGTTCTGCCAGAGTAGCGACACCCGTCTTGGCCCGGAGAAGAAAACAACGGCTACCTCGGAGTTCAGCACCGCATTTTTCTTTTTTTTTAAGGTATACACGTACGTGTATCTGAGACTATTTGTGAAAACTTGTGAACAATTTGTGTCATTTGAGACTTTGCACAGACTTCTTTGGACTATGGCATCAACGGCATCTCGTGACAAAAAACTATTGGGTGCCTTTCTTTTTGTTCTAACCATTGTGGTGATAGCTGTTATAGCCTGGGTAGTCGAACTTGTGGTGCCTGTACGTGAACATTTGCTGCCGACTACCCCGGCACCGTCTGAACATTTCCATTTTACATTGCCCTTCCATGAAGAACGCCATCGCCAAACGTATTTAAATAACAGCTTCATTCAGATTCTTCACCACACGCATAACATGACCAATACCTCCAACTGCTGGGTGTGTGGAATGTTGCCTGGGCACCAGAAGAGAGGGGGCACCCCACTTATTCCACTCCCGTTTTCGCACAATGGGTCTTGCAATGCCTGGTACACTCTCCTCTTTACTTTGAGATGGCCAACAAAAGGGGGGGTGCTTTTTCGTCTAAATAAAGAATGTCCCCATGACAAGGATGGGTTTCCGCGGGCAGAGGGTACACGTTTTGAATGGGAAGAATACAGGCCTGATAATGTGTCTGCCCCACGAATATATAGCAATCAGCGAAACGTGAATGTATCCAGTGCTCATGTCATAAATGTCATTGCCACCAAAGCCGATTTATGCATCAGAAACAAGGGCACGATTGCAGTGGGGAAAAGTGAATGTAATATTACTCTCACGTTTGATAGCCCGAATGGCATTTCATTTGTTGCATCCCGAAACACCTACTTCATCTGTGGAACGAAGGGGTACCATCAGCTTCCAGTGGGGTGGTTGGGCACATGTTATGTATCGTTTGTGCTACCTCCTGTATTCATTGCCCCTCCGATGTATCACAACGACTATACTCTGTACCACGATTTTGTTTTGAACAGAGTTAAACGAACTGTTGCTTTAGAGGACATTGATCAAACAGACACTGCATTACAACAGTATGTGGATTTCAATTTGGGACTATTCTCCTTTGTGGGGGCCGCATTAAACAGCCGGAAAATCAGACGGCTGACTCGCGTTGTCGAGGCTGTTGCGAATGACACTGCTATTGCCCTGGGGAATATTACCGAAGAACTGCAGATTTCCAGAATTGTCACCCTCCAAAACAGGATGGTGCTAGATGTTGTTTTGGCTGATCGTGGGGGGGCATGTAGAATCATCGGAAGCAGCTGTTGTGTTTACGTGCCTGATAATTCTCCATCTGTGTATGATGCGATTTCCAAGCTGCATAAGATAGCTGCCGAAATACACCCTGACAATGGAACTTGGACACTTTCTGGATGGTTCTGGTCCATGATTGCGACTTGGGGCTGGAAACTGTTGACAATCCTCTGCATACTTGTGGGAGCAATGTTCTTTATATGCTTGTGTATCCAATGTGGCCCTACCTTATGTTCAATGTGTCTATCAGCTTGCTTACCATCGAGGCGAGCTCTTGCCCATGACAAAATAATGCTACACAAAGAGGTGACGCAAATTATGTTAATAGACATCGAGGACGAACATCCAGACTATGTTCATTATGAGGTAGATTCAGCTAAACGCTAAAAGGGTCGTCTGTCGTAATTGGCCCGCTTGGATTAGCGATTAGCTGAACCTACACGTTGTCCTCCTTAACTTGGCTATATACGATAAACGCCATTTTGAATGTTGCAGCGGCCATTTTAGACCATGAGCGGCCTCGTGGCCGACGTGCCCTTTAGTCCTTTGTCCGTTCCACTGACCACTCTCATCTGCCCAGCAACAGGCTATTTTTTGTGTTGGTCAAGCCACACATGCGCAGTTCTTACTGACCCGTAAACCCTCAGGAATGTGCCGCTAACTGACCAGCGGGTTTGAAACCCACCAATGAGCTGGCAGTGTTCCAAAACATGACCATATATGTCTCTAAAACTGTGTCTTAACTTGTGCCGCCTATCTTTTATTGCCCCAAAATTGTATATAAACGGGGTCACACCGGTGTTCGGTGTGATACCTCTTGCATTACCGAAGGGTGCTGTTTGAGTGTACCACCACCCCATGGGGTCTTAATAAACTTGTTCTTTGCATTTTACAGTTTCCGTGCCAACAGTTCTTGTGTGTAAGTGGGTAATCTCTGGAGCGTGTAGGCCTTGGGAACCCCGCAATACTTCAGCAAGACCAGGTACAGTCCCATTTAGATCAAATCATTGACTGTTTGCGAGCGAAAGGCTGGGAAATTAATCCTGACAAATTACAAACTCCATCCCAAGCTGTAAAATTTTTAGGAATTAATTGGCATGAGGGTCACAGAGAAGTGATTCCACAGGTTAAACGAAAAATTCTTGATTTTGCTGTTCCCAGAAACAGGAAAGAAGCTCAATGCTTTATTGGATTATTTGGATTTTGGCGTCAGCATATTCCCCATTTGAGTCAGATTTTGGCTCCATTATATCGAGTCACTCGTAAAAAGAATGCGTTTGAATGGGGTGAACCTCAACAGACTGCTTTTAATTTGGCTAAAGAAGCTATTCAGTATGCTTTGGATTTGTGGCCCGTGAGTGAAGGTGATGTGGATTTGAATGTGTCCGTGGAAGGCCTGTATGCCAATTGGAGTTTGTGGCAAAAGCAGGGCAGACAAAAAGTGCCATTAGGTTTTTGGACCAAAAAGTTACCCGAGGCTGGTGAGCGTTACTCACCTTTTGAAAAACAGTTGCTCGCTTGTTATTGGGCTCTGGTGGATACCGAGCAATTGACCCTAGGCCATGCTGTGATTTTGAGGCCTGAAATTCCCATTATGCAGTGGGTTTTGAGTTCACCAAAGTCCCATCGAATTGGACATGCTCAGGAGGCTAGTGTGATTAAATGGAAATGGTACATTCAGGACAGGGCACGTGTGGGTCCGAAAGGTGTGGCGGTTTTACATGAGCGAGTGGCGCAGGCGCCCTCCAATGAGGCTGAAAGTGAGTGTTCGGTTCCCGTAGTGCAGGAGTCTCCCGTGAGGTGGGGTAAATCATTTGATGATCTGTCCGCGGAGGATAGAAAACATGTGTGGTTTACGGATGGTTCTGCGAAGTTCATTGGTGACAAAAGACATTGGAAAGCTGTTTCTTTTAATCCGATTACAAAGAAATTGTTAAGCACAACTGGAGACGGTAAGAGTAGTCAATATGCTGAACTCTATGCAGTTTACCAAGTATTGAAACAGGAACTACCTGGTACATGTCATATTTTCACTGATTCCTGGTCCACTGCAAATGGACTAGCGGTGTGGTTACCTACGTGGCATTCTCATAATTGGGAACTGCATTCCAAGGAGCTGTGGGGCAAAGAGCTCTGGCAAGAAATTTGGGAATTGCTCCCGCAGAGTACTGTAACAATCTTTCCCGTGGATGCTCATACTCCAATTGACTCCCTTGACAATTTTTTTCATAATATTGCAGATGAACAGTCTAAAATTTCTGAGGCAGTGGTTGACATGCAAGATTCTGATTTGGCGGGATTGGCGAAGTGGGCCCATCAGAAAGCAGGACATTTTGGAGAGAAAGCCACTAGCAGGTGGGCTGCCGATAGAGGAATTCATATTCCCTTTTCTTTAATTAAAGATGTCATTCTACATTGTCCCATTTGTCAGCATTCTAGGAAAAAAGAGGTGCCTCAGATTGTTCGAGGTCACTTACATCGAGGTAAATTGCCCGCCCAAATTTGGCAGATTGATTACATTGGTCCGCTCCCTATGAGCAGGAATTGTCAATATATTTGCACAGTGGTTGATACTTATAGTGGCCTTTTGGTCGCTTTCCCTTTCAAGAACGCTACCCAGGTGAACACAATTAAAACCCTGGAGCTCATTATTCTGTATTATGGTGTCCCATTCCAGATTCAATCAGACAATGCATCCCACTTTCGTGGAAGATTGGTGCAGGAATTCTGTACGGAAAATAATATTGATTGGGTGTTTCATATTCCATATTATCCACAAGCTTCAGGATTGATTGAGAGAATGAATGGCTTGTTGAAAGAACAGTTGCGCAAGTTGACTGATGATCGTTACAGCCAGTGGAGAGATGTCCTACTTCAAGCTTTGTTAATTTTAAATAATCGTCCTTTGTTACATGCTGAATCTCCTTTGATGCGTTTGTTTCCTCCACATGTTGATGCAAAACCAAATTCTATAGCGAACACTGTAATGTATTGGGAAATTACCCCCGGTGCTTTGGCTCCATGTAGAGCAACCCCAGGTTCTGCAGGCCTCGACCTGCATGCATTAAATGATGCACAATTTCCAGGAAAAGATCGAATCATTGTTGAAACTGGCATTGGTGTCTCTATACCTGCCGGTAGTTTTGGATTAATTGCCCCTAGATCTGGCCTGGCCCTGAAAGGTGTACAAGTACTCGGAGGAGTGATTGACAGTGATTATCAGGGAGAGATTAAGGTTCTCCTGCTTAATAGCAGTGAGACGGATTTGTTCATCAAAAAGTCTGACCGTGTTGCTCAGTTACTGATTATGCCTGTCTTCAGTGGTGAGATCAAAAAAGGCTCTGCTCCAACGTTGCTAACTGTGCGAGGACAAAAAGGCTTCGGATCGTCTGATCTTCCTGGAGCTAAAATATGGGTGCAATCGCCTAAAAATCCTCCTGAACAGGCTGATATTATTGCGACCGGTCATGACAACACCGTTTTGGTGATGAAGCCAGGGAAAGATGGCTGGGAAGCTGTCCCAGCTGATAAATGTTATTTACGCGAATGATTAAGGCCTGTGTTTGTATTCTTCCAGATCATTCTTTGGATTGCTGCTGCAGGATGTGTCGGCGCTGGACTCCTTTTGGCCTGCTACGCCGGGAGAGGAGAGGATCTACCGACGCCGGTTGATGGCATAATACGAGCCCCGCGGTCTGCGTGGGCTGCATCGTCTAACTTTTGGATCACACTCGCGAAGCGGGTGACGAACTCTCCGCATTTTTGCCTTACCCCCATGAAGAGCGTTACTGACATTTTAGCGACCTATTTGGTAGCTGTCCCTGCATCCACTGAAACGCTTCACCATATTTTTAATGTATCTAATGCCCGACCTAATGTTATTCTGGGTGACTTTGCAGCACACAAATTTTGTCCCTCATGTACTCTTATTCCAGACCCTGATGTCTCTATTAATTCCAGAATTACTACTTTTAATATTACCCCTGGAGATCTTTGGTTCATAATGACCTGCAACCCTAAAGCTATTACCGAGTGCCTGCGGCTGAAGCTCCAAGCCGCTACTACTTTTTCATTTCATCAACGCTTGTTATGTTCAAAGAGACTTCCGAATTCATGTCTTTCAGTTAAGAATAATATGACCTGTAAACGTTTAGTTGTAGCCACTAGTCATTATCGTCCAATGTTATTGCCAGCTGGATGGCTCTTTTCCTGTGGGAATTCATCTTGGCCCTATATTCCCGCGAATATTTCTGGTGGCCCATGTGCCATCACTAGATTAAGTTTGCTAATGTTTTCCTCACATCCTACTTCACATTCCCGTATTGTCCGTGATTCAATGTCATTACATGAAGACTGTGATTCCTCTGTTCATCTTTTTTCCAAATCAGAATATCTTGGTTTAGCTTTTTCTATTATTGGTGTGCCAGCATTGGCCGTTTATAATGCCAAAACAATCGGCAAAATGGCCTGCTGGATGGTCAAATCGATTAACCAAACGTCTACTGTTTTATCAGATTTATTATTAGACTCCCAAGGTGAACGTAGAGCTATTTTGCAGAATCGTGCGGCTATCGATTACTTATTGTTGAAACATGGACATGAATGTTCTGATTTTGAAGGTCTATGCTGTTTTAATTTGTCTGACCATTCTAAAGCTATCCAATCCCACATTAACAAACTCCACGACTTGACTGCAGAAATTAGAGAACATATAGATCAGGGTTTCTTTGACTGGCTTTTTAACTGGCTCCCTGACATGCATTTACTACGACAAATTTTAGGGGGGGTTATTGTTGCTATCTGTATCCTCATAGCTATTTGTTGCTTTATTCAGTGTATCCCTTCCCTGCTACAATTTTTTAGACTTAGTAAGGGTCGTAGATCAGTTAATTTTGTTTCATATTATTCGTCTACTGACGTTAGCTCCATTTAGTTACTGGTTAATAGACTGGAGTCAAGGGGTGTAATGTTATGGCTGTCTTTTTGCTAGCTCTTTGGAGAAGGAGAATGATGGAGAGTGACTCCAGCCTATCACCCCCATAGCATAGGGATTAGGCCGATAGACAGGGACCCTATCTTACATATATAAGGGCATTTTCGTATTATTTTCCTTAGAGTAAGGCTTATGAATTTAAGTTAGGGGATAGATATATAAGTATTAGTCATGATTCGCTCATTTGCTAACATGCTGAGCTGTTTTTCATGGAGCTATGCATATTATGGGCTCCGTAGGCCTTAAACGAGACAGACTCCATTTTGTTTTCTGCCCGGTAGCTCGAGAAGGCCTTCTAGGTCAAGTGTAATGTTTTAGTTTCAAGCTGTTGTTCGCTTGGAGAGAACCGGTTCAGGCTGACCCTTATCGAAGGAATGTATTTTTCTCCACTCCGAAGACACAACTTCAGGCCGGCCGGCTGGGAAAGTGTCCTTGGTACGGGGAGGTACAAGAATTTGGTGGGCGGCAGGTTACTGGCCGTGAATTTCCATGAAGGAACGGGCTTTGATATTAGCGAAGGTGTTAGTCAGTTTGTCAGTTAGTCCGTAGGCGGCATCTAGCCGTTAGCATCTCCGCCATTATTCATCTTACGGTGGACAGTCGCCATCTTTGAAGTCCGAGAAAGATTTAAGACCGAAACGCTCTGAGAAAGACTGAACGAGAAGTAGCGCAGAGCGCACTGATACAGAGAGAGAGAGAGACGGTAGCTAATAATCAGCAAGGTTCCGGTGCCCTGGAGGGAAGCAGACGAGGTTGAGCCTAGCGGTGCAGACGTGTACTTGTGACGGCTGGGGTGTGACTGCAAGGCGAGCCAGGACACAGAGACGAGAAGGGAACCTAGATGACTGCCGAGTCCAGACTTCATATTAACCAGGTGATGTCCGTCCATTTCTCATAGAGCGTGCACTCTAATCTTTACCTTTTCTTTGCAAAATGTATGTCGCATAGTAATGTGATTGGTGTCTATTGTTAATAAAATACCCTAATTCTTATAGAATTATTGTGTACCTGGTGTTCGTGTTCAATCTTGGTAAACTTTATTCCTAGTTGAGAATTGTTTAGGTGAACGGATGGGAAATCCCGATCAGGTAAATGGTGATCAAATAAAGAGGGAGTGAGTGGACCTTTGATGCCAAGAACAGGGAGTACACTATACAATTTGGAACTATATTCAAAGTTATTATTGTAGTTTTATTCCGAGTAGGTAACTGAGATATTATCCTGATAACTGTTCATAGGAATGTGGTCGTCGTTGATATGCGGCGTTAGTGAGAGCACTGGGGGGGATTACCAGTGTGTATACCCACTGGATTGTGGCTTGAATAAGTGAGAACGTCAGGGAGGATACTGGCGTGTAGTTTTGCAGGATTGCGAACAGTTTGGAAAAGGGAGCATTGGGTTCTGCAGGCCCATGTGTAGACACACCGGATTGTGTGTCAGATCTGCCCTAGGGTAGAACGGTCTGGGTCGGGGTGGCCGCGAGACCAACTGATGTGAATAAGATATTGTAGAAAATCTGTACATACATATATTGTCATTCCCCATCCTTAGGTGCGACCTATATATATATATATTTGTATATCTATTCATTGCGAATACGATCTGAGGAGGGAAGGTGAGTACGTTTTGGCTGGGTCACTGGGGCCCCTGGGGGCTGATCCCATCTAAACAGAAAATCCAGCCATTACAACCGCTTTCCCCTTGTTAGCGCCCACGTAACCAACAAAGAGTTGGTCATCCACCTGGAACTGGCGTGTGCGATCCAGATAGAATGAGAGCGCACGTTTTGGGTCCAGACGGTGGAGCCTCTCTTCCTCTCTTGAGGGATGCGGAGGCGGAAAGAAGGTGGGCAAGGTGATAGATTGCCCGATGTGAAAGGCTGTGACTACCTTGGGTAGAAAAGAGGGCTGTGTCCTCAACACAACCTTGTCCGGATGGACCGAAAGGAAAGGAGGTTTACAGGATAGAGCCTGGAGCTCACTCACTCTCCTGGCAGAGGTGATGGCTACCAGGAAGGCAGTCTTCAAAGTGAGAAGGCGAAGAGGACAGTTGTGAAGTGGCTCAAAGGGAGCGCACATCAGAAAAGTAAGAATCCAGTTCAAGTCCCACTGAGGCATCACAAAGGGCACAGGAGGGAACGTATGCGTGATGCCTTTCAAGAATCGGTTAACAATAGGGGACTTGAACAAAGAAGGTTGATCAGGCAGCCTCAAAAAGGCTGAAAGAGCAGAAAGGTAGCCCTTGATAGTGCCCAGAGCAGAGCCCTGCTGGGCAAGAGAGAAGAAAGAGAAGAACCTCCGGAAGAGGGGCAGAGAGAGGATCCACAGCCTTTGCTGTGCACCATGCCACAAATCTGTTCCACCTGCAGGCGTATACCGGCTTTGTGGAGGGACACCTGGCTGCCAGAATGATGTTACAGACTTCAGGAGGCAAGTCAAATGGCCTCAACTGTCGCCGCTCTATCTCCAAGCATGGAGGTGGAGACTGGACAGGTTCGAGTGGAGGACCGTCCCCTGCTGCTGCGACAGAAGGTCCTTCTGAAGAGGCAGACGAACCGGGGGATCGACTGACATACTGAGTAGCTCGGGATACCAGTATCTTTGTGCCCAGTCCGGAGCCACAAGGATGACTTGTGCCCGGTCGCGCCTGATCTTCTTCAGCACTCTGGGCAGAAGTGGTATAGGCGGAAAGGCGTACAACAGACCGCAACTCCACTCGCGACGAAAAGCGTCTCCGAGCGAGTGCTGCCATGGAAATTCCAACTCGCAGAACTGATGACCATGCGCGTTCTCTTCTGTGGCGAATAGATCTAACCAAGGCTCTCCCAACTGCAGAAAGAGACCTTGCACCACGTCCGAGTTCAGTCGCCATTCGTGATCCATCATGCACCGGCGGCTGAGTTCGTCCGCCCTGGCGTTCAGAGAACCTGCCAGGTGTTGAACCACCAGGGTCACGCCCTGATGTTCCAGCCATTGCCAGAGGCGCAGAGCCTCCTGGCAGAGGGTCCACGACCCCACCCCGCCCTGTTTGTTGCAGTACCACATTGCGGTGGTGTTGTCCGTGAACACCTGCACTGCACTCCCTCGGACAGAGGGGAGGAATGCCTTCAGTGCTAGACGAATCGCCCGCAGCTCCAAAAGGTTGATATGGAGCTGGGACTTCGCCGGAGACCAGAGGCCTCTGATCTCCGCCTCTCCGATGTGGCCTCCCCAGCCCTGGAGGGACGCGTCCGTCACAACTACGTGCTCCGGTTGGGGAAAGGAGAGGGATCTGCCACTGACCCAATCACGGTCCGTGAGCCACCACTGCAGCTGTCTCGCAGTGCCCTCCGAGATCATGACACGGTCGGACAGGTTGCCCTGATGCTGGGCCCACTGAAACTTCAGGTCCCACTGCAGAGCCCGCATCCGCCAACGGGCGTGATGCACCAGAAAGATGCAGGAAGCCATCAGCCCAGAAGCCGCAGGGTCAACCTGACCAAGACTCGGGATAAAGGCTGGAAGATTGGAATGAGAGCCTGTATATCCCAGTACCCGCTGTTTGGGCAGGTAAACCCGAAACTGCGCCGAGTCGAGAACCGCTTCGATGAAAAGGAGCTTCAGAGAGGGGCAAAGGTGTGACTTCGGCACATTGATGGAGAACCCCAGCTGGTGCAAGAGGTCTGCCATCGTCTGGAGGTGGCTGACGACTGTCTGGGGCGAGCCCGCCTTCAACAACCAGTCGTCGAGGTAGGGGAAGACTGAAACCCCTAACCTGCGCAGAAGAGCTGCGACCACCGCCATCACCTTCGTGAACACCCGTGGGGAGCTTGTAAGGCCGAAGAGAGCACAGTAAACTGAAAGTGCTTGTGGCCTACCGTGAACCGCAGGTAGCGCCAGTGGGCCGGCAGGATGGGGATATGGAAATAAGCGTCCTGCAAGTCCAACGCTACCATCCAGTCTCCTGGGTCCAGGGCAGCTAAGACCTGAGCCAGAGTCAGCCTTTTGAACTTCTCCTTCCAGAGGAAGCCGTTGACGTTCCGTAGGACCAAGATAGGGCGTAGGCCCCCTTTGCCCTTCTTGGGTACCAGAACGTAGTGGGAGTAGCAACCACGTCCTACTTCTGGCCCAGGAACGCGCTCGGTGGCCCCCTTGGCCAAAAGGGCCGAAACTTCCTCCTGGAGAAGCCGCAAATGATCCCCAGATACGCGGTGGTCTTGCGGTGGCATGGCTTGAGGAGTCGTCTCGAAGGGGAGGGAGTAGCCCCTCCGGACGATCTGCAGCACCCACCTGTCCGAAGTGACAGTGTGCCAGTGAGAGTGGTGATGGCGAACCCTGCCCCCCCACTGGCGTCACATGGGCCGAAAAGCACGGACTAGGAGGGTTTAGAGGCGGATGCTGCGGGGGAGGGTGTGGACTGGCCTCGCCGTTGTCCCCGACCGCCTCCACGGCGATTTCCACGGCCGCCACCGCGCTGGATGGTAGTCTGCGGCGTGTGGCTGGCAGCACGTTTGGGGGCGCCCCTTCCATGGTAGCGAAAGGCACCGGTTTGCTGGCGCGGGGCCGAGAGGCCCAAGGACTTGGCCGTAGCCCTGGAGTCCTTAAAGCGCTCAAGCGCATGGTCTGCCTTGTCGCCAAAAAGGCGACGGCCATCAAACGGCATGTCCATCAAGGTGTTTTGGACATCAGCCGAAAAGTTGGCGGACCTCAACCAGGCGTGGCGTCTAATTGCCACCGTCGTTGCCATCGCTCTACCTAGTGAGTCGGTGGTATCCAGCCCACACCGGTTAGAATATCTGGCTGCATCCCGGCCCTCTACAAGGGCTTGGCCAAGTTTGGCCCGTACCTCCAACTGACACTCTGGCAGCAATTCCGCAACCGTATCCCACAGAGAGTGGGTGTAGCGGCCCAAGAGGCAAGCGGTGTTGGAAGACCTCAGTCCCAGACTAAGGGAGGAGAAGACCTTTTTACCATACATCTCCTACCTCTTGGATTCCCTGTCCTGCGGGGCCGACGGGAATGCGGTCTGGGAAGTGGACGCCTGGATGACCAGGCTCTCGGGGGTGGGGTGGGTGGACAGGAAAACTGGGTCGCCTGGGGCCGGGCGGTGGCGTCTGGCCACGTTCCTATCTACAGGCGAACCCGTAGCGGGCTTGGAAAAAGTGCCCAAAAAACGTCGGTCAAGGCCTCATTAAACGGCAGCAGATGCTCTGTCGGGCATGAGTGCGGTTTAAGGACCTCAGTGAGGAGGTTAGTCCTCAGGGCTGCGACGGGAAGCTCAAGGCCCAAGGGCTTGGCAGCCCTCATCAACACCACACTGTAGGTTACCCCCTCCTCTGAAGCCACGGTAGGAGGTGAGACAAAACCAGTGTCTGGCGAGGTGTCCAGACCACTGGCATCCCCAAGGTCACCTGTCCAGTCCTCTAGAGGCTGACACTCTCGGGTCAGAGGGTCCTCAGACCCCTCCCAATACTCCTCATTACCCATCTCCTGAAATTCAGGGTTGTCAACCAATGGGGCCGGTTCATTGAAGTAAAACTCCCCAAGCGCCGTTGAGAGCGGCGCTGCTCCGACGTTGGAACCGGAGCAAGGGAGGCATCGGGGACGGCGCCGGAGGTGACACCTGACGGACCGACGTCGGTGGTGAGGGGAGAGGGGGGGTGGGGGTTGATGTTATCAGTCGTAAGGCCCACCGGCGATGACCCAGATCCCCAAGCGGGTCCAGTGGAGTCCCGAAGGCGCCAGCGTCGGGACCGATGGGCCCTACGGCGCCAGCGGCGTCGGGACAGTGGGGCCCTGCGGCGCCGGGCCCGAAGGCGTCGGGGTCGAAGCACTCGACGGCGCCGCGGAACCCGTCGGGGAAGAGAGGTTCCTCATGGCAATGAGGAAGCGTTCGATCTCCCCCGGCATTGCGTCTCGCCCAGGGACCGGAGGGTGTGGAGCAGGCCGCGACGCCCGCGACTCCGGTGGAGCAGCACGGGCGGTGGCACCTGAACCCCCGGCCGCGTCGCGTGAGCGTCGGGGGTAGTCAGAAGAGCGATGACGCCTTCGACTTCTTGTGTTTCTTACCTGATGATGACTTCGACCCGGAGGAGTGGTGCCGACTCCCGGAGCTGTGGTGGCTCCGTCCCCGCGACCTGTCCCGGGACTGGGACCTCTCGCGGCGCGGGCCGACTGCCGGAGTTCGAGTTGCCTGCGGGACCGCTCCCGCCTGGCTTTCGAAGAGAGGACCCGGCAGTCGGAGCAGGCCTTGTCGTCGTGGTCGACGCCTAGACAAGTTAGAAACAGGTGGTGAGGATCCGTGACCGACATCGTGCGGTTGCAATCCTCGCAGTGCTTGAATCCAGGCATCCCTATGGCACCGATCGGAGTCGAACGACTTCGAAAAGATAATCAAAATGACCAAAAAAGTGGTTCAAAAGTGACTAGAAGTACTGCTTTTTCCAGATCTGCGCTTGCTGGCGCGGAAAAAAGAACTGACATCATCACGCGGAGGCGGTGTCTAAGTACTCCGACGACGTCATCACGGCGCCCACGACGGACTCGGAGCCGCAGACGGCGCTTACCGACGCGCAAGGGTACTGCTACGCAAAAATTTGCGGATCCAGTCTGACGCCTGGGGATTTTCGAAGATAAGGAATCTATCACTAACGTGTCTCTTTCAGATTGAAAAACCTGCTGGAAACCAAAGCGCTGCAAGCAGGGGGCCTTCGTACCCATAAGGTGTGTCTCCTGTAACAGAAGGATATCCGCTTGCAAGCGCTTCGCATGCTGGAGTACAGCTCCATGCTTGACCCTCGAACATTCCAGCTCACAATACACAGTCCCCGTTGCTGACCATGTCCCCCTGCATTTATACTAGCCATTCGAGAGACTGTTGTCGTGTAGCGCGGATAGTAAGCCGCGGTGGTGGGTGCGTGAACCCCATCGTGCTTGCAGTGAACAAGTGACCTGGTGACCAAAACAACCCCAGCCCCCCCACCCCATACCTCAACCCCATCTCTGAAGTATCTGTCGCGGAGGAGCTAAACCCAAGACCCCAACAGGGGGACCGGGTCCGCCCCAACCAATGGATCCCCAATTTACAGCCCGAAAACATATAGTAGAGCTTTCGCCAGTCCACTACCAGTGGAAGCACAAACCCAGTTCATGGCAATCCTACCAGTGTCACAAATGTATCGCCATAAGTCCGCTGCTGACCCTATCATGACCCCAAAGTCTGATCTTCCAGGGCCAGCCCCTCTCTGAAGGCCGCCCCCACAGACAGCGAGCGCCTCCTGGACCGAGACCGCCGCCCTCCGCTCCTTTGCCCCTGACCTGGAGCCCCCCGGTGCATCTCCCTCGCCGAGGGGTCCGGGTCTCTACCTGGTGGGGTGTGGAGCCGTATCCGGACCGTCTCGTCTGTCCAGCGGAAAACCTCCTCGGGGCTGTTCAAGAAGTGAGTGCGCAATTGAAAGACCACTCTGAACCGTGCAGGAAACAGGAGGGCATATGGGAGTTTGAGCGCCCTCAACTGCGCCTTTGTGGCCCTGAACGACAGGTGCTGTTGTTGAACCTGCAGTGTATAGTCGGGAAAAATCAGGATACGAGCGTTCTTTGGCCCAGGCCTGTTTCAGGATGGTGTCTCTGTCCATATAGTTTAGTAGCTTGGCAATAACTGGCCGTGGGCGGGCCTCCACCGGGGGTTTTTGCATCAGCGCTCGATGTGCCCGCTCCACCACAAAGCACCTGGACAACGACTCCAGCTCTCTAGCCACACCGTGAGGAACTGCTCCATATTTCCTCTCCTCGCAGCCTTCCGGAAATCCAACAAAGCGGAGGTTGTTGCATCTTCTGCCCGCAGTACCAAGCCCTTCTGGACCGTCTCCATCGCCGCCACCTTCTTCTTGAGTTCCGTAAAATTATCCTCCACACCCGAAATGCGTGTTTCGGCCTCAGAGATGCGGGACACTGCGTTCCGCAAGTCCTGGCGCAATAGCATGACATCCGCCCCAACTGCGCCAATCTTCGCATCCTGCATGTCCCTGGCCTGGGTTATGGCGGCCATGAGGGCCGCGTTGTCCGGCATCATTCTCTGCTGGCTCCCAGCCGCTCCAGGCCCCCCACTCGGAGCAGTGAACTTGTCTATGGACCCTTGTTTAGTCATGCCACGGCCCCCCCTTTTCCCCCTGGTCATATCTCCGGGCCCAACCGCACAGTCCTTCACCTGGCCCCAATTCCACCCGGGCACTCCAGCCAGGCTACCCCACTCCGGAAGATCTGCACAGCACGTCTACTGGACCACCAGCCTGGCCAGCCACCCGTCGTGGAGCAATGTCCAATCACGAGGAGGGGGCCGACCAGGCGCCACAAGGCATGAGCGTCCGAGCGGGCCAGCAGTTCCAACCTCCCCGAAGCCCCGACTTCGCTGCACGGTAGTACCGTCTGTATCGCACCACCGCGACCACTCCACCAGTCACGGGCCCAGATCCGCGCAGCCCACAGCAGCACAATCCACGTGGGGGGTGGGAGGGGGTCTGCCCTAGGCACAACACAGCGGTCCCACAGGTACGACTCCAGTCCACATTGGGGTGGGGGGGGCGGATCCCATCACTCACTGTCCTCCAGACGTGTGTATTTCAGGGGGCTCCCCACACTCAGGATTCGCCTCCAACAGCCCAAGAAGAAGCCAGCAGCACAATCCACGCAAGGGTTGGGGGGTCTCTCCTCCAGGCACAACACAGTGGCCCCACAGGGACGACTCCAGTCCACGGGGCGCCCTCCAGACGTTGTGTAGATTTCCGAGGCCTCCTTACAGTCCCAGAAGAAGCCACCATAGTACCACTCCAGCGAGGGGGGGGGGGGGGGGGGATTGAGGCCACGCCGCCGATCACAGCAGCGGCATACCAAACTTCTCAGTTTTCAGTGTAGCCATTATGGTGCTGTGGAGATAGTAACAAACTCCCATCAAAATATACTCTTAATGGCAGCACTCACTGCACTTACAATGTCTAAGAATGGACTTTGACACTGTAGGGGTACAGGGCTCATGCACCTGTACTCTCACCACTGGTATAGTGCACCCAGCTAGAGGGGTGACTGATCTTTGCCTGGGCAGTGGGTTGTAGGAATGGCACACAGAGATGTGTGCCATGTTGACTCTTCACTTTCGTCTGCACCAAAACACGCAGCCTGCAAAGGCAGTGTGTGTGTGTGTGTGTGTGTGTGTGTGTGTGTGTGTAAGGGTATTGGACCTCTAAGGGTAGCACAATAAGTGCTGAAGCCTTTAGAGGCCTTCTCTGGTCACAGGGCCCTGAGTACCTGTGGTACCATTTACCAGGGGCTGCCCTGTGCCAGAGATGCCAATAGGGTTTAGTCTTCAATGCAGTTTTAGGGAAAGAACATAGGCCCTGGGCACCTGATTGGCAGGAGCCCAGGGCACATTCTGTCAAAGCACATCAGCAATTT
Organism: Lissotriton vulgaris; assembly: GCF_964263255.1. Classification (NCBI taxonomy): domain Eukaryota; kingdom Metazoa; phylum Chordata; class Amphibia; order Caudata; family Salamandridae; genus Lissotriton; species Lissotriton vulgaris. Next base: position 979,610,972 of record NC_141697.1, read on the forward strand.
AGCAAAACGTGGGGGCAACCATGGAAAAAGAGGGCACTTTCTCAACGTTGCATTCATGCAAAAAAACATTGACCGTGACAGTTTTACTCATATAAAAATTAAAGCTGGATACTACATGGTCATATTAAAGCTGGGAATTTGTTGGCAAACTATTTAACAGTAAAAAAGGGTTACTCTAATATTGAAATTATCTCTGACATTAGTGGGAAAAAAACCGCAACAAATACTCTAATATTTACAGGTTTTTTATGGCGCATTAACTAAATTATATCCGTGTGATTGTGTCCCTAGTGCTGCTGCCTTAGACCGCCTAAATTTCATTCCTAAACATCCAAAACAATAGCTAGATATATCATGGCTAGAAAACAAACTGCACTTAGGGAAATACATGATGTAATCTTCAAATTTTCTAAAGACAAGGCACCAGATGGCTTTTCTGTGGAGTTTTACTCTCAATTTTTCAATATTCTGGTACTTAAGTTATTGTTGCACTTTTTAGGTCTCGCCCTGGAATTCGCATCCGAAGGATGCGTCCAGGGCGGAGACTTATAGTCGTCTGACACGGGGGAATGAGGGACACAAAACTGTGACGAGCGGCTGGATTGAGCTGCGTGCACGCGCGTCAACATTCACGCATGCGCACATCACAGCCACACGCATACACAGCACTCACGCATGCGCACATACACACGCATACACAGGCACACCCCCGTCACCTACACGCATACAGAGAGACCCCTCCACACACACCAGCCCCTCTCCTCTCGGCTCCACACACACGCACACGCATTTACACTTACACAGACACGCAGGCACCCAGACAGGCAAACCCCCCCCCGTCACACACACGCATACACACAGACTCCAGGACACATACACATACACACACACATGCACGCTCACACACATACACAGTCCGCCGCCGCGCGCGCGCACACAGATGCCCCCCCCCACCCCCAACAAGGCGAAGCCCCACTCACCGGCATCCTCAGTGTAGCGGCTCCCACCGGCAGCAAGACTCTTCTTCCCTTCTTCGGCACCGGGGCGCAGGGTAGGCTCCTGCCTGCTCCGGTGCGCCAAACAATCGCGGCTCTTCCGTGGGAGGCGGGGTAGGCTCCCGCCCTCCTACTTCCGGTTGTCCCGCCCGGCCTGCCTGACTTCCTGTTCGCAGGCCGGCGGAAAACGAAAGCGGGAGTCCGCCGTACCTTAGGGCAAAGGAGCGTGTGTGCGCGGCGGTTTCCTTTGCCGCGCGCGTTGATTGGTGAATGCGCAGTGAGTATTTTTTATAAAACTGTAAAATACTTGAATCAAATGCGCATCACGACGTCTGCGCATGTCCGTGACTTGGTATGATACAAGGAGGCAGGAGAGGAGAGTGTGCGAGCGGCCGGTTTCCTTTGCCGTGCATGTTGTTTTGCCAAGCGTGTTGTTCGTTGAGGGTGGAATGCGCAGTGAGTTTTTTATGAGAAAATTATTAGGTACAATTGCACGGACTTGATTCCTGGAGTACACCCTGTCCACGCACAGAGGACTCCTGAGCCGTGGATGGATCTGGTTTCCCAGGCGACCGATGGCCGGGTTGTGTGCCTGGCCCTCTCCATCAAGTCTTCGTCTGATCTGTTTTGATAAGGACGGGTCGGGTGGGTTCGTTGTTATGGGTGATTGATTTTTTTTTTTGTAAGTACATTCCTCCAAGATACAGTGAAGCGTTTAGTACTTTGGTATTGCGGGTACATTTTGTCTCTTACCTCGTAGCTTCTAATCTACGGCCTTGTGCTGTTGCAGGAACATATCATTTTGCCATTTTGTTCAGACATTGACCAAGCTTAGCTCCTCTGACATAAACCAGTGCACGCAGAAGAGGTACCCGTTTTATGCCACAAAAGGAACAGTAATGATGAGTGCAGAGTGAGTGCAGAGTGACAGTGAGTGCAGAGTGCATGCAGTGAGTGCAGAGTGACAGTGAGTGCAGAGTGCATGCAGAGTGACAGTGAGTGCAGAGTGACAGTGAGTGCAGAGTGACAGTGAGTGCAGAGTGACAGTGAGTGCAGAGTGACAGTGAGTGCAGAGTGACAGTGAGTGCAGAGTGACAGTGAGTGCAGAGTGACAGTGAGTGCAGAGTGACAGTGAGTGCAGAGTGACAGTGAGTGCAGAGTGACAGTGAGTGCAGAGTGCATGCAGTGAGTGCAGAGTGACAGTGAGTGCAGAGTGCATGCAGAGTGACAGTGAGTGCAGAGTGACAGTGAGTGCAGAGTGACAGTGAGTGCAGAGTGACAGTGAGTGCAGAGTGACAGTGAGTGCAGAGTGACAGTGAGTGCAGAGTGACAGTGAGTGCGGAGTGACAGTGAGTGCGGAGTGACAGTGAGTGCAGAGTGACAGTGAGTGCAGAGTGACAGTGAGTGCAGAGTGACAGTGAGTGCAGAGTGACAGTGAGTGCAGAGTGACAGTGAGTGCGGAGTGACAGTGAGTGCGAAGTGACAGTGAGTGCGAAGTGACAGTGAGTGCAGAGTGACAGTGAGTGCAGAGTGACAGTGAGTGCAGAGTGACAGTGAGTGCAGAGTGACAGTGAGTGCAGAGTGACAGTGAGTGCAGAGTGACAGTGAGTGTAGAGTGACAGTGAGTGCAGAGTGAGTGCAGAGTGAGTGCAGAGTGACAGTGAGTGCAGAGTGACAGTGAGTGCAGAGTGACAGTGAGTGCAGAGTGACAGTGAGTGCAGAGTGACAGTGAGTGCAGAGTGAGTGCAGAGTGACAGTGAGTGCAGAGTGAGTGCAGAGTGACAGTGAGTGCAGAGTGACAGTGAGTGCAGAGTGACAGTGAGTGCAGAGTGACAGTGAGTGCAGAGTGCGTGCAGAGTGACAGTGCGTGCAGAGTGACAGTGCGTGCAGAGTGACAGTGAGTGCAGAGTGACAGTGAGTGCAGAGTGACAGTGAGTGCAGAGTGACAGTGAGTGCAGAGTGACAGTGAGTGCAGAGTGACAGTGAGTGTAGAGTGACAGTGAGTGCAGAGTGAGTGCAGAGTGAGTGCAGAGTGACAGTGAGTGCAGAGTGACAGTGAGTGCAGAGTGACAGTGAGTGCAGAGTGACAGTGAGTGCAGAGTGCATGCAGAGTGACAGTGAGTGCGGAGTGACAGTGAGTGCGGAGTGACAGTGAGTGCAGAGTGACAGTGAGTGCAGAGTGACAGTGAGTGCAGAGTGACAGTGAGTGCAGAGTGACAGTGAGTGCAGAGTGACAGTGAGTGCGGAGTGACAGTGAGTGCGAAGTGACAGTGAGTGCGAAGTGACAGTGAGTGCGAAGTGACAGTGAGTGCAGAGTGACAGTGAGTGCAGAGTGACAGTGAGTGCAGAGTGACAGTGAGTGCAGAGTGACAGTGAGTGCAGAGTGACAGTGAGTGCGGAGTGACAGTGAGTGCAGAGTGACAGTGAGTGCAGAGTGACAGTGAGTGCAGAGTGACAGTGAGTGCAGAGTGCGTGCAGAGTGACAGTGAGTGCAGAGTGACAGTGAGTGCAGAGTGACAGTGAGTGCAGAGTGACAGTGAGTGCAGAGTGAGTGCAGAGTGACAGTGAGTGCAGAGTGAGTGCAGAGTGACAGTGAGTGCAGAGTGACAGTGAGTGCAGAGTGACAGTGAGTGCAGAGTGACAGTGAGTGCAGAGTGCGTGCAGAGTGACAGTGCGTGCAGAGTGACAGTGCGTGCAGAGTGACAGTGCGTGCAGAGTGACAGTGAGTGCAGAGTGACAGTGAGTGCAGAGTGACAGTGAGTGCAGAGTGACAGTGAGTGCAGAGTGACAGTGAGTGCAGAGTGACAGTGAGTGTAGAGTGACAGTGAGTGCAGAGTAAGTGCAGAGTGAGTGCAGAGTGACAGTGAGTGCAGAGTGACAGTGAGTGCAGAGTGACAGTGAGTGCAGAGTGCATGCAGAGTGACAGTGAGTGCAGAGTGACAGTGAGTGCAGAGTGACAGTGAGTGCAGAGTGACAGTGAGTGCAGAGTGACAGTGAGTGCAGAGTGACAGTGAGTGCAGAGTGACAGTGAGTGCAGATTGACAGTGTGTGCAGAGTGACAGTGAGTGCAGAGTGCGTGCAGAGTGACAGTGCGTGTAGAGTGACAGTGCGTGTAGAGTGACAGTGCGTGCAGAGTGACAGTGCGTGTAGAGTGACAGTGCGTGTAGAGTGACAGTGCGTGTAGAGTGACAGTGCGTGCAGAGTGACAGTGAGTACAGTCACTCAGCACCACCACATTATCAGTCAGAACCACCACAGCATCACTCAGAACCACCACAGCACCACTCAGCACCACCACAGCATCACTCAGCATCACTCAGCACCACCGCAGCACCACCATAGCACCACTCAGCACCACCACTGCATCACTCAGCATCACCACAGCCCCATTCAGCACCACCACAGCATCACTCAGCACCACCACAGCACAAATATGTTCTCTCAATGTTTCAAGCTTTATTACAAATGTCACAAAAAGATGTTAATATTTCACTTCTGTTCTTGGATTTTGTTACAATAAAATACACTGAACATAATCTTCACAAAAGTTATTTACAAAAGTTTAAGCTATTGCCATTATAAATTACAATCACTTTTATTAAGTATTAAAAAAAATTAAAAGCCATTGTTATTTGTAATATCAATACATCTAAGTCACGTAAATACAAATGTTGCATTACAAATGCTATAGGTGTCACATTTGCGAAAGTTATAACTATTGGCATTGTAAATGACAAAGCTATTAATTTAGCTATTTTCAAAACCAACACATAAATGAACGTTTGGTGAATTTCCATTAAAATATTTGACTTTTTTACTAAGATATTATTATACTGTTTTATGCAAACAAAATTTAGATACTGCATAAATAACTTTAATAAAACATATTTTATATGAAGCTTTTTATGTAAAAAAAAATATAGCATAAAGCAAAAAACAATTGCCATTTACAATGCTAATAGCTCAAACTTAAATAATGCGAGACCTATTGCATTGCAAATGCTTGTTCTATTTACTTTCGAGAGGTGCTTGCGATTCCTTATTAGAAGCAATGAATTACAAAAATTATAGGCAGATTTCTCTTCTCACTACAGACTAGAACATTTTGTATTAGTAAAGAGATGTCCATGCACATGAAAGTATAGATAATAACAACTATAGGTGTCTAGGGAGGAAGGTGGGTGTATGAGAATCTACAGCACTAAATACCAAGAACAGATGCTTTCAGGGTAAGTCACAATGTGTTCGAGGCATGTGTGGCTGTAGATGCACATGCTTTGCATAGACTGTATAGACTGTCCTCCAAAAGCGGTGCCTAACCAGTGGACAGTGCAGTTGTTTGATAAAGTGTGCATAGCACTGTTTGTCCTACATTAGGTTGTTGGCGTGCTAGAACATCCACACTAGTGCTTCAAGTGTGTGGTGTAGACCTTGTAGCTGCTTTACAAATGTCAGTTATGGGGATGTTGCTCAAGAAAGCCACGGATGCCCCTATTTTACAAGTAGACTGTGCTCCTGGGTGTATAGACAACATTTGTTTGGCTTAGGTATAGCATGTTTGAATACATTTAACCATCCATCTGGAAATGCCCGATTTTGAAATGGGCTTCCCTTTATGAGTGTGTGTGTGTGTGTGTGTGTGTGGGGGGGGGGGGGGTCTAAGGTGTGAGAAAGAACAAAGTATTTTTTTTGTCCTGTCAATATATTACATTAATGCTCTTTCACATCTAGTGTATGAAGCGCTCTTTCGCCACAGAATCAAGTTGAGGGAAGACAACAGGTAGTTTAACAGGCTTGTTAATGTGGAAAGGGGTCACTACGTGTTGGTATGTAGAAACACCCTTAACCTATGTAGTTGGAAATTTTTTTCTTATAAAGTTAGTGCCTACAACTCATTGACACACCTTAGTAAAGTGATGGCAATTAATAAAGTAACCTTCCCAGATAGAAATTGGAGGGGGCAATTGTATCATTGTTCAAAGGATGGACCCATAAGTCTTGTGTGAACAATATTGAGTTTCCATGTAGGTGCTGGTAGGGCTCTGAGTGACATTACTCTTTTATGGCCTCCCATGTAACCCTTAATAGCCAGCACTTTGAATAAGGATAAGTGTTGACTAGTTTGTAGATAGGTGGCCAATGCCGCAAGATGTAGATGAATGGAAGTGCAATCCAGGCCAGAGCGCTGTTAATACAAGAAGTAACAAATAATGTTTTGTATAGATGCATTGAGTGGATAAATTCTTTGGGTCAGACCGTAAAACACTTATCTTTTCAAAATGGCTGCATAACAAGCTCTAGTGGTGGGTTTAGGTTTACGCGCTTTCTTAAGAATGGTCATGCATTCTGGCGGCAAATTTAGAACACCCAATTCTATGATTTCAGGGGCCAAATCACAAGGTTTAGCTTGTTTGGATGTCTGATTTCGCCATGGTTCTGAGTGAGAAGGTCCGGGTTGAGGCGAAGCTTCTCGTGTGGAAATACTGAAAGTTCGAATAGTGTAGTGAACCACAGTTGACGAGCCCATGTGGAAGCTACCAGAATGAGGGGGAGAGATGTTTGCCTGAGCCTCTGAACCAGAAATTGAAGAGGGAAAGGCAGAAAGGTAGAGGCAAATATCCCTGACCAATGCATCCATAGCACCTTGCCTTTGGATAGAGGGTGTGGGAACCTGGAGGCGAAGTTTGGGCATTTTGCGTTCTCTGTGGTTGCAAAGAGGTCTATCTGTGGAAACCCCTACTTGTGGAAGTATGTGGAGGTATTGGGGGTGGAGTTCCCATTTGTGGACGTGTTGCCACATCCTGCTGAGGAGGTCGGCAAAATCGTTGTTGGTGCCTGGAAGACGTTTCGCTAACAGATGGATTTTGTGATGTATTGCCAAACGCCGAATGGTCTGTGAGAGGTGTGACAACTGTAAAGGGTGTGTCCCTCCTCCCCCAGTTTTTGTAGATAGTACACGGCTGTCATGTTGTCCGTCCAGACTATGACAGGTTTCCCTATGAGGTGAGGTAGAAATGCTTTCAACACTAGGTGAACAGCTTGAAGCTCTAGGTAGTTGATGTGGAGATTCGGGTGTTTGGTGACCCAGAGACTTTGAACTGTGAGATCATGTAGGTGAGCACCCCAACGTGTGAGGGATGCATCTGCTGTTAGCAGAACTTGTGGAACGGGGTCGATAAATGGCCGCTCTTTCAAAAAGTTTTGTATGTTCCACCCCCACAGAGAGTGATGAGTCTGACTATCTACCAACACTAGGTAGTCTAGTCGACCCAGTGACTGAGTCCACTGTTGTGCCAAACATTCTTGTAGAGTACGCATTCTTAGTATTGCATGAGGCACTTTGGATCATTCTCAAAAGATGCATGAAAGTTTTGACTGTCCGGTATTGATTGGTTTGAAATTGTGGCAGCAGTCTTTGAATTTTTTTATTGTGGCTGCATGTCACTAGGCTAAACCTAATTGAGTGTTGAGCATAGCCACCAGATATGGTTGCAGCTGTGAAGGTTGACAATGGGAATTTTGAACATGGATAGTGAACCCCAGCTGATATAGGAGGTTTATGGTATTTTGAGTGTGTTGATGACACAGGTGTGTACAGGTTCGATAAGTCAGTCGTCTAGCATCAGGAAGACATGAATGTTTTGTCTGCATAAAAGCGCTGCTACCACTGATAAGCATTTGGTGAACACTCTGAGTGTAGTGATAACTCAGAATGGAAAGACTTTGAATTGGTAATGCTTTCTTGCCTTCACAAAACAGAGGTATTTGCGATGTGCTGGGTTAATGGGGATATATAAAAGTATGTGCCCTTTAAGTCTAGTGCTGACATGAAGTTGCTTTACTATAGAAGTGGAAGCACCTGTTCAAGTTTGTCCATATGCAAGTGCTCTGATAGTATATAGTGATTCAGAGGCCGTAAATCTAAAATGGGTCACAGGGAGCCACCCTTTTTGGGAATACGGAAATACAGGGAATGAACCCCTGATCCTTGAGGTTGTTAAAGAACTGTCTCTGTGAGAAGTTAGCCTGGCATATGATGTCCACTAGTTCTAGTGGGCACCTTGCACCAGTCTAATCAACCCTTATTGATGGTGGTTGTAAAGTCAACCTTATAGAAAGCGATCCTAGTGGTAGCATGAACCAGCAGTCTTCAGGCTAAGACTTCAGTAGGCGAGTTAAGCAAGTTGTTTTACCATATATAATCCCCTGAATACCAAATGAAAGGTCACCACACAAGGTATATATATCAAATATATATGTATTTAATCTAAACACAACCCCTCTGCACTCTTTATGAGGTCAGAGGTCAAAATACAATACAAGTCACACAGTTAATATACGATAAGTTGCACAGTATACGTTATGCCCTAGGGGCCTCACAAACCATATACTAAGAAAGTGGTATAAGTACCACGTGAGAGTTAGAAAGCAGGCCTGAGGCCTCTGGAATCGCTGGGGCTACACTAAACAACCAAAGGTTAGGAAGTAGGAGGCCCAGGGGAGACGCGTGCAGTGTCTAAACACAGTCGCGAATTACCATTGACTTTCTATGGGAAATGAAGAAGTTACAAATATGCAATTTAAGGACACTTCCGGATGGACTAGGATGGAACCCTTTTAAACTAGGACACTTCGAGAGTCAAGACCCACGGGAGCACCGGAGTACTTGTGTTACCTCACCCAGGGAAGCCGGGTGCATAGATGTCTTTTCGTGTCAGGTTTTGTCGTCGTTTTCTATGGAGAGCTGCAAAGAAGTGCTGCAGGTGACCAGAGGAAATGTGTCCGGGTGGATCGGTGACGTGAAGAACCTGAAAGCAGAGGGGACAGAGTCTGGGTCACAAGCCAGTGACCAGGAAGGAACCAGGCGATGTCGGTTGCTTGAAGGGGAAGAAGGTGAGTTTGTCTCTTCAGCCACGAGGTCCAGGAGGCATCGACGATGACCAGGTGCTGGATTCGAGCTGTCCCACGATGGATCTAGATGACTGTGGTGTCGGTATCCGGGTTGGACCCAATAAGCCTTGGCAACCGCACCACATGCAGGATGTCGAGATTGGCTCGGTTGCAGACTAGCAAGGTCTGTGGCGCTTCTCCTTTTCAGGGATGCTGGAGCAAGCCTGGAGCAACCAGGAAAGCAAAGTAAATTCAAGATGGCGTCTTCAGGGGGCTCACTAGCCAACGGGCAAGGAACCGGGAAGACGCGTCGAGCGCAAAGGCGGGGCCCACGGGACACTCGCGGAGTGTGGGGACTGGGGTTTCTGGTACTCCAATGCACAACTTACTGAGGCTTCAGGACAGGAGTGCAGGTAGCAAAATGCAGGATGTCCGAGATGTCCGGTCCCACATCTCTAGTGTACGCCACGGGTCTCAGCTTTGCTGTGGATGTGGGTCGGGGTCAGAGAAGTCTGGAAGTCCAGATCTTGAGTCGCAGAGTCTTCGGGTTCCGACGGGAGCCTTGAAACTGCAGACCAGCGAACTTGCTGTTGGTGCCTGTTTGCACAGGGTGGTCACTCCTTGACCACAAGGGAGATGTCTTCCGTCTTCTAGTCAGAATGGAATGTCGAAGGTCCAAGATATGTCTGTCAAAGATTTGTCCAGGATAATCTAAAGTCTTGGGGACACAGCTCAAATACTTCTACTAAGAAAGGGGGCTGGATTACTTGACTAGGTCCCTCCTATGGGTGGACCTGAGAAGGGAGTGGTTACACCCCTTTCCCTTTGTCCAGTTTAACGCCAGAGCTGGGGCTGGAGTGCCCCAGCAACTGATTTGAACCGGGCTATGCATGGAGCACCTTATGTGCAACAGGCAGTATCTAGATGCATTCACTGAATGCAGTCCTCCCTGCCCCAATACACAAAACCCCTGTCTGGGGAGGTGCCAGCACCTCCCTGGACAGGAAACCTATTGTCCAGGCCTCCCCTGCCCGACTTTCGGCCACCAACAGGAGGCCAGATTCGTGTCTGTGGTAGCAGCATCCATTTTGCGATGCTGAGGCTCTGTTTAACTTTAACCGGGTAAAGCAATAACTTACATGTCTTCTCCCTCTAGAAGGGTGGAATGCTACCCCACCGCCAGAATTGGCAGGGGGTAGTATTCCAAAGTTTTTGACACCTTACACAACATGTTTAGATAAAGCCAAACAAAAGTTAGTATTAACCGCGAGGATTATAATGCACTTAAGAGTATATGGTATGGCTATATCATAGAACAGCTATAAGGAGATGGTTCTGAAAGCTGCAGAGGGGTTCAGCGCATGTTAGGGCACCCTCTCATATAAAACCAAGCATTCTGCCTCCAGGATTGTCGAGGCCTACCATAGGAGTGGCTTATAGGTGTATATGTGTCTATATATAAAGGTAGATATAGGTATACTATATCTAAGTAAGGGGTGATTACACCACCTTACCCAGGCTGTGTGAACAGACCTGTGGTGTCAGTTTGGAAGGCGAGCCAGGGGTGACATAATACATGGTGCAGCCCCTGGTAGGCCTGGGATGCACCTATGCCCTGGGTACCTATGGTGCACTATACAGGGGCTCACAAGGGTGACCCAGTAACCAATCTGGTATGTACCTAAAGTACAATGAGTCCATTTTATAGAGAAAGCAGATAGTCTGAGCCCCTGAATAGCAGGGTCCCAGGCCAACTAAGTCAAAAACCAGCAAAACACCAGGAAAAAAGTTGGGGTAACCATATAGTCAGATTCCACCTTCCTACACTCTATAGCTCCTGTGAGCAAGAGAGCTTGCACTTCTGTTCCAGAGAGTCTGAGTGCAAGGTGGTATATTTGGAGGAGTGCTGATGAGCTCCAGGCAATAACCATGTAGGACAATGTTCAACACCCACTAGCCTGATGTTAAGGCCGGCTAGGTGGGGAAAAACTGCTGTAATCTACCCCAGACAGGTGGTAAATGATCTGGGGAAGGATAAGTGAGTCACAGTTTGTTGCCGGATGGGGAATTATGGGTTGGGGTACCTTTGCCTTGACCATTGAAGTGGTTAGCCCTGTAGTTGCCTCTGAAATATCCTCTAGATGGACTGGTTTGGGTTTGTGACCTATAGGAGGATGCAGCAGCATCTGAGGAGGTGTGTCTGGAACCTGCTCTATAGGAGGAGCGACAAAAGGAGATCTGAGGAGTGGGTGTTCGAAGTGCCCCTATAGATTGGCAACCTCAGTATCTTTTTTCATCTTTTCCTAGGCCTCATCTACTTGTGGGTCGAAGAGATGCTCCGTATCAAAGGGGATGTACAGTAAATTTTGCTGGACTTCTGGCATAAATCCAGAGATAAGCAGCCAGGCATGCCTCTGTAGGAGGATACTTGTAATGATGCCTCTGATGGTAGTATCCGCAGAGTCCAGTGTACATTTAATGGAGGAGTTGGAAATTAACTTTCCTTTCTGGACCATTTCTTGCCCTTTTTTAAAATGTTCCTTTAGGAGATATTGGAGGAGTTCTTCCATCTCATCCCAGTGACCTCTGTGATATCTGGCCAACAGCCACTGCGTGTTTGCAATTTGCTAATGACTGGTGGATTGCGCATCAACCTGTTTGCCTAACACGTCAATACGTTTGAAATCCTTATCAGAAGGTGCTGAGATTGCTGTAGTTTGTAAGTTTGCATTTTATGGGCATTTGAAACAACTAGAAAGCCTGGTAGAAGCTGGCCTTGAATAAAAATGGGGTCAGATGGTGCAACCTTATATTTGTTATCTTCCCATGGGGAGATAATGTGCGCCTGTGCAAGATACTTAAAAATACCATCTGCATGGTGCATTATGCCTTTCAGCGTTGGGAGAGATTGAGACGCCCAATGTGTGGTACACAATGTCTCATATAAAAAATCTTCTTCCATGGATTCCTTATTTAGTGTAACACCATGGTATGCTGCTGCCCTAGCAGTGAGCGCCTGATATGATCAAGTGTCATCAGGAGGTGAGGTTTTGGCAGGGTATAGGTCTGGATCTGTAGCTCATAGGCTGTCACTGCCATAATCCTGCCAGGGGTCTGGTGGTGGTGCTCAATAGGTGTCATCATCCTACCCCATCTGGGTCTGTATGTGAAGATCCCAGAGATATAATATTTAAGGGATTCTGTGGTGAATGAGTTACATGTGGTGGTATGTGAGATAGAGAACAGGGTGCAGAGGATTTGTAGCCTGGTCCTCTTTTTTCTTCTTCATATGTATAGGCAAATCAGTGTCATTTTGGATAAAGGTTTGGCGCTTGGTTGAAGGCACCAACATAGTCTTTGTGATGATGCGGCTAGTCAGTTTATGTATATGGTTCCGTATTTGGATTGAGTCTTTACAGCATGGTCTCTAAAACAGGCTCTGGGAGTGTAGCGGGAGCAGATTTTGGTTTTAGTTCAGAAGGTTTCGAACTGAACCAACCAGTTTTGAATTTCAGTACTGGAGTGGTCAGAACCGAAGAGGTGGAATTGCGGAGTGGTGTGGAACCCGAATGCTTCACATGTGCCTTCTGCACCAAACCAGAGGGCTGGCTATCTGAAGCTGAATCTCGGTGCCAACCATGGTCAGATGCCAGTGGTAGGCCAGGAGCATTTTGTTTTGTGGAAGCCAAAAGTTTTAGCATGGTGAGCAGGTTAGTGGTTTGAGTACTCACAGCACCTTGACCCGGTGGCAGATCATGTGACTCAAGGTTGATTTTCAAGTCAGAGCCCGAATCTTGATCCGAAAATGCACCTTCTTTGGTCGCAGAGGGCTCGAGATCTTCCTCTTCTAGTTCAATATCTACCTGTCTAAAGATATTGGGGTTGTGTTCGATTTCACTTCTCTGCATTCCCAGCCTTGTGCCGATGGTCCCGCAGGGTCTTTGTCCATTGAAACAACCGACAGGCCTCACAATTTTCTTCTCTGTGCTCAAGGGATAAGAACTGATTGCAGACCTCATGAAGGTCAGTCTTAGGGTACTTGTAATGCCACTTGGGGCAGAAGCAAAATGGAGTCCGTTCCATCAACAGAGTATCATCAATGGAGTTGAGCGAGATAAATGTAGTCTGGACAGGCGAGGCCTGAAGTTCACGATCAGAACATTCCGACCCGACCAATGAGTTTCTTCCGAATTGCGATAGGCGAGGGAGGGAAACGAGTTTGAAACAATACAGACGTGGGTAAAGTGGATTACGTACCGAAAGGATCCCGAAAACTGCCTCGAACTGGAGCACAATAATACTTGTCCAAACCAGAAGGTGTAAAGAAAATAATCTAACAATGGAGCTGATGCCCATGCGCACTATTACTAAGAGGAGGAGTCACATTACCACGTGACTCTAAACACTTCTTCGCGAAAAATGACTTGCACTCATCTGGACCCAACACTAGATGGCAGCAGTATGCAAAGCATGTCTATCGACAGCCACATATACCTTGAACTTATTTTTAAAAGATTTTCAGGTTGAACACAACATGATCACCATCAAGAACCAAGACACATATCTGCCAAGACAGTGTGAGAAGTCCAGTAGAACATTTGGAGAAAACTTGTGGCACAGCACTTCTAGTGGGTCCACCTAGCCATCACCTTGTGAATCCCAGGGCTAGAACGCTGCCCTCACAATAATCCATCCCCAATGGCCCCATAATTTTAGCAACCATTTCTCCCCCACAGCTTCAAATCATCTTCCTACCTTGTCATCTCTCCTAGTGAGCCGGATATGCTGTTCATCCGCTATTGCTTACTCTTGAAGATTTCCTTTCCAAACTATTTCCTCACTGGCTATGAGCGACATCCAATGTATGACAATCCTTCTCTCTGATACCATAATCTTGAGAATTAGCACCTGCATTTTCAGTTTTTACGGCCAGACATAACTCCCAGTAGGCAGTCTACAGATCCCTCCAACACAACTACAATCATCACAAGACAGAGTCGACATTACCCTTTCCCACAAATCTGATACCATGGGGCAGGCCCATGCCATATGCAAATAAAAAAACAGCTGAGGGGAGTTTACACCAACCCCACACACAGACAGATTAGACAGGTCGATTTCAGATAACTTGGCTGGCAAAAGGTAAGTTCTGTGCAGATACTGAAAATGTATCAACTTGAATCTGGCATTAGGGGACACTTGTCGTACTTGTTCACATGCTTTTTTACAATCAGAATTAGTTAGCTCATTTGGGCAAATCTAGCATCTAGTGCTCTTGTACTTGTGGCATTGTGTCATTCTTGCTTGCTGGCAGCGCTATGTATGACTTATTAAGTGTCTACACCCCGCTAGTGTCAGTAACTGCTGCACAGCAATCTGCTCCTGGGGCTTGTACGGGAATGAGGGACATATGCCATGTGCAACGCACTCAATTCTCAAAAGGACAGCGGTTCTTTAGGAATATGTATGGATTAACAGAATGTGAGGACACCTAAGAATTAAGAAACACTGAATGACTACTCCATAAAACAGTGTGTCAAAAAATGTAATAATTAACACTGCACCATCTGATTCAGCAAAGCCTTCTCTACAGCGAGCCATTGATAGTAGTGCCGCTATTACGTGATGGAAGTAGATTAGTCTTCCTGAGTGGTTTGGCCTCAAGTTACTTACATACGACCATAATACTGGCTTGCAAGATTGCAAACTAGCAATTGCTTCTGAAACACTTTTTATGAGAACTGCGGTACTTATGAGATCTCTCACTGGACTGAGTTTAAATGAGCCGCACATAATAAATAAAATAATAACAAAATAAAACATTTTTCTCACTCTGGTTACATTCACCTGGCCTTTTTGTATTGTATTCATTGTTCGAAGCATTTTCCTTATTAAGAGCTGAAGAACCCCTAGATGTTTTTTGCTTACCTGTCCCCCTGTACTGTTACACAATCGTTTATTTAAACTAGTGTCTGCTGGTATAAACGTGCTTTCACAATAGCAACATACATTATGCGAGAAACGTTTCCCACCTTAATTCTTTTAAAAAAAATTTATGGTCTATACGTCCAAAATAAATACAGGTCTCTCCAGTACACCTAAGGCTTAATTTTTCGTTTGTAATAAGCATTCAAAATAGCACATATATTTAATTTTCTAAAAAACTCAAATGGAATATAGTGCTCCCTTTCCTTTAATAGAATAGCGCAAGAAATCTTGATTAGCACCCAAGAAAATAACATTTGACGATTATTACTATTAACATTGAGAACGAGATAAATGTTATGAATTGTCACTAAAATCGCCATGGAAAGGAATGTTATAAAATGGTAGGCTGAATTTTGCAGAATAATCAACTATTTTGAAAGTCCTGTTAAAATTGATACACTTAGCAACGTCTGACGTTATCATATATATCTCCAAAATATTGGCATTATGATGCTATTCTAAACTGAAATGCTAAAAAAAAATCTTTTTTTAAAAATATTGAATTGATAAATGATATATTTTCTTACAGATTGAAATATTTAAGGAATCTATTGTGTGATGTATCCATTATGATGTACACTAGCGAATCTAACAGAATGTCACTAAGAAATTGAATGTAGGTATTATTTTATTCTTTTGTTGAAGAACACACTCTGGGTTTTTGGGTGCTTTATTCATTTATTCATTTTTTCTATTCTTCTATTTTCTTCTCTTTCTCTGTAATTTTTCTTGAATTTCCTAAAGATCAACCAACACGCTACCTTTGCATGACCTCTTACAAATATTGTTACTTTCTTACACATCACTTTTAAAGTCAAAAACTTGCACTTTGCCATTGAGCCTCTAGTTTAACAAATACCATCACCAAAAGAGAACACCCTTATTTTTTGTTGGTTTCATTTTTCAATGACTTTTAGTGCACTTTTTCGTTTTTTTTTCCTACAACGTACTCTTCTTGGTTGGGGTCGCCTTTCCTTAGTGCAACCTTTCGCTTAAACACATTTTTATCTTTACAGCCTTGAGAAAGCCCTGGCGCAATTCGCCACAGAGGGCGAAACACGTGTCGGCTGTTCATGTTCAATTCTGCATCAATAAAATTCAATTTTTTCTAAAAATTGGATCGACCCTATTTCTTGAGTGGAAATTTGAATCAATGATTACAGGATTCAACCTGAAAATAATACGTACATAAACCTGGAAAACATACTCTCTCTTTCTAAAAACTTGGCCTCAAGTTGTGTCTCCAGTATTTCCCTTCTCATTCATCAAGCCATTTTCGACAGGCTCCATGCTATCCTCATCGGAGTCGCCAACTTCGTCCATCGTTGGTGTGCAGTGTGCTGCGTTATTGTTTTGCTCTAGTGGGGGGAGCACCTTTGTTTTTCACAAGGCCCTGCACAGGTACTGCCACCAATCTACTCTTGGGAGGGCAGTAGTCCAGGGAGTTGGAGGCAACCTTTTCCTGATAAGGTCTGCCTGCAGTACTGAGCACCGTAAACTCCTGATGGCCCAAATCTCCACTTCTAGCGGCCTGGTTCGGTCCCCAGAGAGTCTGGAGGGAGCGCTCGCCACATCACTCTTTTGTAGTCTCATCGGTCAGTGCCCCTTCAGGCTGCTCCCTGAGCTGTTACCCTGCACCAATCAGGTGCTGTGACCGACTCCAAAGGGACAAAGCACTGTCAGAGTTGCCAAGGTTTCAAATTGCTATGTGTAACATTTTCATAATTGGAGTGTAATTATGAGAGACATTTCAACGATAAGAAGTGACACATTCTCGCATGGAAAATCAAGCAATGAAGATGAGGGAAACACATAAATATCAGAAATTGCACGTATTTGAGCAGCAAGAATTTATGGAGAGCTTAAAAGTGCTGCAGAGCACCAGAAATGGAAGGGCACTAACCGGAGACTGTGCATGGAGCAAAGCAAGCATGTCCATGTAACTTGTTCAATTTCACAAATGACCTGACATTTTGTTTGCACTGTTATGATCTATGAGCAGTCTTTTTTTATTTATTTTTTTGTCCTCATTTGCCTTTTCTTCAATAAGGAGCATACCAACCACCTTGCACGACTTGTAGACGTGATTTGATATATTGGTAGTAGAGATGTCCCATAAGAAGAATTGGAGATGTTTTACTCAATCTAAGTGTCTTTCAACCTGTAGGACCTTTAACACGACTTGCCTGACCCTGGTCCAGGAGTATAAAAGGCATAATCATTGGACCCGGGGAAAAAAAAAACAAAAAAAAAAACGGGTTTATCTCCAGTTAATTAATAGGTTCCAAAAAGCCATATGCCTCTTACTAGTTGTTCTTTTAAGGTCCATTTTAGATGTTTCATATAAGGAGGAAAGCCACCGAGAGTGTAATGGAGGTGTTTTCACTACCCAATTTATACAGATTTGTCTTCTCGCCAGCAAAATTGCGTAGAAGAGAAAGGACCTTGCCAATCCTTTGATGTTGTCTTCCAATCCAAAAATTACGAGAGAAAGAGTTATTTCTAGAGAAGTATTTAAGATAGAGTTTAGAGTTTCCTTCACATTGCTCCAAAAATTCTGGATGTCTGGACATTCAAAAAACATGTGTATGTCACAGGCCCCTGGCCAGTTGCATTTATTGCATTTTTTGTTTGGTAAGAATTTAGATAGTTTTAGTGGGGTTATGTATGCACGATGTATAGAGAATAGATGGCTCCGTCTTAGCCATGAAGGCTTTACTGTTTTGTATAGTAGAGAAAAAGAATTTTGCCATCTCTCCTCACATGAGGTACCAATTGCCGTTCTGCATAGATCGTCTGGGAGTTGAAATTCCCCGTCAATTTCCTCTAGCAACTGCCAATACCAGGTTGTTACTTCCTTTCCCCCCATAGCTCTTTCCACCAAGTTTTGTTCTATTAAGCTCATTTTCCCTAGGTTCGCATCAGTACGAATCGGAGATCTCACCCAACTACTTAGTTGAATATATTTAAATCTTGACAATCCTACACCAACCAATTCATATAACTCTTCCCAGGTTATAAGGCTGCCTTATTTGAGTAGGTGACCCCATCTTATAATACCCGATTGTTCAATTATGGTGGAAAGACTATCCCTCAGACAAAGTGGCAATCCTGGTGAATCCCAAATGGGGGCGTAGTTGGAATATTATGAGAGACCCAGTTTCTTTCGATTGTTATACCATATTTCTGCCCATGATTGTACGATTTTTAATTTGATGTTTTTGAAGTATTTCCGACATCCAAATTTAAACATAAAACTATCCGATGTTAGATTAGCCCCGATTAGCATAGCCCTATACATGGAGTCAGTTGCGAGATTAGATGGCATCTTTAAAAGCATTCTTGTTTGTGATAATTGGAATGCCCATGAATAGTACAGTAGATCTGGCAGTGCTAGGCCTCCTTTCTCTCTCCTTCTCCTTAGCTTTTTCCACGCAATTCTTGTGGTTTTGTAGTTCCATATGAAGGAATTTATTTCTTTTTGTGAATTTTCAATCATTTTTTAGTCAAAGGCAGTAGGAATAGCATTAAACATAAAGGTGAATTTTGGGAGGATACACATTTTAACCAGGTTCACCCTACCAATGGTAGAGAGTGGAAGATGTGACCAAGATTTTAGAAGTTTTTTGGTCTCAGTGTGTATCTTTTCCAAATTAATATGCCCAATTCTCGCCACGTCTTGAGTTATTCTAATTCCCAAATAGCGCATCGATGTGGATATTTTTGCCCCCAGCTGGATATTGGGTATGTTCCAAACCATTATCTCACTTTTGCTGGAATTGATGTCGTATCCCGATATTCTTCCAAATTCTTCTGCCCGGTGGATAACTACTGGATATGCTCTAGCTGGGTCAGATGTAAAAATCATGATATCATCAGCGTACATTGCTACCCGCCTTTCCCACTCTCCAAAGCTAAAAGGTGGAATATTAGTCTCGTCCCTTAAAAGCTGAGCGAATGGTTCAATATAAAGATTAAATAGGAGAGGGGAAAGCGGGCAGCCCTGTCTTGTGCCTCTAGATATTTCAAATGGTTCGGTTAGAGATCCGTTAACCAGTAACCTGGCAGAAGCAGTACTGTATAGCTGTTTAATTATCCTACAAAAGTTCTCCCCGAAGTTGAATTTTTTCAAGACAGCGTTAAGATATAGCCAGTTAACCCTGTCAAATGCTTTAGTAGCATCTAGGGTTAATGTGGCTAATGGTAGCAAGAAAGCCGTAGCAATATCTATAGCTCCCACAGCTTCATGTGTAAGCTCCGCTAGTTGTCTGCCCTTGATAAAACCTTTTTGGTCAGGGTGAACGATTTTTCCAATGACACTAGCCAGTCTTGTAGCTATTATAGTTGTGAAGAGTTTGTAGCCATTGTTTAGTAATGATATTGGTCTGTATGACCCACAGTCTAGTGTTGATTTCCCTGGTTTCGGGATAAGCACGATTGTTGCTTCTCCCCAGGTTTTTGGGGGCGGCTTCCCTTGTATCAATATGCCATTGAAAAGTGACGTAAGCACTGGGGCTACTATATCTTCAAGAGTTCTATAAATTTCTCCAGGCAGTCTATCTGGACCGGCCGCCTTTCCTTTTTTTGAGTGGCGAATTGCTTTCTTGACCTCGTCTTCAGTGATCTCAGCCTCCAAAAAATTGCTCTGGCTTATTGATAGAGCCGGGAGGTTTATGGCTTCTAGCCAACTATCCCTTGCTTGCTGATCGTTAGGGAGTTTTTCTTTATAAATCTCCTCAAAAAAAAGATCGAAGAAGGCTCTTCCTATCTCTAAGCTAGTGGATCTTGTTTCTGCTTCTCCAGGTATCTTAATTTCTCTGATGTAATTGTCAGTATGATAAACACTTCGTTAGTATTGCAGTTTTTTTTTTTCTATGAGCAGTCTTTAAAAACAACTGCAATACTAACGAAGTGTTTATCATACTGACAATTTTTCTTAAAGGAGTGGAAAAGTATTTACCTTATGATGGAAACATTGAGGCGCGGGGTGACTGCTTGAGAAGAAATCAACAGCGCTTAGAAATGCTACAAATCGGTTTATAAAAAAATCAGTTCCAACGTGTGGGTTATTTTCCACTTGCAGAGTAGTCAGTTTATGGCAATTAGATAAAATACACAGCATAATTTGACCATTGATGAAAAGTTTACATTGGCACAGCCGACTGTGACACACCTCAGCCAATCAGACATTCGGGTCCTGTTCAACAAAGACTAATCAGCATGATTGAAAAATATGTGTAATAACATAAGGTGAACCTTTCATGTTGTGGGAACATATGAACGGTTAGGCAAATCTTGGTTTTGGAAAGGAGTTAATAACAGGAAATGCGAATTCGGGTCACTGGCTTCTGTAACAGCATGGAACAAAAGTAAATTAGTGTACCAGCATGTCTTTAATTATTTGTTGTGCTTTACCTTTTCCATCTCAGCTGCCTAAGTGTCACACAGTCTATAGGCATAGGCACAGTCTATAGGCATAACCAACAGATATGACTGTCAGAAGAGACCAAAACCCGCTTTAAATTTCCCCCAGCAGTTTTGTGAAAAACTGGAAATGTAAGGAGGCCAGAAACACATACTTGGTCACAGCCTGGGCCGCAGCCATGCCAGGGCAAAACGTCTGAGCTACAGTGAGTTCTGTAATACGACCGGCAGCCACTGACTGCAGGCAGTTGCCTGATAGTGCGCTGCCTGAAGGAATTATTTGTAAATGATTGAAACCCACACACTCGGGTGGCTGCACTGCACCTCTCTGTCTCACTTACTTCAACTTGCAGAGACTCTGCTCTGGGAGGTAGGCTCATGCCACGAGCCACCACAGCAATACTGTTTGCTGCTCACCTCCTCAGTGAGTCCTCTTGGCCTGCTGTGTCCAGTGACAGTCCTGGCTGCTGCAATGCTCACTCCATCTCACTCTTAGCAATTGAATTTGCTGTGGTGCCTGGGGACAAATTTACTGCAGTTCAGACAGCTGAGCCACGCGGCAGCTGGTTCGAGCAGGCAGCGCTGCGGTATGATGATTTGCCACAAACCAAGTTGCCCAGTCTCCCACAAGTTCCCTTAGGCACCAGTACGGGACGTCTGGTCCCCCCGGCGCTCAAGTCAGTGTATCACACAACCTGACTGGACTACCTCGACATGACATCAATCTGAGAGGAATCAATCTCCTCACAATACATTGTAGCAAGCAGTCTGCTAGCAAAGCTGCTAATAGCTCAGCCTGCTGAGCGAGTTCCAAGACTGTGAGAGCAACGTGAGCATGCCACAGTGCACTGCCAGCTGCCACTCCAGTTTAGTTTAACAGTATTAGGCAGTGCTAACGGCTTGAGTGACAGCTGAGGAGCTAAGTCAATAACGAGTGACAATGCATTTCAATGCGGTAATGCGGAGCACCACACTGAAATGTGTTTGTCTAACGCCTGATGCATGGTACTAGGCAGGAATGCACGGTTTGCTTTTCGGGTACTTTCTGGCTGCCTTGCCCTCCTCATGGCTGGGGCTCTCCCAGGATGCAGTTAACACTCTTATCAGCTTCTCCTCCTTGCGACCTCTCCAGCAGCTCCATGAGATCTACCCAACCTGGTTTCTCCAGGCGACTCACCAAGGCCAGGGGTTGCTGCTCCTTTGAGCCCTCTTGGGTTACTCTGTCCTGCAAGCTTCACAGTCACTACCCCTCCTGAGCTAAGATATGGCCGCCACTTGTCTACCGCGATAGGCCTCACAGTTGAAGTCGGGCCTGGAGGGGTCCCCTGGCAGTCTATAGAAGAAGACCTGTTAAGGGTGTGGTTCTGTCTACTGATTCCAGCTGGTTGTGCACCAGCCTGAGCAGAGTATTATTTTAGATGCTATTGGAGAAAGCGGAGTTCCTTTTGTTTATCTCCACTCTGCCACCTTGCTTGGCGATGCACTTCCATTCTAGGGCCTTTTTGAATATCATTCATGGTACTTTAAAATGTATTGATCCCTTGGTAGCTGTAACATTTAATGCTGGGAAACATTTTGATGGTGCTAGTTTGGATTTTTTGTTGAAGGCTCTAAGATGGCATGGCTTTGGTCACAAAATCTTACATTAAATCAATATACTAACTAAACCCCTATTTTTGTAAATGGCAATGCAATCTTGCTACTTTCTGCTTAGATAAAGTACTAAACAGGGGGGTCCATTTTCTCCATTCTTTTTAACATATCGCTGGAGCCTTTTATGGAGAAAATGTGTAGATCCAATACTTTCATAGGTTATGCATACACAATTGCGGAAATCACATTTACATTCTATGCAGATGACACATTCGAAGGACTAGACTGGCTAAAGTGCTAAATGTGTTTGTCAGCTAATTAAAACTAATTGTTTTATGCAGTTTCATGAATTGCGACATAAGTTTTGTGTCCCTGACTCCTTTAACTGCAAATACCATTTGTTCATAGCAGGCATTAAGATAAATATTCTAGACTTGTGGCATTAAGGGGGAATGTCACTTGTGTCCAAGTTATAGCTTCTTTTAGTTATAGAAAAAAACGTCATGGTCAGCAATTAGTAGGCTTCATATAGAATTACTGTGGGGGGGGGGTGGAGGGGGGAATTTTAAACACACTTTACCTATTCCAATATGGGATGGAATTTGATCAAAAATGTATTCCTTGTCTTTTTGTACAATAGTTTACTTTTAGCCGCCAATTTTCCATATTTAAAATGAAAATAGCTAAAGATGACAAATGTTGGTCCTGTAAGGTTGCCAGTAGTGATAAGAAACATTTGGCAATTAAGTGTTTGAAAGTTGCGTTGCTTTGGAAACAAATTTGGTATACGATTTTGGACATTTGTTCAGTTAAGATAACATTTGATGAAATGCACATCTTTGTTGGTGGTTCTTCAAGTGTTTGGTCCATTAATCCTTTAACAGGGAAATTTGTGGATGTTCTTCTTGCTACTGCTCTGCGGGCGAAGAAAGCCATTAACATTACTTTTATCGAATTGTGGAGTATAATTTGTTATAATCATAGATTAGATACAGCCAATTTAACTTCTATGCAGATGGATAGTCAAAGGAACAGGTTGTGTATGCCCTTTACATATTTTTATTAAAAAATATTGTTAGCGATAACAGTGGCTGAAGTTTTAAAGTTTTATTGAATTGATTATTGCTTTTTTGAAGAAGAGTAAGTATAGTCAGCAGAAGCATTATTATTCATTTCTGTATGCCACAATATAATGTTTAACCACATTGCTGCTGCTATGATTTTTGCCGTGTGCTGGAAATTGCCATTTTGCTGTTTCCATGACGAGCTCAGCTCGTCATCAGCACACGACACCCGTGGGTGATGACGAGCTGAACTCGTCATCAGCAGCGAAAGGGTTAACAGGCTATGTTGCATATAGGTCTTTCACACTTTATTATGTATGGGTTTTGCAGTGTTCTTATTTTAAAGCTATTTTTTCTTTATTTCTCTTTTCCCTTCTTTCCTACTTCTTCTAAAAAATGTATAACGTGCTCTTTACTTTCGTTAGCAATCACCTATGCATTATACTTTCATATATAAATGATATTTAACATTGCTTATTGAAAAAATACATTGCGATTTACTCTCCTTGTTGCACAGCAGTTCGGATACTTATATTTCAATTATCTGAAGTCTTGCCATTGCTATTACTTTCATGTTGTCCAATTTGAATAAAGAGTTTTAAAACTAAAAGAAGTGGTGTATTTGATAAAAAGGCTTCAAGAAGTAGGGGCGATAAGTGATGAATACAAAAACCCTAGTAGGATATTATTTCATGTGCATTTATAATATTATTTTCTTTTATCCAGTCATTCAATGTTTGGAATGCAATCGCAGAAAAATGCAGCCCAGATAATATTTAAACTGATTAATTTGTAATTTTTGGGAAAGGCCTCTTTTAAAGACCTGGTATGATCGCAGCACCCTTCTAAGAGGAAGGAGAGTTGCCTGATTTTGTAGTTTATTTGAAAAGGAGGATATGGGAATCAGCAACTATTCAAGAACAAGTTTATTATTTCTGCTGGAATATTGTCGGAGTCAGTTCCTCTGGTTAGTATTTTCTATTGTGTTAATGGAGAAAAGATGGACTAATATGTAATTTCTATTATATATATACCATGCTGGTCTTTGGTGCAAAAGATGTAGAAACGCAAAGCTTTTTTAGGATTCTGTTGGAGTCTCTCCCTCTTTTGAGGAGTGAGGTGGGGCAGAGAATGATGTAAGAGAGAGGGACTGTTAAGCATGAAAACCTGTAACAACTTTAGGCAAAAATAAAAGTCACCTTCGTCCACACAACCACTTTATCTGGAGAAAAATTGGTATAACGTGGCTGCACAGAGCATGCTTCAAGTTCACTCAAGGGGTGAGCTGAGGCAACCGTAACCAGAAACACAGCCTTCAAAGTCAGGAGACGTAATAGGCAGCTGTACATACATTTGAATGGCATGCATATGAAGAAAGTGAGAACCAAACTAAGATCCCATTGTGGCATGACAAATGTTTAGGGAAAATAAATGAATAAAACCTTTCAGAAATCTCTTCACAATGGTCATGTGATCAGGTATGAGTGGTATGATAAGTGTAAAAAGGCCGCAAGTCAGTGGTGGTTTTTCTTAAAGGGCGGAGAAGTATTACTCAGCTTGCTTTGTGCGCAGCAGGTAAGCACAAATTAATAAAATGGCAATTACTATTTTATTATTTATTTTATTATGTGAGTGCCGCTGGCCCATGTGAGGGCAGGGAAGGAGGCGGATTCCTTCGGATTGCAGGATGACTGCTGCCCCTGCCAGTGTGGACTGTGCATGTCTAACTGGCTGGCTGTCTTGCAAAGGCCAGCCCGGCATTCGCTACTCAGACCCAGCAATCCAAGCGCTTTGAAACAGCTGGCGGATTTCTGGCACAGGCCTCTAGTATCAAAATGAGCACTGGGTTAGCTTGCTCCAACCAATCCTGAAGCTCTTTCCATGCTGAAAACAGCATGAGAGAAGCTCCATAATTGATTGGTGTTGGACCCGGCCTCGTGGCGTGGTCCTCGCTGATCTCCGCAGCCCCAGAATTACGGGTGGAACTGATTCCCTTCCACCCAGAACTGTACATGACACCCCTACCCCGGACCTGAGACGATCCCCAGACCGCGTGCCTGCACCCGTGCACGTGACCATCAGACTCCATGTTTGGCCACCCTGGCCGGCCGCCTTCTTTCCTTTCGGCAGCCCTGGCCACTCCTGGCTACAGCTAAGCGTGCGCGTCCGGCGCGCCCAGATCCGCCCGGGGGGTGAACGACTCCCCAAGTACCCGAAACCAAGACTTCCATCACACCTCCGGCCCCCTTCCGAGGAACTGGTTCCCCTCACACCTTTGAACTATCCCTGGGGGCTGGTTTCGATTGCACCTTGGGCCTCCTAGTGAGCTGGCTCCAGGCCCTGATGGGCGTCTGGGATTCCCTGGACGCATGGTCCAAAGCATCAAAGAACCAACCGCTGAGACAATCAGGCGCCTGGCCCTCGGACCTCCGGCCCCCTGCCTCTGAGGGTCCGGACATCAAAGAGCTCCAGTACTATAAGACAGCCTGCCTTCCAATCTAGCCGGCAGTTGTATCTTGGACAAGAAAGCCCTGCTGATCTGATCGCGGCTGACCTGGAGGAGAACAGACTCTGACCCACTGAGCCCTGCTGACGTTGTCGCGGCTCATCCTCGAATCTACGGAACTGAACCATCGGAGCCCTGCTGACGCTGTCGCGACTTCCTCTCGAGAGCAAGACCTGAACCATCGGAGCCCTGCTGACGCTGTCGCGGCTCCCTCTCGAGAGCAAGACCTGAACCATCGGAGCCCTGCTGACGCTGTCGCGGCTCCACCTGCCTACGAGTACGACGGAGTACTCCTGACCAAGCCCTGCTGACCTCGTCGCGGCTTGACGAACTCTCTGGTCCGGCTGGACCATCGACGCTACCTTCACAATCATCTTGAACCAGAAGTGAGTAGGACAGCAAGTCTCATCGCCAGCCCCCGTACCCCCCAGTTCGAGGATTGAGAACTGTGCGCAGGGTGCGTGGCGTGCCAGCTGGCCTCCTAAGACTGTCCCGCTTCCCGGAACCCTCGTTACGAGACTTTCGCGATCCCTCGATCGCTGTGTATTGCTCCCTACTTTTAATCTTGATAAAGTCTTTTCTGATAAAGAATCACGGTGTGGTGTCCGTTCATAAGTGTGGTGTGTCGACAGTGTGTACGATCAGTCCTACCCGGCGGGGACTCCCCCTTGATAAGACTCGGCGGTAATTGTGGGAGAGGAGGTTCCAGGTGGTTAGGAGAGTCCTCTTGACCCCTGGGGTCACCGCCTTTCAACATTGGTGGCAGCGACGCAATACGAACCTACGTCTAAAGATCGTACCACTGACACACTACCTGAACCCACACGCAGCAAACACACAAGAAAAGAAGAGCAACAATGACGACTACAGAATCTGGTGTAAAGACAACCTTCGACAAAGACCTCCTGGAAGACTACACACATAGAGAGCTGAAGCAGTTCTGCAGAGAACTGAGTATCCCGAGTACTGGACTAAGTACTAAGGAAGATTTACCCAAGCGGTTAGCGCTTTCTGGAGAGTCCGGAGCACCTCTTCCCCGATCGAAGACGAGGGAGGGAGGCCACAGACCGAACTCGGTACACCGGCCGGTGAGAGATTTCAGCAACTGACCCGGAGCCCAGCAACCGGGAGAGATCGGTCATCGGAGGAGATGGCCGATCGAGAACGTGACCGAAGCCATGAGCTTGAACTGGCGCGCCTCAAATTGGAGGGCGAACTCAAACTCGACGAAAAGAAGTTGGCGGTGGAGCAGTTGCGGCTCCAGGGAGAGCTAGAGGAGAAGAAGCTCCAGAGGGAGCATGAAGGTCGGAAACTTCAGCTCGAGCACGAGCGCAGCCTCAAAGAACTCGAATTGAAAGCCAGAAAAGAAGCAACCGGATCACCGGGACTTGGAGAGCAGGTGGTCCCTAAAGAACCGAAGGTGCATATCCCCAAGGACGTTGTAAAGGAATTTTACAAAGGGGACGACATCCAGCAGTGGTTCAAATCATACGAGGTGGCCATGTCCGCTCACCGAGTCCCCGAGAAGGACTGGGGGGCCGGCCTGTGGAGCCGCTTCCTCAGCGAGGGGAGACACACCCTGCTGGACCTACCGTCCGCGCACATGATTGCCTACCCCCAACATGAAAGACGCTCTCCTATTTCGCTACGGCCTCACGCCGGAAATGTATCGCCAGCGGTTTAGGGAGTGCAAAAAGATTCCGGGCACTACCTGGGTAGACTATGTGAACTACTACACCCGGGCCCTAGATGGGTGGATCAAGGGCAGCAATGTGACCACCTTCGAAGGCCTAGTCGACCTAGTGGCTTACGAGCACCTGTCCGCCAATTGCTTTGTGGAACTAAGACAACATCTCCTGGACAGCAAGCTTGCCAACCCACGGAAACTGGCTGTGGAAGCCGATCGATGGGTGGCCACCCGAGTCCAGAATGGGGCCTGGGGGAGACCCCCCACGGAACGCCCAAGGATCTTCCCGCCAGCGAGGGGGGGGTTGGGGGGTGGGGGGAGGTCGGGGCAAGCAGCAAGGTTCCCAGTCAGGGCCCCAGCGTAGTCCCCCCAGAAACCAGACCCCACACTCTCCTCCCGTGACGAGAGCCGCCCCAAGTGCAGGACCCCCGGGGCTCCGCCCCAGCTCCACGTGCTTCAAGTGTCAGCAACCCGGGCACTATGCCGGTGACCCCCGATGTGCCATGACACCGAAATCCACTCCCGCTGGCCCCTCCACTAGACAGATATCATCAGTGGCCTTAGAAGAGGAAGAGATAGAAGAACAGGGGGAGGTGGAGCCCGCAGCCATGGTCTTAGCCTCCCTGGGGAATAGCGAGATGATCCCAGGAGATTACCTGCCCGACAACACAGAAAAGTACCGCCAAACAGTGAAGGTTAACGGGCGCAGCATAGGAGCCCTTCGAGACACAGGAGCCAGCATCATGTCTGTTAGGTACACGCTAGTTCCTGAGTCCATGATCATCCCCCACACCTCCTGTAGGGTGATAGCAGCCGATAATTCCGTCCGCACTTGCAGGATAGCACAGGTCCCGTTTGAGTGGGAGGGAGTTTCGGGCGATCTGCGGGTAGCGGTCCGCACGGACATGCCTGTAGATTGCCTCCTGGGGAATGACTTAGAGAGTTCCCCGTGGAAAGAGGTAGAGAGGAGGACCCATTTAGCAATTCTAGGACTGCCCCAATGGGCCTGTGTGAGCACCCGAGCCTTGACCGCCAGAATGTCCAACCCCGGGAACGAAGAGCCAGAGTTCCCCAGTTCAGCCCCTGATGTCCCCGAGGGTGGCGAGCACCCTACGGTCCTCGACCAGCCCCCCATCGAAGAAAACGCATCAGACGAAGGTCTCCTCAGACCCGCTGTCGAACCAGTCCCGACCCTAGCCGATCTCCCCGAGTTGGCCCAGTGGCGCCAAGAGGGAGGACCGTCCCGAGAGGAGTTCTGCCAAGAGCAGACCTCCGGCCCTGCCCTGGAGGGGCTCCGGCGACAGGCCGCAGCCCAGGCCGCTGGAGACCAGGCCGGCTCCCATTACCTTTACTGGGAAAACGGCCTACTGTACAGTGAACAGAAGACCGCTGAACTAGGGTCAGCCCGCGTGCTGGTGGTACCCCTACGTTTCCGCGGACTCCTCCTCAACCTGGCCCACGATGTGCCCCTGGCGGGACATCTGGGCCAAGAAAAGACCTTCCAACGACTAGTGACCCATTTCTACTGGCCCCACATGCGGGCCGATGTGGAACACCACTGTAAGTCCTGCCCCACGTGTCAGGCTAGCGGCAAAAGCGGAGGCAAGCGTAAGGCTCCCCTCCAGCCCTTAGCCGTTGTCAGTACCCCCTTTGAAAGGGTGGGAATCGACATCGTCGGACCCCTGGACCCCCGGACCTCCTTAGGCCACCGGTTCATTCTGGTTCTGGTCGATCACGCCACCCGATACACCGAAGCCATCCCCCTCCGGACCGTGACGGCCCCGGTCGTGGGCCGGGCCCTCATGGGGATCTTCTCCCGGGTGTGATTCCCCCGGGAAGTGGTAAGCGACCGAGGCACCAACTTTATCTCCCGGTACATGAAGCCCCTCTGGCAACAGTGTGGGGTGTCATACCGGTTCACCACCCCCTACCATCCCCAGGGTAACGGCCTGGTTGAGCGGTTCAACCGCACCCTGAAAGGGATGATCATGGGTCTCGAGGAGCCCTTGCGACGCAAGTGGGACGTCCTCCTACCCTGCCTCCTGTTCGCCTACCGAGAGGTACCCCAGAAATCCTTGGGGTTCAGCCCTTTCGAGCTGCTCTAGGGGCACCCCGTCCGGGGTCCCCTCAGCTTGGTCAAGGAAGGCTGGGAGACAGCCCCCCCGAGCACACCCCCCGCGACGTGTTCTCCTACGTCCTGGCCCTCGGAAACCAGACGCGGAAGTTTTGCGAACTGGCCGAGGCCAACCTGGAGGCCAGCCAAGAGGAGATGAAACGCTGGTACGACCAGAATGCCACTCTGGTCGAGTTTCAACCAGGCCAACAGGTTTGGGTCATGTCCCCAGTGGAACCTTGTGCCTTGCAGGACAAGTGGACTGGACGCTTTAAGGTGATAGAGCGCAAGAGCCAGGTCACCTACCTCGTTGATACAAAATCAGCCAGGAACGCCCTGAAAGTGTTACACGTAAACCGTCTCAAACCCCATTTTGTGCAGTCTGAGTTGGGGTTACTCCTTGCCACCGACGACGGAGAGGAAGAGGAAACGGACCTCTACCCGACCTCCTGTGTGCAAAGGATCAAGATGGCTCCGTAGAAGGAGTGAGCCTCTCCTCCTCCCTCACCCCCTCGCAGCGTGAAGAATGTCGCCACTTGCTGGGACAATTCTCAGACCTCTTCTCCCTCACCCCCGGCATCACCAGCTGGTGCGTCCACGACGTGGACACCGGGGACAGCCCTCCGGTACGGCACAGAGCCTACCGAGTCTCGGACCGAGTCCGAGCCTGCATCAAGGCTGAGGTCGACAAAATGTTGGACCTAGGAGTGGTGGAAGCCTCCGACAGCCCATGGGCTAGCCCCGTGGTCCTGGTTCCGAAGGCGGCCGCCCCCGGCACCGTTCCTGAGCTGAGGTTCTGCGTAGACTACCGCGGACTCAACGCAGTCACCCGAACTGACGCACACCCCATCCCCAGAGCAGACGAACTGATTGACCGCCTAGGGTCGGCTCAGTACCTCAGTACCTTCGATCTCACCAGTGGCTACTGGCAGATCGGTCTCACGGAGAGGGCCCAAGAAAGGTCTGCTTTCTCCACTTCGGATGGCCATTTCCACTTCCGAGTCATGCTCTTCGGCATGAAAAACGCTCCCGCCACCTTCCAGCGACTGGTCAATCAGGTCCTGGCCGGGTTGGAAGGTTTCAGCGCAG
Source organism: Lissotriton vulgaris (assembly GCF_964263255.1). Taxonomy (NCBI): domain Eukaryota; kingdom Metazoa; phylum Chordata; class Amphibia; order Caudata; family Salamandridae; genus Lissotriton; species Lissotriton vulgaris. The sequence continues at coordinate 979,641,321 of NC_141697.1, forward strand.
CGTATCTCGACGACATTGCGGTGTTCAGTGCTCACTGGCCCGAGCACCTGCACCACCTCTGGGAGGTGTTGGACGCTCTGCGTCGAGCCGGACTCACCATTAAAGCTAGTAAGTGCCAAATTGGACAAAGCTCCGTGGTATACCTAGGACACCAGGTCGGAAGCGGCCTCGTAGCCCCACTCCAACCCAAGATAGACGCAATCACTGCCTGGGAGACCCCCACGACCCAGACCGAGGTGCGGCCTTCCTAGGGCTCACAGGGTACTACCGTAGATTCATCAAGGGGTAAGGGAGTATTGTAGGCCCCCTCACAGAGTTGACAGCCAAGGCCAACCCCAAGAAGGTTATTTGGACCCCCGCCGGTCAGAAGGCCTTTGAGGAATTGAAACAGGCCATGTGCACCGCTCCAGTACTACAGGCCCCTGACTACTCCAGAGAGTTCGTGGTCCAGACCGACGCCTCCGAACATGGCATCAGAGCCGTGCTCTCCCAAGTGGACGACCAGGGGATTGATCATCCGGTAGCCTTTATCAGCCGGAGGCTACTACCCCGGGAGCAGAGATGGAGCACCATCGAACGAGAGGCCTTCGCAGTAGTCTGGGCCTTGAAGAAACTGAGGCCCTACCTGTTCGGTACCCACTTCCAGGTCCAGACTGACCACCGTCTTCTCCGGTGGTTCATGCAGATGAGAGGAGAGAACCCTAAACTGCTATGCTGGTCCATCTCCCTCCAAGGGATGGATTTTACTGTGGAACACAGGCCCGGTGCCGACAACTCCAACGCTGACGGCCTGTCCCGCTTCTTCCGCCTCAGCGAAGAGAACTCCCAAGAGGATGGGTAGTTCTCCTAGTCTTTCAGCTGGAGGGGACGCATGTTGGACCCGGCCTCGTGGCGTGGTCCTCGCTGATCTCCGCAGCCCCAGAATTACGGGTGGAACCGATTTCCTTCCACCCAGAACTGTACATGACACTCCTACCCCGGACCTGAGACGATCCCCAGACCGCGTGCCTGCACCCGTGCACGTGACCATCAGACTCCATGTTTGGCCACCCTGGCCGGCCGGTCGCCTTCTTTCCTTTCGGCAGCCCTAGCCTCTCCTTGCTACAGCTAAGCGTGCGCATCCGGCGCGCCCAGATCCGCCCGGGGGGTGAACGACTCCCCAAGTACCAGAAACCAAGACTTCCATCACACCTCCGGCCCCCTTCCGAGGAACTGGTTCCCCTCACACCTCTGAACTATCCCTGGGGGCTGGTTTCGATTGCACCTTGGGCCTCCTAGTGAGCTGGCTCCAGGCCCTGATGGGCGTCTGGGATTCCCTGGACGCATGGTCCAAAGCATCAAAGAACCAACCGCCCAGACAATCAGGCGCCTGGCCCTCGGACCTCCGGCCCCCTGCCTCTGAGGGTCCGGACATCAAAGAGCTCCAGTACTATAAGACAGCCTGCCTTCCAATCTAGCCGGCAGTTGTATCTTGGACAAGAAAGCCCTGCTGATCTGATCGCGGCTAACCTGGAGGAGAACAGACTCTGACCCACTGAGCCCTGCTGACGTCGTCGCGGCTCATCCTCGAATCTACGGAACTGAACCATTGGAGCCCTGCTGACGCTGTCGCGGCTCCCTCTCGAAGCGCAAGACCTGAACCATCGGAGCCCTGCTGTCGCGGCTCCCTCTCGAGAGCAAGACCTGAACCATCGGAGCCCTGCTGACGCTGTCGCGGCTCCACCTGCCTACGAGTACGACGGAGTACTCCTGACCAAGCCCTGCTGACCTCATCGCGGCTTGACGAACTCTCTGGTCCGGCTGGACCATCGACGCTACTTTCACAATCATCTTGAACCAGAAGTGAGTAGGACAGCAAGTCCCATCGCCAGCCCCCGTACCCCCCAGTTCGAGGATTGAGAACTGTGCGCAGGGTGCGTGGCGTGCCAGCTGGCCTCCTAAGACTGTCCCGCTTCCCCGATCCCTCGTTACGAGACTTTCGCGATCCCTCGATCGCTGTGTATTGCTCCCTACTTTTAATCTTGATAAAGTCTTTTCTGATAAAGAATCACAGTGTGGTGTCCGTTCATAAGTGTGGTGTGTCGACAGTGTGTACGATCAGTCCTCCCCGGCGGGGACTCCACCTCGATAAGACTCGGCGGTAATTGTGGGAGAGGAGGTTCCAGGTGGTTAGGAGAGTCCTCTTGACCCCTGGGGTCACCGCCTTCCAACAATTGGATTCGCGTTGGCACTTGGCAGTAAGGAAGTCAACCACCTTCCTTCTCTTTTCTGCTCATCACTCCCAGGATCCCACCAGAAGAGGAGAGATAAAGGGCAGAAGGCCAGCAGCATCTCAATGTATTTTTCTGCATCGTGCCACGCCTCACAACACATTATTGTTACTAGCCACCTCTGCCGTAGGTACGGACAGATTACCTTTAACTGTGCCAACCAGTCGCCCCTGCCGAAGGTGCTGACAGATCACTTTTAACTGCGCCCAAGTCAAGTCCTTGCTGTGCCAGTGACAGAAAGAACAATAGGACATTCAGCAATTTGGTGCCACACCAAGCTACAAACTTGTTCCAGCATCCGGCGTAACATTGCAGAAGGATGCTTGGCAGCTAAGATGACATCCTGATGTTCGCATACCAGAAAGATTGCAGTCAATTGCCGCTACAACAACCTCAATGCATGGCAGTGCCGATTGTGCAGGTTCGTCCACAGGACCCTACCCTGCTACTGCTACAAGCAATCCTCCCGGAGCAGAAGCCTAATTGCAGGATAAATGTGAATGCCCTGAAGTTCTGGGTACCACACTCTCCTTGCCCAATCCAAAGCCAATAGGATGATTTGGGACCGGTTGTTCTTGATCTTTTTCATAACTCGGGCAAGAGAGATAGTGGCATGAAGGCATAATGGAGGGCCATGCTTTTGCTATGTGTCTCCTTAAGACCGACATTTTGGAAAATGTTGACACTGTGCTCGCTGAAGTGGTGAAACACCCTAACCAGGGTTCTCCCCATTGCTGGAAAGTGCCTTGTGCCACCTCATGGTGTGACCGCCACTCGTTCTCCACCAAGCTTCGGAAGCCAAGTTTGTCTGCCCAGGTGTTTAAAGATCCTGGGAGGTGGGTCACAACCAGGGAAATGCCCTGGATCTCGAACCAGCTCCAGAGGCGAAGAGCCTTCTAGCACAGTTACCAGGACTCACACTGCGCGGACTGTTACAGTACAACATGGAAATGGTGTCCGTAGGCACCTGAACAAGCATCCTTTGATGGGCACGAAAGGAAAGCTTTCAATGCCAGGCGAACGGCCCACAACTCAAAAGGTTGATGTGGAGGCGTGTCTATAACACTGCAGGTCTCAGGCAGTCTCCTCCGAAACCAGCATGGAATCCAATAGCACTGAGTCCAATGGGACATCAGGTTTCACTGCAGATCCCACATATGCCACCTAGCATAGTCAATGGGCTTGATGCAGGATGCAAGAGAGCCAGAAGCCTCACAGGTATTATTACTGAGATCCAGGACAGAGGCTGAAACTTCGGGATCATAGCCCGAATTACCTGGAATCTTCGTGATGGAGGAAGGCCCAAAACTAGTATCCAGGATTGCTTCAATGAAAGGGAATCGCTTTGGGTCATGTGTTACTTCGGCACGTTGATTATGAACCCCAACGACTGACTTTGACAAGCCCACATTCAACTTGCAGCCATCTAGGTAGGGAATAACTTGTATCCCTGATCTCAAAAGGTGTACTGCAACCAACACTATCACTTACGTAAACATCTGTGAACACTGCCAAGGCCAAAAGGGAGCACAGCAAGTTGAAAATTCTCCTGGCCAACCTGGAACTGCAAGTAGTGTTTGTGGGACTGCAGGATGGGTACTTGAAAGTAAGCCTCCTATGGGCCAAGCCACCATCCAGGCACCTGGATCTATGGCAGAAAAACTTGGGCAAGGCATAAGCATCTTAAAAAAAAGGCATTCAGAGGGCAAAGATCCAAAATGGCACGATGGCCTTTGAACTTCTTCAGCAGGAGCGAATAACAGCCAGTCCCTATTTCCTGGGATGGAACCCTCTGTATAGCTCATTGGGCCAAAACAGCCTGCATTTTTTGGAGCAAGATAAGACAAGTGCTCCTCTGAGAGATATTTGGATGGGAGGTGCAGCAGGTCGAAAAGCATTCGCAGGACATGGCCTTGTTGTACGATGTGGAGCACCCACTAGTTAGATGTTATATTCTGCCACCACTAGAGGGAGGAAGTATCTGATTTGGTCTCCCAAAGGATGGCCATGTGCCACTAAGGACAAACTAAAGCTATTGGAGGTGGATGCAGAAGGGCAAGTGACTGGCAATTTTGCTGCCATTGAATTTTCTTTGGCTGCCTGCAGGGGACATTACTGCTGTCCCTTAGAAAGTCTTGGTTCCTGGGCGAAGGCTGGCAGGTCTCCCAGGTTTTGGGGACTCAGCAGCTGCACAAGTCGACTTTTGGTGCAATAGGAAAAGTTCGCAGGCAGGCTGGCAGGGTTGGCAATAAGTTAGTTGCTTGGTCTTCTGTTCTTGTTGTGTTACTCTTCTTGCCTGTCTTCTTCCTCCAAGTCGTCAGGATCTGGTCTCATGGTGCCAGGGGATTCCCATAATACTCGATTTAGGGGTGTTAGGGGAGTGTAGGGTAGTAGCCAATGGGCTACTTACCATTGGTGTCACTACGCCCCCTATATGACTACTTCCTGTTGGAAGTGGGCATAACCCTGTCCCATAATTTTTAAGTATCCCATCACAAATATGGCTACTTCTGAAAAATCGTGTCCATCTCAGTTTAGCCCACCTTAGGGGTGGTACTAGCCTGGGCGTGGCACGACTACCCGACTAGCTAATTTTCCCACCTGTCCATGTGGCAAACGGGCTCTGGACAATGATGTTGGATTCCCATTTCAAAGGTGGCAGCTCTGTGAAGCCTGCTGGCTTAGGAAGGCTAACCAGCAGGTCAAAAAATATGATGTTATGATGTCCTGCATACCGTTACTGAGCAGGTATTTACTTCGAAGTTTTTACTTTGCAAATACCATTACTATGCATGATTCTAGTGTGGATGCTTTTACTTCGCAAATATGTACAAATTCATTAAAAATGCTTTTACTTCGCAGTTAATTATTATGCATACCATTGCAACGCATTATTGGTACTTTAAAACAAAAAATTATTGTAATAGTAACCTATCCCCTAGCACACACCCTGAACACTAAAAATACCCCCTAAACCCCCAAACCCCATCTCACCCTGACTGCTAAAAATATCCCAGCACCCCAAAACCTAAAATGCACCCACAACCCCAAATATACTTCTACACCCCTACACCCTAACCCACCCTGACCCCTAAAAATACCCCCTGTACCCCAAATGCACCCTGAACCCTAAAATGACCCCCTACACCCCTACACCCCAACACACACTGACCCCTAAAATTACCCCAGAAACCCAAAACCTAAACACACCCAGAACCCCAAAAATACCCCAGCACCCCAAAACCTTAAACGCACCCTGACCATTAAAAATACCCACTAAACCCTAAAACTGTGTCCCACCCTGACCCCGAAAAATATCCCAGCTCCCCAAAACCCTAACACCCTGACCCATAAAAATACCCCTGTACCCCAAAACCTAAACGCACCCTGAACCCTAAAATTACCCCCAAAACCCTAACCAACCCTGACCCCTAAAATTACCCCAGCAGCCCAAAACCTAAACTCACCCTGAACCCCAAAAATAACCCAGCACCCCAAACCCACCCTGACCTCTATAACTACCCCAGTACCCAAAAACCTAACAGCACCCTGAACCCTAAAATTACCCAATACACCCCAAAACCCTAACCCACCCTGACTCCTAAAGTTACCCCAGCACCCCAAAACCTAAACGCAACTTAATTTGCACAGTAACTCCATTATGCAAAGTAAGTGCATGCTAAGTAATGGAACATGCGTAGTAGGAACATGCGTAGTAAATGCATGCTAAGTAAATGCATGCTAAGTAATGGCATTTGTGAACTAAAATATGCGCAGTAATGGTAATACGAAGTAATGACCGCGTACTAAAGGTAGAATACCGCAGGTCATCCTAAGGGAGGGGGTATTACACCTTCTTCACCGACAGGCTTTTCTTCTGGGTTTCCTGAGAGCAGAGACTCTCACCATAGGAGGTCAGATCAGTGTCTCAGGAGGAAGGCTGGCAGAAACCAGTCAGGGAACACACCAGAGGTTGATAGGTTTTCAGGGGGCACCTCTAAGGTTCCATCTGGGTGCATGCATTGGTAAATCCATCACTGGAATTTGTGTGGGTTTACCAATACCATCATGTACCTGGGGAACTCGTTTTCACCAGTGTCCAGCACGTTTTAAAATGGCTTCGCTGGTCACTAGTGCTAGCTGTAATAGGACTGACCGGCACAGGAGCATATCTGCTCATGCAGGTAAGCCCCTACAAGTAATATTCAGCACCCTGCATAGGTTTGTCAAGCCTGCTGTAGGGGTGACTTACAAATAATGTATGTGGTGTTAGGGGACTTGGCACCCAGGGATGGGTGCCATGAATTTTTCATGTTTGTTTGCTCAAAGACACAGCCAAAAATGGCAGCCTTGCATGTGCTTGGCGAGGAGTCCCTTAGGGTGGGACAATTTGTGCTGCTGCTCTTAGGGACCCACTTTAGTACCACTTACTAGGGAATTACAGATGGTGCTAAAAGTTTTGCAAATTGGGGGAACAATTGAACATTTTCAGGGAAAAAGCACTGGTACTTGTGACTTGGTTAGCAGAAACCAAGTACACTTCAGTCAAAGTTGCATCAAATTCAAGGCAAAACGTGTGGGGGGTACTGCAACAAGAAACCATCTCCCTACATGGAACCAGCTGAGAATTAAAGAGGAAGACAGAGACTGAGTCATTCTTTGGTGACTGTGGTGTCAAGTGCTGATGTTTATGTCACAGGGGCAGGCCTGATTCCGGTGCCAGATCATTAGTGGGTTTTGGTGTCGCCGCAGGTCCCAAGGCAGGTTCTGGAGGCACAACACGGTAGGCACAGCAGACCCATTGCTTCGTAGAAGGTCTCAATCTGTTACGACATTGCTAACGGACCTAGAAACCTGGGATGCATGGGGTCAGTTGAGACCCTACCACTTATATGTGGAACTCAGTTGATGGAGAGCTGCATGACATCATCTACCGGTGGCACAGGATCAATGCTGTTAAAATCTTTTGAAATGAGTCTGGCGTCTGGGGATAGTCTAAAGGTGAATTTGCTGCTAGACATATCCACTAGAGGTTACTTGTTGTAATGCTGTATGCAAAAAGGCTGTCATCAACTTGTAAATCAGTAACTGTAGGGGATACTCTAGTTTTTTGGCTCCTAAATTGTGGAACACTATGCCTTTAGATTTGAGACAGGAAGGGTCTCAACCAGCCTTTCGTAAGCAACTTAAGACCTGTTTTTTAGGCAAATAAAGGGCCTGATGAGCGCTTGATTTAAGTGTCAGAAGAATGTATTCATAGTGCGGGGACACTCCGGATGGAATAAATAGTTGCTTTACCAATCACATTACTATTATTTTTATTATAAACCTCAAAGTAAAATCCACGCAATTATATTGGCAGAGTCAGGGTAAACATGGACACTCTTTTACATATGCTTTTCAAAATTCAGTAGAAAATTTACAAATTACAAAGAATTAGAAAATAAAAAAACGTTGTCAACTGTGGTGAAGAAATCTACTTTGGTGCCAAAATCGAAACCACATTTTATAATGATTTTGCCCACCTCCCTTGCTACTTTGGTTAAGAGTAAAAATTGCCTAACGAAGGTTCTTCACTCCCACATCCCCTGAATGCAAATGAGATTATACTCTGCTACAAGTTAATTCAAAATTTTTTTTTTAAACATGCACCTTTCAAACAAGGGAGAAAAGATAAAATCTACAATCTTTTTACTTTGCAAAATCATTAAAGTAATACATCTCACGAGAATTGTAAATGTTTGGATTAGAAAGTGAGCAAGACACAAAATTACACCAGTAGTAATTTACAAAGTTTTCTTAGTATGGTGTTGGTTAAAAAACAGAATGCAATTATTAACAATGAAGATACATAAATAGATCTATATGTCATATGTAATACAATGAGGTGTACTCAGTATAAGATGTGCAACAAAGCAAGTTTTTTTTGTTTTAACATGTATCATCAATAGACTAATATATACTCACGAGGAGTTAGATAACACACACTCGCTGACCCAATCAAAGATTAAATTATAATTCATGGTGACGACAGGCAGAGAGGGAAACCAGTTAACAGTTTTTGTTGATGATCTGTCTTACTTTTTACATTGAGAGACCGAAATATATAACTTACATCAACTGCAACTATATTTCAAGTTTAAACTGAGTACAATGGTTTAAGACATGGACTCTGAAACACTGTACACCTCATCAAACTACATAAATCATTTTGACTTTGAAGTATGTTCATTGCCAATAGTAGTTGGATTATTTTGTTGACGAATTATCACACCAAGAATACTTTGTAAATGACTCCTTCATGAGTCAATGTATGCCTTGCTCTACATTTACGTAGGCTCCTGTGGGATAATTAGGTTGCCCTGTTCACAATTGAATTAGAAAGTGAAGCAAAATTAATTTCATGAATATGAATACTATGCGGAAAATCAAAGGAAACATTTGCAACCACTATTCTTTACTTCTCCTTTGCTATCAAGGTGGTGTTCGTGTTTACTATTTTGAGGCCACTGTCAACACCCGTGATGCCACTTGGTGGCTTTTCAGACTACTAGAGGAGGGTACTTTATGGCCCGTGGATTGAGAAATGGACAGAAGCAGACCTCTTCACGATTGGGGACTATTATGCTTATGGGGAGCTGAGTGGTTTTGTGAATTTGATGGAAGAGGATGGTTGGCCAAGGTCACAGTTTCTAATCTGAGGCGCACACTCAAGCCCGATATGTGCCAGGCAGGGGTGGTTGGTGCAGGGCTGGCTGAGACCTTACTCACACGGAGGTGGACAGAAGTTGATCTCCTGATTATATAAAACTATGTGCTTCCTATCACCACGGGCTCCATTGACAGGGTAAAAGAAACATGGAAAGGGGGCAAATGGGAGGGAGATGACAGATAGGGAATGGATTGAGACCCTCCAATACCTGCATCAAGTGCTTTGGAATTCTAGATTCAGATATACCGGACTCAAGTTCCTCCACTCTACATACCCGATACCACACACACACTAAACAATCGCAGAAACCGGTGTTAATGCCTACCCTAGGTGCCTGCTGGTAGATGCAGACTTCATGCACATGGTCTGAGAATGTCCAACGATAGCAGACTTCTGGAGCCAAGTGGTAGAGGACCTAGAGCGTTCACCAAATTGTAAACATCTTGGGGAGCTAGGGGCATGTATGTTACGGCTATAGCCCAAGTTGCGTGCATGGAAAACGGGCTACAGATTTATAGATCTGAGATTAGTCATTGCCCAAAGAGAAATAGCAGTGCTTTGGAGATCGCCAAGAGGGCCTCTCGCATAGCAGGTGGAAGGCAGTTTTCGAACAATGAGTCCTAGCCAAGGAAACAACACTGAGGACAGGGGCTATGAACAGAAGACCAATGGCGTATGAATGGGCTACACTGCTTGCAGCTTTCACGAGCAGGGGGAAGGAAACACTGGGACACTCTTGCCAGCTTACGCTGCCCGATGGAGAGGTAATGTCACCGAGAAGCTGCTCAATAACACATACCCATGCCATAAACATCTCCTCACACTAGACATGAGAGGCTGACCTATGGTTGGAACATCGTTACTAAGTATTGGCTGGGTAGAGGGTGAATTCTAGTTGGTTTTTTTTATCTGTTGAATTTCCAATTTTTACAATGAAAAATACTAACAAAGAGGCTTTGTAATGCTTATTGCAAATGCAGATTTTAGCGATGTTGCCAGTACTTTGTTTAATGTCAGTAATGCCAGCTAAAGGCCCCGCTGGGCAGCAGCCATATTGCAATGCTGTTTCTTGATAGAATAGATTAAAAATCAATAAAACCAGTCATTAAAAAAAGGTGGTGTTCACAATTTGAGGATTTAACATTGTGTTAGAGAAAAAAGGATATTGATTCTAAATATGAAGAGGTGGTTTGAGAAAATGAGTGTGCTAAATGCGCTGCATAAGATCTTGAGGGCCACAACACCCTGACAAACTAAGATTACTCCAGATGAGAACCGATCTCACAGTGCTTTTATGAACAAATTTGTAGAAACATTTCAATAGAGATTTAGGCTTAGGACTTCCATTCCTGAATGTTTTCTCGCACAACCCACCTATTAATATGTCACCTATCAATTGTGAATCAAAGGACATCATTGTCTTGCACTTTTCCAGAGTTGTCGAAGTACACTGAATTAATACATCTGGATTCATATAGCACGCAGCTACTCCTAGGAATGTCTCGGCTCTCCGCTGACGTGAACAGCCATGTTTTCAATCTTTTTCTGACAATGGAAATTGATCCACAAAGCGGAGCTCAACGGGGAGCTTATTCCATGCGGATTGACCCAGATACGAAAAGGCCCTCCTGTCCTGCTCTGGAGTGGCGAATCTTAGGAATCCTAGCCCGTAGGCTGTTAGCAGATCACAGATTCTTGGTGGGAAGGTAGAAGCTAATTCTGGCTCTTAGGTAACCTGCCTGTGTAGTGAAGCTGTTTGTGGACTAAGACTAGCACTTTAAACAAGATCCTTTTCCTCACTAGGAGCCAGTGGAGGCCGGGGAGATGGGGGGACAAGGACACATGTTCTCAGAGGAAGATTGGGAAGAATGCGGGCTGCCGTGGTCTGGACCAACTGGTTTATTGATCAGGTATTTGGGTAGTCCCTGATATGCATAGTCCAGCCTCTATGTGAAGAGTGCTTGACAATGGATTTTCTGGCAGGAAATGAGAGGATGTGCAGGAACTTTTTTACAAATGTCAAATTTGAAACAGAGTCTTGACTACTCCCCCACAGAGTCTGGTGGGGGTTCGGCCACAAGTTCTGTGATGTTGCTGGTGAATTTTGACCAAAGAACAGGATCTCGGTTGTCTGAGTTACACTCTAAAGGATTGATGGTCATCCAGTGAAAAACAGCAGCTAGACAAGATTTAATAGATTCACCTGCAATCTCATACTGTTATATCATTGTTAAGAAATGTGAATCAACAGCATTTTAAAAAAGATGAAGGGAGTCTAAAATCTGTAGTAAGGGTTACAGAAGTAGATTATTATGCTGGTCTTTTTTTCCATTTGGCTTTGGATGTTTTAATTGCACTTCATTTGGCCTGCATAGTTTTGAGGGCTTGGGACTCATTGCTGACTTTTCTTGACAATGAGAAATATCCTGGGACTCCACACCTATTGCTTTCTTTAAGGATGATGGATGTAAAGGTTTGGCTGAAATATACACTGATGTGCCCTCTTTGGTACGAGATTAATTATTTGTAGTATGCCCTACATACGGTTCTTTATAATTCTGGTCAAAGAAAAACAGTAAACAAAACTATATCTTGGCTGTTCTGATCTTTTTTCTTAATCAACAGGCTATAAGGCACAAATTCAATAGAGTTCGGGACTGGAGAACTTTAGGCTGGACAGAGGAACGACTCCTATGAGTAAGAGAAGAGACAGCAGCAGGTTTATCAAATGAGGGCATATTTGAATTAATGGTTTTCAACACAGCTGAAATTTCCCTTAATAGAGACGGGTGAAAATGTGTAATTATGTTCCCTAAAATTGGAGCCTCTAAAATTCTACAGAGAATATTCTGTATTAAAAGCAGAATACACAATATAGAAGAGATGGGGGCAGATGAATTGAAGGAAGATGATGAAGTCAGTAAGAGGGTATTCCTAATTATATTACATAATGGTATCTAAAAGAGGTTTATTAGTTATATTAGATGACTAAAGCATCGATTATGGGATAGCATCGGAAAGTAAGGGTCCCATGGGAAGGGATTTAAAATAACGTTTCAAGAATGGTTGGAAGAAAACTGAACACTCTAGCGGATAAAAAAAATCATTTTTTTCTTCGAGTGTGACATTAATGTTCTAGTGATTAGATTCTAGCTAATGGTTGGTCTGATGTCAGAGGAAAATGGGGCAGGGAGAAAATGAAATGCAGGGAGTAGCCCCTTTGAATGAATTGGAAGACCTATCTGTCTGATGTGATGGATCTTATCTGAGAAGGAAATGTAGTTTCCTGCCTCCTATCTGCCAAGTATGGGCCTGTAAAGGCAACTTAAAGCAGCTTGATAGCACTACAGCGGGGAGAAAGAGTTAGAAAAGCAGTGACCTTGCTGGTGCGAATGGCCTTGGCTGCTGCTGCAACCTCTACCTTAAAAGAACAGAATCTGTTTTTGTAGCACAAGTTTTGGGAGGGCAGATGTTGTCTATAATGTAGCACCATGGAATAACCTCCTGCAATTTTGATGAGGTTGCTTGTGGGGAGACAAGAGTTGTATGGAAAGCTTTGTAGCTTGACTGTCAATGGTTCATTTGAAGCGCATGTCCATCAAAGATGCTTAAACATCTACTTAAAGCCAGATTGACCTCATCCAAGTGGACCTTCTAAGCACTACACTGGTGCGATTAGCTTTGTCAGCACAGTCTGTACTGTAAAAATCCAGTAGGTAAGACATACGTTGCCACATCCTGACCACTGTTTGAGCCAGCAAGGCTCTGAGATCTTCCAGGACGACTGGCAAGATCTCTCTGGTCATGTCCCATAAAGCATAGAGGTATATGCCTAGAAAGCACACTGCATTCAAAGATCTTAAGGCTAAACTAGCAGAGAAGCATTGTGTAACTCCAGTCATATAGCCTGCCATTTGTAAAATCAGGGAGAAGTAGCTTGTCCAACACCTTATCATTATCATCATCAGTGTAAAGGGTAATATTCAGCAAACCCCTACAGAAATGCGTGGATACCACCAACTGGAGGTGGAAGGTGTGGCGAGGCAACTGATTTGGCAACAGAGACATTGCATATTAAACAGAAAGTCGCAGACACAGAGTCAGTACATGAGGCACACTCTCAATAAGGAAATCCGAGACCAATTTAGAGAAATAGCAGAATTTTATATTCATTTAGGTACAAAGATCTTAGAGCTCTGGTAAGTACTTTTCGAGTTAGCAGTTTTCAGAAGCTTTCAGATTTGGGTCATGGGCCAGAACACGGTAATGTTATCCTATGGGAGAATCATACACTGTGTTCTTCTGGACATAAGGTACACAGGGGTCATGGACCTTAGAACCACCAGCAGTTTCGGTTTACCTCTCCTGGCATGGTGGGTGCAGAGGTGCTGGGCGCATGGGTAGGCTTGAACGCTACAGCTGAAGTCAATAGGGAAACCTGTAACAAGAAAAAGGCTGCAAGTGGGTACTGGGGGGCAATTCCTGCAGAACCCGAAGGTGGCTCGGCTCTTGAGGGTCTCTGGAGCAAGGATGCACTGTCGGTAGGCTCAGACTCAGGCAGTGGGGCTCGAGTGCAGGGGAGTTTTGTCTGGAGGGTCGCTTTCGTTAGAAGCACTCACATTTTAGGTCGACCTGGAGATGGGGACACAACAGGACAACAGGGCCACTCTCGAAGATGGCCTCTCTAATGCAGATGTCCAACATTGGTAGGTCTATCTTGGCAATGCTGGCGTCCGGGCTGGACAGTGAACAAGCCTTGGCTACTGCAAGGGCTTCAGTACCACATGTATTAGTGCTAGAGGGCTTCTGGACGGTCTAGTGTTTTGAAACTCACTGGAGAGACAGGGATGGCATCAGGGAGCTTTAGGAACCTTCCCCTGGGCTGCGGCTGAATCGGTAAACCCGGTGGTCAGCAAATCGGTGGTACGGACTTTACGGTAGGTGCCTATAGGCAAGTGCCTTTTCCACCTCAAGGGCGATGCAGGCTGTTTGGCGAAGTGCTTGCAGCCCTCAAGTTTCTGGGAGGATGCAAAGCTGCAGGATGAGTCGGGTCTTTGAAATTTTCGAGCTAGGAGTAGGCAGGGTTTGGTGTCAAAGTGCACAGCTAGTCACAATTCTTGTGTCTTCGGCTCTTCCTTATTCTTTTTTCAGGCAGTCAAATTGGTCTTCCTGGTGTCAGAGGGTCACCTAAAATACTCAATTTAGGGGCGATAAGAGGAGTATAGGGCAGTAGCTACTGACCCCTGGGGACACTACATACCCTAGATGAACACTTCCTGTGGGGAGTGGGCATAACCCAGTCACTGATATCCTAATTTCACAACAACCAAGATGGTGAAATTCTTCTTTTTGTTTCCACTACGGGTAGCCCACCATAGGGGTGTGACTAGCCTGACAGTGTAACACACATCGTGACTACCTAATTTCCAGCCTATCCTGGTGCCAAATGGGCCTCAAGGAAGGGGGTGGCATTCTCCAGGTGTGGAGGAAGCCAGGGTCGCATTTCAAAGGAGGCAAAGGCTTGGAAGTCTCTGGCCTGGACATGCTAATCTCACTAACCAGCATGCTGGAGGAGGTGTTCACATCTTCCTCCAGAGCAGGCATCGTTTCTGACCTATGAGAGCATGGGCTTTCCCTGGCAGGGGTTAAGAAACACATATGAAGTGGCAGGCTGGAAAAGTCTGGTCAGCAAGCACACTAGAAGACTAGTAAAGTTTCAAGGGGCACCTTTAAGGTGCCCTCTGGGCACATGTTGCAATAAATCTAGCACTGACATCAGTATAGATTTTTTAAGACACGGTGTTTGATACCAAACACCAGTTTTTTCAGTGAAGCCATCATGTCGCTGGGTATCTTATGATGACCAGTGCCTTGCATGTCTTACTGTGGCTTCCCTGAGCATTTTGTAATACCTTGTAATAGACGTAGACATCACAGGGGCATATCTGCTCATGCAGATATGACCTCACATACACCATAATACACTCTGCTCTAGGGCTGACTTACATATAGGACATACAGCGCACTTCGGCATGGCAACGGGTGAGTGTGCTTTGTAATGTCTTTAGAATGGTGTGCACCATTTTATGCAGCTGCAATGGCAGTCTGCATGTAATCTGTGCGTGGGTCCCTTAGGGTGTTCATAAGATATGCTGAAGCCCTTAGAGACCCTATTTAGTACTTATGCTCTAGGAACCAGGGGTACCATTTACTAGGGATGTATAGGGGTGCTAAGTGCTTGCCAACTGGAATACAATTAAATTGTAACTTGTTTTAGGGAAAATAGTATCAAGGTCTCAGTGCGCTGCCAGAGTTGAAAACCAGCATCTAGTAACCATACATGGGGCAAAAAGGGGGGGGGGACAACTGCAACAAAATTCCAGTTTCCTACACCGGGGGGGGGGGGGTGGGCTGGCTTAATAGGAATCTAGCAGAAGACCCCTACTTGATAGAAGTGGACCAATTGATTGATACAACGTCTTTGATAGAGCCAGGATCCTGCTCCACTAGTTTTAAAACTATACTCGGGACACACTGTACCCCCTAAACAATTGTGCTGTATACCAGTAATGCAATACAACTTGCCAGACAACAAACACCCAATGTATGCACATGTCAGAACTTATAAAGTAAAACAGTGGTTCAGTCCACTTGGCATAGACTGTGAGAAGCCAGCATGACAACATGGGGAAGACTAAATTTGTGATTCCACGCCGATGAAGCATCAACAGACAGAAAGTACATGCCTTGGAACAGACCATTGTTCCTGTGACCCATTATAAAAGAGGAAACCCTTACTTATTTTGAGACACTTTTAACAGACACTATACAGTAGTGACAGAACACTTTGGTAAAACTAAAACAACGTCACTACAAAGGGAGTGCAAAAGCGGAGAGAATGCGGACACTACAACTCCATTTGAGTATACAAAAACGTGATGACTAGAATGCTTGAATTAATCGCAGCCACTGGTAATTACTCAGGGCCCATCGTTATTTTGCACAACAGATCACCTCAGTCTGGACACATTTATAAGCAAGTCAATCTTGACCTTGCTAAGAGAAACAGTCTAGCCCAAACTGCTAGGCTTGGTCCTTCTTGAACAGGAACACAAGTAACCCAACACCAGTTCTGCATTGATTTGGGCTCGTCATTTGCGTGTAGCTTCGTTCCAGTAGCAAAGTGAGCATGTCTGGGTATAACAGTGGCACTTATCTCATGGTTCCTGTGGCCTGATCTCCCGGAAGTCCGCAGCGCGTTTACCTCTTGCGCGCATGCGGAAACCAGCGCTCCTCTTCTGGAGGACTGGCGTGTTGCAGTCTAGCTTACGACCGGAACCCCCACTGTCCACAGCGCTTCCGGGGAAATCGCATAAACAGCGATTCCCCCGGTTCATCGCTTTAGATTAACGCGGATGCTCCTTGTCTCCTGCCTGCATCCTCGCCCGGTCTTCTGCCACGCCGCGCTGGAGCGCTATCCTGCTCTTCTGCCATGCCGCGCTGGAGCTATGTTCTAGTCTCCTGACACGCTGCGCTGGAGCGCTGTTCCAGTGTCCCGAAACGCCGCGCTGAAGCGCTGTTTTTGAGTCTCAGACACGCCTCACTGGAGCGCTGTTTTTGGGTCTTTAGACGCCGCGCTGGAGCGCTCTTTGGGGTTTTTGAGACACGCCGCGCTGGAGTGCTTTTTCTTTTGCCTTAACGAACACCCCACTCTTGTGTCTCGTGTTGGGGTCTTCACTCTATGCGCAGGAGCGCATTAGTTCTTTCCTTTGTTCCTGCTTTCTATAAGGAGGTGAGACTAAACCTTCCTGACTGCACCTTAGCGCTTGGAAGTGAATGAAGTGAATTCCATTCATCGCGCTGGTACGTCAGACCTTTACTTTACCTAGATTCCCTGGAGCTGGTACTGTCATCCTTGTGGAGCCTTTGCGTAGTTCCTGAACTCTGTGCGGGAACACTACCTCTTCTCCAAGTGGTCTCTGCCGTTGCTTCCGCGCCTGATCCTACCCTCCGCAAAGTAAGCGCTATACCAAATGTGCGTAAGAGGTAAACCTATATAGGGTATTGTCTGCGCCACACATAACAAGGTCTCCCTATTTCCCCTACAGCTGAGCTGGCGGTTCTTCTACAAACCAAGGGTGGTTCTCTGCTGGTCTCTTTGAACAGTCTCCCTTTCATCCTTGGCGTCCTTCCCCGGTCCCATCTCCATCCCGGATGGTGTAAACTCCGCAACAGGGGTAAGGTGGGTACTAGAGCGGTAGCTCATTTTGTCTCTGTGGGAACACTTCGCAAGCAACAGGTAAGCCTTGTGGGGTATCTGACAACTTAGCACTGAAGTATACAAAGATTTACATAGCCTTTGTCTAGAGGGGCGAAAAACAATTGACTGGAACACGGCCAGAGCAACTACAAGTGGGTGAGATTAATTTAATTTTTATAACTGAATATGTCCCCACTTTTAGGACTGTTTAAACCCCTGCAGGTTGCAAACTATATGATGAGAGGAGAGTATTCTTGAATAGTGAAACAACAGGGGACGAAATTGCAGATGCAATCTCAGGATTGCCCACCTATAAATTTCCAGGTCAAGAGGATTTGCCTTGGCATTCTACAAGACTTGCAAACCCCAAGTCACTGATATGCTGTATGGTACCTTTAATGAGGCAGATGAAATAGGGTCGTTGGGTCACATGTTCGACAGATCTGTGATCTTCTTAATTTCCAAGGCCCGCAATGATCCACTAGAATGTGCCAGTTATTGTCCCATATCCTTCAAAACATGGACATGAAGAATTTCGGCAAAAATTCTTACCAACATATTGAAAAAGGTCTTCCTATCCCTTATTCACAATTGACACAATTGGTTTGTACCTTGGTGCTCTTCCAGAAATCACCTCAGAACCCTACTTTATCTTTTGTGTGAATCAAAACACAAACCCCACGGGATGATTGCACTCTACCTTGATGCCAAAAAGGGCTTTGATAGGGATGAGTGGAAATAGATAGGTTACTTACCTTCGGTAACGCCTTATCTGGTAGAGACTATATCTAGCCACATATTCCTTACCTTTGAATTTCCCCAGGCATCAGACTGGATCTGGAAGAATTTTTATGCGTAGTACCCCTGCGTGCTGGTAGGTGGCATTGTTCGGCTCCACACTGAGTCGTCCACGTCAGAAGTGATGTCCACGGCACCTTTAGAGGTGCCACCTTACTGCGCTGACATCAGTTACTTTTCACACCAAAAGGGGGAGCCATGAAGAGCACTGACACTAGTGTGTCTAAACTAGAGCCATAGAAGGGATTAGCCTTGACACTAGAGATCTGTCCACAGAGCGGGGATAATGGGTAGGTCGGTAAGGAATCTGCAGCTAGATCTAACCCTACCAGATAAGGTGTTACCGAAGGTAAGTAACTTGTCCATCTGATAGGGACTTCTAGCCGAAGATTCCTTACCTATGAATACATACCCAAGCAATACCATCGCAGTGGAGGGTCTGTGGAAAAATGTAAACTAGGAAGTCCTGCAGGAACTAACGGGTGAAATGCCCATCCCTGCGGACCCGACTGTTCAGGCAGTAATGCTTGGTAAACGTGTGCAGGCAGGACCATGCTGCTAACTGGCAGATGTAAAGGACTGGGATTCCACATGCCTCCCGTGGAATGAGCCTGAAAGCCTTCATGAGGCTGCTTCTTGGTCAGTGCATAGCACATCTTGATACAGAGAACAACCCATCGACTGATGGTGCCTTTCTGCACTGCCCAACGTTGCTTAGTACCAACATACCCGAAGAAGAGTCGGTCGTCCACCCAGAACTCACGTGTTGGGTTAAGGTAGAAAGACAACACTCTTTTTGGTCCAGACGGTGGAGTCAATCTTCTTCCTTAAACGGATGTGGAGGAGCGTAGAAGGTGGTAAAGTGATAGATCGGCCCACGTGAAATGGTGTTATCACTTTCGGCAGGAAAGAGGGCGTAGTAGTGCAAAGCACTAGTATGTATGGAAAAACTGAAAAGAATGGAGACTTGGAAGAGAAAGCCTGCAGCTCACTCACCTTCTGGGCCAATGTAATTGCCACAAGAAAGGCTATTTTGATTGTGAGCAGTGTAGGGGACAAATGTGTAAAGCCTTGAAAGGAGCGCACATCACGAATGTGAGAACCAAGTAAAGGTTCCACTGAGGCACAATGAAAGGGGAAGGGAGAAACAAAGGTACAAGACCCTTCACAAACTGATTTACAATAGAGAACTTGAAAAGAGAGGGTTGGTCGGGCAAAAAGAGCAGAGAGATAGCCCTTGTAAGTGCCCAGAGCCCTGATGGGCAAGGGAAAGAACTAACAACAGTACCTCAGAAAGAGGGGCAGAAAGGGTATCAATTTGTTTGGCTGAACACCGTGCCACAAATTTTTTCCAACGGAAGGCGTGTATATAGTCTTGGTGGAGGGACACCTGGCTGAAAGAATAACGTTACAAACTTCGGGAGAAAGGTTGAAAGCTGTCAACTGCCATGCTCAATCTCCACTCAAGAAGGCGGACACTGTACAGGCTTGGGTGGAGGACCCTCCCCTGCTGCTGCAACAAAGATCCTCCTAAAGGGGCAGCATGATCAGAGCATCGATATTCATGTTCAGAAGCTTGGGATACCAGGCTCTCAGTACCCAGTCCAGATCCACAAGGAGGATTTGGAACTGGTTGTTACTGATGGAGATGCCTTTTGTAATCCGCTAGGCAGACAGCTGAGTCCGTCCTTCCTAAAGTTTAGGGAATCTGCCAGGTGTTGAACGACCAGGGATATGCCCTGCTGTTTCAGTCATGTCAAGGGAGGCAGGGCCTCTTGACATAGGGTCCACAACCCCGCCCTGCCCTATTTTTTGCAGTACCACATGGCAGTGGTGTTGTCTGTGAACACCTCTCCCATGTGGCCACCTCATCACAAGAGTGACACATCAGTAACTACGGTGAGATCTGGTTGGGGAAGGGAGGGGTGTCTGCCTCTGACCCAATAGCGGTTCATTAGCCACCACTGCAGGCCCTTTGCAGTTCCCTCAGATCTGGACCATGCCAGAGAGTTTCCTCGGATGCCTCGCCCACTGGAACTTCAGGTCCCACTGCAGAGCCCGCATATGCAGTCTGGCATGTGCCACCAGCAGGATTCAGAAGGCCAAGGGGCTAAGCAGCCTCAGAGTCTGTCTCACCAAAACTTAGGATAGGGGCTGAAACATTGTTATCATGGCCTGATTATCCTGGTCTTGCTGCTTGGGAGGATAAGCCCAAAACAGCACTGTGTCCAGAGCAGCTCCAATGAAAGGGAGCATGTGGATGGTAAACCCCAGTGAATGCAGGAGGTTCGCCGTAGTCTGAAGGTGGAGGACAATAGCCAGGGCGAGCTCACCTTCAGCAGACAGTCTGTGAGGTAGGTGAAGATCGGCACCCCTGATCTGCGCAGATGAGATGCGACCAGCGCTATCACCTTGGTGAAAACCCTTGCAGCGCTGGTAAGGCAGAAAAGAATCATGGTAAACTGAAAATGCTTGTGGCATACCGTAAACCACGGGTAGCGTCGAAGGGCAGGCAGGACAGGCATGCGAAAATAGGTTTCCTGAAAGTCCAACGCTATCATCCAGTCTCCTGGGTCCATGCCAGACAAGACTGGAGCCAATGTGAGCATTTCAAACACCTCTTGTTTGAGGAAGTAGTTGAGGACTCTGAGATCTAGGATAGGACGAAGACCCTTGTGCTTTTTCGGAGCCAGAAAGTAGTGTGAATACCACAGCCTACTTCTGCCACGGGAACCCCCTCTATGGCTCCCTTTGCCAAGAGCGCCATGACTTCCTCACAGAGCCAGGACAAGTGATCCTCTGTCAGCAGGTCATAAGATGGTGACATTGGAGGAAGGGGAGGGAGTAGCCTCTTTGGACGGTCTGCAAAACCCTCAGCTGCAGGGGGGTGGGGAGTGGAATTCGGTGGGTTTGTACCAGTCCGCTGGCTACCCTACCCACGAGGTAGGTAGCGCGCTGTTGTCTATGCAGAGGCTGGGAAGCTTGCGTGGCTTGTGGCTGCGATAGGGTTGACATGGTTGAAAGCTCTTTCCGTTGACATGAAAGGAGCGAAACTGGGGATGATGTAGGAAAGCCGAGAGGCCCAAGGACTTGGCCGAAGCCCGCGCGTTCTCAAAGCGCTCCAGCATCGAGTCTGCCTTGTCTCCGAAGAGACGGGTGCAATTAAAGTGCATGTCCATGAGGGAACCCTGGACATCCCGTGAAAATCCAGACGTTTTTAGCCAGGCGTGGCATCTGAGGGCGACTGTCAACGAAACCACTCTGCCCAGCTAGTCGGAAGTGTGCAATCCATAGCGTATACTGAACTTCGCTGCACTTCTCCCATCTGTGACCGCTTGGGAGAGAATAGCTCAGGCCTCCTCTGGGACCTGTGGTAGCACTTGAGCAACCGTTTCTCACAGCGTGTGGAAGTAACAGCCCAATAAGCATGAGGTGTTCCCTGACCGCAATGCAAGGCTGGCTGAAATGAACATTTTCTTCCCCAAGCTGTCCAGCCTCTTGGATCCGCTGTCGGGGGGTGCAGCTGAAAATGCGCCAGGGGAAGTGGAAGTTTGAACCACCATGTTCTCCGGGGTAGGGTGTTGGGTGAGAAAATTGGTGTCCCCTGGAGCAGTGGGGATGGCAGCGGGCAATCTTCCTATTCATATTAGCCCTGTGCTGAGTTCGGACCAGGTCCCCCAGAAGGACCTCAGTGAGGACTTCATTGAACAGGAGTAGGGGTTCAGAGATGGAGACACCCGGTTGCAGCACCACTGTCAAGAAGATGGTACTGGCTACCATTGAGGGCAACTGAAGGTGGAGGACCTCAGCTTCCATAGGCACCACCATTGAGTATGTAGATCCCCCTCCAAAGCTGCAGAGGGGGAGAAAGCATGCCTGTATCTGTATATGCATCCAGTCCGCTGGTATCACCAGTCCATATCGAGATCATAAGAATGGTATTCTATAGCGTCCAGCGACCCCTCCAATTCTTCCCTTAAGGCCTAGCCCCTCATAATAAGGTTTAGGCTCCGACCTAGGACACAGGGTTCCTGTCGGTGCCGAAAATGACGCCAATCGATGTGGCTCCGGCTCAGTGTTGGATTTGGGATCACAATGGGACTCGGGCCGGAGGCATCGGGGTCAGCACCAGAGAAGGTTGGAGTGGCAAGACTAGCGCTGGTCCAGACCCATGGGGGCCAGATGGGGTCCCCTCTGACCACAAAGCCAAACCAGAGGGGTCGGGTCCCTCAAATATGCGGCGCATAGCCTAATAACATTTTCATTTGAGAGGGGTTCTTCCGGTTCCCGGAAAACTAGGGAGGTGTTGAGTTGGCGAAAGTTCTGAGGAAGCAGGCCACTAACACGATCCCTGTTCGTTGCGGCATCCTACATTCGAGGTGACAAAGCGAGCTTCGACTTCTTGTGTTTTTTGTGACTCTTACCTGAGTGCCCTCCCGGATTATTTCGAGTGTGATAAAGAGGACTTTGGACTCCTGGAACGGTCCTGGCCTGGCTGCTAGCAGCTTTAGAGACCGCTCCCTCAGTCTACGGTGCCATGGCCTGGCAATCAGAGCACAACTTTAAGTCGTGGTTGCACTCCAGACACAAAAAACAAACAAGGTGTAGGTTCTTCATTGACATGGCATGGTGATAAGCGTCACAGGGTTTGAAACCGGTTTTCCTCATTGACATTAAGCATGGGCGGAAAATCCGTTCCGCTCGCGGATTTTCGGTAAATTCGCAATCCGCGAGATTGGCGAATTTCCCGCAAAATCCGCGAGCGGAACGGATTGGATCAAAAGTTCAAGCTGACTTTTTGTAACTATTTTAGAATGGCGCCGGCAAGCTGCCAGAGCCTCTAAAATAGTTACAGAAAGTCAGCTTCAACAGGAAGCACTTATAGATAAAGTAAAGCAGGTGCTAGAGTTAAATCTCAAAATCAGT
Organism: Lissotriton vulgaris; assembly: GCF_964263255.1. Classification (NCBI taxonomy): domain Eukaryota; kingdom Metazoa; phylum Chordata; class Amphibia; order Caudata; family Salamandridae; genus Lissotriton; species Lissotriton vulgaris. The sequence continues at coordinate 979,664,287 of NC_141697.1, forward strand.
TACACAATCATTAATCACCCCAAACTTGGGGTGATTAATGACTGTGTAACTTAATTTGACCTTCAACTGAAGCACCTGCTATACTTTATCTATTAGTGCTTCCTGTTGAAGCTGACTTATGGCTGAGGGCAGAAGGGCACAAAGTGGGACAGAGGGCATGAGTTAGGCAGAGGCAAGAAGGGCACAGAAAACAGTGGGGCAGAAGGCAAAAGGGCACAAACAAGAGTGGGGCAGAGGGCAGAAAGGCACAAACAAGTGGTACAGAGGGCATAAAAAACAAGAGGGTGGCAGTGATGAACCCGGCAAAAAAAAACCCGCGAACACGCAAAGCGCCCCGTGAATACGCAAAGTTTCCCGCGAACACGCAAAAATAAAAAATCCGCGAATTTTGCGGATTGCGAATTTACAAATCCGCAAAATTCGCCCATGCTTAATTGACATCCTCGACACACCAGGTGGAAAAATAGTCAAAGTTGACAAAATGTCACAAAAATCCTGTCAAAAATGGACAGAGGGGTAGCTTTTCTCTCAGATCAGTGCTGGCTGGCGTGAAAATGATTAACGCACATCGGCACGCCAAGATGGTGCCTACATAGATGACTCAGATGTCACTTCTAGTGCGAACAACGCAGCGCAGAGCCGACCGACACCACTTACAAGCGCACTGGGGTACTGCTCATAAACATTTTTCCTGATCCAGTCTGACGCCTGAGGAAATTCAAAGGTAAGGAATCTGCGGCTAGAGGTGTATCATCTTTATCTTTCAGATCACTGAGAGATTTGTTTTCGGACAAAGAATTCCTATCAAATATCTCACATTCTGCCCATATTAACTGTGGGCGATTTCTGTCTCATTTTATACATGTCATAAGGGGAACTAGGGATGGTTCCACCCTGCCCCCACTCTTATTCCTCCTAGCATTTAAACCTTTAGCATTGGCTGTTAGGCTGTCGTGTTCATATCTAGGACCCTAATTCTATATTCCCGATTTATGCCCTTGTGAGGTTATAATCAATAATATCCTGATAAAGGCATAAGAATCAGATTCATATTCAGTAATAGCCCATGCAATCCAAAGCACAGCACGGCTACTCCAATCAAGTCCTAGAAAGCACAACGTGTTCTTTAAACAAACCAAGCCTCCAGCAGCCCGGGAAAACCCTCCTGCTTTTGTTTTGATTTGAACAAGAACTCCTGAAGTCCAGAAGAGAACTGTTAGTTCTTAGTGACGTCTTATGTCCAACCTTACGTCAAACCCGGCACCTTCCAGGTATAAAATACCGACGGTTGCCTTAAGCAAACACACGGTGGTTTGGAGCAGAGCGGCCATCTACTTGCCCGAGAGCCCAGCTGATGCGAGTGCCCACGGAAGCCGCCCCTCCTGTTTGACGCACTGAGAGAGACGCTGTCTTTTTCTCCAGCCGAGAAAATCCAGCTCCGGTGTTTCCAGCCTACCCTTGCGGGTTGCTGGAATATCGAGTCCTGAGGAAAGCGATACCAGACCACCCACATTCTATTACCAAGGTACGGAGCTGACTAAACCCTTAAGAGAATTCTTGATACAGATTCTTGGCAAAATTATCTTAACCAACTTAACTTAAAAACTGCTACTTACTCATCCCCTCCCACGTATTAGGCTTAGGTCAGGTACACCGGGGTAGGCTTAGTTAGAAGCACCAGTTGAGCAAGTTAGTCAATGTATTTATGTATGTATATATTTTATTCAATTTAAGGTATCATATGGCTAAGAAACCATATCAATGCTTTTACAGTATTATTTCATAATACTACTTTTACTGTACACACTTTACTTTACGTATTGCAATTGTGGCAATTCACTTCTCTTGCATGAGAAAGAAGACTGCTCAATAAATAACACCTTTTTATTGAAAAAAAACGCCTGTCTCTCTATTTCTCTGCACTCTGGTGAAACTAAGTATGCACTGCTGACTGAGTGAAATAGCTGTCTATTGTTTTCACACGACTCTAGAGATACACTCTTATTCTGAGGGAGCAAAGTTGTCATGTTTATGCAGTTGTCGGAAACTGAATCCCTTCTTGTCTGAGCCAGGAAAGCTTGTCCCTCCCTATTCATTCAAGAAAGTTTCCAGAGACCTATGAGCTACCTGGCGCAAACCTAAATTAAGTTTAACATAGTCAGTAGAGACCTAGATGACCTCAGTCCTACGTCTACACTGCTGTTTATGTTATTCCAAAGCGCAGAGCCTATTGGGAAAATAGGAACTACACTACAAGGCCAACACCTGTAGTAAAAGGTATTCCATTAAGGGCAGGTCTCCTCGAGGCCTTGATTTTCTTTTATTGCCATGTTGAGGACTTTTTTGGACCGGACTCTTCTCTACCAACCGTCAGTGACAGAAGACTTTTTTTTGATTTTCAGGGGTATCAAATAAATTGGAACAATTGTGAGGTAGTGCTGTTGTTTCAGAGTACAACTCGTGACAATACAGCTTGTTTCCTAGCAAACTGGGTTCCCAAACAGTTTTGGTACCCTGGTATCCTTTCTGGGGGACTAGAAAATTTAGCGGAGGACAATATTCTCCTATTACTTAGTCAAACACAATGAGATTTCCAACCAGCTCTATCTTTCAATATGAGAAAGGGTTCTGGGTGTTAAGATGGCGGGGGCCGGCAATTTAATTATTTCCTGGAAATGTACTGTGCTGGTCAGAAGTTGTTTTTACAACAAATTGAAACAGTTATGAAAGGCTTCCTTTTGGGAAACATGAGACTAGAACTTAAAATGTAGAAATTATATGCGCATATGGAATAGGATGGGTTACATTTTGCTAAAAAATACTATCACATTAGTTGGCCGATCAGCTGTCTCAGCTGATTTACTTTAACACAACTTTACTTTAACACAAGTACACTTGAGCCTCCACTTTGGTGATCATGAAATGTCATCTCTACCCTGAAAATGTCATTTTCAGGGTAGAGACCTCACTCTAGATGCTTTATACAAACACTAACCCAATTGTTCTTTTAGTGATAACCCAATGGTGCTTCCCTTACAACACATCTGGAAAAATGCACACTGACTACTCAAGATTGATCTGCTGGTACATCTTCTTCACTCTGGTATGACAGGGTCTGCAGGTGGGTGGTGTCCCAGTTTCTCTGGTCACTATGGAAGAATCTCTCAAGTATAACATTTTAATAATATGGGCAAGCTTGAGTCAAGCAAGACATTAACAATGAATATCATCTTAATTCCAAACACTTATGACAGTAGAGCCGAATAAATCATTGCTTTCGCGCCAGACTGAGTACATTTCGAAACAGTACTAAAATCAATGCGGAGGACAACCTTCGAAAACTTTGGGAGCTGTAAAGAAGTGCTATCGACTTGTACAGCTTAATCACTGACTATATGATTTCTACCTCTACCTCACTGGCGGGGAAGCATACTTGGCACACTATACTTTGCACTGAATTATCTGATGAATGAATGGTCATTGCTTCAAGAGCCTTATGAACGACAATTGAGGGAGTTGAGACTTACATTTTCTAACAATAATATCTTCCTTAATTGGTTTTAGAAAATGATTAGTCTACACAAAATGTGAACACTTGCACATTCAGATGGCAGGTTTTGTAAATAAACAGGGTGCAACATTGTACACCTCCTCTGGGGCTGCAAGGGGATCCGTCACAGTTGGAGGGGCATTTGGTCAACCCTGTCAGCCATGAAAGGAACCACAATAGTGTTGACTTGTTTAGCCATTCTGCAGAACATGTTTAAGTGTGTGGGAGGTGAACTATGAGTGATTGATTATATATTTAATGAACAAATAGCTTATTAAGAAATGGTATGGGGAACCCTTTCTTACACTCTGATAAGGAACATGGTCTGTAGTACAGCTTTCTTATTGAACTTGCTTTAGCTACCGCCACCCATGACCACAAAGGGTAAATATAGACAATGCTGTAGCCTATATATTTTTACATTTTGTACTGGCCCACATGGGGGTAAATCCTAGGCTACTTTCAACTATTATCTTAGATTTGATCAGATTGCATGTAAAGATAGATTACTACATCCATTTGTGTGAGCAAATACACTTAAGACCTATGATGCTTGTATTATGAGAATATGTTAAGAAGGAACCTGTGGTTTTGTTATTTTATATACTGCTAAATTGTATTCATGTTATGATTTGTAACTCTTAAAAACTTATATCAACAATTATTGCAACAAAAAAAACGTGAAAGAGGTCAATTGGAAAGCAGCATTTAAGAACTTTGAGACTTTAGGAGTAAAGAGAATGAAGGGCATTGATCACATCGCTATTCTGACTTTCAAGGATATGGTACCGGAGATAATATGAAATCCAGACATCAAGCATGACAATCCCTTAGGGTAAATATGGTGGCCTTAAATGTACCTTTAATTTTAAAAAAAACATGGCGCATACAGGAAAATAGCATTGCAGTAACATCAGACCTGATGTATGATCTAAGAGTAATAGAAAGATGCATACCCTTAATGGGAGACATAATATTATTATGCTGAATCTTTGTATGCAAGTATACATGTATGCACTGTTAGTACCCACAACAGTAGATTGTAATAAAAAGGTCTGTACTAGGCAGAACATCTACGACCACTTAGCAGCATCTTTGGCTGATAACATCTTGTAGCACACAGACCTTTACCTGATTTTAGTCACTAAAGTCAGACATTCCTGCATCTATGTCTTGAAGTTCATGGGGCTGAAATCAAGGGCCACCTGCTCACTACAGTTAATCTCTGATTTTATTTATCGTTTTATATGGATGAAGTCGAGGAGGTCCCTCTGCCTTACAATGACCACCCATGGCTCTTGCTCATTCATGTGGCTGAAGAAAATGATTCCCTCCCAAAGGCACCTCACAAAACTCACCAGTTTCTCTGACTGAATGCAGGGATGTTGGTTAGATGCTGATCCAAAGCTGGGTAGTACTGGGCATAAGAAGGTCGTGTGTATGGGACAGAGGCACGCTTCTCCTCCTCGTAGCTTCTTTTTGCAGCTTTCTTCTCTGCCCTCGTCAGCTTGTGTTCCTTACGGTCAAGCAGTAGCGACTCATGTTGGAAAGGCTCCTGTAAAAAAAATAAAAACCAGGGTGTCACACAATACTTTTTTCCTGGGCCTGAGCCAATCCCATGAAACCACAGGCATAAGGACACCTCTGAAAGAAGCACTATCTTGCTGGAGTTTGCCGCATTTTCTCCATCTTTTTACCCTCTGCACATTGCCTTACACGTGCCACTTCTACAAGCAACATTGGCCAAGGACAGGGAAGTACACCATCTTTCAGATATAAACGTAGAAATCTCTATCTTATTCAGGACGCCCCCAGTAGCTGCATTAAATTGGGCCTGGGACAGACAGGCCTATTTGTGTCTTTGATGAGTGACGTATTTGCTACTTCAACTATCCTGACGAAGATGGGAAGAAAGCCATCAGCAGATGTGTGATTTAAAGCGGAGACTAGTTTATTTTTCTGCTATTTCCTTCATTTATTACAACAGTACAGTGAATGCACTGTAAGTCGGCCAGGTATGATTACACTTACTCTGAAGATCAATCGTGTGTGCTAAGAAAAGTAGTTTAGGAGGTGAGTGGAAAAGAGTTTCAGCAGCAATGCTGCTAGCACTATCTCTTGGGGTGATGTTGTTAGACCGCTGACATGTAGATCTTTTACTTACAGTCTAATAGAGGGGTAGCTTTCTTCAGTAGTTTTTAGGTCAGGAAGCTAATTTACTATCATGTTAAAGATGTCCAGTCACTATACTCACAGAACTGGACAGATAGGCAAAAACATTACTAGGATCAGTGGAGAGAAAGCTGGTTTATTTGCCAACTACTTGGTAAATAAACCAATTTTACTTGCCCATGTCCTGGAGTGAGTGTCCAAGAAACAGCCTTTGTTGATAGGGTGATTTATTAGCTTGTGGATCCTTGCACTATATCATGTACCTCATTAGAAGTGAAGGTCGATCAAAAGCCACATGTTGCGGATGGGTTTAACATCTCGTGAAGGTGAAGCTAATGTTTATTTTAGAGACCTCCTGCTAATGTTATGCTGAAACAACTTTGTCACACTGTAACTGAGTCAGGGTCCTAGAGGTCATAGTCGCTTAGTATATTTTTCTGCATGCATAGCGGAGGAGTGTTATTTTGCTTCATATGGAAGTTTAGGCTGTAAGATTGAACTACTTTGTTTTACACTGATCATTGTACAAGGCCATGTACTTATTTTTACCAGCTATTTTCATTAACATCTATATCCTTTTTTATTTGTCTCTCTGTTCAGCTGACCATGCCACCTTTTGAAAGTGATGCTGACATCATGCTCCACCCCTTCTTAATGGGGTGACGAGCGTTGTTGGACAGCCAACTGGCTTAAAATGATAGACATGCTTAGGTATAGAATGCATTTTAAATTGTACATTTTAGTTAACCTGTGTTTTTCTTGGCTATTTGGCTCTCCCTTTAGCAGCACGTCTTGATAATGCAGGTAAATTAATAACGGCCTGATTTATTGTTTGGCGGGCGGCCCACCGATCGTCAGGGTAATGGTGGAGATTACATCCGCCAACCTTTTGGATTACCACTTGCCATACTGCCCGACCACCGTCAGCCCTCGAGTGAGCTCTGTGCCATCACTGGGGCAGTCATCAAGGTGGCTGATGTGAAGGCAATTTTAAGGAGGAGCAATCACGTTTCTAGCGGATGCTCACCAAATCTTTTTGTTTTTCAGAAACAAACTCCCAAAATGAGTTTGTTTTAGTAAAACAACATACTTATGACTGTGACCCCCTGGGAGTTTTCTTCAAAGGTGTACAGTGCCACTAATATTATAAAGAGAGAAGTCTGACCTTTGAGCCAGGTAAACTCGAAAAGTACACCACCAATCTAAACACCCAAGACATATATAAAAACCTCAGGGCAAGCAGAAGGACATAGGCGATATAAAAATTAAAAATATATGTTATTTAAAACATTTACGAATAAAAATAAAGTAGTCCCTAAAAAGTAGCGCCGGCCGCAACGTCTGCGTGATGACATCGGGAGCGCGGGGAGAAGCTGCGTTTACGAGCAACAGGAAGAGCGGAGGACATGAGCGCGGAGAGGAGCTGCGGAGGACAAGCGGTCATGAGCGTCGAGAAGCGGAGGAGCAGTGGCAGCGTGGGGAGGAGCGGCGGATGAGGTAGCGGACAAGCGGCGAGAAGCAGGGGAGTGGTAAACACAGCAGCACGGGGAGGAGCGGCGGATGAGGTGAGTCAAGCAGCCGCGGGTGCGCAGCGAGGGACGGGTGGGGGCCATGAACAGAGAGTGAAAGTCGGGAGAAAAAGCATGGGCAGAAGCGGCCGCTCTGCCCCGTGGCGGGCGGGCGGGCTGGCTGGATATATATATATGAGCAAGGCGGAGGCTTCCGCCGAAACGCGTCTGTGCAGCATGTCGGATTAAAAAACTTTCCTTGAGTTAAAGCCACGGTGTCAGTGCCTTCCTTGAATCAGAGGGAAATGGATTGGTAAACAATATATATATATATATATATATATATGGCCTGTTAGAGAACCTATCTAGATATATAGATTTATTTTTACAGGACTATGTCAAGGGCCTTAAATCCTTTGTGCAGGACCCGAGTGACTTCCTAAACAAAATCCAACACATTAAATGGCAACCATCCTCTTTAATGTTGGCACTCGATGTTTCGAGTTTATATTCATGTATCAAGAACCAAGACGGCCTAAGAGCTGTAGAGTATTTCCTGGCCAATAGGCCCATATCCTTTGCTCAGCACTCCAAAATGATTGTCAAAATGCTTCAGTTCTGTCTTGATAATTTTTTCCTATTTGATGGCAAAATGTATCAGCAGATGCAGGGTATTGCTATGGGGGCCAGCTTCTCCCCCAGTTACGCCGGTTTGTTTATGGGTTGGTGGGAGGAGCTGGTCCTCAGGCAGCAGCATGAGCAAGCATATAACAGGAGTGTTATTACATGGTTGCGGTATATTGACTATTTGTTTATAATTTGGGACGGAGATCTAACAAGCGCATCAGAGTTCATTGAAAAGTTGAATGATAATACAGTTAATCTTCATTTTACAGCTGAAATTAGTAAGTCTATGGCAACCTTTCTCGATCGAGAACAACACAAGAGTACCAAAGGGTCTAAGAAAGAAAAGTGTGGGAAATTCAAACAGACAACAAAGGGCCCCTGTACTAACCTATAGAAACGGTATTCAATGACATCCTAGTAGATGGTCAGAGATACCCATCAGTCACCACTCGGAACCGCCCTTCATCATCTGGGAGTCTTCCAAAACCATCCACATAGATGTATTCTTTTCATGCAGAAAGAGACCGAGATGTGGGATAGATCTCTTCTACTGAAAGAGCAGTGGTATGGTATACCACTTCTCAAGGCCAATAAGTGGTGAAGTGTGGTGTGACTGGGGGAGTGCAGTGCAGGGAAAATAAAGTGCAAATAATGTAGAAAAAGTGTATAAAATTGGATGAGGGAGTATAGAACAGGATTTATTCAGGTGATACTCACTCCACCAATATTAAAAATCTTGTGCTCAGACAGTTTAAGAAATGCGCTGTCTAGATGTGGAACCAGGTCGACATGTTTCAGCAATATGTGGACATAGGCGTCCTTGCTTTCTTCAGGACCTCACAACAAAGAAATGCTACTGCATATATAAAAGAAATAATAATAAGTGAGAGCTAAGAAACACAGTTCTCAGACAAGTACTTAAGTCACATGCAGTTTCTAGGTGAAGAGTCTTGTCTGGTTTCTTAAAGCTATGTCGTTCACAAAGCTTGTAAGATGTGAAGACCTCACCCCACCTGGCAACGGCTCAGGAGAAGAGTGAAGCACCGCTCTGTCCGTTGATGCTTCAACGCCGGCATCTGAACCGACTGGGGAGGCCACCTGAATAAATCCTGTTCTATACTCCCCCATCCAACCTTTCTCCATGTACAGATCAAAGTGGAAGGGGATAAACTGACTACTTCCTTGTACCAGAAACCCACGGCAGGCAATACTTGCATGCCTCTAGTCCTCATCCATCCCACTTAATTAGGAGCATACCGTACGACGAGATGCTCCGTATAAGACGGATTTGCAGTGAAGAAGAAGATTGTAAGAATAAACAACAAGAATGTAAGAACAGGTTTCTTAACAGAGGGTACAGCTCCGAGGTGATAGAGTCAGCTATTAATAAATCAAAATCACTGTGCAGAAAGGATCTGCTGGAATACAAAAACAAACAGAGAAAAAACTGGACCGGAGGACCCAGTTAGGCTCATTCTTAACTTTTCCAGACAAGAAAAGAAAATTAGAGGAATTGTTAGAAAAAATTGGCCCATTATCAAAAGTGACCCTATAATAGGAGAAGCCTTACCTTTGAATCCTTTGGTGTCATTTAGAAAGACAAACAGTATGGGGTCCTCATTGGCAAGAAGTAGCATAGAGGCCAGGCCTAAGAATAGCTGGTTAAGGGCAAGAAAGGGCTTTTTCAAATGCTCTGTGTGCAAGGCATGTCAATATGGAGAAAACACTACCAGTTACAAAACAGCCTTTGACCCTGGCATTGACAAAATTAATTTACATTTGACGTGCAAAACTGAATATGCCGTCTATGTGCTCACCTGTAGTTGCAATCTGAAATATATAGGGAGCACAAAATTGCCAGCACACAAAAGGATCTTGCAACACATCCGAGCTATTTGTAACAATGAGGAAAGGTACCCGGTAGCCAGACATTTCAAACAAAGTTACAACAGCGACCCTAAATTGCTAAAATACTTTGTGATTGAAGCCATGCTTCCTACTAAGAGAGGTGGTAATAGGGAGGCCAGACTAAGGAGTTTTGAAACATCATATATATTAAGATTTGACTCCAAGCACCCTAAGGGTTTGAATAACACAGAGGATCTATATACCGTGCTGCAATGAATTCTTTTAACTGTTTTTCAACTAGTGTGTACATATAATGAAGATCTAGATGTGTATTTATCTTTTAATGATAGATGAGAACATTATGATGTAAGGATATTTATACGCATACTGGTCGGATTAGAAACTGAGAACAGAGCCGGAGTAGTTGGACATACAACAAAAGCAATTGTGCAATATTGGATTCATTTTCTCTACTGTTACTGTTCTTTTAATTAGTGAGGAGGAATTTAGGACATTACTATTTATATATTTTATTGACTAAGGGTTAGATTTTAAGGATTATTGTATAGAAAATATTTGATATTTCTAGTTATTAATAATGTTTTTACTGAATCGATCCTTGATAAAATAATAATGTAGTATTGATGCCCCATTGTCCTTTACACTGTATTTCAAAAGAACCAAGCACAAGTCACTTTGTATAATAATCTTGCTCATGCGATGATAGGATTGTTGTATTTGTACTATCACAGGTTTGCACATTTACTTATTTATTTTCTCACTTAGGTTATAGGCTGTTTTTAGACATAGTAGAATACCTTTATGTCTTTTTACTGCATTTATTCCGTTATAATTTCATTGAACACAATAATTGTATCATGTTTGGAAAGTTTTCCCAAAATGGATGAAAAATTATGCATTTTTGCTGATTCTGATGAAATTGAAAGGACATATAAGCAATAAGTATTTTTTCTATGTCTGCACTAGCACTTTAAAAGGGACACGAAAAAGCAATGAGATGTCATGTGATCAAGGGAGGGATCTCCCGAAACGCGTCATGGCGGCGTTGGCAAAATAAAATAACGCACTGAAGAAATTGTGGTCCACGCTGGTCTTTTTCAAGGTGATTGAAGCAGCAAGGCAAGGTTGGATTATATATATATATATATATATATATATATATATATATATATATATATATATATATATATATATATATATATATATATATATATATATATATTCATTCTTTAACAAATGCCCTGAAGCTTTGTAGGACGCACACTGCAGCGGGCCCCCCTCTGGTTGCCGTTGACTATTCACTCTTGCAAGCAGATGTCATCTTGTACTGCCTTACGCGTTTCGAGACCTCCCGTCTCTCATCAGAGGCAGCTAATAACATGTGGGTGGCGCATTACACCCCTTATTAGGCTCTTCCACTGTTTTCATTAGGCCTTCCCGCTTGTTGGGGCGTTCTTTATCCGGGGCCCGCTGCAGTGTGCGTCCTACAAAGCTTCAGGGCATTTGTTTAAGACTATTATCGCACGGCGGCCCCGCCGTGGTAGGACAGCACCATCTTTAAAAGAAGAAAAAAAGAGGCTGCGGTCAGAAACCATTCCGGCCCGAATAAGCATAGCGGGCCAGACTAATTAATTCACTCGAACATCCAGAATCCTACAAAGGAAAATAAATGCTTCAAATTTTACAAGTGAGTGGCACCTACTATAGGATGACAGCGCAACGCTTCATTACTCCTCTATACTCGTGATACCAAAATCTGGTTCGCCACCAGCATCCCTTCATTCAGCACTTCTTGGAAGTCCTCGCGCTTCTCGCGAGGTAAGTGCTCCGCAAACTGCTCGAGGGAGTCCCAGAGGGCGCGGTCGTAGCGGCCCAACAGCGCCGTGGCACTCGCAGCCTTCATGGAGGTAGCCGATGTTCCACACACTTTCCTCCCTGCCGAATCCATCCATCTGGACTCCTTATCCGGGGGAACCGTGGATGACGGGGTGGTGGCATGTTGTTTGCGGGCCGCCGTCACAATTACAGAGTGCGGAGGGGGTTCCGCCCTCAGAAAGGCTGGGTCCGAATCGGGAGCCCGGTACTTTTTCAGCAACCTCGATGGAGCCACCTTCGTCACCGCAGGGGTGAGAAAAAGGGCCATAGCCGGTTCCTCCAGGCCCGGCACCAGAGGCAGGAGTGGACGAGACAGGTGTTTCTGATAAAATGTCTCAAAAATGACTGAAGTCTTAGGGGTAGGCACCATCAAGGATATGCCCTACTTCGCAGCGCCCCTTAAAAGGACATCATGGAACGCCACCAGGTCATCAATCGGGGACAACCTCGTGTCCGGTGACTCCGACAAGGTAGGAGAATAGTCCCTGGTACCAGAGGACCTTGTGTGGGAGCTAGATTCGCGCCTCCTATGGCGGCGTCTCGACCGCGTGGACGATCTGTGTCGCGATCTTTCCCTTCTGCCAGCCTGTGGCTGTCCCACCGGTTTCCGTGGTGGGGTCTTCCTTGGTTCCTCTCGGGGTTTAGGTTTTGGGGTCCCCTTAGGAGGTACAGGCAAAGACGGCAGCGAAGTGGACCTCGGCGGAGGAACCCTCGGCTGCGGGGCGGGCCCATGCGGAGGAACTGGTGGCGGTGGGTCGCCTGATGGAAGCGGAGGGTTGGGTGGAGGATCCTCTTTAGGAACAGGTGGAGGTGGCGACCGAGGCCGAGATGGCGTGTACACCTCTGAGTACACCAAGCCAGGTGACCCCTTAGGCGAAGGGGGCTGAGATCCAGCCCCTTCAGCAGGTGATCGCTTCCTCTTGCGCCCTCCACTAGAAGCAGTCTGACTTCTGGGACCAGAATCCCTCTTGCGCCGTTTTGGAGAGGCAGAACGACTCCTAGACGCCGACCTCTTTCTTCTCGACGCTGAGCGTCGCTTTTTCCAGCGTTGAACGTCGCCTCCGCGACTCCGGCGTCGAACGCCGCCTCCGCGACGTCGACCTCCTCTTCTTCGACGTCGAACGCCGACCCCTCGACGTCGACCTCTTCCTTCGCGACGTTGTACGCCGCCTCCGCAACGTCGAACGTTCCGTCCTCGACGACGAGCGTCGATTCCTTCTTCTCGATGCCCTCGACGTCGAGGAGCCCCTCGACGCCGACCGGTGCTTCGACGGCGATCGGCGGCGACGCCTCGACGGCGAGCGCCGATGCTTGTCACTTCGTCTCCGACGTCGATAGGAAGACTCCGACGTAGACTATGACGATGACGTCGACGGTGGCTTCGACGGAGACCTCTCCAGGCCCTTCGACGTCGAGCCGTCACGCCGTCTCGACCCGGAGAGAAGGGGACCACACCGCCGTCATCCCTCTCGACGTCGTCGTCGATGCAATCGACGTCGACGGAGACCGGGATCGCTTGCTGGACTTCCTGCCTCTGGGGAGCCCCCCAGAGGCCTCAGCAGAGGCAGAGGGAACCTTCCCAGCCTGCCCAGACCCACCTGCAGCCTACAGACGTCTCTCCTCCAGGCCAGAAAGCCTAATCTTCATCCTGTCCCTCGGAGTCCGAGCAGTAAACTGCTGGCAGATGACAGTCCTCAGGGACATGATCCTCAGGGAGACAGACGATGCAGACGTCGTGTGGATCACTCTTGGCCTTCTTCCTCCCACATGCTGGACACTTATCAAAAAGACCAGGCATTTTAGAGCCCTAAAACGCCTGAACCAACACACAAAAGAGAAGGAGAACACCAAGAAGTAAACTGAAACACTTTTAAAACACAAAAGTGCCAAAATATCCAATAAACCCTTGAAACAAGGGAGAGCTCAATGCCAGGGTCCTGTTAGCAGGAGCCGGAAAAAAGAACTGCAAGTAGAGGGACCTGCTATGCATTCTGGGATACTGGGAGAAAGTTCTAGAAGGCTCTCTTAAAGGCACAGTATCCTATTTAAGCCACATAATGGCAGCCTATGAGGCTTGTCTGTCCATGCCTTCCTCTCTATCATTCCAGAGTCTTATAAACGGTGGAGGCAAGTTTCTCTATGGTAGAAACTGGGCTGGATGTATTATGTGTGGTGTTTTTTGGTGGAATTCTAGTTGAAGTACTGGACAGTGTAGCCTGTGGATATAGGCTGCATTATTTGTCTTTAAATTCTCTCTTAAGTGTCTTTGCAGTTTCTGCATGATTTTGACAACTTAAGAGATTATTTTTGATTGCCGGGGTCCACGCACATGGGCGGGACTATTCACTAGATTATGACTATACACAGAGATCCCCTACCACAGAACCGGGGGATCGACTGACATACTGAGTAGCTCGGGACACCAGTACTTTCGTGCCCAGTCCGGAGCCACAAGGATGACTTGGGCCCGGTCGCGTTTGATCTTCTTCAGCACTCTGGGCAGAAGTGGTATAGGCGAAAAGGTGTACAACAGACCGCAACTCCACTCGCAACGAAAAACGTCTCCGAGCGAGTGCCACCTAGGAAATTCCAACGCGTAGAACTGATGACATTGCGCGTTCTCTTCGGTGGCGAATAGATCTAACCAAGGCTCTCCCCACTGCAGAAAGAGGCCTTGCGCCACGTCCGAGTTCAGACGCCATTCTTGATCCATCATGCACCGGCGGCTGAGTTCAGAGAACCTGCCAGGTGTTGAACCACCAGGGTCACGCCCTGATGTTCCAGCCACTGCCAGAGGCGCAGAGCCTCCTGGCAGAAGGTCAACGACCCCACCACGCCCTGTTTGTTGCAGTACCACATGGTGGTGGTGTTGTCCGTGAACACTTGCACTAAAAAATGGATACTTGCATAGCACACTACTCACCACCAAGGGTCTCAAGGCGCTTGTACGAATACCGCTGTGGAACCCATCCTGGCTTTCCCTGTGAGGCGTCCACTCCTGGGCACCCCCAAGGTGGAGGCCAGGCATCCTTAGCGTTGTGAGGGCCGTTGTGGAGATTAAGCAAGCTATTGCCCAGAGTTGCAGAGTGGGACTCCATGATTGGAATAGGCACCGAGGCGAGAATTATCAGGTCCGTGGAAATTTTGAGCCCAAGACCCGCTGAGGCGGGGAATTGAACCCTGGTCCCGGGCTAGACCTCTGCATCAGGGTCTGTCGCTCTAATCATTGAGCCACACTTCTCCACTACACTCCCCCGGACAGAGGGGAGGAATGCCTTCAGTGCTAGACGAATCGCCCGCAGCTCCAAAAGGTTGATATGGAGCCGGGACTCCGCCGGAGACCAGAGGCCTCTGATCTCCGCCTATCCCATGTGGCCTCTCCAGCCCTGGAGCGACGCATCTGTCAAAACTATGTACCCTGGTTGGGGATGGAGAGGGATCTGCCGCTGACCCAATCGCGGTCCGTGAGCCACCACAGCAGCGGTCCGTGAGCCACCACTGCAGCTGTCTCGCAGTGCCCTCCGAGATCAGGACATGGTCGGACAGGTTGCCCTGATGCTGGGCCCACTGAAACTTCAGGTCCCACTGCAGAGCCCGCATCCGCAACGGGCGTGATGCACCAGAAGGATGCAGGAGGCCATCAGCCCCAGAAGCTGCAGTGTTAACCTGACCGACACTCGGGCTAAAGGCTGAAAATCGGAATCAGAGCCTGTATATCCTGAACCCGCTGTTCGGGGTGGGGGGGGGAAGAGGGGGTAAACCCGAAACTGTGTCGAGTTGAGAACCGCTCCGATGAAGAGGAGCTTCTGAGAGGGGCACAAGTGTGACTTCGGCACATTGATGGAGAACCCCAGCTGGTGCAGGAGGTCTGCCGTCGTCTGGAGGTGGCTGACGACTGTCTGGGGCGAGCCCGCCTTCAACAACCAGTCGTCGAGGTAGAGGAAGACTGAAACCCCTAACCTGCGCAGATGAGCTGCGACCACCGCCATCACTTTCGTGAACAGCCGTGGGGCGCTGGTAAGGCCGAAGGGGAGCACAGTAAACTGAAAGTGCTCGTGGCCTACCGTGAACCGCAGGTAGCGCCGGTGGGCCGGCAGGACGGGGATGTGGAAATAAGCGTCCTGCAAGTCCGACGCTACCATCCAATCTCCTGGGTCAAGGGCAGCTAAGACCTGAGCCAGTGTCAGCATCTTGAACTTCTCCTTCCGGAGGAAGCCGTTGACGTACCATAGGTCCTAGATAGGGCGTAGGCCCCCTTTACCCTTCTTGGGTACCAGAAAGTAGTGGGAGTAGCAACCACACCCTACTTCTGGCCCAGGAACGCGCTCGATGGCGCCCTTGGGCAGGAGGGCCATAACTTTCTCCTGCAGAAGCCGCAGATGATCCCCCGATACGCGGTGGTATTGCGGTAGCATGGCTTGAGGGGTCGTCTCCAAGGGGAGGGAGTAGCCCCTTCAGACGATTTGCAGCACCCACCTGTCCGATGTGACAGTGCGCCAGTGGGAGTGGTAATGGCGAACCCTGCCCCCCACTGGCGTCACATGGGCCTGAAAGCACGGACTAGGAGGGTTTTGAGGCGGATGCTGCGGGGGAGGGTGTGGACTGGCCTCGCCGTTGTCCCCGACCGCCTCCACGGCGATTTCCACGGCCGCCACCGCGCTGGATGGTAGTCTGCGGCGTGTGGCTGGCAGCACGCGTGGGGTCGCCCCTTCCTTGGCCGCGAAAGGCACCTGTTTGCTGGCGCGGGCCGAGAGGCCCAAGGACTTGGCCGTAGCCCTGGAGTCCTTAAAGCGCTCAAGCGCATGGTCTGCCTTGTGGCCCAAAAGGCGACGGCCATCAAACGGCATGTCCATCAAGGTGTTTTGGACATCAGCCGAAAAGTTGGCGGACCTCAACCAGGCGTGGCGTCTAATTGCCACCGTTGTTGCCATCGCTCTACCTTGTGAGTCGGTGGTATCCAGCCCACACCGGATAGAATATCTGGCTGCATCCCGGTCCTCCAGAAGGGCTTGGCCGAGCTTGGCCCGTAATTCCAACGGACACTCTGGCAGCAATTCCGCGACTGTATCCCACAGAGAGTGGGTGTAGCGGCCCAAGAGGCAAGCGGTGTTGGAAGACCGCAGTCCCAGACTAAGGGAGGAGAAGACCTTTTTACCGTACATCTCGCACCTCTTGGATTCCCTGTCCGGCGGGGCCGACGGGAATGCGGTCTGGGAAGTGGACGCCTGGATGACCAGGCTCTCGGGGGTGGGGTTGGTGGACAGGAAAACTGGGTCGCCCGGGGCCGGGCGGTGGCGTCTGGCCACGTTCCTATATACGGGCAAACCCGTAGCGGGTTTGGACCAAGTGCCCAAAAGAACGTCGGTCAAGGCCTCATTAAACGGCAGCAGAGGCTCTGTCGGGCATGACTGTGGTTTAAGGACCTCAGTGAGGAGGTTAGTCCTCACAGCTGCGACGGGGAGCTCAAGGCCCAAGGCCTTGGCAGCCCTCATCAACACCACACTGTAGGTTGCCCCCTCCTCCGAAGTCACAGTAGGAGGTGAGACAAAACCAGTGTCTGGCGAGGTGTCCAGACCACTGGCATCCCCAAGGTCACCTGTCCAGTCCTCTAGAGGCTGACACTCTCGGGTCAGAGGGTCCTCAGACCCCTCCCAATACTCCACATCACCTATCTCCTGAAATTCAGGGTTGTCAACCAATGGGGCCGGTTCATTGAAGTAAAACTCCTCAAGCGCCGTCGAGAGTGGCGCCCTGCGGCGCCGCTCCGACGTCAGAACCGGAGCGAGGGAGGCATCGGGGACGGCGCCGCCCGAGGACGGCGCCGGAGGGGACACCTGACGGACCGACGTCGGGGGGATGCTGCGGGGGAAGGTGTGGACTGACCTCGCAGTTGTCCCCGACCGCCTCCACAGCGATTTCCACGGCCGCCACCGGTTTGGATGTTAGTCTGCGGTGCGTGGCTGGCAGCACGTGTTGGGGCGCCCCTTCCTTGGCTATGAAAGGAGCGAAAGGCACCCGTTTGCTGGTGCGGGCCGAGAGACCCAATGACTTGGCCGTAGCCCTGGAGCCCTTAAAGCGCTCAAGACCATGGTCTGCCTTGTCGCCAAACAGGCAACGGCCATCAAACGGCATGTCCATGAGTGTATTCTGGACATCGGCCGAAAAGTTGGCGGACCTGAACCAGGCATGGCGATGAATAGCCACCGTCTTTGCCATCGCTCTGCCCAGTGAGTCGGTGGTATCCAGTCCACACCGTATGGAGAAACGTGCCGCATCTCGACCCTCCGCAAGGGCTTGGGCGAGTTTAGCCTTGACCTCCGCCGGGCATTGTGGCAGCACGTCCCCGACCGTTTCCCACAGGGAGTGGGTGTAACGGCCCAAGAGGCATGCGGTGTTGGAAGACCGCAGTCCCAAACTAAGGGAGGAGAGGGATTCAGGGCCATGAGGAAACGCTCGATCTCCGGCGTCGCTTGCTGCCCAGGGACCGGAGTGTATGGAAAGGTCGCGATGCCCGCTACTCAGACGGAGCCGCGTGGGCGGTGTCACCCAAACTCCAGGCCTCATCGTGCGAGCGTCGGGGGGAGTCGGAAGAGCGATGACGTCTCTTCGACATCTTGTGCTTGCCTGACGACGAATTCGACCCGGAGGAGTGATGTCGACTCACGGAGCTATGATGGCTCCGCCCCCGCGACCGGTCCCTCGACCTCCATCCGGACCGGGACCTCTCACGGCGCGGGCCGACTGTCGGAGCTTGAGCCACTTGCGGGACCGCTCCCGCCTAGCCTTCGAGTTCAAGGCAGGACAGTCGGAGCAGGTCTTGACGTCATGATCGACGCCGAGGCAGTGGAGGCACCGACGGTAAGGGTCGGTGACCGACATCAGTCGGTCGCAGTCCCCACAAGGCTTAAAACCTGGCATCCCTATCGGCACCGATTGGAGGCAAAGACTCGAGAAATGATCAAAAAGATCTCAAAAAAGTTAGTCAAAAAGTGACTAAGGTACCTCTTTTTCCGGATCTGCGCTGGTGGCGCGGAAATAATAAGAACTGACGTCAGCACTCGGAGGCGGCGTCTAAGTACTCCGATGACGTCATCACGGCGCCCACAACGCCGGACGCGGAGCCGCAGAGGACGCCTACCGACGCGCAAGGGTACTGCTACGCAAAAATTTCCGGATCCAGTCTGACGCCTGGGGATATTCTAAGGTAAGGAATCTAATACTAACCTGTTTCTTTCAGATTTCCAAAGACAGCGCAAGCGCTGCCTAGGCGAGACCTAAAAATGGATCAAACTGAAAATATCAGTAGTTCTTGGTGTGACCTTCTATCTTGTGGATGTGAAGTGGCAGCTATCCTGCTTAGACCATTCACATAACACTGGTCCAGTCTTCAGAAGTAATCGGTCTAGCTTATTACCTGACTAATGGGCTAAAATGTATCCTGGTGATGCCGAGTAGAATCGGATTTAGACTTTTTTTCTTCAGTAGTTACATGTTAAAACAGAGTAAAACATTGTGAACAAGTTCAGGCAAAATGCTGCCAGAAACATTTTCTGAGCAATAACAAACAGATGTGTACTCCAGACATTTAAGTCTAAACCATAATTCCTGTGGCTAAGTTGAATAGGTTTCGATGTTACTGCTTTGTATATCCAAGAGAAATTAATATGACCCAAAAGTGGTAAAATGATAGCCTTGTACAAAACAGAAATTAGCATGGGGTCCCCAAAATGAAGTAAATGACAATTTCAAAATGATGAATGAACCAAGAGGTTCTCATTCAGGGCACACATTGAAATCCGGGGAGACAGCAACGTCTTCGACAATGGAGCTTTAAGCTAGAAATTGTTAGGGACACTATTATATGTATCGTAGCAGCAGCAATGCTGAACCTAACAAACAGTAACACACTACATTGCCAGTTGTCAGACTGTATGGGAGAATCTGTAGGAGATAGTGGATTTGATGACTGGTAGAGGTTTAACGTAGCTAAGAGAGAACAAACGACTCATGGAATATTGTTAGCAGTTTTGTCACATTGCATGAATTTTACTAACGATTTTAGCAATAATGAAACCATTCTGAAGTTAATTCCATGCAAAAAACGACATTTTTGCATATGCTCACATGCAGCCACCACAAGGACACAGGATATTTTCTAATTAATGTTCCCCAGAGATTATGCCAGACTGAAATTCTCAATAAAAAAAGCTAATTTGAAGCCCCGATACCTTAGAATGACCCCAGAATCACAGCACAATTGGTCTTGAATAACCATGACATGATTACCATTTTTCATTTGAAACCATGGCATTCTGTACTGGAAGAACTCATGACTTGTGCACTTTCACACAACATGCAGATAGGTGACAATGTTTTTGCGTTAAGAAAAAGAGAGGTACCGGTTTCAGAACATATCAAGGGGACTTAACTTTTTCAGACAATGTTTTTGCGCCAAGACTTTAGATGTCATGCGCCCTTCGCAGTTGAGTGGAAACTGCTAAGTAATTTGATTTCAAGAGTCAAGTGGAAGGTGGAGCACATAATAGGCTTAGTATATTGCAGAGTCATGAAAATAATGTTTGCCACTGACGTTTGTAATGAATGCAGGAAAAGTGGAACAGTCAGGGTTTCCGCTAGTTTGGCTCAATAAGCAGGTTAATGCTTCTATGATGGAAAATCGAAGTCAAAATTATTGGAAAACAAAAATGTAGAAACAAAAAATATCAAGAAAAAAATACAGTATATAAAAATATCAATATTACCTAAGTAGATATATATTTAAAAATCACAAAATGTTAATATATTAATGACAAGAAAAAATTAACAAATATATAAATATATACCTTTAAAATAAAAATTACAAAAATTTACTAAAATAAAAAAAATAATGTAATTTACATTTAATAAACAAGCACCACATATAAAATTATAAACAATTACAATTTTACAATTATTTAACCATTAAAATGAAAAATATAAGATACTACTAAAAATAAGTGTTAAACAATAAAACAAACCAGTAAAAAAAAAAAAAACTAACATTGAAATATAAACTTTCAAAGTAAATTACAAAACAAAATCTTAAAAAACAAAACCAAATATAAAACAATAAAAAAGCAAATGCGGTTTTAAAAAAATTCAATAAAATACTGCCATAAATAAAATTAAACAAATGGGGCTAAAATTATACTGAATAGCAAATTAGTTTGGTATCTTCAGAGAAGAAAAGGTTTACTATTTCCCCATTTGAGTGTTAAAGTAAATGTCTAAATGGGAAACGTCCCAGAACTACTGCCAAACCATGAGGGATGACCATTTTTTGGGAAGAGAAGGCCTCCCTCACATATACGAGTCATGCTTCATTAAGGCCAACCTTTCCCCACCTTGGTAGAACAAGCCACCAAGGAGGACTCACCCTCCTGATGGACTCGGACAGGATGGAGTTCTTAAATAAAAACTACAGGACAACGGCGGGATCCAGATCAATTAAAAGTACCTTGCAGTTCCCAAGTATATGTATTACTTTTCGTGGGGACATTAGGCATATCTAAAAACCAAAATGAGATGGCATTTTTGAGGGAAATGGCTCAAACAGTCACTCTGAGCCAACATGCATCTGCCCTAATGTTTAGCCTCATCAGATCTGGGGCATGCTTCAGGGTTGAGGATCTCTAACTTTCTCAGGAAGCCTAATCATGGAGATAAATGTGCAATGAACCAGAAACAACCAGTTGAATGCTACCAGAGTATGGATAAAGAAATATTAACCCTAGATATTAAGAGATACCGGCATCCTGGTCTGGGAGGGGAACAATACCCTTTATAGTCATATTTACATCAAAAGGTCCATCGTGCAAATCCAGCTGAGTGAGTTCACTCCCTGCAGCTGTATAAATAAATGTAACTTGCATTCAAAAGAATAACATTTACAATGTTAATTAAAATCTAATCAACATTTAAAAAAATACTTATTACAAAGTACCATCATACCTCTGCTCCGTAAAAAACACACACAACAAAAAATCTAATTTACTACTCTCAAAACAACCTGATCAGTAAAGAAAGTGCTAGTCTTTGGAGAAATTTACTATTCAAACTCCAAATTTAACAAAATTGAGTCCAACCTGAATAACAGAAGAGACAGTGTTAGACAATGGAGTGTTTGGATTTACTACTGCTTCTCAAATAAACAATAAAGGAAATTGTTGAACTTTGGAGCAATGATACTATTGAATCACAATCCAACCTGACCAGAAGTAGAAAAAAATGAAGGGCCTTAGAAAAGTTGCATTTAATATTCTCAATTTTAAGTAAAAGAAAGGTACATACAATCTAACTAAATATAAAAAAATGAAAAGAATCACAAATATGTAGCCCTAAAATCACAAACAAAAAATCTTAAAAATGTAAATGAATACAAACTTACAATTTAATTTCACAATTTTAAAATTATTAACAAATGCCAATAGTAAAATGTGTAAAAAGAAATGCATCTGAAATGATCACTGTACAAAATAAAAAAATAAAGTGAAAGTAAAAACTATTACTGGTTTAAAAAAAATACATTAATATCTGTACCCAGACAAACATATATAAACAAATTATTTAAATCACAAATCACAGTATTATTGATTTCAATGATTAATAAACATTTTATATTGAATAAGAAAAATATTTATATAAACTACGTACCCTACTACCATGGAAACTCAATAATATAATAAGTATTAATATATTTCAAACAATCTTCACAAATACAATATAACAGTCAGAATGATGCAAATTATTGAGTTCTCATATGTATGAATAAAGAGATACACAACAGAGAAGAAAGGATTCCATTCTTGCTTTTCCTTACAGAAAAATAATTGAAAGGAATACATTTAATTGCTTTAAAGCTTCAAAGAAATGGATCCAACAACAGAACTATTTGAACAGCTGCATAATTTCACATAAGAAAAAAAGAAAACACTTTGCCTCTTCAATGACAGAAACTAACACTATCAATTAAAAGCCCTGTCATTGGACTAAAGTCAGTTCCCAGGTTTTCTGCAAATGTACAGTAGTAACTGATGCAAACCTGAGGTGTCAGATGATGGTTAGCTACACATATCCATATGATGGGTTGAACCAGGCTCAAAACCATGTACTACTTGCTCCAGTATTTGGTATTGGTTCGAGAAACAAAAACTGGCAAAGGCGTTTTCTTTGGAAGACAGATCGTAATTGACAGACCTCAAATGCCATCAAGCCTGGACAGCTTCACAGCCAAATGTCACGCAATTTGCCTTTACATCCTTAATTGTGGCGAATGACAGCCTCTACAATGCCAGTAAGACCGCTTTAAAGACCAGTAATGCCAGAAGAAATGGAATATCATAACAAACTGAACCTGCCCCAAGTATTGAGCAGTTAAATGCCAACTGGTAGAGAGAAAGAACAGGCTTGTGGGAATGTCCTGCAAGAGAAGTCTCTTTACACTTCCCTTGGATCCATAGTAGCGCGGTTGTGGGTCCTTACGGACAATGTGACAGTCCACTTGGAACCATTTTTGCCTAGTTTAGAGGACAACTCAGTTCTATTTGTAGAGTAACACCAACCAGTAAACTATCCCTTCATATTATTGTTATTGGCAACATTAACTGGTTTGTTCATGCAGAAATCCCTAGAGACATTATTGCTAGAACTCCGGCAAAATAAGTGTTTATTTTTGTGACTAAGGAAAGAAAATACAGGTAACTACTAAAAGTGATACAAAACACTGGTCCCCTATTGTTCACTAAGGGAAGGAAGTCAAAAGCACATACTTAATTTGACACAATGGAGCTTAGAACTCATGCAGCACTACTAAAATGCCCCTAAACTCAATGACGAAACAATGAGTGTGAAGGTATAAAGACCAATCCCATATTGGATGAAAAACCGTTTTGTAAAAAGGAAACAATCTAGGTAACAGCTTGGTTAAGCCATCTGGTTACCTGACAGTTCTATTAAAAAATCACTTTCCTGTAACCGCTATCATGATTGTAATAAATGTGCTTCAGTTTACTGTTTAACACATTGTGTAAATTGTACTTTTAAACTCAATACTCAAAAAACAAAAACAAATTTGATCACAAAAAAGATAAACTAAATTTAAATGAAAACATATGCCTCAGAATTAGAGTGCGTGTATAAAAATGACCCTTCTGAGAGGAGAGGAAAAGAGAAGTCTAATGGCTTCTTTGTTGGCTGATGTCCTCAACCGTATTATTTGGATCAACAAACTACACAACTAATTTGTTTATTTAATTAAAAAGATTTTAAATGTGATAAATATTGGTCTGAATGACTAATTTGTCTGACCAGAATAGCGTTGAATACAGCATGCTTTGGTTGTAAAGGTTATGGCAGTAGATCAATGATGCTGATTTGATGCACATGCTATCTTCCTTACTCCAATCCTACAATAGGGGTCCTATTGTTACGATTGGGGTATCTACTTCAAATCAAGTCAAATAACTTTATTTGATTCAAATGAATCATAAAGGTTTACAGAAAATCATCCATTTGTTTTAAAATAGAATTTCTACTCATAGTTTAAAAGCAATGCACAAAATAAAAACCAGGTTAGGTAAATTCAATATATGCAATTTACAATTTGTAACGTTTCCTAATTAGAAAAACAATTTTGATCAAACTAAGCACAGAGCTGCAGATAGTAACAGTTGATAGCGACCTCAAATTGTTAAAACCCTCTTTGTAAGAACAGGGACGAATGCCCCTTAAAATAGGCTTAATAATACGGACTCTTGGGTCTTTGTAGAGTGTGCAAAAAAGCATAAGGTGCATCGTGCTCTGTTGGGCTACATTGTTACATGGACAGGGGGGGGGGGGGGGAAGTCTCTCACTCCAACCCCCCTGTTTCGGAAAAGCCACAAGAAAGTGCAATGTGCTTAAATGAAATCTAGTCATTAGAAAACGTGAATGGACATGGGTGGTAAAAGACAAATAAAATTGTTGCCGATTTAAAAGTGTACGATCCACTGTGTCACTGACCTTATTAGACAAGCTTAAAACATTATGATATGCTAACTATTTTCATCGAGCAACTCAATGTCCACAAATTTCTTTTCAAGTGAAATAATAGTCTTTTATTCTTGATATATTTCAATTCGCATCTTGATTGAAAATAAACTCCAAATTAATCTTTAAACCAAGTGCAGCCAACACGTGTTTCGTCTGGTCTCAATCGACCATCGACTTCCTCAGGGCTGCAACCCAAACAGAACATACCTGTTACATTCTAATTTTTTACCTTCACTTAACCTTCAGTGTTAAAGGAATTTAATTTCTACTTTAAGTTAAAGGGGATACATCCCACTGACACTATTGTGCTCAAAAGTAAAGAAAGAGATCATATTAATATACTTATTACCAAGTCATAGCAGGAGTCACCAGGGTGTAGTATTAGTTCTTAGGTGGAATAGGTAACCTTCACCTATTTGATTCATACTTGTAAATCTGTTATTCAGTAAGTGAGTTAGTAAAAAGTATAGTTTGCGACCTTGTTATAGGACTTCATACCTATATTCCTCAACGATGCTTAACTCTAAATTCCAAATTAATTCCGAATTCTCAAAGTATTGTGATCTGTAAGAATTGGCATAATTGATATTATCTGAAGAAAGTTATCGATAGGAATACTTTGAAATTCCACACATTAGATTAGCCAGGTAAGAGATTATCGTGTTTCTTACCTACTATTATTCAGGTTCACTCTAATGTAAAAATCCGTCGTATCAAAGTTCCGCTTTAAGTTTCCTAAAAATGCGAGAACCCACATTTAGTTACTATTCCTTTAAAAAATTAAGCGGTAACTAGTTGTAATACCCGCATTTAGGGTTCTCACCTCGAAGTAGTTTGTTCGTGCCTTGGATCGCGTATCTCCGTGTCAGCGTCCTATTCTAGCGCCATCTTGCTTTTCCTTGTTTATGTATGGTTGAGGGTGGGGAGCGCCATCTTGTTAAAGTTCTTATATATTTATAATATTATTACTAATATTTGTTCTAGTATTTATAGTCTATTTCACAAATCTCTAATTCAAAATGTATTCTAAATGAATCAATTTATTCTTCGCAAGTCGTGCCGTTTTGAAGTGTATTGACGCAATAAGCGTGGTAACGCTACTCATAGTAAATAGGAGTCGCAATCTTATGATGGTGAAGTTAAAGTAAATTTATAAAAGAATAACGATTATTTAAATGTTGTCACATATCTCGATTTTCTTATGGATCGAGCCATTAAGATTAGCAAATGCTTGTACTATTCAGAGTCTTGTACCAATTTAGTTTGTGAGACCGTATATGATACATTAAAATTGGAGTCTCCATCAGAGGCTAGTGACAATAAGGCTTAGTAAGACCACGCTAACGAAAATATAATTGTAAAATTAGTTATCTCTTAAAGGTAAACTCTATGTCTCAGTAGGGTCGACAAGCAGTTTCTACTGAAGTCAATATTCACTGTAACTACAATTTAGGATTCTACAGTTATAAGGTCACATGTAACCTGTGTTTAGTAAGTTTGACAGCTACAAGATGTGGCTCAGCTGTTACTCTTCATATATACATGGCAGATATAGTGAATCTATAATATATATATTAACACGATGGAGCTGCCTTTGCCTTATTTTAACATGTATGGCGCTATATAAAGAAGATTATTAGTACCTATTTAGATATTTATCAGGTTTTTAGAGCAAAGCAGGGCGAGGGACACCAGTAGTCTGTCCCACAATTAATCGCAAAAAATCAAATTTATAAGAGTACATACAAGAAGACAGGGAATACAGTTAGGAGATAGTTTCAATATCTTTGGTCATATATGGTTCACCATATGCCATATCAACATTTTGATTACATAAAGTATAAACAAGGATTCTTTCTATAGGGGTTATGCTGTATAACTGACATTATAACAGTAATTGTTTGACGATTCCATAATTTTGATATGGATTCTATAAATTATTATTATCTTGTCACATATTACATTTAGTAATGAAAATTACCACAGGTTAGTCTTCATACGTATTACATGTAAATAATACTGATTCAAAAACATTACAGTAGGTATGGTCATCTCATAGAAGTACACCATTATTCATCCCTTAAGATAAATTCATAATCATATTCAACAATCAGACCCTCTTCTACATGTTACATAAACTTAATATTAAATCAAAAACATTACAGCAGGTATGGTCATCTCATAGATATACACCATTATTCACCATTATTCATTCCCTAAGAAAAATTCATATTCATGATCAACATTGAGACCCTCTTCTACAGCTTTAAGTTTAATTAGCCAGGTTACTTCCTTTCTCCTAAGTGTAAGTATTCTATTACCCCCCCGGGGGTCTGGGTCAATGTGATCAATACCATGATACCTAAAAGTATGTTTTGTACTGTCAGGCGTGTTCCTTATTAGATGAGCTGCGGTTGGGTATCGGGTATCTCCTCGTTTAATTGCTCTAAAGTGCTCTGACATTCTATCTTTGAGCCTCCTCTTAGTGCTCCCAACATAAATCTTGCCGCAGCTGCATACAATAACATACACAACAAAAGTTGTATCACAATTTATAAATTTATCTATGGTATTGTCTCCTGTTTCATTATAGTTAAAGGTAACTACTTTTTTCTTTGCCCATCTACAAGAGGAACATTTTCCACATTTGTGGAAGCCTCTAAATCTGGATAACCAGTCTTTGTTCACAGATTTCTTAGGGTAGCTTGGACTAAGTATGTTAGCAAGTGTCAGTCCTTTCTTAAACGTAATCGATGGATGTCTGGTAATATATGGTGTAATATCCTGATCTAACATCAGTAGATGCCAGTGTCTCTTGAGAATGGAGTACAGTTTCGTGTTTTCTGTACTGTAGTGTGTGATCATTCTTACTTTAGTTTCAGTTTCCTCTTTTACTTTCTCTAGCTTAACCTTCAAGGTGTCTTCAAGTTTAAGTTTTATAGCTCTGGTAGCTGCTGTGTCAATCACTTTTTTCTTATATCCTCTTCTCAAGAAACGCAATGAGATGTCTTTTAGATTATCTTTGAAATCACAGTCTAGGGAGCAGTTTCGCCTGGCTCTCACCATTTCGCCATATGGTATTGTTTTCAGTTGTTTGGTCGGGTGACAGCTTTTGGCGTGGAGTACTGCATTACAGCTAGTTGGTTTTCCATCACCTTCCAGGCTTGACTGGGAACGGCACCGGCTTTTATCTCATCTGAGATCACTCCCTATGTTCCTACCAGGGAACTACGCTCATCCACCCAATCCCTTCTCACAGTCCCGCGATTCCGGAGGAAGAAATGGGGAGGATCGAAATTTGCGACCCTTGCTCCACTCTTTTGGAATTCCCTGCCTCCAGAGCTTAGAGCCTTAACTCTCTATCCGCAATTTCGGAAACAGCTCAAAGCTCATTTGTTCATCAAATTCTTCAATTAGTCCTCCTACAGTTCGAATTCCTCTAGCTTAGTTTCTGCCACTCCTGCCCTGTTATCTGCCAGTTGCAGCGCCATGAAACCGCTGGTGAACGTGCGCTATATAAATAATTTTAAATTCAAATATACATCCGACTTCTGAGGTGACCTTCTTCTACAAATAATTCAATATCTAGAAAGTTGATTTTACTGTAATCATACTGAGTTGTGAATGGTAGATTATAGACATTATCATTTAGATAATCAAAAAATCCTTTTAGTTGTTCAACAGATCCCGTCCAGATTAGGAGACAATCGTCGATGAATCGACCCCAGTAGTGAATATACTGGATCCATTCACTGTTACCCGGGCCCCAGATTCGCTCCGCCTCGTACCACCCCATAAAGAGGTTAGCAAAAGACGGAGCAAATCTGGCTCCCATCGCAGTCCTGAGTTGTTTTCGGTACCAGATTCCGTCAAAAAGAAAAACATTGTTTTTTAATACCAGTTCAGTCATTTGAAGTAACATTTGTGAGTGATCATATAGTTCTGCAGATCTCCTACTAAGAAAAAAGTCAAGTGCTTTGATACCCAGATCATGGTCTATATTAGAGTATAGGGATACTACGTCTAGCGTAGCTTAGATCACCCCTTCCTCCCAAATCATGTCATCAAGTAAATTCAAGATAAACTTTGTATCCTCAACAAAGGATGGTAAGTTATATACATGTTCTCTTAGGAAACTGTCTATGAATTCTGATAAGTGTTCTGTGGGTCCACCGATGCCGGAGACAATCGGCCTACCTGGCGGTCTGTCCCAGCATTTGTGGACTTTTGGAAGAGTATAGAGACATGGTGATTTAGGATGAGTAGTTTGAAGGTAGACGTATTCGTCACGATCTATTAGTGATAAATCATACCACTCTTTAACCTTGGTGTTAATGGTATGCATTAGTTCATTTATTGGATTCATCTCAAGTTTAACATAGTATCGTCTATCATTAAGCTGTGATAAGACTTCATTCTTGTAATCTATAGTATTTTGTATGACAAGGTTTCCACCTTTATCACTTCTACGTATTATTATTTCCTTATTATTCATAAGCTCTTTACGAGCTAGCCTTTCACCTTTTGATAAATTATCCTCTCTGGGATTCAAATACCTCTGTTGATGTCGATCTAATTCTTTGCCAATATCTGTACTTACTGCTCTAAAGAATACATCTATCGTATTACCTTGAGCTAGTCGTGGAGTCCATTTAGATAGTAACTTCAGTCCACTTCCCTCCGCCAAGTATCGTTCTATTTCAAGATCTTCCATTAGTCTGGATATCGTTACAGGGTCATCTTCGCTTTCTGTCAGAGACAGTAGGAGCTGTGTCTCTTTCAATTCTTGTATCGTGAGGTTACTTAGCCCTCTAGTTGTAGGTGTAGTCTTTTTAGCTGGAGTATTAGTAAAACATTTTTTAAGTTTTAACCTTCTTGTAAATTTAAAAAGATCAATTTTAGTCATCAACCAATCTTGTATTCTAGCTGGACAGAAACCAAGACCCTTTTTAAGTATACAAGTCATATCATTAGAAAGCTGGTAATTGGATAAGTTAATAACTTCAATGTCACTTACTTTATCTACATCACTTAAGATTGTTGCTTCCAAGATCTCAGACTCCTTTTTATCCTTGACCCTTGATCTCCCACTTCTTCTCCTGCCTCTCCTGGTCCTCTTACAGTTGTATTCCGATTTCTTCCTTTATCTCGATCCCCCCTCCTTAAACGTTGAACCTCTTCTAAAAAATTAGTTTCTGGTGTGGGGGTGGTTGTTGATGTCATCGGTATCTCCTCATTCTCATCACTTGATATATTACTGGAGGATGCGTCTGTCTCAGTGAATGGTGTGGTGCTCCCTGTTTGTCTGCTGCTAGGAGTTTTTTTCAATCAAATAATCAAATCTCTTAGCATATGTATATACTCTCCCTGAGCGGTAATCATTCTCATCTCTTTTGATTTTGCGAGCCTTCCTTCTCTTAATATCTAATTGTACCTCATTCAAAATCTCATCCATTATAGTATAGTTTTTAACTGTCGCTTCTGGAAGGTTCATTAGTTTAATCTCATCTTCAATTTTCTGGATTTCTATAAGTAGTTTAGCCATTTTCCTATCTGCATTATCTATCAGTATTTTCATTAGGTTTCTTGAACTGTCACTGAGTTTTTTTTCCCAGATGTTATAAAGATCAGGTTCTAAATCCTCATATGCAGGTATTATCTGTGAGCGTAGGCCTCAAGGTATCCTATTTAATGTAATGTATTGCTTTAAAGTGGCCGCATCCCACCACTTATTTAACTCTTGACTCTTCAGTGATTCAAGCTTTCTGAACTTGGAACTAAGTCCTTCTTTCATAGTACTTCCAGATGGTCTAACTGCTGATCCTATAGATCCACCTGCCATTAAATTGCTGAAAAGGTCCTCTGCTTCCTTATCGCTGTTCATTTTTCCTTTCCCTTGTGGAAAATGTTCCTCTTGTAGATGGGCAAAGAAAAAATTAGTTACCTTTAACTATAATGAAACAGGAGACAATACCATAGATAAATTTATAAATTGTGATTCAACTTTTGTTGTGTATGTTATTGTATACAGCTGCGGCAAGATTTATGTTGGGAGCACTAAGAGGAGGCTCAAAGATAGAATGTCAGAGCACTTTAGAGCAATTAAACAAGGGGATACCCGATACCCAACCGCAGCTCATCTAATAAGGAACACGCCTGACAGTACAAAACATACTTTTAGTTATCATGGTTTTGATCACATTGACCCAGACCCCCGGGGGGGTAATAGAATACTTACACTTAGGAGAAAGGAAGTAACCTGGCTAATTAAACTTAAAGCTGTAGAAGAGGGTCTCAATGTTGATCATGAATATGAATTTTTCTTTGGGAATGAATAATGGTGAATAATGGTGTATATCTATGAGATGACCATACCTGCTGTAATGTTTTTGAATTAATATTAAGTTTATGTAACATGTAGAAGAGGGTCTGATTGTTGAATATGATTATGAATTTATCTTAAGGGATGAATAATGGTGTACTTCTATGAGATGACCATACCTACTGTAATGTTTTTGAATCAGTATTAATTACATGTAATACGTATGAAGACTAACCTGTGGTAATTTTCATTACTAAATGTAATATGTGACAAGATAATGATAATTTATAGAATCCATATCAAAATTATGGAATCGTCAAACAATTACTGTTATAATATGTCAGTTATACAGCATAACTCCTATAGAAAGAATCCTTGTTTATACTTTATGTAATCAAAATGTTGATGATATGGCATATGGTGAACCATATATGACTTAAGATATTGAAACTATCTCCTAACTGTATTCCCGGTCTTCCTGTATGTACTCTTATAATTTGATTTTTTGCGATTAATTGTGGGACAGACTACTGGTGTCCCTCGCCCTGCTTTGCTCTAAAAACCGGATAAATATCTAAATAGGTACTAATAATCTTCTTTATATAGCGCCATACATGTTAAAATAAGGCAAAGGCAGCTCCATTGTGTTAATATATATATTATAGATTCACTATATCTATGCCATGTATATATGAAGAGTAACAGCTGAGCCACATCTTGTAATTGTCAAACTTACTAAACACAGGTTACACGTGACCTTATAACTGTAGAATCCTAAATTGTAGTTACAGTGAATATCGACTTCAGTAGAAACTGCTCGTCGACCCTACTGTGACATAGAGTTTACCTTGAAGCGATAACTAATTTTACAATTATATTTTCGTTAGCGTGGTCTTACTAAGCCTTATTGTCACTAGCTTCTGATGGAGACTCCAATTTTAATGTAACATATACGGTCTCACAAACTAAATTGGTACAAGACTCTGAATAGTACAAGCAATTGCTAATCTTAATGGCTCGATCCATAAGAAAATCGAGATATGTGACAACATTTAAATAATCGTTATTCTTTTATAAATTTACTTTAATTTCACCATCATAAGATGGGAACTCCTATTTACTATGAGTAGCGTTACCACGCTTATTGCGTCAATACACTTCAAAACGGCACGACTTGCGAAGAATAAATTGATTCATTTAGAATAAATTTTGAATTAGAGATTTGTGAAATAGACTATAAATACTAGAACAAATATTAGTAATAATATTATAAATATATAAGAACTTTAACAAGATGGCGCTCCCCACCCTCAACCATACATAAACAAGGAAAAGCAAGATGGCGCTAGAATAGGACGCTGACACGTAGATACGCGATCCAAGGCACGAACAAACTACTTCGAGGTGAGAACCCTAAATGCGGGTATTACAACTAGTTACCGCTTAATTTATGAAAGGAATAGTAACTAAATGTGGGTTCTCGCATTTTTAGGAAATGTAAAGCGGAACTTTGATACGACTGACTTTTACATTAGAGTGAACCTGAATAATAGTGAAACACGATAATCTCTTACCTGGCTAATCTAATGTGTGGAATTTCAAAGTATTCCTATCGATAACTTTCTTCAGATAATTTCAAATTATGCCAATTCTTACAGATCACAATACTTTGAGAATACGGAATTAATTTGGAATTTAGAGTTACGCATCGTTGAGGAATATAGGTATGAAGTCCTATAACAAGGTCGCAAACTATACTTTTTACTAACTCACTTATTGAATAACAGATTTACAAGTATGAATCAAATAGGTGAAGGTTACCTATTCCACCTAAGAACTAATACTACACCCTGGTGACTCCTGCTATGACTTGGTAATAAGTATATTACTATGATCTCTTTCATTACTTTTGAGCACAATAGTGTCAGTGGGATGTATCCCCTTTACCTTAAAGTAGAAATTAAATTCCTTTAACACTGAAGGTTAAGTGAAGGTAAAAAATTTGAATGTAACAGGTATTATGTTCTGTTTGAGTTGCAGCCCTGAGGAAGTCGATGGTCGATTGAGACCAGACGAAACACGTGTTGGCTGCGCTTGGTTTGAAGATTAATTTGGAGTATATTTTCAATGAAGATGCGAATTGAAATGTATCAAGAATAAAAGACTATTATTTCACTTGAAAAGAAATTTGTGGACATTGAGTTGCTCGATGAAAATAGTTATCTTGTTAGAGCTATGTTATAGCACTGTATTCTCGTCGTGGTAACCGACCTGTTTCATCTGGAGCACCATACTTACAACAACCTATTGTGACATACCTTTACCTGCTGTGCGCTCAAACTCAAACAGTTACCGTATCTCTTTTGCAACATTATGATATGCGTTTTAATGCCCATTTTCATATTGGGTTTAATAGACTCCGGGCTATCATAAAAATCTTCAAGGCCTATCTAATAAAAAGTTTCTTTAACATAACGTAACCAGGAGACCGGCACTGCATTGTCAAGGTTCATACAGTCTCTTTGGATATCTCTTACAAATAATAGGTCCTCTGAGGTCCAAATTTTTCCTCATAGAAGCAAGGGGGCAATATGAATTCCTGCCCATAGGTGGCCACTGACAGACATTTGATTTTATACAATGTTTATCAGCTATCGGCTTATGACCAAGTTTTCTGGCAAATCGAAGAACCCCTCTATGGTTCTACTAGTTAGTTGTAGCCTTGTCGTAATCAAGTGGTCCCAACTTAGTTTATTATTAAAAAGGTTCCCCAAGTAAGTAGAATTTGGCACTTTATCAAAAACAATATCATTTACGTGTTTTAGTTTTGTTTGGACTTCAGACCATAATAAAAGATTTACTATAATTAACCTTAAGGTCCAGTCCTGTCCTAAACTTAGTGAATGCATTCAAACATTTTTGTAGGCTATTGGCTGTTAAGGTCATCAGGACTTATCGTCCACATAGGACAATAAAGGTACGTGTTTGCCTCCTATTCTTGGAAAATCCAAGTGTTGTTGTAGTAAAAAAAAAATCTAAGCCATTAGTATATTTTAAAAATAAGAAGGGAGCCAATATACAGCCCTGGCCACTCCCTCGGTTCAGGGAATTGGGTTAGTCTTTTCTCCTCCTTGACCATACCGGATAGCTACAGTAGTAGATGAGTGTAATCTACGCAACATGGTGACTAGCGGTTCCTCAAATCCCATAGTGTCCATAAGTGACCAGAGCTTTCCTCAACAAACAGTGTTGAAGGCACTGGACAAGTCCATGAAGGCCAGATGGATTGAAACACCCTGGCCTTCATGTACTTGCCCATAATCATAGACAAGTTGAGGCACTGCTCAGTCGTTTCCCTTTCCTTCCTGAAGCCAAATTGATTTTTCACTAAAAGGCCAGAAGTATTGGCTCATGACTCCAGGCATGCAAGAATTACCCTGCCCAGCAACTAGCATTAAGCACCGATTAGAGAAATCGGCCTAGAGCATGTAGGGTCATTTCTATTTCCCATTTTAAAAAACTGCGCCACCACTGCTCTTTTCCATGATAATGGAATACGGCCCACAATTGCTGCTTTAAAAAGCTTAAGAACAGTGGGGCCAATATTTGTGGGTTGCTTTTAAATAAATCCAGGGGCACACCGTCTGGCCCTGGAGCTTTTAGGGAAATACCCTTTCTCAGGGACTCCTCCACTTCGCTTAAAGAAAGTGATGCACTAAGCTGGTGGGCAGTTTGTATGTTGATACTTATTTCATTCTCGCACTCACTCAGTGAAACGCTCTTTGGGTTAAATATATTTGAGAAGTGGGTAACCCAAGCCACCCCCGTTATATTAGTATTCATGCTTCTTTTTTCATTGGTAAAAAGGGGGTGATTTAGCACCTCCCAAACACTTCTAGAATCCTTCAGGGCCCTTGCTCTTTCAAGATCATCCCAGGCCTGCCTTCTCAATTCATCCTTTCTCTGCTCAATTACCTTTTTATAGGTCTGCCTGGATACTTTTATCATATCCCTATCTTGAGGGACATGCCTTTTTCAATTTATTTTGCGCAGCAGAACATTCAGCATTGAACCATCTTATTTCGGGGAAACAGCCTTTTCTCACCGGTCTAAGCAAATTCTTAGCCACGTCATCACAAATAATTTTTTTACTTTTTATTATTGCATCTGCCTGTGAAGTATCGATTAAGCAGGTCTTTACTTGAGTTATATTTGTTTTAATAATGGTCTCCTCAAAATCCTTATAATTTATTGCTTTCCATTTTAGCCTTATCCCTTGGTTGCGATTATATTTTATTAGGCCCTTTTGTGCCTCAATATGTAGGGAAACAGTAAGGGGGTTGGGTTCGACCATGAAGTTATCAACAAGGTGTGAGTACCTACTAGAAATTAGCAAAAAATCTAAATTACTCACGCACCCCCCTGTGGTTCCGTGATTCCGAATTGGGTTCGAAAGTTCCGAAACCAGATTTATAAAGATAGTCAGAAAAGGACGATTTTGGTCTCTACAGACGGCAAATGGCGAGTGTAACGTGTGAGTGTTTTCGTATGAATTGATATAGGAGAACACTCTGCATTTGAGGATTTAGTCTGAACCTCCGGGTTCCAATTTGTATGTGGCAGCCATTTTGTGTGGTTGCCCTAACATAGGCCCGATGACTGCGGCCGAGAGAGTCCTTGACACGTATGCCGTAGCTGACTTCTGGTTGACCTGGCCGAACTGACTCCTCGCCTGGGGCGAATCCCGCTGAGCCAGTTCCTTGTGCAGCAGCTGGCCTGATAAAGATCAAAGGGCAGGACGTGTCCGAGTTTATGGCACACCGTTCCCACCTCCTCTATCTCCTTTCCATCTGTGTCTGCCTTTCCTTTACGACATGTTCATCGATCTGGGTTGAAGGGTTTATGATGGGTTTGTCCGGCCTGATCGAACAGGAAACCAAGCATGTGTGCGATCGTTTTTGGTGGGCTGGACAACGGAAAAGGGGATTGTTTTTGCCTGTCGTCATTTGCTACTTTTGAAATGCTACCTGGTCATTGGTCAGTTTGTATGCACCAAATGTAAAATGTAATGTTGCCAGAGGCGTAATTTTCGGCATAAAAGACAGTGTTTCGTTCATAGAAGTGTGCAGTCTCTGACGAACTACCCGTGTGTACTTCGTAGATCTCTGTCCCTGGTTGCAACCAATAAACTTTGGTCTTTGACGTCAAGAAGTATCCTGTGTCTCTGTTTGCCAAGACAGGGGAATCCGGGGTCTTTGGGTGTTGCCCTGAAACCGCTGGGTTACCGGATTAGTATCGGTTCTGAAAAACCCAGTACCTCAATTGGCGCCCAACGTGGGGCGACTTCAGCGGTACCGGTCCAAGCCAGAGGTTCGTGAGAAAATTCTGGAGGAAGGCCAGCCACTTCATTGACCCCTGTATGTCGCCGTGGTCCGAAAGTCTTTGCTGCGAGGTTTCCCGCTTGCCGACGGCTACAAAGGACTGCTGCCCTGACTGTCGCCCTGTTTTGGAGCCTTAGACGTTTGTAGAGCGAGACGATTGACGGGTCTTCTGGTGACGCCATCGACAACTGAGTTAAGTATAAACGGAGCGTCTCCTAGTCCTTAGTTTGGTTTGTATCCTTTAGTGGATAGCTTTGATTTTGTACCTGCAGGCCCCAAAGCCAAGGGATTTGTGTATTAACGAGATTATCGTTTTAGATTCCCCTTGTTGTTTGAAGCTAAACTAGTGAGCAAGATGCCTGGTTTTAGCAGTCTTAGAAACTTGTTCAGTTGTGGTACTTTGAGGGATTCCCGGTTAGAGGATTCGTGTCCGGTTCCTCCGATCAGAACTCCTACATACGAGTTGTATGTGAAACATGGTGTAGGTCCTATTAGCTACAATGAGATTTGGGTAAAATACACGAAGAGTGACGGTGTTCTACAGTGGCTGCGTTATGGTAGTTTTGAAACAGAAGTCCTAGATAACCTTGAAGTGAAGTTGTTCAAGAAGAAAGCCCGGCCGGCGATGTTTGACTCTTTCCGCATATGGCGCAAAGAAGCCAAACAGAAAGAAATTAAGTTTGCAAAGAAAAGTAGAAAGCGTATGTCAATGGTGCAAGCTGCCGTTGCATACAGAGATAATGAGGAAGAGCAACTAAGTGAGCAGATGCTTAGAGTGAAGAAGTTAGCGGTAGACCGATGCTACCCGGTATTGCCTTCTAAAGAGCATAAAGATGAGAAGGATCTTGTGAAAGATCCTTTAATGTCACATCTGTTAACTTCACCACCACCTAATGTGCAGAACGCTACGGCACCACCGCCACCGGTTGTGGCTGTGCAAAAGCCTGTTGCTTTGCCTCCTGTTATTCCTCCACAGCCAGCTCCTTCGTTGACAGTTTTTCCCTATGCGCAGCCTCCTCAGGGGTTGCCAACTTTGCCTTTTCCTGCTACTACTGTCTCTATGCCTGTTCCGACTGTGGATTCTTCTACTACTACTTCTTCTCCTCTTGTCCTTCAGACTACTCCTTCTCCTAGACAGCGGATGACTGCTGCCTTTTCGAGTCTTCTAACTCCTTGGTTGGGACAAATGGGTATGTCTCCTGCTAGTGAGCGTAGACGTTGCGTAGTCAACTGCCTGATACAGATGAGCGAGTGGTTTTGGATCATATGGTGCGAAGATGGGTGACGTATAAGTCCCAGTACGATCTCGAGGGTATCATGGATGTTTTCCGACAATGGGAAGCACCAAAGCAACGTTATGTCTTTGAGCTTATGTGTGCGTTCCTCCATTAACAATGGACGGACGAAATGGGTAGAGTTCCTGCGGAATTGTTTCGATTGCGTTCCGAGTTTGCTAAAGGGACGATTGTGAGTTTACACGACATCGAGAAAGCGGTGTCGACGTTATTGTCGCTTCGCAGTGATGTTCCTACTGAACGGCTGTTTGAGCCAGATTCGTCAGTTAGGAGACATGCGCGTCAGTATCCGATGCGAGAGGTTCCTCCGGTATGGAGACCTGCTGATCCTAATGCTCATCCACCTGTTGATGCGCATTTTCAGCGAGTGTGGGTCCATGTCCCATGGAAACGTGCAAAAGTTTTAGCGCTTAAACAGACTTTACCTGATCCGCGGAAGAATCCGGCAGGATATTATAAAGAGCTTACGCAAACTGTGAGTTCGTGCGTCATGAATTTGGCGGACATAGACATGTTGTTCGGGAATGTAGTTCCACAGCCCATCTGGAATGTCATTCGACATACGGATCATGATAATGAATTGGGTGATTCGTGGGTGAATCTTGTTGCTGCAAATGATAGACAAGTTGGAGGTGCTAAGCCTGAAAATGTTATTACTGAACTTCCTGGTAGAATTATCACTTTTATGAAGACCTTGATACCCGAGGTCCGTGTTAATTGGGATAAGTTGTCTGCGTGTAAGCCGAAGAAAGATGAGACTGTGTCAGATTTTTTCTCGCGTTTCGAAGCAACCTTTGTCGACCACAGTGGTCAGGATATGGCTACCGAGGGTGGCCAGAGATTGTTAGTTGATAAATTTGTGCACAATCTTCTTCCTTAGTTGTGTACTAAGTTGAAGGATTCCGAGAGTGCTTGGCCTGTTCCTACTTCGGCGCAGATTCTAGCTACGGCTCAGTACTATGAGAATAGGCGTAAGGACGAGTTAGAGAAAGCGGATAAGAAGACTAAGGAATTGAAGACTAAAGTTCTTCTACAACAAGCTTATCCACCCCGTGTTAATCATCAGCGCGATTATCAGCAGCCTCAACAGTATTCGAGGAACTCGCGAAGAGACGAGACTCCTCAACAGCGTTTTCTGTATGGGCCTAATAAGTGTGCGTATTGTAGAGAAGAGGGTCATTACAAGAATAGTTGTCCAGTTCTGTTGCAACGTGCAAATAGTGCTCCTGGTGAGAGAGGTAGAGGTGCTCAACAAGCGCCCAGAGGTAGAGGTCGGGACAGAACGCGCGCCCTTTGCCTCCGCAGAATTCGATGAATAGCTTTGACCAACAGCAGAATTCGTCTGGTATGACAGCACAGTACTACGTGGATGATTATTATGTTGAAGGCGATGAAGCGCAAGGCAATGATTGCTAGGACAGCCATGGACAAAGAGAGGGAGTGATTTCGATTCCAGTAGATCAGAGTGGACCCTAAGTGGAAGTGATTGAATCAGGTGTGTCAGAGCCTTTTCTGCTAGACACTGGTGCTACGAAGAGTTCTATTATGCGTACCAACCTCCCTGGCGCACCTTTGTCTGGCTTTAATAATGTTTCTATAGGTTTTTCTGGCGCCCCCGTTACGAATCCGATTTCCGTTCCATTGCCTCTTTCTGTTGGTCCTCGTAGGTTTGAAGCACCCCTTCTTTTGACTACAGGTTGTAATGAGAATTTGCTAGGTCTTGACTTGTTGAAGAGATTGTATGCAACTTTGTACTGTTCTCCGTTAGGAGTACATCTTACCCTGGGTGAGAATGTGATCTCTCCAATATACGTATCGAAGGATTGTCTCCCACCTGAATTGTCTTCGTTACCAGATTCATTGTGGGCTACGGATCCGAATGATGTGGGCCGGTTAGATATTCCCCCATATGTTGTGACATTGAAAGCGAATGCTAAGTTACCGCGCATTCCACAATATCGTATTTCAAGTGAGGGTGAGCGTGCACTTTTGGCGATCATCTATGATCCGATTGACAAAGGCGTTGTTGAAGAGACTCTAGGTAATGTGTGTAATAGTCCGGTTTTGCCTGCCTTGAAAAGAACTGATTCTTCACAGCCTCCTGTGTATGGATTTGTTATCGATCTCCGTGAAGTGAACAAGATTGTTGTTCCACAATTTCCTGTTGTGCCTGACATTACTGCATTATTGACATTGATTCCTGCTTCTGCCACTTGGTTTTCGGTGATCGATTTGAAGAATGCTTTCTTCAGCATTCCGATTGCCATGGAGAGTAGAGATATTTTTGGATTCTC
This sequence comes from Lissotriton vulgaris, assembly GCF_964263255.1. Lineage (NCBI taxonomy): Eukaryota > Metazoa > Chordata > Amphibia > Caudata > Salamandridae > Lissotriton > Lissotriton vulgaris. The sequence goes on from NC_141697.1 coordinate 979,704,248, forward strand.
TTTAGGAGGACGAAGCTTCCGCTTTAAACGCGTTCCTCAAGGCTATTGCGAGAGTCCATCTATCTACAGTCAAGCTCTGAAGACTCAACTTGACTCGTTAGTTTTTCCTGACGGTGCAGCCCTTATCCAGTATGTTGACGATTTGTTGGTTGCTGCTGATACCGAAGACATCTGTAAGGATGCCACCGTGTCCTTGTTGTCTAATTTATCTGATTGCCATCATAAAGTTTCTCTCTCGAAGTTACAATTCTGTCGCCAAGAAGTTACCTATTTAGGTCACCTCTTATCGAAGGAGGGAAGGAAACTGACCCCAGAAAGAATTCAGACTATTGCGAGAATGAGTGTCCCTACGACACAGAGAGAAGTACGTACGTTTTTGGGTATTACGTCGTACTGTAGACAGTGGATCCCTAATTTTCCTCTTCTAGCGAAGCCTTTGATAGCTCTTACAGTTAAGGATACTCCAAATCCTATTCCTTGGACTGAGGAATGTCAGAAGAGTTTTTCTGAATTACGCAATGCGTTGTGTTCGACTCCTGTGTTGGGTACTCCCGACTACAGCAAGCCTTTCACATTGTATGTCCATGAGAGAGAGGGATGTGCATTATCGGTTTTGACTCAGCAGTTTGGCAGGAAGCAACGCCCATGTGCGTACTTTTCGTCGACTTTAGATCCTGTAGCCAGAGCGTTGCCGAGTTGCTTGAGAGCCACAGCGGCAGCGGCTGTTTCGATTCGACAATCTGCGGGTTTGGTAATGGATAATACGTTAGTGGTTATGGTTCCACATGCAGTGGATACCTTGCTGAATCGTACGAAGAGACAGCACTTAACTAGTGCTCGGTTGTCAGGGTATGAGCTTACATTGAAGAAGAGACGAAAGGGAGAATAGATCTGAAGGATACTCCTCTCCCTGACTGTGATGATGCTTTGTGGGTTGATGGTTCGTGTTTTAAATTACCGAACAGCGATACAACTGCAGCATATGCTGTGACGACTTTGCATTTACTTGTCGAAATTGCACGTATCCCACATAATTCGCGCACAAGCGGCTGAACTGATTGCACTTACGAGAGCATGTGTGTTGGCGAAAGGAAAACGAGTGAATGTGTATACAGATAGTCAGTATGCGTTTGGTGTGGCCCATAGTTTTGGACGTTTGTGGTGTGAACGTGGATTTTTGACATCGCATGGGACGAAAATCCAGCATGGACAACTGGTGAATGAACTTCTTGAATCTCGGACGTTACCTTTGCAAGTAGCGATTGTGAAATGTACTGCCCATAAAAAGGTTACTGATGATGTTGGTCGTGGTAATGCGTTTGCAGATGAAGTTGCGAAAGAAACGGCTAGAAACGTGATGAGTCGAATGTATGATGCGGGTCCGGCGAGATGGGTTCCAGAGAAGGGTATGTGTGAAGACACCATTGAGAGCGTGAAAGTTATTCCGAGTGAGACCACAGAGAAAGAGTTGGATGAATGGAGAGAAAGTAAGGGTAGGTTAGACTCGAATGGGTGTTGGACTGATTTGTCTGAACATCAGAGATGGTTGTTGCCTAACGCGTATGTGCTTCCAGTCGTTACAATGGCACATGGAGTGGCACACATTAGTGTGAAAGGGATTTGCAAGTTGTTGGCTCCGGTTTGGCAGAATATAGGAATTCCCAGATGTGCGGAGAATTTAGTTAAGAACTGTATGGTGTGTTTGATGCATAATCCTGGTAAGGGAACCCCGACACCAGCTGGTCAATTTGCTCCTCCTACGTATCCGTTCGAGGCTTTGCAGCTAGATTTTATTCATATGGAGAGATGCAACAACTTGAAGTATGTGTTAGTGGTTGTTTGCTCTTTTTCTAGATGGGTAGAAGCTTATCCCCTTAAGGACAATACTGCCTTGTCCACAGCAAAAGTTTTGATAAAAGAATTTTTTCCGAGATTTGGAATGCCGAGAATCATTTGGAGTGATAACGGAAGTGAGTTTGTGGGTCAAGTTATGAAGAGTGTGTGTGATGGTTTCGGGATTAGGCAGAAATTCCACGCTGCAAATCATCCCCAATCAGCTGGTTAAGTCGAGTGCTACAATGGCACCCTTAAGTTGAAGTTAGCCAAGATTCAGGAAAGCACTGGTTTACAATGGCCAGAGGCTTTGCCATTAGCACTTTCGTCCACCCGAGTGACTGTGCATTCGAGAATGGGTTTGAGTCCATATGAAGTTGTGTTTGGTCGCCCGGCGAATGTTTGGGGCGTACCAAGACCGACAAGGTTCAGTGACCTCGAACACCCTGTTTTGCTTGACTATTTGCGTGAATTGACAACTAAAATGAGTGTTTTACGCCAACAGGTATACGACAGTCTTCCTCAAGCTGCAGAGGATCCAGGCCACGCTATTGAACCCGGTGCCTGGGTCTTCGTCAGAAATTTCCAGTGAACGAAGAACGAGCAGCCCCGTTGGACTGGGCCCTATCAAGTCCTGTTGTCTACAAGGTCTGCGGTGCGAGTGCGTGGAAAGCGCAACTGGATCCACAGCTCACATACCAAGAAGGCACCTTTTCCTTTGCCCTATGACAAGTGGGTCCAAGAGTGTCTTGCAGACTCTGAGACCGAGACAATCCCGAAGTTCATACCGTTCAGCGATGCTCGTCTGATTGGAACTAGTTCGGAAAAGGAGAGCGATCGACTTTTGCAAGCGTCAGTACCTCCTGCAGTGCGATTGGACACTACCGAGCCTCATCTTTTGTTCACCGATCAAGAATCACCTGGAAGAAACCGATACAATTTGAGACTGAGAATTAAGGACAAATAAAGCATTAATAAAGTTGATTTTTTTTTATTGTTTGCAGGTTAACTCTCCGCTAAGGATCTACTCATTTTTGTTTTTCTTGAACTGCCATCCGGTTCTCGCTGCTAGGGTCGCGGTTACTACCAGTCTTGGGAGTGTAAGCCCGAGACACTAGATCGAGGGTTCTGTTGGCCCGAGGCAGTCTTCCTGGGTGCAGCAGAGGCACAACCAACCACCGCGGGCAGCACCTTTAGTTTAGGATGGATTTCTTTGAGCTGGAGAGACCTGTGCAGACATTGACTTTTAGAAAACGTATATGCAAAATAATGTCGAAAAAATGTTTTTTGATGCCATGTATATTTTTGCTATTAAGCGTCATGATCTTTATAGCTCGTTATGTAGCGAATATGCTACTTACTAGTATGCATCTGTTCTTGGCATGTAGGGCTGCTGACATTCATATCTGTGCATAGATCGCCGCCTAGTGTTGGGTCCGGATGATTGCACATCCAAAATAGACAACACCTTTCACTTTTCAAGGTACCTGCCATCAAAGCATTTCTGGAAGGCCTCAAAAGAGTCATTCCGCCACGGACTCCACCAGCTCCTGAGTGGAACTTCAATGTGGTTCTTACCAGACTGATGGGTCCTCCCTTTGAGCCACTGCATTCCTGCAAGATTCAGTTCTTGACATGGAAAGTGGCTTTCCTCGTAGCAATTACATTGCTACGGAGGGTTAGTGAATTGCAAGCCCTCACAATCCAAGAGCCATTTATCCAAATTCATTCCAATAGGGTGGTGCTCCGCACTAACCCTAAGTTTCTGCCCAAGGTTGTGTCTCAGTTCCACATCAACCAAACAATCGAATTACCTGTCTTCTTTCAAAATCCTGAGTCACTGGCGGAGCGGATGCTCCACACCCTTGACGTTAAACGGGCCCTGATGTATTACATTGATAGGACTAAGGATTTTCGAAAAACTAAGCAGCTCTTTGTCGCCTTTGCGCCACACCACAAAGGTAACCCTATTTCCAAGGCTGGTATTGCTAGGTGGATCGTTAAATGTATCCAGATCTGCTATGCAAAAGCAAAACGCACTCTTACCATTCCACCAAGAGCCCACTCCACCAGAAAGTTGGGGGCCTCTATGGCTTTCCTTGGAAACATTCCCTTAGAGGACATATGTAGAGCAGCCACATGGTCTACCACACACACATTTACTAAACATTACTGTGTAGATGTGCACTCCAAACAGCAGGCAGCTGTAGGGCAGGCTGTTCTCAAGACACTTTTCCAAACTGCGCCTGTAGCAGCTGCAGTATTCACATATATACTCATAGCATGGTCATCATTCACTGAGTTTCACTCCATCTTGGCCACAATGGCTAAAAACAATCTGGGGATGGAGTCGATGCCCATGCGCACTGTAGTCCAGGGGAGGAGCCACCTATCTCGTGATACTTCGAAGATTCTTCCAGGACAACAATGTGCAATCATCCGGACCTAACACTAGTCGGCGATCTATGCACAGATATGAATTCAGCAGCCCACATGCCTCGAACCATTTGTTTTTAAAATGACGTCTGATCCCACTGTGCAACCTACACCTTCACCTACTATTTCTTCTCATTCTTTCCACCCTTTGCCTGAACATGAGGTAATCAGACGTTTGGAATTCTCTAATAATTCTTTCATTCAACTTTTGCACCAGCATCAGTTAGTGATTAATACAACGAACTGCTGGATTTGTGGTTTGATGCCTCATACAACCGATAAGGGTATTCCTTATCTGGTTTGGCCCTTCAGTTTAAATGGTTCGATTCGAGCTTACAGAACCATGTTCATCTATGCCCACAGTGTTCACCCCTACGTTCACCGAAAGATAATTCGAACAATAGCCTATTAGCTAGAGGTATAGTCGACATGATTAGAGGGACTAATGCAGTAGAGACTATTCCGAAAGATGAGAGGCTACCATATAGTGGTTGGAACGTAACTGGATATGGAGTTAGTCTGAGTATTAACCAGCGAGCGAAAAGTTCTCCACCGTTCTGGATAGTGCCCCATAAGGGCTACTATTGTTTGCAGGGCAATGGTAAGAATCCGAAGGCTCAGTTAGGGAAGAGTGTTTGTGCTGAGACCTATGTGTTTCCGTCTCAGTCTTCCCCAGCGTTCTTAGCTGCCAAGGGTACCTACTTTGTTTGCTACGACAAAGCCTACACATGGTTGCCCCCTGACTTTTCGGGCACATGTTTTGTTTCCTTTCTGTTACCCCCACTTTTACAGCTGCGGCAGATTACCACAAGACGAGAGTTGCTAGAGGTGTCTTTAGCCAAGAAGACACTGCAGGTCAAGAAGTGGGAGATTTCGTTAAGGGTTTTTTGCTGTTCTGGGGACCTATGGCTAACAGTAGGAATATTCGTCAGCTAACAAGAGTGGTTGAGTCCACCATAGTTGAAACTGCCGGTGCCCTTGGTAACCTGACTGCTGAGCTCCAGTCGGATAGACTTATGACACTTCAGAATAGAGTTGCCCTTGATGTTATCCTGGCAGATCGAGGTGGAGTTTGTAGATTGATTCAATCAAGCTGCTGTGTTTTTATTCCAGACAACGCTCCATCAGTCTTCCAGGCCATTTCCAAATTGCATAAAATCTCCGATTCTGTCCACCTGGACAAAGGTGATTGGTCTTTGATGGGATGGTTATGGGGATTGATATCCACTTGGGGTTTGAAAATTCTGATGGTCATTGGGATGGTCTTAGCAATCCTGTTCATGTTCTGTCTCTGTGTACAGTGTGCTCCTGCTATTTGTGGCCTTTGTCCTACTTTGTGCGTACGGAAACCTGTCCAGAGAAAGATGCTTAGTAATAGGATGATGCTACAGCAGCATATCGATGATCTGATGAATATAGATCCGGATTCATATTAAAATGGGTCTGGGTTTATTGCCTATGATAGGGCAAAAGGAGGGTCTGTGGTTCCGTGGTTCCGAATTGGGGTCGAAAGTTCCGAAACCCGATTTATAAAGATCGTCGGAAAAGGACGATTTTGGTCTCTACAGACCGCAAATGGCGAGTGTAACGTGTGAGTGTTTTCGTATGAATCGATATAGGAAAACACTCTGCATTTGAGGATTTAGTCTGAACCTCCGGGTTCCATTTTGTATGTGGCAGCCATTTTGTGTGGTTGCCCTAACATAGGCCCGATGACTGCGGCCGAGAGAGTCCTTGACACGTATGCCTTAGCTGACTTCTGGTTGACCTGGCCGAACTGACTCCTCGCCTGGGGCGAATCCCGCTGAGCCAGTTCCTTGTGCAGCAGCTGGCCTGATAAAGATCAAAGGGCAGGACGTGTCCGAGTTTATGGCACACCGTTCCCACCTCCTCTATCTCCTTTCCATCTGTTTCTGCCTTTCCTTTACGACATGTTCATCGATCTGGGTTGAAGGGTTTATGATGGGTTTGTCCGGCCTGATCGAACAGGAAACCAAGCATGTGTGCGATCGTTTTTGGTGGGCTGGACAACGGAAAAGGGGATTGTTTTTGCCTGTCGTCATTTGCTACTTTTGAAATGCTAACTGGTCATTGGTCAGTTTGTATGCACCAAATGTAAATTGTAATGTTGCCAGAGGCGTAATTTTCGGCATAAAAGACAGTATTTCGTTCATAGAAGTGTGCAGTCTCTGACGAACTACCCATGTGTACTTCGTAGATCTCTGTCCCTGGTTGCAACCAATAAAGTTTGGTCTTTGACGTCATGAAGAAGTATCCCGTGTCTCTGTTTGCCAAGACAGGGGAATCCGGGGTCTTTGGGTGTTGCCCTGACACCGCTGGGTTACCGGATTAGTACCGGTTCTGAAAAACCCAGAACCCCCCCCCCCCCCCAAATGTCAGATATTGCACCACTGGAGAGCTAACCAAAGTGTCAATCATACGTAGGTCATTCACAACAATAATGGAGTTTAAGGTGTTGCCCTGTATGGTATGTTGAAAGTCGGTCATAGGTTGAACATCAGTATCTACCAACCCACAAGCCTTGCTCCTGCTACGCTGACGTAAGGTGCAGTTGAAATCTCCTACCCAAATAATACACAAAGGGGAGACCTTCACTGCTACCTTAATCTCCATGTCAAGTAAATTGATAACCACAACATTCTGTGTATCAAAAATATTGTAGTACCAATTGACTTATAATATGGGTACAATGATCAAATTGAAACACAGGGATGTACTTACTTTCTGAAACAAGCATTGGAAATGCAATAGGTCTCGCATTAGAAGAGTTGGAGTTATTGGTCTTGTAAATGACATTTTATTAATTTGTTGGTTTTTAAAATTGCTAAATTGATGGCTTTGTCATTTACAATGCCAATAGTTATAACTTTTGCGAATGTGACACCTATAGCATTTGGAATGCAACATGTTTTGTATTTACGTGACTTAGATGGCAGCTCTGGTCGTTAGGCCACATCTCTAGAGAGCAGGAGAGTGCAGCAGGGGAGAGAAGCACAGCAATGCAATAGGTCTCGCATTAGGAAAGTTTGAGCTATTGGTATTGTAAAGGACACATTTTTTATTTATGTGCTTGTTTTGAAAATAGCGAATTGATAGCTTTGTTATTTACAATGCCAATATTTTTATCTTTCGCAAATGTGCCACCTATTGTAACACAATATGTGTTGTGAGGGTGAGGGTGAGGGGTTGAGGGTGAGTGTCGGTGAGTGAGGGTGAGTGAGGGAGGGTGAGGGGTTGAGGGTGAGTGAGGGTGAGTGAGGGTGAGGGGTTGAGGGGGAGGGGTCGAGGGTGAGGGGTTGAGGGTGAGTGAGGGTGAGGGGTTGAGGGTGAGTGAGGGTGAGGGGTTGAGGGTGAGTGAGGGTGAGGGTTGAGGGTGAGTGAGGGTGAGGGTTGAGGGTGAGTGAGGGTGAGTGAGGGTGAGGCTGAAGGGTTGAGGGTGTTTGAGGGTGAGTGAGAGTGAGGGTGAGGCTGAGGGGTTGAGGGTGAGTGAGGGTGAGTGAGAGTGAGGGTGAGTGAGGGGTTGAGGGTGAGGGGTTGAGGGTGAGTGAGGGTGAGTGAGGGTGAGGGGTTGAGGGTGAGTGAGGGTGAGGGGTTGAGGGTGAGTGAGGGTGAGGGGTTGAGGGTGAGTGAGGGTGAGGGGTTGAGGGTGAGTGAGGGTGAGGGTGAGTGAGGGTGAGGGTGAGTGAGGGTGAGTGAGGGTGAGTGAGGGTGAGTGAGGGTGAGGGGTTGAGGGTGAGTGAGGGTGAGTGAGGGTGAGGGATTGAGGGTGAGGGGTTGAGGGTGAGTGAGGGTGAGGGGTTGAGGGTGAGTGAGGGTGAGGGGTTGAGGGTGAGTGAGGGTGAGTGGGGATGAGGGGTTGAGGGTGGGTGAGGGGTGAGTGAGGGTGAGGGCCAGTGGAGTGAACATGTCTCCTCTTCATACCTCGAGCGAGCAGAGGTGGCACGTGTAGCTGTCCTTGGGGCTGCTGGTAGGCGCCACCCAGTGGAGCCAGCACGCTCCTGCAGCTCGGGCCTGTGCAGTAAATATGCCCCCAGGCCTGTGAGCTGGAGGATGGGGTGGGGTGAGAGAGGCAGAGGTCAGAGTTGGTCAGGTCACAAACCCACAGATGTTTTCCCAATGAAACCAAGCTCCTCCCAGGGAAGTCACTGAGCTGCGGGAGGTGATAGATGGTGTTTTCATTTTTGTTACAAAAAGAGGTCAGCGTGGCATGGGGAGCCTGCGACAGTGGGGCAGGAAAATGTTAGTTCGAAAAGAAAATGTGTTTTGTATCCTGGGGAGAGGTTTCTTCGCACCATATATATAGATCGTGTCTGTTGGTGTGTAAAAATGTATTGTTCGCAGGAGGCTTCCGAAGACGAGCCCTTCGATCGGCTGCTTAGGCCCAGATATTAAACCCAATGTGGCAGCATTAGAGGTTTGCTTGCTTCGTATTGATTTCGAGTGCTCGGGGTGTAAAAGGCTGCATGTGACCCTCCCTGTAGTAGAAATCCATTTCAGCTGAGAGGTGCTCTGTAACCAGGATTGACCCCCAGCATGAGACAATGCAGCACAGAGACCAGAATCCCATAGAATGTGTTTGTGGGCCGCATGAAATGCGACACGGCGGGCAGGGGAGGGGGCGGAGCGGGGAGAGGAAACAGACGGAGGGAAGGCAGATAAGGGGAGGGGGAGGAGAAATGCGACACGGCGGGCAGGGGAGGGGGCGGAGCGGGGGCCTGGAGTGCGAGGGGTTTTAACATATGGCTGGGGAGTTGCAAAGACCGTAACACGGAGGGGGAGGGGGGAGGAGAGTAGGGGAGGCACGGCCTAGCGGCCTTGCAATCAAGAAGTGAGGGGGCGGAGCTGGGGGAGGCAGTGAGAGAGAGAGTAGGCAAGGCAGGCGGCTGGGGGCATGTGCACGCGCTTTTAAGCTCAATGCGCATGCGCATTGAGCTTAAATTTCTCGTGCACTGCAAGGAATCGCCACGATTCCTTGCAAGTTGGTTAAAGAGTGGATAAGCCCCCATAGTCTCGCAAGCTCGATGCGCATGCGCATCGACAGGCGAGACCTAAAAACCAAGGAGTAAGGTTCTCACTGGGAATACGATGTTAAAAGATTAGTAAATATTGCAGACAAATTGTCAGTATTAAACCCAAACTATCTAAAACAACAGTGCAGAGAATGCAGTAATGAGGTTGCTTCCAGTTACACTGGGAAAGCTGGTTTATTACTCTGTGGTTTTGGAGTAAAATCCATCTTAACTACACTATTTATACGCTATTGACTGCCCTGGACACTCAGTTCATCAAACTGGAAATTAAATATGGATTTCCTCAGCAATTTGATTCCCTGTATCTGGCATAAAATTATTTTACTAGCAGGAAGGGGTGGACTTGGTTTCTTACCCTTGTGATGAGATGAGGAAACTTCAAGCACGCAAGTTGAATAACAGACTCCTTGAACTTCTTAGCTTCCACCTCAACCTGATTTGGCTCTTCCTCCACAAAATGGAGAAGGTTCTCCACCTCACGGCGGGTGAAATTCAGCACTGGATTCAAGTCATCCACCACACGATCTGATAAGAGGAATGTGAATTGAAAGATGGGTGCACATAGGTTGAGAGGGAGACAGAAAGGTGGTTGATTAAGGGGTAGAATGTGCAGGACATAATGGAGAAAAGGAAAGAGTAGGGCGTGAATGATAAAGGAGATATGCAGCAAGATGAGAAAGGTGAATACATGGTATTTAGAAAGGAAGGTTGAGACAGAAGTCAGACAGAGGACAAGACCGAGGTGGTTGGATCAAGAATACGGAACAAGGGAAAAAACAAATCAAATATTGGAGGGGGAGACACAAATGGGGTAGATAAAGAGCAAGAGAAAAAGGAGTGAAGAAAAGAGGGTCATGAAAGAGAAATGGGAAAAAGAGAAAATTGTGTCATTTGAAATATACCTTACGATGGGTTTGAGCAGGATATTTTGTTTGTTGAAGAAATTATAAGTCAAGACCTTCTATAACAAACAATTCTATTGCAATAAATAGGATATAAAGTTGACTAAATTCAGAAAGACACGTTAACCATCACGGTATTATAGTCGTGCAAACGTCATCCAGATAGCAAGTGGTCACATTCAGAACACATCATCAAGATGCTTTAGCACATACTTCTCAGAACCACCTTGAAAAGTCGAATTCTGCAAGGGACAGAAGCGGTATAAGACAGTACCTTTTAGAGCGAAGAGTGTGACTTTATTAGGCTATCCTGAGCTCTACTTATTACTCAACTATATAAATGCAATTACAATGCAAGTAATCTGGTAAACTCCAGAAACAAGTTGCTAAGACTGCTAACCAAGTATGTTGCTGCACCGGTAGCACAGTGCAAAGAACAGTTATGTTGAGATGACCAGAGGGAGGTAAGGAGAGAGGGAAATATTGGTAAGGGCTAGTGACATGCTCCTACAATACAGCTCAAAGAAATGTTAGCAGATTTCAGGCAAGAGTATATAAACTGTGTGAAAAATGGTTGTAACTAGCAGGACAAATCAGATGAAAAAACACTTATAAATTAGTATCATACAACATGACAACCTTTCAGCTTCACGCGAGATCCCTAGATGTTTTTCTACCAGCTCAGATTAAGTGTATTAAGTTGGACCTCCTGATTTTCTCAAAGTGATGGAGCTCAAAATTTGCAGTCTTCACTATCTTACTTATATGAAGAATGAAGGATAGAGAATTGTCTACAGTAAAACCTAGTAATGAGGCTGGGAAACAGGAGATTGAGATAAGCCATACAGGTTGAGTGAATTCAGTACGAATTAGTCCAAATTGTTTACAGATGTTAACAATAGGAATGTAGTTTACCCCGATTGAGGAGAACATTTTAATTAATCCAAGTTTGTACCAAGGAAAGACAGTTTCTCAGAACTCAAATGTCTTGTATATAAAGTGCTGTCTGTGTATAGATGTACGCTCACAATAGTATCCTTCAGTAAAAGTCCATGCGTTTCCATATAAATACAGCAAAACCAACAAGGAAGCAAAAAAAAACTAACAAAATAAAAACCCAGACAAACGAAGATTCATCGGTGGTCTGGCTACAGATGTCCAGGAAGCAGCAAGCCATGGAAGCTAGAAAGAACTCTACGCTATAACAAGGAAACTGGCAATCATGGATAACAAAGGCTAACAACCATGATGGGGTGAGCACTTTCAAGAACTGCTGAACCAGCCTTTACTGCAGTCTCCACTAGACATACAGTCAGCTGACAAGGACTTGCCAATCGAATTCAGAAGACCAACCAAGGAAGAATATAGCAAGCCATTGAACATCTGAGAAATGGGAAGGCAGCAGGACCAGACACCATTCCTGCACAGGCACTGAAGAACAAGTTACTTACCTTCGGTAACAATATATCTGTAAGAGACATTAGTTAGTTACAGATTCCTTACCATAGAATTACCCCTAGGCGTCAGACGGCATCCAGAAAGCTTTTTCGCAGCAGTACCTCTGCGCGTCTGAGGGTGGCGTCGGTCGGCTCCGTGTCCGTCAGGATGACGTCGCGGCAGCTACTAGATGTCGCCCTCGTGCGCTGACGTCAGTTCTGTACACGACTTTCCGCGGCAGAAACGCAGAGCCATGCAAGACACTTACCACTAGTGCACAAAACTAGGGCCCTGAAAGGTTGTCCTTAACTCTAGAAATCAGTTCGCAGAACGGGGAGGATGGGGGGGGGGGTAAAGAATCTATAACTAACGAATGTTTCTAACAGATATACCGTTACTGAAGGTAAGTAACTTGTTCATCTGAAAGAAACGCTCGCTTTAGTTATAGCTTCCTTACCTTAGAATAGTGGTGGGTCTGCGAACCAAGATCACACCAGAAAGTCTTGGAGAACAGAACGGCCAAAGAAGCCATCTCTCTGGACTTGGCAGTAGTGTTTTGTAAACGTGTGCAGTGATGCCCACGTGGCCGCCTGACAGATGTCATTTGGAGGAACTCCTCTTCCCAAGGCAGTAGTGGCTGCCGTTGCCCTGGTGAATTGGGCGCGGAGCCCGAACGGAGGCTCCTTTCCAGCCAGAGAATAGCATGCCTTAATACACAAAACGACCGATCGAGAATTGGTGCTTTTGTGTACGGCTCGACCTTTCTTGGCGCCCACATAGCCGACAAAGAGTTGGTCATCCACCCGGAACTGTTTTGTGCGATCCAGATAGGAGAGAGAACATTTTGGGGCCATACGTTGGAGCCTCTCCTCCTCCTTGGAAGGATGGGGAACGAAGGTGGGCAAAGTAATGGTCTGCCCGATATGGAAGGCAGTGACCACCTTAGGAAGGAAAGATGGATGGGTCCTGAGAACTACCTTGTCCGGATGGACAGACAGGATGGATGGTTTGGAAGAAAGGGCCTGGAGTTCACTCACTCTTCTAGCAGAAGTGATGGCTACCAGGAAAGCAGTCTTAAGAGTCAAGGGTCTTAAAGGAAGGTTATGAAGTGGCTCAAAGTGAACGCACATTAAATAAGTAAGAACAAGATTCAAGTCCCACTTAGGCGTAACTGAGGGGATTGGAGGAAAGAGATGCATTAACTACCAGGGACTTGAAAAGAGAAGATTAATTAGGCAGCCGAAGGAAGGCAGAGAGGGCCAAAAGATAGCCCTTGATAGTGCCCAGAGCAGAGGCCTGCTGGGTTAAAGTAAGAAGGAACAAAAGAACTTCAGAAAGAGGGGCAGAAAGGGGATCCACAGCCTTTGCTGTGCACCATGCCACAAACTTGTTCCACTGGCAGGCGTATACCGTCTTAGTGGAGGGACACCTGGCTGCCAAGATTACGTCACAGACTTCGGGAGGCAGGTCAAAAGAAGTCAACTGCCGCCGCTCAATCTCCATGCAAGGAGGTGGAGACTGGACAGGTTCGGGTGGAGGACCGTCCCCTGCTGTTGCGACACAAGATCCTCCCAAAGAGGCAGTCTGATCGGAGGATCTAAGGCCATGTCGGGCAGCTCAGGATACCAAACTCTTCATGCCCAATCTGAAGCCACAAGAATGACTTGGGCCCGGCTCTGCCTGTTCTTCAGCACTCTGGCAGAAGTGGTAGAGGCGGAAAGGCGTACAACAGACCGCATCTCCACTTGCGACAAGAAGCATCGGCTAGCGAGTGCTGCCTTGGATTTTCCAACGTACAGAATTGCTGACTTTGCGCGTTCTGTTTAGTGGCGAATAGATCTAACCAAGGGTCTCCCCACTGTCGAAAGAGACCTTGCACAACCTTCGAATGAAGACGCCATTCTTGATCCATCATGCACCCATGGCTGAGATTGTCCGCCCTGGCGTTCAGGGAACCTGCCAGGTGTTGAACCACCAGAGATATGCCATGATGTTCCAGAGTATTGAGACTTTTAGCTAATACCATAAACAAAAGCCCACAGAGACTTCCTGTTCTGCACCAATCTGTATGCTGCGATAAAGAGTGCCAAAATACTTATTTTTATTTTAAAGCCACAGAGATCATGGAGCACTGTATAATTAACCAAGTGATGATGTAGTGGTAATAGTAACAACGAAGTATGCATGCATTTACTATGTTTTCTTTGTCAGTCAGTAGTTACTGAGCAGTATCTGTGCGGGTACTGACATTTACTAATGGTGTTGCAGAGCAGCTAATGCACTGTTGTCTTTTTTATTTTTTGACAGGAGGCAAAGTAGTTCAAAAACTAAAGTGACAGGCTTTTTCCATCTTTGAACCCTGGATGCAGAATAACCATGCACCCCCAAACAGAACGACCCAACTCTGAACTAATCAAGAACTAATCTAGGAAGGAGTTGAACAGAAAGAAAACAAGTTACTTACCTGTAACTAAGGTTATCCAGTATTGGTATCTTTCATAGATTCACATGCCTGAATCATACCCCGTCGTCGAGGTGGGAGTCCCGCGGTAAAAATATATACAATAGCAGTGCCTAAAAACTTTCTTGTAGTAGGATGGAAAAGCCTAAAGGCCTAGCTAGGCCCAAAACTTAGCAGCCTATCTACCTCATTATGTAAAAAGACCTGAAATAGTAGCCTCAGCCAATCAGCTGTCCTCACCCTCTAGAACCTTCCCAGCTCAGGCAGTTCTCCTCAGATTTTCCCAGAACAAGTGAGAATAAGTATCCATAAAACAGAACTGCTCTGCCGGGGAGGAGGGTGGGTGCATGTGAATCTATGAAAGATACCAATACTGGATAACCGTAGTTACAGGTAAGTAACTTGTTTTCTTATCCAGTATTGGGGTATCTTTCATAGATTCACATGCCTGAATCAGAGTAGCAAGCAGTGACATCATGTCTGTCGTTAATAAATCGTATACACCCCCACACAACCTGGAAGGTTATAGAGCACAAATTTGTTTACATAACATATGCATCAAAAAACCTTCATAAAGTACATTAAAGAATAGGACAGCGTTTGAAAAGATTAAAACATCATAATGAAATACAAATGCTTAAAACAGTCAAAAGAAGGATAAAAGACTATAAAGAGTCTAACCTTAGTGAAGAAGATGCTGCAACACCGCTTCCCCAACTGCGGTATCATCCTGATTTGCAGACAGTAGTGCTTCGTAAAAGTGTGCACACTTTTCCACGTAGCAGCTCGGCAAATGTTCTCCAGCGTCACTCCAGCGAAAAGGGCCGTAGACGCTGACATTGTTCTGGTGGAATGCGCTTTAACCTTTCTTGCTAAAGGTTTGTTAGCTTTGTCATGACAGAAGAGAATCGTAGATGACAACCATCTAGCTATAGTTGCCTTTGTTACAGCCTGACCCAAGGTGGCTTGACCATAAGCAACAAAAAGCTGATTAGATTTGCGTATGTCCTTTGTTTTTGAAGATAAAACTTTAGACACCGTTTCACATCTAGGGAATGTAAAACCTTCTCTGCCGGAGTTTTAGGATCCAGGAAAAAAGTCTTGAGCTTGACAGTTTGATTGATGTGAAATTGGGTCGGCACCTTTGGGATGAATCTTGGGTTGGTTCTAAGCATCACAAAGTCTCTAGAGAATTGCAAGAAAGGGTGAGCAATCGTGAAGGCCTGTATCTCACAGACTCTGCGGGCTGTGGTGAGAGCCAGTAAGATCGCCACTTTCCAAGTTAGAAACTTCAGCTTCGCCTTATGAATAGGTTCAAGGGGCCTTTTCAGAAGTTGGGACAAAACAATATTGAGATCCCACTCAGGAGGAGGAGGCCGAACTGGAGGAAAAGCTCGGAATAGCCCTTTAAGGAATTGTGAATTGTTTGATCAAAGATGATGAACATAAAGATGGTTTGTTGGAGCTCTTTCTGAATCTGGATATTGCCGCCAGATGTACCTCAATGGACGAGAAAACCAGTCCTGCCCTAGCTAAGGACAGCAGATAAGGAAGGATGTGCTCAGGTGGAGCTTGGAGTGGATCAACATTATTTTCTCCACACCAGGAACAGAATCGTTTCCACTTAAAACGATATGTCTTGATAGTACTTTGCGCACGGGCCTGTGATAAGATCGCCCTGCAGTCTGAGGAGATGTTAAGATCCTTGAACTCTAAGAAGTCAGGAGCCAGGCGTGCATGTGCAGTGACTGAGGATCCGGATGTTGGATCTGGCCCCCTTCTCTTGTTAACATTGACACTGTCTGCTTGAGACGAAGTGGAAGCTGCTGAGAGAGTAGAAGGAGTTCCTGAAACCAATACTGCCTTGGCCAACGGAGAGCAATGACGATGAGAGTGCAATGCTCTCTCCATCTTTTGTAGTACTTTCGGTATGAGCAGGATCGAAGGATAAGCGTATGCAAATATCCCGGACCATCTCATCAAAAGGGCATTTCCCCATGGGCGTCCGCAGAAATTTTTCCAGGGGGGGGGGGCAACATTCTAACTTCGTCACTCGCCTTCCAGGGGGGGGCAAAATTGTAACTTCATCACTCGCCTTCAAGGCAAGTTAAAGGCAGACGGCCCATTGTCATTCTTTATGTGGTGATCAGCAGCAGACAGAATGACAATGGGCCTGTCCACAGTCTGCTCGAGGTCAGGGAGGGGCTGCTGCAGCCTCCAGAGTTCAAAGAGAACTGCGAGAGGCCCCAAGTGAGAGAACATTTAAACTCCTGGGGCTTCTCGCAGGGGAACAGCCTGCTGTAATCATGAACATTAAGGATAAAAGGAATGGGACCGGCAATCCAGGGGGGGGCAAGCGCACCCCCTTGCCCTCCCCTGCGGACGCCCATGCATTTCCCCTTGATCCCTGTTGAGGAAACCTGCTGGCATAAAATAGGCATTTGCTGTTCTGTTGCGTGGCGAACAGATCCAGTGTTGGTGTTCCCCATGTTTGAAAGATCCTCTCCACTTGTTGTTGCTCGAGATCCCATTTGTGACAGTCTGTGAAAGCACTGCTGAGGTTGTCGGCTAGAGAGTTCTGAATACCTTGTACATGTTCTGCTCTGAGGGATATGCCATGGAGTATGGCCCATTCCCACATTTCTTGAGCTTCCAACGACAGGGTGAGAGATTTCGTTCCCCTTGTTTGTTTATATAATACATGCTGGTGGTATTGTCCGTGCGCACCAGCACTGACGAATTCGCAATCCTTGGAAGGAAGGCTTGTAGGGATAGAAAAATGGCTCTCGGCTCCAGGCTGTTGATGTGTTTCTTCCGGTACTGACAAGACCATCGCCCTTGGATCTGAAGGTCCTGGAAGTGACCTCCCCAGCCTTCCATGGAAGCGTCTGTTGTCAGGATGAACTCCGTTATGTCGTGGAGAAATGTGAGGCCGGGTGACAAATTGTGCGCCTTCGACCACCAAAGAAGAGCTTGCTTCATCTTGGATGTTACTTTGATGCGATCGTCGAACGATCCGTTGACTTGCCTCCACTGTCAAAGTAATTCCTCCTGCAGCGGCCTCATTCTGAGTCTCGCCATAGGGATGAGGCTGATTGCAGACGAGCACATCCCTAGAAGGGAAGCAAATGTTCGACCCAAAAGTGACCTTCTTGCAAATATTTGTTTTGCCAGCTTTAACAGTTTGTTTTGCCGCTCCTGAGTCAAGAACGCATTGCACTGGCATGTGTCCAACACCGCTCCCAGAAAGGTCAACTCCTGGCGAGGTTGAAGCTGAGATTTGCTGGAATTGAGGGTCAATCCCAGATTTGAGAATAGGGAGAGGGAACTCTTGACCGCCTCCATCGTGGATTTTCTTGATGGTCCTTTTAGTAGCAAGTTGTCGAGGTATGGGAAAACTTGTATTCCCTGTGACCTCAGCATGGCTGCCACCGGGGCCAAACATTTGGTAAATATTCTTGGCGCCGATTTCAGGCCGAATGGAAGCACTTTGAATTGAAAGTGGACGCCACCCACTGCAAATCTTAGGTATTTGTGATGTTTTGGGTGAACAGGAATGTGGAAGTAGGCGTCTTCCAGATCGAGAGAAGCCATAAAGTCCCTTTGTTGAGACAATGCAGAATGTCTTTTAGCGTTACCATGCGAAAACTCTGTTTCTTCAGATATTTGTTGAGTTTGCGCAGATCTAATATTGGACGCCACTCTCCTGAATTTTTCTCTACGAGGAAGAAGCGAGAATAAAATCCTTTCCCTTTCTGAGAAGCAGGAACTCGTTCTATCGCATTCTTGTGTAGCATCTTTAAGGCCTCTTTGAATAGTAAGTGAAGACGAGGGGGAGGGGGACCCCTGGGCGGCGCTGTTGGTGGTTTCTGTAAAAACTCCTGAGTGTGCCCATTCCTGACAAGATCTAGGACCCA
The DNA here is from genome assembly GCF_964263255.1 of Lissotriton vulgaris. Taxonomy (NCBI): domain Eukaryota; kingdom Metazoa; phylum Chordata; class Amphibia; order Caudata; family Salamandridae; genus Lissotriton; species Lissotriton vulgaris. The sequence goes on from NC_141697.1 coordinate 979,722,285, forward strand.
CTGATCCGAAGTTATTTTCCGCCACCGTTGGTAAAAAGCGGAAATTTTGGCGCCCACGGGAAGGGGAGGATGAATGACTGGCGTCCGGCAAAGCTCATTGGCACTTGTTGGATTCACACCCTTGATTGTTTGAGCTCTGTTTCCCTCCTTGACGAGAGAAACTACCAGAGGCAGGTTGTCTGTAGGATGACTGATAGTACGGTTGTTTGTACTGGGTTTGGTACTGTCGATTTTGCTGGTTGGAATAATTCCCTCTGGAAGAGTAACCACGGCCTCTTGCTCCTCTAAAGGACCCTCTCTTGTATTGTAGAGTACCTAGTGATTTGGCAGTGTCCGTATCAGTTTTTATTGCCAGTAAAGCGCCATCGATGTGTTTACCAAAAAGTGAATCCCCATCGTACGCCATGTGTTACAAGATCTTTGTTTGGACCTCAGGTCTGAAGGTGGTAGACTTGAGCCAACCTTGGCGCCTAAGGACTGCTGCTCCCGCCAATTGCCTAAAGTTGGTGTTGGAAATATCAAGGGCACAATCAATGATTTCCGATGCAGCCCTTTCTCCCTCAAGTAAGATTCTGCGTATCTCCTGTTGATAATCCTCAGGGATCAGATCAAGGAACTCAAACAGATCTGACCACATCTGTCTATCATAACGGGCCAGAATTGCTAGCGAATTAGCTGCCTTAATGGAGGCTGCTGCATTAGCAGAGAACTTCTTCCCTATTTCCCTATTGCATCCAGTCTCCTGCCTTCCTTGTCAGGTGGCGTCGAAATAAGAGTTGAAGGGTTCTTGGACCTCTGTTGTGCGGCCTGAGATATGACCGGGTCCGGTCGAGGGTGTCCTATTAAGCAAGATGGAGTATCAGGTGGAGCTCGATACTTCTTCTCAATTCTTGGAAGGACTGCCGGAATGGAAGCAAGCGTTTTCATGATGTTGAGGCCCTCCTTCCATATGTAATCGATAATAGGGATAGCTCTGGTGACTCTGTGATACCCCTCTTTAAAGTCATGCAAAAAGCAGTCAAACTGCTCAACTGTGACAGACAATTCAAATCTATTAGCAGCACGGTGCATAATATTATGAAGTCCGCCAATATCCTCAGGCGGAGAATCCGACGGGCGTGGAACAGGCGGTGAAGGCATGGGAATGACATAATCATCCCACAGATCTGTAGGTGTATGATCCGGCAACTCATCCTCTTTCCTGCCCTCATCATCATCCTGAGAAGAGGTATCCGTGTCAACTTGGGGTGTAGGGCCAGTGTCCTGCCTTGGTGACAATGAAGCTTGCGGCAAAGGAGGCCTTGGTATGTCAACTGGGACAGGCTGCACAGAAGGTGTAACTGGAGCTGGAGGAAATCTCTGGCGATAGTCTGCCAGCATAGCTTGTAAATCTTGGATTAAAGTAGGCGGTAGATGACTTGTGTCCTCTGAACGAGGGGGTCTGGTATGGGCCGAATGGTATGGCATTGACAATTCTTCATTCGCATAATGCTCCTGGTCATAGTCCTCATCCTCCTCCTGATACTGGATGTTCAATTGTGAAGGGTGACGGGCAACCCCAAAAGGTCCCTCATTCTCTTCACTGTAATCCGATTCTTCGTCCATATAAGTCTCCAAAAGATGTGATGGTACGAGTGGAGAAATGTGAGATTAGTCTCTGATAAGTTTTCATCTGAAAATGGGTATATTGCATCCTCTTCGGAGGTGTGCTGTGCAGCAGATAAGCTGATGTCAATGCTCTCATATAAGTCGATGACGATGAACCTGTTGTCATTGGAATTGCAGATGACATTTCCGTCAACGGTATTGACGTTGCCGTCGTCGATGGGGTCTTCGTCGACTAACTCGTCGTCAATGGTGTCTTCGTCGACGAGGCCGTCGATGGGGTCTTCGTCGACGAGTCCTTCGTCGACGAGGCAGTCGATGGTGTCTTCGTCAACGAGTCCTTTGTCGACGAGGCCGTAGATGGTGTCTTCGTCGACGAGACCTTTGTCGACAAGGCCACTGACGACTTCGTCGACGGAACTGCCGTCGACGGGCCTGTTGATTTCGTCGACGGGGCCTTCGTCGACATGGCTGAAGGGATCTTCGTCGACGGAGCTGTCGACGACAGGACAGTCGACTATGATTGACGCCAAAATTTTAGCAGACACCAGAGGAGAAGTAATAGCCGAAGTGGTGACCGTAGCAGAAGAAGTTGAAGAGGAAGAAGTCAAAGTAGTAGTACAAATAGACACCAGAAAAACAGTCTTAGTCTGGGTTGTACTCACAATGGACGGTCCTGAAGGAGATGATGCACTCTTTGAGGGTTCTCAGACTCTGAGAGGATTTACGTTTTTTCTTCCTCTCAGGAGACAAGCTCTCTCTGGATCTGGCTCTCTTGCTGGAGGTAGAGGCCTTGTCCTCGTCATCTGTGGAAGATGATTTTAACCACAAAAAACCCATGCCTCTCTATCCCTGATAGTTTTTTAATGGAAGGTACGGCAAATTCTACAATCCTTCACAACATGTGAGGGGTGCAGACAATAAATGCAGTCAGAGTGTTGGTCGTCCACATGGACCCTCTTCTTATTGCAAGTTCCACAAGCCTTGAAAAGAGCCTTCTTTTCAGACATTTTGAAGAGAAAAAAGACAAAAAACTGAGTAGGCACTCAGGGAGACTCCCTTACACACGAAGTGCGGTGAAAATCTGAGGAGAACTGGCTGAGCTGGGAAGGTTCTAGGGGGTGAGGACAGCTGATTGGCTGAGGCTACTATTTCAGATCTTTTTACATAATGAGGTAGATAGGCTGCTAAGTTTTGGGCCTAGCTAGGCCTTTAGGCTTTTCCATCCTACTACAAGAAAGTTTTTAGGCACTGCTATTGTATATATTTTTACCGCGGGACTCCCACCTCGACGACAGGGAATGATTCAGGCATGTGAATCTATCAAAGATACCAATACTGGATAACCCTAGTTACAGGTAAGTAACTTGTTTTCTTTCTGTTCAACTCCTTCCTAGATTAGTTCTTGATTAGTTCAGAGTTGGGTTGTTCTGTTTGGGGGTGCATGGTTGTTCTGCATCCAGGGTTCAAAGATGGAAAAAGCCTGTCACTTTAGTTTTTGAACTACTTTGCCTCCTGTCAAAAAATAAAAAAGATAACAGTGCATTAGCTGCTCTGCAACACCATTAGTAAATGTCAGTACCCGCACAGATACTGCTCAGTAACTACTGACTGACAAAGAAAACATAGTAAATGCATGCATACTTCATTGTTACTATTACCACTACATCATCACTTGGTTAATTATACAGTGTTCCATGATCTCTGTGGGTTAGTTTAAGTATTTAAAATAAAAATAAGTATTTTGGCACTCTTTATCGCAGCATACAGATTGGTGCAGAACAGGAAGTGTCTGTGGGCTTTTGTTTATGGTATTAGCTAAAAGTCTCAATACTCCTTGGATTAGAAGAAGTAGACATCTTGAAAGTATTAAAACTGTATGCTCTATTCTGCATTTTGGGCCTAGCTAGGCCTTTAGGCTTTTCCAGCCTACTACAAGAAAGTTTTTAGGCACTGCTATTGTATATATTTTTACCGTGGGACTCTCGCCTCGATGATGGGCAATGATTCAGGCATGTGAATCTATGAAAGATACCCCAATACTGGATAAATGTTATTTACCCTGTAAGCATTTGTTCATAGCATGTAGTGCTGTAGATACAGATGCTGTGCATCCTCCTGCAATCTATTGCTGGGCCAAGATTTGTGGAAGGTGCTTTTCTTCAAAGAAGTCTTATCAAGTCCCAAAGTATGGTGGCTCCACCCACTTCTTGTAGTGCGCATGGGCATCGGCTCCATGGTTAGATTGTTTTCTGCACAGCTGGTGAGGATGGAAATGGATCATCAATACAGAAGCCATGCAGAGAAAAGTAACGATTAAAGGACATCTGCAACAACAAAAGGTTGCCAGGGTGAAGGGTTGGTGCATGTAAATCTACAGCAGTATATGTCGCAAACAGACACTTACAGAGTAAGTAAAATTTCCGTTTGAGGCATGTGTGGCTGTAGATACACATGCTGTGCACAAACTGTAAAGGATTCTCTCCTAAGTGGTGGCTAGCCTAAGGATGTTGCTGAAGATTGAACAAGTGGATGGAGTCTATCCTCGCCAACGTTAGCTTGTTGGTGTGCCAGTAAATCCACACGATAATGTTTAATAAAAGTCGATGGGGTGGACCAGGTAGCTGCTTTGCAGGTATCCGCTATAGGAATGTTCCTCAAAGAAGGTCACAGAGGCTCATTTTTTTACAGGTAGAGTGGGCTCTAGGGGGATTAGGCAATGGTCTCTTTGCATTTGTATAGCATGTTTGGATACATTTAACAATGCAGCAGGCTATGTCTGATTTGAAAGTAACTTGCCCTTTGGGAGGCTTTGAGAAGGCAATAAAAAGTTGATTAATTTTGCAAAAGGGTTTTGTTCATCTACATAGCACATAAGGCTTGCATAAGGCTCCAGAGTATGGAGAGCTCTTTCAGAGACTGAATCAGGCTGGAGAAAGAAAAGTGGTAGCTCTTTGGATTGGTTAGGTGGATGGGAGAAACCACCTTAGGAAGGAACTTCGCGTTAGTGTGGAGGACAACCCTATCACTGTGGAATTGAAAGAAAGGTTATTTCAGCGTTAAAGCTTGAAGCTCACTGACACACATGAGAGAGGTCATAGCCACAAGGAAGGACATGTTCCAGGAGAGGAATTAAGGGGGAAAGAATGGAGGGTCTCAAAGGCAGGGCCTATCAACCTAGTGAGAACAATGTTTAGATTCCATACTGAGAGCCAGAGTTACCCTTTGAGGAATTACTTTTCAGACCTTCCCTACCATTAAAGCTTTCATAACAGGGATCCTGAAGAGGGATATGTGCCCCCTATTTTAAAGGAGGCAGCCACTGCAGCTAAGTTGAGCCGAATGGAAGTGTAGAAGGTAGCAGATAATGTTCTGGACCCTCGTTGCCAAAGGGTCAATGTGCTCCAATAAGAAGTAGTGGACACATTGTTTCTACTTTGCTGCACAGCAGGTGGGTAGTGGGCAAGTATGCTTCATTATGAATGTCCATGCAGTCGAGGTGGAGGTTTAGCTAACTAAACTCTAAGACCTCAGGAGTCAAATCACAAGATTGAGCGTTTTGAGGTTTGGGTGCATGATTTTTCCATGAGAAGGTTGGCCTGTTGGGGAGCCTCTCATACGGAACAACATAGAGTTCCAGAAGGGAGGTTAACGGGGCTATGTAGCCCATATGGGAGCCACCAGGATAAGGGCGAGGGACGTCTTACGAAGCCTCAGACCCATGAACAGAAGTGGGAGAGGCAGAATAGTGAAGGCAAATGTCCCTGACCAGTTCATCCATAGTGCATTGCACGTGGACTGTGGGTACCAGGAGGTGAATGTTGGGCATTTTGTGTTTTTGGCAGTGGCGAAGAGGTCTAGGTGGGGAAACCCCCACCGCCGAAGTACTGGTGGAGTTCCTACTTATGGGCTTTTTGCTCCATCCTGCTGAGGTCTGTCAAGTCCCTGTCCTTTGAAAGGACTCTGTGGCGGAGCACCCACCACTAAATGGTCTGAGCTAACGCCTACAGCTGAGGAGAGCGAATGCAGACTACCTTTTGTAGATAGTACATGACGGTCACACTGTGTGTAGGAACAAGGATGACCTTGCCCACAATGTGACAGTAGAAGGCATTCAGTGCTAGGTAAACTGCCAAGAGTTCTAGATAACTGATGTGGCGACACTGCTTCTTTAAGAGGGTGATGGCGTTACACCGCTTCAGAGAGCGACAAGTGCGGCTGTAAAATGTGAAAAGCTGGCTTAGTTTATGGTGTTCATTAAAGTAAGTGGGCACCCTGCACCAGTCCAGACAACCCTTATGGTGATTTAAGAGTTCTCAGACAACCTTAGAAAGCTCTCTAAGTGGTGGCTGCGGAGAGCAGCCTTCAGGCTTAGTCCAGAAGGAGTGTAAAGCAGTTTGTTTTACCAGAATACAAACTTATAGTATAGATCAAGTGAAAAAGAACCACACCAAGTATTTCTAAAAATATGTATTATGTAATACTCTCTAGTACTTTCCAATATCTCCTACACTGAGATAAACACAATGCACACAATACTTTAGCAAAGAAACACAGTAAATAGCATGAAAAACAACAGTGACCATATACCAAGAAAGAGGTACAAGAACCACAAAACGAGTCAAGACAGTGCTGAGAGGACTTAGAAGTGCTGGGACCCCAAGGCACTATCCAAGGCGCCCCCACGTAGAGTGTGTGCAGTGTGGAAACACGACTGTGTGCTCCGCACAACTCTATGTGCAAGTCACTGTTGGATTTCATAAGATTAAGGACCCTTCCCAGTGGACCCCGAAAAAAGCCAGTAGAAGTTACAAGGTTGGAGGGCCACCCCAACTGTGGATACCCTAGTACCCACGTTACCTACACCAGGGAAGCCGGGTGCATATGTGTGAAATGGTATCGGAAACCGTCATCGAACCCACTGGAGGACTTCAGGAACGTGCTGCTGCTGGAAGAGGAGAAAGTGTCCATGGGAATTTAAACGTGGATTCTTGAAGAGGAGTACCTAAAAGTAAAGGGGACAGAGTCTATCCCACTCAGGAGTGACCAGGAGACATGGAAGACTAATGCCCTCCGATGTCAGGTGCTTCAGGGATGATGGCAATGACCTTGACTCTGCAGCTGCGAGGACCATGCAATGTTGAGGAAGACCAGGAACTGGATACGAGCTGTCCAACAAAGGATGTAGAGTGCTTAGGGGTCAGTGTCTGGTAGGAGCACCAACCAGCCTTGGCAAAGGCAAGCCACGCAGGAATCAAAGAAGGAGCAACGTCGGACCAGCAAGGTCCAGGGGACTCACTAAAAGCAGGGGAGTCATGGCAGGCCCGAGCAATCAGGGGAGCCCAAAAGTAAAAAAAAGTGTGGCCCTCACGTGGACCCACAGGCCGCAGGCACTGGAGTCGTGAGAGAACCTGAAGCAGCTCACCAAAAGAAGCAGGCCACTATGCACACAATGCGGTGTGGCTTAAGCCTCTGGTCACTGGAGGTGCTCAAGGTTGGGGCTACTTGGAGACCGAAGGTCTTCTTGCAAAGTAACCAATATGCCTTTGCAACTGATAGTTGGACGTGGTACGCAGGGGGTTCGGTTATAGCAACCCCCACAAGGGATACTGGCTTCAAACTTGGCGAGAGAGTAGAGGAAAACCACCACCTGTGTTGCAGAGCCCACAGAGTCCGGAGGAGCTCAGGATCTGCAGACCAGTCAACTTAGTTGCGGTGCCTGCAAATGCAGGGGAGTGACTACTTCACTCCAGGGGAAATTAGTTTGATTGTCTTTGATGCTTCACAGGCCTCGGAAGGTTCCTGTATGATGCACAGATGATGAAGCAGACTTGTCAGGCCCAAATGAAGTTCAGCGAAGTCCAGAGTGCCCAGACGGTAGAAGCGCAGTGGAGTCTGATCTGCATCTTATCCCACAACAAATCTAGGGACCTACACCCAGGTATGCCCTTAAGTACCCTAGGGAAAGGGTTGGGAAGATTCAGGGGACCCTCCCAGGGGAGGGTCTGGACAGGGGGGGAGGTTACTCCCATATCCTTTGTCCAGTTTCACGCCAGAGCAGGAGCCAACGGCTCCCAGAACTGGTTTGAACCGGACTATGCATGGGGACACCAAGTGTGCCCCTCATGCAGAACCTCTGGCGCTGGCAAACGCACCCCCTGGTCCCAATACACTAAATCCTGTCTGGGAGGTGTTCAGGCTCCCTGTGACAGGATGCCTACTGTTCCACCTTCCTCTGATCGAGCTTGGGTCAGGAGCAGGAGGGCAGAAATGGGTCTCTGGTCGGCAGCAACCATTTTGTGCTGTTCTGGTCTTGAAGACTGGTACCGGGAACACGGACAGCCTAAAGGAGGGCTCTTTCAGTGCTTAGAATCATACATCCTACACTGTTTATGGTGTGGGGGTAAGATTCCAACATGTTTTATACCAAACATCATAGGATTCATTGCAGTAGTTTTCGAGATAGTCATCAAGAAATTACGCAGTGCACCTGTATAGGGCTGCTTCACTGACAACCCGGGAGAGTGGACTCCGTAGGCTGCAGGGGTGTCCTGCTCAAGCAGGGGCACCCTCTCACGTAGAACCAAGCACCTTGCCTTCAAGATTGCAAAGGCCTGCTATAGGGGTGACATATAGGTTTTAAGTGCAGTGACCCTTAAATATAATAAACCTATATCTTTAGTAAGTGGTGCATGCACCAACTTACACAGGCTGCAATGGCAGGCCCGTATTATAATGCACATAATGCATGCTTCAGCCCATGGGAGACCTCTGGGGTACCCAAGTACCATATACTAGGGACTGATAAGGGTACCCCAGTATCCAATTAGGATTGTACCTAAGTACTCAACACAACAATTTAGTGAGAAAGCAGATAGACTGGGGTCCTGATTAGCAGTATCCCAGTCAGACTTGTCCTAATAGAGCTTAGCACCAGGCAAAAAGTGAGGGTAACCATATAGGTAGATCCTACTTTCCTACATCGACTAACACTATAGATTCCCACTGACCCTCAGCTTGAAACTATTGTTATGACAAGCATTTTTGCAACAGGCACATGTGAAACGTAGCATGGAGATAATGGCAATGCAGTAGGCCATCATTTCGAAGGGGACGCTTCACTGTTCTGACCGTGACCTGGTGATCTGACTGAAAAAGAGGAAGCAATGCCTGGAACGGATGTACCCTTGCAGGACTGGGATATGCCCTCTTTACCACTGAGCTGAGTACTGCCCCTGGATATGGCTGAATCTGAAGGGGTTGTAGGTGGGACATGGTGACGTTGATGGTAAACCTCTAGCAGCGCAGGAGGTTTATAGTGGCTTAAGTGTGTGTGAGACTCTGCTGGTGAGTCACACTTTATTGGCCAGTGTTCTGACCGACTTTTTCGGCCCTCCTTGGAGGGAGAATGATTGAAGGTGACTCCAGCCTATTATCCTCCTGGTGCAGGGATTAGAACGATAAACAGGGCCTATTCATAAGGCACAGTAGTGCATTTTCGTACCCTTTTCCTTAGATCAGGGCTTATAAACTTAAGTTAGGGGATAGATTCATTAGTATTAGTGATAATCCGTCCTTTTGCAAGAGTGTTAGTATACCTTCTATGGAGTTATGCTTATTTCGGGCCTTGTAGGCCTCAAACGGGAGAGACTCCATCTTGCTTTCTGCCCCGGCAGCTTGAGAGGCTTCTAGGTCAAGTGTAATGTTTTAGTTTTGAAGTGTTGTTCGCTTGGAGAGAACCGGCTCGGGCTAGCCCTTATCGAAAGACTGTATTTTTCTCCACTCCGAAGACACAACATCAGGCCGGCCGGCTGGGAACGTGTCCTTGGTACGGGGAGGTACAAGAATTTGGTGGGCGGCAGGTTACTGGCCATAACTTTCCATGAAAGGACAAGCTTCCATATTAGCGAAAGTGTTAGGCTGTGAGTCAGTCAGTCTGTAGGCGGCAGCTAGCCGTTAGCATCAATGCCATTAATTATTTCCAGGCAGACAGTCGCCATTTTGAAGTCCGAGAAAGATCATAAAGCTGATACTCTAAGAAAGATTGAAGGAGAAGAAGAAGTAGCGCAGAGCGATCAGAGACAGAGAGAGAGACAGCAGCTAATAACGAGAAAGGTTCCAGTGACTTGGAGGGAAGCAGAGGAGACAGAGCATAGCGGTGCAGACGTGTACTCGTGACTGCTGAGGTGTGATTCCGAGACGAGCCAAGATACAGGCAAGAAGGGAACCTAGATGACTGCCGAACCCCGACTTCACTTTAATAAGGTGACATCCGCCCCACCTCCCATAGTGTGCACATTCTAACCTTTTACTTTTCTTTGCAGGATATATGTTATAGTATAGTGCTGTGTTTGTAATCATTATAATAAAATACCCCAGTTCTTAGTGAACCGACATGTGCCTTGTATTATTGTTCAATCAGGGTAACCTGGTCTTCTAGTCAGACATTGTTCATGAACGGATGTAAATCCCGGTCAGGTAAGAGGTGACTGAATAATGAGGGAGAGAGGGACCATTTGATTCCGAGAACAGAAGGTACATAATTCAATTTGGAAAGCTGTGCTAATTCATATTATTGTAGTATCATCCCGAGTAGCAAATGAGAGATTTCTTCCAAAGGTATTCATAGGAGAGTGATCGTCATTGGTAAGTGGCGTTAATGAGAACACCAGGTGGGAGACTGGTGCTTAGATCCGCCGGATTGCGGATCGGGTTGTAAGTAAGCGAGCACTGGGAGGGAGACCAGTGTCTAGGTCCGCCGGATTGTGGACCGGATAAAGAGAGAGAGCACTGGGACTGCAGCCCAGTGTGAATGGCAAGCCAGATTGTGTGTCGGGTGAACACTGAGGGTGATCAGTGTGTATGGCACGCCGGATTGCGTGTCGAGTGAGCACTGAAGGTGATCAGTGTGTGTGCGTGAGAGTATATAATCAGACCTGCCCCAGGGTAGATTAGTCTGGGCCTAGGTGGCCGTGAGACTAGTTGGTATGAATAGGATATAGTAGAAGACCTATGCATGTGTATTGCTATTTTCCCCATCCTTAGGTACGAGATGTACATACATATATTCATACCCATTGTAAATACGTTCTAAGGAGGGAGGTGAGTACGTTCCGACTGGGTTGGAGGGGCTCCTAGGAGCTGATCCCATCTGGTTCGAGAATCCGGTATTAACATCTGGCGTCACAAACTGTTAACGAAGCCTGTGTACGCTGTATTGTTTTGATCTTGTTGGTTTGCGCTCGGCTCGTACGTATTTCTATGTTGATAATTGTGTATATATTTTTTTTTTGTGTGTCAAAATGTTTTCGCGTAAGTCGAAATCTACTTTCAAATTGCCTGTTGAAATTCCCGGCTGGGAATCAACGCCTTACGAGGCCTTGGCCCGTGAGTGGGCCGATTCTACTGGTTTAAGTGAGAATTGGACTTCTTGTTTGGAGCAGGCGGGGCCTGCTGATGTGGTTTCTTGCTTGCAGAAGGCACCAGTAGTGAAGGGTGATGAGCTTCCTATTTCGGGACGCAGAGGATGGATTGTTTTTACTGCGTATAAAATGCTTCATGAGAAATTTGTGAAATTGCAGAAGCTGTTTATGGATATGGAAGAAAAGTTTGTTGAAGTGCAGAATGCACATACTCTTTTGCGATGTCAGAATAAATTGCTTTCCGACAAACTTGAGACTTATCAGACTATAGCCGAAAGGGCTGCTGTGCGGATTGCGAAATACAAATACAGACATCGTCGTGGTCGTGTTTCTACGCGGAAGGTGCGTCTGGTCGTGGCGAAAGCCGGACTGGCTTGGAACCCCGACGAGTGGGATGGTAATATCTGGGATTCAAATGATTCTGGCTCCTCGGCTGAGGAGAGTGACAAGCGCGAGTCTTCTCGCTCTGGACGTGACTGTAAATCTGCTTCTTGTGACAAAGACGATGTTTCTAGCGACCGTGGTCGCTCTTCCCGTTCTGATACTGTATCTCGTCCTGATTGTTCTGAATCTATGGATCTATGGATCGGGCTTCTTCGGAGGTTCGTCCGGAAGTTTCTGCTCACCCGGTTTTTCAACGCAAATTGCAACAGGCTCCTGGTATACCGAATGGTATTCATTTGGATAGTATTGAAGATTTTACTCAACAGGAGGTTAGTGACATTTTACAACGATTTCGGCAACGGCCCAGTGAGACCTTGCTTACGTGGATGGTACGCCTTTATGAATTAGGTGCTGCAGGTATCATGCTTGATGCAGGTGATTGTTTACGATTTTGCTCTTTGAGTTCCGATTCTACTGTACAAGACCATTTTCGAAATTATAATGGTGCTGGCCAAATTAGTTTACTCCAACTTGCGAATGATGGCTGTAACCATAAATACCCTACTGAATCTGATTGGCCTGTCAATGACAAGCCGTGGTACACTTTGCGCGATGCGTCGCAGCGTTTAAAAGAAGAAGTGATGAAAACTGCAATTTTTCTCAGTACTTCTGACAGGTTGTTGGATGGCCTATTAACATCTTCTGTGCGGAATCGCATTATCCGTTCTTCCCCTGTTGCTTATAAGCAGGTTATGATGACTTTGTTGATTAATCAAACTGGCAATCCTTTGTCTATGGTGCTTGAATCTGTTTGTCAGCTTGGTGAATTGGGTGAATGGTTTAAACCTGAGAGGCAATCTCGGCCTGAGGGTCGTACTGCTGGGGATTATAAATTCTCTAGACGTGATATGTTTCTTGCACTATTGGCTGATGGTGTCAAAAAGGAGGACATTGGGAGGAGGAGCTTCGCTGCCAACCAAGATGGCCGCGTGAGCTCGGAGCTCCGAAGACCTCCCGATCTTCCGAATTAATCCTGCTCTCCATCCTGTCCCACGACGGTGGGAATCGGTCGCTAAGCCGGGCCTGATGCGGCTCCCGCTTTCGGAATGAAAATTGGACATTCCTAGCCTTAGTTGTGTCGACGATTCCGGAGGCTCCTCCTGCACCGCTTGTGCCAGGGTGGAACGTGGCGGTGTCCCTACGGAGTTCCTCCCTGCCAGTGCTTCTCCGGCCCGAGGGGTGCACCTGAGCTTCGATCGCCTTGCTGGCCGATCCTGATTCTGGACCTTGAAATCCTTGTTGTGTGCATTGGATATACCCCGCTGGACTCTTTCGCCCCCGGTGTCCCCCCTGTCCCGTGATTGCCAACATGGCGGGCAAGGGTGGCTCGGATGCGGGCAAGACTCAACGGATCAACAGGAAGCCGTCCCAGTCCCAGTCTACTATCCCCGAGCGCTTCTCCCAGTCTAAGGGATCACCGGTGCAGGTGGTCCGAACAAAGGACCCGAGGAGAGATGAGTCGCCGGACGACTCCGAGATAACGCTCAGGGACGTCATGGGCGCGATATCGGGGGTGAGGACGGAGGTGCACACACTTCGCGAGGAGCTGTCCAGCAAGGTCGACTCCCTGAAAATCGAACTGAATCTCATCAGGACGGACCTTGGGAAAACTAATGACCGGGTGAAATCTTTGGACCTTAAGACATCCAGCCTGGTCACGGATGTCTCGGACATCTAGACGGAGGTGCGCACTTTGAAACTGGCTAATGGCGTGCTGGCGCGTCGGCTGGACGAGTTCGAAGGCCGCGCGCGGCGCCAAAATGTCCGCATCACCGGTGTACCGGAAAAGGCCGAGGAGGATTCGACTGAACTCTTTGTGGAAGAACTGGTGGTGAAGAACCTACAACCGGGGGGCCTGAGCAAGTTCTTCTCGGTAGAGAGGGCCCACAGGATTCCTGGTGGGCCGCCCAAATCGGGAGCAACCCCGCGCCCCATCATTGCGAGGCTGTTCAATTATAGGGATAGGGATGCTATCCTACAGGCTTCGAGGACCGCGGGCCCTCTCCATTTCCAGAACTCGGAAGTGAACTTTTTCCCGGACTTCACCCAGGCCGTTCAGAAACAGCGGCAGAGCTTCACCGGGGTGAAGCGGAGACTCAGGGAAATGGGCCTGCGGTACTCTATGCTCTATCCTGCTAAGCTTCGCATCGAGCGAGACCACCGGACTTTCTTCTTCGACTTTCCTGACGACGCGGGACACTGGCTCGACACCCTACCCCAGGAACGGCCTGAATCAACCGACCGGACGGAGGGGGCCACCGGAGGCGCGGCTGCACAGGAATGATTTCGTGGCTACTTGTCTTCCGAGAACTGGGAAGCCGTGAGGTGCTTCGACTTTTGACATTGCTGCTTAAATTGACTCATTTTGTAATTGATATGGGGGATGACGGGAGGGGATGGGATGCCTCCTTTCTCCTTCGTGGGCTTTTTGTAGGTTAGTTAAGGGGCGACAGGCACACTGCTAGTTGGGGTGGATTTTAGTCTGATGCAGGGGTGCAGGGTGGTGGGTAGTTGGGGTGTGTGTTTTTGTACTTTCTCTTTGTCTAGTCTCTTATTCTGGCTGAGGAACTTGTGGTATGTTATTTTGCTGCACTGGGCGCTGATGAGGGTGGCGGGGGGGGGACGCGGAGCGTCCTTGACGATGGGGGGTAAACTGCTTCATTTGCTGAGCTGGAATGTAAACGGGTTGGGGGATCGTATCAAGAGGGGTGTTGTGTTACAAATGATTAAGCGATGCTCGCCAGATGTAGTTTTTCTACAGGAGACCCACTTGGTGGGTCATGCATGCAAGGCCTTGAATAGACGGGGTTACAAAATGGTGGCTCACGCAGGTTTCTCTTCGGGCTCCAGGGGGGTGGGTATAATGGTGCGCGTGTCCCTTCCGTTAGAGGTGGAGTCTGTGCTGGCTGATGATAGAGGCAGATACGTGGCGTTGGTGGGTAGATGGGAGGGCCGCACGCTAGTTTTGGTTTCGGTTTATGTTCCCCCGGGGTTGCAGGAGACTACATTCAGGGACCTGGGTGGCGCCATTTTAGGTCTTCCCGAGGGATTGTTACTGGTGGGTGGGGACTTCAATTCGGTTGTCTCAGGGGAACTGGACCGTTTTCCTCCCAGGGAACTTCGCCCTTCCCAGTCTTGGATGTCTGACTTTGTATGTTCCATGGGGATGATTGATTGTTGGCGTCTGCTACACCCTACACAGCGACAGTACTCCTTTCTCTCGGGTGCTCACAGTAGCTTCTCTAGGCTGGACTACGTCCTGGCCCCGGCGGCCCAGGCGCAGTCTGTTTCCACCGCGCGCCTCCTGGCCCGAGGCATCTCGGACCACTCTCCGGTCTGGATCTCGTTTGACTTCCAGGTCCCTGCATCCTCGCGAGTTGCCCCCATTAACCCGTGGTACTTTCGCGATCCGAAGACCCGTTCTCTCCTGACCAAGGCTATGGACCGGTACTTTGTTGAGAATACCGGCTCCGTAGACTCCGCCGTCTCCCTATGGGAGGCCTTTAAGACGGTTCTTCGTGGCAAGGCCTTCTCCCTGATCGCGGAGGCACGCCGCCGCCGCGATGAAAACGTGGTGCGGCTGGAGTCTGACCTTGCAGATTTGGACGCTCAGCTGGAGCTGGGCCCGTCACCTGACCTGATCCATGCCATCTCGCTTAAACAATCCGAACTCCGGGCCACCGCTACTGACGCAGCGAAGGCCTTGAGCAGGGAACAGCAGGGAAGGATTTATGATTCCGGTGATAAAGCTGGTAAGCTCTTGGCCTGGTTGGACAAGCGGGAATTGGCGTCCCGGGTGGTCCCGGAACTGGTGGGTGAGGACGGTTTAACCTTGACGGACCCGGCGGCTATAGCCGGATCCTTCGCTGAATACTTCGAGGGGGTTTATACCTCCGCAACCTCCCTCCCGGAGTCCGCTTCGGCCTCCTATCTGGAAGATATTGACCTCCCCTGCCTATCTGATCTTGACCGTGAGGACATGGATCGAGACCTGTCTGATGACGAGGTTACCCTGGCGATCCGCTCGTTACGATCGGGTAAAGCGCCGGGTCCTAATGGTATCCCGGTGGAATTGTACAAGCTAAAGGCTGACGCGCTGGCCGCGCCGTTGCGCAAAATGTTCCTCGAGGCCCGCGAGCGGGGGGAACTCCCCCCAGACCAGAGACTCGCCACCATTGTGGTGATCCACAAAGAAGGGAAGCCACGGAATTTGTCCCGGTCCTACAGGCCCATTTCACTGTTAAATGCTGAACCCAAGATCTTAGCAAAACTGTTAGCTAACCGGCTGGTGGGCGTGATCACGGACCTGGTACATCCGGACCAGTCCGGGTTCATACCACACCGGAACACGGCGCTTAACTTAAGGAGACTCCACGCAGTCCTGGCACGCGCTCACTTGCTTCGCGACCCGGCGGTCCTGGCCTCACTTGACGCTACTATGGCTTTCGATTCCCTAGAGTGGAATTACTTATGGGCAGTTTTAGCCAAGCTGGGCTTCGGGCCATCCTACATTGGATGGGTCCGACTGTTATATTCTGCACCGCTGGCTAATGTGGCTGTTAACGGTAGACTTTCGGCCCCCTTTGCGCTGCACAGAGGCACCAGACAGGGCTGCCCGCTTTCGCCGCTCTTGTTTGCACTAGCGCTGGAGCCCCTGGCGGCGAGGATCAGAACGCACCCTGATGTTTCGGGGATCACGTGGTCGCCTGGTTTCGAGGACCGAGTGTCGCTTTACGCGGACGACATCCTCCTTTACCTTACCTCTCCTTGTCGCTCGCTCATCGTGGTTTTTGACCTGCTGGGTGCCTTTGGGTCGTTCTCGGGGCTGGTGATCAATTGGTCCAAATCCTCCCTATATACGGTGTGTGGGGATACGCCGCGCCTCCCCCGTGGGTGCTCGATTCAGGTGGCCCAACAGGGCTTCCGGTACTTGGGCATCTACGTGTCGCGCGACCCCCGCGCCCGATACACACGCAATCTCCTGCCACCGCTAGAGCGCTTACGGAGGGATGTCGAGATTTGGAAGAAACTGCCTATCTCTTTGATGGGCAGGGCCGCACGGTTTAAGATGATGGCGTTGCCCCGCTTCCTATACGCTTTGCAGAACTCACAGGACCCAGTCCCTACCAAGTACTTTGGCGAGATCGAATCCCTGCAGCGGGCGCTGCTGTGGGATGGACGGCCGAGAATATCACTGCCTAAACTGACTATTCCCTGCTATGACGGTGGTATCGCACTACCGGATATGCGGCGGTACTATTGGGCGTCCCAACTGGCGGCGGTTAACCATGGCCTCTATGGCCCTGCGGTAAGTCCGGGCTACGCTATGGATCGGTGGCTAGTTAACGACGGTAACTACTACAGAGCTCTTTACTCCAGGTCGTTGGATCGTAGGTTGACGGGCCCCACCAGAACGATGGTACATGTATGGCGCACGGTTACGGACACCCTTGGCTGGAAAGATAAGATCACTTTGGCCACCCCCCTGTATGACTCTGATGTGCTGGGGAAACTGTGGAAGACCAAAGGTTTTGACCGGTGGGACACCATCGGCATATCTAAAGTTGGTGACATGGTTGCGCGGGGGAGGATCAAGTCGTTTGCCTCGCTGCAACTCGAGTACCAGCTGGCGCCGACGGAATATTTCCGACACGCCCAGCTTAGCCACGCCCTCTCCCCCCACGTCTCTGACGGTGGTGCTATCCCTGAGTCTTCGCCCCTGGAGGATCGGGTGCTGGACGGCCATATGCCGGACAGCGCCATTTCCCTGACCTACAAAAAACTGATCAACGTGAGGGTGGACTTGCTTGAACGACTGCGGATGCACTGGGTGAATGATGGCATAGAAATGGACGATGAGGAATGGCAGTCAGCGGCCTCCTCCCCCAGGGAGGTGGCCATATCGGCGCGATTACGTCTGGTCCAGTTGAAAATCCTGCATAGGGTGTATGTCACCGGCCCCAGGCTCATCCATATGGGGCTTTCCACGGATGGCCTGTGTCGGCGGGGTTGTGGTATGCTTGCTACCTTCCTACACATCATCTGGGAATGTCCTGGTGTGGCCCGGTTCTGGATGCGAGTGCATGAGGTGATGGAGGAGGTGACTGGAGTGGCCCTGCCGGCCGAGGCTCGACGTTGCCTCCTCAATGTGTGGTGTCCGAATGATTACAGTGTGGCCCAGACCCGATGGGTCACCTTAGGCAACGTGGTGGCCAAGAGGGACATTGCCCAGAAGTGGGGTGCACCCGCTCCCCCTTCCCTTAGCCTCTGGGAGAACAACATGGACTGGTGCATGCTGCGGGAGAAAACGGTGTATGTGGCCAGGGGCAAGTCCAGAATGTGGAGATCAGTATGGGGTGCCTGGAATTCGTATCGGGGCGATTTATGCGAACCCCCGCCTGAGCCGGAACTGGACGTCCAGTCCTCCCCATAGAATGCTACCCTTCCCGTGATTCCAGACAGAACATCCTGGAACGATACCCCCCCCATATCTTCTTGTTGCACTTGCTATTCTGAGTTGTGTTGGATGTGCGGCCCCCGGCCCCCTCCCGCTGTGCCCCTTTACTATTTATGCACTGCCCTCGGCCAATTCTCTCTCTTCTTTCTCTTTCTCCTAATTTTTCCGTGCCTAGGCACTTCGTTCTTTGGTGGCCTTTCGGGGCCTTTTTATTCTTTGGGGGGTTTTTTCTTTTAAGTTGATTGTCATTGAAAATTAAACCTGACTGCTTCTGCGCACTGTTTTGTACATGAGTCTACCTGCCGCCTTAATGCTGCCTGGCCTCCGGGATGTATGGCTAAATAGCGGTGTACTTTTTCTACAAATAAAGGTTTTCCAAAAAAAAAAAAAAAAAAAAAAAAAAAGGAGGACATTGACGGTGAACCTAATAATCGCTTATGGGACATGTTTCGTAAGCGTGGTTTAGATCGAAAGGAGGGTGCCCGTCGTGTGCGTAAGAATGATTGTGATCGTGAATATTCTGATGAGAGTGGCGACGACAGGCGTCGTGTGGACTCTGACCGCCGTGATGAGCGGCGCTATGAACGTGATGTGTTCCCTCGTCGTGAAAAAGTGAGGGGGAGAGAGGGGGAAAAAGAAAGGGGGAGAGATGATCGTGTTTCCAACAGATATAGAGATGAAAGGGATCATTCCCCTGAGTTGAGGAGAAGGGAGGATCGTCACAGGCTTTCTGATCGTAATTCACAACACTATGAAAATGACAAAAATCCGTTTCGTAATGGAGATGGATATGAACAAGATATTTTGATACCCAAGAAACCTGAGAGCATTTACCCTGATTTGTCTTGGTTGACAGAACGCAGTAAAAATGACTAGGAAATAGGTCAAGCTCCAGTACGCAGGTGGGCTCACAGAGATAATAGACCCAATGTAGATATTAAAATTTTTTGGAAACATCGTAATATCCAAAGGGCCCGAGCATTGGTAGATACAGGAGCGGAGGCCACTTTAATTCATGGTAAATCAAAGAAATTCAAAGGACAATTTTTTACAATTACTGGTTTAGGTGGAAAGGAAACCCCCGCAGTGCAAACTACACTTGAAATGAGAATAGGTAGAATTCCCCGAAGAGAATATTCTGTGTTAGTTGTACCACTTTTAGAGTATATAATTGGAATTGATATTTTAAAAGGAATGACTTTGCATTTGGATGATGGTTGTTATCAATTTGGAACTAAGTACTACATATCGTCCAGACCCGTACGGGTTGGGCGTTTACGAATGCCCCCCATAAAAATTCCCCAAGCTACAAAAGTGGTTTCCCAGAAACAATATCGTATTCCAGGTGGTCCTGAAGAGATAAGTGCCACAATACAGGATTTGGCTGACGCTGGAGTTATAACTCCGGTTACTTCTGCTTGGAATAATCCCGTCTGGCCGGTGCGCAAGAGTGATAATTCTTGGCGCATGACCGTTGATTATCGAGAATTGAACAAACACACACCCCGTTTGACTGTTGCAGTACCAGATATTGTTACTTTAATTGAAAGAATTCAAAAGCATCCAGGTACATGGTATGCGTCTATTGATATTGCTAATGCTTTCTTTTCAATTCCAATTGCCCCCGAGTGTCAGGAACAATTCAGTTTTACCTGGAATGGGCGTCAAATGACGTTTAGAAGTCTTCCTCAAGGTTATGTACATAGTCCTTCGATCTGTCACCGGCTGGTGGCGGAGCATTTGTCTGAAGTAACTGTACACCCGCAAATTCAAGTGTGTCATTATATTGACGACATTTTAATTCAAGGCGAAACACAAGATCAAGTTCAAACTCAATTAGACCAAATCCTTGACTGCTTACATGAAAAAGGTTGGGAAATTAATCCTGATAAGTTACAAGGTCCATCTCAAAATGTTAAGTTTTTAGGTATCAATTGGCATGAAGGTCACAGAGAGGTGATCCCGCAGGTTAAACGAAAAATTTTAGACTTTGCAGTTCCGAGGAACAGAAAAGAAGCTCAGAGTTTCATTGGCTTGTTTGGTTTTTGGCGTCAACACATTCCCCATTTGAGTCAGATATTGGCTCCTTTATATCGAGTCACTCGCAAAAAGAATGCGTTTGAATGGGGTGAACCACAACAGAATGCATTTAATTTGGCAAAAGAAGCGATTCAGTATGCCTTGGATCTGTGGCCTGAGGGCGAGGGTGATGTGGATTTGAATGTGTCCGTACAAGGTCTGTATGCAAATTGGAGTCTGTGGCAAAAGCAAGGCAGACAGAAAGTGCCATTAGGTTTTTGGACTAAAAAGTTACCTGAGGCTGGTGAGCGTTATACACCTTTTGAGAAACAGTTACTTGCATGTTATTGGGCTTTGGTGGATACCGAGCAATTGACTTTAGGTCATGATGTGATTTTGAGACCTGAAATTCCTATCATGCAGTGGGTTTTGAGTTCGCCGAAAACTCATCGAATTGGACATGCTCAAGAAGCGAGTGTGATTAAATGGAAATGGTACATTCAGGACAGGGCACGTGTGGGTCCGAAGGGTGTGGCAGCATTACATGAGCAAGTGGCGCAGGCGCCATCGAATGAGACTGGGAGTGAGTGCTCCGTACCTGTAGTACAGGAATCTCCTGTCAAGTGGGGTAAGCCATTTGATGATTTGTCCGCGGAGGACAGAAAACATGTGTGGTTTACGGATGGTTCAGCGAGATTCATTGGAGATAAACGGCATTGGAAGGCAGTGTCCTATAATCCTATCACGCAGAAATTATTGAGTACAACTGGTGAAGGAAAGAGTAGTCAATATGCTGAATTATACGCAGTTTACCAAGTTTTGAAGCAGGAATTACCTGGCACATGTCATATTTTCACTGATTCCTGGTCCAGAGCTAACGGACTGGCGGTATGGTTACCAACTTGGCACTCTCATAATTGGGAGTTGCATTCAAAAGAATTGTGGGGAAAAGAATTATGGCAAGAAATTTGGGAAATGCTCCCACAGAGTACTGTGACAATCTTTCATGTGGATGCTCATACCCCAATAGATTCCCTTGACAAATTCTTTCATAACATTGCAGATGAGAAATCTAAAATTGCTGAGGCAGTGGTGGACATGCAAGATTCTGATTTGGCGGGATTGGCGAAATGGGCCCACCAGAAAGCAGGACATTTTGGAGAGAGAGCCACTAGCAGGTGGGCCGCCGATCGAGGAATTTATATTCCTTTAAATTACATTAAAGATATTATTCTGCATTGTCCCATCTGTCAACATTCCAGACAACGAAAAGTACCACAAATTGTTAAAGGTCATTTACATCGAGGAAAATTGCCCGCTCAAATTTGGCAGATTGATTATATTGGCCCGCTCCCTATGAGCAAAAACTGTCAATATGTCTGTACAGTTGTCGAAACCTATAGTGGCCTTTTAGTGGCCTTTCCTTGCAAACAAGCTACCCAAATAAGGAATATGCTACTTGCCAGTATGCATCTGTTCTTGGCATAGAGGGCTGCAGAGTGGTACATTATGAATAGATCGCCATCTGGTGTTGGGCTCGGATGATTGCACTTTGTTTTTCTCTTGGAGAGTCTTTTGTATCTTGGTGACTCCTCCCTTAGTTGGTAGTGCGCATGGGCATCGGCTCCATCCTTAGATTGTTTTGCCATAATAGGGTTAGATGGAGTAGTGTAGTAGAATACAGATAAGAATGCCCATGTAAGTGTATCTAAATAAGAATAATGTTGGAACAGACACAGGTTTCCGGGGAGGCTGGGAGGGCATGTACCACTCTGCAGCCCTCTATGCCAAGAACAGATGCATACTGGTAAGTAGCATATTCCGTTCGAGGCATATGGGCTGCAGATGGTACATTATGAATAGACTATACAGCAGTTCTCTCCCTAGCGGTGGTCGCCAGTGTCTGTTGCAACTGTCTGAAATAAAGTTTTTAATACTGCTTGTCCCACTCTAGCTTGTTGTGTTGTGTGCACATCTACACAATAGTGTTTTGTGAAGGTGTGTGGTGTAACCCAGGTAGCTGCTTTGCATATGTCATCTAGTGGGATGTTTCCCAAAAATGCCATGGATGTTCCTAGTTTACGTGTAGAGTGAGCTTTAGGAGGAACAGTTAATGTTCTCTTTGCTTTTAAGTAGCATATTTGAATGCATTTTACAATCCATCTGGCAATGCCCGCCTTAGAGATGGGATTGCCTTTGTGTGTTGGAGAAAACGCAACAAATAGCTGTTTTGTCTTTCTGAAAGTTTGTGTTCTTTCTATATAGTACAATATGGCCCTTCTAACATCTAATGTATGTAGGGCTCTTTCTGCTACTGTTTGTGGTTTTGGAAAGAAAACCGGTAATTCCACTGACTGATTGATGTGGAATGTTGAAATTACTTTTGGTAAGAATTTTGGGTTTGTTCTAAGAACCACCTTATTTTGGTGTAACTGCATAAATGGTTCTTGAATTGTAAAAGCCTGCAGTTCACTCACTCTTCTAAGTGACGTGATAGCTATGAGGAAGGCCACCTTCCATGTGAGGAATTGTATTTCACACCTATGCATAGGTTCAAAGGGTGGCCCCATTAGTCTGGTAAGTACTATGTTGAGATTCCAGACTGGGGAAGGTGGTCTTCTTGGTGGAATGACTCTTTTGAGTCCTTCCATGAAAGCTTTAATTGCTGGTACTTTGAACAGGGAAAGATGTTGCCTGTTTTGTAGGTACGCCGCTATAGCTGCGAGATGAACTCTTATAGAGGTATATGCTAAGTTACATCGCTGTAAGTGTAGTAAATAGCAAATGATTTGTTTAGTGGATGCGTCCAGAGGGTTGATTTGCTTACTGTTACAGTGTATAGCAAACCTTTTCCATTTTGATGCGTAGCATGCTCTGGTTGTAGGACGTCTTGCTTGTTTAATGATTTCCATACATTCTGGTGGTAGATCTAAATATCCAAACTCTATGACCTCAGGAGCCATATCGCTAGGTTCAGTTGTGTGGGATCTGGGTGCATTATTTCTCCATGGTTCTGTGTGAGATGCATGGGTAGTAATCTTAGCTTTTGATGTGGTACTTGTGAGAGTTGTAGCAGTGTGGTGAACCACGGCTGTCTTGCCCACGTGGGTGCCACTAGTATCATTGTCATTGAGTGTTGCTGCAGCTTCCGAACCAGTAACGGAATTAGTGGTAGAGGAGGGAACGCGTAAGCAAATTTGTTGGACCAATTTATCCATAGTGCGTTGCCCTGGGACCGTTGGTGTGGGTACCTGGATGCGAAGTTTTTGCATTTTGCGTTCTGATGATTGGCAAACAGATCTATCTCTGGTTGCCCCCATTTTTGGAAGAATGGCTGCAGTATTGGTCGTGCAGCTCCCATTCGTGTACTTGCTCTGACTGTCTGCTTAGGATGTCTGCTATCTGATTTTGAACTCCTGGTAGGTGTTCTGCTAACAGATAGATCTTTTGAGGAATGGCCCATCTCCAAATGTCCTGTGCTAGTTTGGATAGTTGGAGAGAGTGTGTCCCCCCCTGTTTTTGAATATAATACATTGCAGTCATGTTGTCTGTTCTGATCAGGACTGCCTTGCCTGTTATTTGCATTTGGAAAGCTTTTAGTGCTAGAAACACTGCTAATAGTTCCAGGTAGTTGATGTGCAGTTTCTTTTGCTGCACACTCCACTTCCCCTGCACTGTGTATTTGTCCATATGCGCTCCCCATCCTGAGAGCGATGCGTCCGCTGTTATTATTACTTGTGGAATTGGCTCTAGGAACGACCGTCCCTTGGAAATGTTTTCTGTGTTCCACCACTTCAGAGAGCGGTACGTAGGGTCGTTTACCAACACCAGATCTGTAATCTGACCTTGAGCCTGATTCCACTGTGTCGCTAGACACTCCTGTAATGGACGCATTTGAAGTCTGGCATGTGGTATCAGCAGTATGCAGGAGGACATCATGCCTAATAGTTGCATAAACACTCGTGCTGGTAGTGAGTGTTGTGGTTGAAATCTTTGTATTAACCCAACCATTGTTTGTATCCTGACTGGGTTGGGGTATGCTATTGCTCTTTCTGTGTCTACTGTAGCCCCCAGGTATTGCTGAATCTGGTTTGGTTGCAGGTGCGATTTTTTGTAGTTCACCGTGAACCCTAGGTGGTGCAGCAATTGAATTGTCTTCTGTGTGTTGTGAAGACATTCTTCTTTTGACTTGGCCTTTATTAGCCAATCGTCCAAGTATGGGAAGACATGTATTTGTTGTCTTCTTAGGTGTGCTGCCACCACAGATAGACATTTTGTGAAAACTCTTGGTGCTGTTGTGACACCGAACGGAAGGACTTTGAACTGATAGTGTTGTCCTTATAACACAAATCTTAGGTATTTTCTGTGGGCTTTGTGAATTGGGATATGAAAGTAAGCGTCTTTTAGATCCAGTGTAGAAAGAAAGTCCCCTTTCTTCAGTAAAGGGAGTACTTGTTGGAGCGTGACCATGTGGAAATGCTCCGAATTTATGTAAGCATTGAGAGGTCTGAGGTCTAATATTGGTCTTAGGGACCCGTCCTTTTTGGGGATCAGGAAGTATAGAGAGTATACTCCTGTTCCTTGTTGATCTTTTGGGACCTTCTCTATTGCATGCTTTTGTAGAAGTGCTAGAACTTCTTCTCTTAACAATGTCAGGTGATCTTGACTCATTGGACGCTGTTTGGGGGGGATGTTTGGTGGGGTAGCTGTGAGTTCTAGGCAATAACCATGTTGGATAATTTGTCTCACCCACTTGTCTGATGTGATGTCTTCCCAGACAGGTAGGAACTCTGATAGACGTCCCCCGACCGGTGTTATGTGGTCTGGGGGGAGTTCTATGAAGTCACTGTTTTGGTGTTGAGGCGTTGCGGTTGTTATTATTTCCGCGGCCTCTACCCTTGTTGTTGTTACCCCTGTAACTGCCTCTTGAATTACCTCTGGGTGATGTTGGTGTGAAAGAGGTGGATTGCTGATTTGTTCCTGTATTCTTTGAGCCCCCTCTATAGGTGGATCTACGAAAGGAACCTCTGTGTGTTGGCTGTTGCAATGCTCCCATTGACTTAGCCGTTTCTGTATCTTTCTTCATTTTTTCTAAGGTCTCGTCTGTGCTTGAACCAAACAGTGTCTTTTGATCAAATGGTTTGTTCAGTAGGGCCGTTTGTACTTCTTGTTTGAATCCTGAGATTCTAAGCCATGCATGTCTTCTTAGCATGACACTGGTGTTAATAGATCTTGCTGCAGTGTCTGCTGCGTCTAGTGCGCATTTAATGGAGGTATTAGTTATAATTTTACCTTCCTGTATTAATTGATCTGCATTTTTCTCATGTTCTTTGGGGAGATGTGTGATAAGTTTCTCTAACTCATCATAATGTGCCCTGTCATAACGTGCGAGTAGTGCTTGTGTATTGGCTATACGCCAGCTATTAGCTGCCTGTGATGCTACTCTTTTGCCTGATGCATCTATTAACTTTGACTCTTTATCTGGTGGAGGAGCCTCTCCTGTAGATAATGAGTTTGCTCTTTTACGAGCGTTTGAGACCACCAGCGAGTCTAGAGGTACATGGCCTTTAATGAATATTGGGTCCTTTGGAGCCGCTTTATATTTTTTATCAATTCTTGGGTTTAACACCCTGGCTCTCACTGGGTTTTCGAATATCTCCTCTGTGTGACTAAGAAGACCCTTCAACATAGGAAGAGTACCTGATGTTCTCTGTGCATTAGGTAGAGTCTCTAACAAGAAATCCTCTATTTGAGGTTCTGTATGCATATCTAGTTTGTGATATTTTGCTGCCCTATTAATGAGCTGCACAAAACCTGTGTTATCATCAGGTGGTGAAGGCTTTGAGGGATATAGCTCTGGGTCGTTGTCCTCATCTGACCCTACATCATAGTTTTCCCATGGGTCCTCCTCATCTGGGATAGTTTCGTCATCCCCTTGAGGTTCTCCCTCCCCTAGATCACTGTCTACATCTGACTGAGGTGTAGCTGGTCTTGGTGTGGAAGGTGTAGGAATGTTTGTCCTATTGTGAGGAATAGGAGAAGAGGGTGTGACTTTAGGTCGAGGAGAAGCAGGAGGAGTTATATTTGTCCCCATTGTTCTCTTTTTTGAAGGAAGAGTTTTATCTTCTGACTGTTCACTCTCTCTTCTTCGTGACCACTTTCCCAGTTTGCGGATCAATAAACAAGATCTTTTGTTTGGGATCTGTCTGTTGCTCCTGAATCGGTACCGAAGGTCCTGGTTCCGAGAGGTGCTTTTGTTTTCGATCGTCAGATCTTGTTGTTTTCGACACCGAATGTCTGCTCGATTCCGACTTTCTGGGTATCGAGTGTATCTTGGACGATAAATCATATTTATGCTTCGACATGGAATGTTTCGATACCGAGCTTTCCCTTGTATGTAGCCTCGGTGCCGAAGTCGATGTCGCCCTTTTCTCGGATCCGACATGGTGGGGGTCCGAGTGTTTCGGTTTCAGTTTCAGTTTCGTTGCCGGGCCCGAGGGCGGGGCGCCGGAAACTTTTTTCTGCGGTTTGACCGGGCCCGAGGGCGGGGTCGTTACCGCACGGGGTCGGTTTTTCGGTAAGGGGACGTCGTCACTCACGGTTTGTTGCTCGATGAGTTCTTCAACCTCCGACTGGTCCCCTTCCGACCCCGACTGGTCCTCTTCTTCCTCGATTTGGTCGTCTCCGAACAGCTCCGGGATCGCCTCCGCCTGCATTCTGGAAACCTCGTGTCTTCGAGCTCGACGATTTCTAATCGTTAGCTTGGAGGAGAATGCTGCACAGGCTTCGCAGTCCCTGGATTCGTGTTCAGGCGATAGACAGAGGTTGCACACCTCGTGTAGGTCCTTGTGTGGGAACTTAGCACCACACGTTGGACATTTTTTGAATTGAGTCCTTTCCATGGACTCCGGGCTTGACTGCGTCGAGAAAGGCCTCCTGTTCTTCGACGTAGATCCAAGTTTTTCTCTTCGATTTTGAATTTGCAACGCGTCGGAATGGAAATGAAACGCGTTCGATTACAATACCGTCGAATTGGAAAGGGAATACGCGCCGATAAATCACTTTCTTCTGAAGTTGATCCGGAGCGTCTCGATCCTCATCCGAACCCGATGGCGGAAAAAACAATCTAAGGATGGAGCCGATGCCCATGCGCACTACCAACTAAGGGAGGAGTCAACAAGATACAAAAGACTCTCCAAGAGAAAAACAAAGTGCAATCATCCGAGCCCAACACCAGATGGCGATCTATTCATAATGTACCATCTGCAGCCCATATGCCTCGAACATACTATTAAAACATTGGAATTAATCATATTATATTATGGTGTTCCATTTCAAATTCAATCTGATAATGCATCCCACTTTCGTGGAAGATTGGTACAGGAATTTTGTGCGGAAAACAATATAGAATGGGTGTTTCATATTCCTTATTATCCACAGGCATCAGGTCTGATTGAAAGGATGAATGGTTTGCTTAAAGAACAGTTGCGAAAGTTAACTGATGACCGCTATAAAAATTGGCGGGATTATTTAGTTCAAGCATTGTTAATTTTGAATAACCGTCCCTTATTACATGCTGAATCTCCCTTGATGCGTTTGTTTCCTCCAAATGTTGATGCAAAACCCAACACCATTGGCAATACTGTAATGTATTGGGAAATTACCCCCGGAGCTTTGGCTCCATGCAGAGCAACCCCAGGTTCCGCAGGCTTGGACCTGCATGCCATGAATGATACTGTGCTCAAGAGCAAAGACCGAATAATTATTGAGACAGGCATTGGTGTCTATATACCAGCTGGAAGTTTCGGTCTGATCGCCCCTAGATCGGGCCTTGCCTTAAAAGGTGTTCAAGTACTCGGAGGAGTGATTGACAGTGATTATCAGGGAGAGATTAAGGTTCTCCTGCTGAACAGCAGTGAGGTTGATTTATCGATTCAAAAGACTGACCGAGTTGCTCAATTGCTAATCATGCCCGTTTTCAGTGGTGAGATTCAGAAAGGCACTGCCCCAACTTTATTAACTGTGCGAGGCCAAAAAGGATTTGGTTCCTCTGACAACCCTGGAGCGAGAATATGGGTGCAGTCGCCTAAACATCCTCCTGAACAGGCTGAAATTATTGCAACCGGTCATGATAACACCATTTTGGTGATGAGACCAGGGAAAGATAGCTGGGAAGCTGTCCCGGCTGATAAATGTTACCTACGAGAATGAATAATGCCTGTATTTGATTTTCTTTCAGACCATTCTCTGGACTGCTGCTGCAGGATGTGCCGGCGTTGGACTCCTTTTGGTCTGCTACGTCGGGAGAGGAGAGAACCCACAGACTTTGGTTGATTTGAGAGCCCGAGTACCGCGTTCCTTCGCTGCGTGGGATTCATCATCAAACTTTTGGACCACCCTGGCCAAGCGGGTCACTAATTCTCCGCATTTTTGCTTAACACCTATGCGTTCTGTAACTGACATTTTAGCAACCTGCTTGGTTGCCGTCCCTGCCTCAACGGAGACTCTGAAACATATCTTCAATATATCAAGTGCCCTACCCAATATTATTCTGGGCGATTTCGCGGCCCATGAATTTTGCCCCTTATGTTCTATTCTCTCAGAGTCCATTCCCCCAATTCATTCTCAGATTACAACGTATAATATCACGCAGGGTGATTTATGCTTTTTCTTGACTTGTGATCCTAAGGCAATTACTGAATGTATTAAGTTGAAATTAAGAGCCGCCACTTCTTTTTCGGCTCATGAACGCTTGCTGTGCTTACGAAGACTCCCGAAATCATGTGTTTCTGTTAGAAATAACATGACCTGTAAAAGTATAGTAGTTGCTCCTAGCCATTACCGTACAATGCTGTTACCTTCTGGTTGGTTGTTCTCATGCGGCAACACCTCTTGGCCCTATATTCCTGCAAATATTTCTGGAGGCCCGTGTGCCATCACTAGACTGAGTTTATTAATGTTTTCCTCACATCCCAATACCTATTCCCGTATAGTTTGTGATTCTATGATGTTACATGAGGACTGTGATTCTTCCTTACATCTCTATTCCAAATCTGAATACCTTAGTCTAGCTATTTCAATTATTGGTGTCCCAGCGTTGGCAGTTTACAACGCAAAATCAATTGGAAAAATGGCTTGCTGGATGGTAAAATCGATTAACCAAACCTCTACCATTTTATCTGACATGTTATTAGATGCCCAAGGTAAACTCAGAGCAATTCTGCAGAACCGCGCAGCCATTGACTACCTTCTGTTAAAGCATGGACATGACTGTTCTGACTTTGAGGGTCTTTGCTGCTTCAACCTGTCCGACCACTCTAAATCAATCCAAGCCCATATTGACAAACTTCATGACTTGACTGCAGAAGTTAGAAAACATATTGATCAGGGTTGGTTTGACTGGCTCTTCAATTGGTTACCTGACTTACATTTCCTACGACAGATATTAGGGGGTATTATGATTTCTATTTGTATTTTAGTAGCTATTTGCTGCTTTATTCAATGTATTCCTTCTCTACTCCAACACTGTAGATTTAGTACGAGGAATAGATCAGTTAGTTTTGTTTCCTATTATTCTTCCACAGATGTTAGTTCCGTATAGAAAATGGTTAATAGACTGGAGTCAAGGGTGAAGTGTTCTGACCGACTTTTTCGGCCCTCCTTGGAGGGAGAATGATTGAAGGTGACTCCAGCCTATTATCCTCCTGGTGCAGGGATTAGAACGATAAACAGGGCCTATTCATAAGGCAAAGTAGTGCATTTTCGTACCCGTTTCCTTAGATCAGGGCTTATAAACTTAAGTTAGGGGATAGATTCATTAGTATTAGTGATAATCCGTCCTTTTGCAAGAGTGTTAGTATACCTTCTATGGAGTTATGCTCATTTCGGGCCTTGTAGGCCTCAAATGGGAGAGACTCCATCTTGCTTTCTGCCCCGGCAGCTTGAGAGGCTTCTAGGCCAAGTGTAATGTTTTAGTTTCGAAGTGTTGTTCGCTTGGAGAGAACCGGCTCGGGCTAGCCCTTATCGAAAGACTGTATTTTTCTCCACTCCGAAGACACAACATCAGGCCGGCCGGTTGGGAACGTGTCCTTGGTACGGGGAGGTACAAGAATTTGGTGGGCGGCAGGTTACTGGCCGTAACTTTCCATGAAAGGACAAGCTTCCATATTAGCGAAAGTGTTAGGCTGTGAGTCAGTCAGTCTGTAGGCGGCAGCTAGCCGTTAGCATCAATGCCATTAATTATTTCCAGGCAGACAGTCGCCATTTTGAAGTCCGAGAAAGATCATAAAGCTGATACTCTCTAAGAAAGATTGAAGGAGAAGAAGAAGTAGCGCAGAGCGATCAGAGACAGAGAGAGAGAGACAGCAGCTAATAACGAGAAAGGTTCCAGTGACTTGGAGGGAAGCAGAGGAGACGGAGCATAGCGGTGCAGACGTGTACTCGTGACTGCTGAGGTGTGATTCCGAGACGAGCCAAGACACAGACGAGAAGGTAACTTAGATGACTGCCGAACACCGACTTCACGTTAATAAGGTGACATCCGCCCCACCTCCCATAGTGTGCACATTCTAACCTTTTACTTTTCTTTGCAGGATATATGTTATAGTATAGTGCTGTGTTTGTAATCATTATAATAAAATACCCCAGTTCTTAGTGAACCGACATGTGCCTTGTATTATTGTTCAATCAGGGTAACCTGGTCTTCTAGTCAGACATTGTTCATGAACGGATGTAAATCCCGGTCAGGTAAGAGGTGACTGAATAATGAGGGAGAGAGGGACCATTTGATTCCGAGAACAGAAGGTACATAATTCAATTTGGAAAGCCGTGCTAGTTCATATTATTGTAGTATCATCCCGAGTAGCAAATGAGAGATTTCTTCCAAAGGTATTCATAGGAGAGTGATCGTCATTGGTAAGTGGCGTTAATGAGAACACCAGGTGGGAGACTGGTGCTTAGATCCGCCGGATTGCGGATCGGGTTGTAAGTAAGCGAGCACTGGGAGGGAAACCAGTGTCTAGGTCCGCCGGATTGTGGACCGGATAAAGAGAGAGAGCACTGGGACTGCAGCCCAGTGTGAATGGCATGCCAGATTGTATGTCGGGTGAACACTGAGGGTGATCAGTGTGTATGGCACGCCGGATTGCATGTCGAGTGAGCACTGAAGGTGATCAGTGTGTGTGTGTGAGAGTATATAATCAGACCTGCCCCAGGGTAGATTAGTCTGGGCCTAGGTTGCCATGAGACTAGTTGGTATGAATAGGATATTGTAGGATATTGTAGAAGACCTATGCATGTGTATTGCTATTTTCCCCATCTTTAGGTACGAGATGTACATACATATATTCATACCCATTGTAAATATGTTCTAAGGAGGGAGGTGAGTACGTTCCGACTGGGTTGGAGGGGCTCCTAGGAGCTGATCCCATCTGGTTCGAGAATCCGGTCGTTACAGCCAGTCCTCCAGCTAAGGGAACACGTGGAAGACAACGCGCTGCAGGTGGGCAGCTACCACTGCTAAACTCTTTGCAAAGACTCTCTGTGAAGTGGTGACCCCCCCAATGGCAGCACCTTGAGCTGATAATGTTTGCCACTTACCACAAACCATAGCTAGTGACGGTGAGCAGCATGAATCAGAATATGGAAGTAGGTGCCTTTGAAAATCGAGGGGAGTCATGAAGTCACCTTGGTACAGCAGTGATATGAGATTCTGCAGAGGAACCTTTTGGAAATGTTCTGAGAGGTTGTACTTGTTGAGGTCTAAGATAGGCTAGAGGGACTCGTCTTTCTTAGGAATGAGAAACTAGAGGGACTATATCCCTTTTCCTTGTAGGTCTGATGGCACTGGGTCTATAGTACACTTGAGGAGGAGTGGGGGCAGGGGGAGAAGAGGAAAGGGGGAGGTGAATGAATCAATGGTGAAGTGCTGTTTGCATTGTTGTGTCTCCTCTTACTCTCTGGCTTAGGCAGAGGTTAAAGGGTTCCTTGAAGCAGAGTTTGCATTTGGAGCCTTCCTGTGTTGGGCCCGTGCATAGGCAAGGATACATCCAGTGTGTAGGTGTCTCAAGAGTCGAGCGTTGAGTTATGTCTACAGTCACAGAAGAACAGTTTCGGTGGAGGAGGCAGGTCTTAACGTGGAGTGCTTGGGTGTTGGGTATCTGTGTATTCAATACAAAATGAGGCTTCGAAGCCAAAGGCCTCGTCTTGGAAGGGTGCTTCAAAGAAGCTAACGGTGCAGAGAGAGCAGTCTGTGCAGAGAGAGCAGTCGGCGCCGAGAGAGCAGTCGGCGCCGAGAGAGCAGTCGGCGCCGAGAGAGCAGTCGGCGCCGAGAGAGCAGTCGGCGCCGAGAGAGCAGTCGGCGATGAGAGAGAAGTCGGCGATGAGTGGCTCGGCTCCAGGATCTTCTTTGGGGCGGAGGCTGGGCGTGGTGTCCTGAGTTTGTGCTCGGTGCCAACTATGGAAGAGAGGCAGTGATGGACTGGAAGCCTGCTGGCGGGCTTCTAAGCTGGACACCTAGGCGCTTGGTAGGGGTTCACAGAGTGGGATCGGTACCAGAGAGGCAGGGGAGGTGGGTCAATACGCATGGCCTGCTGGGAGGGAGGCAATTCCAATATCTCCAGGTCGAAACCTCGAGCTGGTTTTTGGTGTGAAATACTCTTCCTCAGCGACCAACCGTTCCTGTTGGGGCTCACCCTCGAGGTCCTGGGCACCAAAGTCGTCCTGGTATCATTGCCACTCCTCCACAACAATGAGACAGAGCCTGACTGTAGTAAAGGGTTTTCTTCGAATGGAAGAAGCCCCGGGCATCGCAGGAGGCCACGTCATGTTCAGGGGAGAGAGAGAGGTTGCAGACCTGGTGTAGATCGGTTCAGGGGTATTAGGCAAGACACAGAGGACAGTTGCGGAATGTGCCGAAGAACAATACAGTCGAAAGGGAGAGGAACTGAGAAGCTTGAAGATATCACTGCAACTGCGTTGATCCAGAGCTCAGTAACACACGTCTGAACCGACGGTGGAAAGATAACAATCTAACAAACGAGTCGATGTCCATGCGCATAACCATCAATAGGTGGAGTCACAGTACCTCGTGACATTAGAAGACTTCTTAGAAGAAAAACAACTTGCACATATCTGGGCCCAACACTATATGGCAGGATTATCTACAGCATGTTTATCTACAGCCACACCAGCCTCAATCATGTACTTTTTAAAAGAACAAAACATCACAATCCAGCAGAAGGTGAATTTTGATAGCCGAACCCAGGTACTTTCCAAACTCTTGATAACTGTACCTTTGCCTTCTAAACCATACAACACTCTTCTGCTTCTTGGTAATGGTCCCCCTATACAAAAAGTAGATACATACATACTGCATTACTGATGGTTAACCAAGTTATGCTTTACAGCATCCAACTCTCCAGGGAAGCAAAGGCGATCAGTCAAGGCTTTCTCTAGAAAGTGGAAAAGGTTAGCAGCACTCTGAGACAGCATGACAATTTAAATACCGCTTATGTTGGTGGTGGGGAGTTTTCAGCAACAAAATTGTTCAAATTTGAGGACCTAAAAACAAAAACAAGCTACCCAGGCAACAAAGTTCTCTTCCAAGAAAAGTCAATGATTGATTTTCAGGACATCAAGAGCCTTTGGGTCCAGACTGAACGTGACTAAGGGTCCAGTAACCAGTACCAATTTTGGATACCTTTTGGGATTTTAAGGCCTGTTAAGGTCCAAATTGGTCTCAATGCTTCTCAATAGGGGAGCATGTACTGCTAACTTATATAGCAACTTACCCTGTGTTTCGAGAAGCTAGAAAAGCAGCAACCCACTTTAATGGTGTTCAAACAATCAGCCACTATGCCTCTTTCGTTTGACAGGAGCACCCATTGGGGACACTAGACTACAGGAATTGAATAGTTCCAACTAGTAACTGGATGTTTGTGTTTAAAGACCAACCAGAACTTTAAAAGTAGCATATTGTGAACCCTAAGGGCTAGAGAGATAGTTCAAGAATCACTATGAGCACCTCCAGTCAATACGACAAATTCCCCACAGGTACTGTGATGGTGCAGAAACAATGTCTCTAGGTCTAAGAAAGGGAAGATAGGGGGAACCTAAAGAGAGAATGTGTAGTTGGGACAGTGCAGGCTCATAGTTGTAATTCAGAAAAATGACTCAAGTTGAAGTGATGAGGGTGGAACTTCAATCCAGTAGGCGCAAGCTACAATGAAGCAAGCATTGGCAACACCAATAAGTCTTGCAATGCCTGCCAGCATTTTGTCATGCCAAATCTTGTTTTGTCCTGGTTTTGTAAAAAAGTTATTGTTGGAGTGGTCTGCTGAGCCATGGAGGATATAAAAATAGAAGACATTGGTTAGAAACAAAAATATTTCTGGTCTCAAAAAAGAAATCATAGTGGTCCTTGGCAATCAAGGGAACTACTTTGTCAGCATATGTGCTCCTTCTGAAAGAGCAGTCTGCTGTAACTCACATGGAAATTATTCAACAGCTTAAATGGGATGACCCAGTGCCCCCCACTTAATGCTGCCATTAGTGGGAGAAAATGTGTATGGCATCAATTTACCAATTAATGAAGAAGGCAGGATCTAAGCTTCTATAGGTATATTAAATATAGCTTTTCAGTACAATCCAAAGGGTTTGGATAACACTTGATAAAAAAAGGAAGGGCTATTCCTTCCCTACAACTAAAATGTCATGGGATCACCTTTGTGCTACCTAACCACCAACAGAGTAGCTTTGTTGAAGGACAGCACAGTAAAATATAGGGCACTTCTAGTGGACTTACAGACTGTCAAGTTCAGGAAAACCATAGCAGCGTCAGAAAACAAGAGAAAGACATGAACCAAATGTTTCCGACCCGATGCAAAACAGCTTAAGAGTATATTGTATTGTGAGAAAAAGGATCAGCAGGTTCTACATAGCAATGTTAAGGAAGAGACACACCCCTGGAGTTTTAAAATCGATTCTTGAGGGATTCCTTTCACAACGCTTAAGCAAGTAAATTGTACTTTCTAGCACAATACACTAGATTGAAGTTTCTCTCAGCGCTGCTGTGCCATTACTGCATTTGTGTGCTTTATATAGAACATGTACAGTTATATATATACCATTGGGACCAATCACAACGTAATTGATTATAATAAAATAGAGAAAAGAGTATAAGTTACGAGAAGAGTAAGTTCAGCGTTAATGCTGAATTCATCCGCCATATTTTTTAGATG
Organism: Lissotriton vulgaris; assembly: GCF_964263255.1. Classification (NCBI taxonomy): domain Eukaryota; kingdom Metazoa; phylum Chordata; class Amphibia; order Caudata; family Salamandridae; genus Lissotriton; species Lissotriton vulgaris. Next base: position 979,757,471 of record NC_141697.1, read on the forward strand.
TAGCCTAAAGTGGCAGGTTAAAGTGTTTTCTGACGGCAAAGACCGAGAGAAACCTTCCAGAATAACATGGCCTGATAATGCGTTTTGAAGTATTTGAGTCTCAGCCTCTTTAAGCTCCAGATATGGTGGGCCTGTTTTTTCAGGTAACTTGCCAGTTACCCATCGTTAAATTCAAATCTTGTTTCTATGGGCATCCAATATGAAGGACTGATTTTAGTGGTATGAGCGACAATTGTGGTATGCCCCGTAACCAATCATTACCAAAATCAGATTAAAACTGATAATGGCATAAACTACTGTTTTAAGGTGGGGGAATCAATGGTTTGCTTTGGCTATGATAATCGAGAGTGGGCATTATGATAGGTTGAATGTGAGTGTAGGAAGTTGGCTCTTTATGTGATGTATAGAAAATCTGATATACCGTGTAAAGAGTCCAGGGATTCCCTTATGAGTGGACAGGGGTTTGCTATGCATCCCCAAAGTGCTCTGTTAGGGGGACATGTGATTTGAGCAGTTTCAGGCTAAACATTGAGGAGAGCATGACATTGGTAACTACAAACAATGATTAATACATGACACATACGACTCAAGAAGGAGATGCTCACAAATTTATAAAAATACCAAGTACTTTTATATATGTTTAGGCATATGAGAAAAATCGCTCAGGTAAGTATGTTATTAAATATAATTTCCTTTCACTTCAAAAACTGGACACTACAATTTTGGAGTTCTGCAATGTTAACCTATGGAATGAAGAAACAAGCTCTGCAAACAGGTACAGTACATCGACTTACAGGACTGAAATCCAGCAGTTAAGGTCAGTGAGGGACAAAGTCCTAGGCAGCACCAGCAGTACACCACCAGCGGCACGAGGGCAGCCGGGTGCAGGGTGGAAATCAGCGTGGGACCCCAATGCATATCAATGGGGATCGGTCACTGTAAAAAGAGGCTTCAGGCTCTGGGTAGGCAGCCGGTCTGCTGAACAAACAAGTGTACTTAAGTCTTGCGATGCTCAATGACAGGGGGGCACCGCCTCTCCAAGGGCGACGGGTGCAGAGGGGTAATTAGGCATTGGGTTTTTCCTTACAGGAGCAGTCAAAATTGAGGGGGTTTGTGTGCAAAGGCTGTAGGTGACGTGGGGAGGGAGGTATATGAGGGGTGAAACCAAGATAGATTCGAGCTCTGGAGGGCGGGGGAACCTTGTTAGCACCATTGGCCCACTAACTTGGGCCGTAAGCGACGAGTGCAGTGGTGGCTTCTGGTGTTGGTTGTTCTGGAGGCCTCCGAGTCTTATCTTGTGGAGACTCTTCAGAACAGGTAGGCCGTTTACGGGAGGTCTCGAGTCTTTTTCTAGGGTAGACAGTTATCCCAAATTTCTGGAGTCAAGAGCTGCAAAAGAGTTGACTTTGGCGCAATTCTCGACGAGGGACGCAAACAGACAGGCAGGGTGGGTACCTAGTCAGCTGCTTCTTCCCTCCTCTCTGCTTTCGCAGCTCTTCAGTATCATCTCTCTTCTTAGGTCATCAGGATATGCTTCTCTGGTGCCAGGGGCTTCCCTAAATGCTGAATTGAGAGGCGTTAGGGGAGTTTGGGGTAATATCTAATGGGCTACTTGGGGTTACTACGCCCCATATATGACCACTTCCTGGGGAAGTGGGCCTAACTCTGTCCCACAATTTACTAGCCTGGAGCTGGCACGCCTACTAGACTTAAACATTTTCCTATCTGTCCAGGTGCCAAGGGGGGTCTGGACAGGAGGTTGTGGCTTCTCAAGGAGGCTTATCAACAGGTCATCATGTGGGAGGCGATGTTACACCCTCTTCCCGAACAGGTTTTTGTTCTGGAGCAAAGATTCTCCCCCTAGGAGGTTGGACCAGCGTCTCGGGTGGCAGGCTGGCAGAAACCAGTCAGCAAGGACACCAGAGGCTGGTAGGTTTTCAGGGGGCCCTTTTAAGGTGCCCTCTGGGTGTATGTATTGGTAAATCCAACACTGGCATCAGTGTGGGTTTATCAATACGAGATCCTGGATACCAAACATTCCTATTTTCAGTGAAGCCATCATTTAGCTAGGGAAATTATTTTCACCAGGGTCCAGCACATGTAAAATGGCTTACCTGGTCACTTGTACTCGCGAAGATAGGACTGACCAGCACAGGGCATATCAGCTTATGCAATATTCAGCACTCTGCTATAAGGCTGTCAGGCCTGCTGAAGGAGTGACTTACAAACATTATGTGCAGTGTTATGGACCTGGCACACATGGATGTGTGACATGTTGAGTTTTCACTTTTATCTGCAACGACATGCAGCCTGCAATGGCAGTCTTGCTTGTGCTTGACTAGGGGTACTTATGGTGGCACAATTCATGCTGCAGCCCTTTGCTGCCCTCTTTAGCACCTAAAGCCCTAGGTACCAGGGAACCATTTACTAGGGACTTAGAGATGATGATAAATGTATGGACAATGGCGGGAAACGATTTGGGAAAGAGCTTGGGCACTGGGGACCTGGTTAGAAGGAACCCAGTGCACTTTCCGTTGAAATCACATCATGTACCAGGCCAAAAATTAGGGTGGCCATGTAAAAATGGGGCACTTTCCTACAGTGAGTGAAGCCCAGAGATATTACTCGGGAAGAGATGGAAGACATAAAAAGCATCTAACTGTATTCAATCAATAAGTTACTGATCAAATGATTTTTTTTTGTCTGGGTGGATTGAGAAAAAAAAGTTGGTTTTAGAAGGGGTTCTTGAACACCCACGTGTGAAACTGTGTCAAGCAGGAGCGGAGTACAAATGTGCTGTTGATTGAGAAAAATGTCATGTAGGGTTTAGTGTCATTTGTGATTTCATGAATGTAGACTCATCCTTCATCAAATAGAGTACTCAGCAGTTTTAGATAAACACTGATAAGGGTGTGTAATAGAATTGAACGACTTAGCAAAGCATTAAAGCTTTCATACAGGTGTATTTTCCAAGTCTAATCAGAAAATAATATTTAGTTTGAAAACCATTATCATGCTGAGAAACCCATACAGTGATCCAGTATAATGGGTTATCTATGGTGGTCAAAGGTGTTGAATGCAGCTAGAGGTCAAGAAAGATGAGGAGGCATTCAAGGTCTGATGTAGGTTTTGCAGCTTTTCCAGTGAAGATAGAGCCGCTACAAAACCTGACTGATAGTCTGCTAGAAAACACGTCTGAAATTTGAGAAAATATTTTGAGTGTTTGTTTTTTATGAAATGGGTGCTACTTTACCAGTTTAGTCTAGCAACGCTCCATGAGTGAGAGAGGATTGTCATATCACACCTATCAAACTAGTCTGTTTCCAAAAGGTGAAAGATGTCTTTTATGGTTTTCACAAGTACAACACAATGGCCATATTTGGTCAATATGAGGCCTTTTATGACCTTAGAGAGTCCATCAATAACAAAGACAGATGTCCCAAGGTTTTTTACTAGCAGCATTGGGAGACGTTCGCACGTAAATAACTGACCATGCTAGGAAATTTGAAAAAATATTCCGTTTTCTAAATAGTTCTTGTAAATAGTTGCCATAGATGGAGTGAGTTGACCGGTGCGTCAGTTTCTACATTAATGATAAGATTTATTTTCCATTTTTTTTGTATTCTCTATTAGCATGTTAAAAGGTTGCAAGCTCCTTGGATAACCGTTTTATGGATGTGTTGCATAGGTTAAGTGCAGACGCTATCTTTTGATTGGAAGATCCCATCATCTTCTGAATTTGGAAATCACTGGTGTCATGCGGCGTAAAGTCTCAGAAGCAGCTTCTGAGGTTGTCAATATAATTGCCCAGGGTGCCCATTTTCAATTTTGTCCAGCCACACAACAGATTACTTGGAGGACATTTTACTTGGAGGTTCGAATGTGGTTATTTTGCCAGTGCTGCTGAGGATTATTCAACATTTTTGCCTTACAGTGTGTGATGGGTAATTAATGAGCTGCATCTATTCAAACGAAAATCTGGTATCTGGCATGCGCCAGGACGCTCCTTAGTTGGAGCATCTGTGCGCAAAATAAATGATCATAACATAACATAACATAACATAACATAACATAACATAACATAACATAACATAACATAACATAACATAACATAACATAACATAACATAACATAACATAACATAACATAACATAACATATTGTGAGCTTGGCCTACATATTTAAGTAGCCCAAAACAATCAGGTTAACATATCATAGCCTGAAAATGGAATTTGAATAAAATAACTGCTGCTAAGGAGGTGGTAGTATGATCGAGATTAATGAATTGGTGATGGGTAATGTGTGTAGTACAGATTTACATTCTTGTGCAGAGTAGTTATGTAGGTGCAAGGTATTTACGGACTGATGTGTGATCACATTTTAGGCTGGGGCAGAGCACCACAAATTTGCATGTTCACATCAACTTGACATTTTTTCCTGACCACTGTGTACAGACATTTGAGACACATTTCATTGCGTGCCTGTACAGGATAATATTCTCTGAAATTACTTTACCTACATTTCCATTTTGTAGGCATATTATCAACTGTCTTTCACATTCTGTACAAGGGCTAGGTTTCACTACGCAAACTGTTGTCACTTATTTTTGTCTGCTCTGTGACAGCGCAATCACAACAAGTTAAACAATAGCAGTCAGACTGGGGCTTCTGCATGGCAGCATGGGTAATGTTTATGATAAAAACAGTATCATTTTCTTTTGTCACTTTAGTTAGAAGAGCATTTTCCTGGAGATGCAAGGGATGCTACCTAGCTCTCCACCAAAATAGGCACACTGATAACATGTGATAACATGTGGTGTTACATCACCCTTCAGCAGAGGTCTTCAATCTGTGGGGCGCAAAACGCAGGGGGGTCGTGGAGTCCTGGGAAGGGGGTCGCAGAACAGATTCTGTCACTTTGCCTTAGTGGCGTCAGGCTGATTGAGGGTGCTCACGGCGGGAGGCCTAATTCACACCGAGGGGTGAAAAACAGCAAAGCCTCATTAACAAGTAAAAGGTATTTTAAAGACCTGTGAAGTACTCTGGTGTGGCTTTGTGTGTGTCCAGTGAAGCGGTTTCAGCCGGGCTCACATACACGAGGTGAGGGGTGGGGTGGCTGGGGGAGGAGGCTGTAGCCCTTTGAGTTCAATGGGCGTTGCGCGCCTGGAGCTGAGGGTCCCGCCAGTAAAGCACGTTAAAGGTCCTCATTGGTTCAAGTCCCACAAGCCCTCATACCTGGTGCCTGTGCGGGAGAGATGTGCCTGAGAGTCTGTTCTTCATGGTGAGATGTTGTTACAGCCTGTCTGCCACGCCCCCCAACCTCTGCATGGAGGCACAGAGATGCCCTCCCATGAGAGAGGAAGAAGGAGGCAGAAGACCAGAGAGATCCTCACCCCCCCCCCCCCCCCCCCCCCCCATGAGAGAGGCACAGAAAAGGTGGGTGAATGGATGGATGGATGAAAGAGTGGATGGATGAAAGGGTGGATGGAAGGATTGAAGGATGAAAGGGTGGACGGATGAAGGCTGGATGGATGTAAGGATGAAAGGGTGGATGGATGAAAGGGTGGATGGATGAAAGGGTGGATGGATGAAAGATGGATGGATGGATGGATGTGTGAAAACGTGGGTGGATGATGAGTGGATAGATGGATGAAAGGGTGGATGGATGAAGTATGGATGAAAGATGTATGGATGGAAGGATGAAAGGGTAGATGGATGAAGGATGTATGTATGGATGAAAGGGTAGATGGATGAAGGATGGATGTATGGATGGATAGAAGGTTGCATGTATGTAGGATGGATGGATGTGTGAAAAGGTGGGTGGATGAATGATGAGCGGATGGATGAAAGGGTGGATGATGAAGGATGGATGAAGGATGGATGAATGGATGTTTGGATGAGAGGGTAGATGGATGAAGGGTGGCTATATGGATGGATAAAAGGTTGCATGGATAAATGATGGATGGATGGAAGTGTGAAATGGTGGGTGGATGAATGATGGGTGGATGGATGATAGATGAAAGGGTGGATGGATAGATGAAAGGGTGGGTGGATGAAGGATGGCTGTATGGATGGAAGGATGAAAGGGTGAAGGATAGATGGAAGGAAGGAAGGGTGGATTGATGAAGGATGGATGTATGGATGGAAGGATGAAAGGGTGGATGGATGAAGGATGGATGGATGTGTGAAAGTGTGGGTGGACGAAGGATGGATGGATGGATGTGATGAAGTCTAACAGGCGCATTTATGGTTTTCGATAGTTGTTGATGATGAGTACCAGTTTCTACAAACTTTTGTTGGAAGAGGGTCCTTACGCCTAAAAAGGTTTTACAAGGGGGTCTCAGCATCAAAAAGTTTGAAGACCTCTGCCCTACAGGGATATGGCTTCACAGATTCACCTACCCTAAACATACTAGGATAGGTAGCGCTAGGTAGAAGTAGAATCTAAAACAGTACCTATATGCCAGCTCATACACTGTTACAGCACAATGGTTAAACTGTTTATCTTCTTCGCCATTCTTGTAATGCTGGTCATGTTGTTCTGTTTCCTTCAATTGATTATCACAGCACATGTTTTAATACAAAAATCCCAATCCTTCAGCAAATATTGAAACTCCTTGAGTATTTCTCTTCGGGTATGGATGAGCAACCAAACAAAAGCGATCCAGATTTGTAACGACATTTTCCTTGGGGAGTCAGGACTGCCATGTTCTGTGGCTGCACAATACATTTGTACTTTGTCAGGTGAAGGGGTACAGATTGCTTACTAAGCTAGCAGGATTATACAACAAAATATCCTAAGGGTGTGTGTGGAATCTGCTCACACAATCCGGACGTTTATGTTGTCCAACAAACGCACAATTTTTACTGGGAAAGTATAAGCAGTACCACAACACTAACATATGAATCCTCCAGCAACTTTTCTTTGGACGTCTTTTCAGAATAATCTTATACCTGGTGGTTTTGCTGCATGGCCGATGGAGGCTGCATCAACAGCTATCAATGTTTCAGTTCTGAAGAGACAGTCTTGATGCATGTCCTGGATAAGTAAATGTATGTAAAGTCTATATTTTGATATAGATCTTGCATTTTTGGTCCTTTTTTGTCAAATAGAGGATGACTGGATTAGGCAGACTGGTGATTTTCTGGTGCAACAAGATTGTTCTTGCATTCGCAGTTCAGTGAACATTTTTGTTTTCATCCTAAGTTATGTCGTGAAGTGCTGCCCGACAACATGCTTCATTTAGTGTTGAATGAAACCGGTATTGGACTTGATTTTTGTTGGTACAAGACAGGTGGGATAGTGGAGTAAGAAGATGCTCAGTTGAAAAGAGGCGTGAGACACATTTGACTGGGAAGAAGGTGGTCACCAGAGAAGAATAGGATTTTGTTTAAATAGTTATTAAACAACCAAAGTACAATAATATTTTATAAACAATGGCATATTAATGTACCAGTGCTCCTTTAGAACCAGTAAGAATCCAGCTTCATCTTTAAATGCACAGTGGCCTATGCCTTACTCTTGCTCATTCAAGCTGGCACAAGAGCACACATCTACCTAGCAAACTAACAAAAAGAAAACATACCTGACATGCCCTGCTTGGTGATCTGCCGGTCATAGATCTTCTTTTCCAGAGTATAATCAGACACAAGGCGGTAGATGTGACAGGGCTTCTTCTGGCCATATCGGTAAACACGGCAGACGGCTTGTGCATCGTGACATGGATTCCAGGAAGCATCAAATACCACTACCCGATTTGCACCAATAAGATTCACTCCAAGGCAGCCAGCTCTTCAATAGAAAAAAAAGGAAGACATAGCTTAACACATGATCGAAACAGTGTTTAGAGCTGGACAAAAGGAGGCACAGTGATTTTATATACCAAAAAGCTAAATTTCAGAGTCAAATATGTCATGCACTTCTTGCATTATTTTTTTTTCTAGGGCAAATTCTTGTTTTTTTAACCTCTTCGACGCTGATGACTGAACCGCTCCGTCATCAGCCGCGGTGGGGCTGTGCTGATGACGGTGCGTTCCGTCATGGCCCGCCCGACGCGCCTGGGCGGTGCGGATTCCGTGCCTGGGCGGTGCGGATCCGCGCCTGGGCGGTGCGGATTCCGCGCCTGCACTGGGCATTCTATTGAGCTGGCGGGGCCATGACAGAACCACTCCGTCATCAGCACAGCTCACCCGAGGCTGGTGACGGAGCGCTTCCGTCACCAGCGTGTGAGTGCCGCGCGGGCCCCCCGCCCCCTTAGCGCTGCGGCGGAATAGCCGCCGCAGCCAAGGTGTTAATTATTACTTAATTTTATTGGGGTTGTTAATATAGCCATCAATTATTGCAGAGTGGGCAGAAGAGCCGCTTTGACATTCTGTAGCAGCATATGTTTACAGAATCACGGATACTCTTTCACAAAGTAGTGTAAAGAAAGATAAGTATGGGTAAAAGATGAATACAAATGGAACAGAAGGCTGAGATGAGAATGGCAGGGAAAGGAAGACCCTGACCAGTGATGTTCAGGGAAAGTGGTAAGGATTATTAAGAGGTATTGGGAGAATAGGAGATACTTTACAGTTCTTTGAAAGTCAGGTGGTGTGAGGAACAGTTTGAGATTAACCAGCAATTTATTTCCGAAAAAGAAATTAGAGAATAAGGCTTGTCTTCTCAGTGCTTCATTTGGATTAGGAATTTCCAGTTTCATCAGGATTGGGCTGACCATATTGCAGCTGCATCTTGCATGTATGGGTTTTCAGCTAAGTAGTCCACTTTGCTGGGAAGGTGGACCTTGTAAATAATACTCCGTGAATTGACCCAGAAGGGGGAGCCATTGCCGCTCCTTTAGCGTAGAAGTAAATAAGACAGGAAGACTCAATGTGTAATTCAATGCATTTGGCAATAGTAGATAAACACCAATTGAATGTTATAAAGCTACATTCTGATTTGAGGTTGGCAAGAGTCATAATTAATGAGAATGAACTTTGTTTTAGTGAGAATAAGTCTGAGACTAACCGCTATCATTCAGGACAGAGTAAGGTCTAAGAAGCTGTCACAAGGCAGATAAGGACATTGGTCTGGTTATTAGTCCCATCATGATGAATTCAGTGATGGTTAAACGTACTCAGAATAGGGGTGACTTCTCTTACTGACTTGCAGAAAAATTTGAGCAACTTGAAGCTCTCTTTCCACATACTATGCATGTGGAGAAACACAGGATCCTTGCCATGAGTTTACCTAAAGGAATTATTCCTAATCTAGCTGATTGTACCACCTGGGGAAAAGTGTTTGCAGCAGTGTATTCACTGTGCTTACGCACCCCCTCCATGACCGTTCTTCTGTCCGTACTCAAAAGCGTTCAAGACAAACAAGGGGCTTCGGCTGCCCAGGAGTTGGGGATGGGGATGAGACTGGTAGGTTTGTTCCCTATTGTTTCTGATAAGATCCTTGCTAATGTAAAGGGGGAAGCATTTACCTTACAGGTGAGTCAGCCCTAGAGGTGGAAGTGGATGTCGATAAGCAACGTGAGTTGCTGAAGATTATTGCTAAAGTATATAAATCCTTAGGTGCAATAATCTGGGTATTAAGCCTTTCACACAAACACAATAAAAGGCCCAAACCACAAAGGAAGGCCGTTCTGTCTTTCCTAAAAAGACGTGGAATAGAAATTAGCGGCAGCAACAACAGAAGCAAGCGTCACATGCTGGTTCACCGACACTTGAAGCTTCTAAACGTAGATATGATTTGTGTGACCGCTCTAAAATTAAGACACCAGAGAGGTTTTAAGTTCCTGATCTGCGCTCTCCTCGTTCTTTACAGGACTCATCGGATTCACAGTTCGGTGGTAGCAAGCGCCAGGATCACCGAAAAGGCGAGACCACTCAGCAGAGACATTATCCGCAACGCCAGTTTGACATTAAAGCCAAACTGGAGGGACTACCCTTTTTGAGCCCCGAATCAGAAAAAGAAGGTTGTTGCTTTAACAGCAAAGAATGCCTCAGACGATGAGAGCACGACAGTGCAGCGGAAATTACCATCGTTTGGGAGGCACTCCATCCTTGTCTAGAGGCGAGAGCAACTAATACTTTCAACACAGTGGAAACCGCAGACACACGAGTTGCACCCCCTGATAGGCTTTAGGAGATAGACCTCCACATTGAGGGTGATATTAAACGTACCATTAAGGAAGTCTTTTGGAACAGCCTTACCTCCTCTTATGACATTTTGTTGGCGGAGAAAGGTTGGCCTCCTCCATTTGTATGGTCTTTTTCCCGCAGGGAAGACGTGACACTCCTGAGTTTTTCCCATTACGTTCCTGAAGAGGCTAAATTTGCATACGCAGTGGATTGGGCTTTGGCATTAGCGCTGGCTGTGTATCATAATCAGGTAGGTTGGAATAATGATTGGCCGGCACATGAAATACCTTTACGGTCAATGCCATAGCCGCAGGCTCAATATCCAATCAGGTGTGCAGCAAAGGCTTCCGGAAGTGAAACTTTGACCCAAATGGAATATCAGAGGGTCACTGAACCCGGTGTTTCATCCATGAATAATGCACGGGCCGGTAGGGCTGGGGCCAAGTCAGTTATTCTCTGCAGTCTCCTCTGCTTGGCATCTTCCTCGCCATAGACCTATTGTCACTGGCTCAGCTTCCCCGGAGACAAGAGATGGCCACGCGCATCTTAAAAAAATCGGAGCGGGCCGCGCGCGAACGCGCTCGCTGTGGCCATCTCCTGTCTCCTGGGAAGCGCAAACACACACAGCTACACCTCCCCCTGCTTTCAAACACGCATGCGCACACAGAGACACACACACACACACACACGAAAGGAAAGCACATACACGCACGCGCACACATACTGAGACACCCCCCCGCCGCCGCACACACACACGCGCGCGCACAGAGACCCCCCCGCTGCCCCCCTCCAACTAAGCCCCACTCACCGCATCGGCGCCACTCCTCCCGGCCCAGGTGGGGCATCGGCTTCCGACCCACCAGCCACATCGCCTAGTTCCCGGCGCCCCACCAGCGTTAGTCCGGTTTCTTCCATGGAGACTGTTTGTCACACTGGCATTTCCTACCCAGGGGAGGGGCATCACGGGGGCGATACGGGCACCATGAGCGTCATGCTGTTGGCTGAGCCTTGAGGGAGCCCACCCTTCCCGGACCACTGAGCCCAAGCCCTGCCTTGCGCCGCCGCAGTGGGAGGGCAGGACAGTGCAATACGATCACACTACGCGCAGGAACGTCAGAGCGTCCGTGACGTACGACGCGGTCGTCATCTGAAGGGAAAAAAGCACTTGCATGCTGGTATTTTCAGTCTCCCTATTTGGTCAAAGTACTTCAAGACCCACAAACACTTTGTTGAAGCAAATGAAGAATAATGAAAGAATAGTAATTTATCCCCTCCTAAATTATTTAGGGAACTTATTTGCCTCTCTTTCGAGTTTCAAGGGAGGCTCAGAAATACAGGAACTTTCAGGAGGCGTCAGCCCCGTGCGTGAGGTGCATCATCAGAGCTGTGTGCATAATAACTGCGTCAACCCCAGGCGTGAGGTGCATCATCAGAGCTGTGTGAATAATATCAGCTGTGAGCTTGTGCCTGAGGGGCATTATCAGAGCTGTGTGAATAATAACAGCTGTGAGCCAGTGCCTGAGGTGCATCATCAGAGCTGTGTGAATAATAACTGCGTCAATCCCGTGCGTGAGGTGCATCATCAGAGCTGTGTGAATAATAACAGCCGTGAGCCCGTGCGTGAGGTGCATCATCAGAGCTGTGTGAACAACAACAGCTGTGAGCCCCATGCCTGAGGTGTATCATCAGAGCTGTGTGAATAATAACAGCTGTGAGCCCCGTGCTGAGGTGCATCATCAGAGCTGTGTGAATAACTGCGTCAGCCCCGTGCTTGAGGTGCATCATAAGAGCTGTGTGAATAATAACTGCGTCAATCCCGTGCGTGAGGTGCATCATCAGAGCTGTGTGAATAATAACAGCGTCAGCCCCGTGCTGAGGTACATCATCAGAGCTGCGTGAATAATAACTGCGTCAGCCCCGTGCTGAGGTGCATCATCAGAGCTGCGTGAATAATAACAGCTGTGAGCCCATGCCTGAGGTGCATCATCAGAGCTGTGAGAATAATAACTGCGTCAGCCCCATGCGTGAGGTGTATCGTCAGAGCTGTGTGAATAATAACAGCTGTGAGCTCGTGCCTGAGGTGCATCATCAGAGCTGTGTGAATAATAACTGCGTCAGCCCTGTGCGTGAGGTGCATCATCAAAGCTGTGTGAATAACTGCGTCAGCCCCGTGCCTGAGGTGCATCATAAGAGCTGTGTGAATAATAACTGCATCAGCCCTGTGCGTGAGGTGCATCATCAGAGCTGTGTGAATAATAACAGCTGTGAGCAACAGCATACTCTTGCACACACTCTCACTGCTCACCAATTCAAAGTTTGCTAAAGGTTTTATGCAACGCATTGTCATACACAATGCCAATAACTCAAACTTTAATGCTGCAAGACCTTTTGCATTGTAAATGCTGGTCTTCTTAGGTTGGGGGAATCGGAGTTCCTGGTTCAGGGCTGCCCCCTAAATACTGTATTTAGGGGGCGTTTTAAGGGTCTCAAGGTCAGTAGCCAATGGGTTACTGACCTTAGGGTGACCACATCCTTGGTGTGCACAATCCCTGATCCAGATTGGGGAGTGCCTGTCGTCTGCAAGATGGCGGGCACTGAAGAGTGGGCTCCACCTCGCATTCCCCCACCTGGGAGATGGGGTTGGTAGAGGTGGGCACACCTTCTGGGCTGGCTCATTTGTACCTCCTATCTTCCTGCTGAAAAGGAGGGGAGACAGGAAGGGGGCCTGCTCCTGATAGCAGGAGAGGCTGGGTGTTGCATTACAAAGGCTAACTACAGAAATGCCTTAGGCACACACAATCAAAATCTTTTGCAGTCGTGTACATGTCTGGAACACAATTCAAATAAGCCAAAGTCAACATAAACATAAAACAAGCAAATTCTTGGCACAGTATCGTTGTAGTTTCAATGGTTTATTGGTTCCACAACCAGCCGACACGTGTTTCGTCGCGTTAGGAACAGTGTGTTCGCGACTCCTCAGGGCTGGGAAAAGGTACACAAAAATATAAACAATAGAACATCTGACATGATGTGAATATTTGTAGAGAATTCATACGGCATCCATTTTCATGTATAGCCCAGAACGTAAGAGTCACCCGGTGAGACATACGTCATAGTGTAGAGAAAAAGCCCTATGTCTCAGGGGAAAGTGACGTATGTGCCCCATCCGTTATTGCGTAAGCAGATGCTAACTCCCCGAGTGGTACATCTGTGGTGAGCTAAAAATCACTAATCATGCAATCTAGTTCAAAAGCAAAAAGGTGAGGGGGTAATGGTGTGAGACAATGTGACGGACGGATCCACCATTTAGAAAATATATATAAATATTTGCAAAAGTGCTTCAGAATCACACATGCTCTGTTTGAGGGGTACAACCATTTAAATCATACCTGCCCTAAAGTTAGTTGGAGAAAAAAAAGTCTGTAGAAAGAAAAGAGAAGAAGAACAAGGAGACAAAGGTCATGGGCGAATGTACATTCGAAGAGAGTAAAAAGATGCCAAATGTAGGTAAATGGTTCTCAAAGCAAAGGGGTTTATGACTATAAGTGCGCTCACCGCTCACCCGGTGATACTTCCGACCCGGCGGGGCCCGTGACCAAAAAGAAGCAATTTCTTGATAAAACGTTGCTGTAGAGTGAGAGTAAAAAATAAAAATAAAACGTGAAAGGAAGGGTTACTAACGGTCTCTAGTGAATCAGTCTTGATAGGTCTATCCAAAACTGGGTTTGCACGGGACATACCAAAACAGAAGAAGTGCTCCAGCGTATGTATTCAGGGTACAGAACCACTCTGCTAATAACAGATGCATCAATAAGTCAAAGTGGAGATCGTGCTGGAAGAAAGAGCATGAGAATGAGTGAGTTCTCGTGTTCATGTAGTGTACCTGTACACAAATAGAATGTCGAGAGAAATCTTAATAACAAGGCCTGTCTATGTCTTGGAAACACATGGAAACATGGTTAAGAATTACCTCCAGACATGTGTTTCTTGGCAATAAGCCCGGGATAGGTTTCTGGCAAACAACCTGGAGCGGATCACTTCCAGGGGGTGCGATTTCTGTAGATGAAACGCAAGAAACTCAGGGTATAAGTCTATCGAGAGCGCGCTATTTAAAACAACATCCAGTATCTAGTGGTGGGAACAATACTGCTAGGACTTACTTCGTAAACAAGTGGTAAGAGCCGATTCAGATACTCCCGGGTCGCCGTGTTCCAAGTGTTGGACACGTGATCGGAAGTAGGAAGTGTTTAAGTACTGAGCAAATCCTCAAGAGTGTGCCCATAGAGAAAGGACTAGACCGCTGACCTACATAATGGAAGAGGTACTTCCTGTGTAGAATGTCAGCAACGCGTCAAAAAAATTGAAAAAGAAAAGAGACCGCTAATAGAGAAATATATTGGAAAAAGGCCCGAATATTCAGAGTATGAGAGATAAAAAACGATATAGTAAATAAAGGTGCCCGCATGCAGCGTAGTTCGTAGTGCGGAGAGGGGTGACGGCAGAAGACGTGTTATTACGTCAGTGCGTTAATAATGAAAACCGCCCCCAGAGTGTGTCTTATGAGTAACAGTATACATTGCTATTGGGGCACAGTAATTTAAGGCAATGATTCCGGCGAAGTCAATTGAATAGTATACAGATTACAGACGAATCACATAATAAACATTTTAAGTGTAGTCAAGAATATCATGCCTGAGCCGATTCCCAAAAGGTTTCTAAACAGGTAATCAGGTCTATTGCACACAGTGTGGATCATAAGATCTATATCACAGAGTGGGTAGAGTAGTTAGAACAAAAGTCACAAATATACATGCTTAGTCTAAAAGCAAGAAAATAAACAGGTTAAGGTCCCCATCAATGAAGTAATGCATTTTCCAAATGGTTTGCAAGCATGTCAAAGGCAGAAAGTACAAAAAAGTACTTGTTTTTCTATTACCAACAGTTACAAGACTTAGTGTAAATGCGTTCGGAGAAATGTTCTAAATAGAAAGAGCAGCCATACGAATATTTAGATACATGTAGCGGAACAGAAAGGAAGAGGACAACATCCTCACGAGTCAAACAGCCCAAACATCAATATTATTCTATGGGGTTCTTGCTAAGAGTGTCGTGTCTAGCTCATACGGTGCGACCCTTAGTCCCCCAAGAAACATTGTAATTCCTGATCATAATTAAGACCGTGTTCAACAGTACGCAAGCGCATGATCCACATTGCCTCTTTGCGTCAAATTTTTAGTTCTCGGTTCCCTCCCATTATGTTGTTTGCTACTGTTTCAATACCAAAGAAGCGTACTTTAATGTCATCATCGTGTGCATGACATGTCGCCACACGTAGGGCCACGGGATATTTAGGGTCTTGTTTCTGTATAGCCCTCATATGTTCTGCAATCCTCTCTTTCAATGCTCTAATAGTGCTGCCTACGTAGTGTTTGCCACATGGGCATTCTATTATGTAAACTACAAATTTGGTAGTACAGTTAATGTTTTGTCTGATGGTAAAGTTCTCATTGCAAGTGCCACTGACATTTTTGGTTCCATGTCTCGCCCATCTGCACATGGAACAGAACCCACATTTGTAAAAATCTATACTGTGTTGAGTAATCCAGGAACTAGCAGCTGTGTTGTGTGGAACTGTGGAGCTCAACCTGTTTCTCAACGTTTTTCCTTTTCTGAATGTAATCTGTGGTATTGCTGGAATAAACTCTCTGATTGTTGAGTCTGCCCGTAGGATTTTCCAGTGCTTGGTAATCCTCTTGCGAATTGTGCGGTGCATAGAGTTGAAATCTGTGATCAGGCGTACGCAATTGTCGGTGGATTTGACTGTTGCCTGTGTTTTCAGAGTATCAGATCCCTTAATTTTTTTCATTTTTTTTTCTGCCTTATGCAATGTGGCTTCGGGGTAACCTCTCTTGGAAAATCTGTCTTTCATGTTATCAAGACAACTTTTGACCTCTGCCTCTTCACTGCAGTTTCGTCTCGCCCTTAGGAATTTTCCATATGGTATGGAGCGTATTTGGTGTGGTGGATGTGAACTGGAGGCATGGAGAACTGCATTACAGGCCATTGCCTTTCTGAATAACTTGCTATGTAGAGTGTCTCGATCAACATATAACTCTACATTCAAAAACTCGATATGTGTGGTGCTGTGTTCCATAGTAAAAGTTATTTCCCAGGTATTGATGTTTAGGTGTTGAAAAAATCATGTAGAAGTTCTTGAGTGCCTGACCAGAGAAGAATGCAGAATTTCGACCCCATTGCCACTCCCCTCTTTTGTCGGTACCAAACCCGGTCAAAGATGAAAAAATTATTGTTCAGGATCAGTTCCATCATGGAAGTTAGCATGTTGGTGTGTTGCCACATGGAGGCGGGTCTGTTGTACTGTAATTTGTTGATGGCTTGAATGCCCAGATCGGGGTTGATCCTGGTGTAGAGTGATACCACATCCATAGTTGCCAAGATAGTGCCTGGCTGCCACTAAGTCCGTCAATCTACTCAGTAAATGTTTCCTTTCCCTCCAGGGAGGCCCATTGTTTCTGGTATGAGGACACCAACTGAGAGATTGGCCGAATATGTGGACCTTTTCCTAGGCCCTCTCGTACGAAACTTGCCATCCTACATACAGGACACCAAACATTTACTGAGTATATTGACAAACAATTTTTTCATCTTGGACCGGGTTTGGTACCGACAAAAGAGGGGAGTGGCAATGGGGTAAAAATTTTCGCCCTCATTTGCCAATCTCTTCATGGGCGCCCTTGAATCTGATCTCATTTGGGGACCCAAAGGGGCACAATATATTGACTCCATAATTCTTTGGGGTCGGTATATTGACGACTGCATTCTTCTCTGGTCAGGCACTCAAGAACTTCTACATGATTTTTTTCAACACCTAAACACCAATACCTGGTAGACACTCTACATAGCAAGTTATTCAGAAAGACAACGGCCTGTAACGCAGTTCTCCATGCCTCCAGTTCACATCCACCACACCAAATACGCTCCATACTATATGGAGAATTCCTAAGGGCGAGACAAAACTGCAGTGAAGAGGCGGAGTTCAAAAGTTGTCTTGATAACATGAAAGACAGATTTTCCAAGAGAGGTTACCCCGAAGCCACAATGCATAAGGCAGAAAAAAGACTGAAAAAAATTAAGTGATCTGACACTCTGAAAACACAGGCAACAGTCAAATCCACCGACAATTGCGTACGCCTGATCACAGATTTCAACTCTCTGCACCACACAATTCACAAGAGCATTACCAAGCACTGGAAAATCCTAAGGGCAGACTCAACAATCAGAGAGTTTATTCCAGCAATACCACAGATTACACTCAGAAAAGGAAAAAGTTGAGAAACAGGTTGAGCCCCACACAACATCGCTGCTAGTTCCTGGATTACTCAACACAGTATAGGTTTTTACAAACGTGGGTTCTGCTCCATGTGCAGATGGGCGAGACATGGAACCAAAAATTTCAGTGGCACTTGCAATGAGAACTTTATCATCAGACAAAACATTAACTGTACTACCAAATTTGTAGTTTACATAAAAGAATGTCCATGTGGCAAACACTACGTAGGCAGCACTATTAGAGCTTTGAAAGAGATGATTGCAGAACATATGAGGGTTACACAGAAACAAGACCCTAAATATCCCGTGGCCCTACATGTGGCGACATGTCATGCACTCAATGATGACATTAAAGTACGCTTCTTTGGTATTGAAACAGTAGCACCCAACATAAGGGGAGGGAACCGAGAACTAAAACTACGACGCAAAGAGGCAATGTGAATCATGCGCTTGCGTACTGTTGAATACTGTCTTAGCTATGATCAGGAATTAAAATATTTCTTGGGGGACTAAGGGTCGCACCGTGTGAGCTAGACACAACACTCTTAGTAAGAACCCCATAGAATAATATTGTTGTTTGTGCTGTTTGACTCGTAAGGATGTTGTCCTCTTCCTTTCTGTGCCGCTACATGTATCTAAATATTCATATGACTACTCTTTCTCTTTAGAACATTTCTCTGAACGCATGTACACTAAGTCTTGTAACTATTGTTGATAGAAAAACTAGTACTTTTTTGTACTTTCCGCCTTTGACATGCTTGCAAACCATTTGGAAAATGCATTACTTCCTTGATGGGGACTTTAACCTGTTTATTTTCTTGCTTTTAGACTAAGCATGTATATTTGTGACTTTTGTTCTAACTACTCTACCCACTCTGTGATATAGATCTTATGATCCACACTGTGTGCAATAGACCTGATTACCTGTTTAGAAGCCTTTTGGGAATCGGCTCAGGCATGATATTCTTGACTACACTTAAAATGTTTATTATGTGATTCGTCTGTAATCTGTATACTATTCAATTGACTTCGCCGGAATCATTGCCTTTAATTACTGTGCCCCAATAGCAATGTATATTGTTACTCATAAGACACACTCTGGGGGCGTTTTTCATTATTAACCCACTGACTTAATAATACGTCTTCTGCCGTCACCCCTCTCCGCACTACGAACTACGCTGCATGCGGGCACCCTTATTTACTATATCGTTTTTTTATCTCTCATACTCTGAATTATATTCGGGCCGTTTTCCAATATATTTCTCTATTAGCGGTCTCTTTTCTTTTTCAATTTTATTGACGCTTTGCTGACATTCTACATAGGAAGTACCTCTTCCATTATGTAGGTCAGCGGTCTAGTCCTCTCTCTATGGGCACACTCTTGTGGATTTGCTCAGTACTTAAGCACTTCCTACTTCCGGTCACCTGTCCTACACGTGAAACACGGCGACCCGGGAGTATCTGAATCGGCTCTTACCACTTGTTTACGAAGTAAGTCCTAGCAGTATTGTTTCCACCACTAGATACTGGATGTTGTTTTTAATAGCGCGCTCTTGATAGACTTATATCCTGGGTTTCTCTCGTTTCATCTACAGAAATCGCACCCCCTGGAAGTGATCCGCTCCAGGTTGTTTACCAGAAACCTATCCCGGGCTTATTGCCAAGAAACACATGTCTGGAGGTAATTCTTAACCATGTTTCCATGTGTTTCCAAGACATAGACAGGCCTTGTTATTAAGATTTCTCTCGACATTCTATTTGTGTACAGGTACACTACATGAACACGAGAACTCACTCATTCTCATGCTCTTTCTTCCAGCACGATCTCCACTTTGACTCATCGATGCATCTGTTATTAGCAGAGTGATTCTGTATCCTGAACACATACGCAGGAGCACTTCTTCTGTTTTGGTATGTCCCGTGCAAACCCAATTTTGGATAGACCTATCAAGACCGATTCACTAGAGACCGTTAGTAACCCTTCCTTTCATGTTTTATTTTTATTTTTTACTCTCACTCTACAGCAACGTTTTATCAAGAAATTGCTTCTTTTTGGTCACGGGACCCGCCGGGTCGAAGTATCACAGGTGGAGCGGTGAGCGCACTTATAGTCATAAACCCCTTTGCTTTGAGAACCATTTACCTACATTTGGCATCTTTTTACTCTCTTCGAATGTACATTCGCCCATGACCTTTGTCTCCTTGTTCTTCTTCTCTTTTCTTTCTACAGACTTTTTTTTCTCCAACTAACTTTAGGGCAGGTATGATTTAAATGGTTGTACCCCTCAAACAGAGCATGTGTGATTCTGAAGCACTTTTGCAAATATTTATATATATTTTCTAAATGGTGGATCCGTCCGTCACATTGTCTCACACCATTACCCCCTCACCTTTTTGCTTTTGAACTAGATTGCATGATTAGTGATTTTTAGGTCACCACATATGTACCACTCGGGGAGTTAGCATCTCCTTACGCAATAACGGATGGGGCACATACGTCACTCGCCCCTGAGACATAGGTCTTTTTCTCTACACTATGACGTATGTCTCACCGGGTGCCCCTTACGTTCTGGGCTATACATGAAAATGGATGCCGTATGAATTCTCTACAAATATTCACATCATGTCAGATGTTCTATTGTATTTTTTTTGTATCTTTTTCCAGCCCTGAGGAGTCGCGGACCCACTGTTCCTAACGCGATGAAACACGTGTCTGCTGGTTGTGGAAACATTAAACCATTGAAACTACGATACTGTGCCAAGAATTTGCTTGTTTTATGTTTATGTTGACTTTGGCTTATTTGAATTGTGTTCTAGACATATACACAACTGCAAAAGATTTTGATTGTGTGTGCATAAGGCATTTCTGTAGTTACTGTTTGGGTATGTTAGTTTAGTATGACATACTGTTGAGCGGTTAGGGGGTCTTCTCCGCTCGCCTTGTGCACCACAAACTATTTTAGTCCCAGGAACCTTCGCGTCCACTTCTGGCAGAGTGCCCACTTTACACTGGGATACATAAAAACCCTTTTTTCTGGTAATTACGCATTACAAAGGCTGCCAGGCCTTTGAATCTACCCTGCTGCAGTTGGCTCTTCCTGGCCTGGGGGAGGTGTGAATACATCGACCCAGGAAAGGCTTTGTTTCTGGGATCAGGGAGCGAAGGCTCCCACCCTATGGGTCCAGAAACATGTCTCGTGGTGGCAGGCTGGTGTGTACCAGTCAGGGAACCCACCAGAGGTTTGTCGTTTTTCAGGGGGGCTTATCCAAGATGCCCTCTGTGTGCCTTTTTACATTACATCCCACACTGGCATCAGTGTGGGTTAAATGTGCTGAGCAGTTTGATACCAAACTTCTCAGTTTTCTGTGTAGTCATTATGGTGCTGTGGAGTTCGTAATAAGCTCCCAGCACCATATACTTCTAATAGAAGCACTGCACTTACACTGTCTAAGAATGGACTTAGACATAGTAGGGGTACAGGGCTCATGCACCTGTACCCTCACCACTGGTATAGGGCACCCAGCTAGAGGGGTGACTGATCTATGCCAGGGCAGCGGGTTGTATGCATGGCACACAGGTGTCCCATGTCGACTCCTCACTTTGTTCTGAACCAAAACAGGCAGCCTGCAAAGGCAGCGTGTTTGTGTAAAGGTACAGGGCCTCCAAGGGTGGCATGATAAGTGCTGCAGCCCTTAGAGGTCTTCTGAAGTCACAGTGCCCTGAGTACCAGTGCTACCATTTACCAGGGGCTGACCTGTGGCTAGAGATACCAATTGGGTTAGTTTTGGGGAAAGAACACAGGCCCTGGGAACCTGATTGGCAGGGACCCAGGGAACTTAGAGTCAAAGTGCATCAGTAGTCTGGCAAAAAGTGTGTGTGTGTGTGTGGGGGGGGGGGGTTTGGGGTTACTGCAACAGAAACCCACTGTCCTACAACAAGCCAAGCCGTTCTGCTGAATCAGATGGCTCCAGCTTCTTCGACTAATACCCGCGTTGTGGAGGGGGAGATGGAAACTTCTACTGACTTCTTGCTGGTTGTGCCTTCATCTTCCTCAAATGCAGACATTGAGTATGATTCTCCCCCTATTGAGGTCTTTGTTGACGTTCCTGACAGTACTGTCCATCTTCTATCTGAGGCTTCACAGCCCCCAATGTTGTGCTTGGGAGCTAGCGGTTATTACATGGATCGTACAAGTTTCTCAAACGATTCATCACCTTGGTCCGTATCTGCGCCTGCTCGACCCAGTTTTTTTATCACCTGGTTTAAAAAGACTTACCTGATCCCTCCCTGGACATACATCTGGATAGTGCTCACACCTATCTTCCTTTTGATGTCGATTGGGTTTGTGACAGTCTTCTTCTTGCTGATCCATGGTCCATATTTGCCTGAACGCTCTGCAGTAAAGTTGGTTGATGGCGTTCTGACTCCCCATACATCGTCCCATATCATGAAACGTGATCAAGCCCTCGTGAACATTCCGGCCTTTCCCATTGCTGATGCCATCATTTGGGATAAAGTTGCATTCGATATCCATGGACCAATGGAGGTCCTGAACTTTCCATACATGTTACGCTTTTCACTAGGAGATGTGGTAACACAGGACATACATTCAGACAAATGGATGTTCAGGCAATTTATTCTTTGTTTTCGGATTTAAAATATTATGCTACTTTTAAAGCAGAAGATTTGTATTTGAATTCAGCCAACCATGCAGATTTATTCTGTTACCAACATTATGGCCATCATTTCTTGCATTAAACAAACCCGTTCTGACTGATTTTTAATTATACCAAGTGGGAAAATTGTCCGACTCCTATACTGGGGATTTCACATACTTTCCAAAGTAAATTCACATACTTTCCAGATTATAATGCGTCCAATCCAGCGTCCTATTTCTATAAATTCAATTTGCCATCTCAATATAAATTCATGTTAACTCACACAACATTGATTTACTCCAATTCCTTAAGGACTGATTTAGCCTTATATGGTTACTTACACTGGAAAAATACCATTGATTTGAAATCCATTTGGAGCACTAAAGATTTGGCAGGTTCAAGGTACTGAAGCTCTGCAACATGCATGTCTAATTCCCACTCAAATTTTGTTTTTAAATGACACAGTGCACTTGTTTATGGGTTGGATACGACCAAAAATCTGAATGTTCCTTCCATTCCTTCATTGGCTGAGTATGCTACATGGCATAAACACACCAATCATACTATTGATGCACTGCTTGCCCTGTTCAGAAATGGTAGTATAAATGTTTCTGATGTCGACCCTTTGGGATGGTTGTTAAGGCGCATAGGTCTAATGTATGTCAAGTACGTTTTCTTAATACCACCACAGGTTTCACACAAAGCAGACCTGATCAGCGTTTTCCGCATTCTCATTCTGTAACCACGTACTCGGTGCAAGTTGTGTCAGCAGTGGTGGAGTCATTCCACACTAGCATCAGTTTAACAACACTTGTCACTTTTGTCAAGCAACACTAATTTGTCTGATTTTATTTTAGGGCCTAAATCACCTCGAACAAAGTGATTTATTTATAAGGTATATAATGAGTTATGGAAATTATCGTAGATGGAAGCTGCGGCATGTCTGCACCAAATTGCCCAAGCTAATTTGGAAAAAGTACTTGCTGTTGTAGATAATTATCCTCCCGTATTTACACCTAGGATAATATTGTATCATCTGTTACTGATATTATTACAAAATGATGTTTCTGTGTTGTATTGGGGGCAAAATCAACTGCGCTCTGTAATGCAGTTTGCATGGACAGTACAAACGATCAAAATGGGAAAAGTTCTGTGGGATTATTTGAATGCTTCTGCTCTGTTTTTGCCGTTTAATTTAACTGATAAACAGAGATGCATGTTCATGAAAGACGCTACTTACACACTTTTACATATTGAACAATTAGAACAATTGTTGTTTTCTGTAGCAGAGACTGATTCAGCTGTGTGGTTAATACATGTTGTTATTTCCCTGCCCTTCTCACTATTTCAGTTCACTTCTTGCATGAAACACATCCCAGTTGGCTGCTTTGAACCCCTGGGCAGTGCTTTTATTTATGAATTATGGTCTATACCCTCCACATACAGATGTCTGCTTGTGGATAATGTGGTTTACCCAACAGTGGAGGATTGTGATTCCACAGTGGGACATTTCCTGGTTTGCAAACAAGTTAAGCTGCACTGTGCCCGTAACGTATCTGCGCCTAATCTGGCATGTTTTTTTAAAGGCACGCCAGTCCCAGCTATTATTCGTACACTCACGTTGCTTTCCAATGGCAGATATTTTCTTTTGAATAACCATGACTGCTGTGGCTTACGAGCCGGTATACTGTATATAGTAACTGTTTTACAACGGGTTACTTGTTGCAGCAATATCCTTTTTCCACCCACGCATGGGATTGTATAGTACGCTTTGGCCTTCTATTCATACTTAGAAAACAGATTTCAATAAACTAAGCAGACTCAAAGTGCTATTGTTTCAACAACAAGTGGCTCTCACATCAGTGCGAGAGACATTCGAATTGCAGGTGGAGAGAACTGCAAGATACACTAACTACTAAAAACCAATCTCTCACTCCATTTTGGGGAATTAACACACCAAATATTCAATGCGTCTGATACTGAAGCCCTTGCTCATATTTTTTTTTTAACTTGTAGGATCTGGCCTTCTGTCCTCTTTTCAGATGATTTTTGGAGTAATACCAGCATTTATTCATTCTATTTTTTCCACCGCATTCGGAGGGTATCCATTGATCCTCTTGCTGGCGTGTGGCGTGCTGGTACTTCTGCTCCCGTTATGCAATGGCTGCCCATCTTGTGGTACTGCACAGACCTGGCCAGTTGAGACTGTACCGTACCCGAATGCAACAACTGTTTGGATGTTTGCCATAGGCAACGCTTTGAGTGAGTTACGGACGTACTTTTTGCGTCACCTACTTCACTTGCGTGCAACCTGAGTTCTATTGCCGACGTTGTCCTTTCTATTGGGCATTGGATTTATGCCTCTCCAATGCATCCAGCACAGACCCAGATTATGATCTGTTAATGGGTCTATTATTGGCACATGACCAAGCCGGTTCTGGGGACGGCGGTTTAATGCTTGCGGCAGCACTTGGGAGTGTTGGCAGACTAGAACACCTGTGCGGCTGCACAGCGCCTCTTGCACGGAGTTTCATCGAATATCACACAAGTTGCCTGGTTATGCTCCTGGAAGCTTCGGAGTATGAGGAACACATATGTTCATTCGATCTGCTAAACTGGATGGCATCCCTCTTTGCTATGAATGACAGGGATGACCTTTTGGAACAAATTGCATTCCTCGGTTCACGTAATCAGATGAATTTTACGGACTCGCCTTGATAATATTTTAAACTAGAAATGTTTGAATTTTTTGAATTTGGCTCTTTTACAATACATTTTCTTTTTACTCTGCTTGCTTTTGGACTCTTTTTTCTGTTTTGCTACGATCTGGCCAAGGGCAGGGTGTCACGTGGCCTATAGGGACATTGTCGACATAGCTAAGTTAGCATGAGCCCAGCAGCCATGATGCTGCTTTTGCGCACATTACTACCTGGCTTTATTTTTCAAGACTCTGTTCATGCCTTTCACAGGAGAACCGTCTGCTTGGTGCGTCCTCTGCTTATTCCTGGAGTTTAGTCTGAACACTGGAAGCAAGGTCGATAAACAATGCCCCTTGTTGTTCTGTTCCGGTTATTCCCTGGCACCTAGACAAAACTTGCAAACACAGCTGTTGCTGGAGACTCGTACTTTGATATTCTGTAGATGTATGTTTAGGTAACCCTTGGAGAGGGAGCTTTCCAGGGAGAAGAGCCATGTTGTCCTATGATGCAGATATACCGTCAAGGCACAAAGGTATGGGGTCTGCTGGCAAAGCCTAGAGATCTTCTATTATATAATAATACTCCTTCTTGCCAAGGGGACGGTGGTTAGGCCTTATAGTCCTTTATTGACTGCCTTTATATGATGACATCTCCCTTTATGATATATGGCCTTGCTGCAATGCATTTATGCATTTTGTTGCTGGTTGTGGCTCAAATACTGTGTTTTATGCCACGATAGTTAAAATAAAAATTTTAAACTGTCTTCATGTTTCAGTAAGTTCTTATTGTGAAAAGATACGAGAGTGTCAGCGAAAACGTGTGTCTTGTTACCACCATTCCTGAGATATCAGGGAGTCTTGTGTTGTGGGGTGTCTGATTATTTGCTTCTTTATGAGCGGGTTGTTTTTTCCTCATTTCACTTATTCGCACAAGTTCTTAGCCATCACGAGGTTCGTCTGGAATAATAATCCACAATGTTTTCAAGGCTCTAAAGTCACTTGTCCTAATCTATTTCAAATGTGGTGATAATTCCAACACACAAGGTGTATAAACGAAGAGGTTCGTGTGTCGCACTATTTGTTTCCATAAGACGTCCACAGACAGAACCAAAATCTCTGTCGCCGTATATTAAACCATAAAATTCACAGCCACGTACAAATATAAATGCCTCTAGCGCGTGTCTGTGAATTTCGTGGTTTAATATACGGCGACAGACCGAGATTTTGGTTCCGTCTGTATGAATAAGAGAAAAGAGGAAAAGGATAAAAGAAACAAAGAACCTCATCAATTTGTTTTGCTTCATGACTAAGTGGACTTACTTATGCTACTGCTGTCATATTTTCAAAAGTAACGTGTGCTGGGGATTGTAATTGTCTTTATTTGGAGTTTTTTGCCAAAGGTTTGGGGAGGCCGGTGGTTCCCACTTTACAGCACCGTTGTTCTGTTGTAGATATTTGGTGAAATCACCCTTGTGGCACCAGTTTCCTTAACAGTATACCACCAACCTTTTGTCATATGATAGGGAAGAGAACAATGTACCCAGCACCGTCTGTGTTATGACAAAACAGGTAGAAAGGGTTTTGAGTACAGTCTGATGACCAACTGGGTCAAAAGCTAGCTGTTGATATATGACGGAGAACCAGGAGGGTGAGGATCATCGCTGCGAATTAACTTCAGGGTATAAACGATAACCTGGAATGTGGTGGTTCGGTGCTGCAGCAGAGGGAATCGTGATTGGTATGAGTGAAGCAGTTTGTAGTGGTTGATGTGCTCATTAGTTGGAATCAACATTGTTCTTTCCATCAACTTGGTGAGAAACCGAGCCGAGTTTTTGGTAGTTGACTTCTAAGTGAGATTATTTTCAGTAGAGGAAAAGTTTTTGGTTTTTGAGGGGAGTTGAGAAGATGCTGATGTGTGCAGAGGGAAGTGATGTTGATGATCAAGTCAGAAGTGTTTGCAGCTGGTAAGGGATTCGAAAAATGGAGTATACCACAATGATGTGGAGCTGCTTTGGAGAATTTGACGATGTTGACAGGATTATGTTTGGATAAAGGCTAGGGTATTGCTAGGAAGGTTAAAGAGAAGTCTTAAGATCAATGTAGTGGCATGAGGTAGATGCATTTAGGATAAAGGAGGAATACGTGCATTTAATCCTAGTTCTCCTTCTGGGGAATCTTTATAGACATGAGCACTAGATTGTTCCCCCCAGGCCATTTAAAAAAGGCATATGGGAAAAAACACTAATATACCTTTTATTTGGGAAATGCAATTTGTTTTTTAAACAAAGGCCTGATGTGCCGTACTAGCACATTTCCAGGTATTTTTTTTTACTTTAAAATCAATTGTCTTTAAAATCGAGTCTCAAGAAATGAAAACTAGTGACCTGAAAAAACATGGATAACGTAATTTAATAGGCTTGTGCCAGGAAGGGTGAGTAAACTGTGGTGCTTCTTTAGGCACATTATCCCAACATTCCCTGTAGGTTGCAGCTGAGCCAGTTCTTTTTCACAGTGAAAAAGGATTATGTTAGAAACACTGTTGCTTCTTCTGGGAGCATGGCAGAGTGGGTGATTGCTTAGGACTATAACGAAGATTCCCCTGGGGGAAATGTTCATTATTAGTCATTAGCACTGAAAAGAATAGCAAGCAAATCCATTTAAAAGAGAACAGGGGTGTGTTCAAGATGGCGGATGACTGAGACCTCCTTCTGGTCTCTCCATGTCACTGCCACTATAGCACCGTGTTTTTAGCCCGACCGCCCCCATCCAGACTATCCTACTTCGTAGCCCCCTGAGGTATTGAGGCGGGCAACCATCACGCCGTTCCCAGAGAGGCCCTCGGAGGTCGGAAGGGGCTGGAATGTGAGACCGGAGATAGCCCAGCACGCTCCCTCTCCTAAGCATCACTAACGACCACATGGGAGGCCCCAGGGAAGAGCTTACTATCCCGGTGGCTGCTGGTGCCCGGCCCTTTGTGGTTTTGCCTGGGAGACTGGTGGGGTGGGCCTGCGCCTGGGCTGGAACCCGAGCTGCACTGCAGGGTCGCAAGAGGCCACGATTGACCAGGCCTTAGTGAAGCACGGAAGGAGGCAGTCTTCCTCACCAGATGAACGTCTGACTGGGATGCACACGCGTCCCCCCCCCCCAATACTGCAGCAAATCCACTACAAGGAATTGAAAAGTGGGAAAGGGCAGTGTCTCCCGTACCTCCCTTTCCTGGTGACCCTTCCAGAGACCCCAAAGATCTGCACTATCTAATTTGAGCCCGTGCATATGAGCCCCATATGACCTGCTGCAGATGGCGGATGCCTTCTGCCGAGGTATTGGGCCAAAGGCCATCTTCCCGAGGTGTTGTGGCCGGTCGGTTCCCCGGCGGTGCTACCTGGAGACCCCGCATCTAGACCTAGAAACAGAGGGACATAGCTCTTTACTGAGAGCGAACCTCGACTCCCCCACGAAGGGCGATGCATGAATACTCACCGCCCCTGTGCCGGTCATTCTCCCAGATCCCTCTGACGGTGCGCACCGGCAGATTTGCACTATGGTGATAACCTGAGCAAAAAAAGACCGCAACCTCAAGGACATGTTTGGGAAGCAGGGGGGAGCGGTAACAGATGAGAAGCAATCGGAAGCGGGCGGAGAGCCCAAGGTAGACCCAGAGGACGGAGGTGGACCCATCACAAAGTCTTTTCTGAAATCCCTTTTCACATCGCTCAGAGGCAATATCCAGTGCATGAAGGCAGAACTGGCAGCAGACCTACGCGTGGTTCGCCGCGACTTAAGAAAGGTAGGAGACGGGGTGCCCTCAATGGAGGACCGAGAAATGACCAGAGGAGAAGAGATGGTATGGCTGCAGCAAGAGGTCTCGCGTCTTAAACAACACTTAGACCTACAGTTACATAATGAAGATATTGGAAAAGCGATCCAGCAGAAATATTCGCATATGGGGAGTGCCAGCTCTCTCTCAACATATAGTTGGCCCTGTCTCTCCTAGAACAGTCAGGTTTATTGCAAGAGACACACCGACTAACCAAAGATACTCCCTGCATGATCTTGAGCTGGTTCCTCTCAGAATACTGGTCCTCTGGCCCGGCAAAGAAAAATGGAGAATCTATTCTTCTTGCCCAAAAGTTCCATGGCAAGTTTATCTCCATATTCATGGATATCAAAGGGAGAGTAATGGCGATCAGACTGCAAGGGGGAACTATCACACTCACTTTGGCAACATATATGCACCAAATGATAGGCAAAAGCCCTTCATCACTAATGCTTTGGCAAGAATTCTCACTTCCCTGACTCAGCCATTCTGATAGAAAGGGACCTCAATCTAGTCATGGACCCTGACCTGAATCGCTCTAACCAACGCTCCTCCCAACAGGGGCCATCACATCCGCCGGCCTTGAATGACTTGCTGACGGCGTGCATTCCGAAATCTGGCAACACTTCCACCCTGCAACAAGAGACTATACATTTTACTCAGCAGCTCACAAGTCATACGCTAGAATTGATCACTTTCTCACATCCCCTGCCCTTACAGCCTGTGTCAAAGAGGCGAGCATAGAACCCTGATCTTTGTGTGATCATGCCCCGATCGCTTTCACAATACAGATGAACATTGCGCAATCTCGGTCTTCGAGTTGGCGTCTGTGAGACGCTAAGCTTCAATCCACACAGTTGCGGCAATTCGCATGGATGTAGGAGCTTACCTCCGACACAGTGACAGCAAGGAGACTCGCCCCTCCTCTCATTGGGAGGTGCTTAAACTCTTACTTAGAGGTGAGCTGTTTGCTACTGTGGTGGCCAAAAATTGTCTCCGTCAGGAGAAAAGAAAACACATGAGCAAGCGGTCTCTGAACTAGGGACGCTCCACAAACGCACAGGGGCCCCAAGTGTCTGGAGGGAACTGAAGAAACAAAGACTACTACTTAGACACTGGACTTGGATCGAGCGGAATATGCCCTATTAAGACTCGGGCACAAATTCTACCGAAGCGGGGATAGATGCGGCTGAATGCTGGAACACAAACTATGTGGCAAGACTTTGGCCAGGTCCGAAGGCTCCATTCGCACTCGCAATGAGATTGAAGTTTACACAGATTCAGAGATAGCGAAGGCTTTTAAGGATTTCTAGTGCATTCTATATGCCGGCCAGTGTGATGACGCCTCGGCATCAGAGAGGAGTGATTACAGAGCTTCAGTCGGCGCCACCGATGGAGTCATTTGAGACGCTGATCAAGTACTGGCATCGCAGGTGGGAACCCCGAGAGGCTCTGCACCAGAGCTGATATGGAGCCAACAGCAGATCAAGAGGGCCTAACTAAAGCCAGGGGCGATCCCGCATGCAGGTTTTCAGTAAAGGCTCCACTGACCTCCTTGGGGCCGAAAAGCCCACTAGAAGGAGGTGGGGACCCAAAGATGGCACGAAG
The DNA here is from genome assembly GCF_964263255.1 of Lissotriton vulgaris. NCBI lineage: Eukaryota > Metazoa > Chordata > Amphibia > Caudata > Salamandridae > Lissotriton > Lissotriton vulgaris. Next base: position 979,787,732 of record NC_141697.1, read on the forward strand.
AGAGGAATAATATTCCTGCATCTGGTCCAAAGTAGCTCCAGCTCCAGGAAAGACAGGGAGGCGTGGGGTAGACTCTTGTCCCGACTTCGCAAACGGAGTCTGGAATGGGAGTCAAAAAAGCTGTGTCATTGGTGATGTCGAGGAATGCAGCGACTGTGACCACTTGCGTCTCAACTTACCTTGGGACATCAAGGAAGCCCATAGGAAGGGTTCCTGGAGCGGGCACTTGAACGTTCTCTGGAGCGAGAACGCGGCCGATACAAAGTCTTTGACAACCACGCTACAAAGAGTTGAATGGGGCACTTGATCAACACCTTCGGCTGAAGTTGAAGACAGGAGTGGCATTCTTCAGAATCATGGTGCTCACTGAGGCACCATTTGCACAGAGTATGAGGTTCCGAGGCCTTCTGTGGTCCACAGGAGCAACCAAAGACATTAGAAAAAGGCTCATTTATTCGTTGACAAATGTCGAGGTAGGCCAAAAAACGTCCTGAGGAGTGAGCTGCTCTCCGGATCCTTGTTGGAAGAGCAGAAAAGAAGAAACTGAGTTCCTGGGTGGCCTTATTTGGACTCCGTGGACATCACATCCGTTGGACGACGTCACTATAAAGTCACTCGTCACTCTCTGCTGAAACGCAGAGGTACTGCTGTAAACTTTATTGGATCCAGTGTGCCACCTGGGGAGAATCAAAGGCAAGGAATCTACGGCTAGATGTCTATATCAGCTGGTGCTTTTACTTTGCCACACAAGGACATCAAGCTTTTGTAGGTGAAGTTGCTGGACTATGATGAAGTCATTTATGAATAGGTCAAAAACTGTCATGTCTCTATCCATGATGAGAGCAGTAACAAACATCAAATCTGCTTGCAGGCAATTAGGAGCTTGGGAGTGTGGGAGGATGGGTCAATGAGTTTATGTAGTTGAAGTTGGAGTCAGGCTCTTGCAAGGTGATCAGTTTTCGGTACTGTACGACTGGGTCAGAGCATGGACGGCAAGTTTAGTGCAGAGAGCAAGTTCTTATTGATTTATTTGTGGGTACAGCAGTAGAATTCTGACCAACTCCGTTTTCCTGGTCATAACTGGGCCAACAAGAAGTTGCCACAGAATCTGCATTGGGCCTTTGTAGAGATGCCCAGGGGCATGCAGGAAGAGACCGAGGCAGTAAATCCTTAATATTTAGCTTCATGTTCTCTTCACTAGGAGTATGGGAAACATGGGTCCAGGGCAGACACAGACGGGTCACTCTGCAGTTGCCATTTCTTTCTTTGCACCAAGTACATGTACTTCATTTGTGACAACCTGCTTACCCAATGCTTACTACTCCACAATAAATTATAGGGGGGTGGCTTTAGGAGTTGGTGAAATCTTCCCTGCTATACACTCCATCTGACGCAACTGAAGAAAATCAAACGTGCAAAGTGACAGAGCAAAAAAAAAAAAAAAAATTCATCCCTACCGGATCTGCTGCTATGAGTCTGATCACAAGTCAAGGGCGATATTCCAATCCCTGAGCAAACAGATGTTTACAAAAAGATCGAATTCCTGAGTTGTGTGATAATGATCACACCTTATCAATTTTCCAGTTACATTTTTCATCAAGTAAGGACCTGGACAAAAGTTGAAACATGCAGAGTCCTGGCCTTAAAATACTGATACTGCATGTTATTCCTCATGTCCAAGTCGAAAACTCAGAATACAAGGTATTTAGCATACTTGGCAAATACCTCATTTCAGGGACCTGGTATTTAGTGGGTGCGGTAAACGCCTTACACTATACTGTGCAACTTGTAATCAGGGCCCAAGTCCTAATCCTGTAACACATGCAAAAGTACGTTAGACAATGGAACCTGCTACAATAAAGAGTATTTTCCAATGATATGGGCGAGGTTCAGGCTTCAACACTTTTCAAATTTGCTCACAGTTGGGATGCTGGTCTTCTGGCATGATTCAAACCTGCAAACATTTGGATAGGATGAGACAACCCTGTACAAAGCAATGTGTTAAAACGTCTTGAAATACTTGGATAGAAGTTATTGAACATGTGGAAGCTCCGAGACCAGACACCTTGGGACAGGAACGGAAAAAAGTAAGGGCGTGACTTGGCCACTGGTCCCGTCACTTTGATGGCAATAGAAACACCCTGATGTTAATAGTAATAGGCTACTTTAACAACATGATAATTACTATATGTGAAATTACGGTATGCTTTGTTTTTGTGCAAAGTAAAAATCAAAACAAAATATATTAATTTTTTAAAACCTTGAAAGCATCGATACTCACCGGGTGGAAAGCAAGAATAGCCAGGCCTGCGTATTGTTGGGGTCATTAAAGAGGTTGATCAATCGTTCCCTTTCTGAAGCAGAGGTGCTGCCGTCCAGCCCTGTAAAGGTAATAGGGGTGAAGGGCCTCAGTCCACAGGATACATTACGCAACAAACAATAATCCTACTACAAGTGAGAGCTCTTTAGTGATCAGACAATGGACTACAAAAGTCTGTCAGATGCACAAACACTGTGTGCCTTTCTTCAAAATCTTGAAACTGGTAGCACAGATAATGAAAGCATAGGCCTCTTTGAATGGACACCATTGTTCATCAGCATCAGCGCCTGATACTCTGCAGCACAATCACAAGCAATGATCTGCCATTGCAGCCCAACTCTAAGCTACAGAAAAGATTATGGAACAACCCTCTGAACCGGACATAATCAGTTGAGGAAACCAAGGTTCTCCTGGACTAATTAAAGTCAGTTGTGTGCAAACTTTAGAAAAGTCTATGCACATCCTATTCCAGTGTCAATTACTCAGGAAAGAGGAGTACAGATCCTCAAAGGCAGTTCCAAAACTTTTATCTGTAGAACGTTTGACCTCTAGATAATGGATTGTGCATTTGAATAGATAATGGGATTCTTTCAACCTTACACACTGGGAAACCATATACCTGGTTGCTGCCTTGAGCTCTTGACTGATTCACTGTATAATCATCCATTAAACTCGTAGGAGTCACGCAGCAGCCATTTGCCCGTTATCCTTTTATGAGTTGCTTGGTTTACACCTTGCTTTAGTTTGCTCACAACTCACATACACTTGGTCATCACACTTCACGTTTATCATTTGGAGTACCCCTAATGCGGTATGTAATTGTAAAAAAATAATAATATTCTACAGATACACAATAAAGTCTAGTACTGCATTATACTTTGGAACCTGTGATAATTTACTCATAGGAAATAATGCTGAGAGAGGAGGTACCTAAACCCTTCTAAAGTTTGTACATAACTTACAAAAACATTGTTACCTTAACCAATTCTTTTTTTGTTCAAATATCTTTATTATTTATTTAAAAAAGGAATACATTTGTAATACAGTAGCAATACATAAAATACAGAATCAAATATATCATAAGAAGGAATTAAAAAGGATTACATGCCAACGAGCTACAGGCCTGGGATAAAAAGATATCAAAGTTTTATAACAATATTTAAAAAGATGTTGTAACATATAGATATTATAAATTCATCAAATATTAAATATACATCCCTGGAATCTTGACAGATAAAACATTTACATATATCTCAGCAAAGGCATGTGTGAATTTGTGTTGCTTACTAAATAAGATACATCAGCAAGGGGAAAGAGGTGAGAGAAAGAACATTAGAGAAAGGGAAAGAGAATGAGATAGTACAGGGACATCTGCTAAATATCTGAAAAAATTCTAATCTACTTTGTTCCTCCTATTACAGAACTATGACCTACATATTCCACTTCTAGCCTCCGACTCGGTTATTCTTCAAGCCTAGCCGGTAGAACTGCAACCCGTTACAATACTAGAAATCAAACCTGGAATGCAGCTACTTCACCCAAACCCAACCCCTTTTCTACAACAGATGCATGGGGCTCTAAAGAGCAGTATGAAAGCATTCCAATCCTAAAGTGTGGCGTTCCATATAATTTCAGTACTGAAAGCACATGGGTTGCTCTGGTAGTGCATCTCATTCCAAACTCCCAGCAATTCTTTTTACTCCAATAAAAAGGCTCCACACTCAGCTTTGCCAGCATTTAATTTCTTAACTGCAAATCTATCATCAATAGTGTAGAAAAATAATCTACAAAATGTGCTGTAAATGAATCTCAATACTGACCCTACACATTATTCCAATACAAACTCTTCATATATAGTATGGACATTGCATCCCTGTTCTGACTTGCCATAACCCCACTATTCTACTAGTGGTATACCACAACTCACCTCTGCCAATACATCACAATCTTGTTTCACTTTTTCCCCATTATTTCAGTGCAGGCCACTTACAAAGAGCACTAACAATGGACTTAAAACCTTGCCCATGACGTCTCATTATATACAGGGGCAGATCTCTACACACATACGTGTCAATGTACTTCATTCTAAACCTTGAGCACCCGTCGTTTTAACAGAAGGCTGATCATGCACATCACTTCTTATAGATTTACAATGTAAAATACTTCTCCACCAAATGATGTACCAGTATACTTCCCAAACAAAATCAGTCAACAAAAATTACTGGAAAAATATGAGCAGTGCCGGAATGAGAACTAATACTAAAATAACAATTAAATACAATCAGCCAGGTACAAAAATAATTGCTGCAGTTTTGGTATAGTAAGAGCTGCATGGTTGAGCTGGGAAGAAGTACATCTTTGAATATCTGGTGGCTGTTTCGGGTCATGGAGTTTGCGCCTCGTACCTTCCCTAGATCAGCGTGTATGGGCTTAGACCTAGAAACAGCATTCAACTTCCTTGCGTGGAGCTGTCTTTGAGCTGCTCCGTCATCTGGGGCTGTGCAAGTGCATAGCGAAGCTCAATTGATTACTCTACAGGTGTCCCTCAGCACGAGTTTGCATTCGGCATCACATTCCGTCTTTATACATCAGGCACCAGGCATGGCTGCCCTCTTTTCCCTTCTTGTTTGCTGAGGCTATGGAGACGATTGCTATCAGACTGCCCCGTGGGGATGGAAATGTGGAGAACCCCATATGAGACAGAATACACATCCTATCCCTATACGCAGATGATATTCTGTTATGCCACAAAGATGTCACTGTAGGCTGCTCGGTCATCATGTTGGCTCTCTGTGATTTCGATAAAGTGTCTGGCCTACAGGTCAACTGGCAGAAATCCTGCTTATTCCCCCCTTTGTTTCACAGCCAACCTAGCTATGGGTGGCGGCAGGCCCAGCAGGCATCACCAAATGTTCCAATACAAAGGCATACATGTCTATCACTTGGACCAAGGCTTGCTTGAGGATAAGGGGCCCGATTCACAGAACTAACTTAAGACAAAATCCTAAACTTACTACTTTTGGTATTCACAGAAGTTAGGATTTTGTCTTAAGTCTGTCTTAAGACAAACTTAAGACAAAATCCTAACTTCTGTGAATACCAAAAGTAGTAAGTTTAGGATTTTGTCTTAAGTTAGTTCTGTGAATATGCCCCAATGTGAGGTGCACGAGTTCACAATAGGGTGTACTCCCCCTGTTTGCATCTGGTACAAACAAGGATAGGTGCAATGTGGGCCCAGGATTGAGTTGTACTTTCTTGCTAATTCCCACTGCTAAACAAGACAAAAAAAAGAGCTAGGGCAGAATAGGAAGAATACAAAGTTAATGAAATTCAGTCCTGACCCTACAACACATCTGGATAATAAATTAGGGCTTTAGTCAAATAGTACCTATGTACTTGTGCGAAAGGATAGACCTCCATAAATCAAAGTGACATTTGTAAACCATCACTCAAATTTAAACGGTTCTTTGGATCATCATCATGATCTACTACAAGCCCAGATTCAACTTCAATAATATGCAGAGGCAAAAAACAATATAATAAGAGTTGAGATGGCGTTTGCTGCATGAGTGCAAATGAAGATATCATTTTGGGTGCCCTCTTGTAGTGTGGTTTATGGGCCTCTTTTTGCGTGCATGTTAAGTTAGCATGGCTTATTAGAAGTTTAAACGCCATTTTCCTTTTTGCTGCTTTTTGCACACAACACTGCTTAGCTGTTTTTGCAGAGTTCGCTTTCACAAAGGTCTATGCATGAGAAAAGGGTTGTTTTTCGACATCTCTAGATATACATTGTGTCCCCAGTCTGCACAGTGAGTGCTGAGCCGCCAAGGTTATCACAAAGTGCGAGCCTGTTTATCGGTGTGTCTGTGTAACACATTATAGACACAACAATTTGGCAGCTGCAAGCCGAGTAGGATTCTGGCGCCTTTATCATAGCACACTTGCCAGAATTGAACACACTTGGAAGATTCCAGGCATGCAGAGAGACTAACCGATCCTGATGTCATTTACACTTACTGAGCGGACAGGTAAATGGGGTCCCCCTAAGAAAACTCCAGATACCTTCCATAGTTTTATAATACATAGTTCCTAGATAGGGAGGGTGTTTTAAATAGGCGCTTTTATCACCTGTTTGAACTATCATCGTAATAGAATTCCTCCTTTTGTATTTTGTGGAATTGTAACCATGCTGTCCGTATTATTATTATCTATATGTATGCTGATGTTGATTAAAATACTGCGCTTGAGATCACGTCGTTAAAATAAACATTTTAACCTTACAGTATCTCTATTTTACTCCTGTTGTGGACTGGTATGAACGTATAACCAAAGAGTGTTCTCACTTCCCACCATTCCTGAGATGGTTTTAAGTCACATGTTCTAGGTTGTCTAATCATTGGTTTCTTTGCTATAGGACGAAGAGCTAATGTGACACTGATTGCTAGTCTGGTAGAGGATTTTGGGTACTAAGGTGAGTTTTGGCACACGCTAATTCACTGAGGTCCTGAGTCTCTGTGCACAGTTCTGTGTTTGCGCAGAATCCCTGTTACATGGCGCCGCCAACGAGTGTGGTCTTATTGTGAGACACTTGAGTAGTGCTTATATCAGTCTACAACCCCCTCACTATCGTTTTCGGTTGACGGTAGTGATGGATAAATAACCTACCTATATTTACATAGGTTGTTTCAAGCTTGATATTTCTCAAAGGTTTCTTCTTTGATTTACTACTCAGTTGTGCATTATAGTATTGTATTGTACTTCTCCATTACTGTTTCGATATGGCTGAGGTTGATATCCTGGCACACAGTCGTGTAGCTGTGCGTAATCATTTGCAGGAATACCTAGTTTCTCTGGAGGGACAGGCGGTGGTTTTTGTAGTCTCTGCTGACGTGGAGTACCCGTTTTAGTTGTACAACTCATGGGTCACGTTTCCCCCAGTTGATGCTAATTCTGGTGTTTTTCACACTTACACCCCCACTGATGCTCCTGCATTGTATGCTCCATATCAGACAGTAAAAATTCCGATTTCTGTTTGGCAGCATGCAGTTTGGTTTAATGGCGCCCTCCCACACGTTGTTACAGCGGTCAGACAAGGACTGTTGTCCATTCCAGGCACTACTTGGCCTGTGTTGGCTGCTTTCACTCCGCATCTACAGGCGGGTGCTTTGACAGCCCAACAACTGCCGCCCCTATATGCCTCTTCGGTTTCAGTTATTAGGGGTCTGGTTCACTACATTACTCGCAACCTCCCGGGTGGGGCCCCGGGTGGTGCTGCGCATCCAGTTGGAGGTGGAGGACTCAAACCTTGTCCCGTCAGGGTTAATGCTGTCATGGGCAAGCGTCCCCAAGATAAGGAAGAAATGCCTTTTTTGCTTGCTGAGAAATTTGACCAACTGGAAGCAGTGTTCCCTAATACAAATCCTGTTGAGAAACACAGGATTCTCACCGTGAGTTTGCAGAAAGACTTAGTGGCGGACGCAACGGAGTGTACAACTTGGGGGTGATTTTTGCGGCGGTCTATACTAGGTGCTTTGGCACCCCGTCGATGACTGTTTTGCCCACTGTGATCAAGCGTGTTCAGGATGAGCATGGGCCAGAGGCAGCAGTGGAGTTGGGGATGCGCCTCGTTGGAGCGTTTGATATGGTACGTGATCTCGTCCTTGCTAATGCCAAGGGGGATGCTGTAAGTTTCTAATCAATCAATCAAAGTACTTGTAAAGCGCGCTACTTACCCGGGAGGGTCCCAAGGCACTGAGGGGAGGGGTCTTGAGGAGTTTTCTGAAGGCGAGTAGGTCTTGAGTCTGCCGTATGTGGGTAGGGAGGGTGTTCTAGGTCTTAGCGGCGAGGTAGGAGAAGGATCTGCCGCCGAAGGTCGTTCGTTGGATGCGGGGGACAGCGGCAAGGGCGAGGCTGGCGGAGCGGAGCTGGCGTGTGGGGGTGTGGAAGCGGAGTCTGCTGTTTAGGTAGGCTGGTCCGGCGTTGTGGAGTGAATCGGTCAGAATCCACTTCTAGATCCTGCGGAGCATGCGGAGGGTGTTGTAGCAGGAGGAGGAGACAGCGTTGATCTGCTTAGATATGGAGAGGGAGGAGTCTAGGATGAATCCTAGATTGCGTGCATGGTCCCAGGAGTCGTCCCAGGCTGAGGGGGTGGGTACGAGGATGAGGACCTCCGTCTTGTCAGAGTTCAGCTTCAGACGGCTGCTCTTCATCCAATCGGCGACGACCTTCATTCCCTCGTGGAGGTTGGTCTTGGCGGTGTGTGGGTCCTTGGTGAGGGAGAGGATGAGCTGGGTGTCGTCAGCGTAGGAGATGATGTTGAGGTCGTGATGGCGGGCCACTTGTGCGAGGGGGGCCATGTAGACGTTGAACAGCGTTGGGCTGAGGGATGACCTCTGGGGGACGCCGCAGATGATTTTGGTGGCTTCGGATCGGAAGGGTGGGAGGTGAACGCTCTGGGTTCTACCGGAGAGGAAGGACGTGGTCCAGTCAAGAGCCTTCTCTTGGATTCCGGCTTCTAGGAGGCGTGTCTTTAGAGTGCAATGGCAGACCATGTTGAAGGCGGCTGACAGGTCCAGGAGGATGAGGGCTGATGTTTCGCCGTTGTCTAGTTGGCGCCGGATGTCTTCTGTGGCGGCGATGAGGGCTGTCTCGGTGCTGTGGTTTCGTCTGAATCCGGACTGGGACGGGTCCAAGATGTTGTTGTCTTCTAGGTGGCAGGCCAGTTGCAGGTTGACTATTTTCTCGATGACCTTTGCCGGGAACGGGAGCAGGGAGATGGTGCCGGAAGTTCTTGAGGTCCTTGGGGTCCACTTTGGGCTTCTTGAGGAGGGCGTTGATTTCGGCGTGCTTCCAGCTTTCCGGGAATGTCGCGGTTTCAAAGGAGAAGTTGATGACCTTCCGTAGTTGGGGCGCAATGGCTGCGTCTGCTTTGTTGAATACGTGGTGCGGGCACGGGTCAGACGGAGACCCTGAGTGAATGGAGTTCACGACCTTGCGTGTCTCGTCGTCGTTGACGTTGGACCAGGAGGTCAGACAGTTGGTGGTGGTGGTATTCTCAGGGGAGGTGGAGACTGGCGTAGTCGGGCGGTCGTGGTGTTGAAGCTGTCGTGGATGTCAGCGTTCTTGCGGTGGAAGAAGATGGCTAGTGAGTCGCAGAGTTCTTGTGAGGGCGGGATGTCGTTGGCGTTGGCGCTGGGGTTGGAGAGTTCCTTTAAGATGCTGAAGAGCTCTTTGCTGTTGTGTGCGTGGTTATCCAAGCGGTCTTTGAAGGAAGATCTCTTGGCTAATCGGATGAGGTGGTGGTGTCTGAGGGTGGCGTCCTTGTGGGCCGTGTGGTTGTCCGGTGTGCGTTCGTGGAGACATTTCTTCTCCAGTTTCCGGCATGTGCGTTTAGAGGTCTGGAGCTCGTCAGTGAACCAGGTGGCTTTCTTGTTGGCGTGGCTTTTGGAGGTTTTTTTTGAGCGCGCGAGGGTGTAGGCGCAGTCGTTGATCCACTGTCTGAGGTTTCGGGCTGCGGCGTCTGGGTTGGTGGGGTCCGTGGGTGGGTTCTTGGCGAGGGAGGTGATCAGCTGGTCTTTGGTGACTTTGCTCCAGCAGCGGCGAGGCAGCTGTTGGGTGCGGTGGTGCGTGTTTTTTTTTAAAGGTGAAATGGATGCAGCGGAGGTCAGTCCAGTGGAGTTCGGTGGTGTGGTCAAAGGCGACGTGGGAGCCTGTGGAGAAGACGGGATCAAGCGTGTGGCCGGCAGGGTGGGTGGGTGCGGTGACGAGTTGTCTGAGGCCCAGGTTGGCGGTCAGGGTGGCGGAGTTGGCGTCGTTGTTGTTCTCGAGGTGGAAGTTCAGGTCCCCGAGGAGGATGTAGTCCGTGGAGGCGAGTGCGTGGGTGCTGGCGAGGTCGGCGATGAAGTCGCTGAACTGAGCCCGGGGGGGTCTGTAGATGACTGTTCCTCTAAGGGTGATGTTGGGGTCTGTGTGGATCCGGAAGTGCAGGTGTTCGGCGGTGTTGAAGGTGTCGTCTGCGTGAGTGGCGACTTATTTTTTATTTTAAGTTTCATAAACCTTTATTAAAGACATGCATTTTTGAACACGGCGTGATGCCTACAACCTCATAGGCCGGCAGCGTAAGCATCAAATTCAAAGAAAGAATTATTGTCATCATAAAAAGTGCATAGCAAGCCGCCATCAATCTCTCCGGCAACCAGTAGTCCGAGCCAAGTCTCAGCGGTGGCTCAAAGGAAATCAGCAAGTAGTACAGATAATGGCCGTCCAAGCGCATGAACAGCGTAACCAGAACGTGGGTGGCGACCTTGAGGGTGGACTTGTGGACAATGGCTATTCCTCCTCTGATTCCGTTGGCGCGATCCCTGTGGGTGAACTTGTAGCCGTCCGGGATGGCTTTGGCGATATCGGGCGCCGAGGAGTCGTTCCACCAGGTCTCGGTCAGGAAGGCCACGTCTGGGCGGAGGTGACGAGCAGATCCCAGAGCTTGCCGGCGTGTTTCCGTGCGGAGTGGGTGTTGAGGAGTATGCAGCGGAGGTGGTTGGGTCAAGTCCTTGGAGGTTTGGTGGTTCTGTCGCAGGTGAAGCAGCAGGTGTGGCAGGAGAAGGGTCCGTGGGTCAGTTTCGGGGCGGCCTGGAAGCAGGTGTGGTTTTGGCCGGCGTTGAGTGCGTGGAGGGTGCTGGCGTCGTAGTGGATTCTGGTGTCGTGACGTTCGCGGGGTCCAGGGGTTCTGGCGCTGGGCGTGGTCGCAGGCGTGGATGGGCGCGGCGCGCCCGCTGCGCGGCTGCCTCTCGGCCTGCATTTGAGGTGGCTTGGGAGGGAGAAGCAGCTGGGAGGGGGGAGCGGAGAGGCGAATGGGTGTGCAGGGCCGCAAAGATGCAGCGGCGGGAAAGGGTTGGATCGGGGGGAACTGGTGCACAGGGCAGAAGGGAAGGAAAAACCCAGAAACAAGGAGGCAGCAAGGAGGCACGAACCAGTCAGGTAACTAGCAGCGGCGGGGGGGCGACCTGCCTGCAAGCAGGGTCAAAGGTCACAAAAAAGCGCAGAAAGGTCACAAAAAAGCGCAGAAAGGTCACAAAAAACGGGGGGAAACGAGTGGCACAGCGGAAGAAAGGTCACAAGAAAGGGCAGAAAGGTCACAAAAAACGGGGGCAAACTAGTGGCAAAGAGGCAGAAAGGTGACAAGAAGGGGCAGAAAAGGTCCCAAAAAACAGGTGGAAACGAGTGGCATAGAGGCACAAAGGGGAGTAGAGGCAAGAAATAAGAGTACAATCAGGGGAGCAGAACGCCAATGCTCTACGCGAGGTTCTCGACGCCGATACACCCCGTCAGTTCCCGAAAATTATTATGGAGGCTTATAAGACCGTAGGCCATAATAGTTTAGGTGTTAAGCCTTTTACGAATAAAGAAAAACTACAGCAAACTCAGCAAGGGTCGTCCGATAAAGAGGACCGCTCGAAAGTTCAGAAACAAAATTGGAGTAAGAACAAAAAACAGGGGAAGCAGCAGCAGCAGAAACAGGGTTCCCGTCCCGCTTCACCTACACCTGCCCCTGTTGAGCGTAAATATGATTTGCACGACCGCAGTACTATTAAGTCGCCTGATAGGTTTCAGGTTCCTGAACAACGTTCTCCTCGCTCTTTGCAGGAAATATTGGTAACAACCACCGGTGGAGGAGGCGGCAGCAGCAGCGGTCAAGGTGCCCAACAGAGCCGTGAGCAGCCTTGTAAGGCTGACGGAAAAGGCAAGCAGGACGAGTCGCCACGTCAAAGACCCCAGTTTCAGAAGAAGAAGGTTGCTGCTGTAACAGCCAGATATGACACAGATAGTGGGAATTCAGCTTTGGAATCGGACATGGGCTCTGACCCTGTTGGACAGCGCGGCGGAGATTACCATCATTGGAGAAGCGCTGCGTCCACTACTGAAGGTGACAGCGACTGACGAAATCCTTGAACAATTGGAATATCAGGGTGTAATTGAAACGTCTGTGTCTCCGTTGAATAACCCGCTTTTTACTGTGTCCAAGCCGGATGGTTCGTACCATTTGGTATTGAATTACCGCCACTTAAACTCACATTGTCGTACGTGTGCGGTGCAGAATACTCACAGCTCTGCTCTAGTGGATACTCTTGTGCGTAAAAGGTTCAAAACCACACTTGACATTTCCAATAACTTTTTTGCCCATAACTTCCCCACTTAGTAGTCAGTGGACAAGTTTTACCTGTGGCGGCAAACAACACCAATTTCTTCGTCTGGCCATGGGCTACAAGAACAGTCCAGGCGTTTTTGCTGCCCGAATAGTCTCTCTGCTTGAGAGGCTCGACGCAGATGCATGTTCGTATGTGGATGATATTTATCTCACAGACGACGAATTATGGCCGCATCTGTGCCTTGTTGACCGCATAATTTGCCGTTTTGCGGACTTTGGCTATAAATTCAACTTTGCGAAATCACACATTGCAGAATACACAGTGTTGTTCCTAGGCTACAAGCTCAACAATGAAGGTAGAGGCTTGGCTCCTCACTTATTAAAGAAATGCGCACTTTTGCGTGCTCCCACAACGCTGAAAAAACTACAATCCTTACTGGGCTTTTTGAATTTCGAACATACATACATTACGGAATATGCCCAGCGTATCAAGCCGCTTTATGCGTTGATACAACCTACTTTTTCCAAATCGGGCTGGCTGCCAGAACATTCAGCCGCCTTGCAATCTTTGCAGGCTGACCTCCTTGAATCTAAGTTCTTGTTGAATCGTGACAACCACATAAACCTGGTGATAAGAATCGTACCAGGGGTGGTGGGTTTCACGTACCTTACTTTTAGTGAGGGAGACACAGTTCCTATGGCTTACAAGTCACACCTGTACACTCAGGCTGAGTTGCGGTTTTCCACTGCGGAAAAAGTTTTGACAGAAGTGCAAATGGCGATTCTTAAGGAACGTGCACTGTCGCAGGGGAAACGCATTGTGGTTGTTACTCCGTATTCTGCCTTGGAGGCAGTGACGAAGGCCAGTGTACCAAATTCCAAGGCTTTGCACCCTCGGGGATACAATGGGCTCCATCCTTGACATCCCCGGATGTAACGTTCATTTTCGATTCCTCTTTGCAGACTCAAGAGTTTTTGCAGTATGAGTTTGTTCATCCTGCTCCTCTGACTATGCGACAATACGAGGATTTTCGTTGTATCATTTAAACTGATGGAAGTGCACAATCGGCTACGGATTCTAAACACGCGTATTAGGTGGCCTGTGCAATTGTGGTTGGTACGATGGAGGATGGTCAATTCAAGTCTGATGTCGTGCATACACACTAGTTTTTGTAATTCATACTCTGGGTCATCAGCGCGTGGGAGTTCACGCTGTTGGCAGCTGTCTCCTGGACGAGGCTGCAAAGACAGCAGTAGCAACATTTGCAGTGGCAGCGGTTACACGTTCCAAAAGTAAGATTGATGATGACATCTTGGCAGCTACTGTCGCGACTGAGAAGGAAGCTAATTATCCTAAGGTTTTCCCTTCAAAGTACTCTTATCACTTAAGTCCCGATAAAGTTCCTTGTGTGAAAATTAAAGACTGGTTCCCAACGCGGACCGCAGACAGGTTTGATTACAGCAGCCCACGCGGGGATGGCTTCGGCGCATGCCGTCGTGTCAGCTACTGTGTCTCTCCTACAACAACGATATTGGTGGCGGGGTTTGTATAAACAGACACGTGATTTTGTCCTTCAATGTGGTATTTGTCAGCAAATTAAGCCTTCTTCTGCTGCACGCCCGCCCTAAACTCAGCTGTACATATCTAATAGGCCACTTGCGTGTGTTTATTTAGATCACTGCAGTCCTTTCTCCTCTGATACTGCATATAAGTACATCTTAGTAGCAGTTGACTCTTGCACGCGCTTTGTGTGGGTGTGGCATCAAAGGAACGCTGATGCCAGAACTGTTATAAGAGATTTGCGTGTCTTTGTGGGAATTCTTGCATGTGGAACCTTCAATTCGGACTAGGGTCCAGCGTTCGCCTCTAAGGCGTACAAGGATGCCATGGGTTCATTGGGGGTCCAAATCAAATTTTCGTCTCCATACAGGCCTGAGGGCAGTAGTGTTGTGGAGCAGATGAACCGTGACTTAAAGCAATCATTGACAGCGAAGGTGTTAGGTGCTGGCAGGGAATGGCTCACCCACTTGAATAGCGTACAACGTGCACTTAATAATCTCCCTAGGAGGTCTCTGGGGGGGCAGACCCCATACGAAATGCTCTTTGGCATCAAGATGTTTGTTACAGACCTTGACTGTCTAGACATGGCGCCGGGAGCCGCATCCTTTGACCTAGACGAACATTCTGTTATACAGAACCTACAAAAGACCAGTGACAATCTTGCAAAGGAACACTTGCCCTCCACGTCTGAAGCTGCGTTCCAGAATCCGGTAGTAGGCTGGCTACCCCAGGTTGGAGAACTGGTCCGAGAGAAGATCGACAACAAAAAAGAATTTGGTCCTTCCTATCGAGCTCCAGTTGCTGTGCTTGGTGTGCAGGGTACAAGAACAGTCATTTACCTCCTCTTCCTGGACGAAAGGGGAACAGGTACATTTCAATTGACCATGTCCAACCACACAGGGTAGCCGATACTGTATAATATGACGCCTGCTGTTTCATGTCCAGCAATGGTGCGACACTGTTTTTGCCCCAGATCTTGCCATAAAGCCTGATGTTGCCATTGAAATGAGTCCACTTACGAATCCTATAGTGAATCTACCTGCTTGTGATCCTCTTAGTGACACTGAATATACTTATCCAACTGACTTGTCTATGCCTGATTTGGAAACTCGTGTGGCTAATCAATCCCGTTTTTCATTTGACACTGGCTCATCCACATCAAAGACCCCTTCAAAAGTTTCGATTTTTGTTACCTGGTTTAAATAACATTTTTTGATCCCACCTTGGAATTACATTTGGCTGGTGCTGATTGCAATTTTTTTGTTCATGTCCATAGGATTTGTGGTTTATTTTTTTACGTTTTATCAATGGACACTATGTTGAAGAAAGAACGTCAATTCGAGAGATTGATGGAACTTTGGCTCCCCACTCCTCTTCGCACATCATGAAGAGGGACCAGACTGCTTGGCCAGTTTTAAATGGGATTGTATGGGATGCTGTAAAGTTCCAGATTCATGGTCCCACAGAGGTTATTTATGTTCCCAATGTACTCCGTGTTTCTATGGGGGATGTGGTTAAACAGAATATTCGCTCTGATGATTGGGATGTAAAAGCGGTTGAAGCTTTATTTACCGATTTGAAATATTATGCTGCCTTCGATGCTGAGGATTTATATTTGGAGTCTGCAAATTATGGTGATTTATACTGTTACAAACATTTTGGCAATCACTTTCTGCATAAGACTGGCTCACTCAGAAGCATTGTTAATTTCACACAGTGGGAACATTGTCCCGCACCAGTAGAAGGCAGTTCCAAAACATTACTAAACAAGTTTTCCTATTTTACGGATTTCGATCAATCCAACCCTAATACATTTTATTTTAAATTGACTGGAGAGTCATTTTCCAAGGTTAGACTTACCCACACTAAATTACTCTATTCAAAGTCCTTTATTGTCCAGTTGGCTGTTGGGGGCTATGAACTGTGGAGAGATACTTTTGATCTTAAATCTGTCTTGGGTTCTAAAAGTTGGCAAGTGCAAGGCACTGAGGCTTTGCATTGTGAATGTCTCATCCCAAACCATAAGTTGTTTCTGAATGATACTATTTCCCAAACGACATGTTTTGGATTGGCTACTTCTAAAAATGTAAATGCTCCTTCCTTTCCAGATTTGGATGAATTCCCCCATTGGAATAATTTTACCAGTTCACTCCTGAGTGAAATTCAGGCACTGTTTAGTAATTTTTCTTTTAATGTTTCCAGCATTAATCCCGAAGGCTGGTTGCTATGGCAAAAAAGTGTGGATTCCTGCCAGCACCGCTTTCTGGGTCTTACCCCTGGCTATACGGCGGTTAGAGTTGATCCCAGTTTTCAGACTCACCATTTAGTCACCATCTATTCTGTAGGCAAGTTGTGCCAGAGTTGGCTCAGACATTCATCCTTAGCGTCTGTTAAGTGGCATTTGTCCAAACTCACTGGAACTGTCTATTTAAACGATTTTGTGAAAGGTCCTGCGGGTGGCAGATCGAAAAGATGGATATATGATGCTTACAATGAAGTTGGAAAAAGTCTCAAATTGAAGCGGCTTCTAGGCTTAGAGCTATAGATCAGGCCAATTTAGAAAAAGTGCTTGCTGTTGTAGATAGTAGCATTAACACTCTTTCTTCCCGAATTTACACTTTAGATAATATTGTGTCAAATGTGGATGATATTGTACAAGAAGATGTCGCAGTGTTATATCATGGGCAAAATCAATTGCGTTCTGTTATGCAGTTTGCCTGGACTTTGCAGACGCTTAGGAATGGTCGAGTTCCATGGGATTACATGAACACAAGCTTGTTTTTTCTGCCTTTTAATTTGACTTTGAAACAGCAATTTATGTCAATGAAAGATGCCATATTTTCCCTGTTACATATTAAAAAATTAGAACCATTGCCTTTTTCAGTAGCCGAGGCAAATTCGGCTGTGTGGCTTATCCACAGGTTAATAACCTTACCGTTCTCTCTTTTCAAATTCAAGAATTGCATGACACTATGCTATAGGCAGATTTGAGCCCCTGGGTGGAGCATATCTGCATGAAGTTTGGAACCTCCCATTCACTTACAGATGTTTGAGGGATGGTAAAGAAGTATTTTTAAATGGCGAAGATTGCATCACTACACCAGACCATTCATTAACATGCAGAAATCTTCAGTTGCATGGCTCGTGTAATGTGCTTGCACCAAATTTAGTGTGTGTTTTGAAAGGCACCCCAGTCCCGGCCATTACACCTACATTCACACTGCTTGCTAATAGTAGTTATTTATTAATAAATAATGAAGTGTTGTGGGATGCAAGCCGGTATTGTTTACATTGTTAATGTTTCCAAGCGTGTATCTTGTTGCAAGAATGTGTTGTTCCCTCCTCCGCATGGCAGGCTTGATGCTTCCATCTGGCCCTCGATTCCGACCTTGAAAGCAGAGTTCAAAAGATGAGCAAAATAAGAGCTCTTTTGTCCCAAAAGGAAGTTCCCCTTACATCTGCGCGTGAGACATTCGTCCTTCACGTTGCAAGTACTCGTACTGAAGTAAATGCTTTATTAAACACGGACCTGCCCTTGCACTTTGGTGCTTTGATCCACACAACCTTGCATGCCTTGTCGTCTACTGGCTTGGCTCATTTTTTTAAAGTAGTATACTGTGGCCTTGTTACTTCATTTCAAACTATATTTGGTGTGATCCCTGCATTTTTTCATTCGATTTTTTCGAGTGTATTTGAAGGTTTCTCCTTGCTCCTGGCTTTGGGCGCCAGAATTCTGCTTTTATTTTGTTTATTGCAAAATGGATCCACAATATGTGCCCCTCGACGTACAGTCCCGGCTTCTCCACCTGCGTGACCGGATGCTAGAATATTATGGCGCGCTGCCTTTGGCGACTAAGTGTGGCGTATGGTTTATCCTTCCAGTTCTCTTTCTTCACTTGCGTGCAGCCTGTTTTCGATTGCCTGGATTGTGGATTCGAATGGGCCCTGGATTTGTGTGTCTGCAACACGGTGTCTCCTGATCTTGATTTTGATCTACTAATGAGTCCCTTAGTTGCTCATGAAATAGACTGTTCTAGTTCTGGGATTATGGCCTGCGCAGCGGCACATGGGGTTCTAGGCAATTGGAACGTTTGGACTGCGGCCAATGACTTTCTGGATTGCAGTTATCTTGAAGTAAGCCCGAGTTGTCCTCTGATGATGCTAGAGGTTCCGACCATCGAGGAACATGTATGTTCTTTTCCTTTGCTTAATTGGATGGCTGAAATGTTCATGGATGACAATAAAGACTTCTTGTTGGAAGCAGTTGCAACGTTTGCTGCTTACACGTTGTTGGACTGAAGAATTAATAATTGTTTTTGCTTCATAGACACGTGCTGGACTCGTGAATATTTTTAATTTTGATCTTGCTTTTTTATTACATATCTGAGGTATTTTCACACACCATAGCATAGTGTGTTTGTATACACTGATTTGAAAAAAAATACATTTTTGATTTTTCAATCCTACATTTTAAATTTTGCAGAAATTTCTGAACTTGGTTCTGTTTCACTAGAACTTGAACTCTGCATTCTATATTGTTTACCCTGTGTGTTGTATGTTCACCGAACATGGGGGGGTGTAGTATGGTTTATGTGCGTCTTTTTGCGTGCATGTTAAGTTAGCATGGCTTATTAGAAGTTTAAACGCCATTTTCCTTGTTGCTGCTTTTTGCACACAACACTGCTTAGCTGTTTTTGCTGAGTTTGCTTTCACGAAAGTCTATACATGAGAAAAGGGATGTTTTTTTGTGACGTCTCTAGACATACATTGTGTCCCCAGTCTGCACAGTGAGTGCTGAGCCGCCAAGGTTATCATAACGTGCGAGCCTGTTTATCGGCGTGTCCGTGTAACACATTCTAGACACAACTATTTGGCGGCTGCAAGCCGAGTAGGATTATGGCGCTTTTATCATAGCACGCTTGCCAGAATTGAACACACTTGGAAGATTCCAGGCATGCAGAGAGACTAACCGATCCTTTTTTTATTTTTTTTATTTTTAATACGTTTTTTTTTTTATTTCCCCCCTCCCCCCTCCGGGACAGGCAATATTGATATGAATTTAGAAGATAAGAAAAACAATATTTTTGTAAAAGGAGGAAAGAAATGGAAGCTAGTAATTCGTAAGAGAAACAAAGAGAAAAAAAAAACATTGAGAGATTGTGCTCTTCAATTAAAGTATAGCAAGTTATTTAAACATGATTTAGATATACAGATACTTCGATTTTCTGATATATAATCTGTAGTGTAGCTAAATGCTATTTTGGCGTTGAGACCATTCCCTTAGAGGAAGCCAAATTTGGAACCCTTTTATCCGTCGCTTCCTGCCTTTTGTCTTGTAAATAGCCATCTCTAAATTATATATGGCTAGCAGTCTTGAAAACCATTGTTGGAATGATGGGGCGATGGGGTCAAGCCAGGCAGAGGCTATGCAGATTCTTAAAACAGCCATTGCTATAAAAATTAATTTGTGCCCAATTATTGGATTAGTCAGATTCGTTATACCCAACATAACTGTTTCATCAATAATTGAGACTAACCGATCCTGATGTAATTTACACTTACTGAGCGGACAGGTAAATGGGGCCCCCCCTAAAAAAAACTCCAGAGACCTTCTATAGTTTTATAATACATAGTTCCTAGATAGAGAGGGTGCTTTAACACCTTGGCTGCTAAGGCAATTCACATCCTGTGCTGGAAATTGCTATTCTCCTTTATTCATGACGAACTCAGCTCGTCATAAGCACAGCTCCAGTGTGCCTCATGACGAGCTGAGCTCATCATGAGCACGGAAGGGGTTAAATAGCTGCTTTTATCACCTGTTTGCACTATCATTGTAATATGATTCCTCCTTTTGTATTTTATGGAATTGTAACCATGCTGTCAATATTATTATTATCTATATGTATGCTGATGTTGATTAAAATACTGCGCTTGAGATTACGTCTTTCAAATAAACATTTTAACCTTACCATGTCTCTATTTTACTCCTGTTGTGGACTGGTATGAACGTATATCCAAAGAGTGTTCTCACTTCCCACCATTCCTTAGATGGATCTAAGTCACATGTTCTAGGTTGTCTAATCATTGGTTTCTTTGCTATAGGACAAAGAGTTAATGTGACACTGATAGCTAGTCTGGTAGGGGATTTTGGGTACTAAGGTGAGTTTTGGCACACCCTTATTCACTGAGGTCCTGAGTCTCTGTGCACAGTGCTGTGTTTGCGCAGAATCCCTGTTACACTCTGTGTCCAGAAAATGCTCCAGGCTGTGCCGACAGATAAATGTTCTTGGGGCTTCGTGGACTTAACAAGCGGCAACAAGGCATGCCCACGTGAAACTATGCACAGGACAGGTCAGAGACAATGAATGGAAGCACAGTTATCTGAATCAATGTTACATGCAAGGAGAAACTACACAAATGGGGCCACACTTGGCTATGCAACACACCACAGACAATATACATGCATTACACATCCAAGGACAGATGAATGCTAGACTCTAAATTAAATGGGTAACCCGGAGGAAACAACTAACCCCCAAAAGAAAGTATGCAGTTAAAATTAACATCTTCAAAATGCCCTCTTTAACCTAATCAGCAGAGCACCATTCCTTATCTCTATTTAGTATTCATGCACACAGACACAACACTTTTGTATTAATTAGTTGTATCTCCTGGCAGTTCTGCACAGGGATAACACACTTCTCTGTCAAGAGACCCTAACTAATTGTGTCCTTAAAGAAACAAGCATTTGCAATGCAATAGGTCTCGCATTAGGAAAGTTTGAGCTATTGGTATTGTAAATGACATTTGTTATTCATGTGTTGGTTTTGAAAATAGCGAAATTAATAGCTTTGTCATTTACAATGCCAATAGTTTTAATTTTGCAAATGTGACACCTATAGCATTTGTGCTGCAATATGTGTTGTATTTACGTGACTTAGATGTATCGATATTACAAATAACAATGGCTTTTAATTTTTTTAAATAATTATTACTTAAATAAAAGTTATTGTAATTTATAATGGCAATAGCTTAAACTTTTGTAATTAACTTTGTATAACAGTGTATTTTATTGTGACAAAAATCCAAGAACAGAAGTGAAATATTAACATATTTTTGTGACATTTGTAATAAAGCTTGAAACATTGAGAGAACATATTTGAACCAGTTGTTGTTGAATGGTTGCACAGATTGATGCTGTGGTGGCGCTGAGTGATGTGGTGGCGACGAGTGATGCTGTGGTAGCATAGTGATGTTGTGGTGCCCCTGAGTGATGTTGTGGTGCCCCTGAGTGATGCTGTGGTGCCCCTGAGGGATGCTGTGGTGGTGCCGAGTGATGCTGTGGTGGTGCCGAGTGATGCTGTGGTGGTGCCGAGTGATGCTGTGGTGGTGCCGAGTGATGCTGTGGTGGTGCCGAGTGATGCGGTGGTGGTGCCGAGTGATGCGGTGGTGGTGCCGAGTGATGCGGTGGTGGTGCAGAGTGATGCTGTGGTGGTGCCGAGTGATGCTGTGGTGGTGCCGAGTGATGCTGTGGTGGTGCCGAGTGATGCTGTGGTGGTGCCGAGTGATGCTGTGGTGGTGCCGAGTGATGCTGTGGTGGTGCCGAGTGATGCTGTGGTGGTGCCGAGTGATGCTGTGGTGGTGCGATAGATAGGTAGAGTGAGGGTGATAGATAGGTAGAGTGAGGGTGATAGATAGGTAGAGTGAGGGTGATAGATAGGTAGAGTGAGGGTGATAGATAGGTAGAGTGAGGGTGATAGATAGGTAGAGTGAGGGCGATGGATACATAGTGAGGGCGATAGAGTGAGTGATGGCGATAGAGTGAGTGATGGCGATAGATAGAGTGATAGTGATAGATAGAGTGAGTGATAGTGATAGATAGAGTGAGTGATAGTGATAGATAGAGTGAGTGATGGCGATAGATAGAGTGAGTGATGGCGATAGATAGAGTGAGTGATGGCGATAGATAGAGTGAGTGATGGCGATAGATAGAGTGAGTGATGGCGATAGATAGAGTGAGTGATGGCGATAGATAGAGTGAGTGATGGCGATAGATAGAGTGAGTGATGGCGATAGATAGAGTGAGTGATGGCGATAGATAGAGTGAGTGATGGCGATAGATAGAGTGAGTGATGGCGATAGATAGAGTGAGTGATGGCGATAGATAGAGTGAGTGATGGCGATAGAGTGAGTGAGTGATGGCGATAGAGTGAGTGAGTGATGGCGATAGAGTGAGTGAGTGATGGCGATAGAGTGAGTGAGTGATGGCGATAGAGTGAGTGATGGCGATAGAGTGAGTGATGGCGATAGAGTGAGTGATGGCGATAGAGTGAGTGATGGCGATAGAGTGAGTGATGGCGATAGAGTGAGTGATGGCGATAGAGTGAGTGATGGCGATAGAGTGAGTGATGGCGATAGAGTGAGTGAGGGCGATAGAGTGAGTGAGGGCGATAGATAGAGTGATAGTGATAGATAGAGTGATAGTGATAGAGTGATAGTGATAGATAGAGTGAGTGATAGTGATAGATAGAGTGAGTGATAGTGATAGATAGAGTGAGTGATAGTGATAGATAGAGTGAGTGATGGCGATAGAGTGAGTGATGGCGATAGAGTGAGTGATGGCGATAGAGTGAGTGAGGGCGATAGAGTGAGTGAGGGCGATAGAGTGAGTGAGGGCGATAGAGTGAGTGAGGGCGATAGAGTGAGTGAGGGCGATAGAGTGAGTGAGGGCGATAGAGTGAGTGAGGGCGATAGATAGATAGTCAGGGAGATAGATAATCAGGGTGATAGATAGAGTTGCCTGGCACTGGGGGCGCGACGGCTACAGATGAAGGGCAAGAGTGATTTGCACATGGGGGGTGGGGGTAAGTGGCACCAGTTTGGCAATATGGGTAAACACTGGGTTGTGTGGTGCACACTGCTGTAAGAAAAGGAGAGAAGGCAACTTGTGGCAGCAGGTGCCTGCGTTATGCCCCTGACTCATGGTATGCTGGTCTGCGTGGCGCAACAGAGCTAGGTAAAAATATGCCCTCCCTATCTTAATTAAACTCCATTGTGTGTCTGTTTAAGCTCTTCTGTTGTATATACTCCAAGCAACGCAGGGCATGTTAAATATATAAATAAGCACAACAGTCGTGTCCTACTTTTTTACGCTCTCTTAAAAGAAAACAAAAAAGAATGAGGGCTCTCTGATGTGGTTAGTGAGAGCAAAAGGTGAACGGCAATTTAATAGTGCAATGAATGAAGAACGTAGGCCAAAAGCCTATGTATGTATGTTGTCTATGGATTTGGGAAAATACAAATGTCTGGAGAGACCACAATCCAAAGGCCGGAAAAAAAATACAATTATAAAGCTAGATCGCATGAAAACTGAACAGACTAGGAAAGTAGTCCAGCGCACATAAATTCAGTAAAACTAATAACGTCTTAATCTGAGAGTTCTGTAAGGACTATGCTTGTGAATTGACAGATGTTACAATGGTCCATCTAATGTTCCGGTTCCCTCCACTCAAACTCAGTGGTTTGCAAAAAGAAAAATCAACGTCCAACTTATTTCTCACAAAATGCCAGTGTTGTCGGATATGCTCCGGCCCTGCACACATGTTTAAGCATCTCGCCTCGCTTCCAAGCCAGGCATGTTTTCCCTCTGCTCTCTAGGGGCCTTGAGTACATAAACTGTGAGGTTTACCAATTCCAACTGAGTTGTATATAACAAGACAAGAACTGGCACCACAAAATGTGTGTTTGAGAAGGAGATTTAGCTGCACATATTAGAAGGAGAGTAAAGGGAAAGACGAGTTTAGAGCTAGAGCAGGAAACCTTACAGCAAAAGGTTCATAGACCATGAGGTGACCTTCGTTTATGTGCGTCACCAGGGCCTCTGGCTAAGTTATGCTTTTCACTCAGCAAAGCAAGGAGTCACACGTGGGCGGTAAACATTGCTTACATCTCTCCAGAACCAGGTCATATCAGTCAGACTACTTGCCAGGGCATTCGACAAACAGTTGCGGGCGGGAGTGAGCAAAGAAACATGGCTGCTGACTCAATATTAACAGAGGTGTGTTTTTTTTATCAAGCCTATAACTCCCCAACATGTGTGTGTGGGAGACACACATTTGCCCGCATAATCTTGAGTGTGGCTAACTGGCAGAGGACGATTCATGATCTACTTCGCTCCAGCAAAAACAACAATTGATGGACAGAATGCAGAACAATGTCATACATTCACCCCAGTACAGAGATCTGGGCCTAAATCCATCGTTTTTTTGCACTCCACACCACCCCAGTTCAGACATGGCCATTTGCAAATCAGCCTTGACCCTGTGCCTCATGGAAACAGTCCAGCCCGAACTGCCAAGCCATGTCTTTCCTGGACCGGAATCAAGCATCCTAGGACCGGTTTCTGGCTATCAGCCGTCTTCAGCCAGGATAGCTTGACTCCAGTGGTGTGGAGAGCATGGGACTGACGTCTGAGCATACCCATCCCACTCGGGGTGACAAATGCAAAAACAACAATTGATGGACAGAATGCAGAACAATGTCATACATTCACCCCAGTACAGGGATCTGGGCCTAAATCCATCGTTCCAGCATCAATCAGAGCCAATGAATGACGTGAGCTAGTCAGTGTACCTCAGAATGACGAGCCAGGCATTGGTGTCCGAGGCCATCAGTGAAATAATAGGTTCCCTTTAATGAGAAATTACTTTCCTATAATAACATTACAATCACTAAGAGCACCAAGCCAAATGTGTTTAAATTCTATTGATATAGCGCTTACTAACCCTGGCGAGGCGTAGTAATGCACATCCAAAGTAAACAAAGTTAGCCTTCTACGGCGCATTTCAAACAGCTCTGCAACCGAATGTACTCTTTTAGAATAAGTACACAATTTAGATTGTGGTGTTTGAGACACCGCCAGGCTTGCAAAAGTAATCGAGTACAGTACAATTCCGGATGAACCCTACTGGAAGACCCTCGCAAAAGCGTGCCGCCTTCTGATGGTGCAGGGTCTAGGCACAGAGCGCTGTGATTCCTACACTATGTTCATTGAACAGGCCCGCTGGAAAGTGCAATAATGTGTGTTGGAAGCTAACACGCAGCATAAACAAACAAGTTGTTTTTTTATTTTAATAAAAGGCTACCACAGCGTATATAAGCGTTCTGCTTTTCAAACCCTGCCTGTTTATCGGCGCCCGCGCCCCTCTGCGGTCACTGAAGTTTGAAAATTTCATCCGCCGTACCTCTCGCTGCAAGCTATTTTTATTATTATTAAAGCCTGCAGCCAGCCTGTTTATCAGTGCCGCGCAGCTCGTGAACAGTGCCGCGCGCCCCTCTGCAGACTCCCCCTGCATTCCAAAGTCAGTCACTTGAACTGTTCACGACGCGCGCGTCGCGATCAGATTCTTTCGGCCATGCTTTCTAATGCAGAAGCTCACGCACGCGACCTAATCCTATTGGAAAATGCTGCGCGTGGCCAGCTCCTGTCTCCCCTCGTTGTCAGCTGAGCCGACAGCTATAGTGCTCTCAGCGAGAGCGCGCTTTCGCGCGCTTTTCGTAGCGAGTCCTAAAAAGCATAGAATGTCTGTATTTTGACACTGCTTAGCTCCGCAAAATTACCTCCAGTCAGTCACGTGAACTGTTCACGAGGCGTGTGTCGCGATCAGATTCTTTCGGCCATGCTTTCTAATGCAGAAGTTCACGCGCGCGACCTAATCCCATTGGAAAATGCTGCGCGTGGCCAGCTCCTGTCTCCCCTTGTTGCTGGCTGAGCCGACAGCTATAGTGCTCTCAGCGAGAGCGCGCTTTTCGCAGCGAGCCCTAAAAAGCATAGAATGTCTGTATTTTGACCCTGCTTAGCTCCGCAAAATTACCTCCACCTTGAGGTGTATCATGGTTCTCTTCTGTATTATGATCATGAATTTCTTTTTAAACAAAAACTCCCTTTTAAGAGCCAAATAAAATTATGCTAACCACACATGATCAGCTATTAGCCCACTCAAAGAAATAACTTCTTCACACCAAACACCTAATATTAAATATTGCATATTCTCCTAGACCTCTTAATAGCCCATGGAAACAGATCACTTTACTTAAGTCCCAGAGACTAGACGGCTCAATGACTCACTATGTTACCGCTCCCTTCTATTAATCCACAGAAACAGAGAAAGATCCCCACTATCTATTCCCTCCTGAAAGACTCACTCATGTAACAATCCCTAGACCCACCCTCTTATTAATGTATTAGCTCTAAAGACCTCTATTTCCCTACTAACACTGCTAACATTCTTTTTCATTACTCAATGAGAACAAAAACCCCTTGTGTTAGGATGGATGAGGCACACTCAGTTAAAGTTCCCCACTGTGTCCTTAACTCGCCCTTGGCCTACATTGGTTTGATATGTAGTGTGGCACAGAACTTGAGTGGTATATCTGCGCTGGATGTATGTGTACCTGAGAAGGGTAAAATACCGGGATAATGCAGTACTAGGTGCATGATGAATGCATATACTGGATATACGCATGCCTATGAGTGGTACAGTAAATGAAGAATACAGTGCTGTGCAGTGTGTGTAGGTTGTATACATGCACTGGGTACAATACATGGAGGGCCCTAGGGTCCATTTTGGGAGACCCAGGATGTGAGAAGTTAGCCTGGCATATGATGTCCACTAGTTCTAGTGGGCACCTTGCACCAGTCTAATCGACCCTTATTGATGGTGGTTGTAAAGTCAATCTTATAGAAAGCTACCCTAGTGGTAGCATGGACCAGCAGTCATCAGGCTAAGACTTCAGAGAGCGTATTAAGCGTATTGTTTTACCAATTATAATCCCTTGAGTACCAAATGAAAGGACACCACACAAAGTATATATCAAATATATATGTTTTTATTCTCAACACAACTCCTTTGCACTCTTTATGAGGTCAGAGGTAAAAGTACAATACAAGGTACTCAATTAGCATACAATAAGTTGCACAGTATAAGTTATGCCCTGGGGCCTCACAAACCATATACTAAAATAGTGGTATAAGAACCAAGTGAGAATTAGAAAGCAGGCCTGGGGCCTGTGGGATCACTGGGGCTACTCTAAACAACCAAAGGTTAGGAAGTAGGAGGCCCACAGGAGATGCGTGCAGTGTCTAAACACAGCCGCTGGTTACCATTGACTTTCTATGGGAAATGAACAAGTTACAATTTTACAATTTCAGGATACTTCCGAATGGACTACGATGGAACCCTTTTAGACTTAGACACTAGGAGGGCCAATACCCTTGAGACTATCAGAGTACTAGTGTTACCTCACCCAAGGATGCCGGGTGCATAGGTGTCTTTTGGTGTCTAGTTTCGTCGTCGATTTCAACGGAGATCTGCAAATAAATGCTGCAGGCGACCAGAGGAAAAGTGTCCGGGTGGATCCAAGGGTGGATCGAAGATCTGAAGAACCTGAAAGCAGAAGGGACAGAGTCTGGGTCACTTACCAGTGATCAGGATGGCGATGGAAAGCTGCCAGCCAATGTCGGGTGATTTCAGGTGAAAAGGTGAAGCTTGTATCTTCAGCCACGAGAGCCAGGAGGCGTCGACGACGACCAAGAGCTGGATTCGAGCTGTCCCACGAAGGATCTAGTTGACTGCGATGTCGGTATCCGGATTGGACCCAACAAGCCTTGGCAAACGCAATCCACGCAGGAAGTGAAGATTGGCTTCAAATCAGACCAGCAAGGTCTGCGGAACTTCTCCTTTGTAGGTAAGTTGGAGCAAGCCAGGAGCAACCAGGAAAGCAAGTTAGATTCAAAAGAAAGTCTTCGGGGTGCTCACTAGCCAAAGGACTAGGAACCGCGAAGATGCGTCAAGCTGAAATGCAAAAGCGGGGCCCACGGGTCACTCGTGCAGTGGGGGCCTCTAAGCTTCGGTGCAAATGGTGCTTGGGTCTGGGGCTTCAAGCACCCCATAGCACGACTTCGAGTTACCTTGTGAAGTGAGTGCAGCTTGCAAAATGCAGGATCTCCAGGAGTTCCGGTCCCAAGTCTCTCGTGTCCGCCACGTCTCAGCTTTGCTGTGAGCGAAGTTCGGGGTCAGAGATGTCTGGAAGTCCGTGTCCTGTGTCGCAGATTCTTCTGGATCTTCGAAATGTAGATCGGCAAAAGTTGCTGTTGGTGCCTGTTTGAACAGGGTGGTCACTCCTTGACCACAAGGGAGATGTCTTCCGTCTTCTAGTCGAAATGGAATGTCGAAGGTCCAGGATATATGTTTCAGAGTTTTGTCCAGGGTAATCTAAAATCCTAGGGACTGGGTTCCTATACTTATACTAAGTTTAGGGACTGTACTACCTTTAAGGTCCCTCCTATGGGTGGAACTGGGAAGGGGGTGGTTATACCCCTTTCCCTTTGTCCAATTTCGCGCCAAAGCTGGGGCAGAGTGCTCCAGCAACTGGTTTGAACTGGGAAATGCATGGAGCACCTTGTGTGCCCCAGGCAGTGTCTGGAAAGCATTCACTGAATGCAGCCCTCCCTGCCCCAATACACAAA
Source organism: Lissotriton vulgaris (assembly GCF_964263255.1). Taxonomy (NCBI): domain Eukaryota; kingdom Metazoa; phylum Chordata; class Amphibia; order Caudata; family Salamandridae; genus Lissotriton; species Lissotriton vulgaris. The sequence continues at coordinate 979,816,284 of NC_141697.1, forward strand.
AGCCTGTCTGGGGAGGTGCCAGCACCTCCTTGGGCAGGAAACCTATTGTCCAGGCCTCCCCTACCGGAGTTTCGTCCAGCAACAGGAGGTCAGACTCGTGTCTGTGGCAGCAGCATCCATTTTGTGATGCTGAGGCTCTGTTTAACTTTAACCGGGTAAACCAGTAACTACATGTCTTTTACCTCTAGAAGGGTGGAATGCTACCCCCCTGCCAGAACTGGCAGGGGGGTAGTATTCTAAAGTGTTTGACACCTTACACAACATGTTTTGATAAAGCCAAACCAAAGTTAGCATTAACCGCAAGGAGTATAATGCACTTAAGAGTATAAGGTAGGGCTATATCATAGGACAGCTATAAGGAGATGGTTTCGAAAGCTGCAGAGGGGCTCAGCTCATGCTAGGGCACCCTCTCACATAAAACCAAGCACTCTGCCTCCAGGATTGTTAAGGCCTGCCATCGGAGTGACTTATAGGTGTATATGTGTCTATATGTATATATAGATATAGGTATACTATATTTAAGTAAGGGGTGATTACACCACCTTATCCAGGCTGTGTGAACAGACCTGCGGTGTCAGTTTGGAAGGCAAACCAGGGGTGGCACAATACATGCTGCCGCCCCTGGTAGGCCTAGGGTGCACCTATGCCCTGGGTAACTATGGTACACTATACAGGGGCTCACAAGGGTGACCCAGTAACCAATCTGGTATGTACCTAAAGTACATGGTATCAATTTAGAGAGAACAGCTGGGCTGTGGGCCTGATTAGCAGGTCCACAGCCACACTAAAGTAAATAAAACAAGAGAACCACAGCAAAAAGTGGGGGTAACCATAGGAAGCAGACCCTACTCTCCCACACAGGTCTGCATGGTGAAACATGAAGAGGAGGTTGCAATATCCGTTTAGAGGGATTTGTGTATTGCTGCATTCCTGTAAGCTGGATGGGATTCACAATGGACAAGGGTGAGCTAGGTTTCCACTGCCCACTTCAAAGAGTGCTCTTTGATCAAGTTAGAGGTCAAAAGGTAGGGGCCTGGGTATATCTCACAAAGGAGATGAGGCTGATAACAGAATCATGAAGGGTAGGCTTGGGGCCCTGAGCTCACAGTTTGATGCACATATTACTGTGGCTGACACCCAGGTGTAAACTCCCATGGCCTGTGTTGTAAGTCTATCCACTTTGGAGTGGATCCTGCAGTGACAGACTGCTTTCCGGAGCAAGAGAGAGCAGAGGAAAAGGCCACTTAGTAAGAAGTAGACCACCAATATAAACTTCAAAGTCTCAGACTCTAAATCACATTTGATGCCTGGAAATGGACTATAAAAACGGTCACCTGTCTAGCAGTCAGCCAAATTGTTTGAAAAGAGGAAGCTCTGCAAGACTTCTGCCTGTGACCAAGACTGGAGGCACACTTGCGTTATGTTGTCTAGCACACAAGGGCATGTTTAGCCTTTATCGTCTTTTCCTGTTTTTATTTATTATTAACATTTGATCAATGTTGCCCAGTACATGGGGGCATGTTTCACTTTATATGATGGTGTTTTCCACATGGTGGTACGTCCCCTCCTTTTAAGATTTTAACAAATCAAAGTATTTCTAACTAAATGGAGGCAAACGCCTGCTGTCTCCCTGCTGGGGGAGGGGACATGAACCAGGGAATTCAAGACCACCAGCTCTAGAGCCTGGAGCAAAAGCACCTGCTTGCTTGCCAGGACCAGTGTGCCCTGTGAGGAAGAGGAGAGTGTTCGTGGGAGCAAGGTCCAGTGGGCAGCCTGGTCAAGTAAATTCTCTTTGTGAGGGGACAGTTGCTGCACCGATTAAGTAGTTGCCTGTGTGCCGCCGAAGCTCTCAACCCTCATATTGGAGGAGGGCCCTTGTAAATTAAGCATTGTGTTATGTTATGTTATATTATCTTCTATAGCGCATGACTCACCCTGGGGCATATCGGTGCTGCCTAGAAAATATACCTAAGAGCTGAAAGTCAGGTCAGCAGCAACTTTAAAACAAAAAGGCTTTTAGTGGTTTTCTAAAGGTGCTGTAAATCAGTATTTCCTTCAAGGCTATGGGCAATCTATTCCAATAACTTGGAGCAAGATATGAAAAAGCTTTACCCCCTGTGCGGCTCAAGCGTATACGAGGCACCTGTAGAAGTCCTAATGTACCAGATATCAGATTTCTACATGGTACCTGTTTTACCAATTTCTTTTGTAGATAATAAGGGCCTCTACCTTTTAGAGCATTAAAAGTAAGGCAGCAGATTTTGAAAAAAGATCTTTTCCCTACTGGCAGCCAATGCAGTTCTCTCAGTAAGGGGTCTGAGGGGGAGCCAGCTGGCTGGTTTAATATCATTCTGGCCGCTGTGTTCTGAATCACATGCAATTTAATTAGCAGGGTCCCACCCACTTCAGCTAGCAGGGCATTGCCATAATCTAAGCGATAATCACCATTGCTTGAACCAAAGTTCTACGGTGATTCGTAGGCAAGTAGGGGAGAATTTTACTAAGTAGTCGTAGACTATAATAGCAAGAGCTCATCCTTGCCTAAACAAGGTGTCAAAAATCTAGGCATAAAACTCGACCAATTACTAACAATGAAGGATCATATAGCAGCAAGGATGAGCTCTTGCTATTATAGTCTACGACTACTTAGTAAAATTCTGCAGGGCTGCACTCAATTGTGAGGGCCACCGTCTGTCCAGACAGCCGAGGCTTTCCCCATTAACATGACTTCCGTTTTACCAGGATTCAACTGGAGACAGTTATTAGTCATCCAGTTGGAGATTATTAGTATACCCATGGAGAAACAAATTTTCGCGGCTTTTGGATTAGGCCCAATGGTAATCATAAATCGAGTGTCATCAGCATAAGAAATTATTTCAAAACCCAGCTGTTCTACTACTTTTGCCAGAGGAGCCATATACATATTAAAGAGGGTCGGGCTCAGACAGGAGCTCTGAGGTACACCCTTATCCAGACGCATTTTTCCTGACTGATAAGGACCTAGCATGACGGTTTGGGTTCTGTCAGACATAAAATGCTGCAGCCATTTCAGGGCTGCCCCTTGTATGCCACAGGAGGATAGCCTCTCCGCGAGCTTTGCATGCGAGAAGGTATTGAATGCCGCAGAGAGGTCTAGGAGGTACAGTACAGCCGATCCTCCTGCGTCTATTAGTCACGGCCAGAATGGCTGTCTCCGCACTGAAACCAGGGCAAAAGCCCGATTGTGAGGGGTCCAGGATTTTACTGGATTCCAGATATAGGCTTAGCTGACTGTTTATTATGCTTTCCAAGAGCTTAGCCAGTAAAAGTAGCAGGGAAATAGGGCGATAATTGCCAAGTTCTTGAGGATCCGCTGAGCGTTTTTTTAATATTGGGCGTTCAAACGCTTCCTTCCAAATTGTTGGTATGATACCGGATTGTATAGAATGATTAAAAATATTATATATATCGGATGGCTCAGGCACAGGTAGTGGTTTGACGAGCCATGGTTTTAGGAGGGCAGAGGTCTTGGGGTGAACCCGATTTAGCGGTGCACAGTGCATTAGACACCTCTTCTAACGTGGTTAGTTCAAGCAATTGAGGGAGCAATCTACCAGCTTTTCTGGTCCCTCAGAACTTCCCGGAGATTCCGGATTCAGCATAGCGGTAGATGAGAAATTGGAATAAATATTGGATATTTTTTCCTGAAAATAGATTGCTAAGGAGTTACAGAATTCTTGTGTTTCCACAGGGGATCGTCTGCACACTTGAGGAGATACGAAGTCCCTTACTATGTCAAAGAGAGCTTTTGGGGAGTTACTGGTGGGCTCAATTTGGTTCATAATGAATGTACCTCTGGCTAACTTTAAACTGAGATGGTAACTGGACAATGCTTGTTTGTATTTTTGTCCATTCTGGGGGTCCTTACTCGCCAGAGTCTCTCTAATTTCTTACAATTTGATTTTTCAGACCTCAGCTCCGCAGTATATTGTGCATTCCTATGCTGATAGGAACGGAGCCCGTGCAGATTGGGGAGAGGCAACCCTGTATGCCCCAAGTAGGCACCCTGAAAAGACTGCCATTCGGTAAGGACCGTAGCCCATATGCGGTAGTGGGCCATGACCCTGTGTGCCAAGAGGGGCCACTACTGAGGTCTTCACTGTGGCGATCGGGCCGGAGCCTGTGTACTGAGAGGACGCAGTAACCCCCGTATGCAAGAAGGGAGTCACAAGGACCAGCAAGTCATGTGACCTGGTTAGAGTCATCGCGGGAGACGCAAAGCTGCTGTAGGACACTGTGCATCAGCTAGGGATAAAGAATTCTCACAAGGATCTTTGCAGCCCTTTCCCCACAAACCCCTATTGCTGGAAGAAACAGAGACTTAACCTGCAAAGAGGAGCTGCTGAGAATCCTTGGTTGATGCAGAGGCACAACCATGATTGAGGCTCTACGGCTGCTGAGTGCAACCTGCATGGCTTGCGTGCAGCAGACTCATCTGAATAAGTAGCTGACACTCCAGCGTCCATGGAAGGGGTGCACTCAGGAACTTCAGTCACTTCGATAAGTGCGGGTAAGACTGATTTTGGACGAGCTGACCCCACGGAACTAGCAGCTCTTTAGCTCTGCAGTGCTGGAACACTGTTAACTTTAAAATAGAGTTATAGTGGTCTCTTGAGACTGAATACTAGTGGGGCTTACCCTAGTTGTTGCCTGACGTGAATGGAAAGTAACCACTACCTCTAGACAGAGTGGGACCCAGGGGAACGCCTAATAAAACACTACAGCACCTGACCTCGGGGTTGTGAATGTCAAATTTTTACTTTCTTTTGTTAGTAGTAGAAATAAAATACTTCCCTTTTCAATAAAAGTGAGTAGTTGCCTGGACAAAAATGTATAACTGATGTTGTGCACATTTTGAGTTGTGAGTCTGTTAACTCCCCTATATTCATCTCTCCCCTCCGAGAGTTTGGACTCCTAGAACCACACTATTCCTGAAAGTCTACTGCTAAAAAGGTTCCTGGCCCAGTTGCTCAGACTTCGTAGTAGGTCAGGCCCCGGGACATCAAGAGTAAAAGGCCTCAACCCCCATTGTTGGGTCCAGTAACTCCTGCTTGCCCTGTGGTAGTCGGAAAGGGGTTGTGATATCTTGGCACTGTGATAGGAGGATATTAAGAATGGTTTCTGAAAACTGGACAAGGCTGGGCTTTATCCAGCAGATCTTCAACGTACAATATCAGTTGACTATTTCACGAACTTAAATGGCGTGATAAGAGGCACAGCCTTTTAATGACAGAGAAGGCTTCTGACTTTTTTGCTCAGGCATACCTCTGGCAATTGCCTAAAATATTTGGATTTTCATCTTCCTTTGTTAAGATCATAAACTTCTTTACCACTACCCTAGTCCAGTTTAATTGAGTTGTGTCTTTCGTCATTCCACTATAGTATGGCATTATGTTGAGATGCCCCTTTTCACCTCTCCTTTTTTTAAGTCTTGCCTACAGACACCTTTTAGCTGTCTGCTTACTAAAGACTTTTTGAGGAACATACCAAAAACACACTGTGGCTAACAGCCGGTCTACTGCTTATTATTGGTCAAGTTATTGTCATTCATTTGCTTGCTTTTTATTCAATGTAGTTGCCTTCCTCCTCATGTGATCGTCCCTCTCCTGGATCACAGCGTCTTACCGTTATTTTGATTGGGTAACTTGTACCCTCTCCACTGCTGAACCTTAAAGAACCACATTTTCTTCTCTTACTAAAAATTAAAACTTACATGAGACTGCATGTGCATTTTTGTACTCTTTTTTTTATTTCAATCGAATAGATCATAAAAGAGTATATCCAAAGTTTAAAAAAAGTGCACTTGGTTAATACAAGTTCATTCTACAATGGTTAAAAAAATGACATTACAGCTTTCATCGAATTATTTTTGTACTCACTTTTGTGGTGCTTATCCCCCTATCAAATATGTGCCCGCCATTTCTCCCCCCTCACCTACGCCCCCCACTCAACATACCCTACCCTACAAGAGGTAATCCCATACTTCAACAAGGAATTTTTATGATGGTGCTTGATCTCAAAGATGTCTACTTTCATATTCCAATCCGCCCTGCCCACTGGAAATACTTGAGCTTCATGGTAAGCGGAAGTACCTGTGCTTCATGGTAAGCGGCCATCACAGTCAATATAAAGTACTCCATTTCAGGGTCTCCACAGCCCAAAGAGTGTTCACAAAGTGTCTTGCTTCTGTGGCAGCACTTCTTCACTACCAGGTCATTCAAGAATTTCCATGCCTCAATAATTGAGCAGCAACTGGCCCCAGTGCCTTGCACACATACAAATAATGAATTTTGTGCTTCACACATTGGGGTTCAGCATAAGAACCATTATATCTCACCTACAGCCCTCTCAACTTTGGCCTTTTCAAGGCACCATACGCCAAACTCTTAGCACCAAATGGAAACCCAGTGAACAAAGGACCTCTGCTTTCAGCACCTGCCTTCTTTTTTCCGCCCAACCATCTTTTACCAGTGCACACAATTATGCACCTTCTGGGAATGATGGCATCTTGCATCAAAATTGTCCCCTATGCAAGGCTACACGAGGTCTTTGCAGTAGCATCTGCAGTTCAATAGTTACAAGTCCAAAGTCTAGGTGTGATTAAGGCTGAGGCACAACTCCTGCTGCAAGAGTGGTCACCCACCAACTAGGTGCAATGCAGCCCTTTGCAGACCCAGTTCTGCATGTGACCGTTAGCACAGATGCCTCTCTCATGGGCTCTGGAACCCACTTCTCACCATGCACTCACTCCTAGCTCAGTGGTTCTCTCATTATCAAGGTCGCCACATCAACGTCTTGGAACAATTAGCTATAGAACTGGCCCTCAAAGACTTTTATTAACTAATTTGACGGAAAGTGGTCCCAATTAAATAAGACAGGATGATGGCTATCGTGAGATATTACAGTTTATTTTATGGTGTGATTGAGCGACCTCACTGTGTAATAAACTCACAAACCCATTTTGGCTTCATTCCACTTCGTTTGTAAAACCTTACTCAACCCTGGTTAGCTGTGGCTTTGAGCAGTCAGGCTTTAGCAAAATGTCACCAGCTATGTGTAGGAAGCTGGCTCTGCTTATACTATACCAAAGTAAGGTATAGTGTGCACAGAGTTCAGTGGAACCCCAAAAGTAGGCAAAGGTAAAAGTAGATTGTACCTTACTCTCGATTTGTGGTAGTGTGGTCGAGCAGTAAGGCTGTATCAGAGGGTAGTGTTAAGCATTTGTTGTACACACTCAATCAGCAAATATATTACACACTCAAAGACTGAACTTCAGACTCATTGGTTTTGTATAAAAATATCCTTTAGTTATTTTATTTTCTAGAACCAAGCAAGTCTGGCACAGCTAAGCCATAAATACTTTACAGTAGTAATGCAGTTTATAAACAGTTCGAATTGCAATTGTACAAGCACTTTGATTTGGTTACAGTAGAGCTACTAGTAATGAAATGCTTTTGATATACTGTACGTATACTTTGTATTGGCTTTTTAGTAGAATGTCAAGTAGATTACTTTATAGATTATGTTTCTTACACAGTGCAGTATACCCGGATACTGCACTGGGATATTTACTGTAAACAGGTAAGTCAAAGCGTTTTTGTTATTTAGTTACAGTTTTGAAGGGTTTCTTAGATTTTCTAACTCCACACTTAGAAACTTTTCACAGAAAAACAGTCAATGTTATCCTAAGGAGATAAAGAAAATGCTACTTACCAGTATGCATCTATTCTTGGCATGTAGAGCTGCAGAGTTGTACACTTAGCATTAGATCGCCACCTGGTGTTGGACTCGGATGTTTGCATGTTGTCGTCTTGGAAGAAGTCTTTGTAGTCACGAGATAGGTGACTCATCCCTTGGAAGATAGAGCGCATGGGCATCAGCTCCATCCTTAGATTGTTTTTCGCCATGATGAGAAATGATGGAGTTAATAGAAAGAAGAAAGTATGTCCATGCGTGTATATCTAATTAAGATAAAACTGGAACAGACACAGGTCCCCGGGTGGCGGGAGGGCGTGTACAACTCTGCAGCTCTACATGCCAAGAACAGATGCATACTGGTAACTAGCGTTTTCCGTTCGAGGCATATGAGCTGCAGATTGTACACTTAGCATTGATTGTGTAGCAGTGTCTCCCCTAGCGGTGGTCACCTGTGTCTGTTGCAGTAGTTTGAAAGAGTTTTAAGGACAGCTTGGCCTACGGCAGCTTGCTGCTTGGCTTGCACATCAACACAATAGTGTTTAGTGAAGGCGTGTGTTGTAGACTATGTTGCTGCCTTGCATGTCTTCTAGGGGAATGATTCCTAAGAAAGCCATGGAGTCTCCTAGTTTGAGTGTGGAGTGCGCTCTAGGAGGAACTGTTACTGTGCATTTTGCTTTGTGATAGCATATTTGTATACATTTAACAATCCACCTTGCAATGCCGGATTTTGAAATGGGATTGCCTTTATAAGGTGGAGAGAAGGCTACAAATAGTTGCTTTGTTTTGCGAAAGGACTTGGTCCTATCTATGTAATAGAGAAGAGCTCTTTTGACATCTAGTGTGTGTAAAGCTCTTTCTGCTACAGAGTCTGGGTTTTTAAAAAACACTGGTAACTCAACTGATTGGTTTAGATGAAAAGGAGTAATTACTTTAGGAAGGAATTTAGGATTAGTTCTTAGAACCACTTTGTTACGGTGTAATTGTAAGAAAGGGTCTTGTATAGCGAAAGCTTGAATTTCACTAACTCTTCCAAGAGAGGTAATAGCAACGAAGAAAGCTGTTTTCCATGTGAGAAATTGTAGTTCACATTTATGTAAAAGTTCAAAAGGGGGTCCCATGAGCCTTGTAAGAACAATGTTTAGGTCCCACACTGGAGAGGGTGGTAACCTAGGAGGAATAATTCTTTTTAATCCTTCCATAAAAGCTTTTATTGCTGGTACGCTAAACAACGACATATGTTGTCTGTTTTGCAGATATGCGGCAATGGCTGCAAGATGTAAACGTATAGATGAATAAGCTAGATTACATCTTTGTAAAAAGAGAAGGTAACAGATAATATTTTGGATTGAAGCATCCAAAGGATCAAGTTTGATTATTATTGCAGTAAATGGCAAATCTTTTCCATTTAGCAGCATAGCAAGCTCTAGTAGTAGGTCTTCTGTCTTCTTTAATGATATTCATACAGTCTGATGGCAGGGTAAATTAACCAAACTAAGACTTCAGGAGCCAGATCGCCAGATTCAGTTGACTTGGACCTGGATGCCTGATGTCTCCATGGTTCTGCGTTAGCATCGATGGTGTGAGAGACAGTTCTTGGTGTGGAACTAGAGAGAGTTCTAGCAGTGTGGTGAACCACGGTTGGCGTGCCCATGTGGGAGCTACCAGGATCAGTTTGAGAGACTGTTGGCTGAGCTTGCGTACCACTAGTGGTATTAGTGGGGTTGGCGGAAAAGCGTACACAAATCTGCCTGACCAGTTCATCCATATCGCATTGCCCTTGGACAACGGGTGTGGAAACCTGGCGGCGAAGGTTGGGAGTTTTGCGTTTTCGTGTGTGGCAAACAGGTCTAGGTCTGGATGACCCCACTTGTGAAAGAATGGTTGAAGAACTTGCAGATGTAGTTCCCATTCGTGAATCTGTTGTGTGTGTCGACTTAACGGATCGGCTATCTGATTGTGAATTCCTGAAAGGTGTTCTGCAAGCAGATATATCTTTTGTGGAATGGCCGATCTCCAAATGTTTTGTGCGAGCTGGGACAGTTGCAGGGAATGTTTCTGTATGTAGTACATGGCTGTCCTGTTGTCCGTTCGGATTAGGACAGCTTTGTTCTGTATGTGTACTTGGAAGGACTTTAGTGCCAGGAAAAATGTCAGCAACTCTAGGTGATTGATGTGAAGCACCTTTTGTTGAGCAATCCATCTTCCCAGAGTTGTGTGGTGGACCACATGTGCTCCCCATCCGGTCAGGTATGCGTCTGTTGTCAGTACTATTTGTAGAACAGGCTCGAGGAACGGCTGCCCTCTGGACAAGTTTTTGGTGTTCCACCACTGCAGAGAGCGATGTGTGCGGATGTCCACCAACACCAGGTCTGTCATTTGTCCTTGTGCTTGATTCCACTGATGTGCTAGACATTCCTGCAATGGACGCATTTGCAGTCTTGCAAATGGTACAATAAAAATGCAAGTTGCCATCATGCCTATTAGTTGCATGAACACTCTGGCTGGGAGAGAGTGTTGGTTTTGAAGCCTTATGACTAAAGCTTGAATGCTCTGTATCCTGGCTGGACTGGGATAAGCTAGAGCTGTATTGGTGTTTATGGTAGCCCCTTGGTATTGATGTACATGAGAGGGCTGTAGATGTGACTTGATGTGGTTTATTGTAAACCACAAGTTGTGCAGTGTCTGAATTGTGTGAGATGTGTGTTGAACACACTGGTTGAATGACTTGGCCTTTATGAGCCAATCGTCTAAGTATGGGAAGACATGGATATGTTGTCTTCTGAGATGTGCTGCTACTACTGCTAAGCACTTTGTGAACACTCTTGGTGCTGTTGTTACCCCGAATGGACGGACTTTGAATTGATAGTGTTGTCTTTAGCACAAACCTGAGATACTTCCTGTGAGAAGGATGTATGGGAATGTGAAAGTAGGAGTCTTTGAGGTCTAGTGTAGTGAGGAAATCGCCGTGTTGCAATAATGGGAGCACATGTTGTAAAGTGATTATGTGAAAATGATCTGAGTGTATATACAGATTGAGAGGACTCAAATCTAGAATTGGTCTTAGTGTCCCATATTTTTGGAGTATTAGGAAGTACAGTGAATACACCCCTGTTCCTTGATGTTGCAATAGAACTAGCTCTATTGCATCTTTTTGTAGCAATGAGAGAACCTCTTGTTGGAGCAGCGTTAGATGTTCTGTGGACATTGGAAGCTGTCTGGGTGGCATATTTGGAGGGGTAACTGTAAGCTCTAGGCAGTAACCATACTGGATAATCTGTCTTACCCACTTGTCTGTTGTGATGGAATTCCAGCCAGGTAGGAACTGTGTTAATCTTCCCCCCTACAGGAGTGGTATGCTGTTGGGGGAGCTGAAGGAAGTCACTGTCTAGTGGTGGAAGAGGATTGATTGTTGTTGTTACCTCGACCTCTTTCCTTATTGTTATTACCTCTGTAGCCCCCTCTAAAGTATCCTTTATTAGAGGATGCTTGTGTATTAGTTTTAAAGGAAGCTGAATTGTGTGCTCCAGCTTGTTTGGAGCCTCCTCTGTAAAAGTAGCGACGGAAGGAGCCTCTTGCTTGGGTGGACTGCAAAGCTCCCATAGACTTGGCTGTGTGAGTGTCTTTTTTCATTTTTTTCAAGAGCTGTGTCTACTTCTGGACCAAACAACTGGTGTTGGTTGAAAGGTTGATTTAAGATAGTCGTCTGTACCTCTTGCTTAAATCCTGAAATGCGTAGCCACGCATGACTTCTAAGGACACTGGTGATTATTGCCCTGGATGCAGTCTGCTACATCTAGTGCGCATTTAATGGAGGCGTTAGATATAGGTTTACCCTCTTGTATGAGGTCCTCTGTTTGTGCCATATATTGATCAGGTAGATGTTGTAATAGCTTCTCTAGCTGATCATAGTGAGCCCTGTCATATCTTGCATGGAGGGCCAGTGTGTTAGCAATGCGCCATGCATTACTAGCTTGGGTAGCTATTCTTTTACCTGAAGCATCTATGACATTGGATTCTTTATCAGGAGGTGGTGCTTCTCCTGATGTTTGTGAATTTGCTCTTTTCCTAGCGTTTGAAACTACTAGGGAGTCTAAGGGTAGCTGTCCCTTAATGTAAGCAGGATCCCCAGGAGCTGCTCTGTACTTTTGTTCTATCCTTGGGTTTATGATTCTAGCCCGTACAGGATCTTTAAACACTTCTGGGGCATGTTTAATAACTCCTTTAATCATTGGCAGTATTTGCACAGATTTTTGGGAATGTTCAAAAGTGTCTAGTAAAAAGTCCTCTTCTGCCTCATCTGAATGCATGGTGACATTGTGATAGACGGCAGCCCTATTAATCAAGTGTCCAAACCCAATTTTGTCTTCTGGAGGAGAAGGTTTAGATGGATATATATGTGGGTCAGGAATGTCTGGTATATCCTGTGGGCTTGGATACTCCCAGTCTAGTGAACCGGTTTGGTACGGAAACGGGTCATCTGGGTCTTTCCCTCCCCCCATGCTATACTGATCATCATCAGCATCCTGAGGAGGTGTATGTTGTGGAGAATGAAGAGGAGAATTTTGAGGTGACATGTTTAAAGGGAGAGCAGGAGAGGGAGATACAGGAGAAGAAGGGTGCATAGGAGATGTGGCTGAGTCCTTCTTCTTGACAGGCACTGGAGGTGTAGGTGATGTATCGGACTTCCTCTTCCTGTGTGGTGTGGTGGAAACATGTCCTGTTTCTGGGTCTATGTGTATCCTCTTTTGCAAAGGATCAGGTCTAAAAAGCTCTTCTTCAGAAATTGCTTTTGGGCTGATTTTTCGGCTCCGGGTCTGGTTTCTGCTTCTCTTTAGCCTTAGGAGTTGTTGTATAGTCCTCTGGTGTACTTTTTGACACCGAAGGTATTGTTTCTGAGACGAGGCCTGGTTCGAGGGCTTGGAGGCCTCGGAAACAGGTTTTGTGGGTTTCGGCACCGAAGATTTTGGGGTGGAAGCAGGTTTCATTGGTTTCGGTGCCGTATTGTCTTTAGGAGTCGACGGTTTCTGGATCTTTTTCGGAACCGGGGCTTCTTTCGGATTCGGTGTGGAGGGAGCTGGTCGTATCGGCACGTGTGGTTTGCACGGTATGGAGCTACCGGAAGGCTTTAATATTTTCTTCGGAGCCGGGATAGATGGCGGGGCTTTCGAAACAATGTCTCGGTCTCGACTGGGCCCGAAGGCGGAGTTTTGACCGTAGACTTTGGTTTAGGTGTTGGGGCTGGGGTAGGGGCAGTCGTACTCACTGATGGTATGGAGTCATCGGAGTCCTCTGCCTCAGATACGATCTGGAGATCATCAGAATCTTCCTCGGGGACACATGGACCTTCGTCGTAGATATCCACCGGTTCTCTCTGCATGTCGCGTCGACAGGCCCTCCGATCTCGAATGGTCTTCTTGGATCGAAAGGAAGCACAAGCTGTGCAGCTCGACTCGTCGTGTTCCGGTGATAAACACAGGTTACACACTTCGTGATGGTCGCTGTGTGGAAATTTTGCTCCACACCGGGGCATCTTTTCAATGGTATCCTTTCCATGAGGTGTAGGCCTCACCATGTGGGCAGGCCCGACGGCCCGCGTCAACAACCGGAATTGAAGTGATGAAGTAGAGTCTATGTATATTGAAGTTAAAGTTTGTTTTTGTAAAGTTTTGCGTGTCGAAGTCTTTGAAAAGTAAATTTTCGAACTGGAGCGGAAAAGTTGCATCCGAACCCAGTGGCGGAAAAAAACAATCTAAGGATGGAGCCGATGCCCATGCGCACTATCGTCCAAGGGAGGAGTCACCTATCTCGTGACTACAAAGGCTTCTTCCAAGACGACAACAACATGCAATCATCCGAGCCCAACACCAGGTGGCGATCTAATGCTAAGTGTACAATCTGCAGCTCACATGCCTCGAACATAGGGTTATCGCTTCAAAGGTAAGTATTCGGTTGTGGGAGTTGGTATTCTTGGGGAAGCCTCAGGGGTCCCGCAGAGTCAAGAATGCACTCTTGTTACACCCTCAGCTGCACTAGGACAGCCGGGTGCAGTGTGCTGACGCCCAATGTTATACTATAGGGGGCCTCCGGTTGGTGGCTGCTCATGAGCAGGCCACAAGGTTGGGGGAGCAAAGCTCCTGGACTGAAGCTCAGGGTAAATGGGGGTTCAAGCCAGCACAAAAGGTGCACCCTCAGCGGCACTGGGGTGGCCAGGTGCAGAGTGATGTTTTAGCATTAGGCGCCCTGTAGCCTTCAATGGGGAGTCTCTGGCTTGCAAACACCCTGCAGGCTATGGGACGAAGGTCTTCTGGGTTCAACCACCACTTGGAGAGGTAAGTTGGGATGTTGGGGTTTAAGTTAGGCATAATCAGTTGGGCCACCCAAGGCCGTAGGGCGTCGGGTGCAGGAGTGCCTTGTCAGGTTGAACCTTCTTACCAGCTCCTGGTCGCGGTTGGGGGGAGGGGGGGGGGGATTTTAGGTATCGGCTGGAGGTTTGAGGCAGGTCAGGGGTTGTCAGATCTCGGGTCAGGATCGCCGGGAAACCTCCTTGTGGTGTTGGGCCACTCCAACTCGGGCTGTGTGCGACGAGTGCAGACTCGCGGACATTGCAGGACCTGGAGTCTGTTGGTGAACAAATTCGGTGTTCACAGGAGACAGTCTTTCCTTGCGAAGGCAGGGCAGGTCCTCGGGTTCTTGAGGCTGCTGGCTGCAGGACATACCAGAGATTCACTTCTGCAGGTTCGAGGTGGGGACAATGGGGTAGGGCTGGGGCCAAGTCAGTGGGCGTCCACATCTTGGTAGCTTATGCCCAGCTGTTGTTCCTTCTTTTCTGCAGATGCAAGTTTCAGGGGTGCCCCTAAATATTAGATTACAGGGCGTTACAGGTAGGTAGAAAGGTTGGGACCAATGGGTACCTTCCCTGGGGGTGGGTACACCCCCTAATATGCCACCTTCCAGTGTGAGCGAGGCATATGCCTCCCCTGGTTGGCTGGGTCACCCCATCTGCAAGATGGCGGGGACTGAATTGTGTTTCACCTCGCCTCCCCCAACAGAGGGGTGGAGTTGGCAGAGGTGGGCACACCTCTTTCTCACGTGGTTTTACCGCTGGTTCTCCCGCCCAAAGTGGGGGTCAGAACCGGTGGGGACCAGTTGCTGAAGCAAGCAAATGGCCTGGGGAAGCGCTCAAAGGCGGCAAAGCCTTTGAAGCTTCCCCTTCGTGGACCCTGCCCATCCTGAAGGAGGAGGCTTGGCACCTCATACCAGGATGTGCATTGTTTCAGGCCCCCGAGAGCAACAGGCTCTCGACCCAAGGGTCCAGAAACATGTCTGGGGGCGGCAGCTGAAAGCAGCCACTCAGCCTGCACAACAGTGGTAGGTCATTTTTCAGAGGGCATCTCTAAGATGCCCTCTGTGTGCATTTTTCATTAATCCCATACTGGCATCAGTGTGGGTTTAATGCGCTGAGAAGTTTGACACCAAACATCTCAGTTTTCAGTGAAGCCATTTTGGTATTGTGGAGTTCGTAGTGACAAATTCCCAGCACCATATACTCTTAATGGCAGGACTGCACTTACAATGTCTAAGAACTGACTGAGACACCGTAGGGGTACAAGGGCTCATGCACCTGTACCCTCACCACTGGTATGGTGCACCAAGCTAGAGGGGTGACTGATCTATTCCAGGGGAGTGGGTTGTAGGCTTAGAAAAAATGGGATGTATGCTTTGTCGACCCTTCACTTTACTCTGCACCAAACCATGCAGCCTGCAAAGGCAGTGTGTGAGTGTAAAGGTACAGCATCTCTCTAGGCAGTGCCCTGGCTACCTATGGTACCATTTACCAGGGACTGACCTGTGGCCAGAGAGTGTCAATTGGGTGTGGTCTTCAATGCAGTTTTAGGGGAAGAACATAGGCCCTGGTAGGCAGGAACCCATGGCACATGCAGTCAAAGCACATCAGTAGTTCAGCAAAAAAGTTGGGGCAACCATTGAGAAAGAGGGCACTTTCTCACACTATGTCATTTGAGATGCCATGAGTGATGTGATATAGAACATGGCATGAGTGATGTCTTATGTGATGTCATAAGCAGGCCATGGGTAGGTGGGGCGGTGAAGTTACAGTTAGCGTTACTGCGTTACTAACTAAAACTGGAGAATTCTTTTTTTTTCCAAAATGTTATTGTCACTGACAGGGTGTGCGCAGTAGGGTGGGTAAGGGACTGGCCTAATTTCATATCCCTCTCTCAGATGACAAGTATGCATGGTAGGGTGTAAGGAGGGACTGGCTACTCCTTTCAGACCCCTCCCTCAGATGATGGGTGTTCGCAGTAGGGTGTGCAGAGTGACTGGTCTCTTTTCAGACCTCTCTCTCAGATGATGGGTATGCTCTGGGGGTGTGGAGAGGAACTGGCCATTCCTTGCAGACCTCTCTCTCGCTCTCTCGGATGGGCATAGAAGGGTGTGGGATGGGACTGGTTTCTCCTTTTAGACCTCTCAGATGACAGGTGTGCCTGGTAGGGTATGGGGAGGGACTGGCCTATCCTTTCAGACCTCTTCCTAAGCTAACAGTTGTATGCAATAGGGTGTGGGGAGGGACTTGTGTCTCCTTTCAGCCATATCTCTCACGTGACGGTGTGCGTAGTAGAGTGTGGGGAGGGACTGGCCTCTCCTTTCAGGCCTCTCTCTCAGATAACAGGTGTACATAATAGGGTTTGGGGGAAGGATTGGCCTCACTGCTGAGATTACTCTTTGTAATGATGGAAGAGCCTTAACTCACAACTCTTGTGAATTTAAATATCACCTACATTTTCCTATTTTTCTCAATCATGCGGGCTCGCAATACATGAAAAAAAAAAATAAATCTTCAACTCATCACAGTACTTACTTACACACTTACTCTCAATAACAAGGTCCACAATATGCATTTCTACTAGAGGAGTGTATTGAGAACTCATCTATTCCATTTTACTGTTCACGATCCCGCAAGAGTCCCACTAGATAGTAATTAAAAAAAAAAAATATATATATATACACATTTATTTTCGCCTCAGTAGTTATGCCTTAGAGACCTCCTCTGCATATTCTAGGGGGACAGCATGTCTTTCTGTTGCTTCCTTGTATGGTTTCTTTGCTTCATTCCCACACCACCTGCAACATTTCATAGTAAAGGCGGCCATTTAATTTCTAACATTCAGCCAATCATAGCGCTCGCCAGAAGTTCTGGTTGCCGCAAGAGCATGAAGGCTCAAGGGAAAAACTGTCCTCCCGACCAATCACAGTGTCCATATTTGAATTGGCAGTCTCACGGGGACTCTTGTGGATCCAACTGCCAAAATGTACAATTATTTTTTACCCTAAATTTCTCAAAATCTACAGAACATTATTACACCAAGTCACAAAAACCACAATCTGAGGATCAAGATCATGCTTCCTGCCAAATTTGGTGTAACTTTGTTAAGCAGTTGTTGCTAAAAGTCTATGGAAAATGCGTGGGAACGTAGTGATTTTTGACCCCCCCTCATCTCGGACTTCGCTTGACAGATCACTCAGAAACTTTCCAGGAAGCAGCTGATGTGGTGGATATTTTTGGTTTGTGACAATTCGTCAAACGGGCGAAAGTTATTAGCAAACCCAAAAAACGTTATTTCTATGAAAAAGCAGACCTAACTAGTCTGGGGACCTAGCAAGGACTGCCACTAAGTAATTAATATTTATGTAATATATATGTGTTCTACAACAAAGCATTCTGCAAAACTTGGCATCTCAGTGCATACCCTCCGATGCAGTTCATTCTGGTAACTGTGACTTGTTTACATGTTGCTTTGGTTAGGCATTTTTGCAAGTATCAGTGTCGTAAAACTTGTCTAAGACCCAAAAAGTCGCACCACATAACACGCAAAAAAACAACAACACAACACATGATCTAGAGAGCAATAGAAAACGGTGAACATGAGAAAATGTTGATAGAGTTTCTTGATGAAAGTAAGAGTGTACTTACTGTAATAGCTAAGATTCCGCACCCATGTCTGCTCCTCATCGCCCTCTGTACCAGGGGATGCCGGCTTAGGCCTCTTTGCCAGGAACTCTTCTATGACAGACAGAGTGGAAAGGCTTTGGCTGCAAAAACAAAAACATTGTATTCATTCATATTAGGGGTCAATTCTCTAGGGTCAATAAATGCCTCAACGCTAAATAATGAAAAGGTAAGTGTGCCTTCAAGGGATTTATTGTAGTACTCCGTTTGTAATATTCCGATTCACAGTTAGATGCAAGATTTATTCTTTGCTTGCTAATTAATTTTTTTTGACAACCTAATTTCTAATAGCAAGATATTTTTATACTTCTGAACAAATCACACAAAAAAATATATAAAGGAATACATAGCAAAAACACAGGTGTATATAAAAAATAGATGTTATCTTAAGAGTTCATAAAGGGTACTTGTAAATAACACATACAATAGAACAAGAAGGAAAAAATATATTACTACAGCCTTCACTGTTACAATTGTATACACTTTTTCAATATCACAAACAGAAATGTTGAGAAAAGTGTAAAAGTAGAAGGTCTCCAGGCTTTCGGCGATGAGACCATCTTCAGGACTATAATGTTTAAAGTGGTTGACCCCTGAGTTCTGTTGTAAAAAGGTACGGCAGGAGAGTTTATGTCGGCCGTATCCGTTCGAACAATAGTGTTAAACACTGAATGGGTAGATCTCAGTCTCTCCTGAGTGAAAACATACGGAGAGCAGCGTATTCGCTCTAGTTATTCCGAGATTACGTCTGGTTAAGCCTCTTAAATTGCTTCCAGAAAGGTGTTCAGAGTTAGCAGATTTAAGCCTGTAGTATCTTTTGAGGACACAAGCTGGGGGACAATCGTTTCCGCATCAACACCAAACAGGCAGAAATTTGTCAACTCCTTAATTTGCTACTTTTGCACGCTCAGGGATCGAGTTTGAAACATAAGAAGCAACATGCAGTGGAATAAGAGACAGGAATCTGGGGTGGTTGTTTTGTGTCCGACGTTACAAACAGGATTTTGCTTCAGGATGAAGGGCTATTGGTAATCGAAAAGACATTACCTTGAAGGAAATGGTTAACAATTAAACAAACCAGTTTTAAATGCTATGTAAAATGGGTGGAATGAGAGCTCCCGGTACAAACTATTGTGTGCCAGTGTAGTCATTGCCTTGCTGTAATTGAAGCCATGTGTGTCTTCTTGGCTAATGAAAATGACTGTCTTGTGAGGCTTAGAGCCTCTATTTCACAGGCAACAGCTATTACAATGCAGCTGCTAAAACGCGAGTGCCATTACCACACACAAAATTTACCACGCATGATTTTAGAACTCATGCTTTTACCACACATGCCTTTACAATGAATTTTGTTCTAAAGGCATGAAAGGTAAAGGCATAGGCAGTTTAAATAGATTAGGTAAGTATAAATATATTTATTTGGGAAATGTTTTTATAAGGGTTTAGGGTAGGTTTGGATTGAATGTATTAAATAACCATTCAGCGTTTATGTATATCATATATATATATATATTAGGGAACTGTTTTTTTAAAAAAGGGGTTAGGGTGAGCTCTTTAGGGTTCAGGGAGGGTATGTGTTTTTGGTGACTGGTCATTTTTGGGTTGGGGTCTTGGGTGGCAAGGGAATTTTGGGGGGTTTAGAGTGTGTATGGGTAGTGGGGTATTAGAAATATATATATATATATATCAGAAGGGGAATCCAAGCCACCCCACTTGGGAAAAATCTTTGTCGCACTACAATGCCCTGGTGGCTTTGCAAGTAGCCACGCCCACTTGGACAGGTATTTGAAACTTAAGAAACGTGCGCAAGAAACATGGCTTTTCACTCCTCTGCTACAAGCCACTGATGAAAGGATTGTTTTATCCCGAAACGCGTCTGGCTATATGCAAATCTCTGAAGACTTTCTCCTGTTCTATCGTCTGCTGGCATGCGGTGAATTAAAATCAATTTGTGTAATCCTGCCTTCTTGTGGCGTCATTCCGAGGGCTTTCCTGCGTGTGTTCAATAAAGTACGGCTGTTGCCCAGCCATGGAAGACTGCCCAACGCTGAAGGCGTGCCTGTGCAGGTTTGAATCGGATACCTGCAACTCTGGGAAGAAGGCGAGTGTGGCGCCATTACAGGGTGACGCTGCGCTGCAACACTGAACTCACCTCAGTAAAGCGGAGCAGATGCGAGATGGGACATTGCTTCTCTCCACTTTGGATGTTATCCCGAGCTTATTCAGAAGGGGAATCCAAGCCACCCCACTTGGGAAAAATCTTTGCCGCACTACAATGCCCAGGTGGCTTTGTAAGTAGCCACGCCCACTTGGACAGGTATTTGAAACTTAAGAAACGTGCGCAAGAAACATGGCTTTTCACTCCTCTGCTACAAGCCACTGATGAAAGGATTGTTTTATCCCGAAACGCGTCTGGCTATATGCAAATCTCTGAAGACTTTCTCCTGTTCTACCGTCTGCTGGCATGCGGTGAATTAAAATCAATTTGTGTAATCCTGCCTTCTTGTGGCGTCATTCCGAGGGCTTTCCTGCGTGTGTTCAATATATATATATATATATATATATATATATATATATATATATATATATTTTACCACGATGTCTCCTCCATAGAAAGAAACTGAGGCAGCACACGAGGCTTCTGGAGCATCCACCTTTATTCTTTCATAAGACCATGGGCATGACGCGTTTCGGGGGTTTTTCCTTTCTCAAATGCCCCCCTGGTCTAGGTCGTGTCTTTCGCTTAAAGTCCCAAAGTAAAATTCAGTTTTTCGTCCCACCCTCTAAAGTAGTGTGGGCTGCCTGACAAACACGGCATGGAATCGCCTCTGCCTTGAAAGTAACTGCATTTCCCAGCATTCAGTGTTCCTTGTATGCCGGCGGCGATACCAATTACCGGCTCAGTTTTTTGTAGAGTCAACAGCCGGTGTGCCATGTTGTCCGGCGGGAACTGTGGCTGTTGTGGGTTCAGGTGATGGCTTCCATGCTCCTCTCCCCCTTCCTCGCACTTCAGACTGTCCTTGACAAAGGAAACGCCAATAAAGTAGGGGCGTGGCTCCATGCAGGTATGGACTGTTTTCACAGCATTTATCCGGTGCAGGCTTGATGCGGGGTAGTCCGAGGGTCTATATATATATTTATTTGGCGAATCTTGTCACACAGAACAACAGATGTCCGAATACTTTGCAACAAAGAGCCGACCCAAGAGGTGCTGGTGAACGGTGTTTATTTTGTGGAAGCCAGCGCTGCCGCCATGACGCGTTTCGCCTCCAGGGAGGCTTGATCACATGGTCATTTTTGGGTTGGGGTCTTGGGTGGCAAGGGAATTTTGGGGGTTTAGAGTGTGTATGGGTAGTGGGGTATTAGATATATATATATATATATATATATATATGTACGAGACACTTCGTTTTCGAACGAAAGATGGACGGCACTCAAAGTCTATTGTCCAGAAAAAGAATTTTATTAGGCAGACCCCCTGCCCCCTCGACAAACGCGTTTCGCCACTAGGGCTTCGTCAGTGTCAACAAGATTGTGCAAAAAAACACCATTTTATCCCCACCTCCTCCTCGACATGGAAAGAAGACTTCATCTCGCCAAATCGGCGGCCATCTTATAAGGTGCAAACATCATATTCTATATATTATGTACAATACATGTTTGGTGAGGTAAATGGTGAATAGAAAGTGCTCGTGTATTTAAAAAAACATTGTCTTGTCCAAAAATGTTAAAAAATAGCAATTCATCAATCACACATACAACAGTTTTAGTTCGTTAGGGTACCACTGGTTATTTCTATGTGCACAGTGTTTAACAAAACTATGTCTCGCCCCGAATTACATTTGTATCATGGGCGTCCAAGTACCATGAGTAATCCTATATGTGTATGTGGATAGGATATCTAGCCCTGTATGGGCATATTTATTGGACACATTATTCCCTGCTTTTCAATTGCGCCCTGTATGGGCTTGTACAGTTACGCCACTCTTTTAGTACAAAACAGTAACAATTTATTCTTCCTAGTTCTCCCCTCTTTATTCCAGATGGACCCATAGTTCCTCGTCGTTATTCAAACCTCTCGGCTGCATGCTCTGGAGGTCAATGATATACCTGGACTCCAAGGCTCGCAGTGCTCTGATTTTGTCACCACCCCGTTCTTTCCTATCCAGTTGGTCGATAAGAAAGTATGACAATAGGTCCCTATTGCTATTGTGGTAGGCCTCGAAATGACGGGCCACAGGGTAGCTCTTATCCCTGTTTGTTATTGCTCGCATGTGCTCCAGGATACGTTTCTTGGCCTGATTGATTGTACTGCCAATGTATCTCTTGGAGCACGGGCATTCCAGGCAATAAACCACATATTCTGAATTACAATTCAGTAATTTTGTGATGATTCTGGTAGGACGTGGATCATTGGGTCTTCCATCATATTTTGTGCGTTTCCTACTATACTTGCAAGCCTTAAGATGCATGCAAGGATAGAAGCCACAAACTGGTTTCTTATTTGATGTTTTAGGGGGATCTTCAAAGTGGCTGTCAATCAGATGGTCACTTAAAGATTTACATCTTCTGTAAGTTACAGAGGGTCTGGGGGGTAGAGTGTGTTTCATTATTGGATCAGTGTGCAAGATGTGCCAATTTTTGTTGAATATAGCCACTAATTCGCTAGATCTCATATTATATGTGGTTATCATTCTGGCACTCCCCTCCGTTACTATCTCCTTCTCTTTACTTTTCATCAAGTCTTTTCTTTCTAGGAGGTCAGCTCTACTTATTGCACTCTCTAGCGTTGCCTTTGAGTATCCTCTGTCTTTGAATCTATGTACCGCTTCATCCTGAGCCTGTAAGAAATCTTCCGGATCTGTACAGTTCCTTTTCAGGCGGAGTAGTTCCCCAAAGGGGATATTTCTTATCATACTCCTGGGGTGATGACTATCCGCATGTAATACGGTGTTGCCCGCTGTGGGCTTGCGGTACAATTTAGTAAATAGAGAGCTTCCTTTCACGAAGACTTCCAGATCAAGATAATATACCGTCTTGTCGCTAATGTTGCTCGTAAATCTCAAATTGAGATTGTTGTCATTCAGGGACGCAATGTACTCCTCAGCCGAGGACCTATCGCCCCGCCATATGATAAACAGGTCATCTATATATCTTGCCCAGATCATAATCTGGTCCAACCATTTCTCATTGGTCCTCCCCCCAGGCCACGTGCTTCTCCCACCAGCCCACGAACAAGTTCGCGTAGCTGGGGGGCGAAGCACGTGCCCATGGCAGTCCCCCTGGTTTGTCTGTACATATTTCCTGCAAAAAGAAAGACGTTATTATTGAGACAAAACTCAGCCATCTTCAAAAGCATACAGTTATGTTGGTGGTGTTTCATGTTTTTCATGCCTAAAAACCATTTCATGCAAGGACACCATCTTGATGTTCTATGCAAGTATAGAGATTGGCCACATCGAGGGTAATTAAAATCATGTCCGGTTCCCACTCGATGCCGTCAATCAATCTTATAAAATCTTGGGTGTCCCTGACATAGGAGGGTAAGTCTTTAACAAAGGGGGCTAAGTAGGTATCAATAAACCTTGAAGTGTTCTCCAGAAAGCTCCCTATTGAGGAGACAATGGGTCTCCCCGGAGGATTTTTCATGTCTTTGTGCACCTTGGGGAGGTGATAAAATGTTGGAATTATTGGGTGCTCACAATGTAGATATTCATATTCGTGTTTATTCAGCATCCCTTCATCCCTCCACCCCTTCAATAATGCATGGTAGTCAATGGTGCATTTTACAAAGTCTTTTCTGTTAATGATAGTATAACAGTTCCTATCCTGTAATTGTCGTAGAGCCTCTTGTTTATATTGGTTCTTACTGAAGATCACAATATTTCCCCCCTTGTCCGAGGGCTTGATTTCAATTGTTTTGTCCTCCTTTAATGTTTTAATGGCTTCCCATTCCAGCCGAGAGATATTCGAATTATTCCTGTTCAATTCCAAATTTTTGTTGGACATTGCTTCCAGATCTTGGAGGATAGCTTCATTAAAGAAGTCTATTGCATCATGTGTTATGTGGGGCAGGAATCTGGATTTGCGTTTCAGATTACTGGGATCTCTGACTTGCGTGATCTCTTCTCTCTGTAGTACCTCCATGGTACTAGGTACTTCACCCATTTCCGCCAAATCATGGGTGGTTACGAGCAATGGCAAGTCATTGTCCCTGAGAGTGGTACCAGTGGCCCCGGTTGTTTCAGGAGGTCCTTCTATTCCAGATTGGGTTTTCTGTGCGAATATTTTTTGTAGCTTTAGCTTCCTTACAAACTTGAATATATCAATTCGTGTTTGTACTGGGTCGAATTTGGATGTGGGACAAAAAGTTAATCCTCTTTTCAAAACATTTTCTTCATGGGCGTTTAATTTTCTTTCAGAGAGGTTCACTATGGTTTGTTCATCCCTTACCATCTCCCTCTCCTGCCCCTGCTGCGAGTCACCATTGGTTGTGTCACTTGCGTGTTTCCTCCTGCCCCGCCTTGTTTTCCTCTTTTTTGTTGAGGTTTCTGTGGTGTTTGGCCTTGGGGGCGATGTCTCCTTGATGACCTCGTACTCGTCTAAAAAAGGATCCACAGTTGTAGTGGGTGGACCTTTCTTTTTCCCTTTGTCACCTCTCAATGATTCATCCTCCGACATAGATGCGTCTGACTCGGAAGTTACTGCTTCGCTAGTAGCCAGGGTCCCCTGCGCCAATCTCTTCCTTGTTGCGTCAAAATTTCGCAAAAGTCAAGATTCTACCTGTCAGGTAATCTTGTTCATCCCAAGGGAATTTTGGGGGGTTTAGAGTGTGTAAAGGTAGTGGGGTATTAGAGAAATATATATATATATATATATATATATATATATATATATATATATATATATATATATATATATATATATATATAAAAATATATATATATATATATAAAAAAAAAAAAAATATATATATATATATATATATATATATATATATGGCGAATCTTGTCACACAGAACAACAGATGTCCGAATACTTTGCAACAAAGAGCCGACCCAAGAGGTGCTGGTGAACGGTGTTTATTTTGTGGAAGCCAGCGCTGCCGTAATGACGCGTTTCGCCTCCAGGGAGGCTTGATCACATGGTCATTTTTGGGTTGGGGTCTTGGGTGGCAAGGGAATTTTGGGGGTTTAGAGTGTGTATGGGTAGTGGGGTATTAGAAATATATATACATATACATACATATATATATACACATACATACATACATACATACACATACATACATACATACATACATACATACACATATATATATATATATATATATATATATATATATATATATATATATATTTCTAACAAAGAATGTCCCAATAAAGATGCCACAAACGAGGATGTAATCCAACCCCCAGTGGGTGCCGCTGAAACTCTGTGTTACTCTCTGCCCCTGTGTGTTTTTTGATATCTGCCTTGCCCCAGTGGGTTGAAGCAATGTGGAAAAAACTGACATGCTGCCCATATATACCGGCAACACTGGTCTCCTTGTTCTTGTCAATGCTCGCGGTTCCGAGCACTGTAGAGCCACCTTCCCAGCAGTGGGGCAGCTTCGCGGCTGGACTGGCCACTTAATATTCTAACAAAGTTTCTCCCCATAAAGATACCACACACGAGGAAGTAAACACTAGTCAGTTACCGGCAGCAGCAGTATCCGCATTTCACCATGATTCCCAATCAAATGCCAGCGGCACCCACTGGGGGTTGGATTAAGGAACTACAAATACCATGAGGCTTTGCAGCTTACGCCCACTGGGGCGGGACTTGGACTAACTCAATAAATCAATGTTCCCAACAAACCTGTTGCCTCAGTTTGTTAAATCGTCAGTGATCAAGGATATATGGAGTGTCCGAAACACGTTTGGCATTTTATTCATAATCATGGTGAAATGCGGATACTGCTGCTGCCGGTAACTGAGTGTTTACCTCCTCATGTTTTATATCTTTGTGGGGACAACCTTTGTTAAAAAAAAAAATATATATATATAACACACACACACACACACACACTTATTTCTGCATGTGTAAATACATTAAAAAACACACAAAAAAGTGTTTTGCCTACCTGTAATTTTTTTTTTTCTAACATAAATATGCCTTTACCACGAAAATGTAAGTATTTTACAGGAAAATATATACAGTTTGTGTGTGTATATATATATATAGGCATTCATGCCGCAATTATTAGTTGTGGAAAGGTTAGAAACATTGATAGTATTTTTTCTGTTTCTAACCCATGTGATGGCACATTGCACTTTAAAAGGGTGATCAGCCCTCGTGACGTTGTCATGTGATCAAGGCTATCTCTAGCCGAAACGCGTCATGGCGGACTGGTGCGGGCTAAAATACTAAAATAAAAATATTTGCACCAAACTACGGGTCTTGCTGGTTCCTGTGTCTTCAGATCGGCTGAATGCTGAGAGTTGTCTAAGGAGCGCCACGTACCTCATATATATATATATATATATATATATATATATATATATATATCATATAAATATATATTTCGTTTTTATACTTACCTGTAAAATACTTACTGAAATGTTTACCATGTGTTACAATGGGATGTATGGGTCAGTCATACATTCCTCTTTCGCATCTTGGCTCTTAGAAGAAGAAAATGTTGATTAGCTTTGTCAGCTGAAAACTTTATTTTTTAGTCTTACAACTGAAGGTCCTCTTCTTCTATTCTCATGATCTCAGGCTCTGGCACCTGTATACTCCCTTTTGAATAATTAAACTTTTTGACTCCCATTTGAGGCTTGTTTGTAAATTACTATATATTTGCTGAATAGCACTCACTTACATTACAGTTGATGGAGGACCTCCTTGCATACCGATTCTGTGAATAACATTTTACTTTGATCAATAAACATTTTAATACCTTAATGGAAATGAATGCAGAGTTCATTTGGAATTTGTGCCCAGTGTGCTTGAATAGCACCATTCAAAGGTCAAGTGTTTGATTTTTAGATTAAAGCAGAAGAAAGGTATAGGAGTATTAGGCATTTCTGAGACACTGTTTTTTAACAGAGTGGAATTTTCTACCTCAAAGCAAATGCTACAGTCAGTATTGTGTGTGTGATCATCTGTTTCACCACTGGAATCCAGTGGAGGGCAAATCATGGTGGGAAGGTGTGATGAGAATGTCTTACACCAAGGACAGTCAGTCTAACTCTAAACATTCTGAAGTATAGCTAGAGTCTGCTTTATTAGCTTCAAATAAACACCACTTGGAGTTACCGAGGAGCACTACTGCTACAATGAAGCACTAGGAATGGTGCGATTTTGAGACACACTGGAAACAGAAGGATTTCCCACTTTGTTAATCCTAGCTCTATAGTACATACTTATAAAGTACATGTTCACAGATACATCATGGGGCAGACAACCGTTAAATTAGGCAGAAGAAACAGAAAAAAGAAAAAAAATACTTTAAAATAAATAGGTTTTCCTGAAATTCTACAAGTCTGATTCAGAATGAAGAGGCAGGAAGAGGGCTTCCAGCTTTGGCTGCAACAATCGGTAATGCTCTATCTAAGAATGTACAAGTGCGGGATTGAGAAACAGAGAGATAGAATGAATATGTACAATGTTGATCTAATTTGGGAACACAGAAAAATAATTTTTTTAGCTAAAAAACCTGAAGTGTGTTGGCATACTGACCCATGAACAAATTGTAACCTTTAGTGGTAACCTGTGGGGCTGCATAGTACAGGAGAAGGAAAATGCTACTTACCAGTATGCATCCGTTCTTGGAATGTAGAGCTGCAGAGTTACACACTGTGCATAGATCGCCACCTAGTGTTGGGCCCAGATGTTTGCAGTTTGTTGTTGTCCTGAAAAGCTCTTTGGAAGTCACAAGATAGGTGACTCCGCCTTTGGACCACATTGCGCATGGGCATCGGCTACATCCTCAGATTGTTTTTCGCCATTAGGCAAATGATGGAGCTTTGCAAGAAAAGGAAGGACGTCCATGTAATCTGTACCTAATTAAGATAATACTGGAACAGACAAGGGTAACCGGGGAGGCGGGTGGGCGTGTGCAACTCTGCAGCTCTACATGCCAAGAACAGATGCATACTGGTAAGTAGCATTTTCCGTTCGAGGCATATGAGCTGAAGATTACACACTGTGCATAGATTGTATAGCAGTATCCACTCTTAGCGGCGACCACCCCTATCTGTTGCAGTAGTTTGAAATAATGTTTTGAGAACAGCCTGGCGCACATTAGCTTGTGGTTTGGTTTGCACATCTACACAATAGTGTTTTGTGAATGTGTGCGGTGTAGACCATGTAGTTGCTCAGAAAATGTCATCTAGGGGAATGTTCCCTAAAAATGCCATTGAAGCCCCTATTTTCCTTGTAGAGTGGGCTTTAGGAGGAACAGGTAACGTACGTTTATCTTTGTGGTAACAAATCTGTATCTACTGGCTAGTATAAATCCCATCAGACCACCCTTATGGTGGAATTTACGTCATGTGGGATATTCACTGATCATTCCATATCACAACCGACCATATAGTGCCGATGTAAAAATGGATGTCAAAAATCTAGCCGTGATATCCATAATAAAGTGGTATTTACTAAAGTGCAGTGCTCAAGTGACAGTGATGAAAATGAAATTAAAATTGACTACGCAGGCGCTGTATAACATTCAAAACGCAATCTGTGTGTCAAAGGATAAAACCACGCCGAGTAGTAAGACTACCTCTTGGCGCTGTGCAGGTCGGTCGACATGTTTCAGCCTCTGGGGCATTGCCCCGGCTTTCTTCAGGACCATAGATAGAAAGGCTACTGCAACTATGAATGATGTGTAGGGTGAAAAAGACAAAGGATGTACTTAGAAAAAAGGTTACATATCTACCAGGAACCATCACATTTGAATGTCCACTGGAAGGAGAGAAGAAAATCTTCTTCCCAGCTTTGTGTGGGTGAAGACCTCACCTCACCCGGCGACCGCTCGGGAGTATGAGGCCCCGCTCTGTCCGTCGGTGCCCCCAAAGGTTGAGACGAGCGGAAGTGGAGTGTTCATACACGCATCCACAGTTGCACATTCGCCATTACAGCTACACACTTTTCCCAGACCTGGTCTGCTCTGATGTGTGTTTTGTATTCTAGAGTAGGGGAGCGAGCAGAGAGGTCATTAAATATTCCCCTGGACCCTCCACATACTTGTTTTGTTTTTTAGTAACAAATCTGTATGCATTTGACAATCCATCTAGTTATCCCAGATTTTGAAATGGGATTACCTTTGTGTGGTGGTTAGAAAGACACAAAAAGTTGTTTTGTCATACGAAAGGGTTGTGTTCTCTCGATATAGTAGAGCAATGCTCTTTTGAAATCTAGGGTATGAAGAGCTCTTTCTGCCACTGTCTGTGGCTGCGAGAAGAAAAAGGGCAGTTCCACAGATTGATTGAGGTGGAAGGGAGAAATTACTTTGGGCAGGAATTTTGTATTAGTGCGTAGAATGACCTTATTATGATGCATTTGCAAGAAGGGTTCTTGAATGGTTAGTGCTTGTAGTTCACTAACTCTTCGTAGAGAAGTAATAGCTACTAGGAACGCAACCTTCCATGTTAAAAATTGTAGTTCACATTTATGTAATGGTTCGGAGGGAGGTCCCATTAGCCGTGTGAGAACAATGTTTAAATTCCACACAGGTGAAGGTGGCACTCTGGGAGGAATTATTCTCTTAGACCTTCCATAAAGGTTTTAATAGCAGGAACTCTGAACAGAGATAAATGCTGTTTTGCAGATATGCTGCTATTGCAGCAAGATGCAGTCTAAGCGACGTGTAGGCTAAGTTACATCTTAGGAGGTGCAGTAAGTATCCTATGATGTGTTGAATAGACACGTCTAAGGGATTAATATTATTGTTGTGACAATATATTACAAAGCGTTTCCACTTGGCTGCATAACATGCTCTAGTGGTTGGGCGTCTAGCTTCTTTTATGACATTCATGCAGTCTGGAGGAAGGTTCAGATATCCAAATTCTAAGACCTCAGGAGCCAAATCGCTAGGTTGAGCTGAGCTGGGTCCGGGAGCCTGATCTCTCCATGGTTATGTGTTAAAAGGCGTGGAGACAGGTATAATCTTTGGTGCAGTACCAGAGACAGTTGTAGCAGTGTGGTGTACCACAGCTGTCTGGCCCACGTTGGAGCAACTAGGATTAGGGTCAAAGAATGCTGCTGTAGTTTCGGTACTACTAGTGGCATGAGTGGTAGAGGTGGAAAAGCTTACGCAAATCTGTCTGACCAGTTCATTCATATCGCATTGCCTTTGGACAGTGGTTGTGGATATCTGGCGGCGAAGCTTGGGCATTTGGCGTTTTGGTAAGTGGCAAAGAGGTCTATCTGAGGTTGTCCCCACATCTGAAAGAATGGTTGAAGAACTTGCGTATGAAGTTCCCACTCGTGGGTCTGTTGTGTCTGACGACTTAACAGATCTGCTATGGTATTTTGTACTCCTGGAACATGTTGGGCTAGAAGGAATATGTTTTGAGGTATAGCCCATCGCCATATGTCCTGAGCTAGTTGAGAAAGTTGCAGGGAGTGTGTTCCGCCCTGTTTCTGAATGTAATACATGGCTGTCATGTTGTCCGTGCGGACTAACAGAGCTTTGTTTGATACTTGTTTTTGGAAAGCTTTCAGTGCTAGGAATATAGATAGTAACTCCAGGTGATTGATATAGTGTAACTTTGTTTGTGGTGTCCACCTGCCTTGCATGGTGTGTTGCAGTAGGTGGGCTCCCCAGCCGGAGAGCGATGCGTCCGCTGTCAAGACTATTTGGGGAACTGGCTCTAGGAACGGTCGCCCTTTGGAAAGGTTTTTGGTGTTCCACCACTGCAGAGAGCGATGAGTCCGACCGTCTACCAACACCTTAAGCCTGGTTCCATTGACGTGCTAAGCACTCTTGTAGAGGACGCATTTGTAGTCTTGCATGGGGGACTATGAAAATGCAAGAGGCAATCATCCCTACGAGCTGCATGAACACTTGTGCTGGAAGGGAATGTTGTGGCTGAAACTTTGTGAGAAGAGTTTGCATGCTGGCTATCCTTGGTGGAGTGGGATAAGCTAGCGCTGTTGAGGTGTTTATGGTGGCACCGAGGTACTGTTGTACCTTGGATGGTTGCAGATGAGACTTGGTGTGGTTTATTGTGAACCCCAAGTTATGGAGCAGTTGGATCGTGGCATGAGTGTGTTCCACACACTGGTTGTATGAACTGGCCTTTATGAGCCTGTCGTAGAGGTACGGGAAGATGTGGATGTGCTGTCTTCGTAAATGTGCTGCCACTACTGCTAGGCACTTGGTGAATACCCTTAGTGCTGTTGTGACTCCGAATGGGAGTACTTTGAATTGATAGTGCTGCTCGTCTATTACAAATCTGAGATACTTCCTGTGAGCTTTGTGAATGGGAATGTGGAAGTATGCATCCTTGACATCTAGAGTAGCAAGAAGTCGTTTTGTAATAGGAGAGGAAGGACTTGTTGGTGTGACCATGTGAAATTGATCTGACTGTATGTATATGTTTAGCGGTCTGAGGTCTAGAATAGGCCTTAGAGAGCCGTCCTTTTATGGGATAAGAAAGTATAGGGAGTAAACCCACTTGTTTTGTTGGTGTATAGGAACTGGTTCTTTTGCACTTTTTTGTAGCAAAGATATTACTTCTTGCTTTAACAGTGATAGATGTTCTTGTGACATTGGACACTGTTTGGGTGGTATTTTTGGGGGGGGGGGGTAGATGTTAGTTCTGGACAGTAACCTGATTGAATAATTTGTCGCACCCACCTGTCTGATGTGATGTTATTCCAGGAGGAAGGAATTGTTGCAGTCTTTCCCCCACAGTAGTGGAATGTTGTGGGGGGGGGGGCGGGGGGGGGGGGGGGAGGAAAGTCATTGGGTAGGGGTGGAGCCAGAGCGGGAGTTGTTGGTTTTGCCTCTGCCTTTGTTGTTGTTACCCCTGTAACCCCCTCTTTGGTAGCCCCTAGTGAATGTGGATTGGCTAGGGGTCTTGTAAGAAGTGGAGGGGCTTTCGAGGAGTAGCCTCTTGTGTTGCCTCTATATGATGAGTGACGAAAAGAACGTCTGGGAGCTTGCTGCTGCAAGGCTCCCATAGATTTTGCTCTGTCTGTCTTTTTTCCTTTTTTCTAAAGACACACCAACATTTGGGCCAAATAAATGTGTCTCATCAAATGGCTGATTACGGATGGAATTTTGTGCCTCCGGTTTAAAACCTGAAATACGTAGCCAGACATGTCTACGCAGAAGGTACTGGTATAGATTGCCCTTGGAAGTATTAGTAATATTTTTACCTTCTGGTATGAGTTCATTGGCCCTATTTTTAGATTAGTCTGGGAGATGCTGCATTATGGACTCAAGTTCATCATAATGTGCCCTGTCATATCTTGCCAATAACGCTTGGGTATTGGCAATGTTCCAAATGTTAGCTGCCTGTGACGCTGTTTGTTTACCGGAGGCGTCTAGGAGCTAAGGTTTTTTATCTGGTGGTGAGGCCTCATCTGATGTTTGTGAATTAGCATGTTTACGTGCATTAGACACTACTAAAGAAGCTAGTGGTGCTGGACGTCTAATGTAAACTGGATCTGTAGGGGCAGCTTTTTATTTTTTCTCAATGCGAGGGTTGAGGACCCGAGCCGTGACAGGATCTTTAAAAACCTCTGTTGCGTGCTTGATGACATCTTTAGGCATTGGCAAAATGGCAGTAGATATTTGTGTGTTATCAAAAGTGTCTAATAGAAAATATTCCTCCACAGTATCGGTGTGCAAGTCAACCCCATGGTACTGGGCAGCTCTCTGGACTAGTAGGTTAAAACCTATAGTGTCCTCTGGTGGGGAAGGTCTGGCAGGGGATATACATCGTCTTGTGGGACGTAAGGCACATCAGGGGTGTAATCATCCCATGGATTAGGTGACTGAGGGGGGCTATTGGTCCCTGCTGGGTCATGTGCACCCCCACCTGTGTCATCAGAGTCTGTATCTACATCATCATCTGGATTAGTGGATGGTGTAGGCGAATTATGTGGTGGATGAGGTGTGGGAGGAGGAACAGTATGGGGAGGTGGTGGAGAAGGGACCCTTAATGGAGAGGTTGCAATGTCTTCTTTGGAGGAGGAGGTGGTGCAGGCACCTCTAGTGGTCTCTTCTGGGAGCTAAGAGCTAGCTGGCCAGTCTTAGGATCCTTTACAAGAGTTTTTAGGTTTCGCCTGTCGAAAGCTGCGCAAGCAGCCTTTCGCGCAGGCGAAATCTAATGACTTACACTGTGTGGCTTTGTTCCGCCCTCTCTTTCCATTGGCTAGCTCCATTAAGAGGCTAGCCATTGGAAGAGAGATCTGCTCGTCATTCTGCGAGCAGATTCGTGGGCGTTCCGGCGATTTTTAGGCTTTTCGCTACGTCATGCGGCTGTGGGCGTGTTTTTTTTTTGGTGGGGGGGGAGGGTTTTTTTTTGTCATTCCGCCGACCGCCGCCGGAAGAAGTCGTCCTTGGTGAGTGCTTGCTGCCCGTCTTCCCCCGCCCCCTCCCGCTGTCCGTGTGCCCGTTACCTTCCCCCCTCCCGCTGTCCGTGTGCCCGTTAACCCGCCCCCCCCTCCCGCTGTCCGTGTGCCCGTTAACCCTCCCGCTGTCCGTGTGCACGTGCTTCTTGTTTGTAGAGTGAGGAGCTGTGATGGAGTTGTGGCGTGTTGTCCTGAGCAGCGGGGGTGCGGGGGCCCGTTCCTTAATACAGGCATGAGATCCCAGATGTGTCCAGACACCCACCAACCGCGGGGCACCGGGCAGAGTCGGACCCGCAGGGAGCGGGCATCGGAGGAGGGAGCGAGGGCATCCCGGAGCTCCCAAGCACCAGCCGGGATAGGAGGTGAGCAGCGCCCTCCGGGGCTTCGGGGAGCCCCCACCAGGATGGGGCATGGACCTCTGTGCCACCCCCTCTCGGGGTGCCTGTGTCTGCCCCCCCTTGGACCAGCCTCACCCCTGATCCTTGCTGCATTCCCTGCATTTGTGACCCGGGCTGGAGGCAGCCCATTGTGTTCAATGCTGCTCTGCACACTGATTTTTTTTGGCTGACTAGAAAATGGTTCAAAACGTGTGTTGGCGGGGCTGGGAGGGGGTGCAGGCGCGCGCTGCAGTGTCCAGCTGACATGCTCCTGTACTGTGCTCTTCCCAGGAAGAGCCTGGGAAATCCAACAGGATGTGTGTGTGTGTGTGTATGTGTGTGTGTGTGGGGAAGGGGTGGGGTGGTGGGACCAGTCCTAGCTTCAGATCGCCCCTTATTTCACAGGGCAGGGATGCACACACAGCGGGGGGCCGTGCCAGCGCTTCTAACGGAACTAACAGCTGCTTTGGACAGTTCTGGAAGGTGTAGTAGTGTTCATCTAGCCTGGAGTTATGCTTGGTGAGGTGCCAAGTATGCTAGGTGTGAGGTAACTGCAGCGCCTGCACACACCTCCAGCGCCAGGAAGTGGAGACATGTGTTCCTGGTCATGGACAGAGATTAGTTTAATGCCTTCCTGGATGGGACAGGGGGCATTTGGAAAGCCCCAAGAATAAACACGAATCACAAGAATCTATATCTTTACAGTAAAGCATTGATCTTTAGGTATTTCTTTCTGGGTGAGCTGCATTTCCTTACCATATTAAATTGTCGGTATGTTGTAGCTTTATGTCTTTACCCAATACAAACGTATTACTTCTTAATTACGCTGAACTGTTATGCACATTTGTAAACTATGCACATTATTAAACTGTGTGCACATTGTGCGATGAGAAGTAAAACTGCGCGGCAGATGAGAGAACTTGCCCTCATGTTATGCTTTCAAACCCAAATAATCCCCCTCAATAAAAAAAGCAATTCTCAGGGTGCCTCATGTGTATTCTATATGAAGGGTTCAGGTCCTCATACATTGTCTAGGAGGTACTTTATTTATTTTATTATTATTTAGAAGTTTTCTATAGCGCTAACAAGACCCGAAGGTAGCAGAGCGCTTTACAGTAAAGGCATGAAAAGGTGGACAAAAAGACAAGTAACAAATAAAGGTGATCATCAAAATGACAGTTAGGGGAGAGGAGAAGTTCGTACAGTAGGACTTCTTGGCAATAGGATACAGAGTTCTCACATAGTTCTGGGGATGGATGTTGATCCTAGTTACCCAGGACCTAGGGAACGGATGAGGAACAAGGATTTGAGTTGGCTCTTGAATTCCGCATAGGACGGTATGGTTCTGATATGCGGGGGGATAGAGTTCCATATTTTGGGGGCATTTCCTGAGAAGGAGCAGTCCGCAGTTTTCTTCTTTCTGGTTTTTGGTAGGATGAGCAGCAGGGAGTTAGAGCTTCTCAAGATTCTACTTTGGCCAGCTTTTGTGAGTTTGTTTGCCAGGTATTCTGGTTTTCCGGTGTGGAGGGCCTTGTGGGTTAGACAGGCCGTTCTGAAGGTGCTACGCATATCCACCGGGAGCCATTCAAGTTCTTTGAGTGCAGGGGAGATGTGGTCGGATTTTTTGCATCCTGTGATCATTCTTGCTGCCGCATGCAATGTTGTTTTTAATGGAGCCAGGTGTGATTTGGGGATGCCTGTTAGGATTGAGTTCCCATAGTCCAGTCTAGATAAAACTAGAGATTGCGTGGCTAGTTTGAGGTCCTTGTTGGGAATGAAAGGTTTGATTTTGTTCAGCAGTCTGAGGTTAAAGAATGCGCTTTTTGCCGAGTTCTTAATGTGGTTTGTCAAGGTTAGTTTGGGGTCTAAGGTGAAGCCCAGAGATTTTACGGAATCAGCTAGCATGAGAGAACCTTTAAGAGCATCGATCGACTTCAGCCACTCGATTTGAGGGTTGTCTTCTTTGTTTGAGATGAGAAGAGTTTCGGTCTTGTCGGGATTGAGTTTCAGGTGATTCTTTGTCAGCCAATCTTGAACATCATTTAAGACGGCATTTACTCGGTGGATGTTGTTAATTGAAGAGGTTTCCAGGTAGATCTGTGTGTCATCCGCGTAGAGGTGGAAGTGGATATTGGCATTCCTGAGTAGTTTGGCGAGCGGTTCCATATAGATGTTGAAGAGCTGAGGAGAAAGTACTGATCCTTGGGGGACACCCCTGTTGACTTGCTGGGATTCGGAGGTGAAGTTCTTCATTTTTATTATTTGCGAGCGGTTGTGTAGAAAGGAGGAAAACCAATCGAGAACTACCTCGCCGAGGCCAGCTCTTACTTGCAGAGTCTTGATGAGGAGCTTATGGTCCACTGTGTCGAAAGCTGCGGATAAATCAAGGAGTATGAGGAGGCAGCATTTGTCAGCGTCAAGGGAACAGTGAATATCGTCTATGATGTTCAGCATCGCGGTTTCTGTGCTGCGGCCTTGTCTGAAGCCGGATTGGAGGGGGTCTAGGAGATTGATGTTATCCAGATGATGAGTCAATTGCAGGAGAAC
Source organism: Lissotriton vulgaris (assembly GCF_964263255.1). Taxonomy (NCBI): domain Eukaryota; kingdom Metazoa; phylum Chordata; class Amphibia; order Caudata; family Salamandridae; genus Lissotriton; species Lissotriton vulgaris. The sequence continues at coordinate 979,852,548 of NC_141697.1, forward strand.
GCATCGTTCCAGTGTTTTGGCAAGTAGAGGGAGGTTAGATATCGGTCTGAAATTGTTCAAGTCAGTAGAGTCAAGGTACTGCGGCGTGTGTGGTGATTTCTCACTTTTTATCCTCCCCCTGGAGTTAAGCGCTCCGATCGGTGAGTCTTTGAGCCCTGCGTGCATGAAATTACATTTTTTTGGTTATTATTTTAAATTGGCAACGATGGTTGTAAAATCCTCACATCTGGCGAAGACATCAGAGAATACCGTCTCTGCTCTTACAGGCTCTCTCACGGTGGAGAACAAACACTAGCCCTCCAGATCATACAGCAGTCAAAGCGCACCGACTCTTACAGAATTCCACCATCGCTAACAGCTCTGTCCTTTCTGCTCGTACAGGCTATCTCACCGTAGGCAACAGTGCTAGCTCTCCAGATCTTACAGGCTGTGTGTGTGTGTGTGGCTCTGTGTGTGTGTGTGTGGCTGTGTGTGTGTGTGTGTGTGGCTGTGTGTGTGTGTGTGTGTGGCTGTGTGTGTGTGTGTGTGTGGCTGTGTGTGGCTGTGTGTGTGTGTGTGTGTGTGTGTGTGGCTCTGTGTGTGGCTCTGTGTGGGTGTGTGTGTGTGGCTCTGTGTGGGTGTGTGTGGGGCTCTGTGTGGGTGTGTGTGTGGGGCTCTGTGTGGGTGTGTGTGGGGGGGCTCTGTGTGGGTGTGTGTGGGGGGGGCTCTGTGTGGGTGTGTGGGGGGGCTCTGTGTGGGTGTGTGGGGGGGCTCTGTGTGGGTGTGTGGGGGGCTCTGTGTGGGTGTGTGGGGGGCTCTGTGTGGGGTCTGGGGGGGCTCTGTGTGGGTGTGTGGGGGGGCTCTGTGTGGGTGTGTGGGGGGCTCTGTGTGGGGTCTGGGGGGGCTCTGTGTGGGATCTGAGGGGGCTCTGTGTGGGGTCTGGGGGGCTCTGTGTGGGGTCTGGGGGCTCTGTGTGGGGTCTGGGGGGGCTCTGTGTGGGGTCTGGGGGGGCTCTGTGTGGAAGGGGGCTCTGTGTGTGTGGGGGGCTCTGTGTGTGGGGGGGGCTCTGTGTGTGTGTGGGGGGGGCTCTGTGTGTGTGGGGGGGGGCTCTGTGTGGGGAGGCTCTGTGGGTGTGTGTGTGTGGCATTTGCGAGAGATTAAGCTAGTGGCATTGTAAATGACAATGCCATTTATTTATCGGTTTTCAAAACCAACACATAAATAAAAATGTTGTCATTTACAATGCCAATAGCTCCAACTTTTGCAATGGCGAAACCGTTGCATTGCATGATGCTTCATGGTCCAGGTTCAGTTCCTGGGGAGTCCACTGAGCCTTTTATCCTTCTGAGGTACATAAAATGAGGATGATTGCTGTGCTAATTTGGCCCTGACCACACAGGTACAGTGCCTGCTGCATAGACTAAACATGACTAATGGATGCACGCTTGCAGTTGATTTCTTAACTTGAGATAACTGGTTGTAGTCGTTTCCAGTGTCACCTCAGACGCTTGTGGTATTCATCAGTGTTTGTGGAGCTGGACTGTTAGGCCGTTCACATGCGTAAAAATAAATAAAATGACCCTGGCTGGGCAATAAACGAAATATTCCCAGAGTCTAATTCGGAAAGCTTATTTCGGCATTACGAAGCTTAGTGGTTTGCGTGGTGGGGTTTTTGCTCCGAGGTGTATTAACTAATAGTTATGTCTGTCTAAACCATCCTCTGGGGGAGACAGTGTCAGCTCAGGGATGCAGTAAAGTGTCATTCTGATGGCTGTGACTTCAGGACCGCGTCTGCCATCTCCAGTGACAGTATGGCACTTTCAGGACTGGGAGACTTTGACATTCAGTGCCCACATGATTCTGTGTGGGCTGTGTGGGCTGTGCGAGCTGTGTGGGCTGTGAGCTGTTGGCAATGTAATAACAATGCCATTTAACTAAAAAAAAAAAAAAAGAAATGTCATGAGCAATGCCAATAGCTCTAACTTTTCCAAAGGCGAAACCATTGCATTGTAAATGCTTGTTTGAGTAGGATCTGGTGTAAAAAGTTCTTCTGTGTAGGGCAGATCCTTCGGCGTCGAAGTTTTCGGTCCGGAGGTTTTTTCGGCACCGAGTCTGTAGCTGGTCTAGGGTCTTTTGGTTTAGAAGTGTGACCTTTTGAAATGTCTTTTACCGAAACGTGTTTATTCGGTTACGGGTGTTTTTTCGGCTCCGAAGCGTGTGAATCAGGACCTTTAGGTGGTTTTTTACTCGGCTCCAAGTGCGGTTTCGGCATCGATGAGCCGGTGCCAGTCTTCGGCGCCCAGTGCTTAGGTGTCGGAGCAGCGGTTGGCGTGGTTGAGGAAGATGGCGTGGTTGAGGAAGATGGCTTCTTGTTCGGTGTCAGTATGGGATCGGCACCGGGAATAGGCTGACTCGAGCCCGAGCCGCGTGGGAAGCAGTCTCTCGGTGTGCACCCGGGCCCGAAGGTGAGGGTGCGACAGAAGCATTTTTTCTGGGTGTCGAGGAAGGGTTGGGTTTGACGGTCTTACTTACGACCCGTTGAGCTGGAGTGATGTCCTAGACGTCTGAGTCTTCAGCATCAGAGCAGCTGGCACTTTCTTCGGGGTGCTGGTGTTCTGGCACGTGGACGCCCTCTTCAAAGATGTCGTCGGGGATCGAAGCTGACGAGCACGTGTTAGACCTGGCACCTTGGCGTGAATTTTCCCTTCCACTTTTTGCTGGTGTGCCTCCGATGTTTTGCTGGTTTTCCGCTACTCAGGGCACTGCGCCACGGCCAACCCGTGCCGCAGTGCAAGTGCTCCCTACTGAAAATTGTACATGTGATTGATGTCCATGATTGGTTCATTGGATTTACTGTTAGTCCCTAGTAAAGTGCACTAGGAGTGCCAGGGCTTGTAAATGCCAATACTGCTAGTTGGCCTGCAGCGCTGGTTGCGCCACCCACAGAAGCAGCCTTAAAATGTGTCTAGGGTCTGCCATTGCAGAACCTGTGTGCAGTCTCGTACTGTCATGCTGGCTGGGCAAGTGCACACACTTGCCAGCCTCTAAACCTTCCCTTAACTTCATATCAGTCACCCCTAAGATAGGCCTGAGGGCAGGGTGCATTGTAAGTGTAAGGTAGGACAGGCCCTGATGTGTGTGGCATGTCCTAGTAGTGAATTACAACCAAATTCGTTTTTCACTATTGTAAGGCTACCTGCTTCCTTTAGGCCAGAATGGGCTGCTGGAATTATTACACTCTATAATCCCAGCAGGCTCAGGGAACATGGTAGAAAATCATGTTTAGTATGCCTGAACTCAGAATAATAAAATACTTCTTAGTAAAGTTTATTTTAATATCCTGGGTTTGCAAATGCTACTTTTAGAAAGTTAGCATTTGCTTGTCTAACCATTTCAGCCCGCCTCTGCTCTTGTGTGTATCTGACTGTCTGAGTGTGTGAGTGACAGGGCTGGGTGTTGACAGGTGGTGAATGGCAGGATGACACCTTAGTGGGAGGTGGGAGTTTCCCTGAGTGATGCATCAGGCTGTGCTCTGCCTCCACAATGCTGGCTCCGCCCTCCTGGGGAGCGACTGATGACTCAGCCTGCACCTGGCCCAGGAAGGACCGAAGCTTGTCAACAAAGTGCTCAAGCTGCCCCTGTCTTCACAATGCCGGCTCCGCCCCCCTGGGGAGCGGCTGATGTGCCTGCCCTCACACTGAATGCAGAAGCAGAAGTACCCACCACAAGTGCTCAGGAGCTGAGAGCAGTTATGCAAAGGCCCCCCTGGCCTGTTAGAACAAAAGAAACTGGGTATAAAAGTAGGAGCCCTGCTCCTTGTAAATTAGATCCTGTTTGTGCTACAGAAGAAACTCTGCCCGAAGAGAAGGACCTGGAAGGACAAGGAGGAGTGTTGTCTCTGGCCTGTGTCTGGTGCCTTGCTGCAGAAGGAGAGGAAAGAAAAGACTACCAAGAGACTTTTGCTTTTATTGAACTTTGTGCCAAACTCTGCTGAAAGATCTCCAAGGGCTTGCTGCTGAACTTGCCCCCTGACCAGCGCTCCAGGACCAGTGGGCGCTACACCCTGAAGAAAGCGACTGGGTGTGCTGCTTATCGCTGCAGCTCTGACTGAGGAGTCTGGGAGCGCTGGGCATCCCTGCCACGCTCCCCGTAATCCAAGGCATCGATATCCCCCCAAGCACCGTGACCGGGGCCCAAAGCAACAGCAAGAGCAACGTGAGGCCCAGCCGCCGCTGGCCCGAGCACCGTGACTGCCTCTGCACCGGGAGCCCGAGAGCAACGTGAAGGAGGACCCGTCCGTTCCAAGCGCCCGAATTGACTGTGCCTCGAGCCGTCAATCCACCTGCAAAGACGGACAGCCGCCCTGTGATAACCCCCCTCTGGTCGGCCTCCTGCCCGACAGCTCAGCTGTGAGCGCACAGCTGCAACCGGCACTTCGGCTGGGTACGTCCCGCACTTGGGGACCGTACTGCCACTTGCCGCCACCACACAGCCGCCGCCTCCAGGGTCGGAGCAAACGCCAAAAGAAGGACCCTGCCGCCACCAAGCACCGCTGCCCCGGGTGACCCGTGACCTGCCCGGCTGAGAGCCGCAGCGCTCATCGACCCCGGAGAAGCAACGCGACGTGGGACAGCTCCCCGTGAAGCCGCCCGCTCCACAAGAATTTGAAAGGTACTGTGCTGTATCCTCACGGTGCGAGCGTCCTGCAACTCTAGCTCGCACCGCGCTATCTGCTCCCAACGCGAGCCGCCTCTGAAACCGAGGCTCGCACGGCTCCTGGTCCTCGAGGCCCACGCGGGAAGCGTGAGCTTTGGCTGGCCAGGCCCGATCTCCTCTCTGAAGCGAACGGAGACAGCGGAAAGCGCATTGAGGCACTACAAGACACTGAACCTTGCTGAACCTGGGCCGAAGGCCCAAAAGATTCCTTATTGCTAAGAAAGAACTGTGGCAACTTGAAACTAAGTAAACTGGAACCGCTATTGAAAGTTTGACAACTGTATTTACAAGCCTGCTTGAAATTTATAGAGAGATATATATTTTTACAAATACAGTTTGGTGTCATTGTGTGGTGGGTTGGTTGTGATGGTGTAATATTGCAAATGTTTAACCCTATGTGCCCCAGAGATTAGCCTAAGACTGCTTAAGCCACACTACCTAGAGGGTAAGCAGAGGTTATCTTGAAGGTAACCCTCAGCCCTGACGAGGAAGAGAGAGTCCCTGCTTGTCGCCAATGCTGCACTGCGCCAACTAGAGGCTCCCCCTTCCTACATTGGACGCAGCGGTGAGGATCACGAATTTACATTTGCAGTGTTTTACCTTAGCGACTGACCATTGCATAGTGATTACAGTCCAGTAACTTAGCCACAGACTTTGTTTTTGATTTTGCCAAGAGAAGATAGCTGGTGTTGAAACCATGCCTGGCACCAACAGCGTTGATGGAGGAGAATCCATAGTTTCTGGTGCGTCGAAGCTTGAATGGGATGCATCCAAGCTGGATGACTACACGAAAAAGCAACTGAGTTTTTTCTGCAAGAAACTCAAAGTTCCACACACAGGGTGCAGGAACAAACCAGAGTTCTACAAGGCCCTGGAGGCCTGGATTGAATCTAGGGATACGCCTGAGGATCAGAATGCACCTGGGGATCTGGTGGATCTGGAAAAACCAGACAGCGTGCATAGCTTTGGCAGAGGCCTGTCGCCAGAGGAGCTGGCAGACAGGAAAGAAACCAGGGATCATGAAATGAAGCTGGCAGAATTAAGAGTAAAGAGGCAACTGGAGCTTGAGAGCAAAAGACTGGCTCTGGAAGAGCGAAAACACCAAATGGATTATGAGATAAAAATGAGGGAGATGAGTCTAAAAGAGAAAGGCTTGGATCATCCTCCCTCTGGTGGCAGCACAACGCCGGTGCAGGTAGAGTCTAGAGTGCACATCCCCAAAGATGTAGTAAAGGAGTTCTTTAAGGGGGATGACATAGGACAGTGGTTTAGGGCATATGAGGTAGCCATGTCCTCCCACCGGGTCCCTGACAAGGATTGGGGAGCGGGGTTGTGGGGAAGGTTCCTTAGCGAAGGGCGGGACACCCTGCTAGATTTGCCCATTGAAAACCAAAGATCCTATTCCCACATGAAAGAAGCTTTAATGAACAGGTATGGGCTTACCCCTGAAATGTATAGACAGAAGTTTAGGGGGTGTACTAAGCGGCCTGGGAATACGTATGAGGAGTATGTGACTTTTTTTTGCAGAGCACTGGATGGTTGGGTGAAAGGTAACAAAGTAAATGATTTTCAAGGTCTCTTTGATTTAATTGCATGGGAGCACTTGTCTGATCACTGTTTTCCTGAGTTACGCCAGCACCTGATTGATAGCAAGCTGTTCAACCCGAGGAGGCTTGCTGAGGAGGCGGACCGCTGGCTCAGCACCAGGGTCCACAAGGGTCCAGTGGGAGACTCCGCCAAGGGTGGGCAGGGTCCCCAGCAGAAGAGTGGGGGGGACAAGGGAAAACAGAAAGGGTTCCAAAAAGGCCCCCAAAGTAATCCCCAAGGGGACCAGCAGAAAGGTTCTCAGCCTCCCCCACCCCCAAAGCAGAACGGGGCCCCGACAGGTAGACCTGTTCCAAAGGGGCCCTTCAATTGTTTCAAATGTGGTGAGCCGGGGCACATATCCAGTGACCCCAAGTGTCGCCTGTTTGAGAAACCCGCACCCACTGGTGCTCCGCCCCGTCAAGTGACCAGTGTTCACTTAGGAGAAGAAGTGATGGTCCCCGGGGGTGGAGATCCTGTTCAGATGACCCTAGTCTCACTAGGAGACAGTGAGATGGTCCCTACAAACTACCAGCCCTCTAACACTAAGAAATATGGGCAGGTGGTTACCATCAATGGTAAGGAAGCTGAGGCTCTTAGAGACACAGGAGCCAGTGTGACTGCAGTGAGGCAGCACCTGGTGTCTCAAGAGCAGGTTGTACCCCATGCCTACTGTAGGGTTATCAATGCTGATAATTCAGAGAGTCAGTGCCCGATGGCTCAAGTTCCCTTCGAGTGGGGGGGGGGGGGTCTCTGGTACTCTGCAGGTTTGTGTGAGAACGGCCATGCCTGTAGAATGTTTGCTAGGGAATGACTTGGAGCACTCCCCTTGGGAAAAGGTGGAGAAGACGACTCACCTGAGGATGGTGGGTCTGCCTGACTGGGCGTGCGTGACCACCCGGTCAATGGCAGCCAGTAGGGGTGATCAAGAGATCCTAGGGCCTGAAGGAGAGGCCCAGGAACCGGCCTTAGGGAGAAGGCGCAGGGGCCACGGGAAACCGGCCCCTGAAGTTCCCACGGTCCAGGAGGAAGCAGACCTTGAGGGGGATGCCCTGGAGCCTACAGGGGAACAGATTGCTGAACTGGGGGACCTGCCTGAGCTGACCCATTGGCAGCAAGAAGGAGGCCCCTCCAGGGAGGAATTCTGCAGGGAGCAGAAAGAATGCCCTTCTCTCGTGGGTATGCGGCAGCAGGCTGCAGACCAGGCCAATGGTGTTCAGGCCAAAACACATTATGTGTACTGGGAGAATGACCTCCTGTATTCAGAGCCTAAGGCGGCTGAACCTGGGTCAGCCCGTGTGCTGGTGGTACCTCAGAAGTTCAGAGCCTTCCTACTGGGTCTGGTTCACGATGTGCCTTTAGAAGGACATTTGGGGATGGACAAGACCTATGACAGGCTTGTCACCCACTTTTACTGGCCCCAAATGCACAAGAGCTCAGATGCTCATTGTAGGACCTGTCCAACTTGCCAGGCAAGTGGGAAGAGCGGAGGGAAGAACAAGGCTCCCCTCCAACCCTTCCCTGTGGTCGGTACTCCATTCCAACGAGTGGGTATTGACATTGTTGGGCCTCTGGACCCCAAGACAGCCATGGACAACAGGTTCATCCTGGTCTTGGTGGATCATGCCACCCGGTACCCTGAAGCCATCCCTCTGAGGACAGTGACGGCCCCCGTGGTGGGGCGTGCACTGATGGGAATTTTCTCACGAGTAGGATTCCCTCTAGAGGTGGTGAGCGACAGGGGGCCCATCTTCATATCCAAGTATATGAAGTCCCTTTGGCAAGAGTGTGGTGTAACCTACAAGTTCACCACACCTTACCATCCCCAAGGAAACGGGTTGGTTGAGAGATTCAACCGAACCCTGAAGGGCATGATCATGGGCCTGGAAGGTCCAATGAGGCGCAAGTGGGACGTCCTCTTGCCATGCCTGCTCTTTGCATACCGCGAGGTACCACAGAAGTCCCTAGGGTTCAGCCCCTTTGAACTGCTGTACGGTCACCCCATGAGAGGACCACTGAGTTTGGTAAAAGAAGGCTGGGAGCAATCTCCCAGGAAACCTCCCCAGAATGTATATAGCTACATGCTGGCCTTCAGAAACCAAACCAGGCGCTTCAGACAACTTGCCGAGGCAAATCTGGAAGCCAGCCAGGAGGAGATGAAGCGGTGGTACGACCAGAATGCCACTCTGGTCGAGCTTCAGCCTGGACAAGAGGTGTATGTCCTGGCCCCAGTGGAACCCTGTGCACTTCAGGATAAGTGGACAGGACCATTTGAGGTCGTGGAGCGCAAGAGCCCAGTGACATACTTGGTGGACATGAAGACGCCCAGGAACCCTTTAAGGGTCCTACATGTCAACCGCCTCAAGCCCCACTTAAAAAGGTCCGAAGTGGGCATGTTGTTGGCAACTGATGATGGAATGGAGGAGGAGTCGGAGCCTCTTCCTGACCTCTTAGTGGCCTGTAAGAAAGACAGGTCAGTGGATGGAGTTAACCTCTCACCCACCCTGACCCCTGAACAACAGGAAGACTGCCGCCAGTTGCTGGGGCAGTTTCCAGATCTGTTCTCCCTGGTTCCTCGTGTCACAGATTGGTGCGTCCATGATGTGGACACGGGAGACAGCTTACCTGTGAAGCATAAGGCTTACAGAGTGACTGACAGGGTCAGGGCCTGCATCAAGGAGGAGGTCTCCAAGATGCTTTCTCTTGGGGTGGTTGAGTCTTCCAGCAGTCCTTGGTCCAGCCCCGTGGTCTTGGTCCCAAAGGCTGCTGCGCCGGGAGCCACACCTGAACTCCGGTTCTGTGTGGACTACAGAGGACTCAATTCAGTCACCAAGACTGACGCGCACCCCATTCCCAGAGCTGATGAGCTCATTGATCGGCTAGGGGCTGCCCGGTTCCTCAGCACGTTTGATTTAACGTCTGGGTACTGGCAGATCGCCTTGACCGATGGGGCAAAGGAGAGGTCAGCATTCTCTACACCAGATGGGCATTTCCAGTTCCGGGTTATGCCATTTGGAATGAAGTATGCCCCTGCCACCTTTCAGAGATTGGTCAACCAGGTGTTGGCTGGGCTGGATGAGTTCAGTGCCGCCTACCTGGATGACATCGCGGTGTTCAGTGGCACCTGGCCCGAACACCTGCGACACCTCTGGGAAGTGTTGATGGCCCTGCGCAAGGCAGGCCTCACACTCAAGGCAAGCAAGTGCCAGATTGGGCAGGGTTCAGTGGTGTACTTGGGACACCAAGTGGGGAGTGGCAAGGTGGCACCCTTGCAACCCAAAATTGAGACCATCCTGGCTTGGGAACCCCCCAAGACCCAGACTGCAGTGAGAGCCTTCCTGGGGCTCACTGGGTATTACAGGAGGTTTGTCAAGGGCTATGGCACTATTGTGACCCCCTTGACAGAGCTGACTTCGAAGAAGCAGCCCAGGAATGTGATTTGGACTGACACCTGTCAGAAGGCTTTTGAGACCCTGAAGACTGCCATGTGCACGGCGCCCGTGCTCCTGGCTCCTGATTTCTCCAAGGAATTCATAGTGCAAACAGACGCTTCAGAGCATGGTGTAGGGGCTGTTCTCTCACAGATGACTGAGGAGGGCTTTGACCAACCCGTAGCCTTCATCAGTAGGAGGTTACTTCCACGGGAAAGTAGGTGGAGTGCAATAGAGCGAGAAGCATTTGCTGTGGTCTGGGCGCTGAAGAAGCTAAGACCCTACTTGTTTGGGTCTCACTTCCGAGTTCAGACGGACCACAGGCCCCTCAGATGGTTGATGCAAATGAGGGGTGAGAACCCGAAACTGTTGAGGTGGTCCATTTCTCTACAGAGTATGGACTTTACGGTGGAACACCGCCCTGGCACAGATCACGCCAATGCTGATGGTCTGTCCAGATTTTTCCGCCTTAGTGATGTGGAACTCCCTGGGGAAGGGTAGTTCCCCCCCCACATTTCAGCTGGAGGTGACACGTGTTAGACCTGGCACCTTGGCGTGAGTTTTCCCTTCCACTTTTTGCTGGTGTGCCTCCGATGTTTTGCTGGTTTTCCGCTACTCAGGGCACTGCGCCACGGCCAACCCGTGCCGCAGTGCAAGTGCTCCCTACTGAAAATTGTACATGTGATTGATGTCCATGATTGGTTCATTGGATTTACTGTTAGTCCCTAGTAAAGTGCACTAGGAGTGCCAGGGCTTGTAAATGCCAATACTGCTAGTGGGCCTGCAGCGCTGGTTGCGCCACCCACAGAAGCAGCCTTAATATGTGTCTAGGGTCTGCCATTGCAGAACCTGTGTGCAGTCTCGTACTGTCATGCTGGCTGGGCAAGTGCACACACTTGCCAGCCTCTAAACCTTCCCTTAACCTCATATCAGTCACCCCTAAGATAGGCCTGAGGGCAGGGTGCATTGTAAGTGTAAGGTAGGACAGGCCCTGATGTGTGTGGCATGTCCTAGTAGTGAATTACAACCAAATTCGTTTTTCACTATTGTAAGGCTACCTGCTTCCTTTAGGCCAGAATGGGCTGCTGGAATTATTACACTCTATAATCCCAGCAGGCTCAGGGAACATGGTAGAAAATCATGTTTAGTATGCCTGAACTCAGAATAATAAAATACTTCTTTAAGTAAAGTTTATTTTAATATCCTGGGTTTGCAAATGCTACTTTTAGAAAGTTAGCATTTGCTTGTCTAACCATTTCAGCCCGCCTCTGCTCTTGTGTGTATCGGACTGTCTGAGTGTGTGAGTGACAGGGCTGGGTGTTGACAGGTGGTGAATGGCAGGATGACACCTTAGTGGGAGGTGGGAGTTTCCCTGAGTGATGCATCAGGCTGTGCTCTGCCTCCACAATGCTGGCTCCGCCCTCCTGGGGAGTGACTGATGACTCAGCCTGCACCTGGCCCAGGAAGGACCGAAGCTTGTCAACAAAGTGCTCAAGCTGCCCCTGTCTTCACAATGCCGGCTCCGCCCCCCTGGGGAGCGGCTGATGTGCCTGCCCTCACACTGAATGCAGAAGCAGAAGTACCCACCACAAGTGCTCAGGAGCTGAGAGCAGTTATGCAAAGGCCCCCCTGGCCTGTAAGAACAAAAGAAACTGGGTATAAAAGTAGGAGCCCTGCTCCTTGTAAATTAGATCCTGTTTGTGCTACAGAAGAAACTCTGCCCGAAGAGAAGGACCTGGAAGGACAAGGAGGAGTGTTGTCTCTGGCCTGTGTCTGGTGCCTTGCTGCAGAAGGAGAGGAAAGAAAAGACTACCAAGAGACTTTTGCTTTTATTGAACTTTGTGCCAAACTCTGCTGAAAGATCTCCAAGGGCTTGCTGCTGAACTTGCCCCCTGACCAGCGCCCCAGGACCAGTGGGCGCTACACCCTGAAGAAAGCGACTGGGTGTGCTGCTTATCGCTGCAGCGCTGACTGAGGAGTCTGGGAGCGCTGGGCATCCCTGCCACGCTCCCCGTAATCCAAGGCATCGATATCCCCCCAAGCACCGTGACCGGGGCCCAAAGCAACAGCAAGAGCAACGTGAGGCCCAGCCGCCGCTGGCCCGAGCACCGTGACTGCCTTTGCACCGGGAGCCCGAGAGAAACGTGAAGGAGGACCCGTCCGGTCCAAGCGCCCGAATTGACTGTGCCTCGAGCCGTCAATCCACCTGCAAAGACGGACAGCCGCCCTGTGATAACCCCCCTCTGGTCGGCCTCCTGCCCGACAGCTCAGCTGTGAGCGCACAGCTGCAACCGGCACTTCGGCTGGGTACGTCCCGCACTTGGGGACCGTACTGCCACTTGCCGCCACCACACAGCCGCCGCCTCCAGGGTCGGAGCAAACGCCAAAGGAAGGACCCTGCCGCCACCAAGCACCGCCGCCCCGGGTGACCCGTGACCTGCCCGGCTGAGAGCCGCAGCGCGCATCGACCCCGGAGAAGCAACGCGACGTAGGACAGCTCCCCGTGAAGCCGCCCGCTCCACAAGAACTTGAAAGGTACTGTGCTGTATCCTCACGGTGCGAGCGTCCTGCAACTCGAGCTCGCACCGCGCTATCTGCTCCCAACGCGAGCCGCCTCTGAAACCGAGGCTCGCACGGCTCCTGGTCCTCGAGGCCCACGCGGGAAGCGTGAGCTTTGGCTGGCCAGGCCCGATCTCTTCTCTGAAGCGAACGGAGACAGCGGAAAGCGCATCGAGGCGCTACAAGACACTGAACCTTGCTGAACCTGGGCCGAAGGCCCAAAAGATTGCTTATTGCTAAGAAAGAACTGTGGCAACTTGAAACTAAGTAAACTGGAACCGCTATTGAAAGTTTGACAACTGTATTTACAAGCCTGCTTGAAATTTATATAAAGATATATATTTTTACAAATACAGTTTGGTGTCATTGTGTGGTGGGTTGGTTGTGATGGTGTAATATTGCAAATGTTTAACCCTATGTGCCCCAGAGATTAGCCTAAGACTGCTTAAGCCACACTACCTAGAGGGTAAGCAGAGGTTGTCTTGAAGGTAACCCTCAGCCCTGACGAGGAAGAGAGAGTCCCTGCTTGTCGCCAGTGCTGCACTGCGCCAACTAGAGGCTCCCCCTTCCTACAGCGAGCCATTGCTCTTCGAGCTCGTCGGTCCGAATCGTCTTCTTGGCGCGGAAAGAGGCACAAGCAGAACAGTCTTTGGCCTAGTGCTCCGGTGAGAGGCAAAGGTTGCACGCCACATGTAGATCGGTGTGGGGAAACTTCGACCCACATCGAGGGCACTTCTGAGACAGAGTAAGGCCTAGGTATGCCCGAAGGCCTTCGTCGACGACCCGAATCGAGGACTTCGAAGTGGTGAAGAATCGCGTTGCTGTGGAGCGCGATCGAAACAATACCATCGAACTGGGTGAGTATTGTGTGCCAAAGGAAATTCGGTTCCAAACCGGAGCGCAGGAAACACATCCGAGCCTGATGACGGAAAAAAAACATCTGAGGATGGAAACGATTCCCATGCGCAAAGGGGTCCAAAGGAGGAGTCACCTATCTCGTGACTTCTAAAGAACTTTTCAGGACAACAACAAATTGCAAACATCCGGGCCCAACACTAGGTGGCGATCTATGCAGTGTGTAATCTGCAGCTCATATGCCTCGAACATGTGTTTCTTCTAGCAGCGTTAAAAACCAGTCTAGCAGCTGCATTTGGTACTTACTAGAGTTAATGAAAAAGATCAGTTGGAGGTAAAGAGACCACATTAAAATAATCTAGATTTGCATGAATTAAGACATTTAGAAAGGTTACGTGGTAAGGAGGATCAATAAATGGAAAAAATTATATTAACATTTAAGATTGTAAGAAACACATTTTTAAAATCATTTTTACCTGAGCTTTTAATGATAATTTACCATCAAGCTTTCCTTCTAAATTATGGACAAAAAGGAATGGGGCAGAACAAATGCCAAGTAAGGGAAACAGGAGATAACACTTGAGAAGAAACACCAGCAATTCACTTCCACTAGGATTGAATTTTAGTAAGTGGGTGGACATCCACCAAATAATGATGGACAAAGACTTGACCGGCACAACATGCTCTTCCAAAACAGACAACATTGTAATTGCCAATTGAACAATCAGTTGGTTGTCATTGGCGAACATATAAATGGTTCCAAAAGCAGAAACCCGAGTCGAAGGAAGTAAGTACGTATATGTTAAACAGCGTATGTAATAAAATGGTACTTTGGGGGGCACCACAATGGACAGGCTTTAATCTTGCTCTGTGTGGCTCCAATTTGGCTACAATCATACAAAAAAGATGTGAATCATTCTAAAGTTCTAACAGCTAGATTCAATATAGTATACTACTCACTGATGGTCTGTTGATATTTATATGGTTCAGCAATATCCCAGGAATTATTCATTTACTGTGCTTAAGGACTGCTTCAATGCGCCTTTCAACCACAGTGTTCTAGGTAACAAGTGGAATTATCAAGGACTGTTAGTTATGTTAGTAGGCTCCATGGTTACAGGCGAGTATAATCCTAGTTCTGGTATTGGTGAATGCCATTTTACTCCTAGATTAGGGACCCAAATACACCGGGCGATTAAATGGGTAGGTGTGTAGCCAGAGATGGGAGCTGAAGTAGCACTTTAGACTCAGAATGAAAGTGAAGAAGAAAGCATGACTATAGTAGCAAATTTCAGTATTGGCTCTAATAATGGAAACTCCAAATTGTTGCTGCATGCTCAGGGACACTGTGGGAAGCAGCCGGACAATAGTGCCCAGTGTGAGATCTCAGAACTCTGGTTGCCAGTGGAACACTTATTCTGCCAGGGGAAACTCTAGAGGTCAAGCATTGGTGTAAACGTCAGCAGGCGGCTTCTTAGGTGAGCAGATCAAGACGTGAGGGATGGGATAGACGGCCTGTCCTCCAGGGAGCAGAGACTAGGCACATCACTCAGGTGGTCACTGCAGACGAGTGCTCCTCATTCCGCCTACTGTCAATATTCAATTTAGATACCAAAATATAGAGCAGGCGGGATTCACCCGGTGGCGTAACCTAACTTATAGATACTGCACTACTGATAATAGTGGGAGGTGATTTTAATTGCGTCCTAAATCAACACTGGACGGGTCGGGAGGCCCTCATCGGCGCACTTCGGCCTCAACGAATTCCATCACTGATGCTATCATACATCTGGATTTGGTTGATGTCTGGCACACTCGTTTTCAAGAGCAGGGGGGCTACACACATTAGTACAAAAGGAGAGAGTGGGTTTGGATGGGAGTCAGGAAGAAATGGTGCTCAGCGGGCACCTGATACGAAGGTAGTATTTGTAGATTGAATAGTTCCGGTGCAAACAGGTCAGGGGAACAAACCCACCAGAAAACAGCCCCTGCTAAGATAGAGAACGTGTCCCCTATCAAACAAATGCAAAGAGTGTCCTGTGCACACGTATATATTAAATTCGGTTCTCAAGTGAGAGCCCAAAGTACTTAGTAAGCATTCAATATATGATATCAGAGTCCAGCATTGTAAAGTATATATATTTAATGGTTCAGTATTGATCAGTACATACAAGAGCAAATAGCCGACACGTGTTTCGTCACACAGTGTGGGGGTTGTGACTCTTCAGGGCTGGGAAGGACACAATGTATGCATGTGTTAGAATTGCTGAACTGTAAATACAAAAAGTGACATAGTGGGGGTATATGCTGTGTGTTGCGTGTAATAAGAAGTGACTCAGTGTGCGCATTGGAGCACCTAGAACTAGGTGGAGAGCCTATATTGGTGGAAAGACATATGACATAAGGGGACTTGGAGTCCACAATAAACAAAGGCCGAAATGTGCTGTGACGAAGTGGTGATTAAAAACAAAACGTAAATTAGAAAACAAGACAAAATGCTAACACCGAGTAGAAATTAGAAAAGTCTTGAGTTGCTGTATCTAAGAGAAGACCAACATACACTGTTCAACGGAACTACACAATGGCGCAATGGTGGTGTCAGAGTAATAATCAGGATGTAAGTACAGTTTCTAGAATAATAATAATAATAATAATAATACTGGATTTTGTAGAGCGCGAACAGCTACCTCGCTAGGAGGTGTCCCGGCGCTAGTAGAACACAGATGACCTGGGGCTAAAAATAGGGAAGCTAACGGGGTTAGGTGAAAAGCCAAGTTTTCAGCAGTTTCTTGAAGCAGGGTTCAGAAGGAGCCTGTTGAATTTCTCGTGGCAGGGTGTTCCACAGAGCGGAGACGTTTGCCGAAAAAGTCCGACCGCCTAGTCGAGCCTTTTTCGTGCGTGGGACTGCCAATTGAACACGGCAATTGGACCGCAATGCGCGGGTTTGGGAGTATCTCGGGAGGCGGTTTTTCAGGTATTCTGGACAGGAGCCATGCAGAGATCTAAACGCCAGCGTCAGTGCTTTAAATTTTATTCTGCTGGCAACTGGCAGCCAGTGCAGGGATCGAAAATGCGGAGACTGACTGCTTGAGTGGGATTCGCAGTAACAGTCTCGCAGCCGCATTTTGAACTACCTGAAGCTTTTGTGTCAGGTATTTTGGTAGGCCTAGGTAGAGTCCGTTGGCATAATCCAGCCGTGAGGTAACAGTAGCAGGGATAACCGTTTTTCGGCAGCTCTCCGGGAGGAGTCTCAGGCTTTTTCTGAGATTTCTCAACTTGCTCAGGCAGCAGCCGGCAACTTGTTGGATGTGGGAGGTAAAGGACATGCTATCATCCCATCTCACTCCAAGATTTTTTGCCGTGTGACTGGGTGAGGGGGCAGGGCCCATCTCCGTCGGCCACCAAAGTTCTGAGGCGGGGGTGGGACCCTTGCCAAAAAAGATAACTTCGGTCTTATTGGCATTTAGTTTTAATTTATTTGTGTTCATCCAATGTGCTATATCTTGGAGACAGCCTTTGAAGTTTGAAAAGGACTCTTGCGTCATCTCAGAGTACGGAAATACCAACTGGGTGTCGTCGGCATACGAGATTGCCTTGACACCCCAGTTGGCAATTAGCGTAAAGAGAGGAGCAAGGTAGATGTTGAACAAAAGGGGGCTGAGGGCCGACCCCTGCGGAACTCCACAGCTGAGGGTCTTGGGTGCCGAAGAGATCGTCCCAAGTGCCACCTTCTGAGTTCTCTGGGATAGATAGGAGTGTATCCAACCCAGCGCCCTATCCTGAATACCTATCTCAGCTAGCCAGCTGAGTAGTCTGGCGTGGTCCACCGTATCGAAGGCGACCGACAGATCCAGGAGTACCAGCATTGCTGAGTTACCTGCATCCATCGACCACCTTACTGACTCGGCTACCCCAATAAGCGCTGTTTCCGTGCGAAAGCCAGGTCGGAAGCCAGACTGTGTTTCATGTAGGATTTTGTTTGCTTCTACAAATTTGCTCAGTTGGCGCTGTATGATTTTCTCCAACATTTTTCCCGGGGCAGCTAATAGAGATATTGGGCGGAGATTAGTGAGGTCTTCTGGATCCCCATTAGGTTTTTTCTTTAGGGGTAGGAGAGTAGCATGTTTCCAGACGTCCGGAAATGTGCCCGAAGCAATGGAAGAGTTCCAGATATGTTGAAGTGTGGGAGCTACAAAGTCAGCTATAGAGCTCCATAATTTAGCTGGGCAAGGGTCATCAGGGGAACCAGATTTGCATCGGATAAGTTCTTGCCTTACTTCACTCAGGGGAATGTTCATGAACTGGGTGAAGGTCTCACCTGGCTCGCCATTACTCACGAGGTCCTGTTTCACTGTTTTTATTACTGGTCCAAAAGAGTCGTACACCTTTTTAATTTTTTGGTCAAAGAACTCGGAAATTTGCTCGCATAGCGTAACTGTTGGTGCAACCTCCCTCTCAATGCACTTTGGTTTAAAAAACGACTGTACCACTTTGAAGATCTGTTTACTTGACTGTTCTGCCTGTATAATCGAATCCGCATAAAAGCGTTTTTTACTTTTTCTGATAGCTTTCCGTAGTTTTTTGGAGGCTTCCTTATACCTAGTTCTTTCCTCCAGGCCGTAATTTGCTCTCCAGAGTCTCTCCAGCTTTTTACAAGCTGCTTTCTCTTTCCTTAGTTCCTGCAAGAACCAGGGAGCTGAGGGAGAGTCTCTTTTTGATAGTGCTCGGGAGGCTGGCGCAATGGAGGAGACCATCTTTCCAACCCACTCATTGAGGAGTTGAGCATCAATATTGGCATTGTTTGTCAAAGATGGGGTGGTTTGTGCCAAGACAGGGCCCATAGTATCGGGGGTCAGCTCTTTCCATTGCCTTTTTAGGAAGTAACATTTGCTAGAAGCAGGAATGTCATACACCATGTTCAGTGTAAATGGGACAAGTGAGTGGTCTGACCATGTCAGAGGGAGTGGTACCTCAGGCAGCACATTCTTGATGTTAGAGAAGATGAGATCAATAGTATGGCCCCCTGTATGTGTAGGGCCCTCATTGATCAGTCTAAGACTGGCCGTGTTTAATGTTGCTCTGAGCAGCTCTGCCATGGCACAGTCGGGTTTATCCATGTGGATGTTGAAGTCACCTACTGTAGTATTCCATGTTAGAGTAGTAGAGTAGTATTCTGTGCTGTGCTAGAGTAGTATTCTGTGTTAGAATTGTTATGATACATTCCTACTGTAACATTCTATGTGGTGTCTACATTCACTCTCAACTGGTATCCTGCTGAAGGTGGTTGTTCAAGCTGCCTTCTACAATAAACCTACTAACTTCTACCTGAACTCCTTGTAGTGTATTACTACATAAATTTGGCGACGATCGGGATCTGCAATTAAATCTGCAACAAAAGAACCCCGCCTTTTCAAGGATTCAACTTGGTGAAGTTAAGGATTACTGACAGTGTTCACCTTTAGAGCTTAAAGAAATCTAAGGTATTTCCTTTTCTATGTGTACAAAGATTGCACCAGCGGCTGTTTGTCTCTTTTCTGTGCTTTGATTGCACCAGCGGGAGTTGTGTCTTATCCCTGTTCATTTTTTTTTATCCTTCATTTGAAATTGGAAACGTGTTCCTGATTGTTTTCCCAAATTGACTAGCGCTGATTTAGTAACTCTCTCCTTGTAACGCGATCGTTTTTTCCCAACGCGTTCTATTTTTGTGCCTTTTTCCCTATCTCCATTAACTGTTTAACACTACTTGCATCTTTTAAAAGACTTACCGAACGAGCGCTGCAGCCAGTGCTTCATCAACGCTGACTCGGCGTCGAGTCATCTTACGCGTCACCTGCCTATCGTCATCACACACGCATCACGTCCTTGCGTGTGCGTTCCAGCGGCCATTTTGGTTTTCCCCGTTTCTATGGCAACAATCACGATCGTTTTTACTGACTATCACGATCGTTTCTGAGTGAATTCTGTCATAAAAACACCTCGTTTTTGTTATAAATTTCCATATTTCCCATAATACCAACTTACCTTTGCTCAATATATAAGTTTTTCAACATCGTTTTTTTTTTCTCCAAAAAAAAAAAGCTAGAAGAAAGAAGACTTGGGACTTCTCTTGTGACGACTGCCTTACTGACAACGGTGACTACTTTTTTTATTTTGACCAACTGTTCCTTGTTATATTTTGTTCAAATCTTCTCATTTATGAGAAATTATAAGTATAACTAATTTACAATGTCTAACAATATTTCTTCCCCTCCACACTTTTTACCTACAGCCGGAGATCCAAAGGTAGAATGGGATCTTTGGTACCCCACATTTTTAGCTTATGTAGATGTTGTTGAGGAGGATGGTTGTTCCCCAAAAAGAAAGTTAGCGTTACTAAAGAACTCTCTAGGTGGTGCAGGACTCAAAGAATTAGAAAGCTTACCTCCCGTAGAAGGTATAGGTGCTGGGGATTTAAATATTTTTAAGTTGTCATCAAGCAATTAAGTGCTAGATTTGGAAGAAAAATTAATATCGTAATGGAAAGGTTTAAATTCTATTCCAGAGCACAAAAAGACGATGAGTCTATTGAAAACTATGTAGCCTCCTTGCGCACCTTGGCTGCGTCTTGTGCTTTTGAAACCATAAATTTTGAACAGGTCTTGAGGGACCAAATTATGATGCGCACTAAAAGTAAAAAAATCCAAGAACGTCTGTGGATGGGTACTGATTCTTCCCTTAGTGCTGTGTTAAATATTGCCAAAGGCATTGAACAGTCCGAGCTATTTGTGAATGAAATCAGAGGTCAAGATGCTAAATCCAAGGTAGTTATTCCTGAAGTCTCATTGGTTAAAAATTTTAATAATTTTAAGAAGTCTTCTTTTCCTCCTAGAAAGGATTTCCCCGGAAGAGAAAGTAAATTTCCTGTTAAAAAATCTCAGGTTATTTGTTATAGATGTGGTGCTAATGATCACGTAGGTAACTACAGAGGTTGTCCTGCTTGGAGCAAGATTTGCATAAAGTGTAAAAGATCTGGTCCCTTTAGCAAAATGTGTAAATCTTCTCAAAAAGTAAATCTTTTATCTTACGAAGAATATGAAGATACCGAACAACCTTCTGAGATCAACACCTTGTTATGTGTGGGTGACTCTAAATGTAAAGGATTTCCTACTGATATCATCACCATCAATGGTAAGGAAATCTCCATGTTGATTGATTCTTGCGCTTGGTACACTATAATTGGCAAAAATGTTTTTAACCAATACTGGCACTCCACCAAATTACTACCACCAGATGTACATCCTGGTGGGTACACGGGTAAGAAAATTGACATTGAAGGTTATATGTGGGCAGATATTAAGTTTAAAGATATAACCACTAAAGGGAAGGTCTATGTCTCTTCCAAAGGGGCATCCATTTTTTGTTGGCCTCATCAACACGATTTAGGCATTAAGCTGGATCCCAATGCTTCCCCTCCTGTATACGTAGTTCCTCCTGAAAACGATTTCATTACCCAATTGAAGAACAAATTTTCATCCATCTTTTCAGATAACTTGGGAACCTTTGTGAACTTTAAACACCGCATTATTCTCAAAGATTCAGCTATACCCATCCGACATAAAGTAAGAAATGTTCCCTTGGCATATCGCGAAAAATTAAAAGGAATTTTATCAGATTTAGTTGATAAGAAAATCATTGAGCCAGTTGAATCTTCTCCATGGGCTTCGCCAGTGGTTTTGTCACTTAAGAGTAATGGCGAACTTCGTCTATGTGTCGACCTTCGTAGTTTAAACAAGGAGATTTGGATCGATAGACACCCTTTACCCCATATCCATGAACTCATTTCTACCCTGTCAGGTGCATCAGTATTTTCTACTCTAGACCCAACTAGTGCATACCATCAAGTTTTGTTGCATGAAGAGTCAAAGTTCTTAACGACTTTCATCACTCCTGAAGGCATGTTTCAATACTGCCGAATGCCTTTTGGTTTAGCCAGTGCGGCCTCTGTGTTCCAAAGACTTATGAAAACTGTCTTAGAGGGTTGCCTGGGTGCTATCGCATTTCAGGATGACATCCTTATTTATGGTAAGTATTATGAGGAGCACAATGTTAATCTAGAAAAAGTTCTGATGTCTGTCCAGGAAAAAGGTTTAACGTTGAAATTGTCCAAATGTAAGTTTAGACAAAGTAAAGTAGAATATCTTGGTCACAAGATTTCCTCAGAAGGAATTAAACCTAAGTTTAATCATATACAAAGCATTTTGAAAGCACCGGCACCTTCAACCAAAGAACAGTTAGTTTCGTTTTTAGGTCTAACTGAATTTTATAGCAAGTTTGTTCAGAACTACGCCTCTAAAGTACACTCTTTAAGATCTCTATTAAAGAAAGATGTAAAATTCATTTGGTGTAAAGACCAACAATCTGCTTTTGATGTTATGAAACAAGAAGTAGCGAATGCTCCTTTTCTCAGACCATTTGACCTGGGTAAAGAATGTATAGTATGTGTGGATGCAAGCAATACTGGCTTGGGTGCTGTGTTAATCCAGAGGAGTAAAGGGGATGAACATGTAGTTTCTTACGCTTCCAGGACATTGCGTGGCGCTGAATATAACTACTCCACCATAGAGAAAGAGCTTCTAGCATGTACCTGGACTTGTGAGCATTTTAGGCAGTTTATTTGGGGGACCAGATTTCGCTTAAGAACCGACCTTAAACCTTTGATAAATATGTTAGCAGCTGGTGGTGGCAGAACTTTAACTGCGCGTTTGGCCCGCCTAGCTGCGAAACTCCAAGAGTTTCAGTGTATTGTGGAATATATTCCTGGTCGCTTAAATGTACATGCCGACTGCATGTCCAGGTTACCGTTAGTTAATTCTATTTATCCCGATTTGTCTGACTCTGATGTAGTTTTTAACATCGATGATGTCAATGAATGTAACAGGACAGGTTTGTCTACTGGCATCGCTGAAATTGCTTGGAGAGAGGCAATGTGTAATGATACTTGCTTATCTGGCGTTGTGGATTATTTACAACATGGTTGGCCCCAAGAAAGGTACCTGTCTGGTGATGTTCTCTCTTTCTTCAAAGTTAAGGATGAACTTATGTTTAACCAAGGTTTTGTGATTCGAAGCGACAAGATTGTTCCTCCTTTTACCTTGAGGGAAAAGATTGTTTCTATGGCACATGAGGGCCACATGGGTATGCCAAGCACTAAAAGACGTATCCGTGAATTTTACTGGTGGCCTGGGATTGATAGTATGGTTGATAAGTGGGTAAGCTCTTGTCTTCCGTGTGCTAAGAGTGACCAAACTGTGAAACCTTTATCCACGGACATTTCTCCCATCGAGTTTGTCACCTGTCCCTGGAAAAAACTAGGCATTGACATTATTGGACCTCTATTTTTGTCTCCAAATAAAGAGGTTTTTGCTTTAGTCTTAATCGACTACTTTTCTAAATGGCCTGAACTCAAGATCGTGGATAAGGTTGGTTCTACACAGGTTGTTCAGTTTCTGGATGAAGTCTTTTGTAGGGAAGGGATTCCAGCTGAAATTGTATCTGATAACGGTTCACAATTTGTCAGCAAAGAGTTTGGGTCTTTTCTTGAAAGGTGTGGCATTGTCCACAAAAGAGTATCCAATTACAATCCCCAGGCCAATGGTCAAACGGAACGCTTCAACAGGGTTATTAAGGAATCCATCCAATTGGCCGTTAAGAGCAACCTGGATTGGAAAAAAACCCTGGGTGCTACTTTATTGTTCTATCGAACCTCCCCTAATTTGGTTACAGGTTTGTCCCCTTTTGAGATGCTCAGAGGTAGGAAACCTGGTTCAAAACTCCTTCCTTGGTGGATGAAAATTAAATTCCCAGGTGAATCTTCCTTTGACTGTGATGAAGTTAAGAATAGAGTGTTGAAATATCAAGAAAAAATTAGAAACAATTCCTTGTCCTTAAGCAATCGCAGTAGGAAGATTAGTGTTGGTGATTTTGTACGTGTCAAGTTTGGAAAGTCTGTTGGGAACAAGTGGAACAAATGGTCTGAACCTTGCAAGGTTATTGAAATTTTCTCAAAAGCTGTTTGTGTTGAAGGGGGTAAAGTATGGAATTTCCGAAGAGTTTCTCTGTGTAAAAACCCGAATTTGTTATCTCCTCTCCCTACCCACAATTCTTCTCCGGATAACATATCTAAGAACCCCACCATTGAGGATAATGTACCTTATTCTGCTATGGTTGACACTTTCATGCAGGAGAGTCAAGATTTAAATGTTCCTGTTACTGTGGTTGACGTTTCCCCTCAGGATGTTTCTCCTACACTTGTTAACGAAAGTAATTTTGACAATTCCAGCTCCCATGAGAATGTTCCTTTGCCTCAAAACTCTGTTTCTCAAGACAGTGCTGTCCCTGATTTTATTACAAGGAAAAGTTCTCGGGTCAAGCAGATTCCTGTGAAATTACATGATTATTTATATTGAACTTCTTCTCGTTTTCTTTTACCTTTTTCTCTCATTTTGCTTAAGTTTTTTTTGTTGTTTTTTTTGTTTTTAAGGAGGGAAGGTGTGTAGAATTCCATGTTAGAGTAGTAGAGTAGTATTCTGTGCTGTGCTAGAGTAGTATTCTGTGTTAGAATTGTTATGATACATTCCTACTGTAACATTCTATGTGGTGTCTACATTCACTCAACTGGTATCCTGCTGAAGGTGGTTGTTCAAGCTGTCTTCTACAATAAACCTACTAACTTCTACCTGAACTCCTTGTAGTGTATTACTATACCTACCACAATAAAATGGGGGTGGAGGAGCGAGCTCTGAACAATCGTATCTAGTAGGGTGATTAGGTTGGGATCTACGCCGCCCGGAGGGCGATATATCACTAATCCTGCTAGTGATAGCTGAGGGCTCGCCTGAAAACAGAAGTGAAGGCCTTCGATTCCTTGAATAGTAGTGGGGGCTGAAGATGTTAATATTAGGTGCTCTTTAAAAATAATGGCTACGCCACCGCCTCTTTTTGTCCCAGAGCGGTTGGCGAGGCATATTTTAAATCACAGAGGGACTGCAAGTGCAATGGAGGTCAAGTTGTCCTCCTTGATCCAAGTTTCTGTTAAAAACAGGATATCCCATTCCTGCTCTTCTAATAAAAGCCAAACATCGTCAGCATGTTTGGCTAGGGATCTGCAGTTCAGTAAGCCAGCTCTAAGGCCTATCTGAGGTGAGGATTTGGGGTTAGGGGGCCTCACAAAGTCTTCACTGCCAAAAGCTATCTCACAGTTGCTACAGATCTGAGGGGGGTCGAAAGTCAGAGGATCTGTAGTGTGAGGGCAGCATTTAGATGGGGGATCGAGAGCCTTTAAGTCCTCACCTGACCACACTATCCTTCCACCTTGTGTTCCACTACCGGCAGCATGTCTGGCCCCGGCCGCGGTCTGGTCGCGGACGGGCGCAGACGGGCTTGCCTTAGGCGCTCCCGCTGCGCTCGTCCGCTGCGCTTCCGGTGGAAGCACATGTTAAATAGGGGTGGAGGAAGGAGCGTGGCCTGTCAGGTGGTGGGCGTGGCCTGCGTGTCCCAGGGCAGGGCGTCCGCACCAGGAAGTATCCCGTGGCAGAGGGGGATCGAGGTAGGATTGTTTTCAGTCACGGTATTATCACAATCAACAAATGGTAAAATAAAGTCTTAAAATCACTTCAATTACACAATTTAATATCGCTAACGCGACTCTCCCGGCTTCCGCCTCAGGAGGTCAGTATGTTCTGCCTCGCGCTCGATTTGGCGCGCTATTTGAGTGCTCGGCGAAAAAGGGGCGTGGCCTGTCAAGTGGTGGGCGTGGCCTGCGTGTCCCAGGGCAGGGCGTCCGCACCAGGAAGTATCCCGTGGCAGAGGGGGATCGAGGTAGGATTGTTTTCAGTCACAGTATTATCACAATCAACAAATGGTAAAATAAACTCTTAAAATCACTTCAATTACACAATTTAAAATCGCTAACGCGACTCTCCCGGCTTCTGCCTCAGGAGGTCAGTATGTTCTGCCTCGCGCTCGATTTGGCGCGCTATTTGAGTGCTCGGCGAAAAAAGGGGTGTGGCCTGTCAGGTGGTGGGCGTGGCCTGCGTGTCCCAGGGCAGGGCGTCCGCACCAGGAAGTATCCCGTGGCAGAGGGGGATCGAGGTAGGATTGTTTTCAGTCACAGCATTATCACAATCAACAAATGGTAAAATAAAGTCTTAAAATCACTTCAATTACACAATTTAAAATCGCTAACGCGACTCACCCGGCTTCCGCCTCAGGAGGTCAGTATGTTCGTGAGGTCGTGGGTAAAAAAACGAGTACATAGGGCGTCTCAAGGATCGAGTTATGATAACAGGGCCGAGAGTGATGTGAGTATATCTCTAAATGGAAAGTTGTCTGAAAATAATCGCGTGTTTAAGTATAATGGCGTCTGACATTAAAGTACAGAGAGAAGACAAAAAACAGTAGAGCACAGAAGCACGGTAATGTAGCTTAATATCGTATATATCTGTGTAAATATGAGCCTTTTTTTGGTGTATCTAAAAGAAGAAAAAAAGATAAACTTACGTACAGTCCTGATAACTACGAGATCACAATATGAACTCGCAGTGTGAAACAACAATCTGAAATGTATGTCTAGTCTCAGCGGATTGTAGCGTATAAAGTATGAACTCACAATAAAAACCACAGTCTGAAATGCGTGACAGGTCTAAGCGGATTATATCGTATATAATACAGTGTGCTTAAGTGAATATAAACATGTGACAAGAGGTGATGTACAACAGGGGACACAGAGAGAAAACAGAGAAACTTTAGCAATAGAGATAGTGCGCCCAATCAAAACACATAGGGGAAACGAGAAAAAAACGGGCACGTAAGGCTCAAGATAAATGCAATAAAAAATTAGAGGGGATGTCTTATAGTGCACGGTAGAGGGAGTTACCTGTGTGCGGAAAGAAGGCATCTTGTGTATGTAGCGGCGCTGTGTCGGAAAGAAGAGGAAACGGTATAAATAGGCCAGTAAAAACTAAATACAAGTAAGAAATAATAAAGAGGGGCGCGGTAGCTGAATCAGCTTACCGCCAGCATGAGATGGACCAGGGTCTGGCAACGCAAATGGAAATACCAGGTCGGCGAGCCTGTGAGTGGTCGGTGATGAAAAGCAAGCCTCTGGACGGGTATGTCCAAAACGGCGTGCTGGCAGGGAAAGCGAAAGGCCCGTTAGGCACGGCGGAGGGTGGAAG
The DNA here is from genome assembly GCF_964263255.1 of Lissotriton vulgaris. Taxonomy (NCBI): domain Eukaryota; kingdom Metazoa; phylum Chordata; class Amphibia; order Caudata; family Salamandridae; genus Lissotriton; species Lissotriton vulgaris. The sequence continues at coordinate 979,878,886 of NC_141697.1, forward strand.
ACAAACATGGTGGTGGGCATGTCGAGGGCCTCTTACCTATCGAAGTAGGTAACATGCACGGGTATGTGCATTCAGCATGGCTCATCATCCGGGTAGTGGATAACGCAGGGTCGCGTTGCCCGAGTGTTTAAGAAGGGAAGAAATTGACCTGGATTGGTATCGCCGGAAGGGGCGGGACAGGTCTGTAGGCGTGGTGTGTCGAATGACTAGACCGTCGAACTAAATAGCTCATGGGAAACCGGATGTGTACTGAAACGTGCTAGCGCAAAGCGTGTAGGCTTGCTGGGCATGAGGAATGATGCGTAGTGCATCAGAAGACTAGAGCGTAGAACTAACTTGCTCAAGGGAAAACCGGAAGTGTAGTAGTACCGTGCTAACGCTCAGAGCGTGTGGGCTTGCCGGGCACGAGGAATGAAGCATAGTACGCAGCCTGCACAGTGCAAATCAAATTAAATAAAACATAGGTCCCCCAGGATAAAGAGGGGGGGGGGGCAGGGTGTGTATAGTCCGGAAGGAGTAAAAAGGCATGGCCTAAAATTAAACTAAATTGAAATGAATATGAAGTGGTAGCAGGGTTAAGGTCAAACCGAAACAGATGTGGGAATTATATGTGTGTTGGGAGAAGAGTAGTCGATATAAGGTAGTAGTGGGTGGCAAGAGCCAAAGAAATTGTAGATTATACAATGATAGGATAGATGAGTTATAAGTGAAAGGCATATATCAAGAGCAATAAACGTAAACATAGGTCAAATATACATATACACAAGATAGTGACAGTGGTACAGTTACAATTGTATACAGTCCTCAAATTTGGGTTTAGGAAACTCGAGGTATACAGGAAGCAAAAAACACAATATAATATTCTAACAATAATAAAACTGTCTAAGGTTACAAAAGTCATGTTAAGAACAAAACCTATACCAGATGAGTATAATAGGAAAAGAGCGATGGCTGGTTAATGAGTCTCAAACCTAGGAAATATTGCAGCTCATGGTCAATGTTGAGCCCTTCTTTGACAGTTTGCAAGCGCATTATCCAGGTGGCTTCTAATCTTCTCAGCTTCAGTTCACGGTTGCCCCCTCTTGTGTTGGGTTCTGTGACATTGATTCCGAAGAACGTGAGGGTCTTTTTTGGTCCTTGTGAGGGGCGCTCGTTAATGTGGCAGGCCACAGGAGATCTAGCATCGTTGTGAAGCATGGCCCTGATGTGTTCCATGATGCGCTCTTTGAGGGCCCTTATGGTGCTACCCACGTAGTGTCTTTTGCAGGTGCATTCAAGTATGTAGACATACTTTGTGTTGCAGTTTATGTTCCTCTTAATTCTGGTTTCTCCAGTCTTTGAATTCCTTGGCGCCACTGCGTGCCCATTTGCAGGCTTCACAGCAACCACATTTATGGAAACGACCGGATAGATTGGTCATCCAGTTGGAGGTGATGCCCTTGATGGGGACAGTAAATGTAAATGTATTGGCATTTATATAGCGCACTACTTACCCGTAGGGTCCCAAGGCGCTTCGACCGCTGCAAAACCCTTCCTGGCTTCCCTTAGAGATGGTCCCTTAATGGGTATCTCCAGTGTGAGACCAGGCATCCCCAGCGGTCTGGTGGGGCCGTTAGTGAAGATGAGGCAAGCTAATGCCCAGAGTTGCCGAGTGTGATCGCTGATCAGAGTGGGCACCGAGGCGAGAGAATTATCGAGTCCGCTGACCCTGGTCCAGAAACCTGCCGCGCCGGGAATCGAACCCTGGTCCCGGGCCTTCCTCTGCTCTCGGGTCTGCCGCCTCTAACCAGTGAGGGCTCAGTCTGTTTCTAAGTGTCCGACCTTTTCTGAAAGTGATTTGAGGTCTGGTCGGCAAGAATTCCTTAAGTACGTCGTCTTTCTGAAGGGTCTTCCAATGTCTGTTGAGACTTTGTCTCATCATTTTGCTGATTTCGTTGTAGTCGGTTATAAGTCTTGTTGTTATGCGGGGTACACACATTACTCTGCCCCACATGAGCTTTATACGGGAATAGACTACTGACACGAGCGCTTTACCCAGAGGTTTGGGAATGCATGGAACACCCCCGAACCCTATCAGAATATTCACCAATACTACTGGTGCTACACCACCCACAGAAGAGACCAGCCACATCTACATGTAGGTTCCCCTGCTATTCACTAATTGATAGTGTATTTAAAGCGGACCTATCCGCAGCTATAGAAGACTTTTTTGCAAACAATGTTGGGCCAGTACCTAGATTTTCCACAGTCTGGGAAACTTTCAAAGTTTACATCAGAGGCATTGCAATTTCTAAACACTTGCAGGTGCTGCGTGCCATCAGAGGTCGACTGGATAGCCTGAAAAAAACGCCTGAGTGAGTTAGAATTGGGGTTGAGGCAGGGGGGCTGGTTTCACTGGTTTGTGAACACAAAATAGTGGCGGGGGGGGGGGCACTGTTTTTAACATACAGGTTTTAGCATAGAGCCAAGGAGAAATTTGGAGGGAAAACTGAATAGTCACCAGGAATGAGAGGGAAAAACTACAAAGTTTGGACTGCAAATCCCACAATTCAACACGTTAAATGGAAGCAATCATGGGCAGGAAAAACCACAATGTGCATACGTGTGCGCGTAGAAAGAGGTAGAGAGTGAGTAGAAGAGAGTTAGTATAGAGTAGAGAGTGAGTAGTAGAGAGAGAGTAGTAGAGAATAGTAGAGAGAGTAGTAGAGTGAGTAGTAGAGTGAGTAGTAGAGAGTGAGTAGTAGGGAGTAGAGTGAGTAGTAGAGTGAGTAGTAGTGAGTAGTAGAGTGAGTAGTAGGGAGTAGTAGGGAGTAGAGAGTAGTAGGGAGTGAGTAGTAGAGAGTGAGTAGAGAGTGAGTAGAGAGTGAGTAGTAGAGAGTAGTAGAGAGTGAGTAGTAGAGAGTAGTAGACTGAGTAGCAGAGAGAAGAGAGTAGTAGACAGTGGTAGAGAGTAGTAGAGGGTGAGTATAGAGGGTGAGTAGTAGAGAGTGAGTAGTAGAGAGTGAGTAGTAGAGAGTAGTAGAGAGTGAGTAGTAGAGATTAGTAGAGAGTGAGTAGTCGAGAGTGAGTAGCAGAGAGTAGTAGAGACATACAAACGATTGACAGAATGCGGAACAAATCAAACATTCACCCCAGTCAAGAGATTTGGGTTAAATCCATGCTCCTTTTGCTCACCACACCTCCCCAGTTTATACCCATCCATATGCACAAAAGTCTTGAACCTGTATCTCATAGGAAAAGGTTACTCAAATGACAGCAAAAGATACTAAAAATGATCAAATGTAGATCAAGGACTCCTGAAACCAATAATCCATAAATGACCACTGCTGTCAATGATAGGGAAAGTGAGTGCGGAATTAGAGGCAGACAATGGCGTTGGTGAGAGTGGGGCAAAGAAAAGAAGAGGGTCAGGAGATGGTGACACTGTGGGCGGAGAGGGGGAGTGTAGCATGGGAGCCAATCCCAGGACACTATGAGATTTGTGATAGAGGAGAGGAGGGGAAGTGTGGTTAAATGCATGACTGGGCAGAGACGAGAAGAGAGATGTGGGATAGGGGGAAGTCTGGAAAGATGCTTTAAGATTAAGAGAGGCCGGGAAAGGAAGACAAAGATCTGTGTGCCAATAGGTCACATTTGGGAATACAAAGGATACGTGTGGGAACAGAGCACGTCAGGAGTATTTGTGTCTAATTCTAAATGCCTCTTTTTTTCATACTGTTTCCAGTTCTGTAAGTTTCCCTGGAGTATATTTTTACGTACAGGAGGCCTAACCATAAGCATTGTTTGGGATTATTTGGAGTAGTACAGTGGCAAGAAGTTTTAGAAACAGACCCATTCCCACCTGGAGTATGACAAATTGCTGTTCCGACATTGATTCTCCATGGACAGAATCTGCACAACACACACATTCACACCTCTCAGCTCCACCGGGGCCACTGGAATTATGCAATTGTGCAGCCGCGGCGTTTTTCGTTTAATTATAGATTTACCACATTCTCCATCATTTGCTGTATAATCTGCAGATTTTAACCAAAAAATGTGGTTTGTAGCTCAAATGGTTCATATGTTACTAAAAATGCAGTGATGTGTTGCCTTTTAGTGGTAGACCCTTTAAAAATGTTTAACTGGTCACCTTCCTGTTGCTTATTTATATTTTGAGTGTTGAACTAGCACTAATGAGGTGCACCCAACGCCCAGACAGTGTTAACAAGTGTACTAATGTCAAAACAATGAAGTAATACCATTTCAATATGTGCTGCATAATTTGGCTTTTCTTGATGCATAATTTACTCAACCCTGCTGCATACATTGTCCATACATGCCACATCATTCCAGTGGCCCTGGCCCTCGCTACACCACTCAGACCTCCATGTCTACCAGATCCATACCCAACAGCTGCAGACTCCTTAGATCCATGTGTCTTGGTTCCATTCATCCTCCACATCTCCGAGATCCACAGCTCCATACCACACTTTCCAACCCTGCTGATTTAGAAGGGAGGCTACTACTACAGCTTTGAGGCTGCAGATTGAACCATTCAAGAGGTGAACCCCAGCTCCTTGAGCAAGAAGGGAACCAACACGTCTTTGAAAGCAATGCAGTGGTATAAAATGCATGAGCTGCAAGTGTTGCTGAGGTACTGACCTGAACGCACTGTACAGGCTTGTGTGCAGTTTATAAGGAATGTTTAGTAAATATAAAGCTGCTTGCGGCTCACAATGCCGCCTGGGTTCAAATCCACTTTACCTTTTCTCTGATCCGGGTTCAGTGGCAAGTAATGTGTTTCCTGAGTTCTCAACAGCAGGAGAAATGGCTGTAACCTCTAGAGATGCCATCAATATGCCAATTAATTTTAAAACTTGAAAATCCCTACCTCTTTTCACTCACACAATGTTGGTATGTATGTCGCGTCATCGCGCGTTTAAATGTTATTTATGTATCACTGACTACCTCTGACGAGGCGTAGAATTGTGTGACAAAGCAGAGCTCAAAGAGCGCATACCGGTCAATTGATGACGTATCAAGGGCCTTATTTTGAGGTTTTAATGGCCTCTGCGTACAGGTCATAGAGAGGCGGCCCTCAAGTGCGGGCTCCGGAATTCCTGTGGCTGAACAACAATCTATGCTAACCGACTTCCTTCAGTCAATGGCCATGGCACAAATGTCCGCAGCCACCCACGCCACGTGGCCTTCCCTGCTTCTCTCCGCCAGCCACGGTGCCCGCGCCTCTAAAACGCATGCCAAATCAGAAATCGAAAGCCGTTAGCTGCAGTCTGAAGCCTGGAATGTGCTGGATATTATCTCAAGGTTGGCGTTTGAGGGCCAGGCCGCGGCAGCAGCCACGCCGAATGAGCACAGAGACGAGGGAGCCGGCTGGAGACAACGGGCTCCAGTCTTAGATATTTTTCTTGCCTGCCTCCTATTACACGCTTTTCCACCTCCTTGGCTTTCCCTTTCGAAAATCTCTCGCTCCTCAGGAGGAGAAAATCATGGGAAAGCAAAGTACATTGGATATCTCTGCGTGAAGGCGTCGGCCTAGCAGTGGGAAGGGTAGGGTTACACTCCAAGTCAATGTCGCAACACCGACTTTCCAGTCCTAGGCTTTCATTAATCAAACTTGAGCATGCTGGAACTTGCCGTTGGTGTCCCCTTTGAGGTGGATTTCTGCACAAACTATTAATATTCAATTCTGGCAGCACAGTCCGGATGCTTTCTCTCCACCATGAAAAAGACCTATGCTAAAAGGTGAAAAGTTCAAAGATGAAAAACGTGCTCCTGGAGGCAGAAGGGATCGAAAAGGGCGCTGTAGCAGCAAAAATAGTTAAACATTTTAAACGTGAAGGAGTCTCTCGCCTGATAGGCTTCCTACACGCTTCCAAAAGGAACAGTGCAAAGGGGAGGGAGGAGGCCACGAAAGGGTGAACAAAACAGGCTCTCAGGCCATCAGTGTCAGGTCCCAGAAACACGTCCGACCAGTTCATGTGCCTGGGAGCGAAAACTCGTAGAGGAGCTGCTGAACCAAGGAGAAAAGTCACAAAAAATAGTTTCTGGGAAAGAGTGGGCAGGCTCAGGGTGGGGGGGGGGGGCGGGTTTGAGGGAGCAGAAGCATTCTGTAGAAAGAAACGGAAGCAGGCTTGCGCGATCCGAACAGTAAGGATGTGGGACGAAAAAGATCACAAGTCCCAAACTCTAGCCGTGACAGGGGTTTCCAGTGACTTGTTTGGCTCAGACCGGCCAGATTCCGTATGAAATTAGTTCCGATCTTAGTTGTCATATGCGTATAACCTTTCACGGGAATGCCCGATCGGCACTCGTGGATTCAGGAGGTACATCATTTAAAGTCCTAGGTCCCTCCTTTCTTTATGGCTTTCTGCTATTCGTTCTCCTTATTCCTTCTCTGACACTAGTTGGCTCGAAGCTGGCAATCGTGTCCTTTTCCCTTTATGCTTCAAGTTAACTTGTGCTCGTTTCTCGTCTCAGATGCCCGGTACTTTGTCCCCAAGGCGGGAATCTAAAGTCAGCTCGGTTATGAATAACCAGCGTCCGTGGGACAAGTTCACCGCTTTTAGCCGTCCTTTTAGAGGGGAGTGAAATGTGACAGCCCAGATATTTAATTCTTGGATTTTGTTTGGTGCCGCGCCGGAGCTTGTGGGGGTCGGAGGGAGTGAAATGTGACAGCCCGCGCAGGAGCTTGTCTTTATGGGGGCATGTGTTTGAAACACATGGCCCCATAAAGATAAGAAAGCTTTCACGACGCATGTAAGGCAGACGAGCCCATCCAAGTGGGCCATCTGAAAAAGAGAAAAGTTCACGTCATTAAAAGCTCTTTTCCCATGGCTGGCCACCGTTTAGCATAAATGGTGACACCAGCCAATGGAAAAGAGGGGCGGGCTTAAAGCCCTTTACAGAAGTTCCTCTAAATAATAAAATCTCACTGAGCGAGATGAGCATGTGCGCAGCCACTCCAGCTGAGACCTAATAAAATCTCACTGAGCGAGTTACGCATGTGTGCAGCCACGCCAGCCGAGACCTAAAAAAAAGAGGCTAGCAATACTACTTCAGCCTTGCAAGTGATTGAAAGGAGTTGGGGACCCTATTAGGCACAGTCTTAGTAGTAGACCTAAATGTTGGGGGTACTGAAAAGGGTAGTCTATCCTTGAAGGTCATGTAAAGGAGCTAGGTAACCACATGGCTAAGTTGAAAATGTTTGCGGACTCTTCAACAAATGCCTTTCGAATAAAGGTTTGAGATGTTGGACAGTTTTGAAAAGGGTCTCTCATATTAGGGTCCCGTGTGTCTCAGGTGAACCCCTTTTGGAGAGTCTATATATATATAGATTTTTTTTATTGTTGCATCCATAAGCAAGTATAAAAAGCAAATCATCTGCTGGCGTAGCGTCAACATTCAGCCACAGTCAGCGTTTGGTAAACTTTGTTTTTTTTAAAAATATTGTTATTTGCAGTTTTTGAAATAACTCAACAGTACAGTCATGGCATTGGTCGCTTAAAATCCCCTAGACCCACTCCTGTCCCTCCCCACTGACACTTTGCTGTTACGTCAATATATTGTACGTGTACATCATCCATCCCTCCTAGTAAACAGGTAAAGAAAAACTCTGCGCGTGCGTCCCTATCCCTCCCCACCACCCCCAGCAGTGCTTTAAGTATCATGTGCCTCCCTCCCCCAGCCCCCCATAAAGCCCATGGTAGTGTCGCCACTTAGACCATACCTTTCTGAACTTTCTCGGGCAGCCCTGTGATTTATATGTCACCCGTTCAGCCGCCATATAGAGGTCTAGCCCTCTCCTCCACTCTTCTACAGTCGGGGGGTTCACTACTCCCCAGCATTTTGCAATGTCTCGCTTCGCTACCACTAGGGCTAGAACTAGGAACACCAGCAAGGGACGCGGGAGGTCTACATCGTTAGTCATTCCTAAGAGGGCCAGTTTGGGCTCCCGTGCAATAGGCATGGCCAGTACGTCTCTAAGTTCCGTAAATATGAGGTTCCAGTAGGTTTGTATTGCTTCACAGGACCATATTGTGTGATAGTAATCCCCATCTTCGGTCTGACAACGGAGACATTTAGCATCCATTACTCTCCACATTTTGTGTAATCTCACCCTATCATAGTATGTCCTATGTAGCACGTTATATTGAATGAGGCGGAGTCGCGACTTAATCGCCACCTCGTGTGGGTGCATCAGCACTAAGTCCCAATCTATATCCTCAAGTGTTCCTACCTCCTTCTCCCAAGTGTTTCTTTGTCTTGCTAGGTCCCCCAGCATGTTGTTGGTGAGTGTTTTGTAAGTGAGTGAGTGAGACTGCCTTGCTTTGTATCTGCTCCTGTAGTAGCCTACCCTCTAGCGGAGCATAATCCGCAAGACCCTCCAGTTGCAGCTTCTGTGCCTTCCATGCATGGCGGAACTGAGTGTATTTAAAAAGCTGTGAGTGGTGGAGCCCATATTCAGATTTTAGGACCTGGAAGGGTTTCAGTGCCCCTTTAGCGATCACGTCCCCAACTGTGGAAATCCCAATGTCGTCCCACCTTTTAAAGCCTTTAAGCTTATGGAGTTCAGATAGCCACTTGCAATGCCAGAGTGGTGTCTGCCGGGTGGGTTTCCTATCCCAGCCTGTGCGCTTAGTGGCCTTAGTCCAGGCTCGTAGTGTAATATTCATGGCCGGGAGCAGTGCCGTCCTTGCAGGGCCGCCATACAGATACGTCATTAGGTTCTGCGAGCGAGCTTGTGTCGCTCCAGCGCATATGTGGGATGATCTGCCGGGGCATGTAACCATTCGTTGATGGGGGTCAAATGTTCCGCCCAATAATAGGCTTCAAGATTAGGGAGTGAGATCCCTCCGCTGTACTGGTGGCGTTGAAGGGTGGTCAGTGCTATCCTCGGGTGTTTGCCCAGCCATAAGAAAGTCCGGAGGTCAGAGTGGATTCTGCTCAGTACACTCTCTGGAAGTAAATAGTACTCATTTTGCAGGGCATACAAGTACTTGGGGAGTACAATCATTTTGTACATGGCAGCTCTACCCAGGAGCGTCAGTGGCAATTGTCGCCAGCGCTCCATATCTGAGGTGGAGTTCTGCATTATCCTCTCTACGTTGTTAGTTAGTGATAGTCTCTTATCCAGGGTAATGTAGACGCCCAGATATTGGAAACCCTCCGCAGTCATGGTCAATCTATCCGGCAATGTCCCCCTTCGGGTGCCCCCTCTGGGGTCATAGAGGACGGACTTGTGCCAGTTCTAGAAATAGTTCCGGTACGGTGGTGTCAGGGTTAGTGATGTATAGTAAGACATCATCTGCGTATAGAGATAGTTTCTCTTGGGTCTGGTCCGCGTCCGTAACCCTGAATCCCGTAATTAGCTGGTTCTGTCGGATTCTGGCTGCCAGAGTTTCAATCGTTAGCGTGAACAGAAGGGGGTGACAAAGTGCAGCCCTGGCGAGTGCCTCTTTGAATTTGGATTTCACGGGACAGTCTCCCATTCACCCGTACCTTAGCACGCGGGTTGGTGTAGAGGAGGCACACCCATGCCCGAAACTTGGGTCCAAAGCCAAATTTTTGTAAGACGCCTTCTAAGAATGGCCAGTGCACCGAGTCGAAGGCCTTCTCGGCGTCGAGGGAGAGAAACCAGTGTGGCCTTTCCTTGTCTCTCACCTCCTGCAACCAGTTGTGCGTGCGTCGAAGATTGAGTTTCGTGGCCCTGTCGGGCAGGAAACCCGTTTGGTCCAAGTGTATCAGCTCTGGTACTACCGATCTCAGCCGCTGCGCCAAGACTGTCGCAAGGAGCTTCACCTCCGTGTTCAGAAGGGAAATAGGCCGGTAAGACGCACAGTCCTCCCTTGGTTTACCCTCTTTGTGGATTGGGATTATTGTCGCCATCGATAGGTCAGGGGGCAGTTTTCCCTCCTGGTATGCTTCTAGGAAGAGGTTCCTCAAGTGTGCGGCTAATATATCCGTAGTCCCCTTGAAGAATTCCGCCGGGAAACCATTCGGTCACGGTGTTTTCCCCGGTTTTAGCCCCGCGATGGCCACCGTAACCTCCTCTAAAGTGGTGTCAGTCTCCAGAGTTATGAGGGTCTCCGAGTCTAGCATAGGCAGGTCGATTTGCGCCAAATATTGGAGCGCCTCCTCGCACGAGCCTAATTGTCTGGCTGTGTAGAAGTGTTCATAGTAGGCCGCAAAAGTATCCGCTATGTGGGGATCTGTGGTAACCAACCCTCCCTTCGCATCACGGACATGTTCCACCCATCTCGCAGCCCGTTCTTTGCGACTAAGCCACGCCAGCAGTTTGCCCGACTTATCTCCAACGTCGTAAAGGCGGTGAAGAGTGGCCAGGTTCTGCGTCCTTGCCTCCCCAGTCACCAACTCCCTGTATTGTCGCTGATTGTCCAGGAGCTTCCTCAGAGTGTCGTCGCTCTTTGTGGTTAAATGCTCCCGTTCTAGTCCCACTATGGTGCACTCAACTGCCGCTACCTCTTCTTGTAATCTCCTTCTCTCCGCCCCAATCTGCTTTGTATTCTATCTCTCATCACCGTCTTTAGGGCTTCCCAAAGGGTCACCGCCGAGTCCACTGTCCCTTCGTTTTCAGCCAGATATACTCGTGCATCTGCTCTCACCCCCTTGAGTATCTCCTTATTTTTAAGGTCCCATGCAGAGAGGCGCCATGAGTCCCGTCCCATGCCCCTAGTCCGTCCCATCTGCACCAGGAGCGTTGAGTGATCAGAGAGTCCCCTCGCCATATATTCCGCTGTGACATCAATACCTATCTCCTGACTGGACGTGAATAAGTAGTCTAATCTAGAAAACACTTTGTGCGCCGCTGAGTAGAAAGAATATGCTGCCTGGGCCGGGTGGATCTGCCTCCAAACGTCAGTCAGGCCTATAGTGGTGATTATTCCCTTTTGGAGAGTCTTGAGAGTTAACTTGAGGGAGTGTTTGCTGACCTACTGGGCATACAACAGTTTGAGGAATGTGATGCTGTGGTCAAGGAGTTCAGGTTCTCCTTTAGTGCAAATCAATAATGGTTCTGTCAAGACTGCAATGAATGACATCGGTCAAGATTGCAGTGTTGCAAATTCAGAGGGTGTCAGTGCATCATGAAGAGCTGCTATCGGAGACTAGGAAGAAAGCATTCATGAGTATTCAACAACAACTATACGTAATTATTGATGGCCTAGATGTTGCATCTTTCTAATGGTGGAGGAGGGTAAATGGATGTGACATTTAGCTGCACTATCCCATTTACCTCACTGCTTTCTCTTTACCTAGTGTCTTCTTGAAAGAGCCTATGTATTCATATTTTCAGGTTTAAATGCACTCCAGTTTTGAATTTGTGTGGTTACTGGTTTTTCACTATTTAGTCATCTGGGGCCAGTAGAAGCTTGCTTTGGCAGGAAATATGGAGATTTATTACAGTTATTATGAATAGCTTTGTTCTTAATAAATGAATAAAAAAGAAATATTGAAACACCTGACTGAGAAGACACAACCCCTTTGAAAGGACAAAAAAGTATGATGTGTTGCGAGCATGCATTGTATTTTTACCTAAGGAAAACGGACCATGAAATTGTAATAAATCGTGACACTGCAATATCCTGAAGAGTCAATAGGTAGTTAAATGCTGTGTAGGACTGCGGGGTATCTTCCAATCTAGTCTCCCTATATTCCCCTGGTCTTCCTTTTAAAGGTGGAACCTTTTATTGCTAGTTTTAAATTGCATGTTTATCTTTACAGTACAGGGAGTGGGGGAATCATTTTAGCAGAAGCCTACCTATCCTGGGTCAGACGCCGCCATCGCGTGGAGTCATCGGACGCTGCAAACTGTGCCGCCTCCTCTGGACTACAATTCTTGGCTGCCTCAGTGGCGGCGCGCTCTACTGATGCCGCACCAGCGCAAGGAGGTGCATGTAAGCAGCGCAGAGCCCCGCTTCGCGGTACGCGTGCGGGTCGAGCCGGGCCAAGGGCGGGCCCATTGTAGCCCGCTCTAGGCCGGTCAAGGACGGGACGGGCCACCCCTTAAACATTCTACATCCACTTCTAAGGTCAGTGAGCGGCACTCACTTACACCCTGTCAAATTCCCACAGTTACTATGTCTGCTCCTCCACTAACTGGCCGGGATACTAGAAAATCCACGGGATGAGCACTTTGGACAATTTTTTAGTTAGAGTGTCCCCAGCTTTAGCAAAGGTCATTGAGCTAACTAAAAAAAGATTGTCCCTGGATATTGCCTTTAATAAAAGATCCTCCATGGGCGGGCTAGCCGAAGCCCGGTCTCCAGATTTGCAACGAACGGACACCAATGTCTCTTTAATATCCCTGGGGGGGATGAAATAGCCAGTCCTCGGACTTAGCTGGGCCCTTGATACGTCAGCCACCCTGTCTTACTAATACATCGGACAAGAGTCTGGTTAAAAACACGTGTACTTTGTCAGGGGTGAACCGCTCCCCCAACATTAAGACCCGGTCATCTAGCAGTGCCAAGGCGGGGACGTCCCAATATTCACAGGGCTTACCAGCAAAACGGAAACATATGGGCACTAAAGTACAGACAACTGGGAAGAAAGCAAGACTGGGGGAAGCCTCTTTTCCTAACAATCCAGAGTTGGAAAGTCCTCCTCTTAATCCTGGAAATGTAATGCCTTTAAGTGAAGGAAGTATACCCCAACCTCACGACGAAGATAAGGGCTTGAGTAAGCTGGGACCATCATTCTGGACGAAGATGGAAAGCCTCCTTAAGAAGGCCTGTGCTCCATTATGTGAAAGATTGAACACAATCGAGACAATATTAGTGTGTCTTGAATTGTCGGTTGCTTCATCACGGGCTAGGGAGGGAAAGCAAGCTAGTGGGTCAATCAGAATTCAAGCAGGCGACTCGGGGTCAAATGTAACAGCAGTAGACACTACCCCTATAGTAGTGAGTAAAGAGAGTGGCAGTGGTAACTCGGCTGGCCCTCGGGCACAATGCCAGTTATCGGCCCCAGCAACCTGTTATCTGTCGAATGGCTGAGAGATAGGCAACAGTTAAGTGAACTCAGCAGGTCCGTAACTAATCAACAAGCTTTGCATAAAAGTCAATCTATCGATAGTGAAGCTACCCTACCAATCATTCAACTCCCCCCAGAATCTTCCCCATATGTGGTGGTTTTGACGGGGTCCCCTAATTAAACCAGGATAAGAGGGAACCATATATTGAGTTAAAGAATAAATGTATTTTTTGGCTCAACAAAAACCGCCCGTTGCCACCCCATGTATCCACAGATATACTCTTCGCTAGAAGAGTGGGATGGGTGGGGAATAAATCAAAGTCTGTGGAGGGAGACTGCATAGTCATCAACTTTAGGAGTAGGAGGGCGGTGGAATGTATCTGTGAATGGCAACAAAGGGACCCAGCTTCTACAATCCACTCTTTACCCTGGTCTTATTTTTATCAAATTGTGCATCCATGGCGAGGGGAAAAAAACCCTTTTGGAGAGCAAAGGGAATGGAGTGTTGTGGGGAATATAACGTTTTTTAACAGGTTTGATGGGATACCTGGCCTGGAAGATTGCAACTGACTACAAGGTGCTATCTGTGATCAGAGTACGAGTAATTTAGTTCAATAAGAGGGAGATGCGGCAAAGAGTGGAAATATAACAAAACCCCCTGATGTAAATTTTGAGCCTCAAGTGCAGACCTGCAAAATTTTGAGTTGGAACATAGCTGAGTTGAGAAACAAGTGTAGAGATATGATCTGGCTGGATGAAATTAAGACATATGATATAATGGCATTCCAAGAAACTTGGGACACTAACAACAACTTTAAAATAGATGGGTACTTGCACTTTTTTATTCCCGCTAAACAGGCCACAACTGGAAGAGCAAAGGGAGGTTTAGCAATATTTTGCTCCTTGAAACTAGCTGGCTCACTAAAACAGCTTGACGAGGGCTGTCATAATTGTCAGGTAGTAGAGCTATCAATAACAAAATTAGAGAAACTGTTACTGGTGAATTTTTATAACTCCTCTGAGAATGAGTTTTTAAATCAATTTTTTTATCTGCTTAGAGGATTTCTTAGTAACATATAGAGCCAATTATCCAAGCTCTGAGGCTATCCTCATGGGTGACTTTAATATTCACCCATGTGCTCAAGCGTGCGTTTATATCCTTGATGGTCCCCCAAGCTCAATTCACACGCATTTTGAACACACTAAGCAGGGGGAGGCCCTTGAAAACCTTCTGGCCACCACGGACCTGTACGCATCGGCATGTGCCGAGGGAGGTTTTAGGGCTCCTTCTTTTAAAGGCAGAGCCAGGTACAGTTATAGATTACATATTTGGGACAGCTCAAATTTTAACTAGGGTATTAATATATAAGGTGGGGAACTCCGCCTTTAGTGATCACAATCCTGTGATTTTAGAAGTGGCCCTGGGGCCCCACCTGAGCTTTATTGAATTAAAGATTGTGGCCACTAGGCGTGAGCTGTTACCTATGGACCAGGGCAGAAGATTAAAATGGACAAAAGTAGTCCCAGAAACCTTCATGGGGAAGTCCTGTCCAAAGTTGAGAATGAGGTTGCTATTTGCCTGGATAGTGCTGCGCCGAGTATATTGATAGTGGGGGCTTTTGATGCTATCTGTAATCAAATTAAAAACGATTTGGCGGTAAACACTCTCCCTATAATTAACAAAGGGAAAAGATGGTTTGATAGCACCTGCTCTAGGGCACATTCCGCTCTACTGAAAGCTTTGAAAGTAGGCACTAGAAATAAGGAGCTTGTCTTGAAGTTAAGGAAGGCTTATAAACAGGCCATTAGGGACAGAAAAAAAACCAGATTAAAGAAGAGGCATGTGAGAAACTTCAGTCCCCGGAGGTTTTGAGGGACAGTGGGAAATTCTGGTCAACTATTAATTAGCCTTTTTTCTCGGGAGACGAGAATTCCCCACTTGACTGTATTATTCCTGATGACCAATGGATAGATCACTTCGAGAAGATTTATGGGAGTCAGATGGCAGAGAGGACCCAAGAGGTGATCTTGAACCCAGAAATAGCCACCATAGTGGTCTTTCAGGAGACAGAAGTAGCAAGAGCAATTGAGGAGACAAGGAAAAATAAGGTGCCAGGGGTCCCAGCGGACCTATTTAAAAGTTTTCCTAGTTTCTGGGCCAGGGTACTAACAAATGTCCTCAATGCCTCGGGTGCGAATACATCTCCTGCATCTTGGTCCAAATCCATCATTATTACGGTTTTTAAAAAGGGTCAAATAAATGACCCATCATGTTATAGGCCTATCCCCCTGATAGATTCGACAGTGAAAATTTTAGGCAGAGTTATTTTAGCGAGGTTGACAGACTGCCTTGAGGGGAGAGGGATTCTGTCAAATGCTCAGTATGGTTTCAGAGCTAAAAGAAGTACATTAAACCAATGTCTTAATCTGCAGCTACTTATCAGCAAATATACCATAGCGAAAGAGGGCTCCCTCTATATGGGGTTCATGGACCTCTCTACGGCATTCGACCTGGTAAACAGGTCGAAGCTGTGGCAAATTTTACTTAACATCGGCATTGACTATGCCTTAGTTAAATTCCTGGCTGACCTTCATTGCGGCCTGTTAGCCTCTATTCGAGTCACCCAGGAAGGGAGATGTACAAGGTATTTTAACTCCGAACGAGGGGTTAGGCAGGGATGCATTATGGCACCCCTACTTTTTACGCTTTATATAAATGCACTTGAACCTGCCCTGAAGGGAGCTACATTAGATGTCCCGCGTGTAGGAGAAACCATTATACCGGTTCTCCTTTATACGGATGACGCAGTTCTATTGGCATGTACCGGTGTTGGTCTAAATAAACTGCTGGACACATTCGGTAAATTTATGGAATCTCTAGAACTGAAAATAAACGCTAAAAAATCCCACGTTATGATAGTGGGGGAACATAGTAGGGAAAAAAAACTATATCCTTTTTCTGTGGGAGTGATGAGGTCAAAAGGGTCCCTGTGTTCACCTATCTAGGGATTTTATTTGATGAAAAAGGATCATGGGGTCCCCAAATGAAACATAAAAGAAATGTATTTGCCAGATCTACAGCAGCCCTTCTGGGATTTTCAAAACATCTTGGGGCCAGACCCATGGAAGCTATTCTGAAGGTGTATAAGGCCAAGTGCCTAGCAATAGCTACGTATGGCTCTGACATCTGGGGGTATAGTACACAATACCACCAAATTCAAGTGGTAGAAAATCAATTTCTTAGATCCCTATTGTCTGTACCTCAGTCCACCCCTACTTTCTCGATTCATGCTGAGATGGGGGCTGAGTTACGTTACTGACACATTGAAAATAGCCCCACTAATATGCTGGCTTAAGACCTGGCTCAATCAGGAGATCTCCCTGAACCATATGATTTTAAAAGACTGTCTAGCTCTAGACAAGGCCGGTAAAATTCCATGGCTAGCATACATTGAATCCACACTCAAAAAACGTGGTCGTCCTGGGCTTTTTTTGGCACCGGAAACCATTAATAAAGTAGATGTAGACTTGATTAAAAAGGCCTTGGTAAACCCTCTTTCTTCTGAAAGGGAGGCATTAGAGCTGAAAAAACCTATGGTAAGAGTGAACTATGGTCTGATGAGCTCACCTGGAATTGAGCCTTACCTGAAGTTAATTACACGCCCTTTCCATCGGTATTTGTTAACCAGATTTCGATTTAATATAATTCACCTTACATTGGGAGATTTCCCTAAATGGGGTACACCGGATGATGCTGAACCCTGTAAGTGCGTTAATTTCTCACTACACGACACTTTGCACTTTGTAATGTTCTGCGAGTATTACGCAGACATTAGGAAAAAGTATTTGTTACCAGTGTTAAGGGGAGCGGGGTTTGTGCAGGTCAGGCCGGCAATGCTCTACCTACAACTCTTGGGTAGTGCTCTGACTATTTTTCATGTTGCAAATTTTTTAGTGGCAGCTGTGCGTATTATTGGGATGAAGAAAAGACTAGGTCTTATGGGAGACGAAGACCGACTATGATTGATGATGTGTTTTGTTTTTTTAGTCTATTGTATATGGCATTGCTTGTTATTTTATATGCCAGTCTTTAGGAAGATCTTTTACTGGAAATTTAATGTTTATTCGCGTATTTTAGTGTAATAACTGTTCCGTGTTTGAAGACCTCTGAAATGTAAATGTAATAGATTTTATGGAATTTCTTACTGTTCCGATTGTGAATCTGCACAAAAGTGTTGAATACTGTATCTGTCCTTTTTATGATTTTAAGTGATCGAATAAAGTATATGACTGACTGACTTTACAGTACTTTGTAACTGCCATATTTACCAAAAAGAGTTGGCACAGTGACCAAGAAGACAGATAAGGATGGATTTCTGATTGGAAAAAGAAGGAACCGAAATCCTTACTTGTTTTCTGAGGAACAATAAGTCACAACAGGGACAGCTGTGCTCTTTGGATTGGAAGAATTAACTGATTAACTGATCCCACAGCACATTCTTTGACAGTGCAACATCAGGATCCATTCAGAAGCACTGTCAGTTTTCCTTGGGGGTAATTGTAATGCCTATGGGCAACGTTTCCTGACCTTATTTTCACGGGGAAGGCAGAATAGTAAGAATCATTTCAGCCAAATGTATTTCGCAGTGCTAATGGACTATATTTTTAGAAATTTTCAAAAGGTACAAAAATGATTTCCATCGTTTCAAAAATTAAAATGAAGCATTGAAAAATGTGTTCTGCAGTTTTTGAATGTCGAAGAAAACACCTTGATTAAATAGCTATATTTAAAAAGATTCAAAGGGCTTTACAGAATATGGCAGGCAAAATGAAGGTGCGATACGGCAAGTGGAGTAGGTGCAAAGCTGTACAGCTATGGATGAGGAGATGGGGTTGTTGGGGATGGGGTGAAGGGAGACACAGGTAAATTAGAGAAGAATGGGAAAATAGCATAGGATTTGGAAGTGACTGGGGAAATGGAGGTTGCAAGAAAAGATGCCTAGTTTTCGTACCTGAACACCAGGAGCTTATCACCCAATTTCACGCTTTCCTCGATCAGGTGGAAAAGAAGGACCATCTTAGGCGAGTTTTCTAAAATACCAGTTTGATAATCAGAGAAAATATCCTTTGCCTGCACAAAAAAAGGAGAAAACGGCAAACAGCACTCAAATGAATGGAAAATTTATACAGCATTTAAAACCACCTCCATCGAACGGTTACCAAACATCTAGGCTGCTTTTCTTTGAAACGAAAAAGTACAATGCTGCTATGTATCGACATCGACTGAAGAGGGCATAAGCAATCGACCACAGGTCCTTCAATGAAAATACTTAGACACAGTGACACTTACTACATACTAAAAAACCTCTATAGGGTTGGAATGTGCAAGCATGTAGTAAAGGTAGACTGCTTGTTCTGCACATTTACCAGTCTGAAATTGTCACTTCCAAACTTCTATTTAGAATTCTGTTTTGGATCAAGATGGATAGAGCATGGGCCACTGCATTGCCAGAAACAAAATTGTCTTAAGAACAAGTTACTTACATTTTGTATTGCCATGTCTGATGAATACTCGAACTGCAGATTCCTCACCATGTGAATTTCTCCCAGGCGTCAGGATGTCTCCAAAGAACTCAAAAGCAGTGCTCCTTGGTACAGTTAGGTTCTGCTCCAGAAGTGATGAATGGAGCGGCTTGTACACTTCAACCATGCATTCTGACGTCAGCTTCTTTTATGAAGCCTTCCATGCCCTTGGACGCAGACCCAACAGGCAAGTTGAACAAACTAGTGTGCAAATTCCTAGACTGGGATCTTTATGGATGGAAGTGGCTATATCACAGCACAGGGAGGTGGGAGGGCAAGGAGGAACCTGCAGTTAGGTATAGTATCCACCAGAAAAAGAGGGTTACCAAAGATAAGTAATGTGTTCTTCTGATGATTTTTTCTAAATGCAGAGTCCCCACCTTGTGAAGACCAGGATCTTATCACCCAATTTCACGCTTTCCTCAGTCAGGTGCAAAAGAAGGTCCATCTGCTGTTCGACCGACTAGCCTCCGTTCTTGCTCTGGATTGTCGTCCCAAAAGCTGCCTCTATCCTACATATACTCCACGGGGTGAGGCGTATTCGGCTGCATTCCTCGAGCGGCGGGAAGTCCGTGGACCAGGATCTCCGCCTCCTCCCCCCCACCTCCCCTCAGCCCAGCGGTGCTCGCCCCATCTAGATCGGGGAAGTCCTCCCTCTGGTTCGGTCGTCATTTCGGGCGGTGAGGGACGAGGCCCACGACCCTGGTTTGTGTGCGCCCTTTGAGACCCAGAAGCTCCTGCCTGGGTGGGTTCGGCGCCCGGGCTGGAGCATCGACTGCTTGGGCACTAGCCTCCCCCTCCCTTCCCATATGTTGGGATTGGTTGCTTGTGGGCTTGCCTCCTACATCCAGTGGGACATCCAGCCCTTGTAGTCTGAATGGGAAGGGATCGTGCCCCGAAAACACCTGCAGCAAACCCAAACTAAAATGGACCAGTACACTACTGTTGACCGGAATCCAAAATAGGGGGCGTCTATCCTGCAGGCGATTGGCACCGCTCAGACCTCCGTAAAGGGGAAGATCGGCGAGGTGCGGGTCGACGTGGCCCTCATCCGTTAGGACCGCCACAACACAACAGCAAGACTGTCGGAGGCAGAATCGCGCCTCTCTACCCTGAAGACGAATTGGGCCAGTTGAAAACTGAGGTGGCCCGCCTACAGACTCAGACTTCAGAGCTGCACCGCCGGGCCAAAGATGCCGAAAATCGCTCGCGGCGGAATAACCTGTGCCTCATATGTTTTCCCGAGGGTGCCGACAGGGGCACACTGACACCTTTGTGGTGACTTGGGTCAGATCATGGATACCCAAAGACGCTCTCTCACCTTGGTTCACAATTGAGCGTGCACACTGCTCACTGGCAGCCAGGCCTCACCCCGGGGCTCCACCCCGTCCCATCATCATTCCGATCCTCAACTTCCGAGTCAGAGACGCTATCCTGATGGAAGCCCGAGCCCACAGTCCCCTGAAATACCATAACAATACCATAATGCTTTTCCTAGACTACACGAGAAAAGTTTAGGCCCAATGTCGTACGTACACAGACGTCAAACAAAACCTCTGCAATTTGGGATTGCATTACAGGCTCCTCTTCCCAGCCCGCCTCAGATTTTTTCCAGGGCAAAGCGGTTTTCTTCGACACACCGCAGGCAGCATGGACCTGGCTAACGGAGGAGCGGCCTCTGCGGACCCAACCTGCTCCCCCTCCTCCCTTGTCGGGCCCTCCTCGGTCACACCTGTCTCCCCCCAAACCACAGCAGAGGCACCATCAGTACCATAGAAGAGGGGATCGGCGGGGTGGGTCAGTCATGATCACCGGGTGCCGAGTCCCAATTGCTGATCTCTTCTGGGGCCCCTCCGCTTCTGGACCACCACAGCCGAGCCAGTTCACTAATAGACTTGAACCACGGTCATGACCCAGCTGCGACACTGCGCCCGGCCCTCTTGGACTCAGACCTATCTTGGAGTCCCGCGCTCCAGGGATCCGGTGATAATACAGGACTCTGACTGTGGGGTCCCATGGAAGTGGAGCTAAATCGGAACTCTTAGGGCATTTTATATTAGTAATCACCTGTTGACACTGATATCCGTCTATATGGAGGGGTCCATTGCCATCGCCACAAACTGCCATGCTAACCGTTTTAGTGTAGCTTTTTGTCATTGCTTTTGGACTACAGATGCTTCGGGTTTGAAGTATAGGGTGGGGGGTGTTGGAAATGAATTGGGGAGGGGGGCTGTTGCCCTCCGAACTCTACTTGTTTTGGCTCCGTTTGAGTCATTGTTTGCAGCTTTGTTTGAGCTAATGATTTTTGTTCTTTAGGGCAGATCACCACATGCACATGTCATCTCCACCGACAGGGTGCATACGATCATGCACAAGCCACATCTCCCTATCCTGGCTGCGATGAGTCACCTCACTGGGGACCTAGGCTCCCCTCCTAGACTTTTTCTCTCCACGACAGCTGCTCCTCAGGTGCCCACCCACGGTAGGTCCCTCCACATCTTGTTGTGGAACGTAAATGGGTTGCTAGACCGTATCAAACGCACAGCCGTCCTCAGGAGCGCCCAACGCCAAGCGCCTGACATGCTCTTCCTTCAGGAGACACACCTCCTGGGAACCCAATGCTCCTTCCTCGCCTATTATGGGTTCGACAGGGTCTGGCACTCAGGTTTCACACGAGGCTCCCGGGGGGTGGCTATAAAGACTCGGAGAGGTCTTCCCTTCACCCCAATGAGGCCATGTCTGGGAGGCTTGAGGGACAGGTCCTCAACCTCCCACCAACGTACATCCCTCCAGCCATGCTTTCCTCTACCCTCCAGCCATGCTTTCCTCTACCCTCCAGCCATGCTTTCCTCTACTCTCCATCACTTTACAGAGGTAATCTCCGCCCTGCCCCAGGGTCAAACAATAATTGGGGGCAACTCCACTCAGTTATGCAGCCACCCCTCGACGCAATGGGTGATCCTGCCTCACCTGTTCAAAAAAAGGCTATCAGACTGGTCATATGCCCTTGGTTTATGTGACGCCTGGAGGATTTGGCACCCCGTGGAAAAAAATACAATCACTTCAGCAGCCCATCATACCCACTCCCGTATTGACCTGTTCCTCCTCCCAGCCACCAACTGCCAACTGGTCTCTGGTGTTTCTATTCTCCCACGTGGAATCTCAGACCACTCTGCCATTTCGCTCAGCTTGGGAAATACCACCAGGGGATGCGTTCGGTTTGGTGGTTAAACGCATGTTTTTTGCAAGACACGGAGATCAAGGACGCGCTCGCAGTAGAATTGAAACGCTATTTTCTTGCCAACAAGGGCTCGCTTCCCTCTGCAGGCACACTGTGAGAAGCCGGTATGCCTACCTTACGTGGGGTGGCCAGGGGTCTGGTCCACACGAAACGGGTGGAACAGACTGCTCGACTGGACTCAGCTTGAGGCGCAGGCTGCGCGGCTGGAGTTGACCTCTGGTAACACAGATGATGCTCATCTTCCAAGAAGAGATCCGCCAGATCTCCCTAGACTCAGCTAAGACGCTGTGAGGCTCCTCTGTGGCCCGGTTCAAAGGATCTCCTACCCCAAGCCAACAGTATTATCCCTGAAATACGCGACGCTGCTGGTACCCACCACTGCACTTCGCAAGCTATTGCCCAAGCTTTCGCGGGTTACTATGCCCAGCTCTACTCAGCCCGGCACCCTGGGGCTTCTTTGGATGATCTACTGGAACGAGCGGAGGTCCAACTCCCTTGCCTTGCCCAGGCCGATTCGATCGACCTTGACCTTCCCTTTACTCAAGAGGAGATCATGGAGCTATCTCCCTACTGCACTCCGGGAAGACGCCAGGGCCCGACGGCTTTCCGCAGGAATATTACGCGACATACCGAGACTTATTGGTTCTTCACTTGGTTGATCTCTTCCAACACGTGGTCAAGACGGGATCCTTCCTTTTGGAGACTGACGTGGCCACCATCGTGGTCATTCCAAAGACGCAGCCACCTGCTCTTCCTTGTGCAGACTACTGCCTGATTTCTCGCATCAACACTGAAATGAAAATCTTCTGTACTGCCCTGGTTCAACGTTTTCGCCCCTTGTTGCATGAATTGATCCACCCAGATCAATGTGGCTTCACGCCTGCTTGCGGTACCTGGCACTGTATACGGCGCCTTCACCATGCCCTGGCCCATCGTCATCTGCTCACCATGTATTTAGCCCTGCTGCTCATCGATGAGAAGGCCTTTGATACGGTTGATTGGTGCTACTTGGAGGACGTTCTTGCCATGATAGGCTTCTGCCCCCACTTTCGACGTCTCATCCGAGCCCTGTACTCCAGCCCCAATGCAAGAGTCCTGACCAACGGCGCCTTCTCAGAGGCATTCTCCCTCCAAAGAGGCACCCGTTAAGAGTGCCCTCTTTTACCGCTTTTATTCGCGCTGGCAATGGAACCGCTGGCCTGCCTCATACGCAACAACCCCCAAATCAGAGGGTGGTCCTGGGACCCCCATCAAATCGACAAAATTGCCCTATATGCGGACAAATTTCAGCTTATCCTGGCCGACCCAGAGAGCTCTGGCCCACGCTGTCTGGAGGTGCTTCAGACCTTTGATAAAGTCTCGGGCCTGCGGCTCAACCCGGCGAAGTCCACTTTGGTCCCCCTCCATCACTCAAGAGCCTGCTTTGATTGGCAGTCTACAATCCCCCTCGGAGACAATCGTTGACAATCGTTGAAATATCTGGGGATCTGGATAACCTTGCTTCCTGAGCTGGAGTGGGCTCTTAACCTCACACCCCTGGTTACTAAAGCCAAAGACTTTCTTAAGCATTGGCAATCCCTCCAACTTAACCCCCTCGGAAGAGGGGCACTTTTTTAAAATGATGATTCTCCCCCGTTTTTTTATACATTCTTCAAAACATCACCTTTCATCTCCGGGGTAGTTGGTTCCATGAGTTTGATGGGATAATTAACTGATTTTTGTGGAGGAGTGGGAGACCACGTATGGCCATGGTTCGCTGCAGGATACCTCCCTTTGACGGTGGCATGGGGGTGACCAACCTTCACCTTTTCTACTTGGCCACCACACTCTTTGTCGTCCACGACTGGTTCAAAGTGGCAGGAAAAATCTCCTTGTTACAAATGTTGGCTCTCTCCAAAGTTCTGTATTTCTTTACCACGCTTCCGGTATGGATACCGGGAGCGTGATACCGAGAGCTGGATTCATGCATCTCAGCTTATATATGGCAAATGAGCAGAAGAAGGGTAGCTCTATCCACATTTAAAAGGGCGCAGCTGGAGGGGGTCCTGGCAGTCCCAGAGATGGAGACATTACTTAACAGGGCAACTGCAGCTGACAGAGACGCCTCCCTTCACCCCGGAAAAGGCGGATGTGTTTGGTACCCTCCTTGGAACCGTGAAGATGCAACATTTCCACACAAACGAGCACAGGGTGATCCGGCGTTGCTGGGCTAGATGTCTGCAAAAAACGAAGACAAAACGCCCGTACTCACCAGAACTGTCACTCACACTGCTCGCCGCTCTCACATGGGGGACAGTGGAGAAGGATAGAGGAGTAGGAACAAGCAGGGACTACAAAAATTGTAGACTTGTACGGGCATGGAGAATTACTCACTTTTGAGGAATTCAGCACAGGTTGCGATATCCCACAGGGATATTTCCCGCTGTATAGGGCAGTCACGGGGGCAATGCTAAGACACTGGGGGCCGGGGACGACAGAACCACTGACTCATGCCACCTGTGAATACATAGGCCTGGCTGGAGTACCATAAATATGTTATGGTAATTGAACCTTCAAGGGTTTTAATTGTCTTAATGTTTCGAATATTATTTTAAATATCTACAATTGTACGACCTGATATATTTGATGCCGTTAATGCACAACAACTGTGACAAATGTCTTTTTAAGTTAATTTCTGTTTGTCACTGAACAGTGATCTTTTTGAGACAGAAGAGAGCAAGAGAAAGGGTGTATATGAAAGAGTATTCGGATTTAATATTTGTTACAAGGGTACATGATAGATATACAACGTTGTAAGAGAACATACAAATAAATTGATCTATAAAAATTCTCTATACAACAATTGCAAAAGCTTTTCTACCTATTTACAATCTAATTTATTATCCGGTAGAAAAAGCAATCGTCTGTTTGTCACTGTTCAGTGACAAACAGAAATTAACTTAAAAAGACATTTGTCACACTTGTTGTGCATTAACGGCATCAAATATATCAGGTCGTACAATTGTAGATATTTAAAATAATATTCGAAACATTAAGACAATTAAAACCCTTGAAGGTTCAATTACCATAACATATCTATTGCCCAAACCCTCAAGGGTATATTGGGTTGCTCACTTTTGTGTACCGGGGTACCATAAAGGCAGTTACATGCTTTTACAGGGACATCAGATGCAACTCTACACAACCACTGAAGGAGTTAAGGAATAGATGGGTGGAAGACCTGGGCAGACCATTAGAGGACAAAGATTGGAAAAACATACTACAAAGGGCCGCCAAAGTCTCTTGTAATGAGCGATTCAGCCTGATTAGCTAATACATACTCCATTAGGGGTACATCACCCCGGACAGAATCAACCGGTTCTTCTACAGGGAAGATGCGGAATGCCCGCGAAGCAGAGTAAAGGGGGCACATTTTATGCACATGATGTGGAGTTGCCAATCTCTGGCAAATTACTGGCAAGAAGTGACAAGGGAAATAGCACGAATAACAGAGCTGGTAGTGCCATGCACGCCAGAACACATCTTACTTAATATGTTCCCCCACACAGCTAAGACTAAAGTTACAGATAAATTTCAAAACCTTGCCTTTATACTGGCGACTTGGGCCGTGGGCGTCAGATGCAAAATGGGCAGGGACTGCAGTTCCAGCCGGATCCAGAGTACTTTTATTCTTCTGGACAGGGCCGCTGTCCTCTGGAGATCTGATCTTTGTTGAAGCATGGGCAGGTCACCTCGGATTCGGGAAGTTGTATGCCACAGGACAGGCGTAGTCTTCTTCGGATGGTCTTTGAGCAGGAGAGACACGCTGGTAGGGCTGG
This sequence comes from Lissotriton vulgaris, assembly GCF_964263255.1. Taxonomy (NCBI): domain Eukaryota; kingdom Metazoa; phylum Chordata; class Amphibia; order Caudata; family Salamandridae; genus Lissotriton; species Lissotriton vulgaris. Next base: position 979,904,521 of record NC_141697.1, read on the forward strand.
GGCCAAATCAGTAGTCCTCAGGCCTGGCTGCACCACATCTTCTTCATCTTTTTCTTCTTTGGTCGCAGGAATTGCAGGATCAGGTTCAGCGGTGCCCCTAAATACAAAATCTAGGGGCGTTAAAGGGGCTGGTAGATGGTAACTAATGGGAAACTTGCCTTTAGGGTGTCTACATCCTGTTTGTTCCCTCTCTTTGGTGAGGGGGCATCACCTAATCTCATTGGCTAAAATCCTTCCATTCAAGATGGAGGAATTTCTAAAGAGGGGGTCACCTCGGTCCAGGGAGCCTTCGGGTCTGTTCCTGGTAGAGAAGGGACACACCCCTTCCGATTACTAATTTTCTTGCCGATCTTGCCACCAAAAGTGGGGCTTGGTCAGTGGGGCGGGAATTTCAACTAGCTGGAGAGGCCCTGGTCTGCATATTAAAGGGCAGGAAGCTTTTGAGGCTTGATGCTCGAATTGCTGTTCCTGCTTGGTTGTAGGTGGGAAGCGTCTCCACCTGAAGCAGGCTTTGTTCCTGACCCACGAGAGCACAAGAGCTCCCACCTTAGGGGGTCAGAAATAGGCCTGAGGGGCAGGCTGGTGCAGTCCAGTCAGCTACACACTAGAGAGTTGGTCGTTCTTCAAGGGGCATCTCCATGATTCTCTCTGAGAGCATTTTGCAATTAATCCAACACTAACATCAGTAGGTGTTTATTGTGCTGAGAAGTTTGATACCAAACTTCTTAGCATTCAGTAAAGTCATCAGGGAGCTGTGGAGTTCCTAATGTCAAACTCCCAGCCCATGTACTCAATATGGCGTCCCTGCACTTACAATGTCTAAAAATGAACTTGGACACTGTAGGGACATATTGCTCATGCAGCTATGCCCTCACCTGTGATATAGTGCACCCTGCCTTAGGGCTGTGAGACCTGCTAGAGGGGTGACACACCCATACCACACACAGTGGTTGTAGGCATGGCACACAGGGAGGTGTGCCATGCACTCTATACATGCTGCAGCCCTTAGAGAGACTATCTGGTCACAAGGCCCTTGGTACCACTAGTAATTTTTACAAGTGACTTGCATGTGGGCCAGAGGTGTGCCAATTGTGGAAACAAAGGTACAGTTTTGGGAAAGAACGCAGGGACTAGCAACCTGATTGGCAGGGACCCAGTGCATACTCAAAGTGCATCAGAGATCTTTCAAAAGTGGGGAGTAACCATGTAAAAAGGGTTACTTTCCTAAAACCGGTACGAAAGAGGGTCCCAAAAAGCTGCAGCATATCTTATGCCACTCTAAGGGACACATGCAAAAACAACAGTTGATGGACAGAATGCGGAACAATGTCATACATTCACCCCAGTACAGACATCTGGGCATAAATCCATCAATTTTTTGCACTCCACACCACCCCAGTTCAGACATGGCCATATGCAAATCAGTCTTGACCCTGTGCCTCATGGGAACAGTCCAGCCCGAACTGCCAAGCCAAGTCTTCACTGGACCGGAATCAAGCATCCTAGGACCGGTTTCTGGCTATCAGCCGTCTTCAGCCAGGATAGCTGGACTCTAGTGGTGTGGAGCACGAGACTCACGTCTGAGCATACCCGTCCCACTCGGGATGACAAATGCAAAAACAACAGTTGATGGACAGAATGCAGAACCATGTCATACATTCAAGCTGTTTTAACTTGAGCCTCATGCAGTTCTCATTAATTTTGTAGTGTTTTAAAGTTGTGTGCGGTGACTACGATCGCGTTATTACTTTAACTCCGTTGTATTTTAAAGTGTGTATGCAGTGACTACGACCCCTCATCTCTTACCTGGTGTTCCTCTTGTGCTGGTCCCCGTTCCGCCACAGCTTGAGCCGGTTGTGCGGAGGGACAGGAAGCACCGGCGCACCAGCAGCGTCATCAGAGTTGCCCCGCCCCTTCCCTACTTATTCCAATTTCCAGCGCGGAGGCAAGCCCATCTGCGCCAGGACGCCGCCCGTCGCCCAAACCCCTGGTAAGTTTCTTATAACTTACGAGGAGCTTAAGCGGCCTGTGCATATCAATTATGATTCGCTACAACCGGCAGGAACTGCTCTCCTTAAACTTGTACAATTCATCAGAATCCCGGGTAGTTTGTCCCACTACCACCCCTTTTAGGGACGAATCTGCCAGGATAGCTGTTTCCTCTTTATTCAGTGGGGATTCGGAGGAACCTGTGCTTGAAAGCTCTTTGGAACCGAGCAATACTAGTACGAATACGGACACTAAACTATTTACTGCTCTCTATCTCAACACTAGATCTATCCCTAAACATGCTCTAGAGCTTTGGTGCTTATTGGATAATCAGAAACCTGACATCTGTTTCTTTACGGAAACGTGGTTCCATAGCCAGGCTTCCTCTGGTATTGCCACGGCGTTCCCTAGTGAATATCATCTGATTAGGCAATATAGAGTAGGAAAACGAGGCATAAATTGACTCCTGAGGCCTTCCGGATGCATTTTCAGCCTCCGGTCAATAGCTCTAAGAATACTGAAATAATGGCCACTCTATCAGAAACGTCTATTCGCAACACTCTTGACGCAATTATCCCGGAAACGAAAGTTAACTCAAAAAGAATCGCCTCACCTTGGTTCACCAAGGCTTTGAAAAGAGAGAAAAAGGACTGCAGGTCGGCGGAGAGGTTATGGCGGAAGTTCAAAACGCCGGAAAAACGCAGGCTTTACAAATTAACCCATTTCAACTATATAAAACATATAAAAGCAGCCAAATTGCTCTACATTACGCAAACAATAAATAAGGCCTCCCAATCCAGCAAAGAATTGTATAAAATACTTAGGGAATTCACCACCCCACAGGTGGAGCAATCAGCATTTGCTCCGACCTTGAAGTGGGTGAACTCACTGTCTTATTTTCAAAGTAAAATTCAGTTAATCTATTCCTTGTTCCCTCCCCCCAATCAACAGGTGGCCTTAAGTGGGGTGGCTTCCTCTAGCCTTGAGCCCCCTTTTCAAACCACTGATTCTCCATCTATGACAGAATTTGAGCCCACTTGCCCAGCAGAAGTGCTATTGGCACTCAAAAAAATTAAATCAGGATCTCCCACAGATTCTCTGCTTCCACGTAAGTGCAGCGAGCTATTCCCACTGTTGGTAGATGGTTTGACCAGTATTTTCAATACCTCCTTTGAGAGTGCTTCCTTTCCCAACAGCTGGAAGCTGGCTCAGGTCAGGCCAATCCTAAAAAAACCTAATAGTGATCCCTCCATACTGTCTAATTACAGGCCAATATCTCTTCTGCCTTACTTTGGGAAGGTCCTAGAATATTTAGTCAACAAACGTGTTTCTTCTTATATTGAAACACATGCACTTCTTGACCCGTCGCAGTCAGGTTTCCGTGCCGCCCATGGCACTGAAACCGCAGTGATTGAAATAGTGGATAACATCCGACTCTCCTTGGACAGAGGCGAATCAGCCATTCTGGTCCTATTGGATCTTTCTGCTGCCTTTGACACCATCTCCGACAGCATTTTGAAACATCGGTTGTGGGAGATTGGTGTCAGAGGCAACGCTTTGGCCTGGTTCGTGGATTATCTCAAGGACCGTCACTCTTATGTTAAGATGAGCTCCCATGCATCCGTTAACATTCCACTCTCTGTGGGGGTCCCGCAGGGATTGATCCTCAGTCCCTTATTATTTAATCTTTATCTTTCCCCTCTGGCCCACATCATAAAATCCTACGGCTTTACCACAGTGTCTTACGCAGACGATACGCAGGTGCTTATCACCTGCAGATCCAATCTCCTGGAAACCTGCAATAGATTTAAACAATGCATGGTTCATATTAATAATGTGATGAGTGAAAACAGACTTCAACTCAACTGCAGTAAGACCAAAATTCTGTTATTCGGCAAGGCCAAGACTATCTGGTCTCAGGACTGGTTGCCCCCATGATCTAGGGCCTTGCCCTGAACCTAAAGAAGCCGTACGAGATTTAGGCATTATGCTTGACAGTGCTCTTTCTATGAAAGCTCATGTAAATCAAGTTTCCGGAACCTGCTTCGGTATACTACCGCAATTGCGTAAAATCTTTAAATGGCTTCCACCCGAAACTAGAAAACCTCTGGTCCAGGGTCTAATAATCAGCAAGCTTGATTATGGAAACGCGATGTTTGCTTCCATAAATGAGAGTCTGCTGACCAAGTTGCAAACCCTCCAGAATATGGCTGCGAGACTAGTGTTGGGTTTGCCTCCTAGGTCTGCCTCCAAACCCATCCTCAAAAAGCTGCATTGGCTACCTGTGCGCCAAAGATGCCATTTCAAAATCTTGAGTTTAACCCATAAACTCCTTCATGGCACCGGCCCCTCTTATTTAGCAAAAAAACTAGTCTGGTATTCCCCGCCTAAAGCCCTCCGCTCTAGTTCGAAGTTCTTGCTGTCCCAGCCTAGAGTCCAGACGACCAGGAATGGATGTAGGTCATTTTCGTATGTGGCCCCTCAACTTTGGAATAGGTTGCCTCTTCATCTCCTGTCCCTCTCCAATCATTTGGAGTTTCGCAGGGGCTTGAAGACGTGTCTCTTTCCCAAATAAATACTCTCCTGTGACGTGTTTCTGCTCGTGTAGGTTGATGCCTTTCTTCTGCAAAGCGCCTTGAGACCTCTTTTGGTGATAAGTGCGCTATATAAAAGCATTTGACAAGGACATTGACATTCACCCCAGTACAGAGATCTGGGCCTAAATCCATCAATTGTTTGCACACCAAACCACTCCAGTTCAGACATGGCCATATGCAAATCAGCCTTGACCCTGTGCCTCACGGGAACAGTCCAGCCCGAACTGCCAAGCCAAGTCTTCACTGGACCGGAATCAAGCATCCTAGGACCGGTTTCTGGCTATCAGCCGTCTTCAGCTAGGATAGCTTGACTCCAGTGGTGTGGAGAGCACTGGACTCACGCCTGAGCACACCCGTCCCAGACGAGAGTCCCTTGCTCACTTTGCCACTGGATTCAAGCAAGCCTGGCTGAAGACGGCTGTAATGCCAGAAACCGGTTCTAGGAAGCTTGTTTCCGGCCCAGGGAAGGCATGGCTTGGCAGTTCGGGCTGGACTGTTCCCATGAGGCACAGGGTCAGACTGATTTGCATATGGCCATGTCTGAACTGGGGTGGCAGAGTGGGCTAAAGAAAGGTGATGGATTAAACCCATATCTGTTGACTGGGTTTGAGTGTTTGATTGGTTCAGATGCTCCGTCCATCACCACCCCCCTTTGTACCACTCTAAGGGACAGCACCAAACCAATGCTCACTCCCACTGCAGGCTGCATGACAAGGTGCTCTAAAAACCGTGTGTGGCATGTCCCCCAACACTGAAAGTAATATTTGTAAGTCATCCCTATAGCAGGCCTTCCAGCCCTAAGGCAAAGTGAATTATATCACATGTGAAGACATATCTGCATGAGCAGATATGCCTCTGTGCTGGGCAGTTAAATTACTGACAGTACAAGTGAACAGGGAAGCCATCTTAAGGTATGCAGTAGTCAAAGTGAGTTTCCTAGCTACATAATGGGTTTCACTGAAACCTATGTTGTTTGGTATCAAACGTCCTATTAATAAACCCACGCTGGTTGTAGTGATGGATGTATTAACTTGTGCACCCAGAATGTACCTTAGAGGCACCCCCTGAAAACCTACCGACTTCTAGTGAATTGACCGACTACTGCCCCTGTACAGCTTGCAACCACAGATGTGTTTCTGCCGCCAAAGTCCCATAGCCCAAGGAGAAGTGGACAAATGATGTCCCTTCATGCCTGAGCCTCTTAAGGACCGAGCCCCTTGTGGATTCCCCCAGACTGACCCCCCCAGTCCCAGCTTGCAGCCTCTTCCCAACAGAAACCATTGAAGTGAACGGGGCAGCTGACGCTGAAACAAACTTCTGCACCCGACCACCCCAGTGCCGCCCGAGGTGACCTGCTGGAGTGGCCTTGGACCATGCCTCATACTGACCTTAAGTCCAGGTGAAGGGTCCCTTAAGTCGTCGACCGTGACCGAACACAATATGTTTTCCCCCATAGGATAACATTACCGCTCCAAAAATTGCACTGTGTGACCTTTTAAAACTTGTAAAAATTCCTTCCTCGAAAAGTACTTACCCAATTTCGATGCTCTTAGTATCTAAATTCATATAAACATCTCTGTTATTTTTATAAATTGGTGTTCGATTTCCTTACTGAGTGTGTCTCTCTCTTACTGCCTTTGTGTGTGCAATAAAAGCGTAGCACTACCTCTGAATAAGCCTAACTATTCCCTCACACTACCACAAAAGAGAGCATTTAGTGTATAATTTGTGCCTCTAAAACAATTAGGGCTGCCTAGACTCTTTACACAGTATACCTCATTTTTGGTCCACTATATAAAGAGCCAGCTTCCTACACCAATGTCTTAGTCCACTGGCTTAAGAGGGTCAAAATATTTAGAATTACAGTAGTGGCATAGCAGGTTCTAGTAGTAGGTTTACCAGCTACTTTTTGGATGCCCATACACTCCTGTGGAAGACTTGGAAAAGCAAACTTTAAGACCTCAAGTGCTGAGAGCGTGGTCTGGCCACGCAGGAAGATGGCTGCCTGATGGCACAGCTCCGCCGAGGGACGGACCCCCGACGAGCTTCCTTGTCTCACCTGCTCGTGTGGGTCGTCTCTGGGGCGATTACTGGACTCTGAGGCTCATGGGGAGTGCTGCGGTGCTTTCCCTTCCTGGCTGGTGGCTTCTATTCCAGAGATAGCAGGGGGACGGTGAGACGACTGCTTCTGCGACGTGCACTGCGGGGTTCGCACGCTTCTCACGCCGCGCCTCTCCTCAGCGAGTTCGGCGTTCTCCATACCACAGGGCCGCGTCTCTCCATGTTGTAGGCCGCGCCCCCTCAGACGGTGGGGGCGCGGTGCACCGAAGCCACGGACTGCCTTCCTAAATGCCTTTGCCTGCATTTTAGAGCACACGGCGCCCTCCTCAGGATTTTGCTATATAGTTTATTTAGCAGCTACCAGCAACTTTGCTTGGAATAGGCACCGTGAAGGGGAAATAGAAGAAAAAAAGAGGAAAAGTCATTTGAACGACTGGCACATTTGTCACTCTACTGAAGGGTGTTCTTGTCACATATGTTCTAATGACCAGGTGAAATGGCACAACTTACACGGCTGCAGCTATGAATATCCTTTGAAGAGTCAGTATTAGTGGTACAGGCAGATTTACTTGTAATAGTACTGCTCCATCTCTCACCTGACTTTGGCACTTTTATTCAGCCGTTTTTTGAGACATATGTCATTTGGGCCAGAGTTACTTGACTATCACTTCTTATAATATGTCACCCTCTTCCTCTATTGTGACGCTTTGCTAGTTCTGTTAGTTCCGCTTTAACAGGTGGAGGCGGATAGAGGGTAATATGACGAGGGATGAATTTTCAGTTATGATCGCCATCATATGTTATTAGCTCATGTGCATTGCTTTATATGCCAGCGCCATCATCTCATGTCTTCATAGTGGCAGCCCTGAATGTATAATATTTCTAGTCTCTCATATACTAACCTCCATTTGAGAAGTGTTTTACTTTCACATTCATAGTGTACTCTCATATTATGTACAATTACTTTGTCATTCTTGTATTGCTAATCCACTGTAGCACTCATTTATTGCATTTCCATGCTTTGTTTCTGTGGTACTTTTCGCACGCATGATTTGACATTTCAGCACTACTTTGGTTTAGTAGCATGCTATTTGTTATTTTGTGACAAAGCTGTAATCATTTTTTCGGTATGCTGTTCGCTTTGGACATTCACTTGCTGCTCATATTTTCCTCCTTTCCTATTATTGGATATATTTCATCATTGCCTCAAATTCCAATATTTCCTCTATTCGCTATTGCAGACCATCATTACAGCAGTACTCTAGGATGTCTAATAATAGAAATGGTGGTCGTGGGCCTAAACAAACACTTTTTACTGATGTGGTTAAACAATCGTCTACTTCAGCAGGTAAAGGTAATGGATCTGCGTCACCTCCTACACCGCCAGCTACATCATCTCAAAGCGACAAATCCTTATCTGACACCATGCAACGCATTTTACAAGAACTTTCTGGAGTGAACTGACGACTGGAGGGTCTGGATATTGCCATGACTTCCTTAACTGCAGAAACCAAGTCTATCAGGGCAGAACTCACTACTTTCCATACAAGGATTGACGTCATGGACTCTAAAATAGTGGCTATAGAAAGCCGACTGGATTCTGTTCAGGGTTCCGATCAAGATCTGCTCTTTCTACACAGTAAGATCATCGATTTGGAAGATCGCAGTCGTAGGGACAATATCCGCTTTTTTCGGTTTTCCCGAAACTATCGAAAAGCAAGATATGAAGTCCTTTCTTTGTAATGCTCTTCCCACTTTTACTGGAATATCTTTTACTCCTCCTATTGAGCTCCAACGTGCTCATAGACTGGGCCCACCACGCTCCGGTCCTTCGGCAAGGCCCAGGCCAATTATTGCTTGTTTTCTCCGCCTTGAGCAAACCAGACAGATTTTATCATTGGCTCGCACTCATGGCTCCTTCCTATTTCAAGGTCATACCATCCATATGGTCGCAGACTTTTCTAAAGAAACGAATGAGTGGCAGAAAGCGTTTCTTTCTATGCAACCCCAGTTACGTCAAATGGACATCAAATATGGTTTATTTGAACCTGCGCGCTTTCGTATTACCAGGAATGGAGAATCCAAAGACTTTTATGATCCAGCACTTCTACAACAGTTCCTGGACGATATCAAATCCACTGATATGGAAACTCAGTCTCCTCCCTCTGCCCAACCTCATCAGTCCAATTCCTCCTCTAAGAATCTACCTACATCTCATTTATACACCTCTCCTGAATCTAGACAACGTGGTAGGGATCTTACTCGTCCGTCTCGCTCTCAGGAGGACAGGGATTCAGCTCTACACTCTGTCTCCTCTCATACTAACACGCAGCAAAGAGACAAGTCTAGATCACCTCTTAAGACGCCTTCTGATGCGGACTGAATTCTCTTTTATGCTGTAATATTTTCTCTAAGTTTCTAGCAGTGTTTGTTGTTCATAATACTTTTGTTCTTTGTTGTTGTTTATTCCACTGAGACTTTCTGCATGGTACACTATGGTTCCTTCTACTTAGGGCTTTGTATTATGCCTTATGACCTATTGTTATTCTATATTCGCTCTAATATGTGATTTTCAGTTTTGCAGTCATTTAATCATTTTCAGGTTCTGCTTATTATATGCTATAAGGATGTTATCTTCCTGCAGGTAGTTTACCTTTCTTCCTATATATTCTCCCTGTTATAGTGATATTGTTATTGTTCAAGTAATCACTCAATAGGTCATTTATTAACTAATTCGCTTTTGAATGATGTCTATTTGTTTCATTGTTTTCTATGTTTCGCTTGTTTCTGATCACTGTCTTTTGTTTCTCTTCCATTGTATGATTTTATGGTCTTCACTCCTTGTTTTTACATGCTATCTCCTTCCCTCTTTTTATGTGCCATTGTTGTTTTGTCGTTTTCTTCTTCTTTTCCTTACCCTAATATTCTCGTCTAGGTCTTATTATAACGTTGTCTCTCTTTTTGTGATATGATAACTTCTGTTCTTTGTTTTCTATTGTGTTTTTTATCTCCCTGTTCTCTCATGGTTTTACACTCCCAGTTCGGTCTCATCTGAGGATATCTTTGTTTGGTTTAGAATTCACACTGTTCATTTACTTCATAAGATACTTTGTTTTTGACATAATGTAATTTTATTTTATTATTCCGCTCATTTATATCTATGCTATCTCTATTCATATTCTCATGTTTTCCTATGGGGGCATTTTTTCTATTGTTTCTTACTTCTTTCTCTTTCTTTCTTTCTATTTGGCATTATCGATTCTGTTCCTTTCTATATATTATTTCGCATGCTTCATTATTATATCTTATCTGTTTCTTTTATTGTATGCTATGGGGGTTCCTTCATTTACTTCTCCTCCTTTAGTCTTCTTTTCTTTCCTTTTTTTAAATTTTTTTTTATTTTCTGTCAGAGGTAATACATACAAGGATAAAACAAAAATGAGAAATCCAACATAATTCTTTACAAAGAACAACCATTATACATTTTAAATCCAATTATCAATTGGTAGCCATAGCTTCCGACCAAAAGTCTTCTTTTTAAGTCCTTTCAATTTATAGACTGCTTTATCCATTCTATAAACATTTAGCAGCTTTCCCAGCCATAACTCAAAAGTTGGTGGATCTACATCCAGCCATCTGGAGGTAATACAAGCTCGATAGATAGACATTCCCATAAACAAAAAATGTTCTTGATCTGTCTTTAAATTCCGAGAGGGAAAATAAACACCAAAGATAATAATAGTAGGATGAAGCGTAATCCGTACATGTAACAAATTAGACAGAAACTTTTCAATCTTCTCAATATATACAGCAAGTTTAGAACAACTATAAAACATGTGAATTGAGTCAGCTGCTAAAGTTCCACAGCGACTGCAGTTAATACCTTTTAGAGATTTCCATTTTACCAGTTTTGCAGGTGTATAGTAAAGATCTAGGGTGGACATAAAATGTTGACTCTTAAGAGAGCTATTAATTAGTGTCTTATTGCTCATCTCGAACACTTTTACCAAATCAATCCCTGCAGTGCCAATCTTTCTCTCCCATTTCAGGGTGTGATGATCAAGATCGTTCTGCATCCTATTGTTCATTAACTGGTAAATAATACCAATACGACTGTTCTTCCTAGAACTTTCTAGAATGTCAATAGTTTCCATGGTATCGGTGAGTAAAACATTTTTTTTTTCCAGGAAGCTGCGAATCTGTAGGTATTTAAAAAAATCGTTCCTAGATAAACCAAATGTCTCTTGTAATTTAGAAAAGGACATAAGGGACCCGTTTTGGTACAATTGACCCAGTAGATAAATCTGTCTCATATGCCATCGGTAAATTACCGTATCTTGGAATATTACGGGTAATAACTTATTATCAGACAGAGGTGTATAATAATTCAATTTTGGGATTATACGTAAAATTTTGTTCATTTGCCTCCAAATTAAACATGCAGCAAGGACCACCTTGAACTTTGTTTTTTTATAATAACTGGGTTCAATGACTTTCAACAGGCATTGCCGCGCATGGGTACCTAAGAGCATTTTGAAGATAGAAGGTGAAATGGCTGGGTCTGATACATAATCATGAAAAAGCAAAACCCGAAAAGTTTTCAGAGCAATAGCCCAGTAATACATTTTAAAATTCGGAAGCCCCAAACCAGCACAATCTGATGGGAGAGTACACCATTTTAAAGATCTTCTAGCACGATGGTACCCCCACAAAAACCTCGACACCATTCTGTCTATTCTGTTGAAAAGGGACATTGAGAAAAATAGGGGAATAGTACGGAAAAAATACAAAAATTTTGGAAAAATCATCATCTTAATAACATTAGTTCGACCATATAATGACAAGTGTAAATTATTAAATCTTTCTAACGTTCTATTGGTAGATATGAGTAAGGGGTCTAAGTTTAATGCAACAATATCCTCAACCTTAGAAGATAAAGTAACACCAAGATATGAACCAGTAGAATTTAGTGGGATATCAGTGGGTTTACCCGTTTCCGAATGTATAATCTGAGTTTTTGTAATGTTTAACTTATAGCCGGAGACCTTCCCGAACTCATTGGCCAGATCGATTATTGTGGGTAGCGCAGAGGAGACATCAGAAGTGACAATTGCAACGTCATCCGCATACGCTAGAACTTTATGGTCAACTTCAAAAAGACGAACTGGTGGAATATTAGGTTCCAAAATAAGTCTACTCAAATAAGGTTCTAAGTATAACGCAAATAAAAGCGGGGAGCAAGGGCACCCTTGTCTAGTCCCTCTCGTAATTGAAAAAGATCTCGAATGATCAGTACCTAATCTTATTATACCCTTAGGAGCAGAGTAAAGCGAGCGCACCGCCTGAATAAATTGTGGGGGAAACCCCTTCCCTTCTAACACAGTCCAAAGGAATCCCCAGTCTACTCTATCAAACGCTTTTTCAGCATCGAGTAAGATCACCCCAACTGGGGATTCCTTTGCCTGTGCCCAGTCTAAAAGTGTGATAACACGTTTAACGTGATCAGTAGTATCTCTACATCTGATAAAACCGTGTTGAATATTAGACACTAAACTGGACATTACCTGGTTAAGTCTATTTGCAAGAATTTTAGAATAAATCTTGCTGTCCGCCGTAATAAGCGATATGGGTCGATATGAACCCAATTCTTTTGAATCCTTGTTTTTCTTTAAAAACACCACTATAATAGCGGTGGACCATGAATCAGGTGGTTTCCCTTGAAATGCTGAATTAAAGATCTTTATAAACTCTGATTTCAGCATATGTCTAAATGTCCGATAAAATTCGAGAGGTATCTGGTCAAATCCCATGGCTTTGCCAGCCGCAAGACTCAAAATGGCTTGCTCAATCTCATCCCAGCTTATTGGGCGTCCAAATAAATCAGACTCTCCACATCCCAATAATGATTGATTGGTACTGTGAAAATAATTTACAGGATTCAGAGTCTTATCTACTTCATTGTTAAAGTCATTATACAATGTTTTATAGAACTCCAGGAATGATTCTAAAATTCCTTCCCTACATTCGTGAAAGTCCCCATTCATGTCATTGACACCCTGAATTTCATTAATAGAGGATTTCTGACGGAGACGTTGTGCTAAGATTTTACCGGTGCGCTCACTATACTCATAACGTTCTGTTTTGTATTGCTTAAAATCTAATGCTACTTTATCAGCAATATGGGTCCGTAGACCAGAACGTTCAATTACTAGACGTAATTGCGCGTCTTCTATGCTTATATTATTCTTGCATGCCGTCGCAAGATCCATCTCGGCTAACCTGATCTTATTTAACCTCTCCTTAAATTCTGTTTGTATTTTTTTCCTCTTAAAGTTTGCGAAGCTAATTGTCTCTCCACGTACGATTGATTTAAAAGTGTCCCACACCACTGGTGGGGAGGCCGTATCATTATTTGTTAAAAAAAATCATTAATAATAGTCGCCATACATTGCAAATATTCTTCATCACATAACAAATTTCTCTGAAATGACCAAGACCTACTTGTGTTCTGACATTCTGTAGGGACCTCGATCTCAACAATTATGGGATTATGGTCTGAAATGACTTGGGGTAGAATTTCGACACTAATTGACTCCAAAAACTGCGAAGACGTAAAAAAATAATCTAATCGGGCAAACTTTCGATGTGGGCTAGAATAAAAGGTATATCCAGGATCTTTGGAGTACATTTTATGCCAAACATCCGTTAGTCCATTATTCAGAACCAACTCCCTAAGGGCACTATAAGTTCTAGGTTTATAGCCCGTATATCTCCTACCTAATTTAATATTCCAGTCAGCCGACAAATGAATATTAAGATCCCCACATATTGTAATGGGTTGCGTCCACATAGCTAGTTCTGCATTAATCGTATTAAAAACTTCCCCATCATCTAAGTTTGGCCCATACATGCAGCATAAGGTAAATTTGGATCCACCAATGATTAACTCAGCAAGTCCCCATCTACCCCATTTATCAGCTAGAGTTTTCAAACACTTCCCAACTCCCTTTCGCATACATATAGCAACACCTCTTTTTATACCCATCTGCTTAGAAACAAGTAGCACGTCCAATCCCAGCTTGTCCAAAAGTGAACGCTTATCCCATGCAATATGAGTTTCCTGTATACATAATAAATCAATAGACAGTGTCTGAATCATAGAACGAAACATTCCAATCTTTTTGAAGTCATTAAGACCATTAATGTTAATTGTACATATTTTCACCTTTTTCTCCATATTGACATGATGATTAAGAAAAAATTAGCAAACATCAACAGTGTGTAACCCTCACTACTACAACTTAAATACCAACTTAAATACCGATTAAACATCCTTGCAACGAATACCTCTGCCTTACACCCCCGCCACCAACCCTTACCTCTTCCCACCCCCACCCATTGCCCCAGAACCCCTCCCCCCGCCCTCCCCACTATAGGAGGCATAGGAACTACCAGTTCCTAGAACGTATGGGTGCCGTGTCCCTGGGCCATAGCGTCCATACAGGAAGAAAGGGATGAGAGAAAAGCTATTAGACAAAGAAAGAAAAGTTAGAGGAAAAAGAGAAAAGAAAGAGAGAAGCTTATCAGTCCTACTTAAAAGAAAGAAGATAAGAAAAAAGAGAGAGAAAAAAGAAGATTGAAGCTTCGACAAGAGTACATAAACTAACAGCCCTTATAGTCCTACAACATAATATCCTTGTATTCAATAAAGGCCTTAGCATCTGATTTATTGTTCAGATAGAGTCCAAGTATTCTTTGGCTTTGACCTCTGAAATAAAGTATCTGACTGTGCCCTTGAATACAATCTTTAGCTTTGCTGGGCCTTGAAGAAAAACGGCAGCCTCTTTCTTTTGGAAATCAGGAATCAGCTGTCTCAACCTCCACCGTTGGGCCACTGTAGCTTGACAATAGTCCGGTCGAACAAAGAACTGACAGCCGAGACCATCTGCTTTCTTATCTGGTCTCGCATATCCATAAATGGCTTCACGGGCAAGAAAGTTATTAAATGAGACCAGGATAGCCCTAGGGTAGTTTGCTTGGCCTTGTCGTGGACTCCGCACAGTGAAGGGAAACCTGTGCGCGCGTTGTACTTCTCGTGACCAGTCCCAGTCTACCATTTCAGGAAAGGCATCCTTCAGTAGATTGATAATAAACCTCCGTGGATAAGATCCTTCTTTATTTTCGGGAATTCCCAAAAAACTTAGATCGCTTCTACGGGCCTGATTCTCCAAACTAGCGATCTTATCGGACAGGTCCTCTTTTAAGGCTGTAAAATCGCCAACTTCCTGTCTCTGTGCCATACTTTCTTCTTCCAGGGCTGCAATTCTGGTCTCTGCTTCGACAACTCTGTCAGTGGTCTCAGAGCACATCTTAATTGCACGGCAAACTGAATTTTTGACCTTAGCACAGGTCACCTGCGTACGTAGATTTTCGGCCTTACTTTCAGCCCTGTGGCTCATCATGGTGTCAAAGATCATTTTCAGAGTGATCTCCTCACAGCCTTCACTACTGTCCTGTACTGTAACGGAGCCAGAGACGGAATTAGGGTTATTTCCCACAGTATCAGTAACGTCAGAAGAGGGAGCAGAAACCGAATTAGAAGGTAAAGTACTACCCCTCTAGGTGAATTAGAAACAGCTTCTTTACTCCCTACACGTAATGACCGCTTTTTCCAGAGTTTCTTTTTTATGGCAGTAGCTGTGTTAGCGTCAGGGCTCATACTGACTTCGCCATCTGAAGATAAACTCTCGCAACTGATCTCAGCCCAGTCTTTGTGAACACCTGTCGCCTCATCCGAGGAAAGTTCCGACAAAGAAAAGAACTTTTCCGAGGTTTCCAGATTAGTATACTGTGTGGAGTCACCCATTGTTTTCTGTTGGTCATTTTCTACTGATACTAATACCGATAGCGTGGGAAGAGAACAAGAGCGACTGATACCGGCACCTCCAGAGACCACCTCCCCCATAATACCCTTCTTTAAGGGATTAGTCAGCAGCAAGTTTGGAGAATTATTTAGCGGAATATTGTCAATTTCAGCTGTAATAGTGGATTGATCAGACCGCGACTCCGTCACATCTAAGCCTTGCACATTAACATCAGTTATTATTTTTTTTCTGGCCACTTGCTTCTCAAATAGGGCAGGCAAAGTTTGTAACGTGGCATCCTTAACACTTACGGCCTCTTTATACTTGGCAGGGGGTCTGCTGGAATTCGTACCCTGTTTTGTTGTTGTGTTAGCAAGAGTTGGGGGTGCAGCCTCTGGAGCCTCGGCCATCACGAATCCCTCGCCGCCCAGTTCCGCTCTTCTCAGCGTTCGACCCTCGTCGTCTCTCCTGTTGCTCCGGGTGCTGACAGACGGGGGTAGCGGTGTCTTTTTTTTCCCCTTTCGTGTTCCGCCTCCGCCTCTACCAGGAAAGACGCTGCTCTGCGCCCAGAACAGACAGAGTGTAGCACGCCACAGCGGAGACCGCCGACTGAGCTCCGAGAAATTCAGCAACATTCGTATAACCCTTCAAGGGGATACTTTGTATCGTGTTCAGCACGCCAGTACACCAGTACATTGACAGACTTCCAAGATACTTCTCCACAGTACTTTTCTCAACGCCGCAAAAGGAGCCTGATTGTGCAGCACATGCACGGGTAATCAGCCGGAAGCGGTCAACGCCTCAAACGGCCCCGTCTTGCGGCGTCCAGCAATGGAAGAAACGCCGATATAAACGGGTGGATGACCATATGCGGCCGTGCAAAGCAGTTCAAACCAAATGTATCACAAAAGCGCTATCATGGCAGGTTTTCCTCACAGAAAATGGCTCTATCCTCTCTCCTTTCTCCCGGACGCCTGGAGCCAGGGAGCGAGCTGCTCACACAGCCTTCCTCACGGCAGCCATCTTGCCTCCGTCATGGCACTTCTGGCGAGTGCTGATCAGTCTTCTTCTTTTCTTTCCTTATCAAGTTATTATTATTGTATGGTAATTGTACCACACATTTAATCATTCTCTGAATTCATTGGCTGTGCTTGATGATAGTATCCCATGTTTTTGCAAGACTTTTGATTATGTTACCCTGCTCTATTGTGTCTCGTATATTCCCTATTATCCTTTGTTCTTTAGATTCCCACTCTTCTTTCCTCAGAGGGGGTCCGGTTACCCCTTGGCGCTGCTTTTAGTGCGCCCAGGCCCGTCGATAACAGTTTAGGTTCTCTTCTCTTTTCCTATCTTCGTATTTGTTTTTCTTTCGTTTCTACCTGCTTTGTCTCTTTTAAATATTCACTTTTGTTTTTCTAAATTACTTCTGTATTTCCTTTTCCTGCTCTCTTCCTTTCTTTTTCTCCATTTTATTAGTTTTCCTCTTCTTAGACACATTTTGTCTCTTGCTTCCCAGAGCAACATTTTTCTTCTCTATTTTCTGTCCAATTGCCTTCTTTTCTTTCTCTTTACCTCTTGAATTCTCCTATCATGTCCTCTCCTAATTCGCTGTCAGTGATTTCCTGGAATGTTCATTGGCCTCACTCATATCAAGCGTAAAAAGGTACTCACATACCTGCGCTCTAAACATGTGGACGTTGCTTTATTGCAGGAAACGCACTTCGATGATATTGAATCTAGTAAACTCAGTAGAGACTGAGTTGGTAAAGTGATTCACAGTAGTGTCTCCAAGCTTGATCCTACCAACCCTAATCCTGTTTGCAAGTGTGGGTTGCCATACTTTTTCGAAAGTCACTCCCCTTCACAATTCTCAAAACGTGGTCTGACCCGGAAGGTCGATATGTGTTTGTCAAGTTGAAAATTGGGAACTCTTTCATTTGCCTTGGTTCTATTTATGCCCCTTTAGGCTCCAAAAAACAGCTTTTTCTCCGTCTGAACCGCCTTTTCACAGAAATCAATGCCTCCCAGTTTCTCATTGGAGGGGACTGGAATCTGGCACCAGATCCTACTCTGGATAGAACAGGCTGCTTTGACACCGTTAACGCTCCAGATAGAGCCATTCTTAGGGACATTCTTGCTGATACTGGTCTAGTTGATCATTGGAGGCTGCGTCATCCTCAGGACAAAGAATATACGTTTTTCTCCTCTACACATGGTACATTTTCGCGTCTTGATTATTTACTTCTTTCGCAACAGGCAGTCCAATTGGTCACACAGTCCCAGATATTGGAAGCAGCCATATACGACCATTCCCCTGTTCTTTTATCTCTTGATTTGGGTCTCTCCAAACCAGGACGTAAACCATGGCGCTTCAATATAGCCAGGTATAGAGCTCCAGCAGGTAAACTTCTTTTGCAATCACATCTCCAGGATTACCTTACTCTCAATGATACATCAGTCTCTTCTAAGAGAATGGTTTGGGCTGCTGCCAAGGCAACAATTAGGGGTCAACTCATGCGGGACGCTGCTTTACGCAATAAGGAAAATGCAGTCAAGCAGACTGCTTTGGAGGGCGACATTCGCCGACTCTCTCAATCTTATATCTCAAAGCCAGCCCTTCAGGCTCGTAAATCACTGGAAAAAGCGCAAATGTCTCTTAATAGTCTCTTTACTTCTAAAGCCGAATATGCTTTGCAAAAGATGAAAGGACGTCATTACGAGCAGGGGGAAAAGGCTGGTCGGTTATTAGCTGCGCAATTGAGACAAAGGGAGGCCGCTATGGCAATTCCAGCTAACAAATCAAGTGTTGGTGACGTACTTACTCGACCACAGGAAATTGTTGAGGAATTCGCTTCATTTTATAGATCTCTTTATTCTCCAAGCACTCATACAGATGCACTTGCGATGAACAAATTTTTAGATGCAGTTCATATTCCTAAACTCTCTGATGAGGGTAGAGCCCTACTGGATGGTGTTATTACGAAGGATGAAATTTCTTCAGCAATAGCTGCCTTGCCATATCATTAAGCTCCGGGGGATGATGGTTTTCCTCCTGAATTTTTTTAATGGACCGGTCAGAATATGATCGACACTTTACATGCTGCATTTGGGGAGGCGGTGGAGGAGTCTTCTCTTGGTCCTCTGTCCAACAAGGCCGTTATAGCTGTCTTGCCGAAACCTGGCAAGGATCCTTTGTTATGCAGAAGTTATAGGCCCATATCTCTTTTAAATTCAGATGTTAAGATACTTGCTAGCATCCTTGCATCACGTCTTCGTAAAGTTTTACCTTCTTTAATCCACAATTCGCAGGTAGGTTTTTCCCAGGTAGGTCATCTCACAACCATTTACGCACCTTATCTCACACTTTATGGTCAGCTAAACATCTCACTGATGATGCATTACTTCTCTCTCTGGACGCTGAAAAAGCGTTTGATCGCATTGCGTGGGAATACCTTTTTGCTATCATGCAAAGGTTTGGGTTAGGCAACCAGTTTATAGATAAAGTGCGCCTGCTTTATGATGATCCATCGGCTCAGGTCAATTGCTGCGGTTTTCTTTCTACCCCATTTCCAATTAGACAAGGTACTCGTCAGGGATGTCCACTCCCCCCTCTTCTCTTTCTTCTCACAATGGAGCCTTTAGCTGCTGCGATACGACAATCTACTACTGTGGTAGGTGTCCCCCTTCCAATTGGTCACTCTAAAATGTATTTATATGCGGATGATATTCTCCTCACACTCACTGATCTTCCCCACTCTCTTCCTGCTCTCCTCCGCATCATCAATGATTTCTCTTTCTTTTCTGGCTACAAGATAAATTGGGAAAAGAGTGAAGCATTACCCATGACCATTGGTACAACGAAAGATGTGATTTCGGATTTCCCTTTCCATTGGCAACCATCCCGACTTAAATATTTAGGAATCTTAATTAATAGAGGGTTGGATAATATAGTCACGGACAATCTGACTCCTTTAATCATACAAATGCAAAGAGACTTTGATAAATGGAAGGCTTTGGGTTTATCCTTATGGGGGCGGGTCCAGGCGGTCAAGATGGTTACTCTTCCTTGATTTCTTGGGTATGCTTCCTCTTCACATCCCCTTAGTCAACTCTGAGATCAATTGACTCCAAAATTAAACTTTTTGTCTGGGGCACGGCTAAACCGCGTCTTTCCTTTGCAAAACTAAAATCTCATCAGTTACAAGGGGGTTTGGGTCTCCCTTCTATCGAGCATTACTCGCTTGCTCTTCATCTTTCACAACTTGTTTTTTTTCTACCCAAATCTAAAGACATACCTCAATGGGTTCCCCTCAAACGTCACTTATTAGCTTCTGGCCTTGGTTTGTCCCTTTTATATGGTAAAGGGGTCAGTTCTTCTGATCATAAAAACCCTATCTTATCTGCAATACACAAATCCTGGCAGAGAAGTCATCGTATACTTAAATCTAATTCACGTATCCATTTTAAAGCCCCTTTATGGACTAACCGTGCCGTTCGTTTTGGGGGGTCGCACTTTGTCCTGGTTTGTATGGCAGGAAGCTGGTATTCAGACTATAGATCAATTATTTCATAATAACTTTTAAATCTTTTTCTCAACTCTGTGAGGAATTTCATATGCCATCCACACAATCCTGCAAATATACTCAGCTCCAACAAGTTCTCACAAAACATTTTGATCTTCCGCCAGACTTAATATCTGTATCTCCTATTTTGTCTTACCTACAGTCTTGGGGGAATCTTAAAGCTGTGACTTCTGGTCTTTATAAAACTTTTTTGCATCCTTTATTTTCACAGCCTCTCTCGCAAGCTCTCCAGTTAAAATGGCAATCTCGCCTATCGGTTGCATATTCCAATATTCAATGGGACCAAATCTTGGAAGGGTTGCATAAGGGAGTCCGTGAAGCCCGTCTTAAATTTTGCATTTTCAAAATTTTACATGAATGGCATTGATCTCCAGTCAAATTGCATCATGCTAAATTGCTATCACATACTTTGTGTTGGAGGTGTTCAGCTTCTGATTGTGATATTACGCATATTGTTTGTGAATGTCCTCGTACGACACCTTTTTGGCTTTTTGTACGGAAGACATTGGACAATGCCATGTCACTCCCTCTGCCACTTACTCCTCTGAATATTATTTTGCATGATTTTCGTAGCCTTCAGAAGTTTTCTAGGCCGCAAACTCGTCTTCTCCACATGGCTCTGGCCACAGCAAAAATGTGTATACTGCGGCACTGGAAATCGCCCCTGCCTCCTTCGCCGGAAGAGTGGTTGGTGGTAATGATGCAAACAGCTCTACATGAACATACAATTTATAACTTGCAGGATCAAACTTCCATTTTTCTCCAGGTGTGGTCTCCTTTTCTAGAAGCCACTGTGCATAGTGACTCTGTTTCCACTCCTCCTTCTCCTTTGACTATTCCACCTTCTTAATTCTCTTCTTTTAGGTTCTCTTTTTTCGTACTACTCAGCTTTACATTTTTTCTCCTTTATCTCTTCTGTGCTTACTCATGTTGCTCTGGGATTCTTGCTTATTCATTTCTTTTTCCTTTTCTCTTCCTTTTCCTTTTATTCACTTTCTTCGTTTTTCCTCCTGTTTCCTTTTCTTTATTCTTCTTCTATAATGTACTTATTTTGCTATTTTCTCATTATTATTGTATTTAAGATTATGGAATGTACGATATTTTTATGTCCTCATATTTATTATACTTCGTGTAATACCTTTCCTCATTTGTATTATTTTACTTGTCAAAGATATTATCCTGCTTTATTTTTTGTATCTGTACTTTTATCTGAAAATTTCTAATAAAAAATTTCAACACAAAAAAAAAGACCTCAAGTGCTAAACTTTCAGATTGAGCTGCCAAGGGTATAGGTGTCTGATCTAACCCTTCTTCACGAGATCGTCCGGCCTGTTGAGGACCTTCTTGTGAGGCGCCGGAGACATCTTAAGGATGGTTGAGAACAACATGGTTGTCTGGACCCCCAGGGATGAGGATGAGATGAGGATGAGAAATGAAGATGAGAATGAGAAGATGAAGAAGAAGATGAGGATGAGAAATGTTTGCCGTAGCTTCCTTACCACATTTGGAAAGAATGGGAGAGGAGGAAAAGCGTAGGCAAATATCCCTGACCAGTTCATTCATAGAGCATTGCTAGTTGACAGTGGGTGTGGAAACCTGAAGGGGAAGTTTTGGAATTTTTTATTTTCGCGAGTGGCGAAAAGGTATATTTGAAAGAAACCCCAACGTTGGAGGTAGGCGAGAAGGACTTTTAGGTGGAGCTCTTATTTGAGGACTTGATGCACCCTGCTCAACAGGTCTGCAGTCGCCGTCACCTCCAAGTTACAGGTAGGTACTACACTTGGAGCTGAATCTGATGATGAATCACCCAAAGCCAAATCTTCTGTTCCAGTGCTGAACACTGTGGTAAGTGTGAGCCTGTGGCGAGTGAGTGCTGCCCTGTTTCTGTAGGTAGTACATGGCGTACATGTTTATTTTTATTGATACTACCTCATCCGGAATGTTCTGAAAGACTGAGAGTTAGGTAAATGGCAAGCCCCCTTCAAACCTGCCGATGGGATGAACTGAGACTTTGAACTGTCATGCTGTGGAGGTGCACAATGCAGTCAACAATAGATGTGTTTGCGGTGATGGTCACCTGTGGGATGCAGACAGTGAAGGTTCTAACCGGCAACAGATCATTGCAGTTCCACCACTGCAGATAGCGATCAGTACTGGCCTTCAGCCAACATTAGATCCTATGGATAACCCTCTGCTCGTGACCACTGTGGGCTGAAAGGCACTTCAGAAATAGATGCATACAATTTCCGGTGTGAGAAACTATGGTGATGCAAGAAGGCATAATCCCTAATAGGCACACTACTTTTCTGACTGATAGATCATGATTTGGCTGTAAAAGAGGCATTAGCGTGAGAAAGTGCCATCTTTCTCGCATGGTATGCCCCCACTTTTTGCTGAATGGCTGATGTACTTTGGGTGTGCCCTGGGTTCCTGCCAACCAGGTACCCATGGCCTGTGTTCCTTCCCGAAAACGGTGTTGAAACCTAAACCCAATTGGCATCTCTGGCCACAGGCCAGCCCCTGGTAAATGGTACCCTAGGTATCCAGGGCACTGTGACCAGAGAAGACCACTAAGGGCTGCAGCACTTATTGTGCCACCCTTAGGGGCCCTGTACCGTGACCCACACACCCTGCCTGTGCAGGCTGAGTGACTTGGTGCAGAACTAAACAGAGTCGATATGACACACATCCCTGTGTGCCATGCCCACAAACCCACTGCCCTGGCATACTTCAGACACCCATCTAGCTGGGTGCCCTATGCAAGTGGTGTGGGCACAGGTGCATGAGCCTTGTGCCCATACAGTACCCAGGGCCATTCCTGGGCACTGTAAGTGCAGTGATGCCATTTGGAGTGGTGTGGCTCACTGGTTAGAGGCGGCAGACCCGTAAGCAGAGAACGGCCCGGGACCAGGGTTCAATTCCCGACGCGGCAGGGTCGTAGACCAGGGTCAAACGGACTCGATAATTCTTGCCTCGGTGCCTACTCTAACCAGGGAACACATTCGGCAACTCTGGGCATTAAGCTTGCCTCATCTCTACAACGGCCCCCCACAGACGCCGGGGATGCCTGGTTTCACCTTGGAGATACCCAGAAAGGGACCATATCACAGGGAAAACCAGGATGGGTTCCCCAGCGGTCTTCAGCGCCAGGATACTCCTTGGAGTCACAGTGCGCTTTACAAGTACACCCACATTTACATTAAGAGTATACGGTGCTGGGAGATTGTCATTACGGACTCCACAGCACCATAATGGCTGCACTGAAGACTGACAAGTTTGATATCAAACTTCTCAGCACATTAAACCCACACTGATGCCAGTGTGGTATTTAATGTAAAATGCACTACAGAGGGCTTCTTAGAGATGCCCCCTGAAACCTAACCTACAATCCACGTCTTGTCTGAGAGGTTGCCTAGGTTGCCACACAGCAGACATGTTGCTGGACCCCTGGTGGAACGCCCGCTCTCCTGGGCCTGCAACAATGCACATCCTGGGCGAGGTGCTAGGTCTCCACCCCCAGGATGAGCAGGGGGAAGCTTCAAAGGCATGCTGCCTTTGTGAGCTTCTCCAGGCCACTTGCTGTACTCCGCAACTGGCCCCCACCGGTTTTGACCCCCACTCTGGCAGGAAGACTGGCAGGAAACCCTACGTGAGGAAAGGGGGTGTACCAGCCTGTGCCAACTCCACCCCTCAGGTGGGAGAGGCGAGGTGAAGCACAACTTCGGGCTACGGCCATCTTAGGGATGGGGAGCCCTGCCCAGTCAGCGATAAGCTCCTGCCCCCCTCCCACAGGAGAGTAACAGAATAGGGGGTGTACTCACTCCAGGACAGGGACCCATTGGTTCCTGACCTTACCTTACCTGTAACAGCCCTAACTTTAGTATTTAGGGGCACCCTGAACCTTCCTTCCTCAGATCCTGTTTTGAAAACAAGAAAGAAGATCAAGAACAATACCTGCCGTGCATTAGCTAACAAGAGGACAACACCAACTGACTTGGCCCCAGCCCTACAGGCCTGTCGATCCTTGTACCTGCTCCTGCTAAATCCCAGCGTCTCCTGCGGACAGCAACCTTGAAAACCCTGGAGGACCATCCTGCCTAGAACCTCTTAAAGACTGGGACTCCCATTAGCAGTGGTTCTGCTCAAACAGCAATACCCCTGGTGCCAGTCAGGAACCGCATATCCAGCCCACTCTGTACCCGACGAGCCTGGCCTGTGCCCGAGAGGACAAAGAGCCTGAGTAGGTCCCCCCGGCGATAGTGACCTGAAATCCAGTGCCCAAGGACCCTCCTCCACGACCCAGACGATGCCTGCAGTCTCACAACAGGAGACTCCTCCAACCGCGACCAACAGAGGGTAAGATTTCCCGATGTCAAAAGAAACCCCAGTCCCCCCCGGCCCCCTGTTCCCAACTCATGTCCCTACCCTCCAAGATCCCAACTTACCCCTTGAAGTGTTGGTAGCTCCTGAAGAGTCTCCGTCCCCGAGCCTGCAGTCTTTGTTCACCTTCCAAGATCTCCATTGACTAACATTGAGCGCCAGACGTCTCAAAAGCACCCTGCACCCAGCCGCCCGAGTGGCCCTGGCAGAGCATCCTTTGCCCTAATCTACTTCCCCATTTGCCCTGAGAAGGTGACAAGGAGCCCAGCTCCCTTTGGGAAAGGTGTACCTTTATTCTGAATGCGCGTTATTGCTAGCGTGTAACAAGGCGTGCAGCGCTAATTCTATTTGAAAAAATACCGCTTTTCTTATCTTTGTTGTAATTTATGTTCTTAGCCCCTGATTTTAAAGACTATTATCGCGCCCACATACCTGCATCATAATTGTGCCCCCACCGCTTGTAGAGCGGAGTAAATCGTTTTTTTCATTGCCTACTCGTGGCGACTTGCCGCCATCCTGGGGGTGTTGGGACCTTCAGCGTGCCACTTGCCTGAGCGCTCTAGTGCTCAGATAGGAGATCAGGTGAGCCTATACTTAATGCTCACACCTCCCGCACAGCGGTGACGCGCAGCGGAAGCGCCTAACTCGCGCCTGAGTCAAGCCAGAGTCTGCCCGTCTGCGCCCGTCAGCGCTGAGGAGGCGTGAAAGGCGGGAGATTCTGAGCAACTTTTTACTGCCTACTCGTAATTCTTAGATTCAGGTATGTCACGTGACTTTTTGTTATCTTTTCAAGGGCCCAAACCACCTTGTAATTGTGCTATACTTCCGCAAAGCTGGCATGGCCCTGTCTGCTGTGCCCATTGTCACACGACATTAATTCCTGAACCCTCAATAGAGACACCCTCTGACTATTTTAGTGCGGGTGGTTTAATCAATGCACGCTCCTTAGCGAAAAATGCCCAGAACATTTATGATCTCATCACTGAATCACGTTTGGACTGGCTTTTGGTCACAGAAACGTGGCTAAAGCTGTGGTGTAATCCCGCCCTAGCCATAGCCCTTCCTCATAACTTCCTTATCCAGCGTTTGGATAGACATGGACAAGGGGGAGGAGGTCTTGCAATTATTTATCGAAACACCTTTAAATGTTCCACTCAAGAACTGACGGAAATAAAAGAGGCAGAAGCATTAGTATTCTCCTTGGAAATCCATGATACTTTTGTTTTCTCTGGGGTCCTTATCTATCGCCCCCCGGGCCCTCCTTCAAAGTTCTTGGGCACAGTAGGCGATGTGCTGAGTGACTTAACACTCAGATTCTCCAATTTTTCTGTACTGGGTGACCTTAACCTGCACCTTGAGTCCCCAAATGATTCTGGGGTTAGCTGCTTTATGGATACAATCGAAGTGTTAGGCCTTACTCTTGTGAACCGGGAACCCACCCACCAGGCAGGGCATCTATTAGATTGCATCTGTTCCAATTACCCTAACCTGACAGCTAAATCCCCTTGCCCTCAGGTATGGACAGACCATTTTTTAATCCCTTTCAACATAGCTGGGATTTTGAAACCCACTATAAACCCTTCAAAGTGTAATAACAAACCTAAAACTAAAACTATCCCGGATTGGAAGTCATTAGCTAGCAGACCTGACGTTATTGAGAAACTTAAAGACAGTACGCCAGTCCTAGTCGATCTTACCTCGACAGACAATCAGACCTTTTGTGACTGGATTGCTGGAGCGGGAACTCTGCTAAAATCATCCAGAAATGAGAACCTTAAACCCAGGAAGACTAAAAAGAACGCCCCTTGGTTTTCAACAACTTTAAAGCTTGAACTAGGTGAAGTTAAAACACTGGAACGGAGGTGGCGTCGAAATTACGACACCGCTGCACGTACCATCTATATAGCAGCGAGACGGAAGTATCATGCAGGAATAAAATCCGCAAAAAAAACACACTATCTACAGGCCATATTTACGGCAGGCCAGGAACAAAAAGCAATTTTTAAGATTGTCAAGGATTTCATGAATCCTTCAGCTCTATCGCAAGAGATTCCTCCATCGCAGGATCTCTGTAACGCGATATCTGATTACTTTGATAATAAGATCCTGGCTATCACAAAGACCTTTCCATCAGGAGCAACTGCGACGATGGATGTTGAAGAGTTAGTGGAGACGATAACTTCCCCCTGCTTTGATGATTTCGCCCCAGTATCCTTGGAGGAAACTGCTAAAGCGATTTTAGCCAGCAAATCGGGATCTCCTTTCGATCCCTGTCCCCCTCCGGTGTTGCATCTTTTAATAGAGATGGTTAATCCAATGATCAACAGGATTATTAATTCCTCTTTAACTACGGCAAGTATCCCTAATGACTGGAAACTTGCAGCTGTTAAGCCTCTCCAAAAAAAGGCCCTTGCCGATCCTACTACCCTCTCCAACCTGCGCCCAATTTCCTTGTTACCCATTCTATTCAAACTGACTGAAAAGTTTGTCAATAGTCAACTGACTAACTTTTTGGAGAAGAATAACGTTCTCCATCCTAATCAGTCAGGATTCCGGTCAGAACATTCTACCGAATCAGCCTTACTCTTCACCGCAGAAACATTAAGGGCAGCAATGGATCAAGGAAAGAAGGCTGTCCTTATCCTACTTGATCTGTCGGCAGCCTTCGATACGGTTTCACATAACATCTTAGTGGACCGGTTGGCTGCCGCAGGGGTAGGAGGACAGGTTTTGGCATGGTGTAGGAACTTCCTTGCCAACAGACGCCAAATAACAGTGCTAGGCCCATATCAGTCTGAGGCCAAAGACGTCAGCTCAGGGGTTCCTCAGGGCTCTAGCTTGAGCCCTGTTCTCTTCAACCTATATATGGTACCCCTGATGAAACTGATCGCGTCATTCAAGATCAGTTCCATTTCATACGCTGACGACACCCAACTTATACTGGTGTTGGATAGGGAGCGGCCAGGTGCCGAGGAAGATCTTAAGGACTGTCTTGCAGCAACTTTTAAATGGATGACGAACAACCATTTAAAGTGCAACGCCGGAAAAACCGAAATCCTACCCATAGGGAATCACAATCTTTTTTCCCCAACAGTGTGCTGGCCAGCGGAAGCTGAAGTGCCCCCCAATACAATTGCATCCGCCCGCAATCTGGGCATCAAATTCGACAACCAACTATCTTTTAAACCCCAGGCTGTAGCAGTAGCAGGCATGTGCTTTCAGATCATAAAAGCACTAAGGACGTTTTTTGATCTACTCCCACTATCGGCGAGGAAAACAGTCGCAGTGGCCTTAATAAGTTCTAGGCTGGACTATTGTAATGGACTATACGTTGGAGCTAACAAAACTGTTCCCCACAAATTACAAATGGTCCAAAATGCGGCAGCCCGCCTTGTACTGCGTCTGCCCCGTAAGTCATCAGCCTCAGCAGCACTAAACACCCTCCATTGGCTGCCAATAGGTAAAAGAATATTGTTTAAACTTCTTCTAATCCCTTTTAGGGCATTTCACCAACGAGGCCCAACCTATTTATGCAACGGGTTTAAAAGATATCACCCAACGCGTTGTCTGAGATCTGCTCGCCAGTACCTATTTACTCCCCCTCATTTCAAGCTGGCCACAAAGGGTGGCAAATCCCTTTTCGTACTGGGTACTAAAGCCTGGAACAAACTTCCTCTTTTCTTGCTGTCATTTTCTCAAGAAGCCCCCTTCAGGAAGGCATTAAAAACTTGGATTTTCTCTTTGCCTGACACCACTTGTAGGACCTTAGTGTAGTGTTTGTTTAGAACTTAGGACACCCCTTTCCCTTCCAACTCCTCCATCTGAGTTGTGTGAGCGCCAAGATACTCCTTGGAGTGAAAGTCGCGAGGTAGAAATGTCCTTTACATTACATTACATTACACAGCCGCATGGCCTACTAGCCAGCAGCCACCAACCGCAGGCCCCCTGCCTCTCATTGGATAACATTGGGCCTAACTACCTCTGCATCCAGCTGCCCCTGTGCCGCTGAGGGTGTACCAACTGTACCTAACTGCACTCACTTTTCTTCCATAGGGTAACATTGACTGGTTTCACTTGGAAATTCTTCCAAGTGTGTAGTTTTTAAACTTTAAAATATTCACCTAAAATCGGCTGAATAACGAATTGCGATTTACTCACCTGCATCTTTCAGCCCAGCACTGACCCTGAAAAGTAATTTTAACCGTCCTTACCAGTAACTTGTATTTCCTTCCATAGGAACCCATTGTCTTGTTTTCACCAGAAAAGTTTCTAAGTGTCGATTTTCACAAACTACAAATATTCCTTAAAAATCGACTGTATGACATAAATGCATTCTTTCAACTGTTTACAGGACATAGATGCACCAGTGCTGGATCCAGGTTCCACCACTGAGTAAGAAAAAGGAACGATAACACTACTTACCTGCTAAGTGAATTTCCTCCCATAAGATAACACTGGAGATACTATGTGAAAAAGATTCTACGTGTCAACTTTTAAAATACAATAATATTCCTTACAAATCACTACTGTAACCCAAACGCTTTTACTCAACTGTTTACAGGAGAGGTCCCAGGACTGAATCTAGGATCCAGTCCTGAGGTTACATAAAGTAACTAATTGCATTTAACTAGAAATTCCTATTGAGATCAATGTTGCATTGTGTTTGATATTGTGTTGCCCATTGCAACAAATGTAACTACTGTACTTAAAAAGTCTATTGCCTATTTGCAAAGTATTTAAACAAAAGTAATTCATTCTGAGTAAGTGTATTTTGATACCTTGTTGGTTCTAAAATAAAACTATATATTTTGATACAAAACAATTAGCCTAGAGTTCAGTTTTTGAGTGTGTGAGACCATTTGCTGACTTGAGTGTGTACAACAAATGCTTTACACTGTCCTCTGATACTGCCTTACTGCTCGACCAAGCTACCACTTTAGAGAATAAGGTTATATCTAACTTTAGCCTCTGCCAAACTTCCAGGGCCTGTGGACTCTGTACACATTGTACCTTACTTTGGTCCAGTATACACAGAGCCACTTTCTTACAAGTAGCAGCTGGAAATCTAGCACTCTGAGGGTTGGGTTAAGATTTGCTGTGATTGTGTTGAGGATTAAACCTAGAAAGGGCTACATTTTTAGAGCTGAAGATGGGACTTGGTGACATTTATTGTAAATCCCACGCTGTGGAGCAGATAGATGAAAGCTTGAGTGTATGATACGCAGTGCGACCTGCCTGTGAGCTCTTTATCGACAAACGTCTAGATAGAAAACATGTCTTCCCATCTGAGGTAAGCATCTAAAACCACTAGGCATTTTGCAAACAACCTTGAGCCTCTAATAATTGGTAGAGTTGTCCAATTACAACAAAGTGACAACACTGATGAGGTGGATGGATGGTTATGTGGAAGTAGGTGTACTACAGATCTAGGACAGCCAAGAAGTAACCTTGCTGCAGCAGAAGGATAAGATCCTGAAGGGTTGTCATATGAAAATGTTTCCAAGAGAATGCATTTGTTGAGAAGCCTTAGTTCAAGAATTGTCCTGCACGAGCTATTATTTTTGGTGAGTAGAAACTATAGGCAGTAAACCCTTGCCCAAGGTCTTGAAAGGCCACCTCCTTTGTGCAGGTTCATGCACACTTCCTCTTGGAGAAGGCAGAGATGTTCTGCGCTTAGGTTGGGAACACAGGGTGCAATGTTTGGTAGGGATGAGACAAACTCTAGACTCCTTTGTTGGCGGATACCTTGAATGCAACTATCGGAGGAGTTTTCCTCCCAATGTACTCGAAACTCCTGCAATATTCCCCCATTAGGTGATGTGTGATCAGAGGCATGCATTGTGAGTCAATGCTTTGAGATACAGTTCCTTTGGTAGATTGCCTCTTCCTCTGCCACTGTTGAGAGTTATTACCCCGTTATGTCCCCAGTACAACTCCTGCCTCCTTGCTGGTAGTAGATTACTGCAGTCATTGGTATGACTGCGGATGTTCAGGAGAGGTGGTCTTTGCTATACCCTAGATTGCCCCCCACGAAAGTAGTCCTTATTAGGTGTTTGAATGCCCCCATACTCTTGGCTATCTATGTATCTTTTTTATTTTCTCGACCATCTCATCTACATGTGTGCCGAAGAGATGCTCGCCACTAGGTTAATGAGGTTTTGTGAACCTCTGACTTATAACGAATAGTTTCTTACCTGTCGGTGTAGTTTTGCAGCTTGATGATCTTTCTGGATTCACTATGCTGTGCATATTCCGCGGTCTTGTGGTTGGGTCCGGATTCGTAGTCTTTTCTCTCTTTTTTTTTTTTTTTTTGTGGCCCAGGTGGGCGTCGGCGTCACCCTTCCTTGGGTGTATTTCCGGTGACGTCGGCATGCTTCCTGCGGAAGCTCCCATCCCTGGGCGCCATCTTCGGATTCTTTTTTTCGTGTTTCCTTCGTTTCCGAAGTGATGGCAATGTTCTATGTAGGTGATTTTTCCTTAACCGCCTTGTATGTAAAATCCATTTTATCTCTTCATCTTCTTTTTTTTTTTTTTTTTTTTTGACCACCCCTTTTCTCTCCAGCCTCATCTTTCTGGCGGAGGTGGGTGGGTTCGCTAGTGAATCCAGAAAGATCATCAAGCTGCAAAACTACACCGACAGGTAAGAAACTATTCGTTTTGCAGCGTGAATCTTTCTGGATTCACTATGCTGTGCATAGATTTTGTAGCGGTTTCTCATTTCCGTGGCGGCTGGGTGGAAGATGAGTTCTGGTGTCTGAATATGTGCTGGAGCACCTTTTGTCCGACTTGCGCTTCCTTGTTCATCTGCACATCCACGCAGTAGTGTTTTGTGAACGTGTGCACTGAAGCCCATGTTGCCGCCAGGCATATGTCTTGTATGGGCGTGTTAGCCAGGAAGGCTATTGTGGCCCCCTTCTTCCTAGTGGAGTGTGCACGCACTCCCTCGTCTAGTTCCTGTCCTGCCCTGTTGTGGCAGAGCTGAATCGTCTGTGCTATCCATCGTGCAATAGTGTTCTTCGTTACTGCTTTGCCCATGTAACTGTTGGCGAATGACACAAAGAACTGCTTCGTTTTTCTGTGCTCCTTTGTCCTTTCAATGTAATGCATGACCGCCCTTCTGGCGTCTAAGGTGTGCAGAGCTCGCTCAGCGCTATTGGTTGGTTTTTGGAAAAAACTCGGTATCTGTATGGACTGGTTCATGTGGAACCTGGAGACCACCTTCGGCATGAAGTGTGGGTCCGTCCTCATCACAACCCTATCACTATGTATTTGTATGTAGGGTTCCTGTAGCGTCAGTGCTTGTAGTTCGCTTACTCTGCGTAATGACGTTATAGCAACTAGGAAGGCTGTTTTCATGGTTAGCATCTTTAAGGAGGCCCTGTGCAGTGGTTCAAAGGGCTCCTTCATGAGTTCCGTGAGAACTACGTTCAGGTTCCATGCTGGTGGTGGCACCCGCTTGGGCGGTGCGATCCTCTTCGCTCCTTCCAGGAACCTCTTGACAACCTGGGATGTGAAGAAGCTCCTGCCCATCTCACCCCTTGTGTAGGCTACTATAGCCGCTAAGTGAACCCTCAAGGAGGATGAACTGAGTTTTTTGTCCAGCAAGTGTGTCAGGTATCGCAGCACTGTGGAGTCTTTCTTCATTTTCTTGTGAAGTTGTTCACGTTTGCACCACATCGTGTATCTTTTCCATTTTGCGACATAGCACCGCCGTGTGCTCGGCCTCCGTGCCTCCCGAAGGACCCTGAGGGTGCTCTCTGGCAGTCTCAAATGTGCAAACTCTATGTCCTCAGGAGCCATGCTACTAGGCTCATGGTCTCTGGCTCTGGGTGCAGCACCTCTCCGTTCTGCATGGAGAGCAGGTCCTTTCTTCTGCCGAATCTGTGGGGTGCACTCTGTGACATCTCCATGATCTGCGAGTACCATGTCTGCCTCGCCCACTGTGGCGCGACCAGTATCAGGGTCATCTTGCTCGCTCTGCACTTGCTCAGTACTCGGTGTATCAGTGGTATCGGGGGAAAAGCGTAGGCAAATGTCCCGGACCAATCTATCCATAGGGCATTCCCAAGGGACCCCTTTTCGGGTAGTCTGGATGCGAAGTACTGGCATTTCGCATTCTGGCGTGTTGCAAACAGGTCCACTGATGGCGTTCCCCACCTGTTGAATAACCACCTCGTTTCCTGAGCATTGAGCTCCCACTCGTGGGATGCCGATGTCTGTCTGCTCAGCCAGTCTGCCTGAATGTTCTCCTTCCCTGGTAGGTGTATGGCTAGCAGGTCTATCTGTAGAGGGATGGCCCATCTCCATATCTCCTGTGCCAGTGTTGAAAGCGTTGTTGACTGTGTTCCACCCTGCTTGTTGATGTAGAACATCGCCGTGGTGTTGTCTGTCTGCAGTAACACCCTTTGCTTGTACAGTCTTGTCTGGAAGGCTTTCAGTGCAAGGAAGATTGTCTTCAATTCTAGGTAATTGATATGCTTTGTCGCATCTGCTGGCGTCCACAGTCCTCTCACTTTGAGCTCCTCCATGTGAGCGCCCCATCCCTTCAGGGATGCGTCTGTGGTGATGGTCACTGTCGGAGTTGGGGGTGTTAGAGGCTTTCCCCTTGTTAGGTTCTCCATGGTCCACCATGTCATCTCCCTTTGCACTGCGTGCGTCACCACCACAAGATCCTCCCAACTGCCTGACGCCTGTGACCACTGTTCCTGGAGCCATTCCTGCATGGGTCTCATGTGTAGCCGCACATTCGGCACCAGGTGGATGCATGATGCCATCATCCCCATGATCTTGCTCGCCGTCCTCGCTGTCAGAGCTTGCCCCTTCCGGTAGAGGCGAGTTTCCTTGACCAGCGCCCTTGCTCTCTTCTCGCTGGGGAACACCTTGGCCTGCACGGTGTTGATCACTGCCCCCAGGAAGGTCTTCACTTGCTCCGGTTCCATTGACGATTTTTCCCAATGGACGGAGAACCCCAGGTTTATGAGTGTGCTCGTCACTGTCTGTGCGTGGTGTTTGCACCTTTGGTACGAACTCGCCTTCACCAACCAGTCGTCTAGATAAGGGTATACGTGTATCCCCTGTCTTCGTAGGTGTGCAGCAACTGCTGCGAGGCACTTCGTGAATACCCTTGGTGCTGATTTGAGTCCGAAGGCCAGCGTTGTGAACTGGTAGTGGCCTCCCCCGATTGTGAACCTGAGCATATGTTTGTGCTTTTTGTTCATCGGTATGTGCAAGTAGGCGTCCTTGAGGTCTATCGTGACCATGAAGTCTCCGACCTGCAGTTGCGGTAGCACCTCCTGCAGGGAGGTCATTTTGAATTTCTGTGTTCTTATGAATTTGTTGAGGAACCTCAGGTCTAGGATGGGCCTCATCTTGTCGTCTACCTTTGGTACCAGGAAGTACGTCGAGTAGACTCCCTTGTTCCTTTCCTTGAATGGGACTCGCTCTATGGCCCGTTTTTGCAGAAGTTCCTTTACTTCTTCCTGAAGCCTCGCCAGCTGGTCTCCTGCTGGCGGTCTTCCCCTTGGTTTCCTGCTTGTTGGCCTTTTCTCCAATTCCAGGCAATACCCGAATTGGATGATGTTTAGGATCCATTTGTCTGATGTGATTTCTCTCCATTCCTGGAGGTAAAATTGCAATCTTCCTCCCACTGGTGTCATGTGGTCGTAGGTGTTCTGATTGTCCCGACCCCTTGGTACGTGGTGCCCCCCCGGGTCCTTTCTGTGGCTGGGCACCCAGGGTTCTGTGGAGTCACTTCGAGGAGGGCTGCTGCCCCCCTCTCCTATTCTGGCCACGTCCGTTTCTTCCTCGAAAGGACTGACCTCTTGGTTGGTACTGCCAGGACTGTTTCTGCTGACCTTGCTGTCCCTGTGAGTCTGCCTGGTGCGTTTGCTGGAAAACCTGGTGTGATGTACCTGGTTGGTTTCCACCTCTCCCGCCGGGCCTCCGTGACGGGGTGCCTCTTCTGTTGCCCCTGAACTGCAACGCCCCCATAGACCTTGCCGTCTCATTATCTTTCTTGAGCTGGCTGAGTTTCTCGTCCACAGTTGCCCCGAAGAGCGTGTCGCCGTTGAACGGTGTGTTGAGGATACTGTGTTGCACCTCGGGTTTGAACCCAGAAATCCTGAGCCAGGCGTGTCTCCTTTCCGTGACACCCATCATCATCAGCCTGCTGGCGGTGTCTGCCCCGTCCAGGGCCGTCTTAAGGCAAGAATTTGCCGCATTTTTCCCCTCTTCGACCAACATCTCGGCCTTCTGCCTGGCCTCCTGGGGTAGGTCCTTCACCAAGTGCCCCAGGCCGTCCATGATCTGGTACATGTGCCTGTTTAGAAGAGCGTTGGAGTTAGCCATGCGCCAGTGGGTCGCAGCATTCCGTTCGATCCTTCTGCCCACCAGATCCATCCTCTTGCTCTCCTTATCCGGTGGTGGGCCCGAGGTAGTGGATACGTTGGCCCTCTTCCTAGCCGTGGCCGTGATAATGGAGTCTGCGGAGACCTCGCCTCGAATGTAGGCCGGGTCCTTCGTGGAGTGTTTGTATTTTTTCTCTGTTCTAGGGGTTACCGCCTTGCATGTTGCGGGCTCCTTGAATGCTTCTTGTCCTTGAGCCAAGACGCTCTCGAGCATTGGGAGGAACTGGCTCCTTGTCTGTGTTGGGAGCAAAGTCTCGAGCAGGAAGTCTGC
Source organism: Lissotriton vulgaris (assembly GCF_964263255.1). NCBI lineage: Eukaryota > Metazoa > Chordata > Amphibia > Caudata > Salamandridae > Lissotriton > Lissotriton vulgaris. The sequence continues at coordinate 979,939,672 of NC_141697.1, forward strand.
TTTCTGCTTCTCCTCGTCGAGCTTTAACCTAAATGCCGCTGCGGCAGATTGTATCGCCGAATTGTATGCCCCGATGTCGTCAGGCGGCGAGGGCCTCGAGGGGTATGTGTCGACCGCCTCCTCCGGGCTCTCGGTGTCGATATCCAGGTAATCCTCCTCGATGGGGTCAGAGGTGGCCGACTCGGCGTCAAACCTACTGCCCTCCTCCTCGTCATAGCCGTAATCCTCGTAGGGATTCTCCTCATCTCCCTGGTCGTCGACCATCTCGGCGGCCGGGCCATGTCCGTCGCCGAGTTCTTCTTCCTCTTCGACCAGATCTAGCACCACGTGCTTGGTCTTGTGTGGAATTGTAAAGGTACTCATCTCTGCGTCGAAATCCTTCTTCCGCTGCACGATGCTCGCCATCTCGGCCTCCAAACGCCGTCTTTTCTTTTCCCTTTCGGCCGCGTTCTCGGCCTCGGAACGCTCGGCCCCTCTCTTCGTCACCTGGCTCGGCGGCGAGACTCTCGGCGTCGAAGGTTTGGACGTCGAACTTGGCTTCGGGTCCTTGGACGTCGTCAAAGCTTTCGGGTCTTTCTCCCTCGACGCCGATCGGTCCCTTTCGGAGACGATCTTCGGCGCCTTCTGCTGCTCAACAGCCCGGCCCCTTTCGGAGGCGATCTTCGGAGCCTTCTGCTGTTCTACAGCTCTCGGCGCCAGGGACTCCTTCTCTGAGGATCCGCTGGGCCTGTGTGCGGTCGCGGACTGCAGATGTCGCTGCGTCGGCGCCTTCGGGGTCTGGCCCTCGTTCTTTCGAGACTCAGGGTCTCTCGTGCTCTTGTGGGACGTCGAGTCTCCTACCTTATCAGGCGTCTTCTTGGGATCGGTCTCTACGACCGTGTAGCTGTCGTGTTCGGCGGCAGCGTTGTCCTCTTCCTCTGAGGACATCCCCAGGTCGTACAGCGAAGGCGTCGGGGCTTTTCCTCCGAGGGTGGCGTGTGCTACCCTCTGGCTCTTCCTCACACGAAGGGTCTTCGCGGCGAAGACGGAGCAGGCGTTGCAGTCTTCGGTTCTGTGGTCCACCGGTAGGCAAAGGTTGCACACCGGGTGCTGATCTTTCTGCGCGTACTTGTGTCTGCAATTCGGGCAGAACTTGAACGGCGTGTTGTCCATCCTCGAGCGTTTCAGGCTTCCCTGACCGCGTGGACGTTGATGATCGTCGAAGTTCTCGACGTTCTCTCCTCCTTCTCTCTTCGCCAATGGTCTGCGAAGTCTTCCTTGGTCTTCTTCTTTTAATTTCTTCTCGAACTTCTCGCTTTGCAGTACTTTCTCCAAAAATGTCTGGAGCCCAACGGGAACGATCCAGACCCGACCGCGGAAAAAAGAATCTGAAGATGGCGCCCAGGGATGGGAGCTTCCGCAGGAAGCATGCCGACGTCACCGGAAATACACCCAAGGAAGGGTGACGCCGACGCCCACCTGGGCCACAAAAAAAAAAAAAAAAAGAGAGAAAAGACTACGAATCCGGACCCAACCACAAGACCGCGGAATATGCACAGCATAGTGAATCCAGAAAGATTCACGCTGCAAAACCTGAGATGCAAAGCCATGAATGACGGTATAAAATAACTGATGGGTGTACCTCTCTAACTGCAGTTTTAGTGGTATCCAATGCATATCGTAAAGTGGGACTGGAAATGATTTCGTGCTCAGATTTCCTCCACCTCTTTTCCAAATTTGCTCTGGGAGGTCCTCTTACCTGCAACTTCTAACCTCTTAATCTCTTTATACGACAGGGTGGGGGCATCGCAGGTGGCACATTATCTAGTTGTAGCCTGAGGGAGAAGGTTTAAACTTTTTCTCCACCCTAGCAGTAACCACCTAGGATCGGAATGGCGCTTTTAAGGTATCGGTAGCAGATTGGGGCATCCTTTTTAATATAGGTAGGAGCTGCATTGAACATTCAGATTTCGATAGGTTCTCTACCAGGAAATAATGTTCCTCAGGGTAAGTATGCATGTCTTTCTTGTGGTATGATGCTGGTCTTTCGATGACCAAATGTGACTGTCGTCTGGGGGAAAGACCTGGTTCCAGGTCTGGACCCCCTTAATGGTCTATGTCAATCCTCCCACAGTTCCTGGGTGAGGAGAGAATGGGCTCTTATAATCTTCTGGCAGTGTATAAGGACTGGGGTTACCAGTATAAAAGAAAAAGTTGGAGACTCTGCTCAATAATGGGACAGGGATGATGTAGGTGTAGGTAGACCCGATCGAGAGGAGAAGGAATATGTGGGGTGGGGTTTGTAGTTGCGTCCTTGAACCATTTGAGTTATGGATAAGGCTTTAAGGCAGTTTTTCACAAGAGTTCCTCCTCGAGGCCAACCTCCTCTTTCCGAGTAGAGGCTCAGAAGTCTTCGGATCCTTAGAAGAGTTCTTCCCTGTACAAGTGTGGATGAAAGTATGGCTTTGTCTTTCATCAATTTTCTCCCAAAGTCTTTCCAGGATCAGCATTTGAGAGTCAGAGCTAGTGGTGGATGGCGGTCTCAGCACTGTAGCGGTTTTCGGGGCTGATGGTGGTTTAAAGCCAAATCATGTGCAGATGCCAATGGGCCCTACGACTTGGAAGGGTCCTTTGGCTTTTTGGTGCTGGAGGTTGATGAAAGACATTGCTCTGGGTTGTCTTGTTTCGGCTCAAATACCTTGTCTCAATGTCAACCGGAACCCGAAGGTCCTGTAGACATCAGTACTTTGTGTTCAGGACTGGATGACCGACACCCTGAGGAGCAGTAATCCGTTTTGGTGTGTGGCTTTTTGAGACATTCATGGTGCTCTTGTGGCTCATCCATAACTCACAACCTCTGGCATCAACTTAGTTCAAAGCCCAGTGTTGGTAGAGGTCAAAGGTACATCCTGTTCTTCTAGATTAGAGGTGATTAATTACTTCTGGACAGGATTGGTGCACTGGGAGGTCTTCAGATGTAATTTCCCCTTCCGCAGCACCGAGCAGGTCCACTTTGCTAAAAATGTCACACATGGCATCTGATGGCTGCTGCTGCATCCTGAAGAGAGCACAGTGTCTATCTCTGAACTGCCAAACAGCCTTATTGCACCAATGGGATAGGCAGAATGTGCACAGGTCCTGAGAGATTTTTTTTAGAGCTCTCCCTAGCGAGAGACACTAGGGCTGCGAGCGCTTTTACTTGGATTCTACTTCCTGGCATATGTACTGGTGAATTTGTGTTTAAAACGGCAAAGACAGCGTTTTTATGAATTTTAATTGGGGGGTTCTAAATAGATATTTTAGCTGGGGAATTTAAACAGGTACACTGACACCTCTCTCATACGCTGAATTTCCTCTTCCCTGCCTCGCCCAGCCGTCTTTTGTGAAATTGCTGTTGGCGGCGGTGGGCGCCATCTTAGGTAGGGCTGGGGGTGCGCTCTAGTCGCGCCGCCCTCCCACCCTCCTCACACCCTATAATATGTGCATCCCGGCCAGACGGCGCAGCGGGCTGGCGCAGCGGGCGCGCCGGATGCGCACCGAAGCCGCGCCTAAGCCAAGCCCGTCTGCGCCCGTCCGCGACCCAGAGCCCCAACCCCTGGCCCAATTTCAAGACGCACTTGGAGTAGGAGTGATTTAGTAAGTTTTTCCTCTAACAGGTGCATCCTTGGGCACCACAGCATCAGAGTAGGGGAGATTGATGGATGTCGTTACTGCCAATTTCGCTTTTGTACAGCGACAGCATAACAAGGTTCGCAACCCCTCACTGTCCTGCGGCCTTGTTAATGTGAGATCGCTGAGCTGTCACAAACACGACGTGTATGACCTTCTCATTGATAAACACCCCGATCTGTTGTTTATCACAGAAACTTGGCTTGATGCCAACTCTGACCCCGATATCATTCAGGCTTTGCCAGACGACTATCAGATGGTGCGCCTGGATAGACCGGTAGGCAGAGGAGGCGGAATTGCTATCGCCTTTAAACAACAATGGGCCTGCAAACTAGAATCAATTAATTTGGCAGGATGTGAGGCGGGTATCTTTACCATAACAATTGACGGAAGTATGACTATAAAAGGCCTGCTAGTCTACCGCCAACCAGGACCTATGTCCAGGTTTAAAGGCAACCTTCTAGAGTGTGTTACAGAAACAGCGATAAGAAGGGACAAGTTTCTGTTGCTGGGAGATTTAAACATGCATCTGCAAGACCCACAAGACAAAGGAGCGGTGGAGTTCCGGGAAGAACTTCACACCCTACAGCTAGAGCTTAAGGGGCAGCTCCCAACACAATCATGGGCATCTGTTAGACCCCATATTTGCTAATTGGGAGGATGTTTTAGTCACTCCCCCAGTATCCCTGCCCTGGACAGATCACTCTCTTGTCCCATTCGTGATTCAATTGCCCAAGTATAAAGCTACTACTCCCACCCCTCTCAACTACCCTCGACGCAGGTGGGCAGGATTCTCCCTGCAAGAGATTAATAAGGCACTCACCGCGGAAGGGCCTCCAGGAGGCAATGATGTGGCAACGGCAAACAAACTGCTCAATAACCGCATCATGGCTGCGTTGGACTGCACTGACCCATTGGGCCAGCCAACTAAAAGCGTCCACAGACAAAGAACTGCTCCCTGATTCAGCGAGGTGCTGCGCTGCGCAAAAAGGGATTGCAAACGAGCAGAGAGACTATGGAGAGTGGCATATGATGACCGGATGAAAGAGGCCTATCTCATTAAGAGACGCACCTATCATAATAAAATTCGGATAGAGAAAGCAACATACTATGCAGACAGAATCCACGGAGCAGAGAACTCAGCCAGGGAACTGTTCAGCATATATAAGTCCTTAGCCACCCCAAAAATCTCTACTCAAGATGAAGACCATTCAGTAGCTGCATGCAATCGCATTGCTAACTACTTTGGAGAAAAAGTGTCTAAGATTTACTCGGCCTTTCCCGAAATACCATCTGCAGCGGAAGAGCCTGCAGACATAGTAGCAGAGGAAGATGATCAAAATCTGCTACTTAATTTTACCATCCCCTCACCGGAAAATCTAGTTAAAATTTGCAGATCGGTTAAATCTGGTTCCCCCCGAGATCCTGCATCACCAAAGAGGTTGAGTGACAGTTTGGAAACCCTTGAACCCTATATCAGACACTTGCTAGATGTATCCTTCCGATCCAGTTTAATTCCCGAGGATTGGAAACAGGCCGTGGTGCTTCCCCTCCGCAAAAAGCCGAACATTATCTTTGAAGAGTTGGACAATCTACGCCCCATTTCTCTGCTGCCTTATTTCTCTAAGGTAGCGGAGAAGGTGGTAAATAAACAGCTCATGAAATATGTGGAGGAAGGCAACCTTCTTCACCCTACCCAATTCGGGTTTCGGCCCGTCATTCTACGGAGTCTGCCCTTCTTAGGGCCACCGAATCCCTCAGGCAGGGTGCAGATGAGGGACAAACCATGGCTCTAATTCTATTAGACCTCAGCGCTGCGTTCGACACTGTAGCACATTCCATCTTGCTACAGTGTCTGAACAAAGGTGGGGTGAGAGGAGCAGCGCTGAAATGGATATATTCATTTCTTACTGGCCGAGGCTTCCAAGTGAGGCAAGGTGACCACTACTCTGAACGGATCTCTTTGGACCAGGGAGTGCCGCAGGGTTCGTCCCTGAGCCCAACACTTTTTAACCTTTATGTTGCCCCGATCGCCACCTTGGTAGAGAGTTACGGCCTCCGAATGGTGTCGTATGCCGACGACACGCAGTTGGTTATCTCCCTGTCGCGTGCACCCGGTCTATCGGCGGGCATCTTCAGAGCTTGCATGCAAGATCTAGCAGCCTGGATGTCCGCCAACTGTCTCAAGCTCAACAGAGGCAAGACCGATATAGAAATACATGGGTAATAGCAATGCCTGGGTAATACACACCTTTATATTTGCTGGCAATGCTTCCAAGACAAAATAAACAAATATACATACAATCCACTGCGCTCATTTTGCCTACACAAGAAACTTACCCACTCGTAAGTGACCACCTGATGGGCCTTTTCCTGAAAAGGATTCAAACCCACAGTCTGCAGGAACTTGCTGTTTGTTGTCTCGCCTCCTGGCAGTCCTGCAGCATTGTTCTCCAACTTCACTTTCACACTGTGGGGCTTGCAGCTGGCATTGGTGCCCAGATCATCCACATCCAGATCATGTTCATTAGCCAAGTTTTCCTTTTGCAGTGCTTCATGTAGAACATCAGGGTGATTCCATATCTGAAAGTGGAATAAGAAAGGAAAAGGCGTTCACTTGAGGAGAACAAATCCAATGTATTTTAAATATGGTTATTGAGTTTTAATAACAATTAAGCACAAACTTATAAACACTGACAATGTATTCACATGGGATCAAATCAGTGTATCATACTCCACTCTACTTTTGCAGTTGCAACAATCTAAAAAAAAAAAAACACAAGATGATGGACGGAATGTTGCACAATGGCAAAACATTCACCCCTAGTCACAGATCTGGGTTTAATCCATCGTTATTTTGCTCACCAAGCCACCCTAGTTCAGACATGGCCAGATGCAAATCAGTCATGTCTTCCATGGACCGGAATTAAGCAGAGTGGGCTAAAGAATGGTGATGGATTAAACCCAGATCTGTTGACTGGGTGTGAGTGTTTGATTGGCTCAGATGCTCCGTCCATCACCACCCCCTTTTGTACCGCTTTGTTTGCCATAAGTTGGCAGTGTATGCTCAGACGTGAGTCCCTTGATCACTTTGCCACTGGATTCAAGCAAGCCTGGCTGAAGACGGCTGTAATGCCAGAAACCGGTCCTGGGAAACTTGTTTCCGGTCCAGGGAAGGCATGGCTTGGCAGTTCGGCTGGACTGTTCCCATGAGGCACAGGGTCAAACTGATTTGCATAAGGCCATGTCTGAACTGGTGTTGCAGAGTGGGCTAAAGAACGGGATGGATTAAACCCAGATCTGTTGACTGGGTGTGAGTGTTTGATTGGTTCAGATGTTCCGTCCATCACCACCCCCTTTTGCATCACTTTGTTACAACAATCCAAGGCATAATGTTCTCTCCCTGCCCATTACTACACCCTAAATCAATGTCTTTGCAACTTCAGTCATCTATGCCTTATATTCCATTCTAGATCTAACTAAACATGCTTAATTAATTACCTCATGGATGCTAGTGCTACATTTTATATCTATCTATGTATGATAGGTTAGTTTACCATAGGCTGTGGGGTTAGTTAATTGTGTTAACATTTCCTACCACTCAGCTAAGTAATTTTTTCAGTTTATCATCTTTTATGGAATTTTTTTCTAGCGCTAATCCTATCAATTGATTTTCATAGGTCGTATTTTGGTGGTACAGGGCTAGCTCAAAGAAGTGCTATTCTTCTTTTAGCTAACATGGTCTTTAGTGAAAAGGCAAAATCCCCAGTAGACAGAATCTTTGCCTGAACAAAGCATGAAATACTATCACCTTATGCATAATCTCAAGCACCATGCTCCACCATCACTGTGCCCTATTGAGCCAGGTTGGTGTAACTAATACAAACAAAACAAGGGACAATGGACAGCCCTGCCTAGTGCATTGTTCTAGTCTCCTGCTTTCTGAAATCTATCTATCTGTTGAAACTCTCGCTGTGAGCTCCACAAATAAAAGCTTAACCCAACTGAGAAATTTTGATCCAAACCTTACCTTTTCTATTACTAAACATGTATATTCCCAGATCACTGTGTCAATTGCTTGCTCGGTGCCCATTACTAGGAGTGTGTAGGTCTTCTCAAATGTTGACAAATAGGGCATTATGTGTGCCCTGATTGGTCATATGCTTGATCTGTATTTTAAAATGTATGGAGTTTCCAGAAATAGTTAATGTAGAACTGGGAAGTGTGGTCTGGCGTATGAACCATTCCATCCACTGATGTTTTTCCAAAAAACAAATTGTTGAAGCTATAATGGTGAGCAAGACCATTCTACTTAAAAGTTGGATGTCCTTATATCAAATATGTTGATAGACAATTGGATAATGGAGATGCAATCCCTTTCCATACTAGAATTGATGTTATTACCTGCAAAGCTATAATAAACTGAATGTTGACTATATTAATAATACTACTAAGGATAAAAGTACTTTTTTAATTTCACAATTTACTTTCTTAAAGGAATATACGATTTTGCATTGTTTGAATATGTTTCATGATTCATTATGTTATTACTTGTATGGCTCCATTTTATCTTCTCATGTTGTGACTTATTTAAAGATTACAGCATGCTTCCCTGTATATTTGACATATAGCGTGAGGATTTATTATGGAAAACGTGCTTGCAGGATTTAAGCTTATTTATGGCCTTCACATCTGTGCATTAGATTTTCAATTGAGAAGTTTCCTTTAATAAACTTCACATATAGCAAGAGGTACATATTTGGAGTTTTTCATCGATTTGATCTGCTCTAGACTTGTTAAATTTGTATTATTTACAGAGCTGTTTGCTTTGTAGTATCTACTCATTCTCTTAATCTGACTGGGGTAATCTCAAGTGCCGGAGAAGAAAGATCTAGTATAGTGAAATCTGAAGATGCTAAATTGGAAGTGTTTTCTGTTGTAATGTTCCCAAACATGACTGATGGAGCCCCCAGGAGAATTGTTGGGAATGGTAGATATCTCTCTCCATTCACCCATCTAGCTTGCAGATAAGAAGTTTGAAAAGATCGAGGACCTAGTCTTCATCATGCAAACTCCCAGTGGAGCTCATTAAAAAGTGGCCACAGTCTGAATCTGCCCATGCAGAGAACCCTATGCCTTTAGAAATTGTCTGATGGCAGCAGCATTAGAATCTGAAGGGGAGCTCACAGGAATCTTGACTGCACTGGCATCAGCCAGGCAATATGATGTACTCTTCAACTCTTGTCTTCTAATTTGCATTCATAGTTGTTTCTAGATAATGAAATGTGTAGAGTAACAAACTGTGTCCATTTTGTCGGATAATAGCACCCTATGGAAGCTCCCAGCATAAGGTTCAGTAGGCAAACTAGGGCAACCCCGGTCAAAGGCACTTTTCATAGCACACTAGAGAAAGGTTTGGCGCAAGATTGATCGTAAAAAACCTCAGGTTAAGAGCTTGCAGAATTTAAGGCATCTTAGGTAAACCTGGGATGTGTTAAGCTCAGGTTCAGGCAAGCAGAGAGTGAAACAAGCTGCATGGTGACATGGAACACCTTTACAGACTACTGACTTCCAAACCAAAAAGAACAAGTCAGAGGGTCTGTATGCTAAGGGGTACCATTTGCCTTATACTACTTTGATTACAGTGCTCGAACCGGATACCAAAAATATTTGCTTTACCATTACCATGATGATTGATAGGCCTTGATGAAAGATAATCATGCAACAACCAAGAGGGAATCAGCAGCTATGCATTTAAATCCGCATTTGTACAAATAACATCAGCAAAATGCACTCCACAAGATACACCTTCCAAAAACATTTTGACCTGGGGCATAAGTTTGAGTCGCATAACTCTGGAATCTAATGAAATGAATCAAAACCTTTATACTTTTAAACAAATACAGAAAAACAGAGAAGCATGGAAAGAGATTCACACGCTTGGCATACAGTCCTGATCTGCTCAGTCAGAGAAGAAAACTGGAGCTCTGGAAATCACTAAATGAGTTTGTGTTTTAGGCGCAGAAGGGTCTACATGCAAGACTTCAGATTTTTAACGAGGCAGACCTCCGTTTTACAAAATGATAAGTGAGAAAGGGAAAATCCGTTATTTACGTTTTAGAAAATTTCCCTATCACAAAGCTAACGTTTTAATTGCTATTTGAAATCCCAGTGAAGATTTATAAGTAGGTGCCATACCGATTTACTGAAGATGGCATTGGTAAAGCACTATTTAAGTTTAGATCAGTTGTTCAGAAAATAGTTTTCACTTTACATAGTGATAAAGGTGAGGTGAAGTGTTAACAATTTAACAGGGTAATCAAAATGTTATTTTAAGAGATTAACAGCAGTTCTGTAATGGTCAGATACGTCTGTCTTGACCTTGTTCAACATGGGTTCATCAATGTGGCGTTACATTATCTAGTTATACCATTTCGCAATAAAATACAAGATTAACAGACTATTTAGTCGGACTAGAACCTGCGTGACTGAAAAGCAAAGTTTAAAGACTTTAAAGTTGCCTACTATAGTTCAAACAAGTATTGGCAAAGTCAAATGGTCTAGTTTATATAAGAGCTATTGTTTTTGTCAATGTCTTTTAGCCATGTTGTACACTACCTCTGCAGGGCAAGCAATAGAGTGCCGTAGGAATGGGGCAAGAAACACAACACTGGGATGGGGCTAATTAAGACAGTGGGAGGGGGCAAGAAACACACAGGGCCAATAGGTGAGTGGCGGGAGGGGGGCAAGGAACATGGTGGACATCTAGGAAGGGAGCAAGCAATTCAATGAACAATACGGGGGAGACTAGGAGGAGAAAGCAAAGCCAAGGACAGTGGAAACACATGCACTCCTTGATAAGCTACTGGCAATCGGGTGAGGGGCGGTTAGGGTGGATAAGTGGATGCTTAAAAAAAGCACTATGGGGCTAGCTGGTTGCTTTATAGGTGGAATAGCTGACATTGTAATGTCTCTCAGTGCTGGCACTCTCAGCTGGTACTGGCAATAACAAAGAGTGACAGCACTACACAAGAATTCCACTGTTTAGGGAATTGACTAAACAATTCCTCACCCACCACTATACAGGCTCATTCATTCACAAGGAGTTGTCAGTTTTCCAATAATGGCTAAATGTGAGACATCAGGACATAAAATTCTCCATAGATTCCAGTAACGTGAAAATGACGTTCCTGGATGTCGAAATATCAAATGTTGAAGGCAAATTAAACTCCTCCTTGTACAAGAAAAGAACGGATAAAAATACCATTCTCCACTACAGAAGTTCGCATCCAAGGAACTTGAGGGCAAATTTGTCATATGGGCAACTTCTTCGGATTAGAAGAAACTGCTCTGAGGTAGGTCAGTTTGACCACTATGGACAGAATTTCTGCGAAGAGATGGTCCAAAGGGGCTACCCTAGGAAGTTACTTAAACATTCCTACAAGAGGGCACGCTATACTCCAAGAGAGTGCCTCGTTGAAGCCAAAGAAAAACGTGAGCTTGAAAATATGGTATGTGTTACTACATTTTGTTCAGAAACACACAAAATAAGACAAATGGTCCTTAAAAATTGGCATCTTTTAGAATAATTGGAAGTGCCATTGCCCCGCCCTATATTTGCATATAGGAAGAACAAAACATCGGCCAGCAGATCGTCCGAGCTGATATAAGGTTACCAAAACCCAAAAATGACCTGTTAGCACAATGGGGATTGAAACCCATAGAAGGACACCACAGATGTGGCAACTGCGTTGCCTGCGGCACTACCATTGAGGGTAAAACATTTCAACATGCCAATGTTACTTGGAAACATGATTGTTTTTCCAACTGTAGGACCAAGAACGTAGTTTACGTAATTGTTTGCCCATGCCCAAAAATCTATGTAGGTAAGACCAACCAACAAGTTAATACCCGAATGACCCAACACAGATCACGTCTTAAAAATAAGATCTTAACCGCGGCCCTGGTACAGCACTTCATTGATAACAAACATGCAGATAACGACTTCAAGTGGATGGTATTATTCAGTATGAATCAGGCCAAACCGGTCACAAACACAGAACAGGTCTTATTGAGAAAGGAGGCCTATTTAATTTAAAAATTTAATAGCACACAAAAGGGTCTGAACTCGCTTTCTGAAGTATCCAGACTTTGATATTAATTTTGTTAACAAAGCCCTAAATGCCTCACAACTACATTGCCCAGAATGCACTGCGATAGTTGCCTATATTGGAAGAGCTAAACATGGCTGCCACATTGACAGAAGGTTTGCATCTCCGTTCCGTAGCAGGGATTGAAAGGTGAGAGCATCATGGCAGATTACACAAACGCGATTCTCGCGTTCCATCATACTAAATATTTGCGCTTTCACCCAGGTATTCAGCGCAACTAAGTAACGCGGTCGCCAGCAACGCGGAGGAGTTTAAATCACAACCCCCGCCTCTGATTCGAGCAAGTTGCTGTTAGCAATGCGGAGGAGCCGCAGCCCCGCCTCTACTATGAGCAAGCCAGGTACGCCGATCCGCAGGCTTTCAGACTGTTTTCAGAGTCACATTAGAACCGGGCATTAAGTACTATTTTTAATCGTGCCTTCTAGATTGTTTGGAGTGCGACATATGAAAAACCGAGTTCTTCAAACATATGCTTCATCAAAAAAAGTACGATTTTGAGGCTTTTTTGTTCTGGTACCAATCAGTCTGTGCTGCTCTTTTTAGGTTTTGCCTGGCGAAAGCTGCGCACTGCGCAGCTTTTTCGCGCAGGCGAAAACCTAATGACTATAGTATGGGGCTTGGAATCCGCCCCCGTCTTCCATTGGCTAGCTCCATAAATGGAGGCTAGCCATTGGAAGACACGTTTGTCCGTCAATGCAGGACCAGATTCGGGGGCGTTCCCGAGAATGTTAGGCTTTTGGCTACGTCACGCTACGTCAGCCGAAAGCCAATTCTCGGGAACGCCCCTGAATCTTGTCCGGCAGTGCCGGCACCTGCCTTCCTGCTCGGGACGCGCTGCTATTGGCGGAATTTTGATCCTGCCGTGACTTATTCAGGTTAAAAGGGGCGTGGCTGGAAAGGGAAATCCGGGAGAATCCCAGGTGACGTCTTGCACTGCAAGCGGTCAGATCAGCGTACAGCGGAAAAGCATCGTCACTGCCGTTCCCACTACCCATTGGGTGAAGGCGTGGCGCCCGCATCCGTCTTCTGCCGTTCTTTACCCCGCCAGGTGTGTCCGAGTTGAGATCATCTATCCTGCTCGGAGCGCCAACGTCGCTTTTCGCTCTCCACCCTCTGCCTTCCCACAGTGTGGCCAGCACCAACACTTAGTTGCATAAGAGGAGGCTGCTGGATATCCACAACTTCCCCAACCCGAGGCCCTCAGTGTCGCACACCCCGAACTACTGCTCCTCCTCTCTCAAGTTACGTCACGACCGCTGTATCACCGAGCTTTCAGCCAATAGAAAGGTCGCGTCTGGCACGCGCAGTGTCTCGGGGACCTTGACGACGGCCAATGGGGGCAGAGTTGGGGGGCAGAACTTCCGGTGGACTGCAGGAAGTTTGAGAGTGTGTGTGTTATCCTGAGGCCGGATAGCCAAAAGGTGGTGGAGAGCGGCTACTGGCTGTGTCAGTACGCGGGTGGCAGCTGTTCGTTTGGGCAGCGCTGGGTGACACTTCAAGCTGCTCAAACGCTCCCCCGTACCGCGCCATCCTTCCCTGTATCGTTTTTGCTGCACTGCTCCCAGCGTCCGTTGCGCTGTAAGCGGCGCTATTTGAAAGAGGCCAGTTCCATCCTCTTCCCAGCGGCTGTTGGCAGGGACAGCGCCCAGTACTGCGGCAGATAAGGCCGTGGACTGTTGTCTGAAAAGAGGTGAGAGGACGCATGCTGCGGGCTTTGTAGAGGTGGTCTGTTCTTTGCAGTAGAGATTGTATGATGCTGTGGCGCAGGCTCTGCTTCCCCTTACGCTTAGAAGTGGGTTTCTCAGCCAGGCCAGGAAGACAGTTAATGAGTTTTTTTGGGTATCTGCTGGTTTCGCTTTCATTCACTTAGATTCTGTTTGGCACAGGAACTTTGACAGCTCAATGGATAAGGGATCGTATCGCTCACATTGTTTGTTGTTTATCCATTGAAAGAGTACGTCTGTCTGTGCAGAACTTTGAAGGAGGTACTTTGACAAGAGAAGTGGAGAAGGACTGTTCGGGCATGTGTGTGTGGTGGTGGGGGGGGGGGGGGGGGGGTGCGAGTCTTTTTTTGGACCAAACTGGGGGCGACAGACGCCCAAGAGTCCAGATCAGAAGCTCCTATTAGTTTCAGGAACAGAAATTGGAAGGGTGGATAGCTCCGGGGCGCTTTAAGAAATGTCAACCAGTAACATGCTTTATTTGGAACGATTGGGTGCTGTTTAGGCACTAGGAAAACAAGCATTTACAATGCAATGGTTTTGCCTTTGTTAAAGTTTGAGCTATTGGCAATGCTCTTGACATTATTTTTATTTATGTTTTTTTTTAACATAAATAAATTGGCCAAATGTATATGCAACACAATTTAAATGTAAAGTGATACGTATTCTTACTGCTTTGTATGTGCGTATAAAACAGAAAAATGTGCTCGTAAATTACCTGAATAAGTCACAGCAGGATCAAAATTCCGCCAATAGCAGTGCGTCCCGAGCAGGAAGGCAGGTGCCGGCAATGCTGGACCAGATTCAGGGGCGTTCCCGAGAATTGGCTTTCGGCTGACGTAGCGTGACGTAGCCAAAAATTCTCAGGAACGCCCCCGAATCTGGTCCTGCATTGACTGACAAGCATGTGTTCGTGTCAACTCTAGATTTAGTGAGAGCATGAGGGCTCTCAGTGTGTGGGGGGCTCTCAGTGTGTGGGGGGGCTCGCAGTGTATGGGGGGAGCTCGCAGTGTGTGTGGGGGGCTCGCAGTGTGTGGGGGGCTCGCAGTGTGTGGGGGGCTCGCAGTGTGTGGGGGGCTCGCAGTGTGTGGGGGGCTCGCAGTGTGTGGGGGGGGCCTCTGTGTGGGTGTGTGTTGGGGGGGCTCTCTGTAGGTGTATGTGGGTGTCATTTGCGAAAGATAAAGCTAGTGGCATTGCAAATGACAATGCCATTTATTTATGGTAAAAAAAAAACAAATAAAAATAATGTCAAGTGCATTGCCAATAGCTCAAACTTTAACAAAGGCAAAACCATTGCATTGTAAATGCTTGTTCAGATTAGTAAATACCCTCCCTTTTCATTTATACATTAGGTGAATCGTCCCAATAAAAGGTTGAGGATTGTAACGGATTTCATTAGAAAAAGTGGACCCGCGGGACCGCCCGTCCATACACGAAGTTAACAAAAGCCTTGATGTGACACCTAGTTCTTTTATCGAGACTAGACAACTAGAGAACTTTAATTACTTAATGCCCTTTTTCTATAATTTTTGTTTAGACTACCCACAACGAAAGAGCCCTGATGAGAATCTGGAAATTTTAAACTCTGGATTCGAAACGCGTCGGCAGGCACAAAAGAAAGACAACAGGATTTCATTGATTGTAACTTTGACTTAGTTTTCAAAGTTTGTTCTGATCTTTCTTTAAGCAATTCCTTTTGCTAATTCTCTTTGTGGTCATCTCAGTTGATATTTATCTTGCAAAGAATAATTATTTGTGGATAAAAAAATCGCATTATTTGAGAAGAAGATTGTGTATAAAATGTTTATATGTATGATGTAAGTAGTTGTGTATATATGTGTAAATGTTTATTTAATGTAGAGTGTTTTTCTCACTCATGAAAAATTGAAAAAGAATTGACAAATTTATAACGGTAAAAATAAATATACCTTACAAACAGAAGATTATTCTTTGTTTGTGTGCTCTTAAGTTTGGAGACAAAAAGTCAAAGTGGGGGGCCAGCAAATTTTCCTAGTTCATCGTCTGTGGCCACAGCTTTATTTTGTAGAGCGTGGCCCTCTGGGGCCCCCAGGTCAGGCGGGCAGCTGGTGCAGGCAGAAAGGAGGTCATGGCGGCCCCTCTCTCGTGCTGATGTGTGGTGCCAGCAGCAGGATCAGGTCAGATGGCGAGGCAGGCAGGCTGAGCTCTTTAATGAGCGTCCATCCTCTTGACCATCTTGGCCACTGTCCTTCAAAGTAACGAATATGCTACTTACCAGTATGCATCTGTTCTTGGCATGTAGGGCTGCTGACATTCATATCTGTGCATAGATCGCCGCCTAGTGTTGGGTCCGGATGATTGCACATTGTTGTCCTGGAAGAGTCTTCGAAGTATCACGAGATAGGTGGCTCCTCCCCTGGACTACAGTGCGCATGGGCATCCACTCTATCCTCAGATTGTTTTTCGCCATTGTGGCAAAGATGGAGTGTTACACCGTAAGTGGTGACCATGCTAAGAGTTATTCTGAGTGCTGCAGCCGCTACAGGCGCCGGGGAGGAGGGCGGGCGATATTAATGTCAGCAGCCCTACATGCCAAGAACAGATGCATACTGGTAAGTAGCATATTTGGTTTGAGGCATGTGGGCTGCTGAATTCATATCTGTGCATAGAATACATAGCAGTCCCTCCATTAGCGGCGGCCGCCTGTGCCAGCTGCAGCAGTTTAAAAAAGTGTTTTTAGAACAGCCTGCCCTACAGCTGCCTGCTGTTTGGAGTGC
Organism: Lissotriton vulgaris; assembly: GCF_964263255.1. NCBI lineage: Eukaryota > Metazoa > Chordata > Amphibia > Caudata > Salamandridae > Lissotriton > Lissotriton vulgaris. Next base: position 979,955,968 of record NC_141697.1, read on the forward strand.
ACATCTACGCAGTAGTGATTTGGAAATGTGTGTGTGGTAGACCATGTGGCTGCTCTACATATGTCTTCTAAATAAATATTTCCAAGGAAAGCCATGGAGGCACCCAACTTTCGCGTGGAGTGGGCTCTTGGGGGAACCGTTAATGTGCGCTTGGCCTTTTGATAGCAAATTTGAATGCACTTAACGATCCACCTGGCTATACCTGATTTGGAAATGGGGTTGCCTTTGTGTTATGGCGAAAAGGCAACAAACAGTTGTTTTGTTTTCCTAAAATCTTTGGTCCTATCTATGTAGTACATTAGAGCTCTTTTGACGTCTAGTGTGTGGAGCATTCTCTCTGCCACTGACTCAGGATTTTGGAAGAACGCTGGCAGTTCTATAGTTTGATTGATATGGAACTGTGAAACCACTTTAGGCAGAAACTTAGGGTTAGTGCGGAGTACCACCCTATTGGAGTGAATCTGTATGAATGGCTCCTGGATAGTTAGTGCCTGAAGTTATTGTTATTGTTATTGTTAGTTTAGATTTATAACGCGCCTAATCACCTGCAGGCCTCTAAGCGCTTGGAAATCGATGTCATTACAATAACTTGGTTCACTCCTGAGAGAGACGCAGCTACAGGACTACATTGTGATCAAGGCTCTTCTAAACAGCAGGGTTTTCAGTGATTTCCTGAACCGTAGGAGATTCATCTCCCTGCGTAGCCCCTCAGGCAGCTTGTTCCATAATTGGGGGGCCAGAACAGAGAAGGCTCTCCCTCCCTTAGTCACTAATTTGTAGCGGGGGCAGACCAATAACTGAGAGTCCGATGATCTGAGTGTTCTCTTCGGTTTGTATACTTCCAGGCGAGCTTTGATGTAGGCCAGCGCATGGCCGTAGATCGCCTTATGCGCTATACAGAGGCTCTTAAACTGAACCCTCTCCTTAACAGGGAGGCAATGAAGGCTTTGGAGAAGAGGGGAGGCCTTTGTTCGTCTGGGCACTCCAAAGATTAGCCGTGCAGCGTCATTCATTACGACCTGGAGTCTGTTTGTCAACATTTTTGGGAGGCCAAGATACAGGGCATTCCCATAATCGATCCGTGAAATGACAGTTGCTGCTACAATTGAGCGTATCATAGAATGAGAAAGGAAGGGAGCTAACTTTCTCAATTGTCTGATGATGTTCGTGCAGGTTCCAACAACAGCGGAAATTTGACTGCACATTGATAGGTCACAATCTAATTTAATCCCCAGACTCTTTACGTTGGCACTAGGTTTTGGGGCTGATCCAAGCTCAGCAGGCCAATACAGATCACTCCATGGTGAGGTGGTAGATGGAATTACCAATACCTCGGTCTTATCCGGGTTGATCTTTAGTAGGTTTTTCGTCATCCACCCTACGGTGTACCTCAGGATATTTTGAGCTTGGGTTTGTGCTGTCCCTGTGTTATCGATACTCAGCACTAGCTGAGTATCGTCAGCATAGTTGTAGACTCTGCAGCCCAACTCGGCCAGGGATGCAATCAAAGGCTGCAGGTAAAGATTGAACAGAAGTGGGGACAGTGCGGAGCCCTGTGGAACTCCGCACTCTAAAAGGCCCACTTCAGATATTGACTCCCCCAGTTGTATCCTCTGAGTCCTTCCTAAAAGTTCACTAACTCGATTGCTATTAGGAAAGCCACTTTCCACGTTAAGAATTAAATCTCGCATGAGTGTAGAGGCTCAAAAGGTGGACGCATCAGCCTGGTGAGGACCACGTTTAGGTTCCATACACGCGCTGGTGGGTGTCTGGGAGGAATAACTCGTTTGAGTCCCTCCAGATTTTTTGATGCAGTCACAGCAGCGTTCGTTCGCCTCGTGTTATCTCGAGGCGCTTACTATTGCTGTAACGTGTTGTAAAATGTAGGCATCAGTCTCATTCCGTTGCTAAACCAACTGCCGCTTTTACTTAACGATGTCTATACCTCGTTACTTGCTTGAACCTTGGAATTTGCATGCATGTAACGGTCTCAACTATAAGGGGCATGTGTGCGCAGTGGTCACTCGTTAATGACTTACTGCACAATCTACGTTGCCACTCATGTGGATGTTGGGCTAATTGAGAATGGAGGACACCGCTTTCACCATTTATGAGCGGGTATGTTTGTAGAGTGGTTACCTGTTAACATCGGAAAAACGCATGCGATACAACATTTTTTCTGAACCATGTTGCGATTTGTGTGTATGGTGGGCCAATTGAATATACATAAAACTGCGTCCACAATAAACTAGCGTAATTATTCCTAGGTATATCTACAGTGGTAATCAGCGGCTCTAGGTTTTGACAAGCTTGGGCATATTCGAGCTGTGGCCTGACATCATACAATATCAGTAATAGTTATACAATGAAACATCGTGGTCGTTTCACATGGATGCGGGCCTAATCATGTATGCATGTTATAATTTCCTTTGGAAACGAGAGGAACTTGTTATTATTGACAGTGGCAATATGTGAGGTGACCCAATGGTTGATGGTTGTGCTTTTGAATAAATCGACACTTCTATGTGTCCTACATCCCCCCTTTTTCCAGTTTCGCAATACAGAGCGGTGCTCCGTTTTACCTGAGCTGCAGCCAGGTGAGGTGGGGATTTTCTCTCCTGCCAAAAGGGTAAGTGAGCATCTGAAATAGATGTTGATTGATGTCAATAATTTGATACATTAGTCTAAGTGTGAGACACTGTTTAAATGAATTAATTTCCTTCAGTGATCCATGGTTAATTGTATGCATTACACGTTTCTTTTTCTTATATTTGTGTGTGTCCTTCTGGGAATGGATCCATATCTCGTTGAACTTTGAAGTCAGGAGAAGGATGCTATCACTGTAAATCAGGTGATATTTTACCTTTTATTATATTTTTCTCACAAAGCAGTAGCGTTACATGGTCCTGAGGAAGCAGCATGATACCATTTGGATCAAATTAGTTTGCAGAAACATGTTGACCGTTTTCCATCAATAGTGGTTATTTGTTTAGTCCACTACGCACTTTTTATTATCTTGGGAGAGAAGAGAACATATTAAAGAGCTTTTTCTCTTCTTTACCTAATTTTATAATTATTCACATTTAGAGCACTGCTTTCAGTCACCCTTATCAATACTAGTTACAACTCTATCACTGGGTCCCACGTGTAGGTCTAGGCTTTAACATCTGCCAGTCCACATGGGTATGCCATCCTACCTTCATGCGTGAAGGATCCCAGATGATGAAGGGCGGATCCGAGTGGTGACTGATGGGAATCTTCTCACAAAGAGGGAGACCCCGTGTGTGACTGGAGTAGCACATCACTAGTTTGTCATATGATAGGAATGAGGTTCCCCTTTCCTAGTAATGAAATTTGAAATGCATAATATTTGACCCCTTGCTATTCTTTGTTGGTTAAACTGTCCCTCCAGAAAGGCCTTGATGGCAGGCACTCTGAAAAGTGAGAGATGCTGCCTGTTTTGGAGATAAGCTGCTATTGCGGACAAATGTATACGAATGGAAGCATAGGCCAGATTGCATTTGTATAGATGTAACAGATAACAAATGATGTTGTGAGTAGATGCATCTAGCGGGTTGATGTTGTGGTCGGCACAATAAACGACAAACCGCTTCCATTTTGCCGCATAACATGCTCTGGTGGTGGGCTTTCTTGCCTCCCTTATGATATCCATACATTCAGGAGGCAAGTTGAGGTAGCCAAATTCTAAGACCTCAGGAGCCAGATCGCCAGGTTGAGCTGTTGCGGATCTGGATGCTGAATGTCGCCATGGCTCTGCGTCAAAAGCCTGGGTGTGAGATGCAGCCTTTGATGCGGTACCACGGATAGTTCTAGAAACGTGGTGTACCATGGTTGGCGTGCCCACGTTGGAGCAACGAGGATGAGAGTCATTGAGTGTTGCTGGAGCTTGCGTGCCACCAGCGGGATTAGAGGTGCTGGGGGAAAAGCGTACGCAAATCTGCCTGACCAGTTCATCCATATCGCATTGCCCTGCGACTGTGGGTGTGGGAACCTGGCGGCAAAGCTTTGGCATTTGGCGTTTTCCTTTGTGGCGAACAGGTCTATCTCTGGATGACCCCACTGCTGGAAGTACGGCTGGAGTACTGATGGATGTATCTCCCACTCGTGCATCTGGTGGCTGTACCTGCTGAGCAGGTCCGCCATCTGATTGTCCTTGCCCGGGAGGTGTTCCGCCATGAGGAAGATGTTCCTCTGAATGGCCCACTTCCACATGCTCTGAGATAGATGAGACAACTGCGGAGAGTGTGTACCTCCCGCTTCTGTATGTAGTACATGGCCGTCATGTTGTCCGTCCCGATCAACACAACCTTGTTGCACAGATGTACTTTGAATGCTTTCATCGCCATGAAGATAGCCATCAGTTCTAGAAGGTTGATGTGCATCTTCCTCTGCTGTGCTGTACATAGTCCCTGCACTGTGTAGTGGAGTACATGAGCTCCCCATCCCTGGAGAGATGCGTCCGTTGTCAGAATAATCTGTGGCACAGGCTCCTGGAACGGTCGGCCCCTGCAAAGGTTTTGTGGATTCCACCAATGCAGAGAGTTGTATGCGCGACCGGTCACCAACACTAGGTCTTTCAACTGTCCGTGAGCCTGATTCCACCGACATGCTAAGCACTCCTGAAGCGGACGCATGTGTAGTCTCGCGTGTGGGACTGTGAAGATGCAGGAGGCCATCATGCCCATCAACTGCATGAACACTCGTGCTGGAAGTGAGTGTTGTGGTTTGAATTGTCGTATCAGCAATTGAATGCTGTTGATCCTCACCGAATTTGGCTGTGCTTTGGCTGCCAGAGTATCTATTGTCGCGCCCAGATACTGCCGTATGTGGGCGGGCTGAAGGTGGGACTTTGGATAATTCAGTGAAAACCCCAGATCGTGAAGAAGGTGAATAGTGTGGGACATGTGGGCGGCACACTGCTGGGCCGACTATGCCTGGATAAGCCAGTCGTCCAGATAAGGGTAGACGTGAACGTTCTGTCTCCGTAGGTGTGCAGCCACTGTCGCTAGGCACTTGGTAAACACCCTGGGCGCCGTGGTCACTCAGAAAGGGAGGACCATGAACTGATAATGCTGATCCTGAATGGTGAACCTGAGGTATTTTCTGTGTGACTGGTGTATCGGGATATGGAAAAATGCATCCTTCAGATCTAATGTTGCGAGGAAATCTCCCTGACTGAGTAACGGCAGAACCTGCTGTAATGTGAGCATGTGAAAGTGTTCTGATAGAATGTACTGGTTTAGGGGCCTGAGGTCCAGTATGGGTCTGAGGGACCCGTCCTTTTTTGGGATCAAGAAGTACAGCGAGTACACCCCTGTACCTTTTTCTTCCACAGGCACGAGCTCTATTGCTCCTTTTTGCAGCATGACGGCTACCTCCTGCTGCAATATTAGCAAATGCTCTGTGGACATAGGACGGTGTCTTGGGGGTATGTTGGGTGGAGTGGATGTCTCCAGACAATAACCGTACTGGATAAGCTGTCTCACCCACCTGTCTGTGGTGATGGATTTCCAGACTGGCAGGAACTGTTGCAGTCTCCCCCCGACCGGTGTGGTATGGTCGGGGGGCAGTGACAAGACGTCACTGTTTGTTAGTGACGGAGGACCGGGAGCTGTTGTTTCCACGACCTCTGCCCATGGTGTTGTTTCCACGATAGCCACCCCATCTCGGTTTGTTGTAGGTGGTCTGCGTGCCTCCTTTACTGTATTGTGTGTGCTGTGACAGCTGGCCTCTGGAAGCTCCTCTATTGTTGGAGGGACGAAAAGAACCACCCCTGAACTGCTGCGACTGTAGAGCCCCCCTAGACTTAGCAGTCTCAGTGTCCTTTTTGATTTTTTCCAAGGTGGTGTCCACCTCTGGGCCAAATAAGTGATCAGGGTTAACAGGCTGATTTAGTGTGGAGGTTTGTATCTCGGGCTTGAAACCGGAGATTCTCAGGCAGGCATGTTGCCGTAACATCACACTTGTATTAATTGCCCTGGCTGCGGTGTCTGCTGCGTCCAGCGCACACTTGATAGATGCGTTTGATATAAGTTTCCCTTCTTGTATTAGCATCTCTGCTGCCTCCTTATATTCATCTGGCAAGTGTTGTAACAGGGTTTCAAGTGTATCATAATGAGCCCTGTCATATCTGGCTAAGAGTGCCTGTGTGTTGGAGATGTGCCAGATATTGGCCGCTTGAGCTGCCACCCTTTTCCCTGATGCTTCTAGCACTTTCGATTCTATGTCAGGTGGAGGAGCATCACCCGTTGTTTGTGTGTTTGCCCTCTTCCGGGCATTGGAAACAACCAGAGAGTCCAACGGCAAATGGCCCTTGATATACGTAGGGTCCCCAGGTGCCCGTTTGTATTTTTTCTCAATTCTGGGGTTTATTACCCTCGCCCTTGTGGTTTCTTTAAAAATGTCACCAGCATGTTTTAGGACACCCTTTAGCATTGGTAGAGTCTTGACAGTTCTCTCTGAGGTTGAGAAGGTGTCAAACAAAAAATCCTCTTCAATAGGGTCAGCATGGAGCTGGACATCATGATTTTTTGCTGCCCTTTCAATAAGTGCATTAAACGCAGCCGTGTCTTCAGTAGGCAAGGTTTTCACAGCATAGACATGACTGTCTGGGGCAGTGTGTGGATCCCCTGGGTCAGCAGCGTCTTGGCCATGTGGTGTTATAGGTTCAAAGAGAAGAGGTGACGTAGCAGAATCCCTCTTTTTCTTTAATGGAATTGTGTAGGACTCCATAGGCTGTTCAGGGGCGATCTTTCGCTTGTAAATTGAAAGTCTACCCGTCTCGGCGTCGATGAATTGCCTCGACTGATCTTCAGGCGTAGGCTGTCTTTGCTTGGTGGCCACCTCCGCAGTTGTAGGCTTCGGCCCCATGGACACCTTCTTGGTCGCTTCGACGGCCGTCCTAGGAGCGAAGGCCTTAGGTATCACTTTCGGCGGCAGTGTGAACTGGATGGGTGCCGACGATTTCGGAGGTTTACTGACCGGCTTCGGGGGTGGAGTAGCCTTTGGTCCGATAGTAGCAGCCTCCTCTTTAATGCGTTTCATCGAGTCCGACACCTGCTTCGAAAAGGAGGTGGATGGCTGTGTTGACTCGACGGATTCCTTCGAGCCACCGCCAGGTGTGGACTCTAGGTCTGTACTGCTTTTAGCCTTGTTGGGTCGACGCTTAGGATCGAGAACTTTCTGAGTTCCGAGTCCCTTGTCTGTGTCGACGGCTTTCAGCGCCGACTTCTTTGGGTCGACGTCCTTGACCAGTTTCTTCGGTGCCCCGGTCTTCGGCTCGACACCTTTTAGCGACCTCTTCGGGTCGATAACACTCTTCTGCTTTGTCGGTGCCGATGGTTCAGAGGTCTTCGAACCGACCAAAGCAATACACACTTTTGGTTTCGATTCAGCGTCCAGTGCTTTCGGTTGTGTAGACACCGATGCTTTCAGTTTCGATTTCGATCGGTCAACCGATGGCTTGTTAGAAATGTCCGTAGCTGGGCCTTGAGGCGAGGCTGTAGAACCAAGTGTACGATCTCGGGTAAGGCCATGTGGCGATCCCTCGACCTGAGCCTTATCGAGTGTATTGGTTGCGGCCCCCGTACCAATGGTAGGGCCTAGCTCCTCGCTCGAGCTATCTTCCACGGCCCCAAAGGCCTCATCGTCGTCTCCTACCTCGTCGACGACGTCTTCATTATCGACCATTTCCATATCTGCGTCGTAACTGGAGTCGATCCCCGATGCAGGATCAGACAGGTTCTCTTGAACTTCCTGCTCGACTCCCTCATCTTTCTCGGCATCGAAGATGTTCACCGGGTCAGGTGCCGTCTGCTGGGCCTCCTTCCGCGCAGCGGTCGAAGGCGAATCGTCTTCTTGGAGCGGAACCGAGAACAAGCCATACAGCTGGCTTCATAGTGATCCGGAGACAGGCACTTGTTGCACACCGGGTGGACATCGATGTGAGGATACTTGGAGTTGCAAACGGGACATCTCTTGAACGGGCTCCGTTCCATGATGGATCGTCGATAAGGCCTCTGGCGTCGACCGGGCCTTCAGTACCGAAAAGCCACGCGGCTCCTCTGGATGTCCGGTTCGGGAACAGAGCTGGAACAAGTACTGGGCAATGATCGCAAAGAAAATACCGACGATAACTAAAGGCCTTTTGGCCAAAAGGAAAGTTTTTTATAGATTCCGAACTTGAGTTAACAAATATACATCCAAACCCAATGGCTGAAAAAAACAATCTGAGGATGGAGTGGATGCCCATGCGCACTGTAGTCCACGGGAGGAGCCACCTATCTCGTGATACTTCGAAGACTCTTCCAGGACAACAATGTTCAATCATCCGGACCCAACACTAGGCGGCGATCTATGCACAGATATGAATTCAGCAGCCCACATGCCTCGAACTACATTTTTATTTGTACGCAAATGCATCCAATAGTTGAAGTAGGAGCACAATCATCAGAAGCAAATTTAGATGGGATGCATCTCATCATATATTTCTAAACAACTGAATGTTGCCAAATGAAGCCATACAAATTCTGATAATGAATTACTGGCTTCAAAAGTGAGCTCTAAATTGTACCACCACCCATCTGCCTGAATGTGACAACTTTCAAGCTTCAACCCATGTGTGAGCAGAGCGGGCTTAAGGGATGTCTATTATCGGATAATTTGGTCAGTGTGGGGGTGATTTATGTGGTGGCAGTAGGGACAGGACGGTCTTTCCTATAGGACTTACCTTCTGAGCTCTAAAAGTATATGTTCAAGAGCAGACATTGAAACAGAGCAAAGAGCTTGAATGCCTTTGACTCAAAAGAAAGATGTGACAAGAGTCAATCTGTACAGGATTAAAAGTTGGGAGCTGTATATTTAATGCCTGTGCAAGAGGCTCGGGTAATCAAAGTGCTACCAACAGTAACATGAGGGAGATTAAAGTACCTCATATATTCTAATTTCCACTGCTTACATTATGAGAACTACTTTTTTCTTTTTAGTTTACAACTCCATAGAGGTGTATGTGCTTTCTTGCTCTTCGTTGCGTGCTGTTATTTCCCACTCCAATCAACCCATCCCTTGATGTGGTCCCAGTTTGTTTGCCACCACACCAACCCCCAGGTCGTTAAACTACTTCCGTCCCATCTTTCTTTGTTTTTTTTCAGTCCCACTTACTTCAAAAGAGCTCTGTTGCTTCCCGCCCTACTCCAACACTGACTTTTACACTCACCCATTTGACTCCCACCTGCACCCATTGCCTTTTTTTATTAACTATTTTTTCCCATATATTTAAGGTTCCAGCAACTGTAATCCGCTACCAGCTTCTTTTATTCTTTAATGCACTTTCACAATTTTTAACTATTTTTAATTTACTGCTCCAAGATTAGCGTCCACAAGCTTTAAAGAGAAAATTAAAAGCATGTGCATGTATAAGTCACATGGAACTTTTTTTGTTCTTTTTGCCAATGTTGTTCTGAATCAGCAATCAAGCATTTCTTTTTTTTCTTTTCTTTTTGCTGATGTAGAACAGAATGGGTAAAAAACATTGGCAAAATCAAAAGATTTTCAAATACCAGTGAAAGGCAAGACCCATCGACTGTGCCAATGCGTTCCCCTGATTGCCTGTGTCACCATCTCCTTTCTCCTGTTCTATTTTTACTGCAGTCACGTTTTCCCGATTTTTTTTGTTTGCGGTTTGTTCTTATGTGTTTCCGTATTTTTCATCTACTGTGCTTTCTTTTCTCTTCTTCCCCCCCTCAAGGGGTATACTCTCTTGTCCCTCCATTCTTTTTGGTTTTCTTATGGAGAAATACACCCTTTAAAAAAAAAAAAAAAATCAGTGCCAGCAGAACTACGTTTTGCAACCGTTTTTCATTCATGTCTTTTTGCATGGTTGCGGTGTTAAATTAATGAGCTTTCCAATATTTTGAAAGTATCTTTTGAGTGGTATTTAACTAAGAAAGGGAAACTTTACAAATTCTGATGTAATACCTTTTGCATGGGAATACCAACAGTAAGTTAGAATACGCTTATATGATTGTCACTACATATCTTATAAGCAAACATCTACTTCTACACCGATCTGTCTGCAATAGTAAAGCAGAACCTGGCTTCACATTTTTCTGCCATATCCCAGTTCATCATACAACTAGCAGCCCGCCACAACGTTGTCCAGGACAGAAGGGGGCTGGGGGCAGCAGCACTGCAGGAGACGTGCAGCAGAGCGGCCATCAGCGGGAGCAGCAGAGCGGCCATCAGCGGGAGCAGCAGAGCGGCCATCAGCGGGAGCAGCAGAGCGTACATACCAGCTCCTGCGCCGGCGCTCCTCCCCGCATGTCGGGTGTGTGTCCCTTGCTCCTTCCTGCGCTCCCACCAGCATCGCCGCTCCTCCCCGCGCTGGGCACTCCAATGTTGTGTGTCGGTCCCGCGCCACCGCTCCTCCCCGCATGTCGTGTTTTGTTCCCTTGCTCCTTCCTGCACTCTGGTCCGGACAGCGAACGTCGTGTTGACGTGACGTCACGCCCACACGCCATTACGCCTCTCGCAAGCGTTGTGATGACGCCGAACGCCGCGCGCAATCACTTTATCCATACGCCCATACGGACTACTTTTCCCCTAACGTCCCGTCCCCCCCCCTAATGTATATGGTGTGGTTTTCTATAGCCTATGTCCATCTCCTGGACCTCCCCTTTCCAACACTGTATTGGGTGTTGTGATTGGTGGTGTACCTTTCGAGTTTACCTGGATCAAAGGACACAGTTCTCTCTTTATAATAGTAGTATAGATGCCAACTATCTTACATTAAGGCCTGGCCTTCACCTCATGAACATCACAGCATGCATCACCCAAATAAAGTCTAAACTCTCTGAATCTATACAGTTCACCAATTGCAACCTTTTCAAAACATGATATAGTTACTTTCCAATTCGAAAGAGAGTTTAACTTCCTCTTAGCTTTCAATAAATAAAGGTCAAATCGCCTATCTCAATGCAGAGCATCTTTGCACAACAGCCAATCTGTAAAGGAGCATGATACACTAAAATGATAATTCTTTCACCCCTGCATAATCATACCTTGCAGCAGACGCAGAAAGCCTTGAGAGGGTTCAGCCCTAGCCAACCGCTGTTGCCAGCATCTCGAAAGCGGTTCATAAACTCTGTGTAGAGCTCCCGCTGGATCTTGGATAGTCGCACAAGTATGACATGCTCTTCCTTGCTGGGAAGCTGAATCTTCAATACGCTGTGACCTCGCCTTAGGAGGGAAAGAAAAACCCAAAAATAAACTGAAACATGCAAAGAAGGATAAATATTACTTTAAAGTTCACGCCTTAAAAATGTGTTTCCACATCACTACATATGGATTGATGGATTTGTGACTTGAGATGGACGCATGCGCAAATGTCAATCTTTTGTGCTTAGTTCTCTCTTGACTATTTAACTTTCTCAAACTTTAAGCATTTTTGCGTTGCTGGTTTAGCCCCAGCTAATCACCCTTTTGAGATTAGGGGGAAGCTAGAGTAGAGGAACACAAATTTTCAGCTACATTTTGGTAGTGTATCTCCATGCATGTGTGAGCTCAGACATGCTTTGAGTTAGTCTGAATCTAAAGCATTGGCCTTCAGTAATGACAGATCTCGCTCATCCCTTGATCTGCCTCCGGAAGTGCTTCTAATCTGCCTCTCAAACTAATGGCACTTCTCTTCCTAAGAAACAGTATGACCATGAGATGGATTAGCTTCATGTGGTCAAGTCAGCTAAGACTCAAATATATTCACCCAACCCCCCCCCCCCCCCCCCCCCACTCTATTTCACAGTTTTTTTTATCAGAGAATACTATAAAGGTCTTGGCCTGCCTAGAGCTTTTGATTCACAAACTAGCATTGTCCCAGTCACAGACCCTGATCCCTGTGGCGTCTCATGCAATCTGACTTACTTCCTATCTGCAACAAAAAACGTCAGAGCATTTTGCCACAGAGAACCCAGCTATGAAAGGTACGTATTTCGGTGATACCCTACGCATAAATGGATTGTTAACAGGTATGAAACACCGTCAGAGACACGTTAAATAAGCAGACCAGCAGATTTGTTACAAGCCTCAACAGTAGCACCATACCCATTATATTTTGCTGGAAATGCTTTGCTTAAATCACTGATCACAGTGCCTACTGTAGTTCCTAAGCACGGTGTACTGTTGTAACGTCCGTCACACTAGTGCTGGGACGCTCCCAGGTAGCCATGCGCTTTATAAATCCTTTTTCAATTTCAATTCACACTATGAACATTTACTATATCCTTGCATCCCAGCATTTTGTGGGCCAGGCTTTTTTTCTAAGATGTGATGTTCTACATTTCTTCAACATGTTCTGCTTTCAATAACCCACTGCCTTGTGAGTATTCCCCAAGTGTTAGACAAGATTTGGACATTTCAAGCAGTAGTGCAGCTAGGTGGCGCTGTGCAGCTCCAAGCCAATGTTGTTCCACTATGAAAGTGACACATGGAGCTCCATATGTCAGTTGCTTTCCAGTCTGTCCATGCCCCCAGATAGAGAGTTCAACAGTAGCTTGGCTTTGACCAGTGTGCAGATCTATAGACTTGGGACCTTACTAGATAGAAAAACAGTCCAGCTCACAGAAAGGGGAGGGTGGCATAAAAAAAAAAAAAGGTTTTATTTGCATAATTTGTTAAAATTGTTACAAAATTCGCATAATAAATAACAGTACAATTTTATCATTAAAATGCTAAAATTATTGTCTCTCGGCCTCTGTTTTGTTTGTGGCAGCGTTCATGAAATCCGAGGGTTGGAATTACCCTTTTTGCCCGCCAACTGGGAGTCCTCCTGTTCTGTTAGTTCTAAAAGTTTTCTTGCTTCTGCCAAGAATTTAACTCCATGGCATGCCAGAATTATGGAGGTACCTCCGAGCCAGCTTGTGACTGCGTGTCTGCAAGATCGAATGTTTAACACATTGAAGATGGATTTCAATACCAGTCGTCTCTGGCTTGTCAGGGCCGGACATATACAGAAAAGGTGGACAAGGGTTTCGTTTTTATACCCGCAAAGGCGACATTGGGTCGTCTGGTGTGTTGCTTTCCACGCCGGTAGTAAATCCTTTGTAACATGCATCCCCATCCGATAATCTATAAAAGCCTTTTTTAGATGACCACTGAAGTGGGATGTTAAATATGAGTTTATTTTTGGGGTTGTAAAAGAGTTCATGATGGTCCAAGCATGCCGACGTTTTGACAATAACTCCTTGTCTTCCAAAAAGGATTTCCATTTTGCTGCCGAGTTAACTAATTTTTTTAGACTCGCCTTATCGGTCCCAGATTTCCAGACAGCTTCCAGTTCTAACTTTTCCACGCAGAGTATCAGATACTTTCCCCAATTGTTCACAGATTCAGATTCCCCCCGTTTTTTAATTTCCTCCCAGATTAGCCAGTCCAATGTATTTGGATCTGCAGATCTAAGTTTGCAACAGAATTTCACGAAACCGCTCATGCTCCGGAACTTCTGGTTTTGCAAACCAAATTCTAGCCTTACTTGGGAGGCTGAGGCGGATTTTGGCAGGTTGAAAACCGCTTTATACATTTTGATCTGTAGATCACTTAAATGTTCCACCTCCTTGCCACACCACGTGACTAGGCCGTAAGATAAAGTAAGCATAATCTTCGCTGCCATCGCTTTTAAAAGATGGTTATGGTTAGGGCAATCCATTTTTTCTTTCAGGGAGCGATATGCAAAGATTAAAGATTCCGCTTTTGCTTTTAGTGCTGTTTTGTTGTCCTTGTTGTTTGCTCCTCTTGTTATTGTAATTCCCAAGTACTTATAGTGCTCTTGTTCTTTCACTTGTGCCCCTTGGGCCATCCATTTGCACTTTAGATTTTGCTGGTCAACTAGGCGGACCACTTTGGTTTTCTCCTTGTTGAGTTCTAAGCTTTCCCGTTCTAAATACAAGGTTAATTTATTAATGGCTCTTTGTAAGCCGATTGGAGTCTTGCTCAATAATACAATATCATCCGCATATTGTAGGTAATGTATTGGATTATTTGCCAATGATGGTGGATGGCTGTCTGCAGATTCGATCGCATTTGTTAGGTCGGAGAGAAAAAGGTTAAAAAGGGTGGGGGCCAATACGCAGCCTTGCTTTAGGCCTTGGTGCGTTTGGATGCTGCTGGTTGTACTGCCACCATTTCCCAGCTTCACTCTTACCCAAGTACAGTGGTGTAGGGCTTTGACGGCACTTAAAAGTTGGTATGGCATCCCCCAGCTCTCTAATTTGCTCCACAAGCGCACTCTGTTCACCCGATCGAATGCGGACTTGATGTCTATGAAACATGCATACAATCGGGTGCCCTTTGCTATTGCTTGGTCTGTTAGGATAGACAGGCAAGTTAGGTTGGTTGTTGTTCCCATTCCTTGCCTGAATCCTGTTTGGAATTTTGGCATAATCTTTATTTCTGATATCCAGGCTTGTAATTTGGATAGGATGCAGGAGCCGTAGAGTTTGGCCTCTACGTCTATTAGTGATATCAGTCTAAAATTTGAGGGGTTGCGGTGATCGCCATGCTTAAAAATTGGGTGTATAATGCTTCCTTTCCAGGAGGCTGGTAATTCTGCTTGGTTGTAAATTTGGTTGAACAGGGGCGTTAGGGTCTCTGCCCACAGGTCCGGGTCGTACTTGATGATCGCATTCGGCAGCCCGTTTGGTCCTGCTGCACCCTCGGACTTTAATCTTGAAATTATTGACCTCAATTCGTTTTTGGAGTTAGGTCAACTAGGTCTGTAGGCCCCTTCTGAGGAAGTTCCTGCTCGGGTTCCCTAAATTCCCTGTTCATAACTCCTTTTGGTTGCTCCATGTTAACCTTCACTGCCCCTGAATCTTTAACATGACCTGTATCTTTGTTGCTGTATAGATTTTGCACGTGTCTGATCCAGGTTTCTGCTCCGACCCCAGCTTCTTCTTGGAGTTTTGCCCCTTGGTTAAGCTTGTTTATGATACCCCAAAAAACCCGGCTGTTAGGATGTTTTCCCGCAATTAATAGTTTGTTCCATATTGTTTCCTTATATGAGTACTTTGCGGCCCTGAGTGCCTTCCTGTAGATGTTCCTGGACCTCCTCAGATTAGATTTGTTTGCCACATACCCCGTCTTTTTTTGACTTGCGAGGGCTCGGACCTCCTTGGCCACCTTTCTTTTTTTCGCTCTTAAGTCCAGGTTGAACCAAGGCTCCTTCTTGTTGTTGGGGTTGCTGTAGTTCCCCGACCTTGCTGGGAACTTTTGCTGCAGGACCTGAATCATTTGCTCCCAGTTGGATACTAGGTCCTCCTTCTTTTGAATTCCTAGGTTGGCCATATGGGCTTTAACTGAGTCAATAATGTTGCCCAACCCCTCTCCATGCCATTTTAGTTTTCTCAGATTAAACTTTGATGCATGGTGCAGAAGGGGGGTCGTTGTTGGCGCCATAATTGGTGCAATATTCAAAGTTAATATTTGTGGGAAGTGATCACTTTCTGCTCGTATTTCAATGCCAAATGATATGATGCTGTTGATTAACTCATTGCTTACTATTGAGTAGTCAATTGTTGAGTGAACCCTGCCGCTCAGATATGTAACAGCTGCTGGCATATCCCCCTTTATATTGCCATTCAGGATAGCCAGTCCATGTTCGATTAACCTGGATGCGAATTTTTTTCCACTACTATTACCCGTCATCTTCACCTTTGCCTTGTTTTGGTCAATGAGGGCGTTGTTAAAGTCCCCGGAGAGGACCAGAGGGTATTGCGGGTAGGTCCTTTGCATGGCCTTGATAAGTGACAACAGCGTTGCATGTTTTTCTATTTGTGCCGTTTTAAGGTGGGATCATCCCTAAGGAATCTGCAGTTAGAGTATCCCGCAGGAAGAATTTTATCATAGGTAAGCTTATTCTTCTAATGGATACTTCTAACCACAGATTCCTCACCTTCTGAACAGATACCAAGCAGTACCTCTCTGATGGGCGGTCCACGAATTGGCTCAGACCAAAAAGTCCTGCAGGACTATGTGCTCCTCTTGTCAGACCTGGCTGGCCAAAGAGTGGTACTTCATTAACTAATGAAATTATGCCACTTAGCAGCCTGGCAAGCGTCCAGAACAGGCACTGTGGGTGCCTACACAGTATTAACTGTCTAGGCTCTGGTGGAATGAGCTTGCAAATCTTCTGAGGGTTGCTTCTTAGGCTGTACACATTGCAGTTTGATGCACAAACAATCCATTGAGAAATGGTCTATTTCTGGATTGCTAAGCCCTTCTCTGCAGCGAACCCATCAAATAGCCGATCATCCACATAATTTACTCTCTGTCAAGATCAATGTAGAGGCAGAGAACTCTCTTGGGATCCAGTTGATGGAGTCTCTCCACTTCTGAAGCGGTATTAGGTGGAGCAAATTAAGCCAGGAAGGTGATGTTTTGCACAATGATAAAAGAGGGTCAGCTTCTGGGCAAAATGAGGGTTGGATTGTCAACATCAGCTTCGATGGAAAGAATGGTGTACACAGCAGGTTTACAGAGAGGGTTTGTAGCTCACTCACCCTCCACAACAATTATATGGTGATGAGGGAACGGTTTTTAGAGTGAGGAGCCACAAAGGATGGATGTGCAGCGGTTCATAGGAACTACACATTAGAAATGCGAAAACTAAGTTCCGGTCCCACTGAGGCATGCTGAAAAGTGTGAGCAGGAACACATCTGACTTCGCAGACGCTCCATCTCATTGGAACTATTTTGAACAT
Organism: Lissotriton vulgaris; assembly: GCF_964263255.1. Classification (NCBI taxonomy): domain Eukaryota; kingdom Metazoa; phylum Chordata; class Amphibia; order Caudata; family Salamandridae; genus Lissotriton; species Lissotriton vulgaris. The sequence continues at coordinate 979,972,737 of NC_141697.1, forward strand.
GGCCCAATTTTGTGCCCTTTCTTCAGAGCACAAAGTCCAGGACATTCAGGCTATGACATCAATGTTTCAGCTTTTGTCCTGGATCTCAATAAGGATGGTTCCAGGGCTACTTGGATTGTTGGCCTCCTGCTGGCAAAACCTTGCTGATACTATACGCACCCTCTGCAGTGGGATTGGAAGTCACATTGGGAACAGCATCAGGGAACTCTGTAGTATTACGGCCATATTTCAAAGGAGATTGCAATAGACCTGCAGTGGCGGCTTCGGGACTGCAATTGGATCAGTGGCAGACCCCTTTCTTTACCCCTCCCAGAGCAAACAGTGATAAGTGATGCATCACTCCTGGGTTGGGGAGGCCATCTAGGAGAGGTGGAGAGCAGAGGCATCTGGTCTCCAGCGGAGGCCCAGTTCCATATCAACCCTTTGGAATTGTGGGCCCTAAATTTGGCATTTTAAGTCTTCCTGCCACCCATCAGAGGGAGGATGCTACAGGTGCTCACAGATAACACCATCGCCATGTGGACAACAAAAAGAGCTGGGTGAGTGGGGTCGTGAACCCTATGTCAGGTGTCATTACACCTTTGGAAGTGGCAGGATCACCAGAATTTTTTCCTGGTGGCAAAGCACCTGGCATGATCTTTAAACACCAGGGTGTATGTTTTCAGTTGCCACCGCCTTGCCAGTCGTAAATGACAGCTGCATCCACAAATGGTGTTGTGTATCTTGCATGAAAGGGAAGAACTTTGGCTTGAGCTATTCGCCAGTGACGAGAATGCGCAACTTTAGCATTTTCTGTGCAATGGCATTGCCAAGACCATTTGGTAAAGCCAAATGAGAGCACCACAAACAGAAAGTGCACTTCTCCCAGCGTGAACCACAGATAGCCCTTGTTGGATGACAGGACAGGGATGTGGAAATAGGCGTCCTGCATATCCAACACTTACCCATCCAGTCTCCTAAGTTGAGGACAGACCAGACCTGGGTCCGGGTGAACACCTGCAATTTGTCTTTCAGCAGAAAGGCATGAGAGCGTGAACTTCTAAAATAGGACCAAGGCCTTCGTCTTTGCCTGGCACCAGAAAGAAGCGGAAGTAGCAACCAGGTCCTACTTTTGATGCTGGCACCCTCTCTGTGGCCCTTTTGGCCAAAAGGGTCTGCACTTCCTGCTGTAAAACGGTAAGGTGATTCCCAGTCAGCTGCTCTTAGAGTGATGGAAGATGAAGATGGGTGGAAAGGAACTGAAGAGCTTAGCCCTGAAACAGAATTTGCAGGACTGACTTGTCCAAAGTGATTGCTTGCCACCCTGGAGTAATACCAGATCCTGCATCCAACAGGGTGGCTGTGTGCCTTGATGGACATGCTACTGATGAGACAACAGAAGAGGCAGAACACCAGGCTGCATTTGCTCCCCCTGCTCTCTATGTTGTCTTTAGGATCCAGTATCTAGGAGATTAAATGACTCTGGTTAGCTGGACTGGCTGCATAGGTTGGTGCTTGTGGAACTGACAGCCCAAACTGTTTCCACGAAGAGGACAACTAATGTTGGAAATTTAGTATTGGGGCAGACAGGCCTTAAGTGTGAGCCGTGGCTTTTCTCTCTTCAAATCATTGGAGGACGAATTAGGCTTTTCACCAAAAAGTTGAGAGCCATCAAAATGCATGTCCGTCAGTAAAGACTGAACATCCCAGGAGAGACCCATGGATCTGATCTAGAGGGGACATCTGAGAGCCATACTAGTGTTGATCGCTTGGCCTGTGCAGTCTATAGCATCCAGCCTACATCTGAAGGTGAATTTTGCTGCAACAAGGCTGTCCTGAATGGCCTGCGAGAGGACAGACATAAATCCTTAGGTACAGTAGGTAGAACCAGGGCAGCAGAGTATCAAAGTGAGTGGGAGTAACAGCCAAACAAAGACTCGCGTTGACCGATCAAAAGGCAAGGTTGATCGAAAGAAAATGTGCTTGCCAAATGTTTCGATGCGCTCACATTTACCATATGGTGGAATAACAGAAATAATAGGAAAAGTATTAGGGTTGATTTTGCTGATGGATGCCTGAACCACCAAGCTTACCGCTGTCTGTATTGCATCAGGAAGACTGGCTCACATGGTGCTGGGTAAGGCAGTCTATCTGGCTGCTCGCCAGGTGCCCAGGGCAAACCTTTACCCATGCCCCAAGTATGGTACCCGTCAAGGCATCTCTGAAGATCAGGAGGCTCTACTTGTCGGTCCAGGAAGGAGGACCTCTGGGAGGACTTTGGGTTTTCCTTCCACAGTGAGCAAATACCAGCAGTCATCTGTGCATTGGGGCACCAGTGCATCCCCTCTTCATAATGGTCATTGTCCAAATACGTACCAAGAACTTTATGGAGGACATGAGCTCTTCTTTGAGAAAACAACAATGAGTCCGATCGGTCGTCTGACGTCTGTAGATTGGTAGGATCGGGGCTTCTCGAAAGGACAATTGGTTGTACTACACTGTCTGGAGTCAACAGCATCGGTGTCAGTTTTGATGGCCTGACACAGGTCTTGGCATCAGATCGAAGTCAGCACCAAAGCCAGTGCGGGGGCTCATATTCGGTCCAAAGGCTCGAGCGGATGGAGTGCTGACCTGCCAGGAGGTTCCAGGTATAAGACCTCGTGGTTCCTTGAGGCCCATAGGTGCACCAGAGGATGCCAGTAGCATAATAAGAAGAGACAGAATGGCCTCAAGAAATTATCGGATTTGCAGTGGTGACAAAGATAGATCCACTCGGAAATGTGGGGTGTGGCGGGACAAGACTTAGAATCTATTCTGAAGGAGACACCTCTTTGCGTCTTCTCTGGAGTTCGAGGGTGGTGGAAAGGACCGGGTTTCATTTGGACTTACCTGAGGACTTTCACTGCAACAAACATCTCACAGTCCCAGATGACCGTGGAATTCATCTGGGCACATTCGCTACAGACTTTGTAGTTGTGCTCTGACCACAAGCAACATAGGTATTAATGATGGGGATCTGTCACAGACATTTGATTGCAAGAGTCTAAACAATATTTGGAGTATGTGGTTTTATGGGGTGACCTATCCCTTGCACACTACTAAATTATGTTGATTTGAAGAGACCGATATTGAGAAGCGACCAGCAGTAGCTCAAGATCTGCATCTGGTGGTGTAGAGCCGCACAATGCCTAATACCAGTACACTTGGGTTCTGCTTGAAAACATTCATATCCAGTCTGACACCTGGGGAATTTTCAAAGGGTGAGTAATCTACGGTTAGAAGTATTCATCAGAAGAGAAGTTCGCCCCATCTACCAGATATGTTCTCTCTTCCTGAAATCCAGCTTACTAGGTTTCACTACTGCTGGAGGTATAGTTCTTCAGACAATAGACCTGTTTTATCAAAACCCATACCAGTAATGTGTAGAGAAGACTACTACTGCCCATCCTATATACATGCCCTGGACAGGTTGCTTGTTGCTACACCACGGTGGCTTATCAAGGATTGCTACGGGACGTGGCCAAGCCAGCCAAGATGGTGGACGTGCTCGCATAGAGCTCCGGCCGCCAGGCTAATAATCAAGATCCATCCTGATCGGTGGGGCCTTACAACAAAGTGCGATGGCGACTACCTGCTGATGGATACCTAGCGAGAGCCTAGGAAATGCCTCTAGGAGCTGTGAGGTGTCATAGGTAAAGACTCGGAGCGTCTCAGCCTAGTGAACGCTCCCCAAAATGGCAGCCCTCTCAGGCATATAGCGGAGTGCCGGAGGATCAGGGCGACGAGCTACGCACCACCCACAGGCTAAGAGAGCGAGCAAAACAGCGTAACAGAGCAGAGATCTGACCCTAGGCCGGGCCATGAGCACAAGCTGATAACCGAGAAAAACTGGGGGAGGAGCTAACAGGGGAAGGGTGAGCCGCATGGCGCCGAGTTGGAGGTGTCGGCATGAAGCCAGAGGAATCCAGACACCGCAGTGCTCAACCCAAACAGACTAGACAGCTGAGGGGGCCCAGACCTGACCCCGCTAACCTGAAGACTACCTCATGGAAAGCGCCCCACCACCTAGTGCTCGGCACCCAGGGAGAGTAGTTTCTGACCATGACACACACCTCCTAACCCTTAAGTGGCAACCACCCCACCCACTGGTTCCCACGTGGAAATTGCAGTGGGAATGCCTGGAAGATCCAGTTTTTTGCCACAGCCAGGAAGACCGTATCAAAGAATACTTTGCAAACAATTCCAATACAGTGTCCACAAGGACGTTGAAATGGCACGACTTTCAGGGGGGGGCCTGTTTCAAACAGATATCGGGATTCTGAAAGACACTCGACCGAAGCCTACAAAAAGTGAACTTGAGCTTACGGCCATGACTAGGTGGCAGACTCTGGCTCAGAGTGCCCAACCCAAGTTGTGTAAGCCAAGACGGCATACGCGGAAGGATTGTCAGACCTGCGAAGGTATAATTTCAAGTTATATGGAGCTAGGAAGCATAGGGAATGGGACAGGTCAGGAACACTCATTGCCTGGCTCGCCCATCAGAACCAGGACACACTACCAATTACTGAAATCACTGACCCTACGGGCAGGGTTGCCACTTCCCAAACAGATATCCTACGACTCTTCCAGGATCACTATGCAAAGATATACAAGAGCCCCAAGCAGAACTGCCAGGGACTAGTCAACCACTTCCTAGCACCCTCACCATATCTCAGACCCCAGGTGAGGACAGTACCCTCCTTAAAGCAGTAATCACACCCTCGGATGTGAAACAAGCAATCCAGGCAGTGACCCGGAACAAAGCCCCCGGGAAAGCAAGCTTGCCCCTGGAGTATAACAGTACCTTTGCTGTATTATTGGTGCCAAAACTGGCAGACTTGTATAAGGCCGCACTAGAGGAGGGGGAACTGCCTTGCTCTTTACAGGAATCTCATATAGTCTTGTTCCGGAAACCTGAGCGGGATCCGACGCAGCTGACCTCATACAGGCCTAGATCGCCATTGTCCGCTGATCGTAGGATCCACGGTAAGATCCTAGCCGACCGATTAGGCAGATTGCTTCCGCCATTAATACACCAGGACCAGAACGGGGTACCGGGTAGGAATACCTCTCAAAACATCTGCAGGCTGTTACATGTCCAGGATCAGTCGTGGGGCTGTACCAAAGGGCGGCTTGCTTGGTCCTGGTCCTAGAAAAAGCATTTAGCACTCTGACTTGGCCGTACTTCTTAGAGACGCTGAAACGGATGGGGGTAGGTGCCGTCTTATGTGCGCAAGTAAAACTATTATATACGAAACTCACATCCAGGGTAAGACTGGGTAAATACATCTCACCACCTCTTAAGATAGGGAGGAGCACCCAGCAGGGGGTGATGGCAATGGAGCCTCTCAAGATTCCATTAAGATTAAGGGATCCTCAAACAACGTCTGGAAAGGAGCTCTAGTATATTGACCCCCGGGCGCCAAAGAAGATTTTGCAAACAAGCTGCTTGAGATCATTGCACCACATGTCCTAGCTTCTGATAAATTCCTCCTAATAGGTGATCTTAACTACCATGCGGAAATACAATCTAACCTGGACACTGAAAAGTTAACTTCCAACATGTACACCCTCGGTCTCGTCCAGATGGTTACTGGCCCCACACATCAGGCTGGTCACACATTAGATCTTATTTTTTCAAATTCCCCTGATATTGAGGTAGACCCTTCCATCCCATTACTATGGACAGATCATTATTTATTGAAATTTACTATTCCCATCACTATAGCCAAAGTGGCCCTAGAAAGTGAACTTACATTACGCAGGCCCTTGAAAAACCTTGAGAATGCCATAGAGACAGCATTGGACAAAATCGCCCCCTGAGTAAAGTCAAGTGTAAGATTAGAACTGCCCCTTGGTTTACAGAGCAACTAAAAACCACAAAATCTCTATGTAGAATTGCTGACTAAAAATGGCGAAAAGCAAAGATCAGGCCGACCGCAAAGCATACAAAATATTGCACTCCGGTTATATGAGTGACATAAAGGCGACAAAAAGAACATTCCTTACTGAGCGAATAAACAAAGCTGAAAATTCCTCTTAAGAACTCTACCAAATTTTGAAAGAATTTACAACCTCCAGTAACCCGTCAGTAATACCGAATTCCCAAGAGTGGACCGACACACTCTCGAAATTCTTTGAGGAAAAAACAACAACTATCCACCTCTCCTTTCCTTCTCATCAAAATACAACGCAGCCTGAAGCTCTGTCAAACTTGTCATCTGACTCGCCACATATTTTGAATGAATTTGAAAAATTTGACAGCAATGGGACCATGTCAGTCGGGCTGAAAATAAAGTCTGGTTCTCCCACTGATCATATTTCCCCAAAACTTTTTTCTATGCTTGCCCCGGCATTGGTGGAGCGTCTGACCAGTCTTTTCAACGAGTCATTCTCGGAGGCAGATTTCCCTACAACATGGAAAGCAGCAAGAGTTAAACCAATCTTGAAGAAACCCACGGCAAACCCAAACATCCTTTTAAACTAATCAGCCCATCTCCTTACTCCCAATATTTTGGGAAAATGCTTCAATCCTTTGTCAATAAACAGCTTGTGAACCACCTTAAAAGCCAAGGACTCAGACTCTTCTCAATCTGGCTTCAGGGCATCACACAGCACGGAGACAGCTTTGGTCGAGGTTGCTGACAATATCAGAATGGCCTTAGACAAACACCAATCAACCATCCTCGTCCTGCTCGACCTGTCTGCGGCCTTTGACACCATCTCCCATCACATTTAAATACAACGGCTTTGGGAGATTGGTGTCAGAGGAAACGCCCTAAAATGGTTCACCAGTTACCTATCCGACCGTGTAACAGCTGTCCAGATTGACAAAAACATAGCATGTGAAAGACCTGTTAAGATGGGTGTTCCGCAGGGCTCCATCCTGAGCCCAACGCTTTTCAACGTTTATATGACACCATTGGCCAGACTGATCAGAGCCTATGACTTTGATGTTCTGTCCTACAGTGACTATACCCAGATTCTAATCACACTGGGCCCAGATCAAAACTAAACCAAACCGCGTTTCAAAAATTGCCTGACCCATCTTGAGAAATGGATGAACGCCAACCACCTTCAGCTAAATGGCAGCATATCAGAAAATAGGCTTTTTGGCAAAGCTGCAGAATACTGGACACATGACTGGTGGCCAACCAATCTAGGTAATTGTCCAACGCCTAAGGAATCAGTCCGGAACCTAGGTTTTTACATGGATAACAAATTATCCATGAAAAACCAAATCAATCATATCGTGGGCACCTGTTTCGAACTAATACGTAGCTTGAGGAAGGTCTTTAACTGGATACCCGTTGAGGCCCAGAAACCACTAGTTCACGGTCTAATTATAAATAGAATGGACTATGGGAATGCGCTTTTACTCTCCGTAAATGAACACCACCTGAACAGGCTCCAGTTTCTTCAGAACTCTGCAGCCCGGCTGGTTCTCAATCTTCCACGAAGATCCTCCTCAGCACCCTGTTAAAAAAGCCTTCATTGGCTCCTAGTAAAAAAACGAATCCTTTTTAAAACTTTATGCCTGGTTCACAAGCACATGTACGGAAATAGCCCAAAATACTTGTCTCAAAAGCTAAGATGGTACCAGCCTCGAAGAGAACTCAGATTTAGTAATGAGTCTTTGCTGACGCCGCTTAGAAATGGCGGTCGAGCTTTTTCCTTTCTCGTCCCCGCCTCATGGAATAAAATCCCTCTTAACCTTCGCATTATCCCTGAACACAGCCGCTTTTGCAAGAAGCTGAAGACCTGGCTTTTTGTAAATGAAACCATCTTAATCCTCTTGTCAGAGTCGTCTGCAAGCGCCATGAGACTTCTCGGATGTGATTTGTGCGCAATACAAATGTCCTTGACTTGAATTCTACTCCAGGAGGGAGAGGCCTAGAGCATCTAAATAGCAGGTTACACGCATATGGTGTCCCTATAGGCCGATTAACTGCTGCTGTATGTGCGAGATATCACTGCAGATCTCAGTCCCATATGGAGAACACTTTCGGACATTGCGACCGCAATAGAACTAAAAGTGAACTGGGCAAAATTCCCTATATACCCATCAAGTCAAAGACCTTCCCCTGCGAGAGATAAGAGTTAGAAACTCAAGCACCTCCTGGAGTACTCGCGCCCCACGATACCTCAGTATTAGACTTTATTATTCCCCCTTGTACCTATTTGAGGGCAACCATCGCAGAGCTGTGGTGGGTGCCAGAACTGGAGTACGTTTCTGGGAGACCCTACCCCTCATAGGCAGAATAGCCTTCGCAAAGATGATCTTGGTGCCGTAATTCCTCCACCACTTTTTAATACCCCCATCATCCTCCTCCCGCTCCTTCTTTCAAGAACTGTACACATTATTAAGTTCCTCTGTATGGGGAAATGGGCGTCGGAGAGTAGCCCTCTCAAAGCTGCGACTCCCGACAGACAGAGGGGGGCTGAGAGCGCCATCCTTTGAAGCCTATTTTCCTCAGGCGTAGCTGCAGTAGATGTCCTGCTGGACAGCGGGGCGACATCTGGAGGAGACCGCCTCGGAAGGAGGATCTATGTCAGTGTAGGTTCTTTACCACCTGCTCCTTCCAGGCGCTCCTCCTGTATTGACATATCTCTTTACAGGCGATGGTAGCACGTGCATGCATGTTGCGCCTTCACCGCATGTCCAGGGGAACCCCCTTGTATATACCCCCTTATTCCCACTAGCCGGTCGGCCCAGAAACAGAGGATACTACTCCACTCGAGTAATTCAAGTCTGGACAAACCACTCTATCCTGGAGGTGGGGTCCATGTTCACAGAGGGCAAGCTACTCCCATTCGACCAGTCATCAGAGGAGACAGGTCTTCCACGGGGGAAATTCCTGCTCCACAGATAAATAGTCCTCAGCAGCCACCATATTTGGAACATCTCGGATGGGCTAACCCGTAACTCACCCGGTACTCCACAGGAGCACAGGACGACTACTAATCACATGGCTTTATAAAGCAACCCGAGACCTTAGGCCACTACACTTACCCCGTTGCGACAGAAGTGGGAGGAGGAGATAGGTCGCCCACTGCATGAAAAGGAATGGGAACAAGCTTTAGAATACCCAAAGAAAGTGTCCAGGAAGGCCCGTTTTAAAAGCATACAGTTTTCCATACTACATCGTGCCTACCTTACCCTAGCACGGCTGCAACGGTTTTATCTAGACACACGATTCTTGTGCCAGATGCAACATTCAAACACATTTTGGCTCTGCCCCATGATAGGAAAATACATAAGGCATTGCGGGAAATAACAGGACACACTGACATGAACACATGGGAGGCCAGCGGGATTGGGATATTCTGCAGACAAAAGACCCTCAAAGTTAAAACGTGCTTTGCCTCCTTAGCCCTTCTACTGGCAACGAGAGGGATCACAATGTACTGGAGAACCACAGAAGGACACCCGCGAGCAGCCTGGGTGGGGGCAGTTGGCAAATGGGGCTCTGCAGAGGAGGACACAAACAGGCAGGAGGAGGTACAAGGAGTACATAGGCAATACATATCCACAGAGTGGGCTAAACTCCTACACTAATTCCACCACCACACAATAAGCACCCAGCAACCTCTACTATTGACAATTGCAACTGAAGTCCCGAGACGAGACACACAATTCGAAGCCCCTCAAAACACCTGTGACGACACAGATATCCCAATGCATCAAATTGGTTTGTGATGATGCAGCACCCCCACGAGGATAGAGGCCCATGCAAAGCACCCAAACTCGCTAGAGTTATGATCCAGGAGAACCCCATGCCCCCCTCTCAACAAATGCATGCAAAAACACCTTTTTTTTTTTTTGGACGCCGCTAGGATAAGTTTTAGTTTGCCCTGACCTACCCATCCCGGGTTCACATCCCCAGTTATTTGCACACACCAGTAGTTCCAGGGACCGGATACTGTTCAAGATAAATAGCTCCCTTATCGAAGCTACATTAAGACTCACCACAACACCGCACGGCTCCAGGCCCGCTACTCACATATACTGCCAGACCCTTGGTAGACCAGTAGAAATGTAACATACAATTACAATAAATGTGCAACTTTTTAGGACTGCAACCATGTAAAATATCACGAAAAATTCAATAAAATTGTTTTAAAAAACAAAAAACAGTGATTGCTACACTCTTTAAGCGGTTATCTTTTTTAAATAGCTATACTCCTTTTCATGGCGCTGAGGTTACTAACTTGTAGGAGTAGTTTTCAGTTTAAAGAATTTTTCTGTATTTACATGTAGTGGATCATTCCCCAATCTAGTGGTTGGGTCTTGAATTGTGTCTTGTAATCTTTACACCCCTCCACAACTTTAACTTTCTGGGTGCTATTGTCAATAGTTTTGGGACCATTTGGATTTGTCAATGATTTTTAGCTAAGCTGTACAGCATCTTGGATGCTGTGCAGATTGATTAAATAAAAAATGAAGACTTGCGTCATATTGTAGGTGGTGCACCACACATGCGTGCACCTACAGAATCACACAACTGCTTTTTTTCCTTTTACTTGGTGATCCAAATCAGGCGAGCAACATAGACAGCAGGAGAGAAAAGCATATGGGCGTGATAGAGAACTTTTGGAGCTGGGAGGGGGTAGAAGCACACAGGAGAAAAAGAAATGTGGTGGGCTTAGCTCACGAGGGCAAGAACATCATGGAGGGGGCCAGGGGAGAAGCACAGTGGTGAAAGAGCAGTGTGGGAAGAGAAGCTCACTCGGGAGACAGCAAGACAACACATGAACTCTCATAGCGAGCTTAAACAAAAAGGAAGAAGTAGAGCGGAAAAATCAAACCTGTAAGGATTCAGTAATGCATCCATGCTCTAAAGGAAAAACAAACACAAGAGGAGGAATGAAAGCCAACACATGTTAACAAATAAGAAGAAAGCGAATGAGAATGAAGCCAACCAATGGTAACCAATGGGAGGGCTCTAGCCCACTGCAAGCTAAGAATATGTCTTGCAACAGAGTGCATGTACTGTCTAGCAGACAGGATCAAAACATGGACAAGAGACAATTTTGGACCGAACCGGATTAGATAACGTAATGATGCACAACATGCGATCCCAGAAAAGAATCAGGATGCAAAACCTAAAATGAGTGTACTAGGCTTTGCAGCAAAGTGTAGTGTACAATTGCTGCTGCTGAAGGACAAACAGACAAGAGGCCTTAGCTGCTTTTGTAGGAAAGAAAACCGTCTTATGAAGGGCTTAACTGATGTGGCTCAGTGGCTAGGGAGCTCAGAGCAAAGACTTACCTTTGCACAAATCCTTCAAGTAAGCTATGTAGGACATGGCTGCGGTAGCGCATAAGGCGAACGTCCTGTGGTGTGCTGTCAATACATTGTCCGTTCAAGATTGGGCGCTCAAACATGTTGCTGAATTCCTGCCGTGTGCCCAGAAAATCTGGTCTCACAAAGTCTACCATGCACCAGTACTCAATCAAGTTGTTCTGAAGAGGATACCCTGTCAGGACAACCCTGCGACGTGAACGAATGTTCTTCAGTGCTTGCGAGGTGCTTGCATGGCAATTCTTTATCCGGTGCCCCTCATCACAGATAACTACATCGGGGCCAGGGCGGGATATGGCCTTTTCAATGCCTAAGGACAAAGTGAAAGACAGTTTAGTGAAAAAATCTAAAAAGACAGTGGAAGATGTGGAAGTTGCAAGAGGAGTAAGTGTAAAAGTAAAATGTGAACACAAAATAACTTGGGTAAGGAATAAAGGATGCTGTAAACAGTGAGGAAGAAAGCTAATGGGACGTTTGAGGGCTTTGCATGGTATGATAGCTCCTGCTGGTTTTTCACCTTTTCTGTAGAGATATTGGCTTTAACTGATGTGAGAATTGGCAGACTCATCTTTATGCCCATCTAAGATCATAAACAGTAACATTTGGCATTTAAAGTGTTGTTAAATGGCTATATTATGCAGAAGAAAATGCAACATAAATTACAAAATATTACATAGTAGCTGGCAGCACCAGACAGCCCTTGTGGACACAACAAAGCGGAGCATGGAGAAGAGAGCATCCATTGAATGCAGCAGAGGATGAACTGTATATGGATAGGTAAAAATACAGAATAAGGAGCAGAACATGAACAGGGAGGAAAAGGAAATAGCATAGGGTGAGAAGAGTGCATGGGATGGAGCACGCACTAATGAAGGATAAGAAAGCTGGTACCATGTATATCAGGCAGGGGCTTATGTATGACAAACAACCCAATCACAAATACATATTCATGATTTTGATTCTGTGAGGATGCAGGGTGCCTTTTAAAAAAAAATAACACCAGTTTATTGAATTTTCTGTTACATTTTCGAATCACAGATTACATAGTTGCTTACATAAGAATGCATAACATGTATTTCTTCTGTGCTATATGAACTGCACTTTTAGCATGTATCTCTGGGGAGTGTGTAGCCAGTTACATCAGGAGGTTACATAGGCGGAGGCATCTGTGCATGTCACCAATTACATATTGTTTTTTACAGGCAGAGCGTGTTACATACATTAAATTTCAATCGATGAAGCATGTATACATGATTAAATAACAGCAAAACCCTGTAAAGGAAACAACATTAAAAGAGCTAAGCAATAGAGTGATAGACTCCTCCCACCCCTCGTCATCTCTGCTTTGTCTACATTATTTGGCGTCCACAGGGTGCGGGTAGAGTGTGCTTAGCACTTAATGCATCTAAGGCGTTCCAGGAGGTGAGCAAGCTCCTCGAGCTTTGCATTCAGTTGTGGTGCACATCTCAGTTTCGTCACTAGCCTCGTTTCCAGTTACAGGTGCTCCCGTTCTATTTTCCCGATGGCATCATTGAGGTGCATGTGGATATTCCAGTTAATTCCCAAGCATTTGCCCCTGATAGTCACTTTAAATGCCTCCCATTCACCTGCCGTCCCCTCATTAAGTTCAAAGAATTTGGGTGAGGCAGATCCTACAGCTTCCTGGAACGGTAAATCTTCCTGGGGCGGAAGATGACTTGTTGGGTTGTCTCCCATTGTTGGTTAAATAATTGGGTATCATGATCATAGTGTGTGTGATTAAGGTATTCAATATGGCCAACCTTAGGGAAAAGTGTTTGTGATCCTACTATGCGGTCAATGCGGACGTGTAGTCCATAAGGTACTGAGTAATGTGAGTATATTCTTGTGTTAGGGTTCCGCAATCGCCACATGTCTACTAGTGACCAATGGCCCAGCCAGTCTCCCAGTGCGCGGGCGTTTGTTATGGAGGTTGTACATGACAGTGGGGGGGGGGGAAATGAACGGTCTAGTGTAGTGCTGAGGACAGCATTGAAGTCTCCGCCTAGCAGCCATGGGAGTCCGTTCTACTCCGCTAATGTAGCAGAGAGGCTATTAAGAAACAGCGTCTGTTCTGAGTTGGGGGCATATATCACCCCTAGTACCAGTTGCAGACTATTGAGGCAACATCTTATGAATACGTATCTCCCTCCTGGGTCAGTTTTCAACTCCTCCGTGACAAAGGGGGTCCCCGCCCGTATCCAGATCAATACCCCTCTAGTGTAGGATGAGTAGCAAGCAGAAAATACCAGACTCTGCCATCAACGGCGCAGTCAGTCATGTTCTGGGAGCATCAGGTATGTGTCCTGTAGGAGAGCTACGCGAGTTGACCTGCTCTTCAAATATAGTAAATGGCATGAGGGCGTGTGAATGCATGCCCCTTACATTCTATGTTATTATGTTTGGTGAGCCATGCCTAGATTAGTGTTTTGCATTGCATGCTAAGCAACTGCACATTGTAATAGGGGCCTGTTACGTGCTGTGTGCAGTGTGTACAGGGGGGTGGTCAAGTAAAAGCAACATTGCTTAGCTGAAGAAAAATAATAAGGAAAGTGAAACAAGTGTTAGAGCAGATGTGCAACAGGGATCTACCCAAACTGAAATGCCAAACATTGGCAACTGGTACATATCCTCAATCATAGAGGAGGAAGCGTGTAGCAAAGCCAAGTCCCAGATTCCCCTGTACCACCAATGCAGTGTGTGTGATGTGTCAGCTGTGAAATGCGCTTGTCTGGTCATCAAGGAACGAATAAGAAGCAGTTTCACGGTTTCACCACATGGCGATTGTGAATCCATTAGCTATACACTGGCATGAACTTTGTCCACAATTTATTGCCACACAAGGGCCAGTGTGAGTCTTTTGTAGTTCATTGGAGGGCCGTTAGTGGCTTCTCAGTGAGGTCATATGATGTCGTCTGCAGTGTTACATCTGGTGGCGTTAGTGACCCTAGCCTGGTCGTATTTATTTTCAAGGAGTCATCTTCGATGGAGGATTTCACAGATTCATTATCATTGTCCGAGATGCAGGTTTGGGTGTGCAGCATGGCTGGCTTCTGTAGGGCTCTTCGCCTCTCCGATATCATCTGTTCTAGGTTGAGTACAGCAGTGGGTGACATGGGGCGACCGGTGCGCCGCCTCCGATAAAGGGTCTGGCTGCCTTTTCAATTCCGGTGGGGCGCGGGTCCATGGTTGCGTGGCCCGTGCCCTCCATCCAATCCCAAGCATCATCAGGAGAGTCGAAGAAGTGAACATTATAGTTGCCCACTACTCTGAGGCGCGCTGGGGACAGCAATAAATATCATATTTTTAGCTCACTGAGATGGGGCTTGACAACGAGGAGGGAGTTACAATGTTTCTGCACAGCCAGCATGTAGTCTGGGAACAGCATGACCGCAGAGTTGCTCACATTGAGCTCTTTTAATCGACATATTTCTCGCAGTATGCTGTCCAATCTCTATATTTGAGAAGGCAGAAGAGGAAGGGTCTGGGATTGGCACCTGGTGGAGGTTTCCGCGATGGTACACAATGCGCCTGTTCGAAATTGGCGGTGCGGGTGATATCGCTGATTGAGGTACTAGTTCATGTATCCAGGCTTACACATATGGCACCGCATCGCAGTCCTCCGTGCCCTCTGGGATTCCAAATACCTGAATGTTGTTGCGTTGTGACCACCCTTCAGCATCCTCCACTCTATCTTTCAAGATAGTCAACTGATCCAACAGCGCTTGGAGTAGAGTTGTCTCTTCTTGGGTGACGGGTTGCAGTTCCTCCAGCTGAAGTTCAGTGTTGTGTTGCTTGTATGTGAGCTTGAGCTGGTCTGCCCGCAGCAAGATGAAATCCATGGTCACCTTGTATATCTTACTTTCGAGGGAGGTCCATATACATTCCTGTGTTGCGAAAATTTTCTCCAGAGCCAAAATGAACGCAGCCTAGTTTGTTGCCGAGTGCCAC
Organism: Lissotriton vulgaris; assembly: GCF_964263255.1. Classification (NCBI taxonomy): domain Eukaryota; kingdom Metazoa; phylum Chordata; class Amphibia; order Caudata; family Salamandridae; genus Lissotriton; species Lissotriton vulgaris. The sequence goes on from NC_141697.1 coordinate 979,988,029, forward strand.
CTCGTGATGCACTGATTCTGCCTGCATGTTAGCGGTCCCCTGCCTGTTCCACAACTCCCGGAACAGGGCAGGCCGGGATGGATGAGGTAGTTTACCGCAGGCTTCCCATCACTTTTTTCTGGGCAGTGGGCATCTAATGGTCCGCCGCCTTCCACTAGCGTCCTGTATGCAAGTCAGCTAGGAATAAGATCCTGAGTGGTCTTAGGGACCAGTAATGTGGTCTTTCCCCATGAAATGTTGGCCGGTTGGGGCGTTGAGTTAGTGGAGATGTATCCTGGGTCTTTTGGCTCTGTTCATGGCACATGTTCCGGTGGCGAAGAGCCGCCGGGGGAGGGAACCCTGGAAACGGACAGCCTGTGTGCGTTTACGGTCCCGAATGAGGACCTATTGATTAAAGTAGCTTGAGGTGGGAAATCTGGCTCTCCCAGGGATCCGGCTCCAGCTAAAATTTTAAGAGGTAACATTGAGACGCTGGCACCGAATATCAGGCAGGTCCTTACACTGTCTTTTGAATCTGGTAGGGTGCCGACAGCCTGGAAACAAGCTGTGTGCTTCCACTCAAGAAAAAACCTCAGATTAGCATAACTCAATTGAGCAACCTACGGCCTATTTCACTCCTTCCCCATTTCGCCAAAATAGTCGAAAAACTGGTTAACCAACAACTCTCTGCACATATTGAAGCTCAAAGGCTTCTACATCCCACTCAGGCGGGTTTCCGCGCCTACCATTCAACCGAGTTGGCGCTACTCTTTTCCACGGAGGCGCTGCGGAAACATGTGGATGAGGGTCAGACAGCTGCACGGATTCTTCTTGATTTAATTTTAATTTAATTTTCTTGTAGAGCGCTAACAATCATCCAGGGTAGGATATCACTACGCTATGCTAGCTAGTGTGCATGTGACGTGGGTGAGATCTCAGTGCCGCGTTCGACACAGTGGCACATCACACCTTGCTACAGTGTCTGAGGAAGGGCGGAGTGGTTGGGAAGGCATGGCAATGGCTAGAATCCTTCCTCCGCGAACATAGCTTTTGTGTTGAGCAGGGACCCTGCAGGTCAGAGGCTTTTGCCCTGAACCAAGGGTTCCAGTCTCAGCCCCACCCTTTTCAACCTCTATGTGGCTCCGGTGGCATTGATCACGGAGCAATATGGGGTGGAAGTGGTGACTTATGCTGACGACACGCAACTGGTTGTGGCTTTGTCACAGCCGGCTGAGCATGCAGCCAGCAGGTTTGCGTCTTGTCTTCAGGACTTGGCTAGCTGGATGTCTGATAATTGTCTCAGATTAATGGGGACAAGACAGAGGTGTTAATTGTAGGCAAGTCACCTTCAGTCAGGACATCTGCATGGTGGCCTCAGACTTTGGGCCCCTTACCTGTACCCAAGGATCAGGTTAAGAACCTCTGCATTTAGATCGACTCTAAAATTTCTTTTGAGTATCATACTAGACGTGTGGCCGGAACTTGCTTTGGCATTCTTCACAGTCTGAGAAAGATGCTCGATTTACTCCCGATGTCAGCCAGGAGGGCCCTGGTCCATGCCTTGGTCACTTCCAGGCTGGACTACGGGAATGCCCTATACCTGGGAGCGAATGCGAGGTGTCTCCAGAGATTGCAGCATATTCAGAATGATGCTGCACACCTGGTATTGATGCTTCCCAGGAGATCTCCCTCCAAAAAGGACCTGGAGACATTGCACTGGTTGCAGATCAGGGAGCGCATCCAGTTTAAAGCCCTCTGTATCAGCCATAGGATCGCTCAGGGGAATGGTCCTAGCTTCTTGCGGAGCTTGTTTACACCGTACACGCCCACTCGGCTATGCGGTCTAAGGGTGCTGGTCTAATGTGCGTCCCCAAGACCAGTAGGGCCAGAATGGGAGGCAGATCTTTTCGCCTTTTGGCGGCTCGCAGATGGAATACTCTCCCCCCTCAGACTCCGTATGGAGCCCTCGGAGCCTGTCTTCCGGAGGGAACTTAAAACATATCTGTTCCCAAGGATTTAGTGTGCTGGCAGGTTTGGGAGCTGCATTGGGGGGGGTTGCTGAGGCCACTGAATAGCGCGGGGACACACTGGTTAGTGTAACCAGGCGCAGTATAAACTCAGAATTCTTATTATTATTATATGTCTAGCTCACACATCAATGGCAAGTATCCCTTGAGTTACACTCCCACTCTCTTTCGGATCCTCAAGCACAGGCTAGTCCCTAGTTCACCTTTGGGTCCCACATAAGGTAGAGTAATGGCAAGAGGAGGGAGCAGAGGAAGGCAACTAGGCAGGGATAGAAAGGTAGGGTCATTGTATCATGTTAAAAGGATGTGCTGTAATGCTGTAATGTGTACCCCACAGTACCGAGCCCCGCACCATCTCCCGCAGCCACTTCAGTGTTTATTGTGCCCCCTTGAAGCAACCAGCATCTACACCTGTAGGCCCTTAGTGTCTTCTGTGGTCTGAGGTGGCTGCTAGGCAACAGGGGCAACCCAGAGTCTCAAGTAGGTAAAGTTTGACAGTGGAGGTGGGATGCCCTTGTAGGGCTCTGCTGGTCTTAACCACTGTCCTACCTTGTGCTGGCACCATTTCATGATGACTATTAGGGCCTAAGTATGCCAACAGCTATGGGTCCTGCACAGTGTGGGTTCAGGTAGAGTACAGGTGGATGATCCTGTCTGGTGTGTGCCTCACCAGCACAGGCTAGGCCCGAGCTGAACCTCGAGCTGCAGTCTGGTGCCCCGCAGGTGAAGACAACCCACGTTTCATGGTTACCAGTAGTTTGGTGAAGGACGTCGTTTGCACCACTCGCAGTGAGCCGGCCACAACACTGGTCATCCAGGGGTCCTGATTGAGTCAGGTCCCTTCCTGCCCCCAGTGAAGAGAAACGCTCACCCTGCCCAGATGATCTGCTCCAGGCAACTACACGAGCTTCGAACCCACCCAGGCGACTAGATACTTCACTTTCAGCCCAGTGTGCAGCCGGATCGGCAAGAACAGGTCTCCTACCCAGCAGTAGATAGCACGGGCAGCGGCAGTCAGGCAGCAGAACGACCTCTCTGTGCTGCAGGCCCGGGGTCGGAGCCCAGTCGGGCCATCAATCGCCCTTCGGATGCTGCGTCTCATTTGAATGAGAGATTGCGGTCGGGTGATACTAGTTCCTCGGTGTTTGCACCCACTGCACTCTCCTCTAGGCAGCTTGGCAGCCAGGGCTCACCTGCAGAGCTACACCTATTTTACCCGGCTGCCAGGACTGCAAGGGCTGCAGCTTCTGAACAGGGCTGCAACAGTTCAGCAATCCTATCACATGCTAGGGCCTGCTGTTGCTTGCCGCCCAGCTACCCTGCAACCATCGTCATCCGCCATGGCCCACTCCACTCACCAGGCAGTTCTCCGCCTCCCACTAGGGGACAAATGTGTGATTCTGCCCTCCTAACAGCAGAGGAAGAATGGGACGGTAACCGCTTCTTCTGGCAGGTAGGATGGGGAAGGGAAGTCACAGCTGAGCAGGATAGATGTCGAATTGGGGGTTAGGGATGCGGAGCTTCAGAAAGATGCATCAGCCATCTTAGCCTGCTGGCCATGCACCCCAAGGATGCAGGGTGCCTTTATAGATGGTGTGGCTTTTATGTGATAGAGTGAACTACTATCTACTGATCGGCAAACAAGTGTGTGGGCAGACAAGGAATCCAGTGGAATGCAATTTTCTGGTTAATATCAGAGTGGGCCAATTTCTTAACTGTTTGAACATTGACAAACTAGGATGCATGCAAAGTGTTTGTGGAGTGGAAGGCTTGACACTGAAAATGTGGGATTAAAGGTTAAAAGGGTAATTTGAGAGCACCTTCTCTGTTAAAAACAAGATGGTGGAACATGTGGTAATGTGCCAAAACATACACCAAGTGAACTGTACTTATGAACAAAAGGCAACATCCCAATACAACAATATTCACTAAAGTTTCAATAAACAGACTTTTATTTGAGTGATTATAATATTGATAATTTACAGCAGACCTGCAACATGGAATCTTCATTGACAATCAATCCGGTCATGAATATCTTGCACAAATTTGAAGTCTGGTTATCAGGAGCTGCTAATCTTAACACTGGAGTTCCCTGTGACATTTCCTGAAACAAATTCCTCTCTGGTAAATGCTAATTTGTTAATACTTGGTGTGAACACTAACATCACTGTCACGACTTGTGCTCTTCCGACAGCCTTGTAGCAAACCACCTCTTCTCCCAAAGCCTTGGTGTAAATAAAGGCAATTTATCAGTACTTAAAATCTGACTTTATATCTAGCACATTTTTGTTCCTATGCTGCCTTTTTACGAACTGGAAGGCTTTACTGCTACATTCTTCTCTTGGGCTTTCCCAACAGGTGGTTTCCACAGTGGCCCTGATATTGGTGTGCCCTTAGGCTGTGCGCCTGCCTTCTACTTCTTCTCCTTGCTCATCTCAACTCACTATCTGTTTCTACCTTTTCTGGAACACTTGTATATGCCACCACACTAAGAATCTTCTTGACTATCTCTGTGATCTGGGTACTAATTTCCAATTTTATGAGCTATACTCTTCTAGGAATGATGGCCTTATTTCAGTGGTTGCCTGGTTATTTGGAGCCTCATCACAGGCCAACTGGTCTGGTGGGTTTTCATAAACCTGAATGGAGAGGGTCATCTGCCTGGACCAGGGCTATGTTAAATGTTAATGTTAATGTTAAAGGGGGTGCTTCTATAGCGCACAGCTACTCCGAGGAGTGTCCCGGCGCTGTAAGAGCCTCAGCAAGTCCAGAGAGGAAAGAAGACGGACGAGTGACAGAAACATAGATCCGCAGGCGATGTTTATTGCAGGAAGAGGAATGTCTTCAGGTCTTTTCTGAAAGCCAAAAGATTGGAGCTGGATCTCAAGGAGAAAGGGAGATCGTTCCATAGCTGCGGGCGAGGAATTTAAAAGAGCGCCCACCACAGCGAGCACGACGGATCATGGGAGTGGCTGCCTTGGTTTGAGAGGAAGAGCGCAAGGATCTGGCTGGAGAATAGAAACAGACCCATTTCGAAAGATAGCGGGCACCCATACCATGCAAAGCTTTAAATGCAATGGTCAGGGCCTTAAAGATGATACGCTTCTTCATGGGGAGCCAGTGGAGAGTCTTGAGAAGCTCACTGGGGGGGGGGGGGGATCCTGGGTAGTGTTTCCAAAAGAGACCTGGATAGTCCTGATTTTATTAGTAAAGAAATTGGCCAGTTCGATGATCCAGGGCTCAGAATGAGTCAGTTTGGGAGTGACCCAAGGAGGGGAGATGAAATCTTTAACTATTTTAGAGATTTATTTACAAGAGGTGGAAGCACCATCAATTTTGCTGGCCAGGTAAGATTTTTTGCAAGCAGCAATATCATGATGATAGCCCCTGATCAATGCCCTATAGGTTTCTTTAGCGCTGGCGTCATAAAATTTACGCCAGGTCCGTTCGGCTTGTTTGCATTGTCGACGTTTGGCAGCCAATGCCGGCGAGAACCAAGGGGCAGAAGATCTCACTGTGCGAGGCTTAGGTGGAACAGGGGGGGCAAGGATGGCCAGTTGTTGCGTCAGCAAATCCTGTAGGAGATCGAGGTCGATAGCAAGCGAACCTGTCAATGGGCAATGGTGAGTCTCGAGGGACTTGGCCAACATGGCTGGAGAAATATTTTCAAAAGCCCTTGAAGGAAGCGTATCGCGCCAGTGGCCATTATCAGCTTTCTATGTAATAACATTTTATGTTGGGTCCTTCTTGTGAGGTGAAATGAGTAAAGCACCTCTGTCTTCAAGCATGAACAACGTCTAATCACTCAGCACCCATTTAAAAAATCCTCTGTAGCCATCTATGCAGTATTGTTTTACCTGTCAAGCAATCTGACTTGAAGGTCTAGAGAGTATATAGCATTTCTAATCTCTACGGCCCTATTCTCGTGGAAGAGCCCTAAATAGGCATGTCCACTAACTGTTATTTCTGAAACCACTCTTCAATCAACATCTGATAAATAATTTGATCGCACAGAACTCAAGAAAGAAGATAGCCTGGACATTGCAAATAGTTACATTTCCTCAGACAGCCTGGCTGTAACTGCACCATGACATCCTACCCAAATCACTCCGGGTTAGAGTGTTGCAACTGCTAGGTTTTGCCTCTACCATCAGAGTTTCTTCTGTAATCTTCAGTAGCAACAAGTTCCTTCCCTAAGAGTCCCAGAGGTTTACTTGCACAATACTCTTAATGCCTAATATAGCCCATCAGTACCTTTGTGGCCGGTTGATGCAATGACCCTGAATACTGTCACTTACAAGTTTTTGTACCTATGGAAGATATACCTCTTCTTTCCTCTTTAACAAATATGGTTACTGTTGGTTTCGTACTTTACTACAGTGCACTCTCAGCCTTCAGTGTGCTTTGATTCAAGTCTAGACTAACTGGTCTCCTTTCCAATCCTCAGAAAAAAATTCTCAGAACAACATTTTCTCTCATGCAGCTATTGATAAAGTTCTACTAAAAAATATATTTTTATTGAAAATTTGCAATAAAGAACAGGACAATGCAAAGTTAGTAGGGTCTGGGTGAGTACCCTACAGCTTCCCAGGAGACTTCCCAGTTTCCTGGGAAGCTGAGCCAGTGACAATAGGTCTCTGGCGCGACTGAGCTTTCGCACGGTAAACGCCACGAGACCTAAAAAAGTGATTAAGACTAAGTTATGGCAACAACGCAGGAGGGCAGGTCACTGATGAAAATGCAAAAACCTCACTAGGCACTATGCTTTGATTCAAGTCTAGACTAACTGGTCTCCTTTCCAATCCTCAGAAAAAAATACTCAGAACAACATTTTCTCTCATGCAGCTATTCATAAAGTTCTACTAAAAAATATATTTTTATTGAAAATTTGCAATAAGAACAGGACAATGCAAGGTCTGGGTCTAGGGTCTGGGTGAGTACACCAATCAGCATTACAGGCCATATCAATAATTCACAAAACCGTAGGGAATTATCATTGATGCCTCATCAGAACAAGACAGTGAAGCAATCAAAAAATAAGAAAAAATAGGGATAAGATGGGGAAGAGAAAAGAAAGTAAACAAAAGAAGGCAAAGTGTAGAAGGAAAGCCACTCAGCCATGATGCACCAAGGAGTACACAAAACAAGCATTTGCAATGCAATAGGTCTCGCAGCATTAAAGTTTGAGTTATTGGCATTGTATATGACAATGTGTTGCATTACATTTTTAGCAAAGTCTGTATTAGTGTATAAAGATGATTTGCAAGATGATAGCTGTAGAAAAATATTAACCCCTTTGACGCTGATGACGAGCTGGGCTCGTCATGGCGAAGCCTCCTCGCACGCTGATGACGAGCCCAGCTCGTCACGTAAAGTGCGTTTCCGCAAAACCCAGCGTGCGAGCGGAATTCCGCTAGCGCGCGGTGTTAAGCAATGTTGGCAATAATATTATATTATAATAATATTGTAAGTTACTGTTGTAGTTATAAGCATTTTGGTAGCGCTTAGTGATGTTGTGGTGCCCCTGAGTGATGCTGTGGTGGTGCTGAGTGGTGCTGAGTGATGCTGTGGTGATGCGATAGATAGATAGAGGGAGGGCGAAAGATAGATGGAGGGAGGGCGAAAGATAGATGGAGGGAGGGCGAAAGATAGATGGAGGGAGGGCGAGAGATAGATAGAGGGAGTGCGAGAGATAGATAGAGGGAGGGCGAGAGATAGATAGAGGGAGGGCGAGAGATAGATAGATAGAGGGCGAGAGATAGATAGAGGGAGGGCGAGAGATAGAGGGAGGGCGAGAGATAGAGGGAGGGCGAGAGATAGAGGGAGGGCGAGAGATAGAGGGAGGGCGAGAGATAGAGGGAGGGCGAGAGATAGAGGGAGGGCGAGAGATAGAGGGAGGGCGAGAGATAGAGGGAGGGCGAGAGATAGAGGGAGGGCGAGAGATAGAGGGAGGGCGAGAGATAGAGGGAGGGCGAGAGATAGAGGGAGGGCGAGAGATAGAGGGAGGGCGAGAGATAGAGGGAGGGCGAGAGATAGAGGGAGGGCGAGAGAGAGAGGGAGGGCGAGAGAGAGAGGGAGGGCGAGAGAGAGAGGGAGGGCGAGAGAGAGAGGGAGGGCGAGAGAGAGGGCGAGAGAGAGATAGAGGGAGGGCGAGAGAGAGATAGAGGGAGGGCGAGAGAGAAATAGAGGGGGCGAGAGAGAGATAGGGAGGGCGAGAGAGAGATGGAGGGAGGGCGAGAGAGAGATAGAGGGAGGGCGAGAGAGAGATAGAGGGAGGGCGAGAGAGAGATCGAGGGAGGGCGAGAGAGAGATAGAGGGAGGGCGAGAGAGAGATAGAGGGAGGGCGAGAGAGAGATAGAGGGAGGGAGGGCGAGAGAGAGATAGAGGGAGGGAGGGGAGGGCGAGAGAGATAGAGGGAGGGCGAGAGAGAGATAGAGGGAGGGCGAGAGAGAGATAGAGGGAGGGCGAGGGATGGAGTGTGGGCGCGGGACGGAGTGGGTGCGAGGGATGGAGTGGGGGGATGGATGGAGTGAGGGGATGGATGGAGTGAGGGGATGGATGGAGTGAGGGGATGGATGGAGTGGGGGGATGGATGGATGGCTGGAGTAGGGGGGGATGGCTGGAGTAGGGGAGGCATGGATGGAGTAGGGGGAGGGATGGATGGAGTGGGGGTTGGATGGAAACACTACAGAAAACATAAGCTCTTGTGAATTAGAAGGCCAAGATTACTATGGGCAGTCAGAGATGCAGGGTGAGGCAGGGCTTTAAGTGGGAATAAAAATAGATGTACACACGAAAACAGGTTTTCAGTCACTAAGACAAAGACATACACACAACAAGCTGAAGAGGTGAAAAGAGGGTTCGGCCAAACAATGAACAAAATAGTCTACTTGGGGTTACAGGATGGAAGCGAAAGGTTGTGATGGTCTGCCAATCACAAATGGGTTAAGGGAGAAGAGCTGAAAGAGGGCACATAAGGAAAAAGGCAAGTGATGGTACGCCACATAAAGTGAAGATTGCTGAATTAAAGGAACTTGGAGATATTTTCAAATGTCATGGGCATGTGTGGGGTGGCTCAAGTGTGGATTGTTACGAAGTGACATTGTATAAGCAAGGAGGGGTGGCTATAGCATGTAAGGCACTGAAAGAGATTGCTTTCTACTTAGTGCAGACATCTCTAATTAAGGGTTCTTTTTTCAGCGCTCCAAGGGCGCAGCTGTATTGAGGGCTGGCGTGCCCGTGGTGAAAGTGACAGAGTCCACACTCTGGAATGTGCAGGGGGGCTCCTTCAGCAAACTCCAATCATGCTTCACTCGTAAAGTGTGGCTGTGGCCTACGTGAACCGCCATGGGTGCGAACATTTGTGCAGGGTGCTGGGTGGACACTCTGTGTAAAGGTGATCGGTGTTGCCCCTTTGCAAGGATTTAGCATGCAACAATTTGCACAAAAGTGCTGACGGAGTCCTTTGTTTAAAAGTACTGTAAGTGCTCTTTGTGTGCGTGAGGCCTCCTTCAGCAAACTCCAAGCATGCCTCACTAGTAAAGTGTGGCTGTGGCCTCCGTGCATCGCCATGGGTATGAACTTTGTGCAGGAGGCTGGGTGGACACGTTGTGTAAAGGTGATCGGTGTGCTCTGCAACAATTTGCACAAAAGTGCTGAGTCCCTTGTTTAAAAGTGCTGGACGTGCTCTTTGTGCCATGTGTGAGCACTTTGTGTAAAAGTGCTGGATGTGGTTGTGCAACATTGAGGAGGCGACCTTTGTGTGGGGTGCCGATTGAGCTCTTGGTGTAAAAGTGCTGATTGAGCCTTTGTGCAAAGTGCTGTCATGGCCATGCGGGAGTGCTGGGAGATGAGGGTTTAGGCGCCGTTGATAGAAGATGGAGGTGGCTGCTGGGCGCTGCCCATTAGCGGGTGGCTATCTGTGAGGGTTTGGGGTGATGCTTTGGACACTGGTGCGGCAGACCAGCGTGTGGCATTGCTCTGCTGTCAGCTCGCACGGATCCTGGCTGATCTCTGGGGGAACAGGGTCTGGGTGCAGTTGGGCGACGAAGGGGTGGCAGATGGCATAGTGCCTTCGCTTGAGCAGAACGTTGGGGGTAGGGATGGCGTTATTGGGGGGTTCTTTCTGGGCGGATGAGGTGACAGGGGGATCTTGTGGGGGACATCCAGAGGAAGGAAGAAACATTTTTTTTCCAGGTGGGGAGAACTGGGGGGTTGCAGGCTGTGCGGAGATGAGGGGTTAGCGGAAGGCAGTCTAGGAGATGGACATGGTGGCGGGGGAGACTCTGGGAGAGTCCTAGGGCTGCTGCGGGTCAGAAGGGATGGAGGGGCGCTGGCCTAGTGCTTGGGGGATTTGGGAGTGCGCAGTGAAGCGTTGCACGGTGGGGGCCCCCCATCCACCTCGGTGGGGGAAGGCTGGGATTTGGCAGTACACTGGCTTTGGTGAAGGCGCAGCGCGAAGGTTGTAAGGAGGCAAAGTGCGACAGGGGGAGTGGGGGTGGGGGGCACCAACCTAGGCAGCCAGACAAGACACAGCGTCGGGGGCTTAGTCACGGGGGAAAGGGGGCTGTCTGAGTAAAGGAATTTATCAGAGAACAGGGAGGGCCGGTTATGGTATATGGGGCGGGCTGGCGAATTGGGTCGGTACGGGGCGGATAGGGGCTGCTCCACCAGACATGGCAGAGAGCAGGAATGGGCGGCAGTTATTACAATGGCAGGAGTCATTTGCTCACTGGGGCAAAGAGGCACCGGACGGCAATAGCACAGAGCGCAATCGCGGGTAGAGAGAGGGTGATGCAAGTGTTGAGCACCGCAGGCGGCCTCAATCCTTCCTCACAGCTGAGTCAGAATGAGAGAGAGTCTTGCTCTGGTATCTTTTAGTCCGGTTGTCTGGTGAGTGTGTGTGATCTCTCTTGGGGCTGAGTGCGCCCATGGGGCCACGGCTCCCGGGCATGTTTTGGCGGGGGTGGGAAAGCAGGAGTGGCACCAGGCGACGTGAGAGTGGACTTGTGTCCTGGCGGCAATGTTGAAGGAGGCGGGCCGGTTGAGCATAGTTGGGTATAGAGTGATTGTCACTTTGTTCCCTGCTGGAGTAGAATGTAGGTGCGAGCCGGGAGGGGCCAAGGATTGGGTCGATACCTACTGGTTGCATCCATTTAAATAGTTATGGCAGTTGCTCCTCCGCCGTAGCTCCCTTGGTTGAGCCAGTCATGTACAGTTCCGCAATCAAAGGTGCCCAGTTCGCTGTGGTGCGGTGCTGGTGGACTCTCGTCCATTACATGGACCCTGGTAGGGTGCTTGAACAGCACTAACCGGAGGCAGACTATTTCTGGTGCAGGCAAGAGCGTTGGGGCAGGACAAGGAGGAGTCGACAGCCTAGTATTAAGGCACGCGCAAGGTGAGTGGTTTTTTATTTTCCATATTCGGTCATCTGTCGGCGGCGACCCCCCAACCCCCGGGATTTTACCTTCACCAGCCGTGCCGGTTCTTGTCCCTTAGAACAACGATCTTAAAAGGCACGTTAGGATCCATGAGTGCATTGTTTGCGGACTACATTTTTTTTTATTCATTGAGCAAGAGTTTAGTCTATTAAATCAAACACCGAAGTTTATTTTATACAGCAGACACCGCAAACTCATTTATGACGGTTCACTCTACCCACTATCGTCCCCCTTCCAGAAAAATTACAAGCATTGAAGAAAGCTGTTACGACGTGAGTGAAACTGAAACCTGTCGTGGGGCGGGACTTCCGTCTTCTGAAGCCCGCGCCCACGGAGTAGCTGCCCAGAGGAGTAGTGGTGACGTGGGGCTCCCATGCCCGAGGGAGAACCCCGCGGAGGCTGAAGAAGTCCGTAGTGGCTGTGAGTGGGGCTAAGTACTAGGGGGGAGGGGGGATGTCTCGGTGTGCGTGTGTGTGTATGTGTGCGGCGGCGGGAGGGGGGGTGTCTCTGTATATGTGCATACGTGTATGTGCGCTCGTGTGTGTGTCTCTGTGTGTGCGCATGCGTAAGCAGGGGGAGGTGTGGCTGTGTGTGTTAGAGCTTCCCAGGAGACAGGAGATGTGCACACGCGCGCGCGGCCCGATCCGATTATGCACGTGGCCATCTCTTGTCTCCTGGGAAGCTGAGCCAGTGACAATAGGTCTCTGGCGAGACTGCGCTTTCGCACGGTAAACGCCACGAGACCTAAAAAAGTGATTAAGACTAAGTTATGGTAATAACGCAGGAGGGCAGGTCACTGATGAAAATGCAAAAACCTCACTAGGCATGACTAATAACAGGAATGTTTGACATTTCAGCTTAATTTCCCTCAAGCAGAACGCGCGAGGGGTTCATATGTCTTGCAGGTGGGAACGTGCCGGCATCAACTCCCAATATGCCTGTAATTGCTCCCGGCAGAAAGCTGCATCCTTCAGCCAGTCATCCTTACGTGGAGAACGACGATGGCCCCAGCACATCAACACTTGTCATTTTGCCAGGAGCATCACCAACACTCTATGGCCATCACACCTGGGCTATCATCACATTAACCAGAAGAGCCAGCAGAGGCAAGCACTCAGGAGCATGCCCAGTATGTATTGTATTGTATGGCACATTTATAGAGCGCAACTGTCACCCCATGGGTATCGCTGTGATCCTCAATGGCCTGAGCACGATATTATAGTGGCAGCTGTAATTACAATGTCCTTGGGAAAAGATGAGTTTTTAGTCCCTTTTTAAAAGAGGATAAGTCACCCATGCTTCTAAGAGACAATGGCAGAGCGTTCCACAGCCTTGATGCCGTATAGCTGAAAGAACGACCACCAATTCACATCCTCAGGATCTTAGGAACTACCACCAGGTAGGCTGAGGCAGAACGAAGGGATCTAGTAGGGGTGTACCAGGAGAACAGCTCCTCCAGGGAGATCGGCCCCTGACCGTGGAGGGCCCGAAAGACCAAGCAAAGGGCTTTAAAGTCGACACGTTGGGAGACTGGCAGCCAATGAAGATCCGTAAGTGCTGCAGAGGAAGAATCAGAGCGCCGACGAGAGAGTGCCAGCTTGGCGGCAGAATTCTGCACCTGCGGCAGTTTGCCCAACCAGGTTATGGGTGCCCCCAGAAGTAGTGCGTTGCAGTAGTCAAGTTTGCTTAAGATGATACTACGCACTACTTCTGGTCTGGCATGGGCCGGGAGCATGGGAAGAATCTTCCGCAAGGTGCGGAGCAACAGCATGCAGGTGGACACCGTTTTATTCACAAAGCCATCCAGTTGGAGATTGGGTTCGAGCATCACCCCTAGATTCCGAACGGAGTCTGCCACCGCTACCGTACCCTGAAAAGAGGGGGGCCAGAAATCCTGTGGTAAAGGCCGGGAGATACGGTCCATCGAACAGTGCAACACCTCGGTCTTAGAGCTGTTGAACTGTAAGGAGTTGTTGTTCAACCATTCCGCCATGGTGGTCATACCATGGTGGAAGGTCTCCTGTGACACCACATTCTTACCTTCAAAGGAGAAGATAAGCTGGGTGTCGTCGGCGTAATTGGTGACCGCAATGCCGAAAGATTTAATTAACTTGACCAAGGGGCGGAGGTAAAGATTGAATAGGATGGGACTGATGGCCGATCCCTGAGGCACGCCCTGTTCTACCCTTTTGATGTTGGATTTAAAGGGTGGCAAGGCGACCACCTGGTGTCTGTCACCAAGGTAGGAGATCAGCCAGTCCAGGGCCAAGCCCGACACCCCAGCCTCCTCCAGCGTCCTGGCCAAGATGGCATGGCTGACCGTGTCGAACCCTGCCGACATGTCGAGCAGCACTAAAAAGGCTGCTCGACCTTGGTGGGCGCGCGAACGAAGGTTGTCCAAAACGGTCACCAGTGCCAACTCTGTCCCATGGGCTGGTCTGAAGCCATACTGTGCCACGTCCAGGCAAGCATTGGTCTCTAGGAAATAGGACAGATGTTTTGTGGCCAGTTTCTCCAAGATTTTAATCGGGAAGGGGAGCAATGAGATGGGCCTATAATTTGCTGGACACATAGGGTCCAGCGTTTCCTTCTTCAGGAGCGGGGAAACCACTGCAAGCTTCCAGCTATCTGGGACCCGGGCGGAGGCCAAGGACTGGCAACAAATTGCATGGAGAGGAGGAAAGAGCTCATCACGGAACAATTTCCAAAATTTGTGCGGGAGTGGATCAAGGGGAGAGCCTGAGGATACTCCGTCCGCAAAAGCACAGAAATCCACCAAAGAAGTAAGGGGGAAACTATCAAGCCAGGCTTTCCCGGCCTCCACGTCCAAAGAAAAAGGCGGTGCAACAAGAGATGCCAGATGGAGATTGGAATCTGACGGGGTACTCAGCTTGCTCAAGATGGTAGCGATCTTGTCCTCGAAGGCCTTTGCCAACGAGTCACACAGCGATTGAGAGGCTGGGATAGCAGTTGCGGCGCAGGCCGGGCGTGACAAATCTTTAACGATTTTAAACAAGGCCTGAGATTTATTTGAGGCAGATAGTAATGGCTCCTCTAAGAACCTAGCTTTGGCGCATTTGATCTGCGCTTTATAGGCCCCAGTTCTTGTTTGTAGAGAAGTTTATCAGAGTCAAGGTATTGCTTCCTCCAGACACGCTCAGCCCGCTTGCACTGAAGTTTGAGCTGAATAAGATCCCTTGAGAACCAAGGCATGGCGAGTTTAGTTCTGTCCCGCGTTTTCCCCAGCGGAGCCAGAGTGTCCAAGGAGACGATAATTTGCTGGCTAAGGAAATTATAGCTGTCGTCCACACTGCCTCCCAACGTAAGGGCTCCAGAGAGCAAGTTTGGCAGGCTTGCCTGCTTCAGGAGCCTGGACCATTGTCTGCCAAACTTGGTGGCTCCCAAACTACAGCTCTTAGTGTAACCTGCTGGGAGCGATATGGAAAATTGGACGAGAGCATGGTCCGTCCAGCATGGCGGTAAGATATTCCCTAGGATTACCTGGCTTGTGTCTGCAAAGATCAAATCCAGGGCGTGGTCCTTTAGATGGGTCTGAGAAAGAACTAGCTGCTCCAGATGGATGTTACAGCACGCTTGAGCCAGATATTTGAAAGCTGAGTCTGTCGGTCCGTCCGGCCACAGATTGAAATCACCCAGCACCATAAATCTGGCGTGGGTGTTCGAAAGATCGTAAATCAAGTCTGTGAGCTCGGTTACGGTAAACAGAGCACTGGCCGGGGGTCTATAGCACAACAATCCAGTGTATAAAACCCCACCTTGTCCCTTCAAGGAGAATCCCAACAGCTCACATCCCGGGATTTCCTTAATTTCCAACTGGGAAAAGTCCAGTGACTCCCTGTATATCAGTCCTACTCCTCCTCCTCTAGCCCCAACGCGAGGATGGTGTCTAATTTTGTATCCTGGAGGGCAGGCTTGCCCCAACTCCACTGCGCGGTCTACCCTGGTCCAGGTCTCTGTCATGAAGAGTGCATCTAGCTCATGATGTTCAATGAGAAGAGCTATCTCCGTATGATGCCTACTCAATGATCTCACATTAAGCAGGCCACAGGACAAGAGTTCCAGACGCTTACTGATTGTGGGAAGGCTGATGGTCAGAAGTAGCACGGGGTTTCAGACTGAGGAGTTCATCGCTAGTGTAACTGATGCGGGAGGGGGACGCAGGAGCAGCAAATCCGCCCGCGCGTCCTGTGCGCAAACGGGCTTACCTCTGGCGCACATCCGGCACGCCATCGCCGCGCCCGCTGCGCGCCCACGCTGTGCGCTGGGCCCACCATCCCTATTTAACACCGTGAAGCGCGGTAGTCCGCCGATGCGAGCCTCTAGACCACCAACCAAGATGGCGCCTAGTAAACGGCCCGTTCAAGATGACACCTGCCCAAGATGGTGGCTAACGCCGCGATGCAAGCCTAACAAACAGCCAAGCAGTCTAAATCCCGCAAAGTGCGGGTGCATCCACTATTATGGTGCGGTATGTCGTACGGCTGTTTGTATCCCCTGAATTATTTTATGTCAAAGGTGCATGTGTGACAGCGCGATCGTGCGCAGTGCAAAAGGTTTTTTTAAAAGATAAAAACTGGCAGCTACAATATATATACGCGTGTGCAGGTAATAAAGATCTACCTGAGCTTGAGGGGGTAACTCCTTAAATGCGATTCTGAGCGCGGGAGTCCGCCGATGCGAGCCTCTGGACCGCCAACCAAGGTGGCGCCTAGTAAACGGCCTGTTCAAGATAACACCTACCCAAGATGGCGGCTAACGCCGTGATGCAAGCCTAACAAACAGCCAAGCAGTCTAAATCCCGCAAAGTGCGGGTGCGTCCACTATTATGGTGCGGGTATGTCCTACGGCTGTTTGTATCCCCTGAATTATTTTATGTCAAAGGTGCCCGTGTGACAGCGCGATCGTGCGCAGTGCAAAAGGTTTTTTTTAAAAGATAAAAACTTGCAGCTACAATATATATACGCGCGTGCAGGTAATACATTTCTCTCACACTAAAAATGATATAAACACACGTATCATTTACGTTAAAATTCAAGCTAAAAAAACTTCGCGTCCAAATTTAAATAACACTTTAAAACCGACAGAATTTGTGAAAACAAATGTTTTCCTTTCACATCTGCTTTTGTTTCATTACAAAAATACATTTAAACATACTACTTAAATCAATCAGTGATACTGTGCCTCTTCACGCATTCCAAAACAGATTTCGATGCGGCGCAAAGCCGCAAGAACGACCATACATTAACAGCGCTTTCCGGGAGGCACAAACGCAAACATTTCATCCCTCTGACGTCTGGGATGTACAACCGGGTAAAGCACCGGCCGGTCGCGCGCCTGCTGGGAGACAACAACCGCTGCCTTAGGGTCTCCCCTACACCCACCCTGCTGCTCCAAGCTCCTAAAGTATGCTTCACTCCTGGCCCGAGCTCCGTCCGACGTCTTGCCCTCGTCCCAATTCGCACCAGGAGCTACCTCCGGTACGGGACAGTGGAGTAGCTATCATGTGAAATAACACCAGAAAGCCTGAACCTCCAGACAGCGCCACGCAAGATGCAAGTTTTGCAAACAGGCAGGACAGAAATAGAGTCTATGCACACATTTAATGTGGATCAGGTGTAGTCTCTAGTTAGGGAAAAGGGCTCTAGCTTGCACGAAGCAATATTGCCATTGGGAGTCAGTGATAGCTTGGACCAAGTCAGACTCCCATGCCCTCCTTTCCTATGGGACACGCACTGGTGCGGTCTGCTGCATTGTAAAGTTTGGTGATTAACCAGCGAGGGAGTAGAAAGAATGGTCTGCGAGGCAGGGAGGGCCTCAGGGGCTTGTGGAAAAGTGGTATGCAGGGAGCGAGTGGCAGCTACCGCTGATAGTAAGTTAGGGTGCTAAGCAGGGTGGTGTTTGGGCCCTGCAGCGCACAAGCTGGCTCTATTGAGATCATATCCGTATAGATCGCCCCCATTGTCGTCAACTGTAAGGCACGTCAAATGCACCCCAGTGCCAACATCTGCAGTAACAGGCAGAGATGGGTAACCTAGCAGAGGTATCAACGGAGCAAACAAGCACCCCAGGTGTGCCCTACGGCGAAGTTCCCCGCCAAGCCAGCACCATGCACACCAGTGTCGAAACGAGCTTTTGATGTTCTGGGACGAAGGTACAGTGCAATGGAGAGAGGACAAGGAGTAATGTGTTCATACTCTCGAGCTGTGGGTGGCTGGAACGGTGTGAGCCGGATCCAATAATGCGCAAAATGCACTGCGCACCATTGTAGTATAAGTCCATGTCGAGTGCTACAAGTCCCTTCTGCTCAAAGGTAAGGGTGAGGAGCTCCCACGCGATGCGATGCTGCTTGCCAACTCATACGAGACTCAACAGAGAGGATCAAAGCCGTTTAGGAAAGCAGAGCAGTAGTGGCAGTGAAAAGTTTAGAAACAAATAAAGGAATTTAGGGAAGACACCCATTTTTGCAATCGCTAAGCCTCTAGCTTTTCCATTGCTCGCCCACGGTTAGCCTGCCACAACTCGTCTAAATCTCTACTCAGCAACAGTCCCAAGTAACTCACCAGCCCACTCCAATGAGAAGATGAAGTCAAACTCCCCTGTACCTCTGTGAGAGGAAACAGTACAGATTTGGTCCAATTTATTGTAATATCAGACAGGCCCCCAAATCTAATACTTTTCTGTTTCAGATAGATGAAGTCCTCCTGCAGGTACTTCCCCTAAAGAGTAACATCGTCTGCATACATGGAGAACACCACTGTTCGCTGGGAAAATTCCAGCCCCCTATGAGAATGATGTTGTCGTAATCTCACTGCCAAGGGTTCCAACGCAATATCGAACAGTATAGGCGAGAGGGGACCCCCCTGGCACGTGCCCCATGTCACCGAGAACGGAGGGCAGACAGTGTCATTCAAGTGCAGGCGAGCAACAGACTGCATCGAAGCGCGTCAGCAAAGCAAACGGGTAAGGCCATTCAAGCAAATTGAACACCTTGGTGGTGTCGAGAAACACCGCCATGACAGGAAGGGTCGGATCGATCTCCTGCATCACAGCGAACAAAGTATGCAGAAAGTAACTAATTTAGCTAAAATATTATTGTCATATTAATTATTGATATGGGGCCAATGCGATTCACATTTACGAGAACCTTTAACCGGTTTTGGAACGGTAACATGCAAGGCCTCCCAAAGGGAGGTCAGAAGGACCCTCCGTTCCAAGGACTCAGGAAACAATTCAAGGAGATGGGAGGCTAACAAGGGCACATATTCCTTATAAAAGGCAGCTGTAAAGGGGTCTAATCCCAGCGCCTTATCGGCAGGCAAAGTGCAAATTACCTGCACTATTTCCTCAACAATAAAGGGCCTATCCAAGAATCGCCTACGGCCATCTTCTAGCCAAAGTAAATGGACTGAGTCGAAATAGGCCGGAAACGACTCGGGGAGCACAGAATGCGCTGAGGTGTAGAGTGAGGAGAAGAAACCAGTCAGCACGCTCTGCACAGCCGATGTCCCAGTATGGACCTGCGCTTCATCATCTTTTAACTTGACATAGTGATCGCTAGCCCATAGTTTGTGCTAGAGATTTGCAAGGGTTTTACCAGCTCGTTCGCCCATTCAATATCTTCTAGCCCAGGCTTTCTTTCCCAGAAAATGCACTTCGCTTTACGCCGCCTCATCATACGCACATAGTTTAGTTAGAATATTTGCAAGTGTGGAGAGATCACCATTTGTTTAGTACTGCTGTTCCAGCTCACGGATATCAGATTCCAGATCAGCAAGATTCTTACGCACCCTTAAAGGCTTCTCAGAGTGTAGAGGGAGACTGGACAGGTTACTTACTGCGCTCACAGTAGTCAACTACGGCTTCCCTAATCTCCTCCCGGAATACCTGATGCCTTAGAGCTCCAGCCAGTACATTGGTGAAAGCACGCGGGACAGCCTACGGAGGTCACAGTACCAAAAGAACTGGGAAGTTGTCTACACATGTGCATAACAAGTGATCAACGCTAAGGGTCCATGAGTCAACATCTTGCGTAGCTAACCAATAGTCTATGTGAGACCATGTATTGTGCGCAGGAGTTTTAAAGTTGCCCTACGTGTAGGTCCCATGGCGGGTGCGTCATAGTTCTGTCAGCTGGTTATCTATCATAACAATACACAACTGTTCTGCCATAGGAGGATTAGGTCGCCTAGCATGGCTCTGTGGATCCAACCTAGTGTCCAAACTACATTGAAATCTCCATCCCATAAAATTGTGCCAGGTCAAAGTGTGCCAACCAGCTGCCAGACATTGGAGAAAAAGTCAGGACTATCTCTGTTCGGGCCATATATGAATGCAGGGCGGAGAGAATGTCTGCATAGGGTACCAGTCGGCAACACATAGCGACCCTAATCATCACACAATACCCGACGAGTACGCCAGGGTAGCCCCTTCTGCACAACAGCCACTCTGCAAACATAATTAAAGTAACAAGCAGCATAACACCCCCCTAGTCACCCTTTGTGCCACTGCATCCTAGTACCCTCTGTAAAGTTAAGCTCATGGAGCAAACATGTCTACACTGTGGTGCTGGTGAGAAGCAAAAAAGTGTCTCTTTGCGCACATCGTTTAGCCCCTGAAGATTCCATGTCAAACACCTACTTGTCTTCATGGGATAGATGTAACAGCGTTGTGTGGACAATAAAAAGGTGCCAGCAGTGTAACAGAGGAAGACAGTAAAAATCAGGCTAAGTGCAGGGAGCAGGGAAAAGGAACAAATCAACAATGTAACATGCAGAGCTGTAAATTAGCAAAATCCCAAGACCCCTCCCTCCACCCAAGTCGATCGCCCAAACAGGCCAGGCAACCACGCCCCACCCTACTAACATAACTAACACAACACACATGCAATTTAGCATAGGAATCATTCTTGGAGGCGAACCAGAGTCCCAACCACGGCAAACTATCAAGAAGTCGGGTGGCTGAAGGAAAAAGCCAAGAGGGGCCAGGGTTCACACCCAGGGGGAGGCAGCAATAAGTTAGGCCGGCGAGGCTGCCCCCCCCCCCCCCCCCAATACCCTAGGGCCAGGAGAATCAGGGGCCCAAAAAGCACCCACTCAATCGTTATGGGGTATGTGTGTGTGTAGGGGCCCTCACTGACACCGGTGCTCCAGACCAAAAGTCCCCCAACCTAAGCACCAGCGCCCAGCCAGCCTCCACAGGGACTCCACTCCTCGCCTGGCCACGCGCAGCCCTTGCCGATATGTCCACCAAGGCGGCAGGAAGTGGTCATAAGAAAGGCCAGCAGAAATAGCACCAAGCCCCTGCACAAGGTGACCAGGGCAAATAAGTCATTCACCAACCAACGTCTGAGCCTGGTACAGCTTGCAGGCCACCAAATCGTTGGCGGCCTCACTTCTCAGAATCCCGTGCAGAGGGATCCACTGATTGCAGCGGTCACGGGGTAGGAGCGATCTCAAGGCACGGGCCTATGGGACACGCACCAACACCACCAAAATGACAGCAGAGCCCGGCCGTTCACGTCTTCAATGGCGGGAAGCTGGATCGCAGCATGACCAGCAGAACACCGCCCGCATCAGGCAGGCTGCACCCACAAGGCAAGCCATATCACACCGCCCACCCTCATGGATCGCATATAGAGGTTAAATTGCGCAGCAATATCAAAAATAAAAGTTGCTGCTCGCAGTCCTTAAAAAAGGGCAGCTTAACCTGGATAACCACCTACGGTGGGTAGAGCCTTACTACGTGGCAGTCATCTTACTACTGAGCTCTCAGGCACCCCCAGCTTTTTCTAAAGTTCTGATAACATATGGTGTTGGTTTGACCATGTTGGCACCCCTTTAGAGGGTCTAAATTCTAACAGCAAAAGCACCCTGAAAACTATGGACCGTATGTTTTTTTTTTCATTTTACTTGAATTGTTCAAGTGGTACTCGCTCGAGGCCATGGCCAGCAAAAACAGTGTTTAGCTTATTTATTAACACCTTGGCTGCTACTTGAATTTTTCCCCTGTGCTGGACATTCCAGAACAGGGTGTGGTTGTGACGGAACCATTCCGTCATCAGCACAGCTCAGCCGTGACTGATGACGGAATGGTTCCGTCACAAGCATCGAAGGGGTTAATGGCGCTGTAAAGAGGTTGAAGTCATGTAAACATGATGCCCCTAGAGTGGCGGGCATACCAACCCCAATATTAATGTTTGCAGACGACACCCTGCTAATCTCCCGCACGCCTATGGGCTGTCAATCTCAACTGAATGCTTTCATCACCTTTCAAGGGGAAAGAGGGTTAGAATTGAAATCCTCCAAATCTAAAGTTATGACAAATAATCCCCACAAGAGTTGTAGAAGTCCTGTGAATGTAGAGGGCCTTCCCCTAGAGGTAGTCCAACACTTGGACTATCTTGGGGTTAGGTTAAGTAACACTCATGCATGGGTCCCACAGCTGTAAAAAAGTAAATCCACCTTACACCAGAAAGCTTTCACCATAGCTAGACGCCATAAGGTTGCATCCGGAGGACTGGTAGCACCGGTCATTGCTATACACAAAGCTACGGCTGTTTGATCAGCAGTATATGGAGCAGAGATCTGGGGGTATGCTGATGCAGATGGGCTAACCAAAACAGAAAATGGGTTTTTAAAAACACTTTATACTTCCCCAAAGCTCCCTCGTAACACATATATGTTGAGGATTTATCCCTCAATCCCATCCATCGAATAGCTGTCCTAAAACCCTTGCTATACTGGGTTAGATTATGGTCCACACAAGAATTGGCATCCTATAGAGAGTGTGTGAAAGACCATCTGGCCCTTGATAGCAAAGTAAAAACACCCTGGCTCAAACACAAACAAGATTTATCATATAGAATTGGTATGAGCGATTTATGGACAGCTCCAGACTCAATAGTAAAAGGTGATACTGTATGAGTCAATCAGTGCTATCGGGAGGCAGTCATAGCCCAAACATGGGAAACGTACGAAACAAACACCCTTAGAGGCAAGTTTCTTAATCACAAAATTCTACCACGGTTTGAACCTTACATGAATAGGAAGTACCCGTATCAATTAAAATTTTGTATGTTCAATACAGGTGTGGGGTTCTGCCGCTAAGATCTCACACTTTTAAATGGACAAATGTATCTTCTAAGACTATTTTTTGCCCAAACTGCCCAAATATAGTGGAAATGGAATGCCACTTTTTGATATTATGTCCCTATTATAGGATATATATCCACACCTGAAGGTGCTGGGAGATAGAGTACCTAGAGGGTTTGGGAGGTAATTTTAACCGGAGTATATCCTCCCTAAGTAGTATACCAATCACAAAAAATACTCCAATTGACCACGGAGTGGTCAGTGGTGCTAGTAAGCTAACTGTGCAGTAGTATACCAATCACAAAATATACTCCAATTGACCACGGAGTGGTCAGTGGTGCTAGTAAGCTAACTGTGCCCGAGGTAGGGGACAAAAGAAGGAGGGGGAGGAAAACTCTAGTGAAAGGTTGTACCTAACCCAACCATGAATGTGGGGAAAAAAACGTTTTTGTTTTAATTACCCACACACACTCTAGTGGTGTCATGCTTCATCATCGGGTCACCCTGAGCCCTAAAAGTCAGGGTGAGCTCAACCATAGTGTTGGGAGGTCTTTAGATAGACAAGAGACAAGGGGGTTTAAAGATAAAATACTTCAGGCAGATCCCCGGTTTCACTTTATTCTTGGGTCTGTCTGGGTAAATAAAAGTATCTAAAAACGGGTCTTGTTGGAGTATTATGGTCCTAAGACCCTAGTGCCGACATGTTTCAGTCCTAAGCGGCCGTAAAGGTCCTGGACTTTCTTCAGGGCAAATGATGACCCCCTATGTGAGGGAACCTAAAGGATGGGAGGTCCCTATCAGATCAGTGAAACGAGGGCAGAGTAGCTGCTCCTCGTGGTATGTAATATGTTAGCGTGTGTCATCTGCCAGACTCCATCTGAAAAAAACCAAACAGGGACAGACATCATGTAACATAAAAACTACAAACAGAGTTGCTGCCGTGCTAACTACCCAAGTGGTGCAAAGTGGATACCACGTAGGAAAGCATGCCATCACTTGTGTGCATGCCTCTGTATAGAGGTTTCTTCCCTTCATTGTGCCACTCAGTTTCATTTCACTGTGACATATTGGGTTATGTGTGACAGACGTTATGTGAAAGTGGCGAATTTTATCACATCCTAGCACTATCTGCGTGTTAGTCTGACTTATTATAAATAGCATGCACCAAGTGAAAAAAATCTCAATTGCACCATGTAGCGCAGGGGTCTCCAATGAGTAGCTCGGGAGCTAATGGTAGCTCACCAGTACCTTCAAAGTAGCTCTCAGAGATGAAGCCATGCCCAGTATCAAATTCGGAAAGTAGGCGCCTATTAAAGAATGCAGCACTGCTGATCTCAAGATCCTAAGAGTGACAGCCAGCCAAACCGATGGCAGTAACTTATACTAAACACACAAAGTATCGGCCAATAGGGCATGCCACTTGACAGTCTGTACCTAATCTCAATATAACTAAGCCACAAGGAGATTGACCATCTTGTATCCCTGCTTTATCAGTCACATGATGTGTGTGACCAGTGGACCATAAAAGAAGTACGACAGTAGTAGCCTGAGCAGTCATGAGTGCTGACCCACCAAAGTGTGGGACTGCAGGAGTCAGAGTGTAAATGTGTTAGTTGGGTGTATAATCAGCTCAAGACCTGAGGAGAACAGGGCATGATTCAGACCAGAGAAAATGAAGAGACTCATCAGCATTTATGTGCCCCCCTAATAAACACTATTGCTTCTTGAAAGCTAAACCAGGTGTCAAGGACCACCAAATGTCTATGCTAGCCCCCATCATAAGGTTATTATCTCTGACATAATTCTGCCCATTCCTGGCATAATAGTGCCAATGGCATAATAATGGTCATCCTTGACTATTTTAGGTATTTTTGGTCTCGTTGTGGTATCCTGGCAGCCATCATTTACATACTGGGAGAATGATTTGCCTACATTTACGTATTCCTGGCGTAATAATGGTAATGACTGATATATGGTCTCTGCCTTGACCCTTATGGTTTCAAGCCTTGGCCCAACTGCGGCCCTAGTAAAATGGTGGGCATTATTGGCATAATACAGACATCCGTGTTTCTGGTCAAGGGAGGACACAGGGTCAAGACGGATTTGCATATGGCTGGGTCTAAACTGGGCTGAGATGGTGAGCAAAAGAACGATGGATTTAACCCAGATCTCTTGACTGGGGGTGAAAGTATGATTCATTCAGCATTCCGCAATAAGGAGGGATTTACCCTTTTACCCGGAAAAGGAATGGGTCAATAATCAAAAACAACAAATTTCCTATTCCAGCATTTTACACAAAGGATATGGTCCTAGTGGGCCTCTATCTCAAAACATAATATGGGTCAATAATGGTGGGTCTGGTCTATGCGTGAGTTACCAAATTTACAGGCTAATATAAAACAGCAATATTCAACATAAGTGTATTCAAAGGACATGAGTGTTAAAATGTCATCAATTTATTAGAATTGTTATTTTTAAAAAACAGCAGAACTTGCTGATTATACATTGTATATCATAATTCAAAACAAATCAAAACATTCATAAAAAAATATTCATAAAAACATGCACCATTGCACAGTATTACAGAAATTAATACATTTTCATCAATTTAAAAAGAACATTTTAAATTGATGAAAATGTATTAATTTCTGTAATACTGTGCAATGGTTCGTGTTTTTATGAATATTTTTTAATGAATATTATGTTTTGATTTGTTTTGAATTATGATATACAATGTATAATTAGCAAGGTCTGCTGTTTTTTTAAAATAACTAGTCTAATAAATTGATGAAATTTTAACACTCATGTCCTTTGAATACACTTATGTTGAATATTGCTGTTTTATATAAGCCTGTAAATTTGGTAACTCACGCATAGACCAGACCCATCATTATTGACCCATATTCTGTTTTGAGATAGAGGCCCATGAGTACCATATCCTTTGGGTAAAATGCTGGAAAAGGAAATTTGTTGTTTTTGTTTTTCATTCAGCATTCCGTCCATCATTTGTTTGCGTGAACATCTGTGGCACAAGACTGTAATACCTGGGTATTCAAAGTAGTCTGTCCATATGAGGCATTTTTACATTGAGTACTGGATGAAAGTGAAAAGCTGATGTTTTGGGACCGTGCATTTCCTAAAATCTGAAAAATGATATTTCAAAGGCAGTTTTTGTTTTCAAAAAAGGATTTTCTTCTGTTAAATTGAGTTTGTTTGCCCACAGTGGAAAGTAGTATTTGATAGAAAGAAGTGCACTTTCAGAAACTGATGAATAATAATTCAAGCTGAGCTGGGGAGACCTACTGCTGTATTTATATACTTTGTGTCATAGGGCATGTATAGATTTGAATGTTACTTCATAAGTCAGATGGAGGCATTTTATATTGATGAATATTTTCCTGGCATTTCTTTAAAAAAAAAAAAAATTATTTGCTTTTGTAAAGTGCATAAACATAACAGGCATGTCATATATAACCATCTCCCATACCCCGTCTCCCCTCCACCCTCCTCCCGCCAAACCCCCACTCCCAATATCATTACAACAGGGCTATATAATAGTGCCCCATAACTCTGTAAAGTGCAAAGATTGTTCCGAATTAGCCCCTCATTCAACCTGGTTAACCGTGTACCTCTTCCTCTCCAATTCACAGTCCCCCGTCTAGGCCATGATATTGCCTCCATTTCCGCCCTACACTATTGAATTTCTTAGGGCAACCCCTTGCTTTGTATGTGACCCTCTCTGCTGCCAAATACATATCCATGCCCCTTCTCCAATCGTCTATCCGAGGAGGCATGGGAGCACCCCACGCCCGGGCCACGTCCCTCTTAGTCACCACCGGAGCTGGTGCTACGAATATCAGGAGTGGGCAATTCAAGTCTACATCATTTGTTATGCCTAGCAGCACCAGTTTGGGGTCCACCAGGAGACCCACTCCAGCACCTCACCAAATTCCTTCAGAATTTTAACCCAGTATGTCTGGATTATAGGGCACATCCAGATAATATGGTAAAAATCCCCCTGCACCTGACCACATCTCAGGCAGTTAGTGTCGCTAGCGGCCCCATACGGTGCAGCCGTAGTCAGTGGTAGTATACTCTATACAGGATTTTATATTGGATGAGCCGGAGACGGGACTTAATTGCGACTTCCCTTGGATGCATCAAGGCTGTCTCCCAGTCCACAGTATCCATCTCCCCCAAATTCTGCTCCCAAGTCTCTCTAAGCTTCACTAGCCCGTCCGGCGTATTATTGATCAGAGTTTTATAAGTCAGGGAAACTACTTTGCAAGGGATGCGCTCCTGCAGTAAATGACCCTCAAGCGGGGCATACTCTGGCAAGGAAGAGGCGAGCGCCTTCTCTGCCCGCCAGGCGTGGCGTAGTTGCGCATACTTCAGATACTGAGTGCGGTGCAGTCCGTATTCCGCTCTCAAGGTCTGGAATGACTTTAGGTCTCCCCTTTTCACCAGATCCCCTAGTACGGAAATTCCAATGTCATCCCATCCTTTAAACCCCCACAGCGTATTCAACTCCTTTAACCACGCGCAGTGCCATATCGGGGTCTGTTTTGTTGGTTTGTGAGTCCATCCAACCGTTCTGGTCGCTCTCTCCCATACCTCCATTGTAACCCGCGTTGCTGAGTGCAGTTATTCCTTCCCACTACCCCCGTATATATAATGTAAACATGTGCGCTGTGCCATTGTCCTTCTCTCAAAGTCATATGTGGGGTGGTCTGCTGGAGCGTGAAGCCAATCGTTGATCGGCGATAAGTGTTCAGCCCAATAATAAGCTTCAATATTCGGCAGGGAGATCCCCCCCATTGTACTGGTTCCTTTGCAATGTACCTAGGGCTATCCTGGATTGTCTCCCCAATCAGAGCAATGACCGGAGCTCAGCATTTATATCTTTAAAAACCTGCCGGGGGAGTGGGAAATATTCATTTTGTAGGACATAATGACACAGCTGTAACGTTATCATTTTGAACATTGCAGCACGCCCTAAAATCGTGAGGTGGAGTGCCCTCCACCTAGTAGCGTCCTCAGCAAAGTTTGCAAGCACCCGCTTGACGTTTCTCTGGTATGAGAGGTTTCTATCCACAGTTATATATATCCCGAGATATGTAAACCCTTCGTCCGTGACCCTAAAAGCACCGGGCCAGAGGGGCCAGTCCTCTCTCCGTCTGGGGGTATACAAGATCGACTTATGCCAATTTATCTTATAACCTGCATGGGCGCCTGTGGGAAGGCAGGCCGAATACATAGAGGCGGAGGCTTTATGTATTGTCTGGCAGTGGTTGTTTTATTATCAGGTAGTACAGTTTGTGATGGTAGAGTTGTAGGTAAGCGGGCTTCCTCTTCTTCTGAGTCCTCTGAAGATGGAGTAGTCTTGGTGTCTCCTGGTATAGGGCCAGGGGCCGTGGATTGGAACTTCACTTCCTCCGTGGTGGTGTCAGGAACCGGAGGCTCATCAAAGAGAAAGAAGAAAATGAAGGCGAAAGAAGAAAATGAGGGCAGTCTGTGGGATCTGTTTAGACCTATTTTATGGTACCGTCACCAACACCCGGTGTTTTAAAAGACCGTATTTGCATACTAGGTAGGACGATAAGGAATACGTGATGAAGCGGGGCTTTTTAAACTACGGGAGGTAGTGTGAGGTTTTTAGACTTGCGTGCGCCCGAACGGTTTCTTATTTGAGTTTAAAACAATCAAAACAGTCGACCCTCACCCGACAGCCTCTCCCCTCCCTCCTCCCAGCCCTCCCCGACTGCCCGTGAAGCGGTGTGACTCACCAACCCTGCCGCAACTCTCTGAAGTTGCGGCCTCTCCTCAGCCTCTTCCGGTGGACGCCACCAATCTTCAGTCCAGTGGTCGTCTTCTCCGTCTTTGCTTCCGTCATATTCTTCGCGTTCCCATTCCTCCAGGACGCCAGGTACTTCTGTGTTCGGCTCCTCCCCACGGGTTCCGCTTCCGCAGGACAACGCGCCTCTGTCTTGTTTGGTCACGTCTTTCAAGGAGTTTGTGCCATTACTTCCAGGGTTAGCTCCTCCCTCAATGGCTTCCGTGCGTTTCTGTGAAGGAAGACGAGAGGTGGGTGGAAATTCTTCTTGTTTAGCTATTGGTTGGTGGTTCTCCCTATTGCGTCCATTCTCGATCCTGAAGGGCCCTGGTTTCTGTAGTGTGATTATGGTAAAGGGGCCCGCTTCTCACAGCACCATAGCGGCTTAACAAGGTAAACAGCACTTGGATCGTAGTGTATGGGTGGGTGACGTACAAGAGGACGTCATCCGCATATAGCAATATTTTTTCCTCAGATGTGTCAGTCTGCTCAATTTTAAAACATCTTATTTCTTTGTCCTGCCTAATTTCACATGCCGCTATCTCTATTGTAAGGGCAAAGAGCAATGGGGACAGGGGACAGCCCTGCTGGGCCCCTCTCCTTATGGGGAAGTCCTCTGACAGCACCCCATTTACTTTTACTCTGGCTCGTGGGTCTGTATGGATTAGTTACTTACCTGTAATCCTAGTTCTCTTCCAGGGGTATACTCATTAAAGTCATAAGCACTGAATTATCTCCGCCCATGAGCGGGGACCCGGAACACAAACAATATACATATATATGTGTAAATATAACCAAAAGTACAAAGTACTAAGTAATTATACACATATACATGTATAATAACCATAATATGCAGCCTAACATTAATACTTAGGCTAATCAAACCAAACCTTACACGTTCTGAAGCATGAAAATATGCTGTATATAAATGCAATAAACCGGCATGAGCCTAAAATGCATTTCATAGACATGAAAAACCTTTTATTTTCATCAAAGAACCTGTTGTAAACAGTTATTAGCCTAAAAGGGCTGCATATGAAAAAATGTCTGTGTACAGAAAATCAGACTGGCACCCTGCCTTTAAGGCCCCAGAGAATCTGCACACTTTGCCTTTAAGGCCTCCAGGAGAACTCTGTTCCCATCATGCCCCACAGGTGACAGTTAGGTCAGTTCTTTTGTACGGTAGAGTAAACTTTAGCAGGAATCTGCACTTAAACATATTGAAACTTTAAAACTTTAATGCTACTGCTCGCCCGGGGAGGCGGGAGGGTGCTTATGACTTTAATGAGTATACCCCTGGAAGAGAACTAGGATTACAGGTAAGTAACTAATCCTTCTCTTCCAGGGGATACTCATTAATAGTCATAAGCACTGAATAGAGTAGCAAGCTCATACCCACAAGAAACGGGCGAACAGATAATAGCATAGTCATACTTTAAAATCACAGTGTTTAACTAGTAGTCGCAAACAAATTTCTGAGTGATGCTTGCCCCACTTGTGCATCAGTCTGCGCATCAGAATCCAAACAGTAATGGCGTGTAAACGTATGAACTGAACGCCAAGTAGCTGCTTTACATATCTCTGACATAGCCACATTCCTAAGGAGCGCTGTGGTAGAAGCTTTTCCCCTCGTAGAATGAGCCCTAGGTCTACTTGATAAAGACTTGTGGGCTAGCTGATAGGACAGTAAGATACACAACACTATCCACCTAGAAATGGATCTCTTGGATACTGCCAAACCAGTATTTGTAGGACCATAGTTCACAAACAGACGGTCCGTCTGTCTTAAAGACTTTGTTTTATCTAAGTAAAACTTCAAAACCCTTTTTAGATCTAATGAATGCAAAGTCCGTTCTGCCGGACTTGAAGGGTTCGGGAAGAAAGTAGGCAATGTTATAGATTGGTTAATATGAAAATCCGACACCACCTTAGGTAGGAAAGCAGGATGAGTCCGGAGCACCACTCTGTTTCCATGAAAAACTGTGTACGGTTCATTGCAACACAAAGCCTGGATTTCGCTCACCCTACGAGCAGAAGTAATGGCCACCAGGAACGCTACTTTCCAAGACAGGTGTTGCAAGGACGCTTTATGTATCGGCTCACATGGGGGACCCATTAATTTAGTCAATACCACATAAAGCTCCCAAGGTGGAGATGGAGACCTGACTGGAGGATAAACCTTTCTTAATCCTTCCAGAAAATCCTTCACCACAGGCATTCAAAAGAAAGATATCTGTGTTGGCGATTTTCTATAAGCAGTTATTGCAGCAAGATGGACTTTGATGGAACTAAACTGCAAACCAGATTCAGCAAGGTAAAGAAGATAGGGGAAGATCACCTTTTCTTGACCATGAACAGGGTCAAGACCCTTACTTTGACACCAAAGGTAAAAGCGTTTCCACTTAAATCCGTAGGATTGTCTTGTATCCTTAAGGATATTCAAACACTCCGGATTCAGCTGTAAGTGCCCGTACTGGATGACTTCAGGAGCCATGCTGCCAAGCGCAGGGAGGACAGATTGGGATGAAACACCTGCCCCTTCTGCTTGAACAGAAGATCCGGACGACACAGTAATCTCCTGTGCGGTGTCATTGACAACTGGAGGAGATCTGGGAACCACCACTGGCGTGGCCACTCTGGACAAATCAGAATCATTCTGGAGTGAGTCTTGTACAGCCGATTGATCACTGCTGGTATCAACGGTGTCGGTGGGAAGGCGTACAGCAAATTTTGACACCAATCTATCAAAAGGGCATTCCCTTGAGACCCTTTCTGGTAGAACCTGGACGCGAAGACGGGGCATTTTGCGTTTGCCGCGTCTGCGAACAGATCTATGTCTGGTGTTCCCCAATCCTGGAAAATGCTGTGCGCGACGTCTTCGTTGAGAACCCAGTCGTGCGCTTCGACTAAGTCTCTGCTGAGGTTGTCTGCCTGTGAGTTGAGACTCCCTGGCAGGTGAATTGCTGTTATGGACAGGTCTCGTGCAAGCAACCAATGCCAGATGGTCTGGGCTTCTATGGACATCGTCCTGGATCTGGTACCCCCCTGCTTGTTTAAGTAATACATTGTAGTTGTATTGTCTGTTTGTACCAGGAGGGACAGAGTCTGTAGAGATGGAGCCAGGGACTTGAGAGCAAGATGGACCGCTCTGAGTTAGAGTAGATTGATATGATATCCTTTCTCGAAGTCTGACCATAGCCCTTGTACCTGCAGAGGGCCCATATGCGCCCCCCAGCCTTGGAGAGACGCATCTGTTATCAGAGTCTGCGTCGGTGGGTCCTGATGAAAAGGGACTCCCTTCATCACGTGCACCTTCTTCATCCACCACCGGATGGAATCTTTTGCAGACTGTTGGAGATAAATCTGGTCCTCCCAGCATCCCGTCCTCTGTTGCCACTGATCTTCCAGACACTGTTGTAGAGGACGCATCTGCAAACGTGCGTTTGGCACGATGAAAATGCACAACGCCATTGACCCCAGGAGAGAGGACACTTGCCGAACTGTCGGACGTGCAGTTTGAAGGAGAAGTAGACACTTCGCTCTGATGGATGACCACCTCTCCTCCGAAGGACACACGTTTTCTACTTCTGTATCCAGCTGAGCACCCAGGTAGTGGATCTTCTGGGTGGGGTTCATTATTGACTTCTTGTAGTTGACTTGCAGACCCAATTTGTACATGAGCTGAAGACAAATCGACAGATGTTCCTCTAGAAGCGATGGGTATGAACTCTTCAGAAGCCAGCCGTCTAAGTACGGATATATGAAAATCCAACTCTTTCGAAGACAACCGCCACTACAGCCATACATTTTGAAAATGTCCTGGGAGCTGATCTCAGGCCAAAAGGGAGCACTGCGTACTGATAATGACGAGTCGCCACTTGAAACCTGAGAAATTTGCGATGTCTTCTGGATACTGGAATATGAAAATAAGCGTCCTTCAGATCGATGGAGCACATCCAATCCCCTTGGTGTAATTGAGGAAAGATCTGGTGAAGAGCCAGCATTCGAAATCTCTCCTTCCGAATGAATTTGTTCAGTCACCTCAAATCCAGAATGGGTCTGAACTCTGTGACTGGACCTTTTTTCTGCACAAGAAAAAAAATCGAGAGTACAGGCCTTGACCTCTCTACTGGAAAGGAACTGGTTCTATGGCCTTCTTCTTCAGGAGGACGTTCGCCTCCTGTTGTAAGCGCTTCATAATCCATTGTACCATCTTTAGAGGGCACATGCCAGGGGGTGCCTTCTTGAATCTCAAAAGGTACCCGTTCTGAATGACATCCAGCACCCATCTGTCCTTCGTGATCTGTTTCCACTCGTCCAGATAACACACAATACTTCCTCCAACCGGAGTGGGACACGGTTGTAGAGGAAGCATCCGTTCATTGTTTCTGAGGCTGCTTGGCAGCTGATGACTGCTGCCTATTTCCATTGCCTCTGCCTCGTCCAGGCCGCCGCTGCTGGAATTGCGATCTTTGTTGATTCTGGCCTTGATTTTGCGAAGACCAATTCGTTTGTTGACTCCTTTGTTGAAAAGATCTCTTGTCATAGTGACGAAAAGTACCCCGACGTTTAAATTCTTTTTTCTTCTCAAGGCCTACGGCCTTAAGAGTGTCCAACTCCACCTTCATCTTAGACATCTCGTCGTCTGCATGAGATCCAAACAGAGTTGATCCAATAAAAGGTAAATTGACCATTTTCCTCTGTGCCTCCGGCTTTAGCCCCGTAAGGCGAAGCCAGGCTGTACGTCTTGCGCAAACACCGTGTGCATAGCCATGAGCCGACAAGTCCGCCGCGCTAATGCTCTGGTTAGCCACCAAACCTCCTTCCTCCACTATTTAGAGGAAGTCTTTCTGATCCTCTTTAGGGAGTTTATCTGCAAAACGAGCCACTGAGTCCCAGAGCAGACGGTCATAGCGGCCCAATAGAGCAGCCGCACTGGCCACTCGCATGACCGATCCTGAGGTATTGCACATCCTTCGCCCCAAGGAATCCATACTCTTACTGTCCTTTTCAGGTGGAGCAGAAGAGGTAGATGCTGCCGAATGCGCCTTTCTGACTGCTGCTACAATCAGGGAGTCTGCTGGTGGGTCAGACCGCAAAAACATTGGGTCTTCCTCTGGAGCCTTGTACTTCTTCGCAATCCTAGAAGGACCTGAACCCACCGTGGCCGGAGTTAGGAATGTCCTCATTGCTGGTTCAATCAATCCGGGCACTAACGGTAGGAGAGGCCTGCCAGTCGTCTTGTGATGCAAGGTTTCGAAGATGACTGGCGTTGCTACCTGGGGAACTGCCACTTTGATGCTGAATTTACTCGCTCCACGACAGAATACATCATTAAATGTGCTTAAATCGTCTACTGGAGACACTCTGGAAGGAGGAGTAGAAGATATAGTCGGAGAATAGTCTCTATATGAAGATCTTGAAGAAGACGAAGACGATGTAGAAGACGGAGTAGGAGTTCTACGTCTTCTTTGAGGAGTTGCCGATCGCTGCCTCCTACGCTCCCTTGAATGAGATTTCTCTCTCACTAAGGATCTTGAGCGTGATCTTCTATGCAGTTCCGTCCGAGGGACCGGAGCTTTCTCCCCCATTATCGGACGCATCTTCCAATGCCTTTAACTTTCCAACCACCTCGGTGACAAGTTAATAGGCCGCTCTGTATGTTCAGGTGAAGCTTCAGGTGACACCTGCACAATATTCAGCTCTGCGGAAGACTTAGAAGCTCTCGACACTGCACTCTGTTCAGAGACCAATGAACCAGACGGGGTCCCCTGTCTGGGCACCAACTGTCTGTCATCTGACACCTGCCCTGAGGTTGAGCCCGAATGAGCCACCACAGAAGAGTCCTGGTGCACTATCCCTTGCTCCACTGCAGATCTGTTGTCTTGCTGATCATGCGGGGAATCCTCCACTCTACGTTCGGGACTTATTTCTGACCTCGACAAAGACCTAATTGAGGTCCGGGAGGCTGGTCTTGATAGTCTCGACTCCGACCTATGATCAGGTGGGCGAGACCTAGACACTCCATGCTTCGAGCCCGAAGCATGCTTCGACGTCGACTTACGTCGCGATGGAGACCTTGACCATCTCTTTTTAGGTCTCGACGTCGAATCCTTCGACGTCCTCCTTTCTCTCGACGTCGATCTTTTCCTCGACGACGTATGTCTCCCTCTCGACGTCGACCGATGACTCTTCCTCGACGTCGACTCTTTATCCTTCGACGTCGACCCTTTTTCCTTCGACGTCGAACCTTTTTCCTTCGACGTCGGACATCTCTCGTCCCTCGACGTCGACCTCATACGATCCTTCGACGTCGAGCGTTGCACTCCCGATGTCGTCCTCACTGCAATCGACACCAGTTGCCTCGACATCTAAAGTGATTTCGACGGCGATTGCTTCACAGGCGAAGTCCTCGACGTCGATGGAGCTCTCTTTGACGTCGACGGCGATCTTGTCTTCGACGTCGAGCGCACCTTTTTTGGCGCCGAAGCTCCCTGGAGTCGATGTTTCTTAGTTCTACCTTCTGGAGACGCTGATCTTCGACGTTTAGGCTGAGAAGATGGCTTAGCAGATGATAATAGGCCTTTAGAACTCTTCTCGCCACGGTTTTCTCTCTCCAGAAGGCCCAGCAACCTCATTTTCTCCCTTTCTTTTAAAGTTCTATTTGAAAGGTTGAGGCAGTGATAACATTCTTCCACATTATGAGAAGCTGGAAGACACACCACACAAACAGAGTGTGGGTCAGTTTTCGACATCATCTTCCCACAGGAAGGACATTTGTAAAATAAAGGTGGCATTCTGACTAAAAAACACCAACAGCTTAGTCAGAAAAGGATAACAAACCACCACAAAAGCTATATTTTATCAAAAAAAGGCAAGAAAAAACAATTTCTGACAGAAAATACTTCAAATGAGCAGAGCTCAAGTTCCAGGTTCCTCACAGAACAAGCCGGAAAAAAGAACTGACCTAACTGTCACCTGTGGGGCATGATGGGAACAGAGTTCTCCTGGAGGCCTTAAAGGCAAAGTGTGCAGATTCTCTGGGGCCTTAAAGGCAGGTTGCCAGTCTGATTTTCTGTACACAGACATTTTTTCATATGCAGCCCTTTTAGGCTAATAACTGTTTACAACAGGTTCTTTGATGAAAATAAAGGGTTTTTCATGTCTATGAAATGCATTTTAGGCTCATGCCTGTTTATTGCATTTATATACAGCATATTTTCATGCTTCAGAACGTGTAAGGTTTGGTTTGATTAGCCTAAGTATTAATGTTAGGCTGCATATTATGGTTATTATACATGTATATGTGTATAATTACTTAGTACTTTTGGTTATATTTACACATATATATGTATATTGTTTATGTGTTCCGGGTCCCCGCTCATGTGCGGAGATAATTCAGTGCTTATGACTATTAATGAGTATCCCCTGGAAGAGAAAGAGGAGTTTCACCCAGTTCCGGAACTTGGGCCCAAATCCAAACTTGATTAACACTCCCTCAAGGAAAGGCCAATGCACAGCGTCAAACGCTTTTTCAGCGTCCAAGGATAAAAACATATGGGAATCTTGGTGATTGTGCACCTCCATCAGCCAGTTATGGGTCCTCCTGAGATTTAACCTATTTGCCCTATCCGGCAGGAAACCTGTCTGATCCAAATGGACCAGGTCGGGAATTACCCGTCGTCGTCGAAGGGCCAAAATTGTCACCAAGAGTTTGACCTCCACGCTCACGAGTGAGATGGGGCGATAAGACGCGCATTCTAAGGGGGGGTTTACCCTGTTTATAGATCGGAATAATTGTGGCCATCCGAAGATCAGGCGGTAAGATGCCCTCTTGGACTAGCTCCTCGAACAGGGCCAACAGGTGGCCACCAAGGAGATCTGCAGTTTAAAAAAAAATTCAGCAGGAAATCAGTTCGGGCCAGGAGATTTCCCTGGGCAGAGTCTAGCCAAGACCTCTTTAATCTCAGTGGTTGTTATTTCTCCCTCAAGGCTCAACTGATTCTCTTCAGATAAAACAGGGGTCTCTATGCTGTCAATGTATGTCAGTGCATCTGCTAGCGCTCCCAGGTCCTTAGCTTTGTAAAAATCCTCATGATAGGCGGCGAATGCTTGAACTATCTGGATGTCGTTCCGCCTAATTCACCCCTGCCTGTCAAGCACCTGTTCCACCCAGCGGGCATCCTGCTCTCTCCGGCTTAACCACGCCAGGAGCTTTCCAGACTTATCCCCTACATCATATAGTCTGTGAAGGGTCGCCTATGCCTGCGTTTTGGCTTCATCCGTCACTAGGGTCTTGTATTGCTGCTGTTTGTCCACTAGAACTCTAAGAGTCTGTGCGTCCCGGTCTATCACATGCCTGCGCTCTAGCTCTAGGATATGCGTTTCCAAAGTATTCAGCTCTTCCTGCACTTTCCTTTTTTCCCAGGCTATCCTATACTCGGCCCTGTCTCACATAACTGTCTTAAAAGCTTCCCAGATAACCACAACTGATGAGACCGATCCTATATTTTCTGTGAAGTATACCTTCACATCTGCCCTGAGTCCCTTCACCAATTCCTTGTTCTGCAGGTCCCACGCCAGCAGACGCCATCCCTCTCCCCCGATGCATGTCTCCACCCCCCCCCCCCCCTCAGCCGCACCAGAAGAGGTGAATGATCCGAGATACCTCGTGCTTGATACTCCGCCACATCCTCCACGCTAAGGGCAGGACGCAGCAGGAAGACATAATCCAACCTGGAATACACCCTGTGGGCCCCTGAGAAATATGAGTAAGTGTTGGCATCCGGATGCAGCCACGTCCATACATCTATGAGACCAAGAAGAGAGATGGTCTTAGACAGGGGAGTTATTGTGGAGTCACCAAGCCGATTCCTTGACCTGTCCCGCAGTTTTCCTGGCATTTTTGATGGTAACCGCACCAGGAATACTTGGGTGGTAACTACTGATAATCCTGCTTAGGATGGTCATAGCGTAGTAACTATTTTGGTTATAAAGTTTGCTAGTTGCTCAGGAAGACTTTCCTTGAGCAGAAGTAGCTCTCACTATAGAAAAGGTTGGAGACCCCTGATGTAGCGTATATCCTCTCATACTGTTTCTACTAATTAAAAAGAAAACCGTGCATGTAAACACACAGTCAATCACACATCTCATGCACACTACCATGTTCTAATAATACTTTACCCAATTCGGGGAAGTTGACCGTTTCACACAGAAGAAGTTTTAGTCAAGGGTGTCCCTTCCTAACAGCAAGTGGCCCTGGTATGTATGACTGTTTTACGAGTTCAAAAGTGGTCGAAAACACAATTGCAGTTACCAACTACTTCAAGTAGGTGGTAAACCAGTCGGAAACGAGACGAGGTCCCTAGGGGACCCCTTCCCCTTTGTGAATGTACGTAAACATATTTTTGAAGAGCATGCAGTGGTCCCAAGGACCACTTGCCTGCCGTTAAAAAATTTAAAGAAAATTTCATTTTTTTTTTAAACACATCCAGTTTTCCTTTAAGGAAAACAGGCTGCATTTGGAAAACAAGCATTTACAATGCAATGGTTTCGCCTTTGGAAAAGTTAGAGCTATTGGCATTGTAAATGACAACATTTTTAGGTCGAGCTGACGTTAGCATTCATGCGAAGCATGAATGCTGTCAGCAAGACAACTAATGCTATCCGTATTTGGGAAAGTGGACACCAAAGTGTCACGAACTTTCCCAGTGTCGGATTTCACCGCGGGAGCGAGCGCGCTTGCGCAGACCGCAGGGCTTGCATGCAAACACGGCGCACAGGCAGGCCCCATCCCCTGCACACACACACACACACACACACACACACACACACACACACACATACACACACACACACACACACACGCGCACACACGCAGGCACTCGCATGCAGGCACACACATGCAGGCACACAGCCCCCCCCACCCGCCCCCTCCCCTCTTACCTCACCGGAGTCGGGCTCGCACCATCTGCCAAGGGAGCCCCGCAGAGCACTCGAGCGCCTCTCTCACTCTACCAAGAAGCGAAGCTTTCCCCATAGGCATGGGGGCCTCGCAGTCTCCCCGCTGGTCTTCACCCGGGCCCCCTCCTCAGACCCGGGACTTCATGCGGCACTTCTCGTCTCCGGGCTCGCGCTCGCCAAAACGAAACTGCAGAGTGGCGCGCATGCGCAGGCAGCCCCCGCCCTCCCACTCATCATCGGCTGCAGGGTGGCGCTCGGCTGATTCTGGTTTTCCTTTACAGCCTGCAATGAAGCTTGTTATTTATGTGTTGGTTTTGAAAACAGATACATAAATGGCATTGTCATTTACATTGCCATTAGCTTAATCTCTCGCAAATGTGAGACCTATGGTACCCTACGGACGAGCTCAGCAGACAGCAATTATTTTCACACACACACACAACCAGAGCCACACACACACACACCCCCCAGAGCCAGCCACACACACCCAGAGCCACACACACAGACACACACACACCCAGAGCCACACACACCCACCCACACACCCACCCACCCAGAGCCACACACACACACACACCCAAAGCCACACACACACCCACCCAGAGCCACACACACACCCACCCAGAGCCACACACACACCCACCCAGAGCCACACACACACTCAGGAGATCAAGCACAGCGAGGGGGCAGGGAAGCAAGCACAGCGAGGGGGCAGGGAAGCAAGCACAGCGAGGGGGCAGGGAAGCAAGCACAGCGAGGGGGCAGGAAAGCAAGCACAGCGAGGGGGCAGGAAAGCAAGCACATCGAGGGGGCAGGAAAGCAAGCACAGCGAGGGGGCAGGGAAGCAAGCACAGCCAGGGGGCAGGGAAGCTAGCACAGCCAGGGGGCAGGGAAGCTAGCACAGCCAGGGGGCAGGGAAGCTAGCACAGCCAGGGGGCAGGGAAGCTAGCACAGCCAGGGGGCAGGGAAGCTAGCACAGCCAGGGGGCAGGGAAGCTAGCACAGCCAGGGGGCGGGAAGCAAGCTCAGCCAGGGGGCAGGGAAGCAAGCACAGCCATGTTTCCAGTGGTTGGCTATTCTGAACAAACCACACGTGAGGGTGTTACCATCATAGATTTATTACTGCAAATATTCCTCTCATAAATGTATAGCTGCTAGCTCCAGTAATGTGGATGCATCTAAATGTTGATATCTTTTAAAAGGAAAAATGTATACAATTAATTTTTAACTGTTTTGAATTATTCCTTGAATCAATTCGTACGGTGATAACTACTTGTACTTTTATGCATTTACTAAATGCGAATAAAGTTATTTGACTGATTGATTGACTCAGTTCGTCATCCCACCTTTGTACCAGCGTCAGAGAAACACTTGACATTACCTTTAATACGTAGCTCACACCTGTGACACACCTGGCACATTTCCTCCTTGCCTTGTTAAAATGCCCCCTAAACGCCCATAATGCGTCACATGATGTCATGTCCTCAACTAACAAGCCTCACCTCTTGGACTTTGTGACAGAACTCGGCTCCCTGTCTGAAGCTGCCGCTGGTTTTCCTGCTGTCACCGCAACGACTGGCCGGACCCGCTCCGCGGGTCCCGCTGCGCGGTTGACAGCCCTGTTATCAACTCTCCAGCAAGTAAAAGTTTGGGCGCTTTCCTTGTCCGGCAGGGCTGCGAGCTTCCAGCGGGGGACTCCAAGGACCAGGAGCCCCCGCGCGCCCGTCACCACCTGGGCTGCTCTCCCTGCCGGCTCCGCCCCCACTCCTGTCTTAACGGGCGACCGGACACTGGGCTTGTGGATTCCTCAACTAACAAGCCTCACCTCTTGGACTTTGTGACAGAACTCGGCTCCCTGTCTGAAGCTGCCGCTGGTTTTCCTGCTGTCACCGCAACGACTGGCCGGACCCGCTCCGCGGGTCCCGCTGCGCGGTTGACAGCCCTGTTATCAACTCTCCAGCAAGTAAAAGTTTGGGCGCTTTCCTTGTCCGGCAGGGCTGCGAGCTTCCAGCGGGGGACTCCAAGGACCAGGAGCCCCCGCGCGCCCGTCACCACCTGGGCTGCTCTCCCTGCCGGCTCCGCCCCCACTCCTGTCTTAACGGGCGACCGGACACTGGGCTTGTGGATTCCTCAACTAACAAGCCTCACCTCTTGGACTTTGTGACAGAACTCGGCTCCCTGTCTGAAGCTGCCGCTGGTTTTCCTGCTGTCACCGCAACGACTGGCCGGACCCGCTCCGCGGGTCCCGCTGCGCGGTTGACAGCCCTGTTATCAACTCTCCAGCAAGTAAAAGTTTGGGCGCTTTCCTTGTCCGGCAGGGCTGCGAGCTTCCAGCGGGGGACTCCAAGGACCAGGAGCCCCCGCGCGCCCGTCACCACCTGGGCTGCTCTCCCTGCCGGCTCCGCCCCCACTCCTGTCTTAACGGGCGACCGGACACTGGGCTTGTGGATTCCTCAACTAACAAGCCTCACCTCTTGGACTTTGTGACAGAACTCGGCTCCCTGTCTGAAGCTGCCGCTGGTTTTCCTGCTGTCACCGCAACGACTGGCCGGACCCGCTCCGCGGGTCCCGCTGCGCGGTTGACAGCCCTGTTATCAACTCTCCAGCAAGTAAAAGTTTGGGCGCTTTCCTTGTCCGGCAGGGCTGCGAGCTTCCAGCGGGGGACTCCAAGGACCAGGAGCCCCCGCGCGCCCGTCACCACCTGGGCTGCTCTCCCTGCCGGCTCCGCCCCCACTCCTGTCTTAACGGGCGACCGGACACTGGGCTTGTGGATTCCTCAACTAACAAGCCTCACCTCTTGGACTTTGTGACAGAACTCGGCTCCCTGTCTGAAGCTGCCGCTGGTTTTCCTGCTGTCACCGCAACGACTGGCCGGACCCGCTCCGCGGGTCCCGCTGCGCGGTTGACAGCCCTGTTATCAACTCTCCAGCAAGTAAAAGTTTGGGCGCTTTCCTTGTCCGGCAGGGCTGCGAGCTTCCAGCGGGGGACTCCAAGGACCAGGAGCCCCCGCGCGCCCGTCACCACCTGGGCTGCTCTCCCTGCCGGCTCCGCCCCCACTCCTGTCTTAACGGGCGACCGGACACTGGGCTTGTGGATTCCTCAACTAACAAGCCTCACCTCTTGGACTTTGTGACAGAACTCGGCTCCCTGTCTGAAGCTGCCGCTGGTTTTCCTGCTGTCACCGCAACGACTGGCCGGACCCGCTCCGCGGGTCCCGCTGCGCGGTTGACAGCCCTGTTATCAACTCTCCAGCAAGTAAAAGTTTGGGCGCTTTCCTTGTCCGGCAGGGCTGCGAGCTTCCAGCGGGGGACTCCAAGGACCAGGAGCCCCCGCGCGCCCGTCACCACCTGGGCTGCTCTCCCTGCCGGCTCCGCCCCCACTCCTGTCTTAACGGGCGACCGGACACTGGGCTTGTGGATTCCTCAACTAACAAGCCTCACCTCTTGGACTTTGTGACAGAACTCGGCTCCCTGTCTGAAGCTGCCGCTGGTTTTCCTGCTGTCACCGCAACGACTGGCCGGACCCGCTCCGCGGGTCCCGCTGCGCGGTTGACAGCCCTGTTATCAACTCTCCAGCAAGTAAAAGTTTGGGCGCTTTCCTTGTCCGGCAGGGCTGCGAGCTTCCAGCGGGGGACTCCAAGGACCAGGAGCCCCCGCGCGCCCGTCACCACCTGGGCTGCTCTCCCTGCCGGCTCCGCCCCCACCCCTCACTCTCCCAGCTATAAAAACTAAGTGACCGTCCCGCTGCGCGGGAGCGCGCGGGAGGGCGCCGGGAGAAGCCCGGGACAAGGGCGGGACCGTCTGTGGCCGTCCGGGGCCGGAGGAGGCTGGGCCGGGCCAACCCCCTAACATCCCACATCCTACGCTACGGCATAGCCAAGGTACTGTTATTGACTAAAGGACACAATTGTAACAACTTTGATATTCTGTGCAATTGCGCACTGTTGCTTAATCCCCAACTTATAGCATCCCTCCATTCCCCTCCTTGTTGCTAGACGGGGGTCAGTGGGGCCTTTACAAGCACCCTTTGAATCGCCCAGGCACAAGGTCGAGTAGGGGGGGTTAACGAGGTTGGGTTGGGCCCAGATCCCTTGAATATTTGTTTAATATTCTAGTGAACACGTATCCAGAGGCTCAAATACCTGCCCTTACAAAATGGCCCTTAGATCTGGAAAGCAGCGTCTAGTGCACATCCAAACTTCGAAGGGGGTAGTCTCAGGCCCTCTAGATGCCTTTATTACTAGAGCAACCGGTATACTGGAAAAAGAAATCGAACTGGTTGAGCATAGATTGTCCCTGGACCTAGTTACTGGGAAACGTTCCTCAATAGGTGATTTGGCTCGTGTCAAAAGCCCTTTAACTAATGCAGCATTTAATTGTATTTCAACATCAGATACCGACATAATTGTCCACGAAGAAGGGATTGAAGCCCCTACATCTAGGCTACACGAAAACACGGACGTGACCTCCAATAGTAATGTGACTAGCATAGAAGAAAATAGCCAACCTTCTGTGCTTGAAACCTCTCAAATAAATGCTACTACTTTACCTTGCACTCCTGTCCCACCAATAGAAACCACCAAACAGGCACCACGGAAAAGAAAACATGTATCCAGCCCCGAGGGAGGAAAGACACAGAAACAACCTAAAATAGATCCCGAGAATAGCCCCTCCCACTCCCAGTCCATCCAAATACCACAGATAGTGTACTGTCCATCATTGGCCCACTCAGGATC
This sequence comes from Lissotriton vulgaris, assembly GCF_964263255.1. Lineage (NCBI taxonomy): Eukaryota > Metazoa > Chordata > Amphibia > Caudata > Salamandridae > Lissotriton > Lissotriton vulgaris. Next base: position 980,031,116 of record NC_141697.1, read on the forward strand.
CTCTAACCCTTGCCCAACCTGTTTTAGTAGCGATGACATCCTGCTGGCAAAAATGGAAACAATAGTTAAAAACTTACTGCTTCCGGTGGTAGAAAACATAAGGATATTGTCCGCTAAAATAGATGTTCTAGAAGCGGCTACTAATATTAATATGGACCTCTTACAAAATATATCTGGCACTAAGCCAAGAGGCCAAGCCTCTAAAGGGGGCCCTACCCAAAGTACCGGGACAACCATAACAAAACCGGCAGTGATGTCATCCACCAATACTAACAAGAAATCCCTAACAGGGCCAAAAACAACACCTATATCTAGAGCCACCAATAAAGACACACCGAAGGTTAAACCTGCAGCGGTGGCCAACAACGCTCATGGGGCAAAACATAAAGCTAATACTGCTCCAAAGCAACCAATAAACACCCCAGCATGCGCCCCTGTGTCAAATAGGGATAATAAAACACCATACCTAGATAAGAACAAGAGGTTAGATAATAGAAATTCACATAAATCCCAGAGAGTCAACCTACCCCCAGAAGCGGCTCAGTACACTATTGAGTTAACAGGAGTGGCTCCACTTAAAGAGGGCATTAGAGAATCCCAGGTGGATTTGAGGAACAAGGTTACGTTCTGGTTGAATAAACATCGCCCACTCCCCCCGTCTTCCCCCACCGAAATCTTATATGTAAGGAGAGTAGATTGGGTTGGAAAAGAAGAAAAAGATTTAGAAGGGGACTGCATTCTAATTTCTTTTAGAGACCCGTGGGTAGTGGATAGAATCCAACGGAAAGCTAGATTTGCCCGTTTGGGAGATGTCCAGACATTACATCTTGGCTACTTTTATCCCTATATAAATCAAAGAAGCCATACGGGATATAACCCATGGAAAGTTAAAGGGGGAAGACCCATAGAGCCTGTAATACATCACCCCCCATATTACCCCCCCCTCTACAACCATTTTGAGGCACTGTCTGACCTAGAATGGGTTGACTGACTATGTGCACCTAACCAGTCACCCAAACTAGCACTGAAGGAAGATGAGGGAGTCCATACCTCATCTATCCCCACCCCAGAACTGGTAGAGCAGTGCCAGTCAACGCCCGACAGTAGCGGGCCAGTAAAGGGTTTTTTTGGGGTTAAAGGCACTACCCCCAATGTAGAAGAAGTAGGATTAACAAACACCCATCTATCGAGTCCACAATCCCCGTTCTCTGTTAGCAACAACTTCACAGAGATAGACTTGTTATGTTCACATTTGGTGTCCTGGAACGTTGCTGGAGTCAAATCACGGCTGGTATCTGATGACTGGTCGGAGTTTATAGGTAGTTACGAGGTTGTGCTACTACAGGAAACATGGGCTACAGCTCCGTTTTACATGGCTGGCTATATTAACTTTTTTAAACCAGCAGCAAAAGGTATAAAGGGGCGGGCGTCTGGGGGCTTAACCACATGGGTCAAACAGGCCTGGGGTTTTACAGCTTCTGAAATGTATGTGGACAACCCTGACATACTGGTTGTAAGGTTGAGCAAAACAGGGGGGCAGGACTTGCTCATCATTAACATATATTCCAGAGGTCTCCCTGGCGGCAGAAGCCCCAAATTGATCGGCGAATTGGATACACTGTTAATGGGCTGGGATAAAGCCTCCTTCATCTTGCTAGCAGGTGACATTAATTGCACGATTGAGCCTTTGTACCAGCCAGAGGATAATTGGGGTTACGAAGAAGATGTTACGTGGAAAATTCCTGAACTTTCAAACAAAACCATAGTCAAAGCAACGGAGGCCGCCTTGAACTGGACTTCCTTCTGCCTCACTTGGGGTTTAAGGGCTGTGAACGGTCGCACAAAATCAGACTTTGGAGCAAACCCTACCTTTGACAATGGTGTAAGGAAGAGTCGTATAGATTACATCTTCATAAAAATGGAACATTGGAATGTAATCGATGACATGGAAATCATAACACGACCTGAGAGTGACCATAACCCCCTGTCCTTGAAATTCTTAATGTGTGATCAGATAAAAACAAGGGAACCGGATCCTAGGGGGCAAGGGGTGATAACGGTATCAAATGACCGGAGGAGAGTGAAGTGGTCATTAATTTCAAACGATGTAATGATTCAGACCAACATTGAAAAGGTAGTGACATGTGCTCTAATTAACATGAAGTCCATTGCTGTTGAAAAGGGTCAGGATGCTTTACATAAATTGATGGGTATTCATGATAACTGCTTTTCTGAACTTAAATTTATTCTATCAAAGCCATGTAACCATAATACCGGATATCTGAACCCCCCAAGAAGTAAATGGTATAATAGAGAATGTAGAGATGCACATACCCACCTTATAGAAAAAGTTAAAATTAGAGATATCTGTGCTGTTAAAGAGGCTAGGAAAACGTATAAAAAAGTACAATGGGTGGCAAAAAAGGAATGGGAAGACGAGTTTTGGGCAGATCTTCTGGAAGCCAGTAAATCAAATGACCATGTCAAATTCTGGGACATCGTCAAAAGTGGTAAAGATGGCGAGTTTCGTACCCCATCTAACCATGTTTGCCCGGAAGACTGGATCAAACATTACTCCACCCAATTCTGTACAGTGGCCCATGATTCCCCGTCCAGAATGTCTATGCTGCCGGCAATAACACCAGGCAATTTGACCCTGTCCTTCACTGAAGCTGAAACAGAATATGCATTGGGGCTAACAAAGAGGGGGAAGGCACCTGGGTTGGACCAAATTCCGGCCGACCTCTTTAAAGCGAACACGGGTCTGTGGGTACCTTACCTAACTTACATAGCTAACAACATTGCGCGAGGTGCCCACATCCCTAAGACCTGGAAAGGGGCGGAGATTCTCCCCATACACAAAAAGGGTGATAGATCAAACCCAGGGAACTATCGCCCGATCAGTCTAATTGATTGTTTCCAAAAGGTTTTTTCCCGTATGATTTTGGTGAGGGTCCATGGTTGGATGGATATGGAAGGAATACTATCCCCTTTACAGGCAGGTTTTAGACCCGGCACAAGTACTATAGACCAGGTCCTGAGGTTTTGTATGATTTTTTGGAAATTTGTTATACTTGGCGGCGGTACCATCTTTGCTGCATTTATAGATTTAAAATCAGCATTTGATTTGGTGCCGAGAGGAAAACTGTGGCAGGTTTTAAGGGATCTAGGAATGCCGGGGGAACTAGTGGACATCATCATCAGACTACATGAAGACAATTTCGCTAGGGTCAGATGGGGGGCACAAGGCCAATTTACGGACTCTTTCCCAGTCTCCCGAGGAGTCCGCCAGGGGTGCGTTCTCGCACCCACCCTATTCCTACTATTTATAGACCAGGTAGTGAAATTTTTTGGGTCAATTAACACCGATGCTCCGTCTCTGGCGGGGACAAAATTCCCACTGCTGATCTTTGCGGACGACACCCTCCTCTTATCTAAAACGAGGGGGGGTCTGCAGAAGGCATTGAATCACTTTGAGGAATACTGTAATCGTAATGACCTTCAGATAAATGTGGGGAAAACAAAATTTATGGTTTTTTCCAGAAAAAAATCTATACGTAGTAGTGTACAACTTAATGGGGTAAACCTAGAACAAGTTGACACGATGACGTATCTGGGGGTCACTCTGGATTGCCGATTGTCCTGGAAACCACAAATTGAGACCCAGCATCTAAAACTGTCCCAACTCACTGGTTGCCTTTTGCGGGAGCAAAAGAAATCGATCACCAAAAGAGTTGCCCCGGCTTTACAAATTTACGATGTTAAAATCAACGCTGCGACATTGTACGGGGCAGAGTTATGGGGCTTTATGGATCTTTCAAGTTTGTACAAAATCCAGTGCAGGTTCCTTCGTAGTTTGGTGGGACTCCCCCAATCAACACCACTGATCCCTCTCTGCCATGACATGGGTTGCAGTCCAATAACAGATATGGCACGCTACAGAGTAGTGTCCACCTGGAGGCGTTTGTGGACCACGGAGGAGTTGTCACTCTTTGCAAAGGAGGTATCCGAGGTAAAGGCTATAGGGGGCTCAGAGAGAATCCCATGGCTGCAGATGGTGAAAAAGACCCTGGTTGACATGGGCCTTAGCCACCTGTGGTTCTCGCCAGATATTAGTAATTTTCCCTCAAAAAAGGATTTTAAGAGTCTATTCTGGGCTTCTATCCGCCATTCCCTGGTCCAGGCATCCGGTTCTGAAGATCTGACAGGGCGTTTTTTAAGATTTAAATTGGATCCGGTTCGGGAGTTATATTGGGATCTTATTTCTAAGCCCCTAGGGAAAAAATTGTATCATCAATTTCGGGTGGGCACTTTACCCCTCAATTCCTTCACAGCAACATGGAATAATAAAACTAGTAATCTATGTAGCCATTGCTCTGGGTGCAAGGAATCAGAGGGACATTTTTTGTTTGTTTGCCCGCGATATAGTGAACCCCGTTCAAAGTGGCTAAAACCCATTTTTAAACGTATAAACTGCAATAAATCTTTAGATGCAATATGGGTTTTAAAAACAAACACAACTGATTTTATTGTGATATGCTTGGCTAAATACCTAGGTTGGGCCTGGGTAATCAGATCAAGAAGGAATCTTACCGCTACCTGACAGAGTGTAAGCTGCATAGTGCCCACCATTAAAACCTGTTAAACCCATTTTAGAGCTTTTTAACTATTATGAAATGTTATTATATTTGGAATATTTAATGTCTTGATTATTGTCGTTGTTGGTTTAATAACTTTTTAACCTTGGACTCAAGTTTGATGTACATTGTTGATTTTATATATATGTAAATGTTTTGCTAAATTGTCTTTTATGATTTCAATTATCGAAATAAAGACATTAAAACCTGACCTGAAACTCAGGGCAACATGTTGCACACCCAAGTCTGTTTCCATGCCAAACACAGTGATGTCAGCATCAGAACCATAACATTGGTGACATTTTGTTCTAATGCCATGCTAGGAACCATGTACGCATTTACTTGAAATCCCTGAATTGGCTGCCTTTTGAAGCCAGAATGCATCTGAAAATCGCCTGCATGACACACAAGGCGGTACACCTAAACTCACCCGGCTACCTCGCTCAGAAACTGACAATCTCTGGCGGAGCTGGAAACACTAGAGGCACAAACAATCTTCTGCTGAAACCTCGAAGATTCCGGAAGGAAAAAACATATAAGCGCTCCTTCTCAGGAATGGCGCCTAGGATCTGGAACTCACTCCCTCCTGAAACCAGGCGTATCTCTTCCACTACACGCTTTAAAAAAGAAGTAAAAGCTATCCTCATGGCTAAATACACTTGAACTATCATCTCGAACTCTGTTTATACTCTGCACTGATTTGTACTACATGTTTGACCCCTTCGCTTATTTGTATGAGTTGTCTTATTGCTCACATGATTGGCTTTGCAGCCACCTATTTGTACTGTTTGATCTATTGATTTATCTGTATGACTATGCTCCATCATGTACCCCTCTATGTAAAGCGCTCTGATATCTGCGAACATCTTGTCCGCGCTATATAAAACTTTCAAAATAAATAAATAAATAAATGCGCACTGTTCCATGGAGCTGCCAACCACAATGACACGCTCAGCCCATTTCAATCTTCTTAAGGATCCTCAGCAGAGGCCTGGCTTCCCTTATGCCAACTCCAAAAGTTCACTTCATCCTGTTTTGATGCCAAGTCACGCTCAACAAATGCCACGGTGTCATGATGCCAGCACCAGAGTCACCTTCATCACATACCAGCCGCCTTTGCAAAAGTTAGAGCTATTGGCATTGTAAATGACAACATTTTTATTTGTGTGTTTGTTTTAAAAACAGATAAATAAATGGCATGGTCATTTACAATGCCAATAGATGCGGTACAGACAGTTCGAGAAATGCCGGAACCCCTGGTCTAATGTGGCTGTTTCTTTTAGGTCAGCTAAAGGGACACCACCTGAAGAGAGGAGATGAACAGGTAGTTAGTACAAGAGAGCAGGGCACCCGGAAGCTCTGCTCCAGAATGGGTGTTTTCAGTGAACTTTAGTCTTTATGGTAATTTCAGCTTCACGTGGGTAGATAAAAGTCAATGTTGGCACCTCCACACCATGTAGTAAAATTCAGCATGTAGTTCCCCACATCTGGGAAATCCCGCCTGTGCACCAGGGAACATAATGTTCATGCGCTTAGGCATTATGTACACCCCGTGCAAGTAATAGTACTGTATTAACTAAGGCATGCACTGTACAACCCTTTTGGGATCTGCTCAAGAACCCTGGTCCAGTGAGCATCACTGAGGTGGTAGTCTATGTCCACTGCCTAACGCTCTGGCAAGAGATTCCAGTCCCACTTTCAAATGATCCAATAGTGCCTGATACAATAGTGATGTTGCATGCCTATGCGCCTTAGTCTCACAAATGCTCTGAAGGCACACATGCAGCGGCAGCTCACTCACGCGCTGGTAGCTCATGCTGTTCCATTAGGACAGCAAAGTCCACAGCCAATCCATTTGCATACAGATACCAGACTGTGGTGTTACCTAGTGCCACCCAGTCATGGAGTCCACTCCAATTGCCCGATGCGGTATTGCTAACAGTGCTGTAAGTTTGAGAACACAAGCAAAAGGCAATCACGGGAGCTGCCAAGCACAGGACCATAAAAACCGGAGAGTAGGGATCAAAATCCTCTCATTCTGTGGTGAGGTGTTATTGAGGGGGGACAACAGTAATTTGCTAATGCAACCCTCAAGGGGGGCCTCAGCGGTATCTCCTCTTCGCACATCCGACTGATAATCTTGCCATCAAGCTGCCAAATGCAGCTGCACCACAAAATAAAGTTCCAAATCCGGCCGCAGTAGCCAACATTAATTACGGGTGGCTCCTCCATTAAGGCGGAGGAGTGTTGTCCCATTGTTTGAAATGCCGCTCATGCCCCAGAGATAAAAATAAAATGGTAATACAGTTAATGTATCACCATTTTTGTTCAATAACCCCGTCCCGAGCCGAGCATCAGGACGGGGGCCCGGGCAGCTGCTGACTGGAAGCAGAAAGAAGTTATGCGCACTTATGTTTAAAGTGAGCATGTCCCTGTGGCGAGCCGTCTTGCGATGGCCAGCCAGATATGCACACTTTAACCCTCTCTGCCCCGCTGTCTTGAACAGCTGGGTTGCGACCAAGCAAGAGCGTCCAGTGCTCTTTGGAGCACTGAGAGAGCCTGCATTATCCAATCATGGAGATGCTCTCATGCTGGTTAACGGATGTTAAACCGTAGATGCAGCCACCAGAGACCTTATCGAGACAAACTATTTTCCACCGCTAGGGTCCCCATATGATCTGAATTAGTAAGACATCAATGGCTCTAAAGATTTTTGGGGGAACCTGTATCGGATCGTTCATGAAAAATATAACATCCTTGGGGGGAGGACCAACTTTGTTAAGGCGACCCTATTCATTTCTGACAGTGGGAGCAAATGGCACCGTTTTATGGACTGCCGCTTTCATGGCTGAAACAACCTTGCAGTCCCACAGCCGGTCCGACATTCTGTAAATGTGTACTCTCATGTATCGTATATTAACTAGTTGCCAGGGTATAATGTGTCCCAAGGGCCTCTGGTTTGTCACCCGTCCCAGGGCCACTACTGGATTCACACATGATTTCCCCAAGTTGACCTGTAATGCAGATAACATTCCATACTGCACATGTGCCCTAAAGGCTGCCTTCTACAACCCCCTCCGTTCCTCGCAAATACAACATAATGTCATCTACATATTGCAACATGTACAGTGGAGTTCCATCTATCTTTAACACATTGTTGTGGTTGCCTTGACGATACTTCTAGACAGTAGCTCGTGTGCGATCACAGACAGCGACAGCAATAGCGGTCAACCCTGCCAAGTGCCTCTGCCCACAGCAAACTTGTCTTGCCTGTCTTCACTCGGGCTGTCGGATTAGTATGTAACCGTCTAGTCCAATAACTAGATCAACTACCAAAGCCCATACTGGCAATTGCCACATACAGTAATTCCCAACTACAGGCAGTCAAAGGCTTTTTCTAGATCCATCACCAGTGCTAGTGCCACGAGGCAAACAGGCAAGAGATGATGCAGCACCTGAACCATCAGCTGTATATTTAGAGTTGAGCTACGCATTGAAATGAACCCTGTCTGGTCTGGGTGGATTAAGTCTTGTAACCAGGGTAGAAACCTAACAGTCAGAATCCAGCTGAGGAACTTATAATCCAGGTTCATTAAAGAGAGTGGTCTGTCTGCAGCCATGTTTTCATCTCCCATTCGAATTTGGGTAATGTGGCTATCAGAGCCTCACATAAGGACAGAGGTAATCAGTCCAACTCCTTGGATCCATTATACCACGCCACTAGGAGGGGAGCCAACTGCTCAGCATATGAAGCATAAAATGTGATGGGAAGCCCATCTGTGGGTGGCACATTTCCTCTCGCCATTTCTTTAATGGTCCCTCTGACTTCCAGCTCAGTTATACCCCCTCCCAGAGTTTGAGCTTCTTTGGATGCCAGGCGCCGAAGTTGTGAATTTATTATGCAATTGTGTTTAGCCTGTGCGCCATGTGCCTCCAGCGGGGCATACTGCTGCTGAAAGTCAGTCCCCAATGCCTCACTGATTTCCACTTATGTATGTACATAGTCACCTTCTGCAGTCTTGAGAAGAAATATCCGGGACCCCCTCCTTTCATAGTTAGCCAACCATGCCAATAGCCGTACGGCTTTATCCCGCTCTTCATGATCTTTATCAATGTAACAACGGTAGTCATATTCCATCAAGCACTCTGTTAGGGCAAGAATTATTTCCTGTTCCTGTCTCAGTCTTAGTCCCATTGAGTGATCCTCCAACGGTTTCTTTTTCACCTTTTATGTGGTGTTTCCTGCTTAACAATGTCTGCATTGAGTTGCGCCCAGATGCAAGATATAACAGCAATGCAATGCCCTCCTACCACTACCTTAAACGCCCACTCAGAGGGAAAACTGCTCTACTCGCATTCTTGGCAAAGTAATTGCTGATGGCCACCCCGTTCCTCCTTGAACATCGGGTCCACCAACGACTCAGTGTTCAGTTTCCAGCTCAGTATCACAGTTATATAGGAGGCCCAATGTCTTTGGACACTTACTGTGAAGTCCACGAAGATTGAAACCCTGGCATTCTCCAACGGAAGTGCTGCTTTACCACCCTTGCAGAGTGCCAGGCACGTCCCAATTGCCGTTGCCTTCTCGATCATCTGACCCAGAGCCACAGGAAAAGAGCGGCATTCCTACTAGATCTTGGCCGACCTGGACTCATGAGGCAGGCAGGCCCACTGCCACCTCTATCAGTGCTCCTCTCACCTGGATAACATCAAGGATGAGAGGGAAAAGAGCAAAGCAAACATCTCGACTCTGGTGGGAATGATGGCACCCAGAACCTTCTTAATGCTACTCCCATAGCCAAGTTTTTCGTGCTGAGCCATTATAAGGCACTGCTGCCATCTTAACTGCGGACAGGCAACCAGGGGACCAGTTTCCCAAGAAACATTGCCCTGCAGGAGTTCCCCATCAACTTCTGCTACTGCTGCTGGGGCCCATCACATATTCACACTACTTGGGTGGCCCTCTGACGATGGGGGTCAGGAATCCAATATGGGGATTAGGCAGGGGAGGAGCTCAGCATGACCACGCCCTACTCCATCGCCGCTCAGTTCCACCTACCTTATTCAACAAAGAGTTCAGCTAAATGTAATACTCTCGAGACACATTTAGAATCCTGCATTTGTATGGGGAGTTGAATGGGCAAACAATAACTTGCTGTGGCCAATTGGTTTGTCTACTTTGTGGAAATTAAGCACTTTAAGCTCAAATATACAAGAGATTAAACTCTCTTTAACAAGCTGTACTTCTATTCAAATTCTGCGTTTGATGGGCCTTCGAGCCAAAACAAGCTAATCTGGGGAAAGGGGGATGTACAGTGGGTAGACAAAGGGAGCTAGAAGCTCACTCACATGCCACGCTGATGTTATGGTGAAAAACACTGTCTTGAAGGTGAGAAGCTGCATGGAGCAGCTGTGAAGCAACTCAAAGGGAGTGCACATAAACATAATGACCAAGTTAACGTCCCACTGTAGCATGACAAAGGGAGAAGGGGGAAACAAATGTTGTTAACCTTTCAAAAAGCGCATAGCATGTGGACACTTAAACAATGAAGGTTGATCAGGCAACCGCAAAAAAGCCGAAAGAGCCAATGGTACCCTTTAGCTTTTCCCAGAGGAAAACCTTCCCGGGCAAGGGAAAAATTAAAATAACAAAACTTCGCATAACTTTGCTGGGATGAGGGGTGTCCATCTGCCGAGACCCACACAAAATTGTCCCAACCACAGGTGTATACAGGTTTTGTTGTGGGATGTCTAGCTGCCAGAATGACATCAATCACCTCTGGTGGATAGTTGAAGGTGTTCAGCTGTCACCGCTCAATCTCCAAGCATGAAGGTGGAGACCACAAAGGTTCGGATGCCAAACCCTGCCCTGTTGCTGTTACAACAAGTCTTACAAAAGGGGCTGCCTCATCGGAGGACTGATACTCAGGCCCAGGAGTTCTGTATACCATACTCTCTGTACCCAAACCAAATCCCCGAAGAAGCCTTGGGCCCAGTTGATCTTGATCTTTTTGAGAACTGTGGGCAGGGACGGTATAGAAGGAAAGACATACAGGACTCCCAATTTCCACTTGAGGCAGAACGTGTTCTCTAACAAGAGACGCCTTAGAACACCAACATGCAGAGTGCCAACATTGTACATTCTTTGTGGTGGCAAGAAGGTCGAGCCAAGGTTCTTCCTGTTCATGGAAGAGAACTTGTGCCACCTCCGGGTGTAAATGCCACTCTTGATCCTCGAGGCACTGATGGCGGAGCTCATCCGCCTGGTATTCATTTATTTTTCCAGGTCGTTCCCCGTTAGGAAAACTCCTTGGTGGTCCAGCCATTTCCAGAAGCGCAGGGCTTTCTACATAGAGCCCGTCACACCACCCACCCTACTTGTTACAGTACCAGATGGTGGTTGCGTTGCCTATGATCACTTGTACCAGCCTCTTGTTGACAGACAGAAGGAAGGCTTCCAATGCCAGGCGGATTGCACCCAGCTCAGAAGGTTGATATGGAGTATGGACTACACTAGAGACCAGTAATCACTTATCTACACCTGTCCCCGATGGCCACCTCAACCGAGAAGCAATGCCACAGTCACCACTCTCAGCTCTGGGTGGGAAAGGGAGAAGGGTCTGCTGCTGACCAAATCACAGACCAGCAACCATCACTGCAGATTTTTTTTGTTGCTTCTGAAATATGACGGTAGGCAGAGAGGTCCCCACTTTGCCCTCCACCGCAGCTCAGGGGGCCTGGAAAATGGTACAGATGGTGTTCATGTTGGCAGGAGCACTAATCTGAGGGGGTTTCAGATCTGGGTCACGCCTCCCACTGGGGTTGCATACTTATCAATTTTAAGTTGACTTTGGGTTGTGGTGGATTTCTCCTTCCCCATTACGGTGTATTATTGTGGGGGCTTCTATGCAGTCTTTGCATTGCTACCAGCCCACTGGCTGGTAATGTGTTCCAGAGTAGATCTTTGGGAAATAGAGTCTACATCCTTGAATTGGGAGTTAGGCGACTCAGGTGTCCATTGGTTGTACATATTGTGTCCTTCACCAGCCCACTTTCCCCAGGGCACACTTTGGGCAGCACAAGCAGCTGGAGGGCATCAGCAGGGCTTCAATCCCTGTACTGAAGGGTAGGTGACCGAGAAATCTGCTGGATGTGAATACGGTGTCCATCAGCCCACTTAACTAAGAGGTAGTATTGGGCAGCACAAGCTGCTGGTGAGCCCAGATAGGGTAGCAGTTCAAACAGGGTCCTCCCCTCTGTGCCATCTCCCCACCCACCATCTAGAGTGTGTGCTGTCAAGGAGGAAGGAGGAGGGGGGAGGGGGAGGGGGGGCGAGGGGGGCAGGGGGGGGAGAAAAAAGCAGGTAGCTCGCGGGGGTCCGAGCGTCCGTCCGCAGGTTAAGCTGTGCTGTGTGCCACCCCCCAAAGAAGCCACCGTCCAGTGAAAAGGGCTGCCCCCTGCCGAGGCGGTCCCCACGGATAACCAGCACGTTCCAATTAACACATAGGCTGCCCCGAGCCAGGGTAGGCCGCGCATAGCCCGGAGGGAGTGTCCCAGGGGCCTGTCGTTCGACCTGGACACAGTAGCAAATGGGGACTATCGAAAGGGGGGCGACCTGCAGGTTGAGCCACCCATGTGACCATCAAAGAGTCAGATGCCTCTTCTTCAGGACAGGAGAGCATGACACTCCACTTGCCGCATCGGGCCGCAGGTGAGAAGTGTGGCTGCGTCAGAGTCTGGATAAAAGCACTGCTGAGGGAGGATTTCGCCATGAAAGGAACTGGGGCATCCAGTGGGTCAGGGACTTCAAGAGGTCTCACCAGTGTTCCTCTCAGGCCGAAGAATGGCAGGTCGTGGTCTCTGTAGTTATGATTGGCAGAAGATACTCAGGAGCACAACTTAGCCAATCAGGCCACACCCTGTATATCCTCTTAACATATGAATGGGTCAAAGGGGTTCTCAGCAGACCAAATGCAGAATATCTTTAACTAAAGAGTGAAAACATCTGGTTGATGGATGCTTAGCCTTTTTCAAAATGCTCACAGCATCTTAAAGCAGATTTTGATGTTGATAATGTACGAGTTCAACTAAGGAAAACTGAGGCACAGGAACTATCCCCCTTACCTATGTAAGAGATCCGTCTGCATGGCAGCATCCTGCATGGCCTTTCAGAGGAGGCATTGTGAACAACCATTAGTGGCTCTACCCTGGTGCTTTGAGGGCCATCCTGGCTTTGTAGTAGGACAGCTTGTTAATTGCCACTGTAATCAGGGGCATCAGAGGAAAAGAGTAGATAAACATTGAAGGCCCATGGCTGATGGTACATGAAAGTTAAGTATGAGCAGGTCTTGTTTCCTGTATATGCAAACCTCTTCGTCAGCAAAGAAATGCAGCACTTCATCATACAAGAGTAACTTGTGATTTTTTCTTAATGTTAGTGAGTTTGCCTTTGCATACCGGGAAAAAGTACAGTTGGGATCAATAATTGTCTTGCTATGAGCCATTTCCCAATCAAATGAACTTACAGAGAGGGAAAGAGGCCTGGAACAGGTCTGTCCTTGGTTATTTAAATAGTAGAGGGTTGTCATAATGTCCGCTTGTTCACACAGGGAGTTGTTCTTGAAACCTGGTAGACAAATTTATAACCAGATAAACTGGTCAACATTCTAAAAGATTGGTTTGGTAAGACATTTTTCTTGGACCATGTGGCCTTACACCTGAAGGTTATCCATGAGACCAAACCATCCAAGGAGAGGCATCTCTTTCAAATCTTCATTGGTGGACTTTCGATAGATTATGTGATTGGCACAACAGATGGGAATTATTAAATTTCAGACTGAGACAGGATAAGTCTGCTTTATCAACTGTTGTTACAGTGGTACCTTTGGTCCTCTAGCATAGCTGGGGAAGCCTTTTAAGTAGCCTGCTAAAAGGTACCGGGCAGATACAAGAAAACGTTGGTCCTTGTAGAGATATCATCTGGTATGCAGTAAGATTCCATGTTTTGAAAAGATTGCAACATTTCAGACAGATTTATGGTAGGTTTTCTCTCTGAAGAAAGGGAAAATAAGGAGTCACTCCTTTGAGGATGGCTTTACTATCTCATTCGTGGTTAGTTACCTCTTCATTTAGAGGGTTTATGCGGTTCGCCTTTATTTAGGATGCTGCTGCTGTGTCAATGTGAGGGTTGAGGGCTCTGCGGATAAAAAAACCTACCGAAGGCTATGTAGCAGTGTTTCTTAATTCCTTCTTTCTGTCAAGGTTCAGAAACCTTCAATGTCTCCATTTCATTCCTCATGTGTTCCAAATGAAGTATTCCCTGAGAAAGGAAGATTTGTAACTTATTGTGTGCCTGTGGATTTGGGTCAGTCAACCCAAGCCACCAGTTGTGTCTCATGGCAAAATCGGGGTAATATTTGTGAGATGCAAGATGAGAGAAATCAGCAGCTGCATTAACTACCTAGGGACCAGCAACCTTCTAGCAAGATTTATTGACTATCTTCACTGGCATCCTGCAGCAATATTTTTTTTTTAAAAAAGACGTGTCAACAGGGGGGAGTGCACTTCCTTACAGACACATGATTCTGTTTTCCAGTCCCTGTGTTCTGAATCTCTCGGTTTACATTTCTCTGCCTGTCCTTCCTTTTCTCTTTTAAAAAATGTTTGTGAAAGAACTTCATGGTCACTACTGTTGTGTTGCTGACTTTTTACAATACAAGTGGTTTGCGTTTAAAAAATAAAAAACATGAAATGTTTTGTATATATCCAAACAGTCTACAAGTATGTGAGTTTTTTTTTTTGCAATGGCTTTTTCAACTGAAAAATATTGTGTGTGTTTGTATTCAAGTAGATATAATTATATAGAAGGAATAGCAATGAGTAAATGTTACTTCTACAATATCATTATTACTTTTATTGACTTGAACTATCAATGCAGTCTCAAACTGAGATCTCAAAATAGGGTTTACATAAACTATGCTTCATTAGCAAAATTCAACTACATAATCAGTCTGATGACTTAAGGGCAGAGCTGTTTTGGTCTTATTGCATATTGTTGTGTTATTGCGCATCTACTCAATCTACCCATTACTTCCTTAGCCAAATCAAATACATCTTTCATTCAGCACCATGTTGTGCTACTGGAGCAAGCCAAACCAACAAGTTTAGCTGAATCCTCGAAAAGCAGTATGTTTCGAATAATATTTCTATCTCCTCAACAATCTCATAATTCCTGGTAGGCCTCGATCTACTAAAAATGCATAATGGCCGATCATGTCAACTCCATTGAGTAAAAAGACGGAACCCCCAAATGAAAGATTCTACTCTTCCTACTGCCACTCTTGTTCTTTGACATCCTTGTTCTTTCTCCTTAAGACAACTTGTATACTTTGATTTGAGAGATATACATCAAAATTGCGATCAGCATATTCCAAGGGCATCATTTACTTTCCCACTAGGAGGAAAACTACAATATAAAAGCCATTTTACCCCTGAGGATGCCACCCAGTGGTCAAAGTGGGCGGGATCGGAAGGGCAAGGTGTGCCGCTGCTTTTTCAATTTAAATGAATTCATGCCCCCACTATTTTAAGAATGAGTCCTGGGATGGCAAAAATAGCTAAGTCCTATAGATCAGGCTCGGCCCTTAGTGGCAGTTCGGGGACAGATGGGTCGGGTAGAGAAGGAAAAGGACTCTGTCTCTTCCTTCTTGCCCAGAAGAAAAATGGAGGATGTCCACTGGTCCTGCTCTGCAGCAGACAGCTGTCCCCTTCTCTCTCTCTTCCTTCCTCTTCTTTCTTCTCTTTCTGTCTCTGTCTCGCACCTCCTCACTTGCTGAAAACAGTGACTTTAACAAACAGCTCTTTCCTCTCCTTTTCTTTATTTGTTCTACTGTGAATCTGATCCAAAAAAGAAACACTTTTGCTGAAAATGTCGTCATTTTTCTATTCCAAAGTGTAGCCTCGGGACGGAGAGAAAAAAAGCTTAAAAATACGAAAAATAACTATATAAACCAAGATAGAGTGGTCGCAAAGTACCAAAACTGGTTTTATTCACACCCAAACACATTAGCGCTACTTTACAGAGTTTGCCAGTGAAGCGCTACTTTTGTTTTCTCATCTTTCACTACAATACCTGGTGGATGCTGGAGTGGAAAACGCTTAATGGGATCCTTATCAGCCGTTTCCTATAATGCAGGGGCTTATTTACAAGCTCTTGGGCTTCTGGTGCGCCATGTGGCATGACGCACCAGGGGCACAACCGGCTGCGATATTTACAAGCACATGTAAAGCCACCCTGCGTGGCTTTACATGTGCTTGTAAATATTGTGTTTCAATTGATTTCCTCTCTGAGAGACAGAGGCGAGAGGGGCACTCGGGGCTGGATTAGAAGGTTCAGAGCCCGTGCCTCTAGGAGTAGATCAAGACTCAACTAGTAGGGCTTCTGTTGCTAAGAAAGAAGAAAAACGATTTCTAAACATGTATTCTTCGACCAAACTAGTAGAGACAGTCAAGTGTGAGTGTCTCATGTTGCCCTCACACACCCCCAAGGGGATGTCATGCTTCATCATAGGGCGGTGCTCCTAGTCGGGCCGGTGCTGCAATGCCCTACGGGTCCCCTGAAGGGTCACTTTGGTGGAGATCTTTTTAAGAGAAATACCATATGATGAGTGCAAATGAGGTGTGAAGGAGTGGTTGGGGATTAAAACTGATCAGGGAGGTCGTAAGCTATCCTTTAATAACTGGGCCCCCTGCCAGGGATAAAAAAAGAAGGTCTACAACAGGCAAATGCTAACCCCTCAAGGTTTTTGAAAGAACCCAGATAGTGTGTGGCGACTAGGAGGGGAATTCCAAATAGTCGTGAGCAGGAGACCCACTTCAGGTCTCATACTCAATAGTTTGTCAACATCTTTCAAGTGGTCCTAAGGATCTGTGGCGCTTCACCAGTAAAGCAAAACATATAATGATGAACTCCCACACAGAGAAATGGTGCCCCCAAAGTGATAGCTACCGTATGTGTGGAACGAGGTCCAACCTGTAGAGATTTAAATATATAACAAAGAGAGAATATTTAAAAACATTTGTATAAAAAGACAGGGAAAAAGGGTAACTGTGTCCCTGATATGACTGTCTGTCTCAAGAAACCCTTTCTACCTAGGAGTTTCAAGGTCAGTTTTGCCTTCCGTGGGCTGCATTCAAGCAGCACTTCATGCTTGATGATGTGTGTAAAGCGAGGCGCAGTTGGAGATATCTGAAGAATTGAGCTCTATGGAGTTGAAACTCTTCACTGAGTTGGGAGAAAGAAAATATGATCACCGTCACATAAATCACACAGTTGGGAAACACATATTTAAGTCCCACTGACGGAACACCGGTAGCTGTACTGTGTGTTTTAACTAGGTTCCAGTTCACAGGGGGCTTTGCGCAGTACATTTACAGAACCTATTAATATTTTGTCAGTGCCGCACAACAACACCGGAAAGGAAGTTCGGTGATCTGTGGAGGTGAACACGGGAGAGGCTCCTCATATAGCCAACCCAGAATTCCTAGGCTCTACATGGACGCCAACGCTCAAATCGGTAACATTTGTGATGCCCAACAATAGAGGCAAAGACCCAGAAGGACCAGCCCATCCATATGAACCAGCAAGGTATACTTTGCGAATGAAACTCTAGAGTTCTTGCTTGCCATAAAAACCGGGATATTTTCGATTCTAGGTCAGGGAAGAACGTTTAAGGAATAATGAACGGACAATTCTGGTGAATACACAGGAAATGGGAAAGTACTATTATTTTATAGTATGCTACATTGGCCGGAAGGTTTGGGGGAAATGAAGCTCAATTTTCAAGATCTTTCCAGGCACAACTCAGGATAGTGGATATGTTTAAATGCTAGGCCACCTGTGGGTCATGTCAGACATATAATACTCTCGTACTGAAGTGAGTCTACTATACGCTGGTACTTCGCATCTGCTGGTATGGGGGAACCCCACAAATGTACATATGTGGATTTTTCCAAGGTAACGACCAACTCCAAGGCCTCCCCGTATACACATGAAATGTGGGACAGACGCTCTGCTCACTCTTACACACGCTCAAGGTGTTTTTAGAGGGCTGCCATCAATGCTAAAAATCTACTGCCAAATTAAATTTTTCATAGGACCTGAAATAAGAAAGGCCAACGTATGGTATAAGTGCTGTTTTATGGTCTAAAAAAATAGCGCTGAGGGGCTCTGCAGATCCTCGATGTGGGCCATAAAGCAGATTTGGTCACAAGGGAGAAAAGACCAATCTTTGTGCCCAACCTAGGGGCCAGTAATGTAGCCAGTAACTTAACCCCTACATTAAAGCGTAGCAGTCTGATACAAGGACCTCTTTCTGGGAGTTTGTTTAGTGTTAAAATAACAATGATCAATGCACTGCATAGGTCATCAGGGAAGAAATGGAGCTACCCAGGCCATTACAAAGGGTCAAAGGGATAGGGCTTCATATTTGAAAGGAAGCGTTTGAAAAAGTCGATGGGGCATCCCAGAGACGACAGAGGACTTGGGTGACTAACACGAATCTGAGTCTTGACTGTTGCGCTATACTACAGCATCTACAAGCACACTATATTTATAGTTTGAGCCCTGATGAAGTTCCAGCTGTGGAACTAAACCCATTGGCTGATGTCCAATTTTTAAGTTCAAGCAACAATAAAGAGACTCTGGATATACTTGGAATACACAGACTTTGATCTGGTGCACCTTCCCTTTTATACAAATGTGCTTATCTGGTTTCCAGTGGAGTGGAATTGCGGCGAGCTCTGGAAGTAGTTGCACATTCTAATAGTTTATCTTTACCTTGGAATTGATGTGCTGAACCGTGGTCAGCCGCATTCTGTCCTTTTTTGTAATATATTTGTTGCCATGTTCATAGATCCTGCATCTGCACATTGTTCAAGCGAGATTGGCCATGTACATTTGTTTATGCCAGAGGGACACAGGTAGCCCTTTAAAAGTGCTAGGGTCACTCCTGCCAGTCTCTGATTAAGTGCTTGTTTGAGGAGGTGATTTTTCCTCTAACAAAGTAATCTCCCATTCCCTGTCTTGCTCTTCACCATGGATCTTTGAGAGGGCTTTGCTACTTTTCATTGCCTTAAATGCCTTCCAGAGGCTCACATGGTAAGTCATTGATGGAGTACTAAGATCAAAGGAATCTTCAATGATATTCACAGAGAAGGTCTTTGAAATCGTAATATAGGAGCCACCAAACATTCAGTTGCCAAATACCACTGTGTGCTCCAGAGGTGGTGCAAAACCTTTTTTCAACTGGGAAACGGTCTGATACGTTTCGCAGGAGATTTCGTGAGCCTTACATCTGGCCAATATCTTCTATGGAGACTAAAGTAATCTATCCTCAAACTGAAGGTATGTGGGGTCAAGTAGTGAGAGAAACGTTGGTTATGTGGGGGCCAAACAACCCATGCATCGACTAAACCTATGGATGCCACCCACTTTGCTAACCCCTGCAATCTGACAGGCATAGTGCCCAAATTTGTACCTAATGCGCAAGCCATCAAAGCATTAAAATCACTTCCTACCACCAGGGTTCCCAAGCATGTCTGTTATAGAGTGTCAAAGGGCCTGAAATGAGATGGAGACCAGTGATGGGGATAGTAAACACTGCACAGCATCCAGTGTGATCCTTCCAGGGTAACCTCAAGGACAATGAAGTGGCTTAAATCAACTTGGTTACGAACAGCGGAAGCAATGCATGGAGCACTACTACCACCTCTCTGGAGACTTTGGCAAAGCCTACATCATAGACAGTATCTCCAGAGGAAGGAACAACTAGTTCCCAGGAGGTGGGTCTCTTGTTAGAATATCGCCCAGGCACTGCCCTTATACTTATGTTAGCACCAGCCTTTTCTTAAACTTGTCTAGTTGTCTGTTGACATTACTTTAAACTAGTCAGAGATGCGGCAAGTGCCTATGGTTAAAACATCAATATACTGTCTGTATGTCAGGGTACTACCGCTTAATGCCAGTAATACCCATAAACATGGAAAAACAATAAGAACCTCCCATCCCTTCTAAACACCCTTTTCTGATGTTAACCCGGATCCATTTGAAGATTCTGCGGAACATGCAGAGGGAGGGGGAAGCAGGAAGAGGCAACTGCATCTACTTGTCGTTTCATGGTGAGTTGGTTGTTGAGGATGAAGCGGAGGTTGCGTGCATAGTCAGTTGGTGTGGATCAGAGTTCTGTTGACCACCAGCTGTCATCTCATGCAAAGGTGTTCCTCCTGAAGATCAGTTCTTCTGTTCGAAGTTACGTTTGGGGCAGTTGTCTCTCATCCAATTAGCTATGCTGGTCATCGCGTTGCAAAAGTTGTTTTTGGCTTCGAAGGGGTCCTCGTTGAGTGATAGGATTAGCTGAGTGTTGTCTAAGTAGGAGAGAATATTGAATCTGTGGGATATGATGAAGGCTGCTAAGAGGGTTGTGTAGATGTTCAACAGGGTGGAGCTGAGGGATGATCCTTGTGAAACGCATATGATGTCCTTGGGTGCAGAGGTGAAGGGAGGCAGTCGGATGCTCTGTGTGCATCCTGTGAGGAAGGAGGTGATCCACTTGAGGGTATTTTGTTCAATGCAGATGTTACAGATTCTTCCAATAAGGGTGTGGTGGGAGACAGTGTTCAATACAGCAGAGAGGTCAAGAAGGATCAGGGCCACAGCTTCTCCATGGTCGAGGAAAGTTCTGATGTCATCTGTGGCAACGATCAGCGGGGTATTCAGTGCGGTGGTTGGCACGTAATCCTGATTATGAGCCATCGAGGAGGTCCAGGTATTCATTGAGCTGTTAGGTGATGGCTTTCTCAAGTAATTTGGCTGGGTAGGGGAGCAGAGAGATTGGACAGTAGTTTTAGAGGTTGCTGGGGTCGGCAGAGGGTTTCTTCAGGAGGGGTATGTGGAGATGGAGGTGTTCAGGATGCTTGTGAGCTCTTTGCGGTTTAGGTTGGTTCCGAGGTTGTAAAGCTAGTAGGGGCAGAGTCGGTGGGCACCTCAGAGTAGATGGACGACATGAAGGCTGCAGTGGTCTGAGTGGTGGGTGGCGACGAGGTGAGGATCATTTGATTGGGATCCGCTGGGAAGGTAAGGTTGTCAAGGCTGAGCGAGGTGGTTGGGGCGGTAGGAAAGGGTGGGTCAACGCTGTTGTAGATTATGGCGATTTTGCTATAGAATGTAGTCCAAGAGGGTCTCGAAGAGATCTTGTGAGGGATGGATGGTGTCCTCTGTGGCTTTTCGGTTGGAGAATTCCTTGACTATTCTGAAGACCTCCTTCATGTGTTTGGCCGCTGTATCAATGCGGGCCGCGATGGCAGCTCTCTTGGCTTCTTTGCGGCGCAAGCTGTAGCTACTGAGGGCTGCTTTGTGAACAGCTCTGTTGGTGAGATTCTTGGTGGCACGCCAAAGCTTATTAAGTCGCTAGGAACTGTGCTTGGTGGTTCTGAGTTCAAGAGTGTACCAGCTTGCTTTTTGGGTGGTTCTGTTGGCTAATGCTGGTTTCAAAAGGGCGACTGTTGGTGCATTTGGTGAACCAAGTGGAGAAGTTCGGGATGGCCTGGTCAAGGTCTGCTTATGTTTCGGATTAGGGGGTGCTGAGGGCATGTGTCCACTGACTCAAGGTTAAATTGCCCCAGCTGCGGTGTGGGGGAAGGGGTCAGTGGTGCTTGGTAGTGGTGTGCTGGGGGTCGGAGATGATAGAGAATGATGGAGTCGTCAGTCCAAGTGTGCTCAGCGACGTGGGTGAAACTGAATCCGTCACTAGAGATAAAGATGGCATTGGAGTGTGTCTCTAGCTTTGTGCATGGGTTCAGTGACCAGTTGGGTGAGGACAATGTTGTTCATGTGCTCCAGGAGGGTGATGGAGTTGGCGTCATTGTGTTTGTAGACGTGGAAATTGAGATCGCCGATCAGGATGTAACTGTGGGAGAAAGCTGCTATGGGACTGTAGGCGAGCGTTCCTCTTGTTGAGATCTTGGCGTCGGTCTGTAAGCGGAAGATAAGGTGTCCCATGAGGGGCGTTGGGTCGTCATCGTTTGTGACTGTGCATGGGATAGTTTCCCTGAAGATGATGGTGATGCCTCCCCTGTGTTTGTCGGTGCAGTCTTGGTTTCTTATAGCAGAGTGGTGGTGGGATTGAGCCGCATTTCGGTGAAGAATGCAATGCCCGGGGTGAGGAAGGTGATGGTAGCCCAGATTTCAATGTTTGCAAAGGGAGCGAACGGAGTGGTATTGGGTTTTTGGTAGTCTCTTGATCAGGAGTGGTGCAGGGTCAGGTGCGGGCAGGAGATCCCGTGTGGCAGGCGAAGCAACAGTGGCGGCAGATGAAGTGCCCTTCGGTTGGGCAGAACTTGCTGTCGCTGGCATCACAATCAGTATCACCACTATTATGCAGAATCACTTTGCAATTTATGATTTTAGATCAATATACCTCTATTTGGAATTGTCAAAAAATCAGGATTTATAAAGCGCGGCTAATCATCCGATAGGGTATCTAGATTCTTGCAGGCCCTGGAGGCTTATTCGAACAGCCAGGGCTTGAGGGTATTTCGGAATTCCAGAAGTGAGGTGACAGATTGGAGTGAGTGGGGATGCGGTTTCAGGTCTTTGCTGTGATGTGGGGGAAGAAGCTTCCTCCACTTCCGCTTCGGTAGATGCAGGGAGTATAGGCAAGTGAAAGGGAGACTGAGGATAGTCTTATCAATGGTTGGTGGTTAATGAAGGCAGGTCCTTGGTTGTGTGGAGCTTCACATTGCCAGGTATATGGGGAAACATTTACCAAATGTTTTATGCAGTCTATTTTGTTCATTGTATCGAGGTATTGCAACCTCTGACCAGTACAACATGGCTTGGACGACAGAACTGAATACATCATATGTCGCCAGATATCTCGGATGTTTACTCTGTTTGATTGATGAATGCAAAGTCTTATACTCACGCTTTATATTTAGTGTGGTCACTCTGCTTTACAAAACAAACTGTATTGTATGTGAATGAAGAAAAGTCTAATATTTACAGTTAGTCATCAGACTGCATTTTGTACTATGTTTATGTTGTTTGTAAGTTCACTTCGATGATACAGATATATGGGCCTGCTTTCACTATGACCGACACTCATGAATACAGCATTTAGCCAAAACACGCAGGGTATATCACACCCCTACGTCTCAATAAAATGCTCATTGGGAACATTGAGTGCCCTTATTTGCCTTGATCGCTACTGCTTTCTCGGTTTTATGATAGATATATATGCTTTAAAATACTCCTGTGACTTGCAACTTGGTCGACAACCAGGTACATCTAGTTCAGCATTCCCAAAACTGTCAGTCGGCAGGCAAATTCTGGTGGCTTGCGAAAGTGCAATAAGTAAAGATGCCATTACATTTTGCATTCATCTCGTCACATTTCCTGTACTTCAAAAAGACACAGGTCAAAAGTCAGGCTATATCTTCTAACACATTGATGCTTATTCTTTTAACAGGGGGGGCTTGTTAACTTTTCTTTCTCTGACTGCAAAGTATGAAGGGAAGAGGAATTTTTTTAATGAACTACGCGACAGTCTTGCTGAAGTAAAATGAGTGTGAATGAAAGGTAGTAGGATTTCATTTTTGTAGTACATAGCAAATTAGCTGCAAATGAACTGTACAAATATTTCAGAACTTATCAGCAGTTAGAAAAGCATAAATTAAGATATTTTGAAGTGTGGTGGAAAAAAAGATGTTAATAGGATCAAAACAAATCAATACAATTAACTTGGTGATGCCCAAATAATAAATATACGCGTAAACACGATTTTCACACATTAGCATTTATGTGCTAAATAGTTGTATCAGTAAAACTGTATGGCTGTGAAAACTTAACAGCCTTTTCAATGGAAAATGTCCTGTCTGTCAATGACAGTACGCTACAGCACGATGTTTTAGAAATATATTTGCAAGAGTGTGCTCCAAAATGCATCACCAGCTACATTCTACAAACATAACCACTCTCCTGTCGAATGCATTTGCTACACTTTGGGTGAAGAAAGGATTTTTCACAATCCCTGTGACTGGTGATTTGTCCACCATAAGCGTGGAAGGGTATACTCAGATGTGAGTCCCTTGCTCATTGCACCATCAGGATTCCATCAAGCCGGGCCGAAGACGGCTGAAATGCCAGAAACCGGTCCCCGGAAGCTTGTTTCCTTCCCAGTATAAGAATTGGCTTGGTAGTTTGGTCTGCCCTGTACCCATGATGCACTGGGCCAGGGTCAGACTAATTTGCATATAGCCAAGTTCTGAGCTGGGATGGTGCAGTGAGCTAAAAAACGGTGATGGATCAAGCCCTGATCTTTGGACTGGGTAAGAGTGGTCTGCTTAATTCAGACACTCTGTTCATCACCACCCCCTTTTCTGAATCATTGGTGATATAACAATGTCAGCACTCCCCTCTTAAAATTGGTCCAGCACCAGTGTTGCAAAGGTAATCACCTATGTACCCAAGTCCACTATTAAATCAAAACTTTGCAAGGATTACCAAACGAATCAGCTGTTTTTTTTTTTACTTCAGGAAGCCCTTTCATATAAAATCATACACAATCATCCCACTTGTGTTTAACTTTCCCAAATAAATTGAAAAATATGAATGTGGCCTAGCCGCCAACTTTGGATGTGGTGAGAACCAGGTTTAAGTCCCAACGTTGGCGCCGGACAAATCACTTAATTTCCTGTGCTTAAAATAAAATGATTCAAGTGCGGAGGTAAAGAACTTCAATGTCCTTGGGCAGTGTTTATATTATTTGAAACTGTAGTGAGTGTGAGCATGTATAGCCCAAAATGCACCACTGGGCCTCATTTTGTTTTTATTTGGGTATAAACAAAGAAGAGCAAGCACACATAACAGGCCCTTGCAAGCCATCGCCATAACATTATTGCTGGCTGCCACAATTAATCCAACTTCCTAAGTTCATGTGTCTGCGGTGTTGGATAGAAGGACATACCACATACACTCCTGTAGAAGAGGCTTTTCAAATTTGCTGTAATCACTGGAATCAACACCAAGATTTTCCAGAATCCACTGTGATGTTAATGAATAGCTGTCACAGGCTAGCACTCCACTGTGAAAAGTGTTGCAGCTCCAGTGTAGTTCACCATCTGCCACTTTTATGGGTAGATCAATATCTTGGCCACAGCCAAAAGAAGGCACATCAAAGGGTGTCGTCATTTACAAACAATTGCTGTTATAGAAGAATACGAAGAAATCTAAAAAGTATGTTTTTTTTGGAAATTGACAGGATTTTGAAAGCAAGTCTATTATTACATCTAAAAAAAATTATCGTCTCCTGTCCATCAAAGCTAGGTAGGTTATAAAAATGTGTCATTCTGAAAATTAGATTGTGGTTATAAAATGTTTGGGAACCCCTGACAGAGAAAGAGAAAGTTTGCTACAAAAATAAATGGAAGGTCCAGAACTATTGGGCAAATTGCTCAACGTTTGTCCATGGGGTAATTACTTGGTACGAATACATTAGGGCAGATGTGAGGGAAGATAGAAGAGCTGGTCACATGCAAACTACAAATTCTACCTGTTAATAAAGACATTGAGGTAATACTTGACACTTAACACATTTATTTCCCAAGCCGTAGACACAACTTCCCCTTTAAAATTAAAATGTATGTTTCTTAAACTCCAATGTCCAAGGTTTACCCCGGACCTAATTATGAAAGGTAACGAAATACATAACTTCGAAAAACAATGGAGACTTTGACTCACCAATAATTCACAGAAAGCTCAAAGCACTCAGAAAGCTTTATAAACTGGTGCATTCTTCAGGCCAAATGCAACTGTCTTCTCTTACAACTTCAGATCTAGGAGAATCTATCCAAAGCGGTCTTCCAATAAGCTCACATCAACATCTCAGATGAAGACAAACCTATTTCAGACACCTTCACCAATAAGCGCAAGACTTTCTAGAACCTTTTTCTTCTTTTTTTCCAACAAAATCTCCACAGCTTCTCCTACAACTATCACAGCCGAATCAACAAGCACTTGGAAGGTATTAATGCCTTTCACATGACTTGCTCTTCAACACGGTAAAAAAAAACAATGCTACCCCCCTCCAACAACGATCTAATTCCTGTTGCTATCATTAAAGTTAACTTAGCAGCTTCCTGAAGACGGAGGCATAATCATTAACTGCTTTCTCTCTCTCAAGGTTCCTTTCCTAACTCACTTAACTGGGGTCAAATCTGGTCTTGCATAAAGAACCTAACTTGGATCTCAACCTACAAAGCCATTATCAACCAATATCAACCTTTTTTGGGGTAGCAAAGACAACTGACAAATGCTTCTCCCTAAGACTCTCTAAATTCCTTAATAGGGAAAACCTGCTGTTAGTTAACAAATCTAGATTCAGAGTAGGTCATGGACTTGAAAGAGCATCTTTAAAAATGATGGGTGACATACACCATTTCTGTATGGTGGTGAATCCTGCCTGCTTCTTTCACTGGATTTACCAACCTGTGCCTATATCACCTATACTTTACACCTCTCTAAAAATGCATCTAAAAAATTCAAACATAACTTAATCAAAAGAAACCCGGAAACACTTATCTCAGATACTTATTTCAGCATCTCTAATGGAGACATCATGTCGGACCTAATCTTCTTCACGAACAAAAGGCCCAATGGAGGAAATCTCTCCTATCCTTCTTCCAGTGCAAACAAATAAAGAGAACTCTCCACGGTTTTAGTCTGTCCACTTCATCCTCTCCTATTTATAAAATAGAGCTCACCATTTCTATCTACAACAATTTGGATTGTTCGCATTCAAGCTTCCAATTGAAACCTAGAGAAATTTGACAAGCTCTTTCTGAGGATCAAAAGGTCTATGGTGAACAACTCACCTTCTCCACGACAAGACCTAGATATCTAACCACAGCAAGCACTTTTCAAAGTGCTAGCCTCATCCCATCCTCACATTTACCTCCCCCCTCACCCAATTCCCATCCCTTGCCCCTGCCGATCACGGTTCTGCATGAACCTCGGAACACGAGGCCTTTAGCTTTATCACCACTACCAACCCCCGGGACATCACGCTCAAGAACACAGTTAAGACTCAATGAACAACCTACTACGCAAGACTCCCCTACTAACGACTATGTCCTCCCTATCCCACATAGATATCCTTCCCCTTCTCTAGATCCTCACACCCAATCTTCAAACCGGTCTAGGCTTTCTGCAACTCCGCTCAGACCCAATGACCAACCATCTCCATTGGAATACGTCCTCAGCGCCACAGATCTCTCTAACACACCTATACTCCCTCCCCCCTCTCCGGATCTATTCTTTCAACTTCCGCCCATCTCTCACCACCCAGATGTGCTAGCACGTTTGGACAATATCTCCCACCAATCGCACCTTCTCTCCAACGAATTCCAGGTCCTGAAAGCACTTTCACTGGAATATCTCCCTTTGTTAAGTGCCCTCCTCTCTCATCCAAACTGGCCTGGTACCACCGCTAGTGTCACAGATAAAGCTCCCCATGACCATTCCCCCTCTATCGTCCTTCTTCTTAACACAGCCTCTCTCCCCAGACGCTCATTGTCAGGGCCTGCACCCAACGAATCTGATAGCCTTCTCAAGTCATTTTCCTCAAACACAGACACCAAATCAAATACAAAGGGAATAATTCAAACAAATCCCTCTAACCCGAACAGAGAAGCCCACCATAACCGAAGATTCATAAATAATGACAACCTCAGGAGAGTTAACATCATTCAGCCTCCTCCTCCTCCCCAGACTCAGGCTACACTCAAATGCAAAATACTCAACTGTAGGTCTGCCAACAAACATGCCTCTGAGATCTTTGACCTCATACAACAAAGATTTAGACATCATTATACTCACAGAAACCAGGCTCACCCCCTCGTCCACTCCGATTTTAGACCTCTTGGTGCCCCCCTCCCATGACATAATTAGTCTGGACAGAATTAAGAAAGTGGGAGGCGGCCTAGCCTGTATACATCGAAATACACTTGCGATCTCCCTTTCAGAATCCTCTTCAGAATCCCTATCAGAATCCTCTTCCCCATCAACCTACGAATACCTTTGCCTCAACATTTCCAGTAACAAACAGATGGTTTGCAAACTTCATATATTCTATCACCCTCCGGGTGAGAATCTACCATTCATTGAAAAATTAATGGAGATCATAGCAAACAATGTGGATTCAGTGCAGCCCCACATCTACCTTGGAGACTTTAACCTTCATTGGTCAAACCCTAATGACCCAGCAGTGGCATGCCTCAATTCCTTCTTGAAGGATCACGATTCCGTTCAACACTGACCAGCCTACCCACAGTAAAGGGGAAACTCTTGACCTTATCATCTCCAAAGGACACTCAATCACTCTGGACTCCAACATACCAAGTGATTGGTCGGACCATCACGTCATTTCCTTCCAAATCAACTTGGAGGTTTCTCAGAGTAATTCTCAACCTAATAAATCAAAGATCTGGAGACGTGACCTTACAAACATAAACAACCCGCTGCATGCGTGCCCTCTATCCTCAAAGAGACTTAGTTGAAGTACATGCACTCACAGACTTCTATAACTCTTCTATTTCCAGCATCATGGACGACATTGCTCCACTCCAACGTAAAAATGCACCCTCAAAAATATCTAAACCTTAGTTCAATAGCAACCTAAATTCGGAACGTAGTAATCTAAGGGCATTAGAGAGCTCCTGGAGATCCACTAAAAAACCTCAGATCAGCTAGAAGCTCTTATAATAAGCAAATCAAGACAACTAAGGCGGAATGTTTTCGATCCCAACTCAACCAAGCGGCCAATCGACCCAAGAAACTGTTCGAACTGGTCAAACAACAATCTGTCAAAGCCCCCAACAGTTCAGCCTCAGAGGTCAGTCTCCCCTCTTGTTCTGACTTAGCGGCCTTTTTTACTGAGAAAACAAGACTTATTAACATTGATCTAGAACCCAGGAGATCTCTTATAACATCATACGGCCCTGCACCCCCACAGGTCGCACCAGACAAGGTCACCACCCTTAGCAGGGGTATCAAGCACAACGCTTCTTGGGACACCTTTGCCATCCTAACGGAAAACGACATCAATGTGGTCCTTCGGAGTATCAACCCATCTAACCACTTCAGTGACCCTCTTCCGCACCATCATCTTCAAATCAATTAAAGATTCTATCTCTCCCTTCTGGACAAGGATCGTCAATGTTTCTCTCTCATAGGGTACGATCCCAGACTGCTTAAAAGAGGCCCAGGTAACACCTATTCTAAAAAACCTACAGCAGACAGTTCAGATCTTAACAACTTCCGCTGCAACTCCAGCATCCCCACTCTAGCCAAACTCCTGGAAAAATGTGTCCAGTCTCAATTATGTGCCCACATTGAAAATGTCTACCTCCTGGACCAACACCAATCGGGCTTTCGTAGCGGGCTTAGCACTGAATCGGCTCTCACTCATGTAATGGATGACATCCTAAAAATGCTTGATGGAAATGAATCGTGCCTACTTATCCTACTAGACCTCTCCTCAGCTTTTGACACGGTCAATCACGACAACCTACCAGATATTTTGGAGCAAAGGATAGGCCTCTCTGGACAGGTGCTGAAAGTGGTTCTCGTCCTTCCTCCAGCATAGATCACAAAGAGTTAAGGCGAACCATTCTTTATCGCAGCCATCCCTTGTCACCATGGGGGTTCCCCAAGGATCCTCTTTATCTCCCATTCTATTTAATTTGTTTCTGGAAACAACAAGCCAATGTTCTAAACTCCATGGACATTGACTTCCATGCGTATGCTGATGACACCCAACTCTACCGGAAAATCTCCTCCCCAGACAACATCTCTTCACTCAACTCCACCTTACTAACTAACCAAAATTGGCTAACTATGAACCACCACCGCTTAAAAACCTCCAAAACAGAATCCCTTCTGATCTCTCCCCCAAAACACACTCCTAATATTGACCTCTGGATAAACCAACTCACAGCCTTCAACTGCTCCCCACACATTATTGACTCAGCTAAATCTCTAGGAATCACACTGGACAAACATTTGAATATGAAGACCCAGATCAGTAACGTAAGCAAGGGAGTTAACCACCTTCTGAGAACTCATGAATCTCAAACCTTTCCTACCTCAAGCCGATTTCAAACAGGTGGTCCAAGCACTTGTTCTACAGAGGCTTGATTATGGCAATGCTACACTAGGCGGCCTCCCCAAATACACTTTGGCTCCTTTAAAGGCATCATTGAACGCAGCGGCCAGACACATTACGGGCACCAAGCGAAATGCCCACATTTCCCCGGTCCTAAAATCTCTATACTGGCTGCCCTACGAAGCTAGAATTCAACTAAAGATTGCATGCCTAGCGCACAAGACCATTCACTTCAAAACCCCCAATTACCTAGCGCAAAAGTTAATACTATCCGGAGGGGATAGACCGTCGAGGAGTGCTTACTCCCTCCTCATGGAACCTAAGAGCTTCTGCAAAAAGAGAACTTGTTAACAAGTCTTCTCGGGTTCAATCCAAAAATTTGGAACACTCTCCCACCGGAAATCCGGAGAATCTCCTCCAAGGCTGCAATCAAATGGGAAGCAAAACGATTCCTCATGAACGAGTTCTTACCTTCATAAGAGGAGCGAAGATCAGCTATTAGCGCATCCATCACACTTCAAGAAAGGACATCATTCTGGTTCTTTACTATTGTACTGGCTCCCCTTGGTAATTCTGGTTCAATAAATGGCACATTATACTCCTAGCTAAGGGCTATCTTGAGTCTTCTATGTGCACCATTGTATTGCTTTTGTATATTCCCTATTTGACTTTCGTACTGTTATGTTACCTCACTCTCTCAAGAGTAAAGTGCTCTGATATCCTTCGGGATTAAGTTTGCACTATATAAAACTTTATAAATAAATAAATGACTGCTTCAGATTTAAAGATACAATCATGAAATGATTTTCCTCCTTCCTCTCCAAATACTCCTATCAATGGCAATGTTTGTGATCTAACCCCTATCATTAGTGAAGTCCCACAATTATCTATCCGATCCCCCAGACTCTAACTTTTAGGAGAACCACTAGCTGATATCTGCAAAGATTCAAGCGTCTCTATCGACGAATATACAGGCCAAACACATTTATCTGAATACTTCAACATTAACAGACATCGTCACCTTACGAACAGTCTTATGCAACATCCAAATCTGGATGAAGAATGATGTTCTCACTCTTGTTCCAAAGAGTACTGAAATAATTCTATTTTCCAAAAGAATCACTCAGGCCAGATCTGCCACAGCACTTAAACCTTTCGGATTTCATTCCCACTTTGGCATCGACGGTACTTGTTCCTGGAATAATACTAAACTCTTCTCTAACCAGGGTCCCTCACAAATATAATGATCTAAAGTGCTAGTTTCCAACTTCAGAAGTTAAAAAAAGCTTAGCCTATCCTTCAACCAGAAAACTAGAACTGCTACATATGCTCTAATTCTTCTTCGACTTTACTTTAATGAGGTGGTTCTAGCAAGGGCATCTCAGTCTGTCCTTATGCTACTAAAAACGGTCTTGTGTGACTTAGCCACAAGAGGTGGACCACATCGACATACTACTCACTGAACTTTAATGACTTCCTATTGAGACTTGATTAGACTTGAAATTGGGTTGCCAAGTCTTCAAAGTAATGTTTTCGAAAGCCCTGCTCTATTTGACCAACATTCTTAACATCTCTAGAGGAACTAGGAATGTTAGTAGCGAATACACTACACATTTCAAGATTTGCATGCTCTGCTGCAATCTTTCTCAAGAGTGGCCTCAACCTTCTGGAATTCTCTGCCTACTGAAATCAGAAGAGCACCCACTTCTTTCCTTCAATTATCTCTGACGACACAGCTGTTTAAACTGCACCTGACCCAATAACTCAATTGAACAAGATTGCCGTTTTGTTCCTGCTTTCACTGTCATGGATGATCTATACGACAAGCAATTTGGTCATTGGCATTTTATTTTACTAAAATACAGAAAAGTAATGTCATACTAGGAGTACAGTTTTCTTTTTTTAAATTTTATAAATCTTTATTTTGACATCCCACAGATACATTACACTTAAATTGATAATGCAATTGTACAATAGACATTTCAATACATATAAGCAGGATGTCAGTTATTTGTCTTATAACCCTCCCTTCCTGCAGAGCTCCCCCCCCCCCCCTTCAGCGAAACCAAAGAGAACTAATTTAGGTTACACCTATATGTGCTCTAAACCAAAAACCTTGGATTAAAATCAAAATCAAAGCATAATAAGAACTAAGCAGTTAACCACCTTACTTAAGCGTTTCTGCTACAGACTAAGATGCATTAATAATATCAAACTGTGGACTCGATGACCCAATTAGTTATTGGACCCCAAATTTCAAGCCCCCTTTTCTTGGATTTTAAGCCGGATCGTGCATATGGAATATGCTACTTACCAGTATGCATCTGTTCTTGGCATAGAGGGCTGCAGAGTGGTACATTATGAATAGATCGCCATCTGGTGTTGGGCTCGGATGATTGCACTTTGTTTTTCTCTTGGAGAGTCTTTTGTATCTTGGTGACTCCTCCCTTGGTTGGTAGTGCGCATGGGCATCGGCTCCATCCTTAGATTGTTTTGCCATAGTAGGGTTAGATGGAGTAGTATAGTAGAATACAGATAAGAATGCCCATGTAAGTGTATCTAAATAAGATAATGTTGGAACAGACACAGGTTTCCGGGGAGGCTGGGAGGGCATGTACCACTCTGCAGCCCTCTATGCCAAGAACAGATGCATACTGGTAAGTAGCATATTCCGTTCGAGGCATATGGGCTGCAGATGGTACATTATGAATAGACTATACAGCAGTTCTCTCCCTAGCGGTGGTCGCCCGTGTCTGTTGCAACTGTCTGAAACAAGGTCTTTAATACTGCTTGTCCCACTCTAGCTTGTTGTGTTGTGTGCACATCTACACAATAGTGTTTTGTGAAGGTGTGCGGTGTAACCCAGGTAGCTGCTTTGCATATGTCATCTAGTGGAATGTTTCCCAGAAATGCCATAGATGCTCCTAGTTTACGTGTAGAGTGAGCTCTAGGAGGAACAGTTAATGTTCTCTTTGCCTTTAAGTAGCATATTTGAATGCATTTTACAATCCATCTGGCAATGCCCGCTTTGGAGATGGGATTGCCTTTATGTGTAGGAGAAACCGCAACAAATAGCTGTTTTGTCTTTCTGAAAGTTTGTGTTCTTTCTATATAGTACAATATGGCCCTTCTAACATCCAATGTATGTAGGGCTCTTTCTGCTACTGTTTGTGGTTTTGGAAAGAAAACCGGTAATTCCACTGACTGATTGATGTGGAATGCTGAAATTACCTTTGGTAAGAATTTTGGGTTTGTTCTAAGAACCACTTTATTTTGGTGTAACTGCATAAATGGTTCTTGATCGTAAAAGCCTGCAGTTCACTTACTCTTCTAAGTGACGTGATAGTTATGAGGAAGGCCACCTTCCATGTGAGGAATTGTATTTCACACCTATGCATAGGTTCAAAGGGTGGCCCCATTAGTCTGGTAAGCACTATGTTGAGATTCCAGACTGGGGAAGGTGGTCTTCTTGGTGGAATGACTCTTTTGAGTCCTTCCATGAAAGCTTTAATTGCTGGTACTTTAAACAGTGAAAGATGTTGCCTGTTTTGTAGGTACGCCGCTATGGCTGCGAGATGAACTCTGATAGAGGTATATGCTAAGTTACATTGCTGCAAGTGTAGTAAATAGCAAATGATTTGTTTAGTGGATGCGTCCAGAGGGTTGATGTGCTTACTGTTACAGTGTATAGCAAACCTCTTCCATTTTGCTGCATAGCATGCTCTGGTGGTAGGACGTCTTGCTTGTTTAATGATTTCCATGCATTCTGGCGGTAAATCTAAATATCCAAACTCTATGACCTCAGGAGCCAGATCGCTAGGTTCAGTTGTTTGGGATCTGGGTGCATTATTTCTCCATGGTTCTGTGTAAGATGCATGGGTAATAATTTTAGCTTTTGATGTGGTACTTGTGAGAGTTGTAGCAGCGTGGTGAACCACGGCTGTCTTGCCCACGTGGGTGCCACTAGTATCATTGTCATGGAGTGTTGCTGCAGTTTCCGAACCAGTAACGGAATTAGTGGTAGAGGAGGGAACGCGTAAGCAAATTTGTTGGACCAATTTATCCACAGTGCATTGCCCTGGGACCGTTGGTGTGGGTACCTGGATGCAAAGTTTTTGCATTTTGCGTTCTGATGATTGGCAAACAGATCTATCTCCGGTTGCCCCCATTTTTGGAAGAATGGCTGCAGTATTTGGTCGTGCAGCTCCCATTCGTGTACTTGTTCTGACTGTCTGCTTAGGATGTCTGCTATCTGATTTTGAACTCCTGGTAGGTGTTCCGCTAACAGGTAGATCTTTTGAGGAATGGCCCATCTCCATATGTCCTGTGCTAGTTTGGACAGTTGGAGAGAGTGTGTCCCCCCCCCTGTTTTTGAATATAATACATTGCAGTCATGTTGTCTGTTCTGATCAGGACTGCTTTGCCTCTTATTTGCATTTGGAAAGCTTTTAGTGCTAGAAATACTGCTAATAGTTCTAGGTAGTTGATGTGCAGTTTCTTTTGCTGCACACTCCACTTCCCCTGCACTGTGTATCTGTCCATATGCGCTCCCCATCCGGAGAGCGATGCGTCCGCTGTTATTATCACTTATGGAATTGGCTCTAGGAACGACTGTCCTTTGGAAATGTTTTCTGTGTTCCACCACTTCAGAGAGCGATACGTCCGGTCGTTTACCAACACCAGATCTGTAATCTGACCTTGAGCCTGATTCCACTGTGTCGCTAGACACTCTTGTAGTGGGCGCATTTGTAGCCTGGCATGTGGTATTAGCAGTATGCAGGAGGACATCATGCCTAATAGTTGCATAAACACTCGTGCTGGTAGTGAGTGTTGTGGTTGAAATCTTTGTATTAACCCGACCATTGTCTGTATCCTGATTGGGTTGGGGTATGCTATTGCCTTTTCTGTGTCTATCGTAGCCCCCAGGTATTGCTGAATCTGGTTTGGTTGCAGGTGTGATTTCTTGTAGTTCACCGTAAACCCTAGTTGGTGCAGCAATTGAATTGTCTTCTGTGTGTTGTGAAGACATTCCTCTATTGACTTGGCCTTTATTAGCCAGTCGTCCAAGTATGGGAAGACATGTATTTGTTGTCTTCTTAGGTGTGCTGCCACCACAGCTAGGCATTTTGTGAACACTCTCGGTGCTGTTGTGACACCGAACGGAAGGACTTTGAACTGATAGTGTTGTCCTTCTAAAACAAACCTTAGGTATTTTCTGTGGGCTTTGTGAATTGGGATATGAAAGTAAGCGTCTTTTAGATCCAGTGTAGAAAGAAAGTTCCCTTTCTTCAGTAAAGGGAGTACTTGTTGGAGCGTAACCATGTGGAAATGCTCCGAATTTATGTAAGCATTGAGAGGTCTGAGGTCTAATATTGGTCTTAGGGACCCGTCTTTCTTGGGGATTAGGAAGTATAGAGAGTATACTCCTGTTCCCTGTTGATTTTTTGGGACCTTCTCTATTGCATGCTTTTGTAGAAGTGCTAGTACTTCTTCCCTTAATAATGTCAGATGATCTTGACTCATTGGACGCTGTTTGGGGGGGATGTTTGGTGGGGTAGCTGTGAGTTCCAGGCAATAACCATGTTGGATAATTTGTCTCACCCACTTGTCTGATGTGATGTTTTCCCAGACAGGTAGGAACTGTGCTAGACGTCCCCCGACCGGTGTTATGTGGTCTGGGGGGAGTTCTATGAAGTCACTGTTTTGGGGTTGAGGCGTTGCGGTTGTTATTATTTCCGCGGCCTCTACCCTTGTTGTTGTTACCTCTGTAACTTCCTCTTGAATTACCTCTGGGTGATGTTGGTGTGAAAGAGGTGGATTGCTGGTTTGTTCCTGTATTCTTTGAGCCCCTCTATAGGTGGATCTACGAAAGGAACCTCTTTGTGTTGGCTGTTGCAATGCTCCCATTGACTTAGCCGTTTCTGTATCCTTTTTCATTTTCTCTAAGGTCACATCTGTGCTTGAACCAAACAGTGTTTTTTGATCAAATGGTTTGTTCAGTAGTGCCGTTTGTACTTCCTGTTTGAATCCTGAGATTCTAAGCCATGCATGTCTCCTCAACATTACACTGGTGTTTATGGATCTTGCTGCAGTGTCTGCTGCGTCTAGGGCGCACTTAATGGAAGTATTAGTTATTATTTTACCTTCCTGTATTAACTGATCTGCCTTTTTCTGATGTTCTTTGGGGAGATGTGTGATGAGTTTTTCTAATTCATCATAATGTGCCCTGTCATAACGTGCGAGTAGTGCTTGTGTATTGGCTATACGCCAGCTATTTGCCGCCTGTGCTGCTACTCTCTTGCCTGATGCATCTATTAATTTTGACTCTTTATCAGGTGGAGGAGCCTCTCCTGTAGATAATGAGTTTGCTCTTTTACGAGCGTTTGAGACCACCAGCGAGTCCAGGGGTACCTGCCCTTTAATAAAGATTGGGTCCTTTGGAGCCGCCTTATATTTTTTATCAATTCTTGGGTTTAACACCCTAGCCCTCACTGGGTCTTTGAATATTTCTTCTGTGTGACTGAGAAGACCCTTCAACATAGGGAGAGTACCTGATGTTCTTTGTGCATTAGGTAGCGTCTCTAACAGGAAATCCTCTATTTGGGGTTCTGTATGTATATCTACCTTATGATATTTTGCTGCTCTATTAATGAGCTGCGCAAACCCTGTGTTATCATCAGGTGGTGAAGGCTTTGAGGGATATAACTCTGGGTCATTGTCTTCATCTGACCCTACGTCATAATTTTCCCATGGGTCATCCTCATCTGGGATAGTTTCGTCATCCCCTTGAGGTTCTCCCTCCCCTAGATCACTGTCTACATCAGACTGAGGTGTAGATGGTCTTGGTGTGGAAGGTGTAGGAATATTTGGCATAGTGTGAGGAATAGGAGAAGAGGGTGTGACTTTATGTCTAGGAGAAGTAGGAGGAGTTGTATTTGTCCCCAGTGTTCTCTTTTTTGAAGGAAGAGATTTATCTTCTGTCTGTTCATTCTTTCTCTTCTTCGTCACTACTTTGCCAGTTTGCGGATCAATAAACAAGATCTTTTGTTTGGGATCTGTCTGTTGCTCCTGAATCGGTACCGAAGGCCCTGGTTCCGAAAGGTGCTTATGCTTTCGATCGTCAGTGTTCGGTGCTTTCTGCACCGAGTGTCTACTCGATTCCGACTTCCTTGGTATCGAGTGAATCTTGGACGACGAACCATGTTTATGTTTCGACATGGAATGTTTCGATACCGAGCTTTCCCTTGTATGTAGCCTGGGTGTCTAAGTTGATGTCGCCCTTCTCTCGGATCCGACATGGTGGGAGTCCGAGTGTTTCGGTTTCAGTTTCGGTTTTGTTGCCGGGCCCGAGGGCGGGGCGTCGGAAACTTTTTTCTGCGGTTTGACCGGGCTCGAAGGCGGGGTCGTTACCGCACGGGGTCGGTTTTTCGGTAAGGGGACGTCGTCACTCACGGTTTGTTGCTCGTTGAGTTCTTCAACCTCCGACTGGTCCCCTTCCGACCCAGACTGATCCTCTTCTTCTTCCATTTGCTCGTCTCCGAACAGCTCCGGGATCGCCTCCGACTGCATTCTTGAAACCTCGTGTCTTCGAGCTCGACGATTTCTAATCGTTAGCTTGGAGGAGAATGCTGCGCAGGCTTCGCAGTCCCTGGATTCGTGTTCAGGCGATAGACAGAGGTTGCACACCTCGTGTAGGTCCTTGTGTGGGAACTTAGCACCACACGTTGGACATTTCTTGAATGGAGTCCTTTCCATGGACTCCGGGCTTGACTGCGTCGAGAAAGGTCTCTTGTTCGTCAACGTAGGTCTAAGTTTTTTCTTCGATTTTGAATTTGCAACGCGTCGGAATGGAAATGAAACGCGTTCGATAACAATACCGTCGAATTGGAAAGGGAATACGCGCCGATAAATCACTTTTCTCTGAAGTTGATCTGGAGCGTCTCGATCCTCATCCGAACCCGATGGCGGAAAAAAACAATCTAAGGATGGAGCCGATGCCCATGCGCACTACCAACCAAGGGAGGAGTCACCAAGATACAAAAGACTCTCCAAGAGAAAAACAAAGTGCAATCATCCGAGCCCAACACCAGATGGCGATCTATTCATAATGTACCATCTGCAGCCCATATGCCTCGAACATCGCTTTATCGCAATGATATATAGCTAACAGTTTCCCCAGCCAGCAATATACTGAGGAGGGTTCTTTATCTAACCAGACAGTAGCCAAACGTAGCCTCAACACTGCCATTGCAGCGAAGAGCAGAGCCCGATTTGGGATTGTCATAACTTGCTTGCTTACTCCCAGCACAATAACTTGCGGCATGAGGTCCGCCCCAAACACCAGCATGTGTTTCAAATAATTGCCCACTTCTCCAACCAGACTTGTCAATTTGGGACGAGTTGCAAACATATGCACACTGTCTGCAGCATGACAACTGCAGCGTGAGCAATGGGTACCAGTAGAAACGCCCCATTTAAAGATACGCCCTGGGGTAATATATAGATTCATCCAAGTTTTTAAACATTGCACTTGTAAGTTAGCCGAGAAAAATGCAGTCTGATTTAGTAATAAGGAGTCCTCACATTCCCCTACCCCTGCTTGTAGCTGATCCTGCCAGTGATCAGTATGTTTCACAAGATCATCCTCCTTTAAATTGCCAAGTAATTTATAAAATGTAGAAATTGAAGCAGGAGCTCCAAGAGCCAACTCCAATAGGGAACTTTGTGCCCCCTAATAACTTTCTTAGATAGATAATCCCTGGCTTTTAAAAACTTAAAGAAATGATTGTTTCCGACCCCAAAATTCCTCTTAATTAGATCAAACAAATATATTGTGTTATCTGCTATCAGGTCACTAATATATCTAAAACCCTTGCCTATCCACATTGTCATATACCAGTCAAATTTCCGGTAAGAAATCGTTTTCAGCCAGAGGGGTATATCTGTGTATCCTATTAATTTTTTATTGTTTCCTTACTGCCATCCATATTTTAAATGCTCCCAGCAGATTCTTAAATCTTACTCTTTTAATATACGCAAAGCCAATGTGTCGAATAAAACACCCCTGGGCCTCCGCCCCAAAAACTAACCTATATATTTTGAGATATAACATGTTTCCTCTGTTACTACACTCACTTCTCCCAGCAGTTCTGTCATATCCTGTAAAGCTACAGCCCAATAGTTGATCTGGAGATCGGGGACGGACCACCCACCCCTGTCTTTAGATAAAGTCTTATATTTTAGCGCTCTGCGGGGTCATTTCCCTGCCCACAAAAATTTCGATATTAATTGATTAAACGCAGAGAACCAGCCCTTTTTAATTTCCACAGGGATAGATCTAATGAGTACAGTTTTCAAGAAAGCA
Organism: Lissotriton vulgaris; assembly: GCF_964263255.1. Taxonomy (NCBI): domain Eukaryota; kingdom Metazoa; phylum Chordata; class Amphibia; order Caudata; family Salamandridae; genus Lissotriton; species Lissotriton vulgaris. The sequence continues at coordinate 980,070,334 of NC_141697.1, forward strand.
AATAAGACATCCTTCATTTATCAATATTTTCAATCAGCAAACGTTTTTAAACTGTGTATTGCTTCCAAAAAGTGGATATTACAAACATTTTAGTAATGCTTTATATTCTGCACACAAATGGCAATACCGGTGACCATGTAGCTCTTTCTTCCTATCCCGATCCTCTCCCTCACTTACCTCCATTTTCATTCCTCTCAACTTTATTCACCAAGTTCAATCTCACCTCATTCACTCCCTTCACATACGCTTCCTCTTCCCACTATACCTCTTTCCATTCCTCTGATCGCCTCCTTCTCCCAGTTCTACCTCCTTTTCCACCCCATTTAATTGATATCTTATCTCTTCAACCCTCCTCTACCCTCCTCCTCGTTAGCCAATTCCAGCTTTATGTAAAACATTGAGGCGCATTTATTGTACCATGTTATATACTTTTTGTGATCGTGTTCTATATAAATATGGAAAGTGAATAAATACTGTCTAACCGATAGCATACTAGTTATAAAATAGAAATATATTGTGAATATACATACCTCAAACACAGATGAGAAAAATGTCTTTAGAAGAGTATATTCCATAGCTTATGCCATTTATTGCTGTGCCTATGCTGTGGGCAGGAGACCTTAAATGCATACTGTACATGATCAAAGTATAGGTCCACTAAAAGACAGCCGAAGCCTGGAAAGAATGTCGCCTTACAGGAGATAATGCATTAAGCTAGGTTTTATAGAAATTTGGAAGGGTCTGGACACACACTTATGGAGTTTTTCTGTGAATAAACCACCCTAGACACTCAAAGCAGACTAGGTCACATCTCATTACCAAAGGCAAGTCCAAACACAAATGAAAATGTAACATACATTGGGAGATGCCTGTAGGATCACTCTGCAGTTTAGATAACCTATGGCTGAGAATAACATCAGATGTGGTGCCTGTGATTATGGGCACTGCAAACATGGCTTTTCTAAACAGTGTCAAGGACACAATTGCTGGCTTCTTTGATAACTGGCAATAGCTGGGCAACTCAAAGGAAGCCAAACGAAGAGGGGAATGCATGTATAAATGTACTGAACAATACTGCAGTTAGACTAGCCCCTCACTATGGAGTAAGCACTTCTTCACAAATTAGAAAAGCTCATGATGAATGATGCGGAAAAAAAGTCATGTGATAGAAGACAAGAAGCACCTGAATTAAACGGAGGACACACTGGATAAATACATTCGTGCAACTTGCATATTGGCACTCCACAGGGAGGGGGATAAAACATGGGGATTGAGGACTTGTTTACTCAGGAAAGAACAGCCCTACACCATGATCCTTGGACTTAAAATGAGGGAGGCCACATGGCTGTTACGCAACTAGGAATAAACAACACACCTGGCATGCACTTAGGAAAGGTATGTAAACTCCCATAACTGGTGCACGACAAATGCTTCAATCCTGCCTGTATTAAATAAACTCGCCAAGATTCATGGAGGACCCAACTATAACACAAGAGGCCCCTTTAGCGAAAGGTGAAAATGTGGATGCTATTAAGTATCTGCTAATTGGCAGAGTGCTAGGAAGGAATGTTTTCCCTGCAGATCTATACTACAAATTCGCAGGAATATTATCAAGAAATTTTCTTGAGTGTTTGTACAGGCACTCAACACCAAAATACTGCTAAATACAATTAGTGACCATTATCATAAGGATTTGCAATGCAAACGGTCTTGCATAAGTGAAAGTAGAGCTACTGGGGCTGTAAATGACAATGGTTTTTATTTGTGTTTTATTATTTGCGAGCATTTAACACTGCTGTTACATACAAGATCAAGGAAAATAATTTTACAGAAGACGCATACAAGTGTGCTCTGATCTACTTGCACAGATAAGCACTTTGCCTGATCACTTCTACAGACTAACAAAAAAGATTACATCAGCACAATGTTTAATCGGAGCAGTAGTAGTTAACATGGTTGTACAAATGGGAGGAGAGGAAGCTTCCCTTACCCCGGTATAAGCAAACCCCTGCAGTTTCCAGCATGCACAGTGCTGAAGTTAGTGGGTTTCAACATTCCTTATGAAGTCATGGGCACAATGAACCCCTTTGGTGCTGTCGGTCCTTGGTATTCGGGAATTTGCTGCAGAAGTATGGTGTTTTAAGAATCCCTGCTGCTGAATGTAACCCCCTACCCTCTCGCAACCCTTCTTGTGTATTTTTCTATGTTGCACAGTATTGTGCTATGGCGCTGCGGATTGTATGCACCGTAGGGAGTCTGAATGCGGATGGAAAGCAGCGACATAAAAACAACAGTATAGCATACATGCCAATATACTTGATGCAGTGCAGTAGGAAGCAGTGGTCAAAGTGCATTCATGCAGATGAGCCAAAACAAACAGCATACTGAACAGGAGGCTTCCACGGACCTCAGCCGCAGGGCTGGCTACACCAGTTACAGGCAGAAAAGAACAAGGTTGCCGTATTTAAAGATAAAGCGCGGTGGCAGTTGCACGGATTACAATAAAATACCTGCTTCATGGATACTGCGCTTGCGCTCTGCCAGGGCTCTGGGTGTGGCCTAATGCGCTTGATAGAAACAGGAGACCCTCAGGGATGGGGCATACCAAACAGTGCTGCAGAGTTCGGGCCTGATGAACCGGGTTAGAGTCTCAGCATGGGCTCGGCAAAAAACATGTTGATGGTAAAAAATAAAGTTAAACTAAAAAAAAAATAGAATTACACAACAGTTAAATATGTACAATTACATGATCGGTGAACAACCCATGCAGGAGCAAAAGAAAACAAGAGGCCGAGGGGAGGTGCACAGAACAGGCACCCTTGGAACGCGTCCGATGAGATGCAAATGCTGTGTGTGTTTATTAGCTGGAAAGCTAATGCAGGAGGTGGAAGTGCACGGAACAGGCACCCTAGGAAGCATCGGATAGTCCCTATCGGGGATTATGTGGTCAGGGAAGAGCAAGCTGTGTGCCTGCAACACCAGCTACGGCGAAAAGTAATTAACAAAGGAGTGCTCAGAAACTGTAAATAAAATGTACAGAGTAAGGTCACAGTTAACAGGGGCAGTTCTCATGGGAGGTTACAATAACAGAAAAGGAGGGACCACTGAATAAATTAACCAAAGTAGCATTTCCAAAACACAGTCAAAGGAGCCAATTAAACCTATTGAAAATGCAATAGGTCTCGCCTTTGATTAAGTTAAAGCCATTTGCTTTGCTAATGGTATTGTATAGCTAAGCAAATGGCTTTAACTGAATAAAAGGCGAGACCTACTGCATTTTCAATGCTCGTTATTTAATTATGTTAAATTTGCGAACAAGAAAAACAGCACTGAATAATGAGATCGAGCGAACGGAGCCAAAAATTCAGGCAGAAGTCAAGCCAAGTTCTGATGAACATAGTCAGGCAGAGGACAACCTCGCATCTGAAAGACAGATGAGTTGGGCACAAGTCAGGCAAGTTCTGATGGACAGACTCAGGCAGATGACCGCATTGCATCTTGAAAAGCAGAAGCAGATGAAAGCCTCACTTCTGAAGGTCAGATGCGATATTCGCCTCGAAAGGATGATACCTCTGAAGGCACTACTGTCCCGTTCGAAGACATACCACTGTTTTGAGGACGACCAATCCTTCATACTGCTCTTCCTCCTAACCTCCATCAGAGCTCCCCCTTTCCTAGCTCCTCTTTTTCATCTTTGCTCCCCTTGCGAGGACTTTAAGAGAATGACTGCAGACCAGGCACTAAGGGGCGATTTCTTATGCTTCAGGCTTTGCAGGAGATGCAGGCGTCCTTTAAAGCCATAAAAAGGGTAAACACAATTTATGGCAAGAGAAGAGGGTCGATAGTGTATGCCGTTGTTTGTAAGGCTGAGGCAGCAAATGATGGACGGAGTGATTCATTCAGGATTCCGTCCACCATTTGCTGCCACTGTTCTTTGTAAGGCTGTCAGGGTGGTTCGGCGATTTAAACGCACCCACTGACAGCTGCAGTGTCTGCAGTTACGACTTCGAACCTCAGCAGAGTCTTGTGTCCAACCGAGGTGCACACATGGTCATCAGACTGAACAACAGCCGCCTCTGCCACTTGCTAGAGAGCTTAAAAATGTTTACTATGAAGAGCTCGATAAGAACAAATTATATTTTTCCAACTCCAACTTCTGGTGCAAAGATTTATAGAGCTCTCGGGAGATAAATGGAGTCCTTTGGTCTTCTCCGTAGCCTTGCGGCACGGCGCCCCCTTGTGGCGAAGGTGTAAGCAGCTGCATGCAATGGATTTAAAGCAGCTCTTCAAGCGGTCACAGTGGACGAGGACTCCCCAGGTCTGAACAGGGTGCTTTTAAAGTCTGTTTTTCACACATGTACGAGCAGTACAGGTATTCTCATTCCTTTTGTTCAGATAGTACAGGAACAGCCCAGACATAAGATTGTGTGCGGAAGCAGGTGCCTAGGCGAGACAGGTAATTACAGAGTACCCAGGTGAGGAGGGCAAGACGCCAGCTGCCAGTCCGCGAGACAGTGGCGTTTAAATCCCAAATGGTGGCAAAGGGCCCAGCGCACAGACACACCAGACTGGCACTCAAGAGGAAACAGGCTAAACTGTCTCCTGGCATAGAGACCTGAGCAGGGCACCAGCAGGCTAGATTGTCCGAGCCAAGGGCCCCTCACAACACTGACGAGACACGATGTGAAAGCAGAGCCGCTGCTGAGACGACCACAACGTGACTAATACTCTGCCCCCGCCCATCCATTGCAATGGGGCAAAATTTAACAAGTCACAATGTTACAAGTACGGCCGAAACGGACCACCCTTGTACATTTAAATAAATAACATTTTATTATGATATCTGTTCTCCTTAGCTTACGTTACTGATATTGTGCATGTCACCCTAGAACCAAGAACACCGTTATAGTGCTTATATGAGAGGACATAATGAATGTAAGTTCATGTCTGAAAATGCCTCAGACATGTAAACCATCCACCTTGCCGGTTCGTATTTGTGTTGAAATCTGAAGCTCTCATTTTGAGAACCTCTGCCAGCATCTGGAAATGTATATAACATGCAACAACCAGGCAAGTTCCATGCATTCGCAAGAATATTTATAAAGAGTTACATTCATGATTTTTCCTTGCTGTGTGTCACATGGTCAAACTGAGCAACATGCATTTTTCAAAGGGGTAAATTCTCTGAGCAGGTGGGTACAGCCAAAACTTCAGACAGTATGAAATCCTACACAAAACTTGCAGTATTATTACCTTAACGGAGGAGCTTTATGGAAGTCGAAGAGCCTGTCTGTCCAACTAGGTACAGCGAAGATCCTAGAACTCCATGCAGAAAGGTTGTGCGACTTACCAGGGCTTGCAAGGCGCTTGCTTGCTCCCACAAGGCAGAAAGGACAGTTAGTTCTGAAACGTGATCCATTCTGAGAGACGGTAACAAAACTCTGCAGCTGCTGCTGGGCACATGCATTGCTTCTTTTAAATTTCCACCTACTAGACATTATACGGTGTCTTTGCTTAACAACAAATGTCTCACTGCTCCATGGAAATAAACAAAAGCAACAGAGGGGTGTGATAAAAAGGCAGACCTGTCACGAACAAACCACTGGAAGCCACACACGCAAGTCACAACTTAGAAATAAACTCTTTTAAAAAGACACACGTTTAATTTAAAGGCAGTGTAACAAATGTTTTTATCTTATTTCGGTCTCCGTTCGGTTAGACTGTCCGAGCCATTGGCCCCTCATAAGACGGACGAGACACGATGTGAAAGCGGTGCCGCTGCTGAGACAGCCACAACGTAACATATGTCTCACTGCTCCATGGAAATAAACGGAAACAACAGAGGGGTGTGATAAAAAGACAGACCTGTCACGCACAAACCACTGGAAGCCACACACACGAGTCACAACTTAGAAATAAACTATTTTAAAAAGACAAGTTTAATTTAAAGGCAGTGTAACAGAAATGTTTTTATCTTATTTCTGTCTCAGTTCGGCTAGACTGTCCGAGCCATTGGCCCCTCACAACACTGACGAGACACGATGTGAAAGCCGTGCCGCTGCTGAGACGTCCACAACTGACTAATACTCTGCTCCCGCCCATCCATTGCAATGGGGCTAAATATAACACTTGAGATGCTGTCCTACCTGTGATGTTTAAACTTGTGCTGGCCACCATGCCCTTCTCTGTTTAACAAGTCCGAACACGACAAGAACAGCAGCACAGGCCCAAGGAGGCTATAGACAGGGACTACAGAACCTGCATGAGCTACATTTTTTTAAATCACGTCCTCAAGATACAAAGATTACTCTCCTGCCTCCAAGAAATGAGTTTAATCTGCTGCTTTCAAGAAACAACAACAAGATGTACTGTATGTTGATAACTATTCGTTTTTGGAGCCCTGAAGAAGTCTCAATGTGTGAGACGAAACGCGTCGGCTAAGAAGGGAATCCATTTGTGTTCTTGGATTTTTTCCTGACCTGTATTGTCAAAATAAAGAACTTTGGAAAAGAAAAATCTTACTGAATTCCGGACTCATTTATCACAGGACTCTCACACGTATTATGGACTTTTGCATTTAATGAAAAACACTTGGATGGGTGCTGATTCCTTATCTTTCATTGCATTTTGGGTTTTACCCTTGAAGGAACAGACAGGGTTGTGTTCCTTGGATTCACAAGCACCATCATCACGACTTTCTAGCCACAGGTTAAAGCAGGTGCATCTTTTCTTTGCCTCAACCCTTTTCTTTGTGTAAAACAAATGTCTAGAAGAGTCAACGCAAGCGCAGCCTAGGTTAAAGCTAAAAATAACCCCAAACTGGACAGAAACGCGAGCATTTGTGCTTCATATCTCTCATTATCCATGATCAACACGGATATTGAGATTCTGAGCAGGGCATTAGCAAATAGACTGGCTCTGTTGTACACAGTGACCACTGTGTGTTTACACCATGCATAAATAGCACCCAGAATTTAATGCGGGCTATGCAGCAGCATATTCTACATGCACTATACTCTTGTGGTTGAAGATGTAACAAAAGACAAACAATAGAGTAGGAATGCATGCTATAGGTGTTGAAAAAATTGGGATATACTTCCTGGGCTTGATGCAACTTCTGTGCCAGCACCCGACCATGAGGGTTAAGATGGGATCAGAGGTTTAAAGTGGGATTGGTGAGGAATATAAATATAGAGGGAGGGTAGGGAGACAGATGTCATGACTGGATTTAACAAGAGATGGAGGAAGAGGAAGGGGCTTGTCTGAACCTTTTCTCCAAGGCCGCTTAGGGATCCCAGTCTGACCCGACACAGTAACAATGGCTAAACAGCTCACTTACATGAGGTCTAAAAGTTGTGGTATCGGGTCGCACTCCCAAACCCTACAGGCCCAAAATTCTTTCTGTCCAGGTTAAAATAAAAAAAATGGGGTGGGAGCTGGTGGTCCAAGCATTGGACCCACCTCTATAATCCCAACAGTCCTTCTCCTCCCAAAGCCCCCAGATTCCATTAACAAAAATAGGGAGAGACCCGACTCGTCTTGGCATTGGGTTCACCCCTAAAATACCAACAGTCTTTCTTCCCTTTGGGTGTAAATTAGGGAATTGCATTCCCAATCAGCCCTCCTGGAGAGTGCAGAAGTCATACTGTACATTAATATTTATTTTTTTTAAACACAAAAAAAAGAATGGAGATGGGGCTGGCCATCGTGCCCACTACCACTCTAAAGCCTCACAGAAGGCCAGCAAAAAGGGGGTAAACCATCATATGTTGCTAATGAGGTCTCAGACTGTGGGCTGCAACCCATTCTGTTTTAAATTATTCCCCCAGAAGGTCTAGTGAGCTTTCTGACCACTACTCCCCTTCCCCCAGGAGTGTGGTGGTTATGGGGTTGACATCCCATCCTGCCAAACAGGGGGGTATAAAGCCCATGCAAGAAAAAAAACAGGAAAAAGTGAGGAAAAGGAACGGGGCAGGGCACTGGTCGAGTAGGTCATTGGGTCCCACCAACAGGCACCAGTCATTTCTGACGCCCAGTTTGCAGAATGGAGGTTTGGGATTTACCATTGTCAGTCCAAATTTCAAAACTATGCTCAAAGAAATCCCAATTTCATTTTTTTCATTTGGGGAGGGGGCACTTTAAACATATTAGGCAAGGGTCAGTCAACCCCTAGAGAATCCTACAAAACCCTGGGCATTCCCGAAACCTAGAGAATCAGCGGAATCCATGGTGATGGTGTGGCTTAAAAGGATCAGAACATATATTTTTACCCGGCATGCCCCGTGAACATTAAAGGAAAATGCTACTTACCAGTATGCATCTGTTCTTGGCATGTAGAGCTGCAGAGTTACACACTATGCATAGATGGCCACCTAGTGTTGGGCCCGGATGTTTGCAGTTTGTTTTGTTGTAGAAAAGTCTTTGGAAGTCACGGGATAGGTGACTCCTCCTTTGCATGATACTGCGCATGGGCATCGGCTCCATCATCAGATTGTTTTTTGCCATTAGGGAAGTGATGGAGCTGTACAAGAGGTAGTGATGTACATGTGATTTGTATATAATTAAGATAATACTGGAACAGATAAGGGTAGCCGGGGAGGCGGGTGGGCGTGTGTAACTCTGCAGCTCTACATGCCAAGAACAGATGCATACTGGTAAGTAGCATTTTCCGTTCGAGGCATATGAGCTGCAGATTACACACTATGCATAGATGGTATAGCAGTACCCACACTTAGCGGCTACCAGCAGTATCTGTTGCAGTTGTTTGAAACTGTTTTTAATACAGCCTGGCCCAAAGTGGCTTGTTTTTTAGTTTGCACATCTACACAGTAATGCTTTGTGAATGTGTGCGGTGTAAGCCATGTAGCTGCTTTGCAGATATCATCTAGGGAAATGTTTCCTAAGAATGCCATTGAAGCCCCTATTTTCCTTGTAGAATGGGCTTTTGGAGGAATTGTTAATGTACGTTTGGCTTTGTGGTAACATATTTGTATGCATTTAACAATCCAACTAGCGATCCCCGATTTTGATATGGGGTTGCCTTTATGTGGCGGTGAAAAAGACACAAAAAGTTGTTTTTTTTTTAACGAAAAGTTTGTGTCCTTTCGATATAGTACAGTAATGCTCTTTTGACATCTAAGGTGTGTAGAGCTCTTTCTGCGACTGTTTGAGGCTGCGAGAAAAATACGGACAGCTCAACTGATTGATTTAGATGGAACGGTGAAATGACTTTAGGAAGGAATTTAGGATTAGTACGAAGAACCACTTTGTTATGATGCATTTTCAGAAAAGGTTCTTGAATGGTAAATGCCTGTAGTTCACTAACCCTTCTGAGAGAAGTAATTGCTACTAGGAAAGCTACTTTCCAGATTAGGAATTGCAATTCACATTTATGTAATGGTTCAAAGGGAGGTCCCATTAACCTTCTGAGAACAATGTTTAGGTTCCACACTGGTGCAGGTGGCGTTCTAGATGGAATTATTCTTTTAAGTCCTTCCATGAAAGCTTTTACAACTGGTACTCTAAAAAGAGATAGATGTTGTCTATTTTGTAAGTATGCTGCAATCGCAGCAAGGTGTAGCCTGATAGACGGATAGGCTAAATTACACTTTTGAAGGTGTATTAGATATTTTATGATGTGTTGAATAGACACGTCTAAGGGATTTATTTGGTTGTTTTGGCAGTATATGACAAAGCGTTTCCACTTAGCAGCATAACATGCTCTAGTAGTGGGACGTCTAGCTTCTTTGATAACGTTCATACATTCTGGAGTAAGGTTGAGGTAACCAAACTCTATGACCTCAGGAGCCAGATCGCTAGGTTGAGCTGAGCTGGGTCCGGGTGTCTGATCTCTCCATGGTTCTATGTTAATAGGCGTGGAGATAGGTTTAGTTTTTTGTGTGGTACTACAGACATCTGCAACAGCGTGGTGTACCACGGTTGACTGGCCCAAGTTGGAGAGACTAGAATGAGCATCAGGGAATGTTGATGTAGTTTGCGTACCACTAACGGAAGTAGTGGGAGAGGAGGAAAAGCGTACGCAACTAGTTTTGACCAGTTCATCCATATCGCATTGCCTTTGGACAATGGGTGTGGGTATCTGGCGGCAAAGCTTGGGCATTTTGCATTTTCATGGGTGGCGAAGAGGTCTATCTGAGGTTGTCCCCACATTTGAAAGAACGGATGAAGAACTTGCGGATGAAGTTCCCACTCGTGGATCTGATGTGTTTGTCGACTTAGCAGATCTGCCATAGTGTTTTGTACTCCTGGGACGTGTTGGGCTAAAAGGAAGATCTTTAGTGGTATAGCCCATCTCCATATCTGCTGTGCTAACAGAGAGCTGCAGAGAGTGTGTTTCCCCCTTGTTCGTTTATGTAGTACATAGCGGTCATATTGTCTGTGCGGACTAAGACAGCTTTGCCTGAGACTTGCATTTGAAATGCTTTTAGGGCTAGAAACACAGCTAGCAACTCCAAATGATTGATGTGGAGTAACTTCTGTTGCGGTGTCCACCTGCCTTGCATAGTGTGATGCAGTAGGTGAGCTCCCCAGCCGGAGAGCGATGCGTCAGCTGTCATGACTATTTGAGGAACTGGCTCTAGAAACAGTCGCCCTTTGGAAAGGTTTTTGGTGTCCCACCATTGCAGAGAACGATGAGTCCGACCGTCTACCAATACTAGGTCTGTTATTTGACCTTGAGTCTGGTTCCATTGGCGTGCTAGGCACACTTGAAGTGGACGCATTTGCAGTCTTGCGTGAGGTACTACAAATATGCAAGATACCATCATTCCTATGAGCTGCATGAAAACTCGAGCTGGTAGTGAGTACTGCGGTTTGAATTTTGTTAGGAGAGTTTGTACACATGTTATCCTGGCTGGAGAGGGATAAGCTAGTGTTAGTTGAGTGTTTATTTTAGCGCCGAGATACTGTTGTATGTGCGAGGGTTGCAGATGCGATTTGGTGTGATTTACTGTGAATCCCAAGTCGTGAAGCAGTTGAATAGTAGCGTGAGTGTGTTGTACAAACTGGTTGTATGAGCTGGCTTTTATGAGCCAGTAGTCTAGATATGGGAAGACATGAATATGTTGTCTTCTTATGTATGCTGCTACTACTGCTAGGCATTTGGTAAACACCCTTGGCGCTGTTGTAACTCCGAATGGGAGCACTTTGAACTGGTAGTGCTGCCCGTCTAGAACAAATCAGATATTTTCTATGCGCTGTGTGGATGGGAATATGGAAGTAGGCGTCCTTGAGATCTAGGGTGACCAAGAAGTCATTTAGTACCAGAAGTGGAAGGACTTGTTGGAGTGTGACCATGTGAAAATGGGCCAACTGTATGTAAATGTTTAGAGGTCTAGGATGGGTCTTAAAGAGCCGTCCTTCTTTGGTATTAGGAAATATAGGGAGTATACTTCTTTGTTTTTCTGATGCTCTGAAACTATTTCTATTGCTGTTGTAATACTTTATTCGATATAAAAAATATCATAAAAGCGTATACATTCCAATTTCACAATTTAAAAAAGCATTAAACCGTACATTCAGTAGTATAAAATTCAACAACAGTAGAATTAAAAGTATTTGTATGATAAAAGGAATAAAAAATCTGTATAAATAAGCTAAGAGAAGAAGAAAAGACAGAGAATGACAATGCTTCATATAATGGGTCTATACAGAGGCTTCATCATACTTTTCTGGCTAAAAGCTTCAACCGTGTTAGCCATGCACTTCCCAAATATTTTGCAACCCCACAAACCACAGTGAGAGAAGTAGTATCAGTTCTTAAAATTCGTAAGACTACCTGATAATTCCTTGAGCCCAAGTTTAAGCAGATAGGTTTTAGCCATTTGCTTCTCGCATGTCTATAAGCTAGGCATGCAAAAAATAAGTGTGCAATAGGCGCTGTTGTGGCTATACATCCAGGACATGAGACTACTGTGGCTGTTGAATTTCGCCTCGTCCAGCCTGCAATTTAATCACTAAGTGGAAGAATTCCAATTCTCATTTTCATGTCCAGTGACCTATCCCTGGGTGTCTGAATGAAGTCTAAGTAAGGTTCCAATTTCCGGGCCGGCTTATGTTCCAGAAACCGCTCGGTGAGGACACCCTTATTCGGACTCCTCATCAGCTCCAGCTCGACCCATTCCCAATATGCTTTTTTTAGATCTTGTTTCGAAGGCGGGATCTGGCTATCCCACACTTCCACATACCCTATATCCATTACCAACCGCCTGAGATTAAAAATCCATTTAATCTTGTGACCTGAATCCATTTCAATGAGTTCATTCAGAGCAGCAGCATAGTTAGCCAATTCGGGAGTCATTCTTACCCGAGCCCAGAATAGTAAAGGTCGAATGCGAACGATGTCCTTGATGGAGCGTTTACCTAAATCGTGGTAAAGAGGTTTCAAAGGGGTGGAAGGCAGAAGCGAAACCAAGCCTCTGAAAAACTTGTTCTCTGACCTTACTAGGTTTGCAGAATTCTCGAATCCCCATAATTCTGATCCATAAAGGGCAGAGGATAGCGCTTTCCCATCATACACCACAAGAGCCGGGGCAACAGGTTTACTTAACGAGAGGCGTTCTCTCAAGATTGCCCCGGACACCCGCCTATGGTTAAGGAGCATCTTAGCCATATGTGAGGTCCACTTCATTGAATTAGTAAACCGGATGCCCAAATAGTGGAAGGCTTCGACCAGTTCTAGAGGGGTACCACTCAAAGAAATATTATTTCCAAACCGCTTCGACGGGGATAGTCATTAGCTTAGTTTTGGTTGTATTGATGGATAATCCCCTGGCGTCACAGAACTGGCTAAATCTAACTAGTTGTTTTTGGAGGCCGCTTGGACTCTTTGATATCAGGAGGGTGTCGTCAGCATATAGGAGTGTGGGAGTTCTCTCCAGCCAGAGTAGGGGCATCAGATGGATCCTCTCTTAGATAATCAACTACCCCATTCACAAAGAGAGAAAACAGGGTTGGGGCTAAAACGCAACCCTGGCGTACCCCCCTATTCACTTCTATCCTTTCAGTTCGCTGACCCTGTCCGCCCCACCTGATCCTGGCATAGTTATCCCCATGCAGTCGTTTAATAAAATCAAGGATCAAGGGGGGAATACCCAGGTCTGACAGGACCTGCAGAGCTTTTCTCGAGGGACGAGGTCAAGAGCTGTTTTCAGGTCGATAAAGGCCAGATATAAGCTGCCTTTTCCTATGACCACGGTTTTCCAGTGGATCATACAATACCTAAACACTTGGTCCATTGTACCCACCCGCTGCCTAAATAAAGCCAGCCTGAAAATGCATTTTTCTGCAGGAAGGATATTACCTCCTGTCTGAGCAGTGTTAAATGCTCTTATGACACTGGACGTTGCTTGGGTGGTATGTTTGTGGGGGTGGATGTTAGTTCTAGACAGTAACCTGACTGAATTATTTGTAGCACCCACCTGTCTGATGTGATGTTTTCCCAGGCTGGCAGGTATTGTTGAAGTCTTCCCCCGACAGGAGTGGAATGCGACGGGGGAAGGGAGTAATTGGGCTGGGGTAGAGGCAGAGCGGGAGTTGTTATTTTTTACCTCTGCCTTTGTTATTGTTACCCCTGTAACCACCCCTTTGGTAGCCCTTGCTCTAAGTGGACTGTGTAGGGGCAGTGTAAGAGGTAGAAGCTGTGCCCGAAGAGTATCCCCTGGTGGCACCTCGATAGGATGAGCGACTAAATGAATGTTTGGGAGCCTGCGACTGCAGGGCTCCCATAGATTTGGCGGTATCTGTATCCTTTTTCATTTTTTCAAGTGATACATCTACGTTGGGTCCGAATAGGTGTTGCTCATCAAAGGGTTGATTAAGAATGGCACTTTGTACTTCAGGTTTGAACCCTGATATGCGTAGCCAGGCATGTCTACGTAATAGGACCCTGGTGTTAACTGCCCTAGAGGCAGTATCTACTGCATCCAGTGCACACCGAATAGAGGTGTTTGTAATGTTTTTCCCCTCTTGGATAAGTTCATTTGCTCTATCCATGTACTCATCAGGGAGGTGCCTCATTAATGATTCTAATTCGTCATAATGTGCCCTGTCATATCTGGCTAATAATGCCTGTGTATTGGCGATACGCCACATGTTTGCTGCTTGAGACGCCGTTCTTTTCCCCGATGCGTCAAGTAGCTTAGACTCTATCTGGTGGTGGTGCATCACCTCATTTATGTGAGTTTGCTCTCTTGCGTGCATTGGAAACTACAAGTGAGTCTAGTGGTACAGGACCTTTAATATATGCTGGGTCTGAGGGAGCAGCTTTATATTTTTTCTCTATGCGAGGGTTAATGACCCAAGTTCTGGCTGGGTCTTTGAAGACTTCAGGAGCATGCTTAATCACTCCTTTTAGCATTGGTAAAATGGATGAGGACCTTTGTGCACTATCAAAGGTATCCATTAAGAAGTCTTCATCTACAGGGTCTGTATGCATGTCTACCCCATGATATTGCGCAGCCCTGTGAATTAATTGATTGAAACCCATAGTATCTTCTGGTGGGGAAGGCCTTGAGGGGTATATGTCATTCTGAGGGACATTTGGGACATCTGAGGTGTTATAATCATCCCACCGGTCAGGTGATCCTGAAAGAGTAGCTGGATCAGGCATGTTACCCCCTCATGTCATCGGAGCGATCATCCCAGTTGTCATTGTCTGGTATGATAGAGGATGCTGGTGAATGTTGTGGTATGGGAGGATGTGGTGATGGTACAGGTGAAAGAGAAGGGGAAGGCAGTCTTAAGGGAGAGGTAGCCATGTCCTTCTTTGAATGCGGAGCTGGAGCTGGTGTGTCCAGTGGTCGCTTTTTTGAAGCCAAAATCAGATGTCCAATGATTGGATCTTTAGCTAGAGTCTCTGCAGGAGGCCAGTCTTTTGGTGCGGAGGAAGGTTTCAGCACCAAAGCGGTTTGTTTTGTTTTTTTGGCAATGTCTTTAACCGGAGAAGCATGAGTCTTTTTCGGATCCGAAGCTTTTTTCGGTTCAGAGGATTTTTTCGGCTCCGGTATGTTTTTTGGATTCAATGGTTTTTGGATTCAATGGTTTTTTCGGTTCCAGTGGTTTTTTCGAATCCGAAGAGGGTTTGCTTGATTCCGTCCTGTGTTTCGGTGCCGAAGGAGTAGTGGTATGTTTCGGCGCCGATGGTTTGGATGTCGGCGTGGCCGGTGAAGTTGTCTTTTTCGGTGCCGGTAAGTGTGCGCCGGCACCGTGCGAAAGGCCGACTCGAGACCAAGTCGCCTGAAGGCTTCATTAGCTTCTTAGCTGGGGCAGTAGAATCAGAGTGTCGGTGTGCACCCGAGGGCGAGGTTGTGACCGGGGCCTTCTTTGGGTGTGTCGTGGAAGGGTCGGTCGATGGTCTTACTTACGACCTGCTGTGCTGGAGTGATGTCCTCGACTTCGGAGTCTTCTGCCTCGGAATTGCTGTCGACGTTGTTCTGGAACATTGACGCCTTCCTCGAAGATGTCGTCCTGAATCGAAGCTGAAGATCGCGCCATTGTATTGTTCGCCTCGCTCTTCAGTCCCGGATAGTCTTCTTGGAGCAGTAAGAGGCACAAGCGGAACAGTCTTTGGCCTCGTGCTCCGGGGAGAGGCAAAGGTTACACACTTCATGAAGGTCTGTGTGGGGAAACTTCGATCCACATTGAAGACACGTTTTAAATGGCGTCCTTTCCATGAGCTGGAGTCGAGGCCTAGTTAGGCCCGAAGGAGGTCGACGATGACCGGAATCGAAGTTTTCGGTGTTGAAGAGTAGCGTCGACTGGAAAAGCGTTCTAAACGTAATTTCTGTAAATTGGTGAGGATTACGCACCGAAGGAAATCGGTTTCAACATGGAGCGCTGGAAACACATCCGAGCCCGGTGGCGGAAAAAAACAATCTAGGGATGGAGCAGATGCCCATGCGCAGTATCATCCAAAGGAGGAGTCACCTATCCCGTGACTTCCAAAGACTTTTCTACAACAAAACAAACTGCAAACATCCGGGCCCAACACTAGGTGGCCATCTATGCATAGTGTGTAATCTGCAGATCATATGCCTCGAACACATTTTTCTTATATTTATGGCGCAGAAATCTCTTCTAGCCAATGGCCCAAAGCCCTACCTGTCTTTCCCACACTTGTCCCAGTAGAAACTTTCTGCCCATGGATGAGTGAACCTAACACACAACACAAGAACAGACCAAAACTGTAGACACGTTGACACATGATCCAAGTTTTGACCGCTTCCTGTCATGGGCGATAAGCTTACCAACACAATTGGGGTACCATTTTAATTATGAGAAGTATAGGAACGCTGAATATTAGGCCTTTAACAACCCACACAGATTCTGAAACATTCCCTGAAACATATAATTAAGAAACTGTGATAACAGCTAAAGTTTGACCGTTGCAGGGCAATTAGGTTAAGAAAATAACAAGTTACTTATCTTTGGTAACCACGTTTCTGATGGATCATCTATCGAACCACAGCCTGCTGTGAATACTCCCAGGCACCAGAATGGATCCAGAGATTGTCTTAATAATTCCTTTTTGCACCAGTAGGTAGCGTCGCACGGCTCTATTTTGGGCCCAACCTGCCCAGCAAGAGACGTCAGGGCAGAATACACCCACCACTTCCACACATTCATGTCAGTTTCTTTCGGACATCTGTCAGCGCCATCAGAGGCAGAGCCTTAGTAATCAAACTGTGCTACTGTGTACCTCTTAATTTGAAATCTGTTTAGCATTAACCAAACAGTTCACTCCTAATAACAGCATGTGGTGGGGGTTGGTGAGGATTATGTGTATTGATAGAGTATCCAAAAGAGAGTGTTACTAGGTGAATAACTTGTTATTCAATTGGATACTTTTAACCACAGATATCTCACCTTGTGATAATAGAGCATTAACCCCCAAGGTGATGGGTTAATTCAGAACAGAAAAGGTAAAGTGCTCCTTCCACTAGATCTGACTAACCAGGCAGTAGTGTTTTTAAATGTGTGAACTTACGCCCACGTCCCAGCCTGGCAGACACTCCTTGATTAAATGCAGTGATCGCATCTTTTGATCTGGTGGAATGAGCCAGCAGACCTTCCAGAGGCTACTTCTTACCTAGTCCATAGCAAATATTTATATAAAGGACTATTCACCTGGAGATTATCTGCTTTAGAGCAGCTCTTCTCTTCTTCTTCCCCGAGAACCCAACAAAGAGCTGATCATCCACTTGATGTTCTTGGGTGTGAGCGATGTAAAGCTCAGAGCTGTCTTTGAATCTAGGCTATTCAGTCTCTTTTCCTCCTGGGATGGATGAGATTGCAAATGCTACTTACCAGTATGCATCTGTTCTTGGCATGTAGGGCTGCTGACATTCATATCTGTGCATAGTCCGCCACCTAGTGTTGGGTCCGGATGATTGCACATTGTTGTCCTGGAAGAGTCTTCGAAGTATCACAAGATAGGTGGCTCCTCCCCTGGACTACAGTGCGCATGGGCATCGCCTCCATCCCCAGATTGTTTTTAGCCATTGGCAGAGATGGAGTGAAGAATGTGAGTGATGACCATGCTATGAGCATATGTGTATATATGAATAAATACTGCAGCTGCTACAGGCGCCGGGGAGGAGGGTGGGCGATATGAATATCTGCAGCCCTACATGCCAAGAACAGATGCATACTGGTAAGTAGCATTTGCAGTTCGAGGCATGTGGGCTGCTGAATTCATATCTGTGCATAGAATACATAGCAGTCCCTCCATTTATCTGCGGCCGCCCGTGCCAGCTGCAGCAGTCTGAAAAAGCGTTTTTAGAACAGCCTGACCAACAGCTGCCTGCTGTCTGGAATGCACGTCTACACAGTAGTGCTTAGTGAAAGTGTGTGTGGTAGACCATGTGGCTGCTCTACAGATATCTTCTAAGGGAATGTTACCTAGAAAAGCCATAGAGGCCCCCAACTTCCTGGTGGAGTGGGCCCTTGGTGGGATAGTGAGAGTGCGCTTAGCTTTAGCGTAACAGATCTGGATGCACTTAACTATCCACCTAGCAATCCCCGCTTTGGAGATAGCGTTTCCCTTGTGGTGCGTGGCAAAAGCAACAAAAAGCTGTTTGGTTTTGCGGAAATCCTTTGTCCTGTCTACATAGTACATCAAGGCCCTTTTCACATCAAGGGTATGGAGCATGCGCTCCGCCAGCGTCTCTGGGTTTTGGAAAAACACCGGCAATTCAATTGTCTGGTTTATGTGGAATTGTCAAACCACTTTGGGTAAGAATTTAGGGTTAGTGCGGAGCACCACCCTGTTAGCATGTACTTGGAAGAAAGGTTCTTGGATGGTGAGCGCCTGCAGTTCGCTAACCCTCCGTAGCGATGTAATAGCTACTAAGAACGCAACCTTCCAAGTTAGAAACTGGAGCTCACAGGAGTGCAGTGGCTCAAAGGGAGGACCCATCAGCCTTGTAAGAACCACATTGAGGTTCCATTCCGGAGCTGGTGGGGTCCTTGGTGGAATGACCCTTTTGAGTCCTTCCAGAAAGGCCTTGATAGCAGGGACCTTAAAGAGTGACAGGTGCTGCCTATTCTGAAGGTATGCTGCCATAGCAGACAGGTGAATGCGGATGGAAGAGTACGCTAGATTACATCTATACAGGTGAAAAAGGTAATAGATGATGTTTTGAATAGAAGCGTCTAGCGGGTCAATGTTGTGGTTAGCACAGTAGATGACAAACCTCTTCCATTTAGCCGCATAACAAGCTCTAGTAGTGGGCTTCCTTGCCTCCCGAATGATGTCCATGCAGTCAGAAGGAAGATTAAGGTAACCAAACTCTAGGACTTCAGGAGCCAGATCGCCAGGTTGAGCTGTTGCGGATCTGGGTGCTGAATGTCGCCATGGCTCTGCGTCAGAAGGCTGGGAGTGAGATGAAGCCTTTGATGCGGTACCACGGAGAGTTCCAGAAACGTGGTGTACCATGGTTGGCGAGCCCACGTCGGAGCAACCAGGATGAGAGTCATCGAGTGCTGCCTGAGCTTGCGTGCCACCAGCGGTATCAGAGGTGCTGGGGGAAAAGCGTACGCAAATCTGCCTGACCAGTTCATCCACATCGCATTGCCCTGTGATTGGGGGTGTGGGAACCTGGCGGCGAAGCTTTGGCATTTTGCGTTCTCCTTTGTGGCGAACAGGTCTATCTCTGGATGACCCCACCTTTGGAAGTACGGTTGGAGTACTGATGGATGTATCTCCCACTCGTGCATCTGATGGCTGTGCCTGCTGAGCAGATCTGCCATTTGATTGTCCTTGCCCGGGAGATGCTCCGCCATGAGGAAGATGTTCCTCTGAATGGCCCACTTCCACATGCTCTGAGCCAGATGAGACAGCTGCGGAGAGTGTGTGCCTCCCTGCTTCTGAATGTAGTACATGGCCGTCATGTTGTCCGTCCGGATCAACACGACCTTGTTGCACAGATGTACTTTGAACGCCTTTAAGGCCATGAAGATTGCCATCAGTTCCAACACATTGATGTGCATCTTCCTTTGCTGTAGTGTCCATAGTCCCTGCACAGTGTAATGGAGTACATGCGCTCCCCATCCCTGGAGAGAGGCGTCCGTTGTCAGGATAATCTGTGGGACAGGCTCTTGGAATGGTCGGCCCTTGCAAAGGTTTTGTGGATTCCACCAATGCAGAGAGTTGTATGCCCGACCGCTCACCAACACTAGGTCTGTCAGTTGCCCACGAGCCTGAGTCCACTGACGTGCTAGGCACTCCTGAAGCGGGCGCATATGTAGTCTCGCGTGCGGGACAATGGAGATGCAGGAGGCCATCATGCCTATCAACTGCATGAACACCTTCGCGGGAAGCGAGTGTTGGGGTCTGAATCGTTGGATCAGCGCCTGGATACTGGCGATTCTCACTGAATTCGGCTGCGCAGTGGCTGCCAGAGTGTCGATTGTCGCGCCCAGATACTGTCGCACGTGGGCGGGCTGGAGATGGGACTTTGGGTAGTTCAGAGAGAATCCCAGATCGTGCAGGAGATGAATGGTGCGTGACACGTGGTCGACGCACTGCTGCTCTGTTTTTGCTTGAATGAGCCAGTCGTCCAGGTATGGAAAGACGTGGACGTGTTGGCGACGTAGATGCGCCGCCACAGTCGCCAGGCATTTTGTAAATACCCTTGGTGCTGTGGTGACCCCGAACGGCAGGACCCTGAACTGGTAATGCTGGTCTAGGATTGTGAATCTGAGATACTTCCTGTGGGAAGGATGCAGGGGAATATGAAAATAAGCATCCTTCAGATCCAGCGTAGCCAGAAAATCCCCCTGCTGAAGCAGGGGAAGCACCTGCTGCAACGTGAGCATATGGAAGTGCTCCGAGAGGATGTACCAGTTCAGGGGCCTGAGGTCCAGGATCGGTCTGAGTGATCCGTCCTTTTTGGGGATCAAAAAGTACAGGGAGTAAACCCCTGTTCCCCGCTCTTGCAATGGAACGAGCTCTATCGCCCCTTTTTGCAGCATAACGAGAACTTCTTGCTGCAACAAGGTCAAGTGCTCGCCGGACATAGGACGGCTTTTTGGTGGTATGTCCGGTGGAATGGATGTAAGCTCTAGACAGTACCCGTACTGGATAAGGGACCTCACCCACCTGTCCGTGGTGATGGCCTTCCACGCTGGCAGGAACTGCTGGAGTCTCCCCCCGACCGGTGTTGTGTGGTCGGGGGGCAGTGACAAGACGTCACTGTTTGTTGGTGGTGGTGGACCTGGAGCCATTGTTTCCACGTCCTCTGCCTTTGATATTATTGCCTCTGTAACCCCCTCTACCCTTGTTGTTATATGAGGGTTGGGTGTTACCCTTGTAGTATTGTGTGGACTGGGATGCCTGTCCCCTCGTGGTGCCTTTTGAATTTGAGCGGCGAAAGGAACCACCCCGAAACTGCTGACTTTGCAAAGCCCCCATTGACTTGGCAGTTTCGGTATCCTTTTTCATTTTTTCCAGGGAGGCATCCACCTCAGGGCCAAACAAATGGTCAGGATTCACTGTTTGAGCCAATAACGTGGTTTGGATGTCGGGTTTAAACCCCGAAATTCTGAGCCAGGCATGGCGTCTAAGTAACACACTGGTATTGATAGCTCTTGAGGCTGTGTCTGCCACATCCAGGGCACATTTGATGGATGCATTTGTAATGAGTTTACCCTCCTGAATGAGCATCTCTCCCGCCTCCTTGTATTGGTCAGGCAAGTGTTGCAGAATGGCCTCTAATGTGTCATAATGTGCCCTATCATAACGTGCAAGCAGGGCTTGGGTGTTAGATATTCTCCAGATGTTTGCTGCCTGCGCAGCAATGCGTTTGCCCGAGGCCTCAAAGATCTTCGACTCTTTGTCTGGGGGAGGAGCGTCACCAGTAGTCTGCGAATTCGCCCTTTTCCGAGCGTTGGAAACAACCAAGGAGTCCAATGGCAAGTGTCCCTTGATATAAGTGGGATCCGTGGGCGCCGCTTTATATTTCCTGTCGATGCGAGGGTTGACCACCCGTGCCCGGGTGGGCTCTTTGAAAACCTCCGGCGCATGTTTCAGCACCCCTTTAAGCATCGGCAGCGTTTTGACTTGCTTTTCGGCTACCGAGAAGGTGTCGAATAAGAAGTCCGCATCCACGGGGTCCGAGTGCAGCTCGACGTCATGGTTCGCCGCAGCTCTCTCTATTAAGGCATTGAAGGCCGCCGAGTCCTCCGTCGGGGACGTCTTGGCGGCGAAAAGTTGAGTGTCCTGACCCGACTGCGGGTCATCTGTGTCACCTCCTGCGGCCCAAGGCACATGCTCCTCCCCCGGATCCGAGTACGCAGGGTAGTCGTACTCGGCATCTTCCTCGTCCGCATCAGGCACGGGGGAGTGCGTCGGCGAGTGTTCCAAGGCCTGTGGGGACACGGGCTCCACCAGAACCGGAGAGTCCTCAGAGTACTTCTTGTTCTTGAGTGGGATCTTAAAAGGTTCCAACGCCGGCTCCGACGTAATCTTACGTTTGAGGAGCGACAGTTTCCCAGTGTTCGCGTCGATGAGTACTTCACGACGTTCTTCCGCCGCAAGCGGCTGGAGCCGAAGCTTCGACACCACCAAGGCAGCTTTCGGCGTCAATACCTCCTTTGAGTGTCCGCCCTGTTTAGGCGCGAAGGCCTTCGGCGCGGACTTGGGTGGAAGGGTAAAGCGAATGGGCGTTTGCTGTTTAGCAGTCTTAGGTGTGGGTTGAGGCACTACAGTGTCCTGATCGGGAACCACAGTGGACTGTCGGATCCGCTGGAGGGATTCCCCCACCTTCTTTGAAAAGGCTGGCGAGGGCTGAACCGGCCCGAGCGACCCCTCTTCTCCGAGAGCCTGATCTCCGGTAGGCTTCTTTTTCGGTGCCGACGCCCCATGGCTATGCGCGCCGTCGTCTTGACGCCTTTTCGGAGCCGTCTTCGGGTCCACGACCCCTTTCGGTGCCGACGCAGCCGCGTCGGAGGCCTTCACCTTCGGCGCCGACCCAGAGGGCTTCGGGTCGGCCATCTTGGCGTGGCTCTTCAAGTCGGCCATTTTGGCGTGGCTCTTCAAGTCGACCATTTTGGTTTTTGTGGAAGTTGACGCCTCCAGAACCTTCTTCACCAACGCCACTTTCAGTTTCGGTTTCGCATCCGAGGGTGTGAGACCAGTTGGCTTCACTTTCGTTTTCTTCACGATAAGTGATGGCTTAGAAATGTCCGTGTCCGGGCCCGAAGGCGGGGACGTAGGACTTATAGTTAGATCTCGGGTAAGGCCCGAAGGCGATCCCTCGACCTGGGCCGTATGAAGGGGAATAACCCCTGAGTCTGATTGGGGATGCTCGTCCTCCGAGCTATCTCCCATCGTGGCAAAAACCTGATCGTTGTCCCCTACCTCGTTGGTGACTTCGTCAAAGTTCTCCTCACCTGTGTCGTAGGTCTCACCCTCGGATGCGGGATTCGAGTCCGAACCTTGCCCGTCGTCTTCTCCCTCGACAGATTCTTGGAAAATGTCGTCTGGTGGGGGTGCCGAAGCCGACAATTGAGCCTGTAGCTGATTTGCCCGGCGAATCTTTAGAGTCTTCTTACTTCGGAACTTCGAACACGCCATGCAGGTGTCTTCGCGGTGATCGGGTGACAAGCAGGTATTGCACACGGGGTGCACATCGAGGTGTGAATATTTAGAATGACACAGCGGACACTTCTTGAATGGAGTCCGCTCCATAGCAAAGGGTGTAGTGTAGGCCCGTCCGCGCCAAAGCACGTGGAAGGGCAGTAGGAGATCGGAGCTGAGAGTCAGAAAGAAACCCGCACGCAACTATACCGACGCCCAGCCTAAAGACCTTTTGGTCTCGAGTAACAGTTGAACAACCAACGGTTCCGACAGAGGGAACCGAAACACATCCGAACCCAATGGCGGAAAAAAACAATCTGGGGATGGAGGCGATGCCCATGCGCACTGTAGTCCAGGGGAGGAGCCACCTATCTCGTGATACTTCGAAGACTCTTCCAGGACAACAATGTGCAATCATCCGGACCCAACACTAGGTGGCGGACTATGCACAGATATGAATTCAGCAGCCCACATGCCTCGAACGGAGCGAAGAACACTGGCAGGATGATAGATTGCCCAATGTCGGACAGTGTTAAAAGGTTCGGGAGGCAAGCTGCCTTAGATCTTAACAACAGCTTGCCAGGGAAGAAAGTGGAGTATGAGAGTGCTTGCAGTTCACTTACATGATGAACTGATGTCATTGCAATGAGGAGCAAGGTCATTAACGTGAGCAACCTCTGAGGGCAACTATGCGCTGGCTTGAGTGGGGTGCACAACATGAAGGTGAGAACCAGATTGAGAATCCACTGGGGCAACGATGTATCTGGTAGAGACTATTCTAGCCGCAGACTCCTTCATGTAGAATTATCCCCAGCCGTGAGACTGGATCCGGATACTCTTTGCCACAGCATCCCTGCGCCCCCAGTGCGGGGCTGCATCATGTGACTCCGCCCAGGCGTCGTCCCGGTACATGACGTCAGCAAGGTCACATAAGCCCCACCCAAGCGCTCCTACGTCAGTTTTCTTCAGAGAACTTTTTCGCACCACAACGCGGAGCCACCAGACAAAAAACTGTGGGAGCATGGGAACAGTGTGCGAAAGAGTAGAAAAAAGAGAAAGACACCATAAGAACAGTGCAACACAGCAGTGTAAATGTAAATGTAGTGCTTCTATAGCGCACGTATCACCCCCAAAGGGGTCTCAAGGCGCTGTACACATACTGCTGTGGATCCCTTCCTGGCCTTTCCCTATGAAGTGCCTACTCCTGGGCACCCCCAAGGTGAAGCCAGGCATCCTAGCGCTGTTGGGGTTGTTGTGGAGATTAAGCAAGCTATTGCCCAGAGTTGCAGAGTGGGACCCATGCTTAGAATAGGCACTGAGGCGCGAATTATCAGGTCCGGGGAAATTGAGCCCAAGACCCGCCGAGGTGGGAATTGAACCCTGGTCCGGGCAAGACCTCTGCATCAGGATCTGCCGATCAAACCATTGAGCCACACTTCTCACACGCAGTGTCCAAAAGCAGGGGCAGAAGAAGGAACAGAGCAGAGCTCTGAGCAGCCACGGCTGTACGTAGACAGCCCCCCCCCCTTTCCCCGGAGGCAAGGAACCTGCGAAAAACACCATGACACATGTAGCAGGCCTACAACTCTCATTCAGAAACAAGGAAGGGGAGCCAGTCCCAAAACAGAGAGGAACAACCAACCTCCAAGCCACCCCAGCATGAAGGGCAACCACCCCCCCAAGGAACAAGGTGAGGCAAGACCCGATGACCCCAACGTAGAGGTTAGCAGGGGGCCAGGACCCCCAGCAGCAAGAGGAAGGGAGGGCAAGATTGAAGGCAAACCTCCCCAACCAGGAGATGCCAGAGCAGCGGGGCACAGGAGCACCGTAACCCCATCCACCAAAGAACCAAGAGGAGGAAAGAACGGCAACAAGACGGAGCCACCGTCAAGACCAAAAGAAAGCACTCACAGGAGACACAGCCCCCCCACCGGGAGGCGAGTACCGAACACCAGCCCAAGGGTCCTCGCAGAACGGGGAGGAAGGGTGGGCCATGAAGGAATCTGCGGCTAGAATAGTCTCTACCAGATACATCGTTACCGAAGATAAGTAACTCGTACATCTGATAGAGACTACTAGCCGCAGATTCCTTCACATAGAATAGATACCCTAGCAATACCCACGGGGAAGGAGGGCCTGAGAAAGGATCCCACATGTCTGGAAAGGACAGAGGGTCCCACAGGGGACCAGACCTGCGGACCAGGAAGTAACCTCGTCCCTTCCAGGCAAGAGGATCCCCACAACCCGAACACCACCGACCCGAAGAGGGAGGTAGGAGGAAGAGGGAAGACTGAAGAGACCCGTACAGTCATAACATAGGAACCAAAGGCAAGGCCGGAGAGGCCGAAGCACCCCACTCACACCCCCTCCCCCCCCCCCGCCCCCCCCCCCCTCAGGCAACAGAGCTTCCATCCAATGCCAGGACAGACAGAAGAACAAGAAGAAGAAGCCTAGAGGGCCCAAGGAAACAAGGGAAAAGAAGGCGAGCCCACCCAGAACAATGGCAACAGGGCAGCCAGAACGCAACCGATAGCCATAGCCGCCAGAAGGAAGAAGAACAGCCAGGGACCCCAGAAAACAACGGGCAGGTAACACCTGACAAAGGAGAACACAGAAGCATCCCAGCCCTCAGGACAGGAGCAGGAAGAAGAGGAAATGCCTGGATGCACCACCATAAGGGTCGCGCATACGACCTCAAGAAGCAATAGCATCATACAGAAACGCCATGGAGAACAGGCACCCAAAGGCGACCAGAACTCCCCAGCAGAGCTCGGCTATATAACAGCTACCACTACCCCACATAGGGTACGTTAAGTCCCAAGACATGGGAACCCTCTTTGGAAGAACTTCCGCAGCTGAGGAAGAAAAAACAAAAGTGCTGCGGGGAATATACCCCCATGGAAGGCTTGACCAGCAGCCCAAGCAAAGCAGAAGCCCTAATCTCATTGTCAAGTCTGGGCAACAACGCCAGCAAAACACACACATATTCAGCAAAGGGCCGTCCAGCAGCCAACAATGCCAAAGTCCCAAAGGAGGACTCAAAAGGCCAGAAAACACACTCCACAGCCAGAACAACTGGCCTAAGAAGGCCCAGAACCAGCCCAATTCAGCAGTCACTGAGGAGGGGAAGGAGGAGGGGGAGGATAAAGCAGAGGAGGAGGACGGAGCCCTGCCAGGAACCTTTGGATGGCGGAGTCAGCCGGGGTATGGAATAATAGGCTGCCATCAAACGGAAGATCAATGAGCCGCTCCTGAATATTTTCAGGGACCCGGCAGTCCCGAAGCCAAGCATGGGGCAGGAGGGCGACTGAGGAAGCCATGGCCCGCCCCAGCACCTCCGAGATGTCCGGAGCAGAGAAAAAACGCTGCTAGCTCCCGGCCATCCAAAGCATGATGCCGTAATGTCCACCTGAACAGTCTCTTGGGAAGCTGCGGATCCCAGGGACTCAGCGGAGTCTCACAAACAAGAGGAGGCCCTAGCCAATACACACAAGGTGTTAAGGGCCCGCAGGGCAGCGCTGGTCGAGGGGAACATGTTGCGCCCCCAAGAGTCCAGCCAGTGGGCCTCCCACTGGCTGAACTCTATGTCAATAGTGGCGGCAGGGAGGGAAAAGCGGTCCGCAAAAGTGGACTGGCAGCAGGGGGTGGAGGAAAAGGTACGCCCGGTCATGTGGAGCCGGGAGATGTCGGTGCAGAAGGTGCTGAGGCACCAGATCCCTTGAGGCGGGACGCCTCCAAACCCCGGTTTGGGAATAAAGGAGCGAACCCTCAAAGGGAAGCAAGATCTCCCTCCGACTAGAGCCCTGGTGGAAAAGCTCCAAGAGATGGTCCGCCGTAAAGTGACCAATCGGGTCACCCATGCGCGGAATGCACACAGCCGTGGACACCGCGTGAGCCAAGGCTGCACCAGCATCCGAAGGGCCCCACGGTGGAGAAAGCAGCTCCTCCGTGGACGACGGCTGCAAACTAAGGTGGTCGTCCCCGAAGTCAAGCGGGACGGGCAAAAGCCAAAACTGGAAGTCAGAAGGAACCGAAGAATGGGGGACCTGCAGCTCCTCCGACAAACATCTCTGGATCAGAAATGGCGGGGAGCCGCCCTTAGACGATGCCGGTGAAAAAGACACCACACAGCGGTCAGTCTCCGGGGAGCACGACACTAATATGCAGCCAGCCTCTGGAGAAAAGGGAGCGTCCGAAGACGAATCCACAACTCAACGCCTGTCTAGAGCCGTAGAGACCGCCACCTGAGGCAGGACGGGAACGGCATACGGCACCGAAGGAGACGCCAGATAGGGCTCCTCTAAACCACACCGCGCCGCGCCAGTGACCGGAGCGGGGTCGGATCCGAAGTGGTCAGAAGGCGGCGTCGGAACTACGCTGACTCGACCTCCGCCGAGGCAGTTCCCTGCGTGGAGGAACGAGAGGGACCAGGAGAGTGACACAAAGCCCTCTGCCAGCCTCGGCCCAGCATGTGACGGAGGTGGCTCGGCGAACCATGCGGCGCTGCCAGGGCTGACTCAACCTCAGACGAGGCAGCCGCCTGCGTGGAGGGACGAGAAAGGTCCAGAGGAGGGAGAGGGGTCCCCGCCCAGTCTCGACACAGAGCGGGACGAGGAGGGTGCCGCCCGGTCCAGCAGCTGCCAGTGCAGTAGCGGCGCCATATCGGCCTTAGACAGGACCACCTTGTCAAAGGACTGCGAGGGGCTGGGGGATGCGACCCGAGCTCCAGCGACCTCCCGCGACATCACAGTGACTCCTGCGGGAGTTTGCGGCGAGGCAGAGGCGCCGTGGTCTGAAGGAGGGCCTCCCGAGGGGCCGCACCCCAATAGCATTACATCCTCCATGCCTGGATCCCAACCAGGCATGGAGAGCAACCAGAGCCACCGGCGGCGCCGCGGAGGGCCCCGTGCAAGGCAAGGGATCCGCTGATGCCCCAGGAAGGGAAGGAGGAGGAGACGCCAGCGAGGGCTGCAAAGCCACCGCTTATGTTTCCATCTGGACCTCTCATGCCCCATCACCGGGAAACGGTGTATAGGAGGACGACACGCAGGGCTGCATCACCCGTGGAGAATCTACGCCCCAGGCAGGCCGAACACCAGCCCCCGGGGACTAACTGCGACACTTACCCACTGGGAAGGGTTGCTCACGCGACATCGGAGAAGGGCGAGGACTAACACGGCCCTATCTGAAGCCGTCTGCCGAGGCTGATCGAGGGGAGGAGGTCGACCTGGAGAGACGCGCCGAGAGTAGTTTCATCCGGCGCTCCCGCTGCGACTTCGGCTTCAACCATTGGCATGCCACACACTCAGTGGTGCCGTTATACTCCCCTAAACACCAAATACAAATGAGATGAGGGTCCGTCGCCGACATAAGACGCCCACACGACGTGCAAGTCTTGAAGCCCGAAGGCATTCGCACACTGTTCCACTAAAAGAGGAGACAATGATGAAGAAAAGAAGGGCTCAAAAAAGGCCCATAGCAAGACCGGATCCGCGTTGCACGCGGAAAAGGAAAAAACTGACATAGGCACGCTGGGGTGGGGCTTTTGTGAGCTCGCTGACGTCACGTACGCGGACGCCGCCTGGGCGGAGTCGCGTGATGCCGCTCCGGCGCACAGGGATGCTGTAGCAAAGAGTTTCCGGATCCAGTCTCACCCCTGGGGATAATTCTTTGTGAAGGAATCTGCGACTAGTAGTCTATCAGATTGATGTTACGGTGGATTTGCTTCAGAGTACACAAGACCCATGGGGTCGTCCTCCGGCATTGGCGGTGTTGATGCACTGGGTGAAGGCACAGGTCTCTGTACTGTTGGGGAGTTTGAGTTGGGGTCTGTCCCAAAGTCGGGTGAACCCCGGAATGAGGTAGAGATACACAGTCTATTCGGGGACTAATCCACCAGCAGTAAATTGAATGGAAGCCTCCTATGAGTCTCCTTTCAGGAGGTTGACTGATTCTTGGCCACAAATGATTATTACAATCCTGTAGCAAGTTTGGCCCACAAAGCATCAATGAGGGTAGGTCCCTTGGAACCCTCTAGGGATCTGTATGTAGACGAGAGTGACCTTATGTGTGGGGGTGCTGCAGTAGTTGACCCGCCCCCCCATAATCTACAATCATGATAATCTTAACGTTCTTACGAGTTCTCAGAACACGTGTGAACCATCTTCAGCAGGAATATTAAAAGCTATCCAGATTGATTCACTAAGTGGAGGAGAATCTGAAGACGTAACAGTGTAGTTATTGATCCCAGCTTGGTCGCAGAAATACAGATGGAGGGAAGCCAAAGATGAATAATCCAGTATGGATAGATTTTATTAACAACTTTGATATCCTTTGTCTCCAGGAGATGTGGTTGCTGAATGAGCTATATATTGATGGTTTTAAGACTTTTCACATGCCAGCATTGTGATCAGCCAATGGGAGACATAAGGGGGGATTTGTGTTTATCTCAAACGTGTTGAGGGTTCAGAATATAAAAATTACAAAGTCAACCTCTTACTATCAAATTTTCATTATTCATTTGCTTTAGCAAGTCGAGGTAGTGGTAGTTAATTTCTACAATAATATAGACACGGGTAAACTAGGCGATGTCTTAAAAAGTCTCAATGACTACCTAAGTAAATTAATATATAACCAGAAGGGGGAGAGAGAGAGTCAGTGGATTCGGTCTCCCTAGTTACTATGATCAAACAAAGTGGAATCCACTCAAAAAAGTGGCGGTGATCCTCAAGGTGATGGGGAGCACACAGTGTTGTTTAAATGCCCCTCACACACCAACAGGCCCCTTGGTATCATGCTTCATCATCGGGGCCTTCGCACCCCTCTGCGGGATGCGGCGTGCTACGACTCACGAATACGAAGGAGCACTTGATAGTGAACTATGTGAGGGAGGTGTGTTCCAAAAGGAAAAAGTGTGAGTGAAGTGAGGTGAAAGAAAGTGAGTTACTTAAAAAATACCTGGCACGTAGGAGAAAAATGATTTATTATATCCTCGGCTGGTATTGTTAAAAAAAGGTGCAAAAGTGGGTTGTATTAATACGAATTAGGGTATTACAACCAAAGTGTCAACATGTTTCGGAGCGCAGGGGCTCCTTCTTCAGGACAAGGATATGCACAATATCCTCACCTTACTCACATGAAATGTAAAAGTGTAAAAAAATTTTTTTAAAAGAATGTGTAATATACCTAACAATGTTTATTGTTGAGGTGAGTTCAGTTGCGCCCAATTGGCGTTGCAGAGAACCTGTGAAAAGAAGACACAATAAACATGGTGGTCTACTGTACAAGAACTGAGGAAAAAATGGTTCCTCTGAGTATAAGGGTAAGTAGTAGAACCCAAAATGGGGCTCAAAACACCCTGTAAACATGACATTGGAAAAAGACATACACACACACACATACACATACAACTACACTTAAATTATTCTCCCTGTTAAGATGGAAAAAAGGGAGAGGAAGAGTGGTTCAAGGCTTACTTATTGTTCTCAGTCTGATCACCTCATGAGCCTATGCGTAGTATTGGGGGGATCCTTCCATACTGCTCAGTAAAGCAACCTAGGGAATATTCAATATTCAATACTGGGCTAACGTTGTGAAAAGTACAATGTGCCAAAAAAGTACCAAAGTCCTAGTTTCCAACCCTACTCACGGTTACTGCATAGCAAATCGCCTGCCTTCCCCTCAACGCTGCTCCGAAGAAGTGAGGGTGGGTAATGGCGGTTTTCTATTTATACTCCTCTAACCGGCTGATTAAAGTGGACTATTGAATGATTGGAAACGGAAAGGTATGCCCAAATACGGAGTAAATCCGCCCTTCGATTCCGGTACTGCGCGCCCGACCTGATGTGGTGCCGGGTCCCGACGCGCATGCGTGTACTCAATTGCAGTGCCGGGATTATGGCGCATGCGCAGCCTGGGATGTAAACGCGCATGTGCAGAGAGCTCACACTGCTCGCGAGCCCGCTAAGGAGCGCCGAATGGAATAGTGACTAAGGCTTGCACTGCTCGCGAGCCCACTGCATAGCGCTAAATGGATTAGGCTGATAATAGAGAAAGCGGAATAGTGATTAAGAGTGCTTGCAGGTAGCAACTCAGATTACTGCGCAGATTTTGACAGAGAACGCATGTGAGGTGGTTTAGATCAATGATCACAAGTAATCTATTACGATCTCCGAATACTTATACTAGAACAGTATTGTGAGCAGATATACAAGTCTCAATCAGTAAGTTCAAGGCTTTGGAGAGGAATACATGACTGAAGAAGTTATTTACAGATGGCAGTCATAGTCACTGGATGTGGGCAAGTGGCTAGCCCAAATCCTGTAAACACTCAATGTTATATGAACTGATACTCATCGCAAAAGGCTCCAGGGAATGGAGTCATTGAGGCCGATGGTGTCGGTCCCCAGACGGAATACCCACCGTTGCTCTTTTTCCAAGAGTCCAACCACTGAAGGTAACTGTTCGATTACTGTCCACTGCAGCTCATTAACACAGTGTTGGTGTTCTTAAAAAGTGGGTTGACATTTTGGTTGTAGCCTTCTTACACCGGATATTACTTTTGTGTTCGTTAATCCTAGTTTTTACTGACCTCGTTGTCATTCCCACATATTCCTTACTGCACGGGCATGTGATCAAGTACACAACATTCTTGCTGTTGCAATTAGTAAATGCACGTTGTTCCCAGCTAGTGCCATTGGAAAAAGTCAAGGTTTGGCTTTTTTTGGTAAGGTGACAGTTGTTGCAATTACCACACGGGAGATGGCCCTGTATTCCTTGTAGCCTAGTCTGTTTCTCTCTGATGGGCGAGGGTCTAGTGTGGACCAGCATGTCTCTCAGGTTCCTGCCTCGTCTGTGTGCAAACAAAGGTTTGTCCAGTGATAGAGTACCACTTGAAAGAATGCGCCAATGTTTGTTAACCAATTTGGCAACCTGGTTGGTTACTGGGCTGTATGTGGTAACACAGACTGTTCTGTTTACCTGATCATCTTTGTGTGGGTCGTCTTCCAAAAGAGCCTCTCGGTTGTTATTCCTGGCTCTCTTCATAGCTTTCTGGATCACTGGGTCAGGGTATTTTCTTTGTCTCAGTTTGTGACGGAGGTCCTTCGCCTGACTTTTATATTTTGCTATATCACTGCAGTTACGGCGTAGGCGGAGGAACTGCCCGTATGGTAAGTTTTCCCTCAGGTGACGTGGATGAAAACTGTCAAACCTGAGGAGACAGTTCCTGGCCGTAGGTTTGAAGTGGGTCTCCGTTTTCAAAAAACCTGCCTCATGATATATGTTCAAATCCAGGAAGACCATGGTCATGTTAGACATTTGGTGGGTGAATTTGAGGAACCTGTTCTGGTCATTGAGCCAGAGCATGAACTCAGAGATCGAATTCTCATCCCCTTCCCAGATCACCAAGATGTCGTCTATATATCTTAGCCACATCTGGATCCTCCCTCTGAAAGGGTTGTTGGGATGGAGGATTTTGGTAGATTCCAAATGATGGACATACAGTCCCGCCAGGCTAGGGGCAAAAGTGCTTCCCATGCTGGTCCCATGGCTTTGCCAAAACAGAGTGCCTTCATACTCAAACAAGCATTGGAAATGCAATAGGTCTCGCAGCATTAGAGTTAGTGCTTTTAGAATTGTTTATGGGGTTTTTTTTGTAAATCTTTAGCATTTTTGTTTCCTGTAGCCAATGCTAAAGAATTACAAATAAAAAAAGCCATAAACAATTCTAAAAGCTCTAACTCAAATGCTCCTGTGGTCATGGTAATGTGCTCTGCCTTCCCAGCGGAGTAAACTCCATCTGCCAAACTCTAAATTGACCCCTAACTTCTATGCCAATTTCAGAAATGGGAGAACTGGTACTATCTCTTCTTGGTGATGCCACCGTAAAATAATGTAGAAATTATGTACCCTCCTGGAGCAGAAATATTGCCAAGAAATGCTGCCTATTCAGTAATCCTGAAAGTGAAGCTGCCATTGAATAATGCGACTTAAAACAGCCAAACCTGCACTTGACGCCAGTATCATAAGAAGAATCGAGGAGTGGAGATGTTAGTAAGATCAGTACCAACTTCAGGAGCAGTGAGGAAATGCGGCGGCAGGTAAATCTTGATTACCAATTTACTAATTCATTCCCCCATTCTGTCACCAGGCACTCAACAACACCACATGTGAACACACACCCACAAAGGAGAAAATACCACAGATGGACTACATTCATTGCCTGTACACCCGTGGCATCACTGGGTTGACATCTTGTAAAGGGGATGGGGAAGGAGCACAAACAAAAGTCCTATTAACTTTGTTCACCCTATTAATCACTGACAATGTTGCTGCTATTCGAGGAATAATTCAACTGCGCGTCAAGCTTTCAGTCTTTCTTTGGCAGAGACTGCTTTGCGATTCTTTCCCTGCAAGGCCAGAACATTCTGAGAAGTCCTCCCCTGAGCAGACACGACAGGCTGAGGCTGGGATCAACCATCTAAGTGGCGGCAGCGGAGGGTGACTTTCTGAGGGAATCCAGTGGCGAGAAAATTGCTCAGAAGAAAGGACAGTGCTGAGCTCATCAGGAGAGGGCCACCCTTCTGAGCAACCGGGTCCGCGAGAGCGGGTGGGGCCTGCGAAGCGACTGAAATAGCCACATTGTGAAGGTGGGTTAACGAGGGAGGGGTGGCAGACAAAGAGAGACAGAGGAGCCGGGAGAAAAGTGAGCTGCAATTAAAGAGCCACCGCAGGTGTCAAAGGTTGTGCGGGGAGAGGGCTGGGTCGGGGCCTGCAGCAGGCGGCCAGCACCGCCACAGTAGATGCATTCAATATCCCAGACCCCTTTGCGTCCTGTGAATTCGGAAGTACTTGGACGGCCTCTCTATCATTTCATTAAGAACGGTGCTTGACCCCAGCGTGAGGTAACGCGCAGTGTTTCTTTCATAAGCTGAGGGTGACCTCCGTGCCCTGCCATTTATATCTGAAACAGCATGGCATTTCGGGTAATTGCTAGGCGCACTGCTCGCTCCGGAGGCGGGAGGGCTGACTTAGCAATGTTTCGGAGCAGGGCCGGGGAGGAGTTGGCTTGAGCCATATGGCGTCTTGTTGGCAGCCGGGCGGCCTCCTCTGTGCTCAGGGTTGCGGGGCTGCAGGCGCCTCATCTGCCTCTGCTGAGGAGACAGATGTGGAAGTGCCGAATTCCGCGCAGACCAGCGCGGAGCAAGCTGAGAAAGTATATTGGGCGGATCTGAAAACCCCTTGAAGAGACACTGCAACCTGCTCCCACATTCCACTCAGTAAACGCCAGGGTGCAAGAGAGCGCAGCCCCAGAGTTCACTCTTGAGGTGAAAAGGACAAACACAAAACACCAGGGAGCGTTTGTAAACGCAAGGCTAATGAAGGCTGAAACGTTGAAGACATTGAGAATCGAATGACTTCATCTGTCATGACGTGGAAAGAAAAACAACAGTGCAAGTAGAATTGAATTGAAAAATACCTCCTAAATTGTATAATTTTGCCATCTTCGTCTCCTTCCTCCTAAATGACGGGGGAATTGAACACCTGCTTGAGGGCGCGCGTGCTGATTACGATAGAACTCTGTGAAATTCACTGCGGTTACTGCAGAAGACGGAGGAAAGAGAGGGGAGGGGGAGGAGAAATGCGACACGGCGGGAAGGGGAGGGGGCGGCTGTAGGGGTGGCAAGTGAAAAAAAAAGAGAAAGCAGGGTAACCTGACCCAGGAGGGGGGAGGAGGGAGGAGAAATGAGTCTCGGCCGGAGCAGGGGGCGGAGCAGGGAGAGCGGGCTTTGGAATGTAATTCACACGGCCGGCCGGTCGTAAAACTGAAAGCATGGCCGGCCGGCCGTGAAAGCCTTTGATGCGGCAGGGGAAATGCGAGACGGCGGGAAGGGGAGGGGGCGGAGCGGGTAAACCAAGACGGACGTGCACGCGCTTTTAAGCTCAATGCGCATGCGCATTGAGCTTAAAAGTCACGGGCACTGCAAGGAATCGCCACGATTCCTTGCAAGTTGGGGAAAGAGTGGATAAGTCCCAATACTCTCGCTTGCTCGATGCGCATGCGCATCGATAGGCGAGACCTAAAAAGTTCTTTGTGAGCGCTAGTGAGATACATTCCATCACTACATTGCGGGGAGTGTGGTATCTCCAATTGGTAGAATGGAGTACTTCTTCAATGATCTGTAGTGTCTCATCGTGTGGGAGACTCGTGTAGAGGCTCTCCACGTCAAGGCTAAGTATCATTTGCGAATTTGGATCAAAAGTCTGGTTCTGTAATAGTTGTAGTACCGCTTTGGTATCTTTCAGGTACGTGTCAGTAGCCTGTACCAGGGGTCTCAGGAAGGCATCAGCGAATTTTGACAGTGGTTCCAAAATTGATGAGATACCGGACACAATCGGGCGTCCAGGTGGGCTCTCAAGATTCTTATGCACTTTTGGTATAGTGTAGAAATATGGAACACGGGGATTTTTTTGAACCAAAAACTCTGATTCTTTTTTCAGTAGCCAATCATGTGCGAGGGCCTCTTCAATCATCCCTCCTATTTGTATTCGCAAAGACTCAGTGGGATCTTTAGCTAAGACCTGGTAGTTCCTATTATCCGCAAGGAGTCTTCTGCACTCAATGTCGTAGGCCGTGGTAGTTTGAATAACCACCGCTCCACCCTTGTCTGCAGGTTTTATAGTTAGGTTTTTGTTACGTCTCAGTTCATTTATAGCTTCATTCTCAAGTCTGCTGGTATTCTGGAACACCTTGTGTTTGATGTCCACATTCTTGAGTTCCTGCATGATAGCTTTTTCAAAAGCTAGTACCTCCACCGGAAGTTGGTTATCCAGTGGTGTAAAAGTCGACCTCGGTTTCAACCCTGTGTCTGATTCTTCCAAAGAAGGTAGACGCTTGGTTCGCCGTCATGCTGGAAAGGGTTCTGATAGGGATTGAATTGAGGTCCTTGAAAACCCCGCCAGAGAGGATGGCGAGGTTTTCAAGGACCTCAATTCAATCCCTATCAGAACCCTTTCCAGTTCCCGCAGTACCAATTTGTCCCTCCACAAATGGGACAGATGTACCCTCAATGGGTTCCGGAACAAACCAATGCACCCCAGAATGCTCAGCCTTTTTTTATCCTGGGGCCAAGGACCCCGCAGAGGGAGGGAGGAACAAGAGGGGCAACAATGTCAACTGGCAACCCACAGAGGAAACAGACCCGAGGGTCCTGACGAGGAGCATGACGGCGAACCAAGCGTCTACGAGCAAGAGGGGAACCTAGTAATTAACATTACTCCATGGCCCCTCATTGATTTACAACAAAGGGTTCTGAATAAAGGCTTGGGATACGTCCCTACCAACAAACCTGACTTGTTCCTACTACACAATCAAGCAGGTTTTAAACTTTTCTATTTTACAGGGGATGTATACCCAAGCAAAGGCAGGGAAATTATTTGTGGTATTTGTAGATCTTACAGCCGCCTTGGATTGCGTTGACCAGAGCAGATTATGGAAACGTTTAGAGGATCTAAAGGTTGAGCCCACACTGGTGCAATTTTTGAGGTCATTATATGCGGGGGCATCAGCAAAGGTGAGATACGGACTAAAGGGATAGTGCACAAAGTCTTTCCGCGTGGAGAGGAGTGTTAGACAAGGCTGCGTACTGGCCCTGTTCCTTTTCTCATAATATACTAACGCATTGGAAGAGGAACTGGTGGCCAGGGCGAGAGATCCCCCTCAATTTAATAACAAGCAGATCATCTCCCTCTCTACGCGGTGTTAATGGCTAGAACCCAGCTCGGATTACAGAGAGCCCTTGCCACTTACATTGATTTTATGGACAATCGGGCCTGAAACTCAATGTAAAGAAAACATTTGTGATGTCATGTGGGAAGGGGAAAAATAAATGTAGTAGCTTAGCAGCTGGGAGTGGTAGAATTAAATCAACCAAAACGCTCTCTTATCTCTACATTTTGCACGAGGATACAGGCTCTTGGGGACCAGCGGTCACGAGTAGGATCCTTTTGTTTAAGAGGTCGACCGCGGCAGTGATGAATTACAAAAAATAGAAATGGGTAGAAGGCCCTGGGGATCCTCCTCCAAATTTACCAAGCAAAATGCTTAAGTATCGCCATATATGGGACGGGGTTTGGGGCTTTTGTGATGTTTCCACAATTCAGGTGGTAAAAAATGCTTTTTTAAGGTTTATTTTAGCTGTTCATCTGTTTGTATTTGTCATAGTGATTTGGGGATTTCCCACATCTCCGAGGTAATCAAAATGCAATCAATTTTGGTCTTGCATAGAATCTGGACCTCTCCCAATCTAGGGTTGAACAGTGAAATCATTAAGGATTCAATGGGATTGGCTCAGGTTAAAAAAATACCCTGGCTGAACTATGTAAGAACATTTTTAAATGACTTGTGTAGACCAGATTTTTATATTAAGCCAGACACCATGTGCTCTATATCCAGAAAAGAGCTTAAAGCTGTATGCCTGACCTAGCTTGAGTCTCTTAGAATTGCAGAATTCAATAAAAGTACTGTGATCCAGCACCAACTGACCCTGGCCAGCAACTCCATTCAACCCTACCTAGTGTGGTGTACACGGGGATATGATAAATATATATTGACTAGGTTTAGGTTTGACAGCTTCCATCTTTGTCACTGCCCATGCGATAATATATCATTACAAACAACAATGCATGTGATCTTTTTTTGTAAATTTTGTTCTAAGGAACGTGCCAGAAGGATCATGCCTTTTTTGAAGCAGGAAGCCTGGCGGCAATGTCGCCCAGCTTTCCCATTTCTACAATTACTGGACGTGTACTGTATCGGAATAATGACTGGAGTTTTCAAAAGCATCTTAAGGAAAAGGAAAAGCATAACTTGTTAGTTTTTAAAATTTAATATTTGTACTGTTGGGTCAGCTGTGTATATAAGGTATTTTTTTAATGTCTATCTTGAATGAATTGTGTTTATTTTTGCTTTTATGATTTTATCAAGTGTCTAATATCAAATAAAGCAGCATACTTGAAGACTGGGAGTGGGGGCGGGGGGACCTCTTTTGGAATGGCCTTCAGGATTGCAAATGCCTCCTTGACCTCGACTTTGAGTGAGACCGGGTCTTCCGAGGTTTCCTATGGTGCTCAGAGATGTAGAGTTTGGCATTAAGGTTATCTGAGAGCATTTGAGCACAACATGGAATCCCACGAGGAGTTAAAACACTAGAGACAGACCTTGTGAGTGTTTCACTGACATCTGTTAGTGTAAATCATTGCAGGGTTTGAAACCTCTTGTTCCAGGGATGGCATGACCTTTGCACACCGGAGAAATTTTGTAGAAGAATGCTGTTGGGGTACAAAATTGAGGGAGCAAGCTTCAAATCTGTAACGGAAGGCAGGGAAAGATAGGAACGGACATTGATGCTCTCGGTGGTAGTTACCTTATGAACTCAATGTCATTTCTGGGGGAAGCACAGACACTGAGCCATACAATGCCACCTCCCAGCGTGCAAGGGAAATTGCGGAGAAAAAACTCTGGATCCAGTATAGCGCCTGGGGATATTCACAAGGTGAGAATTTTGTTGTTTGAAGTATCCATCAGGACGTGAGATTCACACAAGCCAGTCTGTCCTAGACTCCCCCAGGTGTCCAGATAAAAAAAATGTCTACGGGTTACATAACCCTTGGTGCCGGCTGACCCTGAAACCAAGTACAGCAACTACTCACAACCCCAGAAATACTGAAATACTAATGTAAAATGATTATGTCTCCACATTAAATGTTGGGGTATTTCCTGTCGCAAGTGAAAAGCCCACCCACACAAGTGGTGTACTGTTTTTAATGGGAGAAGTGTGGGAATACAGAACAGTAGAGCATCTGTTAATCCCTCATTAATTACTAAGCATGTTCAGCTTCCAAATGTAAGTCAATGCACAAGAAAACAAAAATTTTGCTAAATGCCCTCTGAATGACATGATATCATGAGTAACCTCAAGTTTAGAGTTGTGCGCATAACCACTACTTCTAAATTGAGATTCTTGGGCACATTAAAAAAAATGCATAGCTTTATTTCGACCCCATATTTATTCAGAACATTTTACATTATTAATTGATGCATTGCCTGTACACAAACCCTAGAAGCTGCAGGTCTGTTGATAATTATGGGTAGTGCATTTTTGGACAAACAATAAACACTATGTCCCTGTGTCAATAAGATTCAGAAAACGGGGTGGTGATGAACAGAGTGTCTGAATTAAGCAGACCACTCTTACCCAGTCCAAAGATCAGGGCTTGATCCATCACCGTTATTTATCTCACTGCACCATCCCAGCTCAGAACCTGGCTATATGCAAATCAGTCTGTCCCTGGCCCAGTGCATCATGGGAACAGGGCAGACTAAACTACCAAGCCAATTCTTCACCAGAAAGGAGACAAGCTACCGGGGACCGGTTTCTGGCATTTCAGCCGTCTTCGGCCCGGCTTGCTTGAATCCTGATGGTGCAGTGAGAAAGGGACTCATGTCTGAGTATACCCTGCCACACCTATAGTGGCCAAAAAAGATTCAGAAAACGGGGTGGTGATGAACAGAGTGTCTGAATTAAGCAGACCACTCTTACCCAGTCCAAAGATCAGGGCTTGATCCATCACCGTTATTTATCTCACTGCACCATCCCAGCTCAGAACCTGGCTATATGCAAATCAGTCTGTCCCTGGCCCAGTGCATCATGGGAACAGGGCAGACTAAACTACCAAGCCAATTCTTCACCAGAAAGGAGACAAGCCACTGGGGACCGGTTTCTGGCATTTCAGCCGTCTTCGGCCCGGCTTGCTTGAATCCTGATGGTGCAGTGAGAAAGGGACTCATGTCTGAGTATACCCTGCCACACCTATAGTGGCCAAAAAAGATTCAGAAAACGGGGTGGTGATGAACAGAGTGTCTGAATTAAGCAGACCACTCTTACCCAGTCCAAAGATCAGGGCTTGATCCATCACCGTTATTTATCTCACTGCACCATCCCAGCTCAGAACCTGGCTATATGCAAATCAGTCTGTCCCTGGCCCAGTGCATCATGGGAACAGGGCAGACTAAACTACCAAGCCAATTCTTCACCAGAAAGGAGACAAGCTACCGGGGACCGGTTTCTGGCATTTCAGCCGTCTTCGGCCCGGCTTGCTTGAATCCTGATGGTGCAGTGAGAAAGGGACTCATGTCTGAGTATACCCTGCCACACCTATAGTGGCCAAAAAAGATTCAGAAAACGGGGTGGTGATGACCAGAGTGTCTGAATTAACTAGGATTCAAGCAAACCGGGCCGAAGACGGCTGTAATGCCAGAAACCGGTCCCCGGGAGCTTGTTTCCTTCCCAGTGTAAGAATTGGCTTTTGTAGTTTGGTTTGCCCTGTTCCCATCATGCACTGGGACAGGAACAGACTAATTTGCATACAGCCAGGTTCTGAAACTGGGATGGTGCAGTGAGCTAAAAAACGGTGTTGGATCTAGCCCTGATCTCTTGACTGGGTGAGAGCTTTCTGCTTAATTCAGAGACTCTGTCCCTCACCACCCCTTGTTGTAATTATTCCTGTGTCAATAAGAGACTGGCGATGTAACAGTACAGTTATTTTGTAAGTCAGCCATAGGGGCAAAAAATAAAGAGGAAAACAGTCACCTCTTCCTATTTTATCCTATTTACTTACATTATTTTTTTAATTTTAATGATTAGCCTTTTGAGAAAAAATAAGAGCCATCTACATCAATTACCCCTTGCTGAATTCAGAATGTTGTTTACTTATCAGAAATGTCCAGCTTCCTGGTTCCACCAAAGTTTGCCCACCCCTTTCTCTTACAAACGGCAAAATAAGTAGAAGCCGGGAAAAAATAGAAAAAATTGACGCCCACTTAGAAAATCATAAAAAATGTTTAAAAAATGCTTTTTACAACGCTGCTTGTTCCTGAAAGCTGGGAAAGGGCAATGTTAGAACAGCAAAACGTATATGGGTGCCATTCTTAGGGTGAAAAAACACTTCTTGCACAACACGTTTGACTATTTCCTTTGTTTTCTAATGGGGAATCCAAAAACCCTGCATCCTTTAGAATCCCCGACATGTGGAAAAAAGGACACGCATTTTGCCTTCAAATCTTTTGTGGAAAAAAGACCTGCACGAAATATCAAAACAAACACTGTCAAAGCACAACAGGTATGGAGCCTTTTGTCTTTGTCAATGTTTGTTTTGTCATGGTTCTTGTAAAACTTTATTTTTGTGTGAGTAGCCAGGCCCTACTTAATATATTTATATAAAAAAGAATAATTGGTAAAAACTAAAAACATTTCCAAGGTCTCATAATGCACACTTTGTCTTAGTAGTCCATGGCTTTGAAGTGAACGACTGTGTTGTGGATGTGCTCCTTTGAAAAAGCAGAATGCCATCCCTCAGTGAAGTTATGAAGAAGGCTGATCTGCTGCCATATGCAGGAAGAACATGTGAATGACAACAACAGACCAATGGATAAAGAGGGCACACTGAAAACCCCTATACATAAGCATTTTATATACTTTTAGTGAAATCAAAAGATCTTTGATAACATCACACGTAAAAAGGGCTCAGCATGGGGATTGGTGTGGGAAGGTAACCCTCAGCACTTTACGGTTTCAATACCTTCATCTGTAGATCAGATAGGGTCTAGCAATAGTCATGCTATGAAGCCGGACACACACTCGACCCCGTCTTCTCATCCAGCAAGGACATCGCCTTCAGCCACAACACCGGACTCCACTGGACGGACCACAGCTGCGTCAACTTCAGCTTCGCAAGGACCACGATCCACCACCACCAGCAACAGGCTGCACGCAGGAGCTGGAACAAGATCACAGCCGACCAGCTCGCGTCCTCCCTGAGCATGAACCTTCCCACCAGCACAACGAACCCTAGCCAGGCGGCCACCAACCTCACGAAGTGGATCAGCAACTGCGCAGAAGAGCTCGCCCCCCTGAGGACCCCGCCCAGCAGACCCGGTAGCAAGAAAGCCCCATGGTTCACCGACGAACTCAAGAGCTCCAAGAAGAACTGCCGAGCCCTCGAGAGAACCTGGCGCAGAGACCCAACACCGGACAACATGACTGCCCTCAAGCTCGCCACCCGAAAACACCACCAACTCATCCGCGCCACCATGAAAACTGCATTCAAGGAACGACTGGACAACAACGCACACAACAGCAAAGAACTCTTCAACATCGTCAAAGAGCTCTCCAACCCCAACGCCGGAAACAACGACATCACCCCTTCGCAAGACCTCTGCAGCTCCCTCGCCTCCTACTTCCACAAGATCGCGGACATACACAACAGCTTCAGCACTCAACCGACGAACACCACGACCGAACCACCTCCCCCCACCACCACCCTCCGCGCCTGGACTCCGATCAGCACCGAAGACACCGTCCGCACGATGAACTCCATCCACTCCGGATCTCCGACCGACCCCTGCCCTCACCACGTCTTCAACAAGGCCGACGCAGTCATCGCACCCCACCTGCGGGACATCATCAACACCTCCTTCGACACCGCTACCTTCCCGGAGAGCTGGAAGCACGCCGAACTCAGCGCTCTACTCAAGAAACCATCGGCTGACCCCACCGACCTCAAAAACTACCGCCCCATCTCGCTGCTCCTGTTTCCTGCAAAAGTCATCGAGAAGACCGTCAACAAGCAGCTGGCCGCCTTCCTCGAGACTAACGGATCCCTCGACCCCTCGCAGTCTGGCTTCCGGGCCAACCACAGCACCGAGACCGCCCTGATCGCAGTCACCGATGACATCCGAGCGCTGCTCGACAACGGAGAAACAGCGGCCCTCATCCTCCTCGACCTCTCCGCGGCCTTCGACACTGTCTGCCATCGTACCCTAGTACAACGCCTCAGCAACGTCGGAGTCCAGGAGAAGGCACTGGAGTGGATCATCTCCTTCTTCGCGGGAAGGACACAGAGAGTCCGCCTCCCTCCGTTCAGATCTGAAGCCACCGAAGTCATCTGCGGCGTCCCTCAAGGCTCCTCGCTCAGTCCAACCCTCTTCAACATCTACATGAGCCCCCTCGCAGACATCGCACGCCAGCACAACCTCAACATCATCTCCTACGTCGACGACACCCAGCTGATCCTCTCCCTTACCAACGACCCCGCCACCGCCAGAGCCAACCTTCACGAAGGGATGAAAGAGGTAGCTGAATGGATGAAGAACAGCCGCCTGAAACTGAACTCAGATAAGACGGAAGTCCTCATCCTGGGATCCTCACCCGCCGCTTGGGAAGACTCCTGGTGGCCCCCCGCCCTAGGCAGCGCACTCAAACCAACAGACCACGCACGCAACCTGGGCTTCATCCTGGACTCCTCCCTCTCCATGACCAGACAAGTCAACGCCGTCTCCTCGTCCTGCTTCAACATCCTGCGCATGCTACGTAAGATCTTCCGGTGGATCCCCACCGAGACCAGGAAGACGGTCACCCAGGCCCTCGTCACCAGCCGTCTGGAATACGGCAACACCCTCTACGC
The DNA here is from genome assembly GCF_964263255.1 of Lissotriton vulgaris. Taxonomy (NCBI): domain Eukaryota; kingdom Metazoa; phylum Chordata; class Amphibia; order Caudata; family Salamandridae; genus Lissotriton; species Lissotriton vulgaris. The sequence goes on from NC_141697.1 coordinate 980,113,955, forward strand.
CGGAACCACCGCCAAACTCCAGAAGAGACTCCAGCGGATCCAGAACGCCTCAGCACGACTCATCCTGGACATCCCCCGTCGCAGCCACATCTCCGGACACCTGAGAGACCTGCACTGGCTCCCGGTCAACAAGAGAATCATCTTCCGTCTCCTCACCCACGCACACAAAGCCCTACACAGCCAAGGCCCAGGATACCTCAACAGCCGCTTCAACTTCTACGCTCCCAAACGCCAGATTCGATCGACCAGCCACGCCCTCGCCGCCGTCCCCAGCATCCGTAGAGCCACCACAGGGGGACGGTCCTTCTCCTACCTCGCCGCCAAGACATGGAACTCCCTCCCCACCCACCTCCGCCTGCCCAGGACCACCTCGCCTTCAGGAACCAACTCAAGACCTGGTTGTTCGAGCAGTAGCAGATCCCCCTCCCCCAGCGCCTTGAGACCCTCTGGGTAAGTAGTGCGCTATATAAATGCGATGATTGATTGATTGAAGCCAAACCTTAATGAGAAAAAAAGTGTAAACCATCCTTTGTCATGTACAAGGCAAGGGTCTAGAATGACATACCTCTGCATATCAGGCTTGCACATTACTCCTGAATTTAGGAAATGGTCAATATTTTCATCTCCCTAATGAGTACATAATTTATTACTATTAAGGGTTCTGTCCGCTCTTCTACTCTTTCAGAAAAGCAAACATGAAATTTGTAGCCCATCCTCTAAATTTGTAAAAAATAAAAAAATAAAAATCCAGACTTGCTTTCAAGGTTGCTTTTAAGAATTATTACCTATTGCACTACTGTAAATAACACTGTTGTTACTTTGCCAGGTTTCGCACTGCAGATACATGCACATGTATACAAGAAGATACATACTTATCAAAAGCTCTTGTTGTCGGTCCTCCTCATCTAAATCGATGATCACGGGCCCCACATTCTTCTTGGGCTTCTTCTTCTTCCTTCCAGTGGTAAAAGATTTCTTTAGCGAAAGAAGGCGGTACATCTCATAGCCCATTAGCAGCACACCTCCATTTGCTGACCAGTCACTAACCACCTTTGCACGAGCTATGGTTGTCCTATGTGTAAGTAAAGATAGAGCAAGCATCAAACACAAATGAAAACAGCCTCTGCCCAGATCTTTCAGTTCTGCCCATGGGCTTGTTCCAAACAATAATCTTCCTGTTTTGCTTGACCATGCTAGCAGACTCTGGTCACTACTAGACATTACTTCATTAAAAAAAAACAATGTGAGCAGCATCAAATCAGGTTCACCTCGGGATCTTTTACCCTCTACGGTGCTGCAACAACTTGACACACCCTCCCTCGAATTAATTATTGATCTTTACGCCTCCATACAGGAAGCAATCATTCCTCCTGAGTGGAAGCATGCTATGATTCTTCCGCTCTTGGAGAAAGCCAACGCAGAGCCCGCCCAACTCTCCAACTTTAGGCCCATTTCCCTCCTTCGGATATAATCTAAAATTCTGGAAAAACATTTCAACTTCCAACTTACACAGTTTGTTGAATCTTCTAAATTTTTACATACTCCGGTTTTAGAGCTGGTTTCTCAACAGAGACAACTCTAATAGGTATCACAGAAATGCTGAGAGACAACTTGGACATGGGGGATACAGCAGCCCTCATACTACTCGATTTGAGCGCTGCTTTTGACACAGTTTCTCACATCGTGTTAATAAGATCCCTCCAATCCCTCGGCATCTCTGGTTCAGCTCTGAAATGGCTGACACCTTGCCTTACCAACCGCACTTATCAAATTTTTTCCTCTGCTGCCACCTCCAAATTTCACTCACCCGATTGTGGAGTCCCTCAGGGCTCTATTCTTAGTCCATTGCTTTTTAATATTTATGTTAAACCATTGGTGATTATTGCAGAGGAGGCCGGGTTGTCCCTCTTTTCTTACGCAGATGACACCCAGATCATCTTCTCTCTTTCCTCTGAGAAGGTGTCTGATCAGTCAGCTCTTCAAGACGGCCTAAGAAGTTGTAGCATGGATGCAAACAAACATGCTTAAACTCAATGGCGACAAGATAGAGGTTATCATTTTGGGGAACAACAAAGATCTATGGGGGCCCCAGCACTGGCCCATCGAACTGGGAACTTATTTATTTTTATTTTTTTTATTTATTTTTTGGAGTTTTCTATAGCGCTTGCCAAACCCGAGGGCATCGGAGCGCTTCACTACCAGATATGTGTAGGTCAGAATGCTAATCGAACAACAAGTCCAACATGTATAAGTCATATAACGAACCGAAAGCACACAGAGTGAGCGTATAGCAGAACACAAATAGAATACGCATACCAATAAGATATCCAGCTGGCCCAGAGGCAGTGAGGACAAAGTCATATCCGTTGCGAGGCTGACCCCAGGAAATGGGGGGGGGTGGGGGGGGGGGGGGTCGGTTGCAGGAACGTGCGACCTGGAGGCAACAAAAGTTCGGATTAGATGGTTACGTAATTGGATTCGGGAAGGCACGTTTGAGGATGAGGTCTTTTAGTTGGCATTTAAACTTTAGAAAGGAGGAAATAGTTCTGATGTCGACCGGGATGGCGTTCCAGATTTTTGAAATATTCCCAGCAAAGGAGCGGTTTGCCGTTTTCTGTTTCCGAGTTCTTAGGGGGATGAGCAGGAGGGAATTTGAGCTTCTGAGTCTTCTTGCTTGACCGGCTTTCTTGAGTTTCGAGGCAAGGTATTCTGGTTTCCCTGTGTGCAAGGCTTTGTGAGTCAGGCAGGCTGTTCTGAAGCTGGCCCGCATTTCCACTGGGAGCCATTTTAGATCTCTGAGTGCGGGAGAAATGTGATCAAATTTTTTCACTCCTGAGACCATTCTGGCCGCTGCATTGAAGGTGGTTTTTAGAGGAGCTAGGTGGGAGAGGGGGGTACCAGAGGGTCACGTTCCCGTAGTCCAGTCTGGATAACACAAGAGATTGGGTGGCTTGTTTGAGATCCACGGGTGAAATGTAGGGTTTGACTTTGTTGAGTAGTTTCAGATTGAAGAAGGCGCTCTTGGCAGAGTTTTTAATGTGGTTCGCCATGGATAATTTGTGGTCTAGGGTGATTCCTAGTAATTTTACAGAATTAGTCAGAATGGGCATCACGTTGAGAGTGTCAATAGCTTTTAGCCACTCGGAGACTGGCAGATGTTCTTCCTTGTTGGACAACAGTAGGATTTCTGTTTTACCTTGATTGAGTTTCAGTTGGTTTGATGATAGCCATTCTTGGACTTCTTTGAAAGTATTATTGAGCCTTAGAATGTCATTGATGGAGGAGGATTCCAGGTAAATCTCTGTTTCATCTGCGTATAAGTGGAAGGGGATGTTGGCTTTATTCAGAATGGAAGCGAGGGGTAACATGTAGATATTGAACAGTTGCAGGGAGAGAACAGAGCCTTGTGGGACGCCTCTGTTCACGGGGAGAAGGTAGGAGGTCTATGACTTGATTTGGACTCTCTGGGAACGATTCTGGAAGAAGGATGAGAACCATTGTAGAACCTAATCTTCAGCCCCAACTCTCTCCTTGAGGGCCTTGATGAGAAGATTATGATCCACTGTGTCAAATGCTGCTGACAGATCGAGGAGGATGAGTAGACAGCAGTGGTCTGAGTCAAGGGAGTGACGGATGTCATCGACAATGTTAAGGATTGCAGTTTTGGTGCTATAGTCTTTTCTGAAACCTGATTGTGTTGATATAGCAGGTTGATAGTGCCAATCTGTTTATTCAGTTGGTGAAGCACACATTTTTCCAGAATTTTGGCCAAGAAGGGGAGATTGGAGACCGGTCTGAAGTTGTTCAAGTCTTTTGAGTGAAGGCCTGCTTTTTTTAGGAGATGGGTAACTTGTCCAATCTTGAGACATTCGGGTATGGTACAGTTTTTCAAGGAACTGTTTATGATTTCGCACCAGATAGGAGCGAGGGCGAATTTCAGATCTCTGACCAATTGGGAGGGTAGAGGGTCCATATTATGGGATGAGGCCTTCGACGAGGCGATTAAGTTGAGAATCTCAGGTTCCGAGATGGGATCGAAGGCGGACCAGGTACGTGCGGGAAACCTACCTGGAGGAGGTAGGTTAATGTCAAGAGAAAGTTTGATCTTGTCGATTTTGTCCATGAAAAAATTGATGAAGTTGTCACATAAGGCTTTAGAGGGATGGACGATGGAATTAGACGGTTTGGAGGTTTGCTTTTTAATGATGTCAAATAGTTCTCTTGGTCTGTTTTTTGCCTTGTGAGAGCGCATTGCAAAAGAAGTTGGTTTTTTCTTTAGTGATGTGGTTTTTGTACTCTCTTGCTGATTTGAGCTTTTCACAGTGGGTGGAGGAGGGGTTCTTTCTCCAGAGCCGTTCTGAGACTCTGAGTTTCCTTCTTTCATCGTTAATGTCCTTGTTAAACCATGTTCTTGAAGGGATGTTCCTGTTTTTTTTTTTATTTCATGGGGGCGAGTTGATATAAGATGGAGGACATTGTTGTGTTGTAATGTGCTGTGAGTTCAGCGGTAGAGAGGCCGTCCCGGGAGATGGGAAGGAGGGAGGAGATTTTTTCTTCTACATCAGCAGTGCTAATCCGTGACAGATTCCTGGACCACCTGGAGGGCTGGTGAGCGAGCCGGTGCGCAATGTGGAAAAGAATTAGGTGGTGATCGGACCAGTCAACTGGAAGGATGTGGTCAATAGTGACTGCGTCCTGTTGGGCGATGATGGCGTCCAGGATTGCACCTTTGTTATGAGTTTCTTCTGAGCAGTGTTGGGTAAGCTTGTTGGAGTGAAGTAGGTCATTTAGTGTTTGTAATGGAGCATTATTCTCATTATTCCAGTGTATATTGAGGTCACCTACGATTAAATTGTTGGTGCTTCGGAGGGAGCAGTGAGCTATCAGGTCTGATAGGTGCTCCGTGAAGGAGGTAGTGTTGCCTGGTGGATGATACAGGAGGTTACAGTGTAGTACTGTGTTTTTGGCGGTACTAATGTTGGTGGATAGACATTCAAATGAGTTGCAGTTAAAGGACTCTATTTCCGAAATCGATAAGCTGTTTTTATGGATAATAGCCACGCCACTGCCAATTTGGTCCTTCCTATCCTTGTTTATGATAGATTAACCTGGGGGTACAAGTAAGTCCAGAATGGGGGTCGAGCAGTCTTTTAGCCAGGTTTCGGTGATGAAGGCTATGTCTATGTCATAGCTGAGGATCGTTTCTGCCAGCTCCGTGGCATGTTTCACGGCGGATCTGCAATTGATGAGCATAGAGTTCGTGTTGGGTCTTCCTATATTCGGTTCGATGGGGATGTTGATGAGGGAGTGTGGTGGTCTAGGGGGTATCGGGAGGATTTGATCGTTTCTGAAGCCGGTGATTACCTGTATTGTAGAGTGATCGTCGCTAGGGATGGGGTGTACGAGAGTTGGCCTGGGGGTATAAGGGGGAATTGATCGATTCTGGATCAGGCGAGTACTTAGGTAATAGATTGTTCGGGACTAGAGGTGGTGTATGAGGAGGCCAGCTCGAGCGCTTCCTCTGGGGACATGGGTTCGGTTGTTCTGCTCGGTCTCGAGGTCTGGTGCGGGGGGAAGGACAGGGTGTTGGGTCGTTGGGTGGGTGAGTTGTGTGGGTGGGTCGAGTGGGATGAAGAACAGTGGACGAGGGGAGGTGGTTAAGGGGAGGATTATGCAGTGTCGAGAGGTTAGAGGATGAGCTTCAGTCCCTGTATCATGAAGGCGATTTGATTTTCGATACGGTCAAGCCGACAAACTATCATATCCTGCGAGGGAGGGGATTGCTTCTGGGTGGGAACAGTGCAGCTAGTTGTCGCGTGGAGGGGGGGGTTGATTTCTGGAGTTTATTATGTAGCTGGATGAGGGGCTAGAGTGGGTTGTATGGTGTGGAGGGTTAGGGTGAGGGGGTTCTTTGGGGTGTGAGACGGTTAGAGACTGGGTGGAGGTAGCCAAGGAGGACTTATTACGATCGACTGGCGTAGGCTTGGACCTGTTCGGGAGTGTAGGGTGTGGGGGAGCCAGGAGTGGTGAGCGTTTGGTCTTGAGGAGGAGTCGAGGCTGGGGGTTAGGGTTCTCGGGGGAAGTATTGTGAACGTCAGGGGGAGATCTAGGGGCAGGAAGCCTAGGGAAAGGAGCTGATGGAGGATCAGAGTTGGGGAGCGTGGTTGAGACCTTGGAGTTGCAGGGGATGGATAGGGATTGAGGTGGCGTGTCAGAGGCTGTGGAGGCAGGGGAGAATTGGAACTGCAGGGAGAGGGGAGGGATTGGGGTTGGGTAAGGAGGACTGAGGATGCAGGGGGAGAATAAGGTATGGGGGCAGGTTGTGTGGTGAGGATGCGGGGGGGGGGGGAATAAGGCAAAGGGGGTTGGTTGTCCAGTTGCGGGGGGGCAATGGGAGGGGGATGAGGCGGGGAAGGGGTTAGAAAGGAGAGAGGGAAAGAGGAAATCAAAGGCTTTGAGATTGTCATTGTTGGCTTTGATCAAGATGGTGCAGGTGGAATAAATGGTTACCGAAGTGGTACAGTGGCGTGTTGGGTGATTAGGGGGGTAGAATGAGAGTTTTGCGCTGTGCGGCGTGTTGGTGGTTTTGATGATTTGGCGTTTTGCTCTTAAGGTGGAAATCCTAAAGCCAGGTCTGGCTGTGTGAAAGATGAGGTCCATTTTCACTTGGCCATTCACAGGGGAGTGGAATATGTCGGCAAAGAGGGACTCCGGGAATTGCTGATCAGTTTATGTTTTAGGGATTTTGTTTGATTTAGGGGCGAGGTTAGAGGGGAGAGACAGCGAGAAGGAATTCGGGCCATGTCGCCTAATGTAGGGTGAGGAGAGAGGATTGGGGGAGGATGACGTTATTGGGGGCATTGTGGTTAGGTGTTCGTGTGGGTGATGATTTGGGAGGGGGATAGTGGTCCTGACCTGGAGGGGTTTCTCGATGGGGTTGGGGGGGGGGGGGAGACCGGCATGTCGGTAAGTGTGAAGTGAGGGCGGGGGAGAGGAGTCAGAGGGGTGATGCGCAGGGAGGGGAGGCAGGTTCTCCGCAGAGGAAAGGAAGGGACAGAGGTTGAAGCACTAGACGGGACCGATTCAGGCGGGGGGGGGGGGGGGCGGGACTAGACGGAGGGAGGGGGATCGACTTGCTCTAATGGCAAATAATGAGGGAAGACTCTGAGGACAGCAAGTAGTGTGGGCCCGGGGCGGAACTCCCAGGAGCTAATGAACAGAGTCCCCCTCTGGGTCATTTGGGACAGAGTGAATTATCAGGTAGTATTCAATGAGTTTCCGCCGTTTTGAGGACAGGCGGGACGGGGAGATCAGGGTAGGGTCTCCAGTTAAGAAAAGTTAGACTGTACCAGAAAGGAGGCCAGATGGGGGACAGAGAGTCCGAGTTCAAGTCAGGGCATTGCTTCTACCCACGAAATATGGGGGCAGGAGGTATTGTGGAATTGAGATGATTGATACTCCTCCGTGTCTGGTCCCAGAAAGTAGTAAAGCCGGTGCCTATCAGGCGAGTTGTCCGGAGCCGGCCGCCATTTTAGGGTCAGGCGGGGCTCTCCGGCCGTGAGTACATAGCAGGAGGCAGGAATGGAGTGCTGGGTCACGGGCAGGGTCAATGTCTGGCAAGGCTCGCTTTTGTGGGGTAGATGGAACCCCTAGAGAGATTGTTGCTCGTGAGAGTCACTGGAGCTGACCTAGTTGTCTGTAGCGGGCTGCCATTATGGGGTCAGGCGGAGCGCTCGCCGTGAGTACACAACAGGAGGCAGGAATGTAGTGCTGGGTCAGGGGCAGTGTCAGCCTCTGGCAAGGCTCGCTTTCGTGGGGTACATGGAACCCCTAGAGAGATTGCTGCTCGTGAGAGTCACTGAAGAGCTGTCCCTGTACGGCCGCCATTGTTGGGCCAGGCATGGAGGGGAGGAGGCAGTCTTAGGTTCAGCTTGGCGTGGGGGCCGCTTGGGGGCGAAATTGGAGGCAGGCGATAAATCCCCGTGGTCCTAGGCTAGCACGACTCACCTGCGCCTCGGTTGAGGAGCCCTGCGGGAGGTTGTGGCTGGGGTCCTCGGGTCATAGTGTCCAGGAGGGTCTGCCATCTTGGGAGCAGGCACAGTGCGGCGGGGAGAAGCGATCAAAACGGCTCTGCGTTGCAGTGCGATTCTCCAGTGCTGCCGGCCTCTTTCTGCTGCTGCTGTGAGGAGGATCGGATGCGGACTCCAATGGTGCTCCCTGGGAGGGATTGCAGGAAATGCCCTGGGATCGGGCGAGGACAAGGGGGTGGCGATCACCTTGGGGCCATCGAGAGTGACCGGAGAGGGATGAGGCGGAATTCCTTGTCCTTCGTCCACGATTCAGGTCCCTCCGATACGGCGATACGGTAAGTGAGCGTTCTAGGGGCTGGGTGGAGGGCATCAGGAGTTGGTCAATTCTTGGATACATAGTGTTGTGCCCGGAGCTCCATCTCGAAGCTCCCACCCTGCGGCCATCTCACCTCAGCCCACTCAACAGGTCCGCAACTTGGGCTTTATTGTTGATGACCGGCTGACCATGAGACAGCAAGTAGTAAAGGTGGCAGCTACCTGCTTCCCTGTATTGAAGTGGCTGAAAAAAGTTGTCTGGATGCTCCCTTGCTCCACCCAGAGAACGGTGGTCCAGGCACTTGTGACCTCAAGAATAGACTATGGTAACATTCTCTATCTAGGGGCCAACAAAGATATACTGCGGAAGCTACAGGTAGTGCAAAACGCTGCAGCTTGATTACTATGCCAAATTCGCAGAGCCACCTCCATCACCAGCTATCTACGTGATCTCCATTAACTGAAAGCGGAAAACAGTGTCAATTTCAAAGCTTTGAGCTTTCTATTCAAGATTAAATCCAGCACTGCTCCCCAATACTTGCAAGCCCTGGCCCAGCCTTATTATCCTTCACGATTACTGCGCTCCACTACCCATGGAACATTTTTGGCACCCAGGGTCAGACTCTTACGGATGGGAGGTTGCTCCTCTGCCTTTCTCGGTCCCACTCTGTGGAACACTCTACTCTGCCTGTATCTCTTCAGCTTGAAACAAACTTTGCAATTTTTTGCAAAGATCTAAAAACATGGCTGTTTAACCAATAATATCATATTTTTGTTTCCATCCTCAGGCTGGCGCTGGGAAACCCTTTTTGGGTAACTGTGCACCTTACAAAAACAATTTAACATAACATAACCTCTGGTACCAGACTATGTAACCCTTATTTTACTTCATATTCACTCTCCCTGCCACACAGTCTGTCTTCTTGTCCAGTTCATCCCATTCTTTGAGGTAGCTGTTACTACATTCTCTCACCAGTGCCCCAATTTCTCTCCTACTTATCATTCTTTTTCTGCCCATCTTATTGCCCCAAAGTTCATAGGAGTTTAGCTCTGTATTTGATGCATCTCAATCCTTGTGCCTTTCTGTTAACTGCATCTCTGAGATCATTATCTTTTTCTATCTTGAGGTTACCCTCACACCGATTTCTGTAAGGATAACCTATTTCCCATCTACCACTTTACCCTCCAGGAAACTGGCTTTCCTTTCTATTCATCTTATGCATCCAGTTTACACTTTGCTCCTCACTCACTTCATATTATCTTACCTGAACCGGCCATTACTATCTCCATTTCTCTTGCACCCATGAATGACCGGTCTCCTTTCACAACAGTTACAACTCACTTTTTCCTACCACTCTGACAGATCAAAAAATCAAACTGAACTCAATGAGGAGCAGATAATGAAATGTCTATGATATAGGACATTAATGAAATGTCAGTGATACAGGAAGTAAGAATGAGACATAACAGCTAAGATGAACGAGTCAATTTTTAAGTCAAGTGATGGATATGATGCAAAGTTCAGATTTCTCAGAGTCGATCACTTGAGTTGGACAAAGTAGGAGTTATGATAGCATTTATGGTGAAAGCAAAACAAAGAAAGGCAGGCTTAAGAATTAGGGGTAAAAGCTTACTAGGAGCAAAAGGTTCTATTAACAAATGCTGGCAAGGCCGCAAAGATTGGGAAGTCTAGATCTTTTTAGAGATCCGGGATATTCAAGAGGTCAGACAATGGGTAGATGATTAACATAGAAAGAGGTGAGGAGGAACTGAAGAGAGGAAAGCCAAGTAGCTCAAAGGCAGGTGTTGAGGTGCTGATGGGAGGTAATACAAATAATGAAGGCACAGGAAGACTGGAGCAAGATAATAGAGAAATATCAAGGGGTTGACAGAGGGGGAGGTTAGTAACCCACATTAGCTTTTAGAAGTTTAAATGGGGAAAAAGGTGTGTGGAAGAGTGGAGGATTGCAACTTACTTGTGCTCATCATTAAGGATGTAAACCTTGAAGGTGCGTGGCGATATCTCCTCTGGGCTATTTTCTTCAGGAAGGCTTTCAGGGGCTGGTAGCCAAATGTTGAATTCTGCCAGCCAATTCTGGAGAGTATTTACCTAACAAGAATAAAATGAAATACCCCCCATGAATGCAAAGAAGCAATGTTTAGAATGTTACCCTGTCAATGTCTAAACACATCAGAAAAATATTATTCAGCTTCTAGTTTACCAATCAGAAGTATAACAACTGAGATAAGAGACAGAGAATAAAGAGACCAACACGCACTTTTGAACTCTGTAGATTGTAGAAAAACCACTGTTTATCCTTATATAAATTTGACTTTCAACCAAGGACTTAACCTGGGTTTTTACCCTAACAATGACATTGGCCCAAACTCTGATCCTCACCCTAATCTATGTCCCAACTCTTTCCCTGAAACTCAGCCAGTCTCCAATCTTAACTCAATCTTTCACCATATTATCATGCTTTTAATTACAAATATTACTCCAATTTATATTTCTTCTATGTAGCATTTTAATTATATAGTTATTTTATGGACTTCATTTTTTGTGGAATGTAGTAGACATATAGTGACTTCTGGTCACATGTAAACGCTAAAAAAACAAGTATATTGAAATAGCAGGATAACTTCCTAATGCCGGAGCAAGATTGCGTTCACAGAATTCAATAGGCCATTTCCCAGCACTTCTGGTTATATAGATCCTGATAGTGCAAAGGCAGAAACTGGTGTTGAACACAGGAAAGAAAAACAATGAATGGCTTTTCTTTCCACAAAAGGTGAATTGGAGATGTTTAATTGGCGATGTCAAAGCTTTAGACCACAGGACACATTCAGTTTCTCTAAGTAAAGGCTACAACTTGTCACTCAGCAACTCAATCTGGCATAAAGGTGGAGCACAATCCTTGCCCTTCAACAGAATATCATCCTTCTTTCACCACAACTCTGGCAAACGCAGCAACTCATCAATAAGAGCTCAGTAATGGGCCCACTGAAAGGACTGCTTTCTCTGTCAATAGGATTCCATGACGCCTATTATGCAAAAAAAAAAAAAATTTGCTGCTGAAATAGACACGTCTTGCATGAATATGCGTCTATTTATTTATGTGTTGGGCTCTCTGTGAAGGAAGAATACCTTCATAAAAGAAGTGTCCTCCACCAGTCCAATAAGCTGAATCAATTTGTTTAGTGTGATTTTCTATTTTAGGAGATTTGCAGATAATCATAGCTTATGCAGGGGTGTCGCTGTCACCAGCAGTGCATATAATACCACTTGCGACAGGTCAGGGGGCATCAACACTCCCTTCAACCACAAACAAGTGACCTTACTTTAAACACATTAATACTAAAATTGCAAAGGTGAGACCAGATGGTATAACTTTTCATTAGAAAATGTCTTCAGAACTTTCAACTGGACATACCCACTTTTCACCAAGAAACAAGGGTATTTACTGTGCACTGGAAAAAGTACATATGCATCCTGCATACCCAGGGGTCAGTGCTTATTCATCTTCTCTTAAATATGCAATCGTCTGCGTCAGAGACCATCCTGAAGTTTTCGATTATTTTGTGCCTGCTGCCACTTATTATCAATCTCCATTCAGTTACGGATGGGGAAACAAAGATTTCACAACTGGTGTTGATAAACAAACCTTTATTCAATTGAAAGAAGGCGGATATAAGCCCTTAAGGGACAAGTGCGAACCCCTTTGCACACAGAGAGCTGAGAATGATTTCTAGGAAAAAGAACGCAAGTGTTAATTTCAGGTGCAAAACGGATTTCAACAACCTCACATAAAGAAATTGTTAATTATAGAGCTGACCTCTTTTATAAATTTCTCCTCAATTATGATTATGAGGGCACTGGTGCAGCTTGGATGTCTTCAGCCCTCTTTGCAAGTCCCTGGGCCCCCTCACTTGGGTGACATCTTAGTCAGTCAGCTGCCTTCGACCTCCCTCATCTTCCAGCCAACAGTCGGAATATAATATATCAAACCTCAATACAATTCACATTCACACTATTGTGCTTCCACTCCCTGCACTGCTATTCTGCAAGTCAAAGCAATAACCCTAAAAAGCATTAACAAAGCCAAACGAGTTGGCCCTTGTAAAGTGCATGCACACAAAGACAAAAAAAAGCAGGGACAACACATTCACACTGCTACCCTCAAATAGGAACATCCGTTATTCTAAATGCACACAGGCATATGCCTCACTCTGCACTCGCATAAGCACAACTTTCCACCTATAAACCACTTGCCCTGCATTCACAAAAGACAATATGAATTCTGCCTGCACACATTAAACCGCTCACAATGCAACAAAAACAGTGGCTATCCTGCACTCACAATACGCACACACAGGTATGGTTGCTCACTAGGAAAGAGTAGAGTTTGGGCAGATGGTAGTATAGGACGCACTGGTTGGGTAAGTGGTGCAACTCAAAGCTATTGAGGTAAGCTACACTGAATCTTGAATGTCCACTGTGGGTATCTAATCTCCCATTAGTCACACTTGAACCAGCACTTCAGAGTATGCAAGTCTGATCTTTGTAGACTTTTGTGGGAAAGGACAAGTTACTTACCTTCTGTAACACTTTATCTGGTAGAGGCATGATCTAGCCACAGTTTCCTACCCTCTAAATCTCCTAGGCGTCAGACTGTATCTGGCATATTTTTCTTAAAGTAATACCCCTGCGCGCTGGTAGGTGGCATTAGTCTACTCTGCGTGATGTCATCGGCGGCATCTGCGCCATTGTGACATCCACATGACCTAAATAGGTGCAACTTCGGCGCACTGACGTCAGTACGTTACACAACTTTCCACACCAGAAGCACAGAGCCATGAAGTGCACTCACAGTGGTGTGTGTTGAACAACTAGAGACCTGAAAGGGATCAGCCCTGACCCTAAAAACCTGTCCACAGTGCGGAAAGGATGGGTGTGTTGGTGAGGAATCTGCAGCTAGGTCATGACGTTACAGAAGGTAAGTAACTTGTCCATCTGATAGAGACATCTAGCCACAGAATACTTATCTTTGAATAGGTACCCAAGTAATATCATCCATGGCGGAGGAACCATGGATAAGATTAGACCAGGAAGCCCTGCAGGCTAGAGGGGCCAAAAAGGTTGTTTCTACGGACTTGACTGACTAGGCATTAGTGCTTGGTAAATGTGTGCATGGATACCCATGTTGCTGCCTGACAAATGTGGAGGCCTGGAACTCCACGTTGCAACACTGTAGTAGCAGCCTTAGCTGTGGTGGAATGAGCCCTAAAGCCACCAGGAGGCTGCTTTTTCGCCAGAGCGTAGCAAGTTTTGATGCAGAGGACGACCCATGGCGAGATAGTCTTCTTCTGCTCTGCACAACCTTCCTTTGATCGTACGTACTCCACAAAGAGTTGGTCGTCCACCCGGAAAACTCTAGTGTGGTCAAGGTAGAACGACAATGCTCTTTTTGGGTCCAGATGGTGGAGTCAGTTCTCTTCTTTAGAATTCGGAAGAGCATAGAAAGTGGGCATGGTGACAGATTGCCCCATTTGGAATGGTGTTACTATTTTCGGTAAGAAAGATGCCCTAGTGCAAAGCACCAACTTATCAGGAAAGATGTTCAGGTAAGGAGGTTTGGATGACGGAGCCTGCAATTCGCTCACCCTCCTGAAAGATGCAATTGCCATTAAAAAAGCAGTTTTGATGGTAAGCAATCAGAGAGGACAATTGTGCAGAGGTTCAAACGTAGAGCACATTAGAAAGCTAGGAACCAAATTAAGATCCTACTGAGGCATAATGAAAAGAGAAGGTGGGAAGATATGTACAAATCCTTTGAGGAATCTATTTACGATGGGAGATTTGAGTAATGTGTTGGTCGGGCCGCCTCAAGAAGACAGACGGGGCAGAAAGGTACCCTTTGAGAGTGCCCAGTGCAGAACCCTCTTGGTCACGCATCAAAATAAAAAGCAAAGCATGAGAAAGGGAAGCAGACAGAGGATCAATAGACATTTCTGTAGAATATTTGGCAAATCTGCGCCACCGGCAGGCGTACAAGTTCTTGGTAGAGGGACACCTGGCTGCCAGAATCACATTACAAATGAATGATATTAACTGATGCCTTTCAATCTCAATGCAAGAAGGCATAGAGGTGACATGTTTGGATGGAGGACTCTCCCCCGCTGCTGCAACAGAAGATCCTCCTGAAGGGGCAGACTGATCAGAGCATTAATGCTAAGTTGAAGAACCTCAGGATACCAGACTCTAACTGCCAATTGGCTACTTACCTTTAGGGTGCCTACATCTTTTATATGGCCACTTCCTTTGGTAAGGGACATATCCCTAACCCTACTAGCTAGAGTCCTTTAAAACAATATGGAGGAATGTGAAAGGAAGGGGGTCACTTCAGCTCAGAGCTCCCTGGCTGGGAGGAGACACACCTCTCTCACTTACTAATTTTCCCACCAACGAAATCAAATATGGGGCTTGGTCATGGGGGCTGGCAGCCCCACGTGCTAGAGAGGCCCTGGTCAGCATAACAAAAGATAGGTAGCCTTTGAGGCTCACCCATTTTCTACACTGTTCCTCCTTGTGTGAAGAACCTCTAGCCAGAGCAGGCTTTGTTTCTGACCCACAAGAGCAAAAGGCTCCCACTTCAGGGGATCAGAAACATATATAGAGGTAGCAGGCTGGTGTAGAGCAGTCAGGCATACATCGAGAGTTGTTAGGATTTCAGGGGGCAAATCCGAGTTGTCTGTCGGTGCATTTCTTCATAAATCCAGCACTGGCATCAGTGTAGGTTTATTACACTGTGATGTTTGGTACCAAACATTTTGGAATTCGGTGAAGCCATCATGGAGCTATGGAACTCACATTGACAAGATTCCAGCCTGTGTACTCAGTATGGCTTCACAGTGCACTTACAATGTCTAAGAATGGACTTAGACACTATGGGGGCATATCTGCTCATGCAGTTATGCCTTCACATGAGGTATAGTGTACCTTGCCTTAGGGCTGTAATGCCTGCTTTAGGGGTGACTTACCTATGCCTATTAAAGTGCTGGTAGGCCTGGCTCACAGGGATGGTACCAGGTTGACTCTTACCTTTTTTTGCACCAAAATACGCAGGCTGATGTGGCAGTCTGCCAGTGTTTGGTGATGGTCTCGTAGGGTGGCACAATACAAGCTGCAGCCCTTAGAGACCCTTTATGGTCACAAGCCTTTGTTACCCCTGGTATTTTTTACAAGGGACCAAAATGTGACCAAAAGGTGAGCCAATTCTGGAAACAAAGGTACAGTTTTGGGAAAGAACACAGGCACTGGGAACCTGATTAGCAGGAACTCAGTGCACACTCAGTCAAATATGCAGTCAGGCAAACATTGTATGTCTATGCAAATGTAGTGGTAATTTCAATGAAGAATATGCTGTTTAATGGCAGTGGCTACCACACTGTGCTTTAGTTATATACCCCACCACTAGTCTTAATGTTCTTCGAGCACCACTGCCTACTAGGGCCACAGGAGCTCTTACAGAAATGAGAGCGTTCTGTAGGTTCTCATCCAGTGGTATACTCATCAAAGTCATAATCTATGAATAATCCCCACCCATGTGTGGGATCCCGGAGCATATAGAAAATACATATATATACATATTTATGCATATGTGAAAACATATAAATGCAGCCTAAAATATTTCCAAACTGGCAAAGATGCTGAAAATTACACATATTTGCATAAACACAGCTGTACTCTCCCAACCCCTAAGGAAGAAAGAGAGCAGTAAACATTTGCACACAACAATGCTTTATTGCCATAGAAAAACCTGTAATTGCAGGCATTTGCCAGTAGGCTGCAGTAGAGTATAAAGAAATAAAAAGACTGACACCTTGCCTTTAAGGCATTAGAGTAGGGGTACCGTGCCTTTAAGACCTGAAGGCGACCCCCTGCTCCCATGATGCACCACAGGTAGCAGTTGGGTCAGTTCTTTTTGGAGATGCATAGCACCTGAGTAGATCCACAGTAACATCTCATAACTTTAGGATAATGTTCGTCCGGGGAGGTGGGTGGGAGCTTATGACTTTGATGAGTATACCCCTGGATGAGAACTAGGATTACAGGTAAGTAACTAATCCTTCTCATCCAGGGAATACTCATCAATAGTCATAATCTATAAATAGATTAGCAAGCCCATACCTAAAGTCTTGCGGACGAGCAAATAAGTATACAGTAACATGAATCAACATATCATTTAAAATGCAGTTATGCAAATAAATTCCTCAAAGAGGCCTGTCCCACTTGGGTATCGGCCTGTGCATCTGAATCTAGGCAATAATGGCGGGTAAAGGTATTTACTGAACGCCATGTAGCCGCTTTACAAATCTCAGAGATTGGAATATTACGAAGGAGAGCCGTAGTGGAAGCTTTCCCTCTAATAGAGTGTGCATGAGATCTACCCTGTAAAGCCTTATTAACTAATTGGTAAGGCCGAGCTATACAGGAGACGATCCATCGAGAAATCGATCTTTTTGAGGCTGACAGACCGGTATTAGTTGACCCATAATTCACAAAGAGCTGGTGAGACTTCCTAAGTGGAAGGGTTTTTGCCAGGTAAAATTTCAGAACCCTACGGAGATCTAGAGGGTGTAAAGACCTCTCCGGGGGAGTGGTAGGTTGAGGAAAAAAAGTAGACAGGGCAATAGACTGATTAATAAGAAAGTCTGAGACTACCTTGGGCAGGAAGCCTGGATGTGTCCTAAGTACCACCCTATTGGCATGAAACACTGTGTAAGGTTCCCTACAACACAGGGCCTGGATTTCGCTAACCCTACGGGCAGAGCTGATAGCCACCAAAAAGGCAGCCTTCCAGGTCAAGTGCTGCAAAAAAGCCTTATGGATAGGCTCGAAGGGAGCACCCATCAACTTAGTGAGTACGATGTTATGCTCCCTGGGAGGGGAGGGGGACCTCACTGGTGGAAAAACTTTCTTAAGCCCCTCCAAGAAATCCTTGACCACATGCATAAGGAAGAATGAGGTCTGAGAAGGAGACTTCCTATAGGCTATGATTGCCGCTAAGTGAACCCTGATGGAGGGGTACTTCAGGCCTAACCTTGCCAAATGTAATAGGTAGGGTAGAATCACCTGCTCCCGACTGTGGATAGGATCAAGACAATTTTCAAGGAACCAAATGAAAAATCTCTTCCACTTGAAAGCATAAGCCTTTCTAGTGGAGGGTCTCTTGGCCTCCTTAAGAATGTTCATGCAGTCTGCCGAAAGGTCTAGGTGGCCATATTGGATGACCTCAGGAGCCATGCCGTCAATCGAAGGGAAGGAAGATTGGGGTGAAACACCCTCCCGTCGTCCTTGGTCAACAAGTCTGGACGGCAAGGCAGTCTCCGGTGAGGGACCTCCGACAGCTGGAGGAGATCCAGGTACCACCACTGGCGTGGCCAATCCGGCGCTATTAGGGTCATCCTGGAGTTGGTCCTGTAGAACTTCTGAATCACAGCCGGGATGAGGCAGGGGAGGAAAAGCGTACAGCAATGTCTGCGACCAGCTGATCAAAATTGCTTTCCCCCTTGAGCCCTGTTGGGGGAACCTAGACGCCAAGACGGGCCATTTTGCGTTTGCCAAGTCTGCGAACCGGTCTATATCTGGTACGCCCCATTGTTGAAACACCTCCTGTGAGACCTCTTAGTTGAGCACCCAGTCGTGCTCTTCTACGAAGTCTCTGCTTAGGCGATCCGCCTGAACATTCAGGATACCTGGTAGGTGAATTGCCACAATGGATAGACCTCTTGCCAGGAGCCAGTGCCAAATGACGTGAGCTTCCAGAGACAGAACTCGTGCCCTGGTGCCTCCCTGCTTGTTCAGATAGAGCATGGTTGTCGTGTTGTCCGTTTGAACTTGAATGTAGTTGGTGCGCAGAGAAGGGTAGAGGGATTTGAGAGACAGGTAGACGGCTCGGAGTTTCAAGAAGTTGATGTGGTAGCTTCTCTCTACTTTGGACCAGAGACCTTGTACTTGAAGCTGGTCCATATGAGCACCCCAGCCGGGCATTGAGGCATCCGTGACCACCGTCTGTGATGGAGGAGGCCGATGAAATGGGACTACCTGCAGAGGCGGAAACGTTTCATCCACCATCTGATGGTGACTCTGGCGGCACCTTGATGGAGAGAAACCCGGACTTCCCAGTGGCCGGATCTCTGAGACCATTGATCCTCGAGAGCCTGCTGCAGAGGCCTCATGTGAAGGCGTGCATTGGGCACGATGTAGATGTACGAGGCCATCGACCCCAGGAGAGACAACCCTTGCCTGGCTGTGGGACTGTGAGTGTCTAGCAGAAGACGACACTTCAGGAGCATGGATGACAACCTCTCCTCCGAAGGACACACGCTTGCCTGCACGGAGTCCAGGGAAGCGCCCAGGTAGTGAATTTGTTGGGAAGGATTGAGCACTGACTTCTTGAAGTTGACCTGCAACCCCAATGAATTCATCAGGTTGAGACAGAACAATAGAGGGCTCTGAAGCAGAGCTGGCGTGGAGCTTTTTAGAAGCCAGTCGTCTAGGTAGGGATAGACTAAGATCTTCCGCCTGCAAAGAAAAGCAGCCACACCGCCATGCACTTTGAGAATGTCCGTGGGGCAGATTTGAGGCCGAACGGAAGAAGTCAATACTGGTAGTGATGACGTTCGATCTGAAACCTGAGAAACTTTCGATGCATTACTGAGACAGGTATATGAAAGTAAGCATCCTGCAGGTCGATGGCACACATCCAGTCTCCCTGATGAAGATGCAGAAAGATCAGGTGCAGGGCTAGTGTCACGAGGGGGGCCAGTCTGGAACAGAGAAGAACACTATGAAGCCAAGAGATATACCGGTCTCACCTCTCTCCCCACAGCAACCCAAACTGGAACCGAGCAGAAACAACACTCTTCCGCCTGGAAGAAGAAGCTGGACCCTGTTTCTTTAACTGGGCCGAGTTCGCGGAAGGCCCCGCCCCGGGAACGTCACAGAGTCAGACCCACTAAAACCAGGAAGCGAGGACAGGGAGGTGTGTCCTACACCCGAAGGAGAACGCAAAGGTGGAGAAGTTGCCGAGCTGAAACGAGAGGAGAGCGCTGAAGAAGGAAGCCAGCAGAGAAGATCCTCATCGACGTACGACAGACCAGGAGGCCAACGACACGGCGTATCGCCCAGCCACACGTCAGGAGACGCGTGGCTCACTCAGGTACAGACACGCTTCTCGGGTTGGGCGGGGGGGTTTGAACCCCCGTAACTACACCGGCGGTATACTCAGTCACTCCCCTTTTCCCGAGCACTACCGGCACGGAGCACCTACCTGCTTGTTTACTTATTGTTTGTGAGGGCGATCGATAGAGAGAGTGAGGGCGATCGATGGAGAGAGTGAGGGCGATCGATGGAGAGAGTGAGGGCGATCGATGGAGAGAGTGAGGGCGATCGATAGAGAGAGTGAGGGCGATCGATGGAGAGAGTGAGGGCGATCGATAGAGAGAGTGAGGGCGATCGATAGAGAGAGTGAGGGCGATAGAGGGCGAAAGATAGAGGGCGATAGATAGAGAGAGTGAGGGCGATAGAGAGAGTGAGGGCGATAGAGAGAATGAGGGCGATAGATAGAGAGAGTGAGGGCAATAGATAGAGAGATACATAGAGTGAGGGAGATAGATAGATAGATAGATAGATAGATAGATAGATAGATAGATAGATAGATAGATAGATAGATAGATAGATAGATAGATAGATGCGATAGAGTGAGGGCGATAGAGAGAGTGAGGGCGATAGAGAGAGTGAGGGCGATAGAGAGAGTGAGGGCGATAGAGAGAGTGAGGGCGATAGAGAGAGTGAGGGCGATAGAGAGAGTGAGGGCGATAGATAGAGAGAGTGAGGGCGATAGATAGAGAGAGTGAGGGCGATAGATAGAGAGAGTGAGGGCGATAGATAGAGAGATAGAGGGCAATAGATAGAGGGCAATAGATAGAGGGCGATAGATAGAGGGCGATAGATAGAGGGCGATAGATAGAGGGCGATAGATAGAGGGCGATAGATAGAGGGCGATAGATAGAGAGATAGAGGGCAATAGATAGAGGGCAATAGATAGAGGGCAATAGATAGAGAGATACATAGAGTGAGAGAGATACATAGAGATAGAGAGATAGAGGGATAGAGAGATAGAGGGATAGAGGGATAGAGGGATAGAGGGATAGAGGGATAGAGGGATAGAGGGATAGAGGGATAGAGGGATAGAGGGATAGAGGGATAGAGGGATAGAGGGATAGAGGGATAGAGGGATAAAGGGATAGAGAGATAGATAGAGAGATAGATAGAGTGAGGGGGATCGATAGATAGAGTGAGGGCGATCGATAGAGAGAGTGAGGGCGATCGATAGAGAGAGAGTGAGGGCGATCGATAGAGAGAGAGTGAGGGCGATCGATAGAGAGAGAGTGAGGGTGATCGATAGAGAGAGAGTGAGGGCGATCGATAGAGAGAGAGTGAGGGCGAGATAGAGATAGAGAGAGAGTGAGGGCGAGATAGAGATAGAGAGAGAGTGAGGGCGAGATAGAGATAGAGAGAGTGAGGGCGATCGATAGAGAGAGAGTGAGGGCGATCGATAGAGAGAGAGTGAGGGCGATCGATAGAGAGAGAGTGAGGGCGAACGATAGAGAGAGAGTGAGGGCGATCGATAGAGAGAGAGTGAGGGCGATCGATAGAGAGAGAGTGAGGGCGATCGATAGAGAGAGAGTGAGGGCGATCGATAGAGAGAGAGTGAGGGCGATCGATAGAGAGAGAGTGAGGGCGATCGATAGAGAGAGAGTGAGGGCGATCGATAGAGAGAGAGTGAGGGCGATCGATAGAGAGAGAGTGAGGGCGATCGATAGAGAGAGAGTGAGGGCGAGATAGAGATAGAGAGAGAGTGAGGGCGAGATAGAGATAGAGAGAGAGTGAGGGCGAGATAGAGATAGAGAGAGAGTGAGGGCGATCGATAGAGAGAGAGTGAGGGCGATCGATAGAGAGAGAGTGAGGGCGATCGATAGAGAGAGAGTGAGGGCGAACGATAGAGAGAGAGTGAGGGCGATCGATAGAGAGAGTGAGGGCGATCGATAGAGAGAGAGTGAGGGCGATCGATAGAGAGAGAGTGAGGGCGATCGATAGAGAGAGAGTGAGGGCGATCGATAGAGAGAGAGTGAGGGCGATCGATAGAGAGAGAGTGAGGGCGATCGATAGAGAGAGAGTGAGGGCGATCGATAGAGAGAGAGTGAGGGCGAGATAGAGATAGAGAGAGAGTGAGGGCGAGATAGAGATAGAGAGAGAGTGAGGGCGATCGATAGAGAGAGAGTGAGGGCGATCGATAGAGAGAGAGTGAGGGCGATCGATAGAGAGAGAGTGAGGGCGAACGATAGAGAGAGAGTGAGGGCGATCGATAGAGAGAGAGTGAGGGCGATCGATAGAGAGAGAGTGAGGGCGATCGATAGAGAGAGAGTGAGGGCGATCGATAGAGAGAGAGTGAGGGCGATCGATAGAGAGAGAGTGAGGGCGATCGATAGAGAGAGAGTGAGGGCGATCGATAGAGAGAGAGAGTGAGGGCGATCGATAGAGAGAGAGTGAGGGCGATCGATAGAGAGAGAGTGAGGGCGATCGATAGAGAGAGAGTGAGGGCGATCGATAGAGAGAGAGTGAGGGCGATCGATAGAGAGAGAGTGAGGGCGATCGATAGAGAGAGAGTGAGGGCGATCGATAGAGAGAGAGTGAGGGCGATCGATAGAGAGAGAGTGAGGGCGATCGATAGAGATAGAGATAGAGAGAGTGAGGGCGATTGATAGAGAGAGTGAGGGCGATCGATAGAGAGAGAGATAGAGAGAGTGAGGGCGATCGATAGAGATAGAGATAGAGAGAGTGAGGGCGATCGATAGAGAGAGAGTGAGGGCGATCGATAGAGAGAGAGTGAGGGCGATCGATAGAGAGAGAGTGAGGGCGATCGATAGAGAGAGAGATAGAGAGAGTGAGGGCGATCGATAGAGAGAGAGATAGAGAGAGTGAGGGCGATTGATAGAGAGAGTGAGGGCGATCGATAGAGAGAGAGATAGAGAGAGTGAGGGCGATCGATAGAGATAGAGATAGAGAGAGTGAGGGCGATTGATAGAGAGAGTGAGGGCGATCGATAGAGAGAGAGTGAGGGCGATCGATAGAGAGAGAGTGAGGGCGATCGATAGAGAGAGAGTGAGGGCGATCGATAGAGAGAGAGAGGGCGATCGATAGAGAGAGAGTGAGGGCGATCGATAGAGAGAGAGTGAGGGCGATCGATAGAGAGAGAGTGAGGGCGATCGATAGAGAGAGAGTGAGGGCGATCGATAGAGAGAGTGAGGGCGATCGATAGAGAGAGTGAGGGCGATCGATAGAGAGAGAGTGAGGGCGATCGATAGAGATAGAGAGAGTGAGGGCGATCGATAGAGATAGAGAGAGTGAGGGCGATCGATAGAGATAGAGAGAGTGAGGGCGATCGATAGAGATAGAGAGAGTGAGGGCGATCGATAGAGATAGAGAGAGTGAGGGCGATCGATAGAGATAGAGAGAGTGAGGGCGATCGATAGAGATAGAGAGAGTGAGGGCGATCGATAGAGATAGAGAGAATGAGGGCGATCGATAGAGATAGAGTGAGGGCGAGAGAGAGAGAGAGAGAGAGAGAGAGAGAGAGAGAGAGAGAGAGATAGATAGATAGATAGAGAGAGAGATAGATAGATAGATAGATAAATAGATAGATAGATAGATAGATAAATAGATAGATTTGTTTTGGTATGCATGGTGAATTTCTTTTTGTTTAGTATGAGTGATTTTAATGGATATGGGCATAACATATTTAGGTGTATTTTTGTTATTGATTAACCCTGGTATGACTTCCACTTACTCCCTTACCATTTAGTATAAATGTGATTCAGAACTCAGCAATGCAATTGAGGAACCGGTTCTGCTCTCTGGGAAACCCGGGCTTCACAGGTGTTCTTGAAGTCGTGTACTTTATATGTACCAAAAAATAAATACCTTCAAAGTAGATCAGTAGCTTTGTGTCCGTGTTCCTGGAGCTGAAGCTAATTTCTTCACACGGAGCCCCGAGACAGTTGTCAGTTATGTGTCCCTGAGTGGTCTTAAGAAACGCTCAAAATGTATTTGACTAAGTGGAAAACTGGGGACAACTTCCCCCCTTGTGAATGAATATAAGCCTAAAGCCCGGGTCACATTGTGTCAGGAAAGCAAGGCATTGCAAAACATAAGTGAAGGCACGCAGAAAATAAAATCGAAAAGCGACTGCCATTGCTCAAGGGTAACGTTCCGAGAATAGTGTGTGCGGCGGCCGCCATCGCGAATCAAATGAAAGAGGGCGTGCAGAAAGTGTTAAGTGTGTCAGGAAGCATGTGGTGAAAAGCAATCAATGTTTAGGTTGGGGCTCCTGCTCCTGGATTAACAAAAGATGGTGACACAGATAGTGATCAAAAGTCCTTCCTGCCGGACTTTTAAACGGATTGCTTGAGGGAATGTTTCCCACAAGGAAACAAATAATGACAGCTGCCTGCTGTTTCCCCTCCCGGGACTTAAGCAAACTACTTTGAAACACACTATTTTTTTATATATAGAACTTTCATTGTAGTTGTGCGCTTTTGAGCACTCGCGTTACTTTTCATTCCCATATCACTAGTGCCCAAGTATCATTTAATTAAGTAACAGTAACAGCGCTTAGACACGTTAGGAATGTGGTATGAAGTGTTATATAAAAGACAAGTTATTGATATTATAATTTGAAACTCAGCCTTTGCTCTCACGTTGTAAGGACTCGGCAGTTTTAAATCAGAGCCATATTTCAAATATATTCTTCGCATTTCCCAAAAAAACACAGAATGATCAACGGGGCTATGTATATATAACCCCTGTACAGATCTTGGCGCTCAAAAATTCATTAAACTGTTCAGCATTCCACTGTACAATGTCATACCTTTCGTCTTCACAAACTCCAGAATACCGCAGACCTTGGGATGTCAACGCGCTGTAATTACCTAACAATGTCAATTTATCAACCTTAGAAGGATAAAAGGCAGATGGTGTGCTTATACAAAAGGAAAAAGTAGTGCCCTGAAAGCGAGCAAAGAAGCATAGAAGCCAGCCAATCAGAGAGATGGCTAAAGAGGCAATGCTCTGTGGGAGACACATACAGCAGATTGACCAATAAGAATCATGGAAATGAGTGACCTTAAAGTCAACCAAAAGTAAGCAATAGACCGGCTCCAAGCATGTGTATGTTCTTGGTAAGCCCACAAAATGTGTTTTTAAACAACAAAAATGTGCATCTGTCTGGTCTCCTAGAAGTAAAGCATTCTCCATTGCAAATGCCATTCACTGGTCAAACAAAGCAAACTCAAGGAGATGATGGATGGAGAGCTGAAACTTTTCAGACACTCACCCCCAGTCACAGATCTGGGTTGAATCCATCATCGTTCACTGGTCTACAGCTGAGAGGTTCTGGCTTGCATAGCCGCCATCTTGGATATGAGCTTGACATCTGCTTTACTGAAGTGATTGTTTGCAAAGCTAGGTTTGAGACGAGTCTTCCATGTTTTAGCATAGGTATTGCCATAATTCCATGCAACCTTTTACAAAATAATTGGTGCGTCCTATATACTTGTAGAAGGGACTCCCAGGACCAAAGTACAGACAGAGCAATGCTTTCTAAAGATCTTGTGCCTTAGTAGTAAAAGCCTGAAACGCTTCCCTTCCTGTCAAGTGCCGATGCTTTGTATGAAAAGTAGTGCTGTACAGTCTCCCCTTAACCTCGGAGGACAGGCTGTCTGCTGTTGCTTCCTTCTCAGCCGGAAGAGGAGGGAGTTGCGGCAGACGGGTGGGTCTGTCTGTAACTGAACTCCACAACACTGACATTGGAGGCCAGGTGCCTGCTTGCCCCCCTGACCCCCGCTGTGCAGACATCTACTGTTACTGTTAATAATTAATAACGCAGCCATCCTCGAAGGATATATTTGAGCCGCCCTGGCGGGGCGCCATCTCCCCCGCTCTTGGCGCTGTGCGAGCCCCTGGATGCGCAAGACACTTCGGAGGCCTTCAAGTGCCCCTGGGGGGTTCTTGCACAGCAGCCCGCCTCGGCTGCGGTTTCTAGAGTTTATGGGAAACATTTAACAACAAGGGTCGAAAACCAAGTACCAGGAACGGCTGCTGCAGTTAAAGCGACTGCGCCGGCTGCACTTGGATGCGGGCCCGGGGCCCTACAGCAGAAGCGGCCAATTAGGGAAGCTTCGAGGGGGCTGGAAGAGGGGCATAGAGGGGTGTACAGAGGGCCCGCCGTGCTCTGGAAGAGGCATTAAGGGGTACAGTGGGCCCTGCGTGGCCAATCTGTGCTCCTTAGCGAAGGCCTGCTCGGGCTCTCGAGGGCATTGTGTGTTCAGGGCAGGCGGTGCTCGCACCTCCTGGGTGAAAAGTTTCAAGCTGGCAGCAGCCTGGTGGGAGTTTTTTTGTGTGGTGGAGCCCACGCCACAGCTCGTGAGGTCCCCGAGTGCATGCCCTTGGGGGCGTACAGAGCAGAGACGAGAGTATGGAGCAAGCCCTGTAGAACGGAGGGAGTGGAACAGCCTGGGGAGGAGAGCTGGGGTGTAAGATGCCAGGCAGTGTGGTGGGATCCGGTGGCAGAGTGGGTGAGGACGGTGGAGGTGGGGTGGGGGGGGAAGGGGGTGGAGGGGAGGAGGGCGTCGTCAAGCAAGGCCCTTGTAGAGTGAGGGAGGCTGAGCGTGGGGGAACGGGCCAAGAATTTGGGTGCGCTTGCCAGGAGGTTGCCAGCAACGAAATGTCCACACACTCATTTCTGCGTGTGAGTGAAAGTTCTACTCAGCAGGAACCGTGCATGCTGCAGTATACGCCTGCTATCCACCTAACTGTTGCAGCTACTGTGTGTGTGTGTGTGTAAGAGCTCGCTCGCACTGCTGCTTGTTGTGCACATTGTGTATGAGGGAAGCTTGCAGTGAAGCTGGTTGTACTGCACCAGTGTGTGTATTATACTATTTTATATTATGCTCACTTCTCTAATGAGGGCCTGTGGTGCGTGTTGTGTCGTTGCGCCTTAAGCAGTCTGGGCGCCCCTACACAAGGACTGGTGCTTCTCATTGGACAGTCAATGGGCTGAGGTGCGAACGACACAATTGTGTGTGTCTACGTGTGAGATGAAGGGTCGGCGCAGCAGTGTGTGTACTGAATGTTTTCAGGTAGTTTCAAGGGAATGATTACTCTTACTTTTTTTAGGATACGTGTGTGTTGGGTGAGTGAACCGTGGTTAACTTACAGTTGTCATTTCACTTGGTCTGAATAATGCGAGTTGTGCTGTTGTGGCTTGAATGACGTTTGCAGCATGTGTTGCACATATTCTTTATTAACCCCATTCGACGCTGATGACTAGCTGGGCTCGTCATGGCGTAGCCTCCTCGCACGCTGATGACGAGCCCAGCTCGTCACGTAAAGTGCGTTTCCGCAAAACCCAGCGTGCGAGCGGAATTCCGCTAGCGCGCATGGTGTTAATAAATGGATGAATTAACAAGGCATGTGGCATAGAAGGATGCTGGTAAAAACAACAAGCCCTCGGCATTGCACGCTGGGGAAAATTCACGTTTGAATGCCTGAAGTCGGAAGGGTGGGAGGGAACCTTTGAAGTGTGAAGCTCTCTCGGCATTGCTGTGGCGGGTCTGAAGCGCGTGCACGGGCACATGAACTGCATGTAATCCGAATCCGCGCTTGGTTTAAAGAGTTTGTTTCAGCTACAAATGATCGACATCTGCAATGCGCAAGCGCATTGGCAGAGGTCGACCTAAAAAGGCTAAATGGTACTGAGTACTGGTGGCCGGTACAGCAGTGACAAGAGTACGAATTGAAATGAAAATTTGTTTTATAAAGCGCACTTTTGCAGAGGGGAGTCTTGGCACTGCAGAAACAGAAGGAAAGGAAGGTTTGGGAAAGATTGATGGGGAGAGGGCCAATTTAAAGCCCCAGAGTTACGACCATGAAGGGGGTTCCAAGGTCATCTGGAAAACCGAAAGTAGTCATAAACCCTGAAATTATCAGTTATAAGCTTTGAGCTGGCTGCTACAAATTATAACTATACACATTTCAAAAACAACTGACATTGGCATATAAGAGCTAGACTGCTTTCTGTTCTATTTCAACATGCACTGTTTTGAGAATGGACAATAAAAATGAGTCTACTGCTGATGTATAAACTGCTGTAAGATTTACAAACATAAGCTGAGCTTCTGTCGTTGGTGGTAGATGCATAGAGAGCTGTCACAGTGCCTAGTAATTAAATACTTAAATACAGAATACTCGGACGTCACAGAGATTGGGAAGCTTTCATGGGCAATGCAATTTATCAAAAAAACACACAGTACACAATGATGCCAAACTTACCGGGACAATGGCCAGAACGGTTTTGGCTTCAGTGTGTCTGAAAAGGACGTCCAAGAAGGAGATAACTTGCAGTGTCTTGCCCAGACCCATGCTGTGGGCTAGGATGCAACCAAAACCACTGCTGCCCTTAAACCTCTCCAGGGATTCCACCAAGTTATCATACAGAAAGCGAATTCCTCCAACCTAGAAAAAAGAAAAAGAACATTAACAGAAGTGTTGCTACAGGCTTGAACAGCACATACAATACAGATTACCAAAACACTAAGAGGCAATATGAGTGTATGACTGAAGATACAGGAAGCAGCAGAGAGCACCCAAAAAGTATCATGTAATGTGTATGTCTTTATGAGGAGCAGCAGGGAGCGCTCACAAGGGAGCAAACTGGTGTAAAGGTCAAAGCTTAGTAGGTGGCGAGGGTATACGAGGCAGGATGTTGGATGCCTAAAACCGTAGGCTAAATGGCTTGTCTTCCACAAAAATAAATGTAAAAAATGTCAAAGGATTTCTTAATGGCTCACATATCAGGCGCACCAAAGACAACATTTATTTGGTGCTCAGAATAAATATATTTAGAAACTTTCAAGTAGCAATATGAACTGTACAAGAAAGTAACCACACACCTGTCCTACATGATCAGGAAATAACTGGCATACTTCAATTCACAAGCAAAGTTAAGATGAAAGTTTTTGGATGAATCGTTTTCCCATTTTTAGGTCGAAGCCTGCATTGCAGGGCATGGCCCTGCTTGCAGGCAAAGAGATATTGTGAGCAGGGGTTTTCAGTACGGTGTGAAGCCTCGCCCCTTTTTTCCATTGTCAGGCCTCTGGAAACTGAGGCCTGCCATTGGAAAAAGCTCCTGTTTAGCAGATTTGTATGCTCTGGATCCCGCCTCTCGAGGACTCCATGACCTGCCTTACGGTAGCACGACAATATTTTTAGAAATATTGCCTTGGCAACCATGAGGCAGGTCAGGGAGTCCTGGAGGGGCGGGATTCAGTCGCCTGTTTCCTCGGCGGTGAAGCAGCTAGGGGAGAGGTGGTGCTTGTTCTTATAGCGGTCGTGCAAGTGAATCCAAATGTTAGCAACACAGAAGTGAAAGTCATTTTTCATCCATTTCATAAAGTCCTCCCGTTCCAATTTAAAAAGCAACAGCACATCAATATGAGTTTTTTGGCTAAAACGTTACTCGTATTGTTGCAAATTAATTGTGCACTATAAAAACTTAGCAGCACTTTGGACCTCGCAAGAGGTAAGAAATCTCCATACAATCACAAAGTATATGTTTTCAGAACGTATGGCAATCCTTTAGGTAAAGAAGACTGGTGTTCTTAGGACCACCGTACAACCACGCAACCTCTTTAAAGCTTAAAACGCTCTTCGTAATGTGGTTCACAGCATGTAAACGGAACGGCAATCTTGGGATGGCAACTGATTAGATTTGTTTACCAAATGTTCGAGTAAAACCAAAACACACATACATATTTCAATGTTTTGCAATAATTGAAGTTGTGCAAATGTTTTAAAAATGTTTGCAGTAGTTCCCGATTTAGGCATAGCAATAGGAACACTTACGATACGAATAATTCACAAACGTCATAATTTAAGCCATTGCATTATTTCCAATTCATATTGAAATATATTGATACACGAGCTTTCTTCGTGATTAATTTTGAGGAGCGTAATAGAAAGTCAATTGGTTTGATTCCAATTCTAATACGACACTTAAAATATGTTCGAGTAGCGTCAAACTCGTCCTTCTTCAATGTCTATGTCCAGAGAACCTGTTCTCATGTGCCGGGCTTGAACAGCTCACTTTGTTAGACAACATCGTAACTCCAGCCGGGATAATAAAAGTGTGTCTGAACGCGTGCTTTCACAGAACAACAAAACACCCACCCCATAACACTGGGAGCATGGCTGAGAAAGGCTGGGAAGTGGACCTTACTGGAGCCAAGCAGAATACAGGGATGTGGCTCGTTAAGGTAAAAAGACCAAAAGAAGCATCGGTGGTATGAGAATTAGGAGGCGTGGGAAAAGCACAAGTACCAGGTCTATTCTGATGCTAATCATGGCTACCACATGTGGACAAGTAGTCTTGGCATTGACATAAGGAGCCGGAGCATGAATAGCGATAAGCAGTAGTAGGACACTTATGCACAGTGGCAAGAGTGGGCAGCATTCGGTTGCGACTTTGCAGGGCGCTGATCACCCGGGAAACACTTTGTTCATACAGAGACATCAAAAACGCTTTTTTTAGAAGCAAAATGCCAGGAACGCAATTTTAGAGTTTAATTACGCTATGCGCTTATTTAAATCTGTCATGTGTTCTTTTTAAGAAGTACTGCTCTGATATTGAGTTTATCAGCTCTGATTAACTGTTCCTACTGTCTTTGAGTAAAGTCCCTTTAACATTTGACTGCTCGCGACTAGCCATTGCTGTTGATTATAAATAAGTATGAATTAAAAGAAAAAAGAATGGGGCACCCTCCACCCAAGAGACAAGTGTACGCAATGAATAACTGTTATTCCGTTGGAATTACATTGCATCTTGGAGCCTAGTAAATAATATCCACTGTAGCCACTGCAGAGTATCCACCTCCAGGACTCGAGAAAATGTCATATACATTTGCATTGTTATTCTTTATCTGCAGGCATTTGGAGTGCTTAGAAACAGCGCATTTCAGATTGTAAGTGCGTAATGAATATTTACAGTTCTAAAACAACGTAGACAATTCATTGCCACCGTTAGTGTGTCTGGTTTAATGGGTATGTTCGCTATGAAGCTCGGAAACATGACTTCTAAGCTTGCCAGTCCTTCTTTTACACAACTTCCTTGTAGTAAACATTTTATTAAGAGTATGTTTAGACCCCACTCCCCCCTTCCACAGAGTGATGTTTCCATAAAAGGGGTAATATATCACAGCTTTGTCATTACCACCCCAGCCTTTTTGCTGTCTAGTTGGAAACTAGAATCCGAAGACCTGAGATTTAATCCCGGCCCTTCCAAGCAGTCAAGCTTTGTAGTCTTGTCTTTTTCATCTGCTCCCATTTTTTGTCAAGTTTGTTCCTACTTGTAATCAGGACAACACATTGCTAGTAATTGTGTGTTTAAAAAGTCGGACTAACACAAATGTGGATATTTCCTTTGGGGAGGCAGTGTTCAGTCTCACAATCTAGTTGCAATACTAAGAAAGTTGCAGTACTTGGAGCAATCATTACTGCCTGCAATCTTAGTAATCATACTTTTACTATGCCCCTGTCACCGTATCTGCCAATTTTTTAAAGCTTCAACACTTCCTCAATAAAAGAAATGCGCACCAAAGGCGTACTGAAAGGACTGGCCCAAGACAGGATTTCTTTCACCTATCATTATACTTTTATCACATTTAAATAGCCAAGTATCTGTAGTTGACAAACAGTGCCCACGTAACCTCCCCCAACCCTAAGCTGATTGGTGAAGCTGCATATAGTAAACACAAAGAGATAATACGGAGTACTGAAACTTTTCAGACACTCACCCCCAGTCACAGATCTGGGTTGAATCCATCCTCTTTCTATAACTCACTTTGCCACCTCAGTTCAGGCCCAGCTATATGCACATCAGTCTGACCCTGTGCCTCATGGGAACAGTCCAGCCTGAACTGCCAAACCAGGTCTTCCCTGAACCAGAAACAAGCAGCATATAGTGCAAAGTTCTTAAACTTGAGACTTACTTGCTCTTCTGTTAGGATTACATGTGCGAAAACATTGAACGTCCAAGACATACCATTAGTGAAAACTGGCTTACAGACTCATTCCCCTACTCTGGGCTCAGGTTATTGTCTCCAGTGAGGATTGTTCGTTAACACTATCTGATTAATGCAGGACAATAGGCAGTTCTTTAATAATAATCCCTTGTATGTTGGTTCAGAATAGTCATTATCAGCATCTCTAAATGTTAACGTGTTCCTGCTGTGTTGATTGTGCATGGCAACTTCTGTGCTTCAGCTTCCCTTCCTGGGTTACAATGGTCAGCCAAAGCCACCTTTTACATTTTCATGTAATCACCATGTAGGGCTTAAAGACAAGAAGGGAACACCTGGCCCGGCTTTTCAGCACATCACATTCTACTAGTGAGCGTTTCTCTGCTATGTCCCCATTGTGATTGGCAAAAGGTGTTAAATTTGGCTTGCTGCAGCAGGTTGGTGAGGAACACAGATCCCCTCAGAAAAATGCATAGTGGCGACTACTGATCTTAAAAACTGATGGGATATACGTCTCCAAATGAATTTTGTGGAGCAGGCGAGTGCGGCAAAGGAGCACAGTTCTCAATTGGAGGAGCTTTTCTTTATTTTTCCTGGAAACAGAACGGGTTCTCCTCTCAAGAAAATATTGTATGCCAAACCGCATATTTTATCACTTATACCAAAAGAGCTCCCATAAAAGCATTAGACTTTATGAACATTTATTAAGAGTTTATTTTCTATTATTCCAATATTTAAGCTATTCTAGAGGGAAAAAAATTGTACAACAGTATGTTTAGGGGGTGTCTGACTAATGTAGACAGACACTATTTCAGACTATGTTTCTAGGGATGGTTTGCTTGCATTAGAGAAGCTGTGTCCAGCATGCCACTCTGTGCTGCTAGGTGTCTGCGTTAGCTACTACATGTTGTGCCTACAGGTATTTTTCTGGGACACTTGGTGATTAGCTTTTCATTGTAACCCTCTGATGCATATGTGTGGTTGACCAGGCTTATGGGAAATGTGGCTGATTCTTTGAATAATCTCCCACCCACTTTCCCACAGAATACTTATGTTTGTGAGATTGTTAAAGTGAAAATCGTTGCCTCTAATTGGGGTATCCTGTTTTTAAGTCAGTAAAGATAAAAGCAGGTGCATAAAACTAATGATCTCAAAAGGCAGACCCAGCTTCCACAAAACATTTGTAGAGTTACTGAAGTTTTTAGGGCTTCCCTAAACCTGAGCAGACAGTATTTTTTTCATACATTTTCCAATAATTTGTTCCATTTTCAAGTCTCTTCAATGGAAAAGGTTCAAGTAAAGGTTGATCATCCGATCTCAGAGATCAAGAAGGATTGTGCAACTTAGTGCGGTGACAAAATAGAACCACTTGTAGGACAAACTACCTTGTAAAACGGACATAACGGTTTAAAGATAATATGTTCCTTACTAGACAGCTTATGGAGAGTGGCCAAAGCGCATGAAATGTGGTATTTGGCTCTTAGACCTAGTACACACTTACCAGCATTATTTTGGCTGATTGCATATGCGAATCAGGCTTTAATGTACTGAACATGATTTAAATACAAAAAAACTACATCAGTCACATATTGTGCTCCACCATTCACTGAATGCCACATCAAATCCTTCTAAAAAGAAACACTTGTAAGGATGAAGGCCATCTATTTCTAGAGGGTTTTTGTAGAACATTGCGTATGGTTTTAGGATTACATCAGTGGATTACTTAAATATGGAGAGATGAGCCAATGGTTTAAACTGAATTTGTAATTCAACCAGTGAGGGGAGACCCCAGGCTCTTTGATGCAACTCTCATAATAATTAAGTCCAGTTATAGATTATGGGGAAAATTCTATTTTCAGGTTCTTCCCGAAGCACTCTTAGTTTTTCATACCAACTTACAAATTGGTCTGGGTGTATTCTGGTGTGTAGTGCATGGCTCCAGGGTCTTCCTCCACGTTTCAGCTGTTTGTAGGATATTTGAGAATTCAGATGTGCAGTGGATGATCGTTGACACCTTTATGGGTTGTGGTTGGATGTAGCATTGTGTGTAAGCTGGGACCTTGTCCCATTAGGCTCTCTGCACAGCATCGAAGATCCTTGCCTCCACTGGTATCTAGTGAATCTCCTTCAGAGCGGGTTTTAAATGAGTGCCTCTGCAGTTTTCAAACTCATTCTGGCAGTTTGGATGCTGAGCCTTTGCAGCCTATTGGGGAGCTTTGTGGGACACCAGTATAAATTATATTACATCAGTCAAGACATGCTATCACTACGGTTGTATTCTGGTCAACATAGCAGTCTGTGTGTAGCATTTAGGGAAGTTTCCAGTACTATAAATTGATGTTCTTGGTTACTGTGGTGACTTGGGCGACAGAAGTGTTTGGCGTCTCACAAGACTCCAAATGTCTTCCCTTTTTAGGTTTCGCTCTCGAGACCTATTGTCGCCCACTTGCTTCTCAAGGGAGACAGAGCGGTGCACGGGCCTACCAGGGTCTGTGGAGGAGCTTACGCAGGCCGGCCGAAGGCACGCACACACGAGAATAACACAATCCGACAGACGCGCACAGACACACAGACACGCACACCGAGCCCACCCCAAAAGCCCCACTTACCGCATCAGTGGCCTCAGCCGCCACTCCTGACTTATGCTGCCACCGCTCCTCTGGGCCATCCCGCCATGAGCGTGCACATCCCAAAACCGGAAGTTCGGGAGCGTGCTAGCTCACGGCTTGTTAGTTTCCTGTTCTCCGAGTTCCCTTTGTTCCCGCCCCCTCCCGCTGTCTGTTGTCCATGGCCCGTTTTGTTCCCGCCCCCCTCCCGCTGTCTGTTGTCCGTGGCCCGTTTTGTTCCGCCCCCCCTCCCACTGTCTGTTGTCTTGATCCGCGAGGGTGAGCTGCAGAAGCGGGGACTTGTTGCAGGATCGGTAAGCCTTTGGGTAGAGCAGCTGCTGTGACTCAACACCATCTATTCAGCATCGGTGTTAAGCGGCAAGACCGTATCTGCGTGAATACCTTCATCTGTTTAGGAATTGGGGCGGGCAGGCCTGTAAATTAGTTATTTGAAGGAGATAAAAAGCCTTGTTTTACGACTTGTGCCCTGGCTGCAAGCACCTCTGTGCTATTAAAAGCACACAGGGCCTCTATGCACTTTAATGCTGTGTACGTGCTTCACTTCGACTTATGTAAAGTTGAGGCTCCTCTTGGCCCCGGGGTGGGGGTCCTGGGCCCCTCGGGCCCCCTCTGCCTCGGTGACCTGACCCAAAGGAGGCCGCAGCTCTCTCCATCAATAATTCATCCCCGGCTGCCTTCACTTATCGAATGACTCCTTAAAAAAGGGTATCGGGTGGCACGGGGAGCATTACTCACCCGACGGCTTCACTTACAATCACAGCGCCTCCTCCGCTCCTGTGACCGTCGGCAGCTCTGTGGCACATGAGATCTGCAGAGGGCCCAGCGTGGAGGAGGCACGGGACTCCTGACAGCTGTGTTTGGGGCAGGGGTCTGTCACGGGATAGTGTATTATATATACTATTGTATAGCGCTTACTACTACTATAAGGGGCGCACCGGAGAGGCGCTGGTCCGCTTGAGTATCGCAGTCAGCCGCGTGGGTGCCTGCTCAGAAGTGTGTGATCTTTGCAGCGCCCATATGATGGAAAGTGTTTCTGTGTAGCACCTGGTGAGCACCGAGGCGATGTTATCGTGTTAATGGGCGCAGCGCAGCGCTTAGGAGCGGGTTGTATCATTGTATGAGGACGTATGAGAGACAGGTGTGCTTTTTTTGTCACATGTAGTATGCTGGCAGCTCGGATGAACTCTTTTGGGACCCTTATTTGATCTTCTTGAGGGTGTTTCATCTGCTGGCTTTGGCAGGAGGGCGCCTACTCTGTGTCCAGTGCGTCCAGGTTGTCAGTACCTAACTCCATCACACAAGCATTTGTCAAATACATAGAAATTAGTTAATACTCAGCCTGCACTCACTTAGCTATTAGCAAACCTCATTAGTCAGCACTCTGCCCCTACACTCACGCAGCTGATTGTAAACCTCATTAATCAGTACTCAATCTACATTCACTTGGCTGTTTACAAACCTCATTGTCCTACTCTCTGCCTGCCCTTACACAGCTGTTTACAAACCTCCTTAATCACCACTCAGTCTGCATTCACTCAGCTGCTTGCAAACCTCATTGGCCTACACTCAGCGTGTACTCACTCCGCTATTTGCAAACCTTATATATCAGTGCTCTGCCTGCCTTCACTCAACTATTTGCAAAGCTCATTAGTCTGCACTCAGTTAGCACCTACAGAGCTGCTTGCATAACTAATTAATCAGTACTCAGCCTGCATTCACTCAGCTGTCTGAAAACCTAATCATTCAGTACTCAGCCTGCACTCACTCAGCTGTTTGCAAACCTTATTGGCCTACACTCAGCCTGTACTTACTCAGCTGTTTTTTTAAACTTCATTATTCAACACTAAGCCTGCACCTAGTCAACACTTTACTAACCTCATTAGTCAGCACTGAGTCTACACGTACTCAAGTTTTTGTGAGCCTCGTTGGTGAACACTCACCATTCACTTTCTCAACTGTTTGGGAAAACTAGGATCCATCTGTGCCAGAGCTTATGTCACCTCTGGTGGCCCTGAAACTTCAATGGATTTGCATGCTGCGGGCCCAGGATATTTATATTTGTAACATGAATGGAGAAGAGGAGGATAGAAAGTTACCATGTTGTAACCAGTGTGTCTGGATTTATCTAGTCACTCTAGCTTCAAATATGGGGTAACCCTGTAACCCTGGAAACCCGGGTAATCAATAATATTTAAGAGAACAGTGGTAGTCTCCGCGAATAGCCTCACGTCTTAGTTTCCCTGCCGTAAAAAACAGCATGCACATAGTTCGTAAATTGACAGTATTTAATGTCCTTTGGGGGATTAAACAAATTCAGACAAATATATAATCTATAGATGCTCCAGTTATCTGTTATGTGAGAGTGACATTTGTAAATAAATGTGTACTATAAATGAGAACAAAGCAGAAATATTGTAGACACATTTGCAATGCAATTTTCATTTTTGTCTCAGAATTAGAGCACCATTCGGACGAATATCAATGATTAGCTGTCTACATGTCAAACGTGTTGATGTTTCAACCCCTATCAGTTATTTATGGGAAGTTTTCATCAGGACTAGTTGGAAACACCAGGATAATTCAGGGGGATTTAAGGGGAATATCACCCAGTCCATGGCGCATATACAGTATATCGTTCCTCACATCTGTATGAAGGGCAGACAATACCCAACCATCCTCAGGCCAATTGGTGGCAAAATGTGACGTTGGCAGAAAAAAAGCATCTGATTGGATCACAGACACTAAACAATAGGTCATGTTTAACCCAAAAGGCTCTTTGTTAGGTCTCGCCTAAGCCATCGCGTTAGCGATGCATTGGCGAGATATTTAGTGGGGCTTTCAAAAGTGCTCCCAAAGTCTGCAGAAGGATCAGGTACAGTGCTTGTGCGCTGGGCACGTGCATCATTTGTCCGCCTGCAGCCTTTGGGAGCACTTTCGTGGCCGCTTTGATGTTCTCAGTGAGCCACGTGGCCACTGAGAACATCAAAGCGGCCGCAAAAGTGCTCCCCTTTTGCCCCCCCCTCCCTTATCCCACTTCCTTCTTGTTTTGCAGGTGGTAGATCTGCATTCACAGTGCTCTGCTCTGGTTGTACCAAAATGCTTATCTCTTTCAAAGGTGCCCTGCCCTTCGATCAGGGACATAAAGAGTGTAACACGTTGAACATCCATACAAAGCGCAACCTATCTATCGCCCTCACTCTAGCTATCGTCATCACTCTACCTATCGCCCTCACTCTAACTATCACCCTCTATCTATCGCCCTCACTCAAGCTATAGTCATCATTCTATCTATCCATCTCCTGCACTCTATCTGTGTAGCACCCTCACTCTATCTATCTATCTCCCTCACTCCATCTATCTCCCTCACTCCATCTATCACCCTCACTCCATCTATCACCCTCACTCCATCTATCACCCTCACTCCATCTATCACCCTCACTCCATCTATCACCCTCACTCCATCTATCACCCTCACTCCATCTATCACCCTCACTCCATCTATCACCCTCACTCCATCTATCACCCTCACTCCATCTATCACCCTCACTCCATCTATCACCCTCACTCCATCTATCACCCTCACTCCATCTATCACCCTCACTCCATCTATCACCCTCACTCCATCTATCACCCTCACTCCATCTATCACCCTCACTCCATCTATCACCCTCACTCCATCTATCACCCTCACTCCATCTATCACCCTCACTATCTATCACCCTCACTATCTATCACCCTCACTATCTATCCCCTCACTATCTATCCCCTCACTATCTATCCCCTCACTATCTATCCCCTCACTATCTATCACCCTCACTATCTATCACCCTCACTATCTATCACCCTCACTACCTATCACCCTCACTACCTATCACCCTCACTCTACCTATCACCCTCACTCTACCTATCACCCTCGCTCTACCTATCACCCTCGCTCTACCTATCACCCTCGCTCTACCTATCACCCTCACTCTACCTATCACCCTCACTCTACCTATCACCCTCACTCTACCTATCACCCTCACTCTACCTATCACCCTCACTCTACCTATCACCCTCACTCTACCTATCACCCTCACTCCATCTATCACCCTCACTCCATCTATCACCCTCACTCCATCTATCACCCTCACTCTATCTATCACCCTCACTCTATCTATCACCCTCACTCCATCTATCACCCTCACTCTATCTATCACCCTCACTCTATCACCCTCACTATCTATCCCCTCACTATCTATCCCCTCACTATCTATCCCCTCACTATCTATCCCCTCACTATCTATCCCCTCACTCTATCTATCACCCTCACTATCTATCACCCTCACTATCTATCACCCTCACTATCTATCACCCTCACTATCTATCACCCTCACTATCTATCACCCTCACTATCTATCACCCTCACTCTACCTATCACCCTCACTCTACCTATCACCCTCACTCTACCTATCACCCTCACTCTACCTATCACCCTCGCTCTACCTATCACCCTCACTCTACCTATCACCCTCACTCTACCTATCACCCTCACTCTACCTATCACCCTCACTCTACCTATCACCCTCACTCTACCTATCACCCTCACTCTACCTATCACCCACACTCAACCTATCACCCTCACTCTATCTATCTATCGAACTCACTCTATATATGTATCGCATCACCACAGCATCACTCAGCACCACCATAGCATCACTCAGGGGCACCACAACATCACTATGCGCTACCACAGCATCAATGAACGCTACAGCATCACATATTGCCACCACATCACTCAGCGCCACCACAGCATCAATCTGTGCAACCATTCAACAACAACTAGTTCAAATATGATCTCTCAATGTTTCAAGCTTTATTACAAATGTCACAAAAAGAAGTTAATATTTCACTTCTGTTCTTGGATATTCGTCACAATAAAATACACTGAACATAATCTTCATAAACGTCATTTACAAAAGTTTAAGCTATTGTCATTATAAATTCCAA
Organism: Lissotriton vulgaris; assembly: GCF_964263255.1. Lineage (NCBI taxonomy): Eukaryota > Metazoa > Chordata > Amphibia > Caudata > Salamandridae > Lissotriton > Lissotriton vulgaris. The sequence goes on from NC_141697.1 coordinate 980,153,115, forward strand.
TAACTTTTATTTAATTATTATTTAAAAAAAATTAAAAGCCATTATTTGTAATATCAATACATCTAACTCACGTTAATACAACACATGTTGCATTACAAATGCTATAGGTGTCATATTTGGTATTGTAAATGACAAAGCTATTAATTTCGCTATTTTCAAAACCAACACTTAAATAAAAAGTGTGTCATTTACAATACCAATAGCTCAAACTTTCCTAATGCGAGATCTATTGCATTGCAAATGCTTGTTATTTCAGGGAATGAAGTGTGAGGTTTAACAAAAAAAGCACAAATAATGCAAAAAGCCGTACCCAAGGAAACCACCACCTCAATACCTAAAATCGTGTGAAAATAGAAAAAACACACGGACCAGTTAAAAGTGTTGAATAAGATCTGCCCGAAACAGCACACAGAAAAGGACAACTTTGAAACTCAGTGGCCACTGCTGGAACATGGCGAGGACCACATAAGCACTGTTCACTCACCAAGCCTTCTTTAAGCGCCGTCAACCAATGAGCAGTCCCTTTTGGAAAGACTGCAACGCGGGCAGATTGGCAATGGTATCGCATGACACTAGAGACTACAGTGCCCGAGCAGGGTTGTGTTCTCTTACTAAACGAATACACCAAATTGATCCCTTACTCCCTCTGTATACAAGCTACGCTAGACATTTCACTTGCACACATTCTTGTCACTAGCACTTTATCAGCTACAACCACTCTGCAATATTTAACTCTAGCACTTTAATACAGCAAATCACTTTACAGCTCTGTATGTATGCCACTTGTTGCTGCTGCTATATTTAAGACTATTGCAAAAATTGTTGTTTTTAAACAATTTAAATGTATATATTCATGATCGAATGTATTTGTTTTCTTGTGATCAGAATATTGGAAAGATTTTAAATAAATAATAAACCTTACAAATATCAATATAATAAGTATGACATTTCCTTTTTTTATTTTTATATATTTTTTTTATTGAGAGTTCATACCAGAAAATACATATACATAAATGCGTACATAAATACATAAATAGATACGTAAAATTATACCATCAATAAAAGAACAGAAAGAATAATAAACAATAAACAGTAATCAATAGACAGGTTAAATAACTACAATACCAGTAAATCATTCATTTGACCTTTTTGCTGTCCTCCAAGTGGCTACTGGGGCCCAAAGTCGCTTACCCATATCCCTTATCTTCGCTCCCTTTAAATCATATAGTGCTTCCTCAATGTTATGTATACCCAACATTCTGCACATCCACATTTGAAAAGTAGGAGCTTCTGTATCCTTCCAGGCTGCACTTATTAAAATCCTAAGGACTGCTACAGAGATGAAAACTAAAGCTTCGGCCTCAGTACACATATTTAATTTCACATCACATCCAATAATTACCAGAGTAGGGGATAGAAGTATGACATTTCCTTTTACAGTTGCTACTTTACTTTTAGTCCAAACGCTCTTTCCCTTTAAACTTGCCAGACTCTCTGCTATAAACTGCCGATTCTGTGCACCTGTTCTGCACACATATGCAAGTGTCACATACAGCACATTACCATCCCAAACACATCTTTGCCAGTTTCTGCACTTAAGACAGGAGGCAATCAGCATCGATTTCCGATGGTTTGACCAATAGTAGTGATCAACAGGAAATGATCCATTGAATAAGAGTAACAGACAGCGTAAAGCTAATGGTCAATCAACTTTTCTGAGGCTCATGAAACCCAAGGGTAACTATTCATGCCTGAGGCAAGTACTGCTTTTGTCCACAAAGTCACATAAGCCAGATACTTGTAAAGGTCAGGAGATGCTAAGCTAAAGTGCTGATTGCCCGAAAGCTCTCCGAGCACAGCAGGTAGTGTCATTTGGATTTAAGACCTTTTTCGTACACTGGCCAAGCTTGTCCTAAAGTTTGACCAGTCCTCCCCTGACCCCATCAGTCGCTTAGACAAGTGTCTCTGGGATATCAACCACCTGCAACTGAAAAGGACTAGATGTTGATAAGCCATTTACTTGCCTGATCAACAGAGTTTAAATCCCTCGCCAGCCGCCTTGGTCAGAACTCATCTGCGTCAAATTCGATCAACACTTAATATTCAGATGCAAATGTTCTGAGTAACCACCTATCTGCAGCTACACTTAGTGAAGACATTACTCTTCTCGTCTCCCACAATAAATTCCACAGTGGTAGGCACTCCAGTGCGGTCTCAACCTGGATAGTGCAATTCCATGTAAGGAGTAGTTTCTGTCCTGTAACTCCAGTTCTGTAGTAGGGGTATCTCTGTTATAGTCATAATCTAGTGAATAGTCCCGCTCATGTGCGTGGACCCCGGCAATCAAAAATAATCTCTTAAATTGTCAAGAAATGCAATTAAGAGAGAATGAAAGACAAATAATGCAGCCTATATCCACAGGCTACACTGTCCAGTACTTCCACTAGGAATTCCACCAAAAAAAACACACACAACACAGCCTGCCCAGTTTCTTCCATAGAGAAACTTTCCTTTACCAGCAAAAGCCTCTGGAATGATAGAGAGGAAGGCATGGACAGACAAGCCCCATAGGCTGCCATTATGTGGCTTACAATAGGATACTGTGCCTTTAAGATAACATTCCAGAACTTTCTTCCAGTATCCCAGGATGCATAGCAGGTCCCTCTTACTTTCAGTTCTTTTTGAAGGCGTAGCACTCCAGACCTGTAGCATTCCTTACATGAAAAAGTATCTCCACCGGGGAGGAGGGCGGGCGCTTATGACTATAACAGAGATACCCCTACTACAGAACTGGAGTTACAGGACAGAAACTACTCCTTCTGTAGTAGGGGATCTCTGTGTATAGTCATAATCTAGTGACTAGTATGGCAAGCCCATCCCCACACCAAAGCGGCGGTGGAGAAAAGAAATTAACACCACTATAGTGCGAACAAATTCCGCAGTGAAGCCTGTCCAACCTGAGCATCTGCCCTGGCATCAGTGTCCAGACAGTAATGCTTAGCAAAAGGTATGAACCGACTTCCAAGTGGCTGCCTTACAGATTTCAGCAATCGGCACGTTACGGAGCAAGGCTGTCGTGGCGGCCTTGCCCCTGGTGGAATGAGCCTTAGGCTTACCTCCTACGGTCTTATTAGCCTTTTGGTAACACAATTGTATGCAGGACACAATCCACCTAGAAATGGACTGCTTAGAGGTAGCAAGACCCGTTGTGACTGATCCAGAATTGATAAACAACTGGTCACACTGACGAATATCTTTGGTTTTAGATAAAATTTCAACACCCTCCTAACATCCAGGGAATGTAGAGATCTTTCTACTGGAGATGAAGGATTCTGAAAAAACGTAGGCAAAGTTATAGTCTGGTTGACATGAAAATCAGAAATAACCTTGGGAAGAAACTTAGGGTGAGAAGCATAACAACCTTAGCAGCATGAAATACAGTAGAAGGTTCTTGGCAACACAACGCCTGAATTTCACTCACCCTGCGGGCCGATGTAATGGCCACGAGGAACGCCGCCTTCCAGGACAGGTGCTGCAACGAAGCCTTATGAATAGTTTCAAAAGGCTCCTTCATCAATCTGGACAGCACCACATTCAATTCCCATGAAGGCGAAGGAAGCCTGACAGGAGGGAACACTTTCTTCAAGCCTTTTAAAAAATCTTTGATCACAGGGACCTGGAAAAAGGAAGTCTGTGAAGGGCATTTCCTGTAGGCAGTCAATGCAGCAAGATGAACCTTAATGGAATGAACATTAAGGCCAGACTGCGCCAAATGCAGAAGGTAAGGAAGGATGACATCTTCCTTGCACGTCGTCGGGTCATAGTTCTTGGACTGACACCAGATACAGAACCTCTTCCACTTGTAAGCATAGGAAGTCCGAGTGGAAGGTCTCTTAGACTCCTTCAGTATGTCCATGCAATCTTCGGGCAGATTGAGATGGCCATATTGCACTATCTCAGGAGCCATGCCGCCAAACTCAAAGCCGAGAGGTTGGGGTGCAACATCTGCCCCCGAACTTCGTGAGAAGGTCCGGCCTGCACGGCAGCCGAATGTGAGGAAGGAGAGACCGTTGAAGCAGGTCTGTGAACCACCACTGCCTGGGCCATTCCGGGGCGATCAGGATCATCCTAGCCCTGGACCGGGCCAGTTTGATGAGTACCGCCGGAATCAGGGGAATGGGTGGAAAAGCGTACTGAAAGCTGTTCGACCAGTTGATCCATAACGCATTCCCCAGCGTCCCCTGCTGGTAGTACCTGGAGGCGAAGTCTCGGCATTTGCTGTTTGCGGCGGTGGCAAACAGATCTACGTCTGGAGTTCCCCACCTTGCGAAGACGTCTCCTAGTACTTCGTCGTTTATGACCCATTCGTGGTTTTCCTGAATCAGTCTGCTCAGCGCGTCTGCCTGAACATTCTGCACACCTGGCAGATGGGTAGCCGTCATCGTCAGTCCTCTGGCCAGAAGCCAGTGCCAGATCGTCTGCGCCTCCTGCGACAGAGTGCGTGATCTCGAACCCCCCTGCTTGTTGAGGTAATACATTGTGGTGGTATTGTCCGTCTGTACAAGCAGAGAGTTGGTCTGGAAGGACGGAAGAAAAGCCTTCAGTGCCAAGTGAACAGCTCTGAGTTCCAGGAAATTGATGTGATACGTGGCCTCCATCAGGGACCACGTTCCTTGAATCTGTAGACTTCCGGAGTGCGCTCCCCACCCCTGGAGAGAAGCACCTGTCACGACAGTCTGCGTGGGAATATCCTTGTGGAAGGGGACCCCTCTGAGGAGATTCTCCGCCGAACACCACCACTTCAGTGACTGAAGAGCATGCAGAGACAGATGTATCTTGTTGTCCCAAGGCCCTTTCCTCTGTTCCCACTGGTCCTCCAAGCTCTCCTGCAGCGGTCTCATGTGCAGCCACGTGTGTGGCGTCAGGAAGATACAAGAGGCCATCGATCAGAGTAGAGAAGACACCGTCCTCACTGTTGTAGATGGAGTGGCCATAAGAGCCTGAGCCTTCCGAAGGAGTGATAATCGTCGCTCCTCCGAAAGAGACGCTTGCTGACAGCGTATTGATGGAGGCTCCCAAGTACTGTATGCATTGGACTGGAGTCGGGACAGACTTGGACATGTTGACGTGCAACCCCAGCTTGTTCAAGAGAACGCATGTCTTTTGGAAGTGTGCTTGCGCTTCCGAGAAGGAGGATGCCTTGATCAACCAATCGTCCAGGTACGGGTAGACAAACACCTTGTTCTTCCTCAGGTGTGCCGCTATCACCGCCATGCACTTCGAGAATGTTCTCGGCGCAGACTTTAGGCCGAATGGGAGTACTGTGTATTGATAATGATTGGCGCCGACTTGGAACAGCAGGAACTTCCTGTGTTTGTGTGCAATGGGCACATGGAAGTACGCATCCTGTAGGTCTATAGCACATAGCCAGTCTCCCTGTTGCAACGGAGGATAAATCTGATGCAACGAGAGCATGCAAAACTTTTCCCTGCGAATCCATCTGTCTGCCTGTCGCAAGTCCAGAATGGGCCTGAACTCGTTCTTGTCCTTCTTGCGAACCAGGAAGAACCGGGAGTACAGACCTCTTCCCCTCTGAGACAGAGGTACGTCTTCTATCGCCCTTTTCCTTAACAGGATATCTGCCTCCGCCTGGAGCTCCTGCAGTTGATACTGCGAACTGACCGGCGGGATTGATGGAGGCGGGCTGGTGAACCGAAAACTGTATCCATTGCAAACAATATTCAGCACCCACTTGTCCGGAGTAATTTTTCTCCACTCTGCCAGAAATAATTGAATGCTTCCCCCTACCGGAGTGGGTAACAGATCCGGGGGAAGTAGGTTCCTAGGGCCTAGACCCGGCCTGGCCCTTGGTCGCTGGAGCCGACTGCTGGCCTCCTCTGCCCTTCTGGCGTTTCTGGAATGGCTTACGGAACTGTTGTTGTTGCGACTGTCCTGAAGCTTTGCCACGTCCTCTGCCCTGCCCACCGAACCGCCGTTGGAATGGGCGGTACGATTTCTTCGTTTCTTTAGGCTTCTCCAGACCCACAGCCGTGAGTGTTTCGGCCTCCGCCTTCATGCGGGCCATTTAGTCATCCGCCTGTTTCCCAAAGAGGGTTTCGCCAGAGAATGGAAGGTTGGCTACCCTCTGCTGCGCGTCTGGTTTTAGTGACGTAAGGCGGAGCCAGGCGTGAAGTCTCTGGTTGATTCCATGGCAAAAGCCATGTGCCGCTAATAGGGATGAATCTGCCGCAGCGCAGATAATCTGATTAGCTACCAGCATCCCCTCATTTAGCACTTCCTGGAAATCCTCCCGCTTTTCGCGAGGTAAAAGTTCTGCAAACTGCTGAGGAGATTCCTAGAGGGAGCGGTCGTAGCACCCAAGAGAGCCGTGGCACTCGCAGCCTTCATAGAGGTCGCCGATGTTCCACACATCTTCCTTTCCGCTGAATCTATCCGCTTAGATTCCTTGTTCGGGGGCACTGTGGATAACTGGGTGGTGGCATGCTGTTTGCGGGCCACCGTCACAATCACCGAATCCGGAGGAGGGTCCACCCGTAGAAAAGCCGGGTTCGAATCGGGAGCCCGGTACTTTTTCTGCAATCTCGATGGTGCCGCTTAGTCAATGCAGGGGTGAGGAAAAGGTCCTTGGCCGGTTCCTCCAGGCCCGGCACCAAAGGTAGTAGTGGACGAGACAGGTGTTTCTGGTGCAGTGTCTCGAAGATGACTGATGTCTTAGGCGTGGGCACCGTCAAGGATATGCCTAATTTGGCAGTGCCACGCAGAAGGACATCATGGAACGCCACCAAGTCATCAACCGGAGACACCCTTGTATCCGGTGAACCTGACAATGTCGGGGATAAGTCCCTGGTACCTGAGGACCTCGTACGCGAGCGAGATCTGTGCCTCCTATGGCGATGTCTCGACCGCGTGAACGACCTGTTACGCGATCGCTCCCTCCTCCGGGAACGAGAGCGTGACCTTTCAGTCCGTGGGCGCTCTGCAGGTTTCCTTGGGGGCGACTTCCGTGGCTTATCCTGGGGACGAGGCTTTGGAGTCCCCTTAGGCGGAGTAGGGAGAAGCGGTAGCGACACCGATCTTGGCGGAGGGACAGAGGGTATCACCGGCCGAGGGGCGGGCCCATGCGGCGGAAGCGGTGGTGGTGGCTGTCCTGATGGAAGAGGAGGGTTGACGGGAGGATTCTCATCGGTACAGGCGGAGGAGGAGGAGGAGACTTCGGTCGGGGTGGCGTATATACCACCAACTACACCGAGCCCGGTGACTTCTTCGAAGGAGGGGACTGCGAATCCGCCCCTCCAGTCCATGATCGCCACTCCGGCGTCCTCCATCAGAGTTGACTTCTGGCGCCAGAATCACTTCTGCGCCGCTTCGGGAAGTGCAAACGACTCCACGACGCTGACCTCTTACTCCTCGACTCCGAACGACGGTGTTCTGGCGTCGGGTGTCGCCTCCGCGAATCAGGTGTCGAACGTCGCTTTTGCGATGTCGAACTATCCTTCCTCGACGTTGAACGCCGCATCCGCGACGACGAGCGACCCCTTCTCGACGACGAGCGTCGACTCCTCCTCGACACCGCCCTCTTCCTCGAGGTCTTTGACACCAAAGATCTTCTCGACAGCGATCGTCTTCTCGACGGCGATCATCTTCTGGACGGCGATCATCTTCTGGACGGCGATCATCTTCTGGACGGCGATCATCTTCTGGACGGCGATCATCTTCTGGACGGCGATCATCTTCTGGACGGCGATCATCTTCTGGACGGCGATCATCTTCTGGACGGCGATCATCTTCTGGACGGCGATCATCTTCTGGACGGCGATCATCGGCTGGACGGCGATCATCGGCTGGACGGCGATAGTCTTCTCGCCGGCGATAGTCTTCTCGCCGGCGATAGTCTTCTCGCCGGCGATAGTCTTCTCGCCGGCGATAGTCTTCTCGCCGGCGATAGTCTTCTTGACGGCGAACGGCGGTGTCGTCTCGACGACGAGCGCCGAAGCCTGCCTGTCCTCCCTAGACGTCGATGGTTCGACGCTGACGTCGACGACAACGATGAAGACAGCGTCGACGGTGGGTTCGACGGCGGCCGAATTAGGCCCCTCGACGTCGACCTCTCACGCCTTCTCGACCCGGAGCCCCAGGGAGATGGGGAACACACCGTCGTCATCCCTCTCGACACCGTCGGCGAGGCAATCGACGCCGGCAGAGACTGGGACCTCTTGATGGTCTTCCTGCCTCTGGGGAGCCCCCCAGAGGCCTCAGCAGAGGGAACCTTCCCAGCCTACCCAGACCCACCTGCAGTCGTCTCTCCTAAAGGCCTTGAAGCCTAATCTTCAGCCTTTCCCTCAGGGTCCTTGCTGAAAGGTGCTGGCAGATGTCGCAGTCTTCAGGGACATGTGCCTCAGGGAGAAAGATAATGCAGACTTCATGTGGATCACTCTTGGCCTTCTTCCTTCCACAGACTGGGCATTTGTCGAACAGAGCAGGCATTTTAGAGCCCTAAAAGCCTGAACAAACACACAGGAGAGAAGGAAAACACCAAGGAATATATATCTCAAACACTTTTTATCAAAAAACTGAACAAAATCCAATAAACTCTTGAAAAAGGGGAGAGCTCAATGCCAGGGTCCTGTAAGCAGGAGCCGGAAAAAAGAACTGAAAGTAAGAGGGACCTGCTATGCATTCTGGGATACTGGGAGAAAGTTCTGGAAAATCTCTTAAAGGCACAGTATCCTATTGTAAGCCGCATAATGGCAGCCTATGGGGCTTGTCTGTCCATGCCTTCCTCTCTATCATTCCAGAGGCTTTTGCTGGTAAAGGCAAGTTTCTCTATGGAAGAAACTGGGCAGGCTGTGTTGTGTGTGGTTTTTTTGGTGGAATTTCTAGTGGAAGTACTGGACAGTGTAGCCTGTGGATATAGTCTGCATTATTTGTCTTTAATTCTCTCTTAAGTGTCTTGCAGTTCTGCATTTCTTGACAACTTAAGAGATTATTTTTGATTGCCGGGGTCCACGCACATGAGCGGGACTATTCACTAGATTATGACTATACACAGAGATCCCCTACTACAGAACTGCGGTATTTCTAAGCTTCAAATTCCCGCAAACAAGCCAGACAGGCTGGTGTGGTGCCATGGTTAATTTGACCATGTTTCCGAGGGCTGGCAGGCCCTGCACAGTGTGGTAATTAAGTAGCAAAAAGTTTAAGACTCTGAATTATGCGCCAGGCCTTCTACTAGACTTGGCATTAATTCTAATTTTAAACATACCAGATACAATGGCAGATCCTTTAGTGTTAAGCCACAGCTCTGGAACAATCTTCTGCTGGATCTCTGGCGTTTCGCAAATTTTGAGCAGTTCCAAAGAACTTCAAAAAGTTAATGTTTTGCCAAAATGTATGGCATATATACTTTACGTATTCCAAGCAAGCATGCCCTCTGATAAACATCCGCTTGAGAAGTAAAAATATAAAATGAAAAAATAAGACTACAGCAAGCTCACTAAATTGCAACATATCTACTTTTTGGGCTTTGCTTTTCAAGCGATAGCAAAACTGATCAATAAAGGATTATTCTTAAAGGGTGATGCAGGGTAGAATGCTTAGTTCAGTGAGCACATGTATAACACAGCCCCTTGCAGACTGCATTTGTTGAAGCATTTGTTGTTTGGATGATTTGTAAAAGCATATATGAGTGGGCAACCAAAGGCTTCGAAGAAGGGATCAAGGAATTCCTTGTGAATTTCCCACTAGTTAGATGAGAGGAGATGACATTTCAAGATGTTGACTCAAATCTTGATGCGCCCTGGGCTGCAGGAGAATAGCAGGTGGAAGCTGTGTTTCAACAGCACATTCCCAAAGAGCAGGTTGAAGGATGTGTTTTTTGTTTCCTCATATGGCAGAATGCTATGGTATAGTCTTTGTGTAACACCCTGGATGGCAAAACTGACAGGAAGGCTTTCAACTAAGATTTCCATAGAATCAAACGCTTTATGTGCAGCGAGACAAGATTCTTGTGAGTTCCTGGCCATGTGCCCACATCAATGCTATGAAGGGATGTCTGACTGGTAACTGTGAAAAGCAAATCCAACAAAAGGTATGAAACAGGTTCCCACAATTCCAAAGTTAGAAACATGAGTGAATAGGTGAATCGACCAGGAGGAGCTTTGAAAAACTTTCCCGAAACTCATTGTTCTACCCGATAGAGATGCAGGAAAGATCGGAGACCATCTTTATGCAGGATGCCTCTAGACTAACCAATCGCATCATTCTGGGACACTGGTTAGTGCCCCAAACCATGGCACAGTAGCTGCTGCTTTTGCAATTGTCGTTATTCATTATCATCCGTTTTGATCCATTTTAATCCCTTTTACTCCATATTTTAACCTCTTCAAACATATTTAATCCACATGCAAGGAAATGCCATTTCCTGTGGGAGGCGCTAGGGGGCGCACTGCGGAATGGCTGCCTAGCTTAGCAGCTCCGCCGGGCGGACCATTATATCGCCAAATATATGCGATAAAACAGATCGCAGCACGGCACAAAACATGCCGCCGTGTGTGTGCAGATAAGGAGCACAATCGGTGAGGGGAAGGAGAGCGCCTGAGCCGCGGATGCCCCGAATGCAGCCTGATGTCCTCACCGGCCGCGCGCTCCGACATGGCGGGCGGAGTTCGGGTCAGCCGGGAACGGATGCGGTGAGCTGCGACCGTTTACAGCCCGGGGCGCGCTGCCGCTGCGGAGGCCCTGCAGGTGCAAGATGCGGGGCTGTGGATGACTGGCTTTGCGGCGGCGGCGGTGCTACATCGGAGAAGGGGACGTGCTACTGCCTATGCGGAGCTCGCGCGGCCAACATGGCGGCCGCACGGGACGAATAACGGCTCATCTCTGCTACACGGCGCATCATGGCCCTGCATCCCCGGTAAGCCTCTGGAATCCTATACCTGCTATCCCCATAGTCTGTGGGGCCCTATATCCTACATAGAGGCGGAGCGCTTCTTCACCATGCGGCGGCTGTAACCGGCGCAAGATGGCGGCGCCTGTACACGGGGGATAACATTACACTAGAGATTATACCATCGTCCATTCTGATTTATGCTAGTGGACAAGATGGACTACTGATTCCCCGCAGTAGCTACGGTGATTCCGGTACAGAGTCTGTTCACCTAGTGCTGACCCTTGGAACTCTGCACAGCTTATATACACATACCTCCATAGGGATCTCTACAGAGAAAAAAAGCGCGAAACCCACGTACTGCCACTGATCACGCACCGCTGCCGTTGTGCGTCAGATTGTGTCTTTAACATGGTATGTGATTAGGCTCATCTAGCATTGTGCAACTGACACTGGCGCTATATATCTGCTGTGGTGCGACATATATGTGGCAGATTTGTTTTTTCCCTGGGAGCACATGAGCGCATGCTCGTTGAACGTTACAGCGCATAAAGTGGATCCACTGAGGCTACGATGAAGCTACCACTGGGTTGCACTGCTATTTGACCCGGAGGAAGTGCACACATATGATCTGCTCAACGCAGCTGAATTATGAGGGTTATATAACGCGGGAAATTGCCATTCAAACGCGGTGAGCTCCTGGCAAACGGACGGCGACACGTTACTGCGCAGCGCTTACGCCACTTCCCTAACTGATCCCATCGCTATCACAGGGCCACAACGACTGGGGGTGACACCCTGACAAGCCTGCGGAGTGCACTGAGCCATACACCATGGGAAAACCGGATAATAAACAACCGAAGATCACCTTTAAGGCCCGGAAGACACCGCATGGTCAAACTGGCACAACGGAGGAGGAACAAGACACAGACCCCCAAGAAGGTAGCGTCATGGAAACTATCCTGAAGGCAATCCAAACTAATTTGCAGGACATTAATGGCAAACTGGACCACTTAACCGGCAGAGTCGACAGCATGGCGGCGAAACTTGACAAACAAGGCGAAAGATTGGACAGTGCAGAGACCAGAATCTCGGCGGTAGAGGACGAATCGCACACCACGACATCTAAATGCGCAGGCATGGAGAAGGTCCTGGAAGTTATTAAGGCCAAGTCTGAGGAGTTGGAAGCCCGATCGAGACGTAACAACATACGAATAGCGGGCCTGCCGGAATCCACCAACACAGGCCGTATGGAACCATATGTGGAGCAACTTTGCAAAGACTTGTTTGGCGCCGACAACCTGTCCTCCATCTTCATTATCGAACGCGCACACAGATCCCTAGCGCCACAGCCCAAGCCAGGAGCGAAGCCAAGACTTATCATAGCACGTGTGCTCAACTACCGAGATAGAGACACTATACTGCGGCTGGCACGTGAAAAAGGCGACATTCAGTACCAAGGCAACAAGCTGGAATTTTATCCGGACTTCACGTTCGCAGTACAACAAGCACGCAAGGAATTCAACGAGGTCAAAGCCAAGCTTCGAGACCTGCAGATCCCTTACGCCATGCTGTACCCCGCTAGACTGAAGGTCACCTGGGAGGGCAAGCCAGTCTTCCTGTCGACACCCAAAGCTGCCATGGACTTCATCAAGACTACGGTACACAAAGGTAAACGGTCCAACCGCAAGGATAGACACACGGACTCAGAATAACGGTAAGCTCATGGGGTATTCTGTTTCCATCTACTACTTGTCTGCTGGCACGGGCGACACCGTTTTCTCTCGACGATGATTGATATCTTGCGCCCAGACTTTGCATACAAGGCCTAGTCACATTGTCTATTGCAGTGACCAGGAATCGTTAGGACGCAATGATATCCAATCAACTGCCTGCTAATTGGGTTGATTTATATGTCTGAGATGATGAATGAATGATTCCTCCTACATGACAGGAGGCATTGTGCTGCAGGGCTATATGAGCTGATTCACTGACTTATGACTGCTACTATTGCTACTGCCTTTGGCGCTCTGGATGTCTCATTTGATTGTGTATGGAACTTTCACAGACACCATAAGTGCCTGCTATACTTCATCATGTTCATTTACTTGCTATCCAGATGTGATCTGTTTACATATGTTAGTTCTGCCCACGTCCTTTAGTTAGGATGGGGTGATGCGTCCCCCGGCGGACCTCTACTAGGGCGGTCCCCGACAAGTTATGTTGCTATTTGTTGTTTGCGGGGTACAATGGCTTCGGCAGATTTGGGTTGCTGGAGTGGGAGGGGTATGGGTCAGTTGGTGTTTGTTGAGTTTCAAACAACCGGGACGATTGAGATGCACTGCTAGAAGCCGCTTATGGATATGTATTACTTGGTCGAACTCAAATGCTCAATTGTTATGTTACACTGTGCTGGGAGTGGGCGGATCGATAAATGTTGGCTTGTATGGGGAAATATGCAAACAGACGTTGTGAATAGTAATGGTTTGAATCTCCTAACATGGAATGTACGAGGCCTCACAAATACCAAGAAGGTGCGCCAGATTTTTACATGTTTAGATAGACATCATATTGATATCGCGCTACTACAAGAGACCCATTTAGATCCAACTTTGCGTAGACCTATTGGAACACGGTGGGCGAAGACATGTACTTAGGCGGCATATTCCTCGTACTCTAGAGGGGTAATGACATTGGTCAAGAAAGGCACTGACTTCAGAATTGAACGCACTAATATAGATAGAAATGGCCGATATGTGATTGTATCAGGGAAGTTACGGGGGCAACTGATAACGATAGTGAATGCGTACGGCCCAAACACTGACTCCCCCGAATTCTTCCAGGAACTCTGGGATCGCTTGATAGACTTTGGAGACACTACGATAGTCTGGGGGGGCGATTTCAATGTCATGCTGCGGACTGCGGAAGACCGCTCGGCAACCTCCACGGAGCCTCACAAGAAAGCCAGGGCAAAATTGCGGGACATTATAGAGGACAGGAAGCTCAGAGACATCTGGAGAGTGTGCAATCCAACTAGACGAGGTGAAACACACGTAAACATGGCGCACGGGAGTTGGTCCAGGATTGACTTCTGGTTAGGGACAGATAATGCACTACTGTGGACCACGAAGATAGCCACACTCCCCCGCACACTGTCAGACCACAATCCTGTGGTGCTCACTCTGCAAATTCCTCACTATGCACCTCCACCATTCAGTTGGCATTCCAATGCCCGTGCGTTACTAGACCCAACATATGTCACTGCTATATCGGAAGCCATTACAGACTACTTCCGCTTAAATGAAGGTTCAGTTGAGGACCTATGTGTCCTATGGGAAGCATTCAAAGCGACACTCCGAGGAGTGTGTATCAGCACCTTCGCTGGGATACTGAAAGATATTAGGGCACAGATCACTAGACTAGTACACAAACTGGCGGCACTGGAGCAGGAACATGCGCGCACGGGTAGACCGGATCTGCTAGGTGAGATTAAACAGACACTTACTGAGCACCAACAATTTGCAGACGATGACCTGAAGTACATCACCAAACGCCCGCAGGCTCGACAATTTGGAGTGGGAGGGCGACCTGGCAGAGTTCTTGCGAGGAAAATATGTGGGGAAAGAGGGGCGCAGACACTTACTCAGATCCGTGACAAAAAAGGTCAATTGCATACACAAGCTGCTGACATACTTCGTACTTTTGTTCACACCTACTCAGACCTATACACCTCGCGACAGCCTGCGACATCTCAGGAAACACTGCGCTATTTACAGGATATAACCATTGCATGGTTATCGGATGGACAAAGAGAATACTTGGCCCGACCCATAACTGTTGAAGAGGTGACCGCCATAATCCATGCACTTCCAAACGGTAAGGCTCCTGGGCCTGACGGGTACACATGCTAATTCTATAAGAAATTTGCGGAAATACTTGCCCCGCATATGGTCGCAATGTACGGTGCCGCCTTTGACCAGGCGACATTGCCCCCGTCACTACGAGATGCAGTGATTATCACCCTTCTAAAGCCGGGTTAAACAACAGATGACTGTGACTCTTATCGTCCACTCTCTGTTTTAAATGTAGACTCAAAGATCCTGGCAAAATTACTGGCGGACCGCCTGCAGCACCTAATGACGAACCTGGTCCTACCGGACCAAGCTGGGTTCATCCCGACGAGAGACACCTCCCATAACACTAGAACATTATTTGCACTGTCCCACTATCTTAATCCACAGACTAAAGCGGTGGCGGTCATGCTTGACGCTGCGAAAGCATTCGACTATCGAATGGTCTTATATTCTAGCGATTCTGCAGCGGATGGGATTTCCGTCGAGGTTTATCACATGGGTGACACTGTTGTATACGAACCCACAGGCGAGATTGAGGGTGAATGGGTACGTTTCTGAGCCTTTCCCCATAGCCAGAGGCACAAGGCAAGGATGCCCGCTCTCACCACTGATATTTGCTTTGGTCTTGGAACCCCTTGCGTGCATTATTAGCCAGACTCATAACCACTCGGCCCTACACTTCCCTGGGAGGCCTTTGCATATTTCATTATATGCTGACGATATGCTTCTCTATGTGCGGGATCCAGAGCAAAATCTTAGCCCATTGTTGCGGGAATATGTAAGATTTGGTCAACACTCTGGGTTACAAATTAACTGGGAGAAATCCTTAATCATTACCCTCACTGACTCCACCGTCCCCTTCGACCCAGAGTTTCCATTGGATTGGCAAACTGACCCTACGAGATATCTAGGAATCTGGTATAGTCGTGATCCGGAGGAAGTGATAAGGACCAATTAGGCAGAGTGCTTACGGATCTAGACAGTAAAGTAGATAGATGGATACAATTACCGTTATCCCTGGCGGACAGAATAGCCATTGTTAAAATGAATATCCTGCCCAAGCTACTCTATTTATTTAATAACATACCAATCACTCCACCCAGGGCTGTCTTTAAGAACATAACTTCGCTGGTGCTGAAACTGATCTGGGCGGGCAAACAGGCACGGATTGACTTGCGAACACTCACACTACCCTACGAGAGAGGCGGCTTTTGTGTGCCACATTTTAAACTATACTACTTGTGCGCACAGGCACAATATGCAGCTCATTGGTATCACCCCACTCCTTACCTTACACACTTGGCTGTTGAGGAGAGAGATGCACAACCAATACCGCTAACTGCGATAATCACCAACGAACGACCACCGCTTCACGCAAGGGACATTAACACAATAGATACTACTGCCCGAGCATGGAAGGCACTAGGAAGGATGGCTCAAAAATTGCCGTTATATGCTCCAGCGCTTCCATTACAGCACCACCCTGCGCTTTCAGTAACGACCGAACAAGTGGGTATGTCCATTCTGAAGCTGGTGGGCATAGACACATTTGGTGATCTGTATCACGATGGCACCTTCCGCACAGTGGACAACCTAACTTCAGCAATCCCACACCACTCTTCAAATTCACTTACTATAGGCTACAGAGGGCACTCAAGGAACTATACCCAACCTACCCAGAGGAACCGCCGGCCCTGCAAACTCTGCAGCTGATTATCGAGTCATCCAACGTTTCCCATCTAGTGTCTAGAATGTACACAGTACCCCAAAGTGAAATACCATACACTTCAGATAAAGCGTTGCAACATTGGAATGCTTCCTTATCGGAGCCACTAACGGATAAGGAATGGTCCATGACCTGCACACTCCTTAAACTACTTACCCCGAATGGTAACCTCCGTATCACACATCTCAAGTATCTACATCAAATATATCACACTCCACTAAAACTGTATAAATGTGGGTTACGTGAGGATGCCAGGTGTAAACGTTGTGGATATGACGAGGTTGATTTTATACATCTAGCTTGGCATTGCCCAAGGTTACATATATATTGGGAGACAGTCACTAATATGCTGGGTAAGATGGTGGAAGTCGATATAGAGTGTACCATGAAAATATGTCTACTGGGGCTGTTACCGAATGTGAAAGCAGGGAAACGGAAGTTCTGTGCCATTGCTCTGTTACTAGCTAAAAGACAAGTTTCCAGATGCTGGGGGGGGGGGAACCACCGCGCCGAACATCAAAGCCTGGCTCAATGATATGACTTACTGCAGGGATAAGTTGCTCACATATGAGGAAGAACTACCCTGTAGATCGCGTCCCAAAGACTTTTGGTGCTACCTCACAGACTATTTACTTACCATTGAAGTGGATGAGGAAGCTGTATAAATTGGGGTTATTGGGGCATAGCAGATGATACCCACATGGTCAACGCCGACTCTATGCACAATGTGATGAATTAGACCTACCTACAAAATGATCAATGGCATGTAACACACGGGTGGTGACAGAGTGCAGTATTGTCCTGGTTTTTTCTTCTGTTTCGGATTTCTGTTATGGGGAGTTTCAACAAAATTCAAAAATGAAGTTCTCACGCACGTCAGGCACACTTGAGTGTATTTCATAAGACATGAAGCCATGTTACAGTAGCAAGATTGCCGCCGGACCCCCGGGTTGCCGGCTACGAGGCTGTTTAATGTTTACTTTTGTCTTTCTCCTGATCGCGGCCGGCCCCAGGGTTGTAGGCCATTGGCT
The DNA here is from genome assembly GCF_964263255.1 of Lissotriton vulgaris. NCBI lineage: Eukaryota > Metazoa > Chordata > Amphibia > Caudata > Salamandridae > Lissotriton > Lissotriton vulgaris. Next base: position 980,170,632 of record NC_141697.1, read on the forward strand.
GTGTTTATCTGTGCAACTTTTTGATAATAAAGATTGATATTGAACTTCAAAAAAAGAAAAATGCAATTTCCTGTGTTCTCATATATTCAAGACGGGCCATCCGAACCTCTTAATGCAAGAATACGTACTAGAGCAAAGTTCATCAAAAGCAGTTTATTAAAAACCCAATGCATTTCGGGCCTTCAGGGGCCCTTCGTCAGGGGTAACTGAAAATCAATTAAACAAGCATTAATGTGCTATACACCACTATATGTACAAAATGTTTTCAATTTATTGGCCTCACTGGGTTAGCACCCACATAAAACTGGAATACTAGGAACTTTGACAAAGGAAGTTATGATCCATGTGCAAGGCGGAATATCACAGTTCATGCAGCTAGTTTATTTTCTTTGCTGTGTCAGAAGCACTTCAGCCGGGCAGGTGCTGATCATGCCCTACGAATGGGTAGTTTAATTAGGGAGGAGGGGCGGAGGTTGAGTTTAAAGGTTAGGCGTTTCGAATGTCGAAGAAAACTCTTTCTGTCACGAAGTGAGGAGGAGGGATGTTTTTGAGCAGGTACGTGTGGGGGTTTGAAAGCCGATAAGCGGGAGAGAGCAGAATGAAAGCAGGGTGCTCTAGATATTTGGGTAGTTACATCATGATGAATTGGAATTTAGATATGGAAGGTTCGAGCAGAAGGGCGTGGTGTTGAGGGGAGATTGAACAGTAAATAAGAATGTTTGGTGTATGCGTGGGCATGCGAAGAGAGAGGATGGAAAGCATGTTTTTGATAGCCGTAAGGTCAGGAAGGCATAGAAATTCTAGTTGTAAGGAGAGGGAGGTTGCCTAAGTGGGATGTTGGTAATGGGTAGGAAGGGAGGGGTGAGCACTATAGATGGGAGAACACAAGCGTCTTCAGGCAACTTGGTGATCACATAGGAATGTTAAAAAGATTAAAACTGAACCGAATTTATAAATGTGATCACATCATGAGGGAGACAGCAGCACGTTTTCAGTTAGATTATGGCGCATTATTGAATTGCATATAGGTGGTTTTAAATGAGTTGCAACTGATAATCATGTTAGTTTGTACATATAGTGGAGTATAGCATATTAATGCTTGTTTAATTGATTTTTCAGTTACCCCTGACGAAGGGCCCCTGGAGGCCCGAAATGCATTGGGTTTTTAATAAACTGCTTTTGATGAACTTTGCTCTAGTACGTATTCTTGCATTAAGAGGTTCGGATGGCCCGTCTTGAATATGAGAAAACACAGGAAATGGCATTTTCTTGCATGCGGATTAAAAATGTTTGAAGAGGTTAAAATATGGAGTAAAAGCAGCAGCTTCTGTGCCATGGTTTGGGGCACTAACCGGTGTCCCAGAATGATGCGATTTACTGTACCACGAACCGTTGGGGCTGGGCACGTTACCAATGAGCACGCCATGTAAAATTTGGAACAATGGAGGAATCGGATGAAATAGGTGTGCAACCCACCCATACCCGATGTTTTCAATTTCTAGACTAACCAAGGCATCATGGTTGCGAAGATCATCCAAGTGATCCACTGTCCAGGATGTTTCATTTTATGAGGCTGAAGTCCAGAAATGCTCCTATACACAGAATTCCTTTGGAATGTACCAAGGAGGAATAGAGTTAGAGCACCCAGAACCATGGTTATGTTGGCTGCTGAGTGAAAGGCCAGTCTGGACGTTGCATCTGTCTTTGAGCTAGCTCTGATGAGACTCATCGAGGTACAGATAAGAATGATCCTGTCGCAGGTGACAAAGGAAGGTCACTGCTGGGGGCGTGATGTTAGTATAAAGACCAGAGGGTTGGCATGAAGACTGAATAACATTGTCCTGTAATGTTCGTGTTAATTTCACACCATTAAATCAAAGTATTCTGTATTATTCCCAGACTGCTACATGAAATAGGCATTCTAAAAGTCCATACAGCACAGTCACTTACGGTTCGGAGTAGCTGCTAGCAGTCTAGTGACAGTAAGCATTAGGACTATGAATATAGAGGAACTGGTTGAGATTATAGACGTGTAAGTTAGGGAAAACAGTCCTCTCCCATTTTCCTTATTAGAAATGGTGAGAATAAGATTCCTGTCCCATTTCTAGAAGCTAGACTGTTCTTAAACAAAAAAGCACCTCTACCTGCGGCCTACATTCTTGGGATACAAAAAGAGGCTGAGGCAGCAGGGATGAAGGAAGGCTTGGTAGCTATAGAACATAGCTATTCTTGGTTATTAGAAACACCTATGTCTTATTAGTTATGTGTTTTAAGTATCCGTAATAGGGAAGAAAACCCTCCCCACTGGAGTGGAATGGGCCTACTCAGAAGCTGCGTAGGAGGGCACCTTGTACCCAGAAAAGTAAGTACACCATTCTGGTCTTTGCTGCTGTGGTGTGAATAGGCTTGCTTGTTCTTTTAGAAGTGCCTTAACTTTGACTGCCTCTTTTGTGTGAATAGGAGTCTCTAATCAAGGAATAGTGGTAAAGAGACTACAAAGACTGCCTGGAATTAAGGGTGAATTCTTGGCACTACCACCGGGATGATGCTGATTTGGCTAGGATCCTGAGGTAGCCCAGAGTTGTTGTTGGAAACAAAATTAAAGGTGAATTCTTGGCACTACCACCGGGATGATGCTGATTTGGCTAGGATCCTGAGGTAGCCCAGAGTTGTTGTTGGAAACATTGGTTCAAACAAAGTCCACTGTACTGGTGCATTTTCTTGCTGTGTGGCTGAAGACACTTGGGCTCCTTATCCATGTGGGAAAGTATTTCTTTACCCTTCTGGGAAGCCACCATTATCAACAAAGACCGATCTAGGGGATTCCAAAACACAAAGAATGGACTGTCCCCGTGGGGCATCCTTTTTGAAGTTCAGTGACTTTGATATGGCAAGGTTAGAGAAAGTCGCACTTCAATTCTCCTGAGCCCACTTGACTGCCTTGTGAGGACAGCAGCAGAGGACACCAAGGCATTAATGCTCCTATTCTCTTTACAGGAGTTCCTGAATCTCAATGGACCATACTTTTAAAACATTGGCCATCACTGTGTCGTTGAATGCAGGTCATGTTCAGACGAAACAGTTAGGGATCAGCGTCTGAGTCAGTCTCTAGCCTACTGTCTCCCAGATAAGCCCACTTGCAAGGAGGTGGCCTGGGATATGGCTCGGCTAGAGGACGGTCTATGCCTGATGGCCCTCCTTGAGCAAAAGAGACTAGAAACTGACGGGGCTAGTAAAACAAGAGGCTTATGGCACCTTGGACAGGTTCTCGGGCATTTCTCCTGTAGTTGGGGTCGGGAATATCTACCTACCACATTGGCATTAAGGGTGGGAAGGGAATATTTTGTTCCTGAATTTTAGTTTGGATTATGGACTTTAGAGATTGGTCCACCCATTACCGCATGCAAGCCAGCCAGTCAGTTGAAGAGAGTCTCCTACCAATGGGATTGCAATGCAGACACAAACTGATGGACAGTTCCCCAAACACAACACACTTAAAATTATTCAGGTCTGCTGCTGCAAATGGCTGACAGCACACCTTGAAAGGCTTCACGCCAGAGCGCTGTGGCACTGCAATCCTAGATAAAAGAGATGGCGCTAAATGGGAATAAATGCACAAAAAGATCCAACAAAAAACAAATGTATAACGGATGTGCCCAGTGTAAGGAACTTGTGTAGCACGATAGAAGATGTTTGCAATTCACAACATCGTTCTGAAAAAGGGAAACTGCTGCGATTCAAATTAACATGTACAATACAGTACAGGTACACAAAACTGTTAACAACAACAAAAATTCTAGTAGATGGCACAGATACCCACTCAGTCATAATGCTGCTTACAACTCCGAAACTAATGTTTTTTTTTACTTTGATGTCAACCAAAGTCACCGAATACTACCTGCTGCAAGATGTTTAAGGACCACATATCCAAACAAGCCAAAGAATCGCTTCTAAACTATCAGAGGAGAGATTTCTAACAACTAAGAAGACATTGGCTCAATGGTTAGAGCGGCAGACCCTGATGCAGAGGTCTAGCCCGGGACCAGGGTTCAATTCCCCGCCCCGGCGGGTCTTGGACTAAAAATTCCACGGACCTGATAATTCTCACCTCAGTGCCTATTCCAATCATAGAGTCCCACTCTGCAACTCTGGGCAATAGCTTGCTTAATCCCCACAACGGCCCCCACAACGCTAAGGATGCCTGGCCTCCACCTTGGGGGTGCCCAGGAGTGGACGCCTCACAGGGAAAGCCAGGATGGGTTCCACAGCGGTATTCGTACAAGCGCCTTGAGACCCTTGCGGGAGAGTAGTGCGCTATACAAGTATCAATTTACATTTACATTACATTTACAAGTATCAATTTACATTTTAAAGAAGCTCTACATAATGTACTGGATGCCGGGTCGGTGCCAAAAAAGCAGTGTTGAATGGTACAGATATTTAAATGCCTCTACACTATTGGATCATGTATTTCTGGAAGCCTGTGCTAAACTTACACTAAAAGCATAAAAAGTCCTTCAACTGCTAATACCCAGAGATGATTAAGTGCTTGCATTGTTCTGAATAAATTAATTTTCATAAATTTAAGTATCTAAGACCACAGAACAAAACATATTGGATATTATAATCATGTAGTGGGTGAAAAGCAATTAAATGTTTAAAATACTAGTGCCTCGAGGGGGCGTGGCTAGCAGCCGATGATGGCGGCAGCAACCTAGAGAGGCTCCCGTAGCAAGGCGGCTTCCCGCAACAATCCGCATGCCAATCCGCGCACTACTCAGTCCGAAGAGGGTGTACTGGGTGCGGTGACCGAGCGGCACCGGCACAGAAAATTTGGGAGTGCCTGGACCCCGATTTCGGGGCGAAACTTCATCTCCGTCCCTTGGGCGAGACGGGCCTGGTGACACGAGGCGAGCATCGGTGTCAAGTGAATCCTGAGGCCGGGCGGAAGTTCATCCTCCCCGGCGCAACCATCCGGAAGTAGCCGACGACGCCATCGCCCGACACCTTTGGCTGGCGATCCTTCCCCGCCGGCTGCTCTACCCCTCCCGTGGAATACACGGTGACGCTGGGCATCTGTGCCCCTTGGCTGCGCTCGACCCGGACCGGAGGTCCTGCACGGCACCAGACGCCATTTTGCTGAACTGGCCGAGGCCGCCAAAGCTCCGCGGCGGCCGGCGACACTTGCATAGTACCAGCGGACTTTGGCCTCCCACCAGTACTGAACCCCCCCTGCATTCCTTTTTCCCCCCCCGAGGACAGCGACGGACCTCCGGCCCGTTCCAGCTTGGACTTTGTCTCACTGGACAGTAATGGCGGGGAAGGGACAGCGGCAGAATGCTGCTCAAGCGAAGCTCGGGAAATATGCCTATGAGGGCCAGTCGGCCACACAATCTGAGCAGCGCAAATCATTGGGGAAGGGTTCTGACAATGACGGCGCACAAAAGGCCACGCTGGACGACGTGCTCCGGAGACTGGAGCAGGTGCAGGCCACGGTGGGTTCGACCGCGGCGGAGGTTACCCTGATCAGAGCCGACCTCCAGAAAATGAGCGAAAGGGTGAAGCAGGTGGAGGTGGTGACCAAATCTTTGATAGAAGACGTTTCGGACCTGCAGGTGGCAATGGAGAGGCTGCAGGCGGACAATAAACTTTTGAAAAGTAAGCTGGACGACCAGGAGGGGCGCTCCAGACGCAACAACGTCCGTATTTTGGGGGTCCCGGAGTCTGAAACAAAGGGGGCCATGGACCTATATGTTGAAGACCTTATAAAGACCAAACTGGCCCCGAAGGGACTATCAAACTTCTTCACAGTAGAACGGGCCCACCGGGTCCCGGGCGGGACGCCCACCCCGGGTGCAGCTCCGCGCCCCATCCTGGCGAGACTCTTCAACTTTCGAGACCGCGATGCAGTCCTCCAGGCCGCTAGGGTGGCACCGCCCATCCAAATCCAGAATTCAAGGATTTCATTCTTCCCCGACTACACGGCGGAGGTCACCCGCAAGAGGAGGACTTTCCTCGAAGTTAAAAAGTCGCTTCGCGACCAAGAACTGCCGTACTCCATGCTGTTTCCGGCCCGGCTACGAGTGGTAGCGGATAAGAAGGTCTGGTTTTTCGACTCAGCAGAGAATGCCAGGGAATGGCTGGATGGCTGGCGCACAGTGGACCGCACCTCTAACCGTCGACGCAACAGATCGGGGGGGACGAGCCGGCGGGGCTCCCGCTCCCCATCCAGGACCAGCGAGAATGGATCACCACCACAGGACCAATTGGGAGCGGCTGGCGGCAAATGAAGATACCACAAGGGACTATCGAGTTACTCCTGAACTTTACTCCCACTGATTCTCTACTGAGCCGTTAATGGACACTGGCCCGGACGCCCGAGGGCTGCAAAGGGACCGCCTGCTTTGGGGGACACTCTCCCCCGACGCGCAAGTACTCTGTTTCAGCTATGGGTTAAGCGCTCTGCTAAGTTGGGGTGGCGGGCAGTTTTGAGTCCGTTTGGCAGGGAGGCAGGGTGGGGGGTGGTGGGGGGGGGGACTTGTTTGGTTTTACGGGAAATTCATGCTATCGTCTGAACAATGTAGAATGTACTGTGCTGTTTACTGGAACGATGTTGGGAGGGTGGGCCATGTGCTTCGGGTTCAGGCCCCTGAGTTTCGATGGTGGTGGGTGAGCGGCTTAACGTGATGCAGGCGGGTGAGACGCGATTGGGCGGCTCCTCCCTCAAGCTTCTGGCATGGAACGTGCGTGGTTTGGGTGATAAAGTGAAGCGAGGCCTTGTTCTGTCCGAGGTCAAGCGACATAAACCTGACCTCATACTCCTTCAAGAGACCCATCTAATGGGTACTGCCACCAAGGCCCTGGACAGGCGGGGGTACTCAATGTTGGCCCACTCCGAATTCTCCACTGGGTCCCGGGGCACGGGTATCCTGCTTAGAAAATCCTCAACTTTTATCACCATTAGCACAAAAACCGACTCACAGGGCTGTTTTGCGGCGGTGAGTGGTCAATGGGAGGGGCGCCCCCTGACAATAGTATCAGTGTACATCCCGCCGTCCTTACACTCTGTGATGCTGCCTGCCCTGGGCGATTTCCTACTGTCCCTCCCCGAGGGTGACACCTTGTTAGGCGGGGACTTTAATTCCCCTGCCGACCCACTACTCGACAGGTTCCCCGCACCCGCTCTCCCCGGGGGTCCCTCCAGATTCCAAAGGTTCCTTGAAGCGTTGGGGCTGGTAGACATATGGCGGCACGTCCCCCCTATTACGACAGTACACCTTCCATTCCACCGTCCACAATAGCCTGTCCCGCATTGACCACTTTCTGGCGCTTGGGGATGGTTTGCAGCGCGTAGAAGAGGTGCTCATTCACCCAAGGGGCATTTCGGATCACTCCCCACTGACTCTCACCATTACTTCACAAACACGCTCACGCCACCGCGTCTTCCCGATGCATGCCTCATATCTTAAGGTGCCGAAGGTCCGGAAGGCACTGCAGACCGCCACAACACATTACTTCATGGAGAACGAGCCTACCGCAGCCTCGGCTGAGGTGCTATGGGAGGCCTATAAGACTGTCTTGAGGGGGCAAGCCATTAGCTCCATAACCTCGTATAGGCGAGAACAGGCGGCGGACCACTCGGCGCTCGAGATACGACTGCGTGACGCAACCGCGGCCCATGAAACGGACCCCACTGACGACACACTGCATGCGCTCACGCTGGCCCAGCGTCGCTATACAGACCACGCTCGACACATTGCCCAAGGTCACATCACTGACACACAAAACCGAGTGTATGATTTGGGGGACAAAGCAGGGAAAATGCTGGCCTGGCTAGACAAAAGAGGCGGGAGTGCCAAGGGGATTCAACAGGTCAGGGATGACCTGGGGAACATTCACACGGACCCAGCTCGGATAGTAGAAGAGTTGGCTGCCCACTTCGAGAAAGTCTACACCCCGGAGCGGGACGTCACGGCCATTGCGGCCCAAAGCGCACTGTATGATCTGCCCATCCCGGCACTGTTGCCCGAGGCGGCGGCTGAGCTTGAGACGCCTTTCACTGCTGACGAACTGCGGATCGCCATTGGGGCCCTGCATACGGGCAAGGCGCTCGGACCAAACGGCATTCCAATTGAGTGGTTTCAAGACCGCACTGCTGTTATTAGCCCATACCTGCTTCGAATGTATGAGGAGTGCCGTACCGCGGGGGTACTCCCGTTAGACCAACGAACGGCCACGATAGTGGCTATCCCTAAGCCTGGCAAACCTCCGGAGGACTGCTCCTCATACCGCCCTATATCCTTACTTAACGCAGAAAGTAAAATCCTGGCGAAACTACTGGCAAATCGTCTCCTGCCCCACCTCTCTGATCTAATTCACCCGGACCAGTCCGGGTTCATGCCCCACAGGAACACCTCACTCAATCTACGACGGGTGCATGGGGTGCTGGCCAAAACGGATGAACTCGACGAACCAGCGGCCATCTTGGCCCTAGATGCCAAGATGGCCTTTGACATGGTTGAATGGGCTTATCTCTTCGAGGTTCTCCAGTACATGGGTTTCGGCCCTGTCTTCATATCCTGGATTAAACTGCTGTACACCATGCCGGTAGCGCATGTGGTGGCGAATGGCCACATTTCACGCTCCTTCCCGCTCAAACGCGGCACTCGGCAGGGCTGCCCTCTTTCCCCCCTACTATTTGCACTGTCGCTAGAGCCCTTGGCAATCCGCATTAGGACCACCCCCTTGCTCAAGGGGATTCAATGGAGGGAGGGCTGGGAGGACCGCATTTCGCTCTACGCGGATGATATGCTTGTATACCTGACGGACCCTGACCATGGCATCCCGGCTCTTTTAAGTATCTGCAATGCCCACGGGGAGGTGTCGGGCTACACCATTAATTGGACTAAATCTGAACTATACACCCTGGCGGGCGGCCCACCCGCGGTTGGCTCTGACTGCCCCCTGCGGTTGGCCGGCACGTCCTTTAGATATCTTGGTGTTCATGTTACGAGTGACCCGACGGAATTTGAAAAGTTGAACTTGGAGCCGCCGCTGGACCGCCTCAGGCGAGATGCGAGCTTCTGGGCAGGATTACCGCTAACAATGCTGGGAAAAGCAGCCCTCTTTAAGATGAAATCCCTGCCCCGCTTTCTGTATATTCTGGACAACACCCCCTTTGCGGTGCCCCCCAGGTACTTCAAAAAGGTGGCGGCGGTGGTCACTGGTCTACTATGGCACAATCGCCCGGCACGGATAGCTCACGCCAAGCTCTGTAAAGGTTGGTACGAGGGTGGCATCGCACTCCCTAACCTTCAACTTTATTATTGGGCGGCTCAGCTTAGACCGATTAATCAATGGCTGCATGCATCGCAGTCGGACCCTGCATTCCAGGCGGATCGGGCCCAGCTAGGGGCGGGTACCCTGCTGGCCCCGCTCTATGACAAGCGTAAACTCAGGTTGTTGAGGGGGCCCACTAAGATCACAGTTTCCGTCTGGCACGCAGCCACCGCTGCGCTAGGCTGGAAAGATACTATCACTAAGCTCACCCCGCTTTGGGATTCACGTGCTCTGGGCAACCTTCGGACCAGCAAGGGGTTCTCCCGCTGGGATGACATTGGCATCTCAACGGTGGGAGACATGTGGGACCATGGGGCTGTCATCACGTTCGACCGCCTGAAGGAACTCTACGAAATGGGACCACATGAAACCTATCGGTATGTTCAAGTGCGTCATGCTCTGCTGGCGGTTATTCCGGTGGGGTCAACTCTCCCAGAGTCGTCCCCGCTAGAGGATCGCCTCCTAACTGACTATATGGTGGAGAAGGCCACCTCCCTTACCTACCGGAAACTCCTGAATAATTCCCCAGACCCGCTAGTGCCTCTTAAGGGAAAATGGGAGCAGGACGTGGGGGAGATGGATGAACACGAATGGAACGAGGCACTGGCATCCCCTAAAGAGGCGGGCATATCCTCTAGAATGAGACTCATCCAACTCAAGGTTCTGCACAGGACATACTACACCAGGACATTGCTTCATCACATACAGCGAGCCCCTGACCCCTTCTGCTTGCGCGGCTGCGGGGAGGAGGGCACACTACTCCATACACTCTGGGACTGCTCCCTTATACAAACATATTGGTGTCAGGTCATGCGCACCGTCTCACAAGTCCTAGAGGTCTCCGTGCTTCCAGAGCCACGTCGCTGTCTTCTTAATGTGTGGGAACCAACTGACCTGTCCCGACACGGTCGCCTCTGGGTGACGATTGGTATGATGATGGCGAAGAGGGACATCGCGCAGCGCTGGGGGGTGGCAGATCTGCCGAAGGCCTCCCAATGGTGTGTGAATATGGATAGGACCATGGTCACGGAGCGGGCGGTGTATTTATCCAGGGGGTGCCCGGCCAAGTGGAACAAAGTTTGGTCCCCATGGAATGTTTACCGGGGTGAGATTTGTGAGCCACTCCCTGAAGGGGACACACTGGAGTCGGATGAGGACGAGTGAATGAGAGGGGAGGGCATGATGGTGGGAGGGGGGGCTGCACTGGGTGGGGGCGGTATAACGGAATGGGGCAATTGCTACGGTATTTACCAAAATGTGAAAAGCGCAATTTGAATGGACTCAGAGGCACATTTCCACCTGAATGGCATTCAGTTTCCTGTGTCGATGGCAACGTGATTTCCCGAAGTTTGAATGTTTTCCTTTTTCTTAGGTATAAAACAAAAAACGAAAACCTCATAATTTGGCAAGGACCATTCGCAACTCCTTCTTCACAATTTCCTTTTGGTGCTTTATCCTCAAGTCCTCACGACAGCATGTACTGTGTTACTGCATATTTATTGCTTATACGCTATATTAGCGGCCGGCCCGGTTGGGTTGTAGGCGACGAGCTGTGTACTAATCTGTGAAGACTCAATAAAGGTTTTCAAAAAAAAAAATAAAAATACTAGTGCCTAGCTTACTTGATGTGGTTTCACAGCCCGGGCAAGTTGTGGTGCTAGGAATAAATCTTCTTCATTTGGTGGGTGATTGATATTGACCAACACTCTCCCAAGGGCATCAGGCAGGTTGAGGGCATCATTGACGTGGGAACCGCTGCTCTCTGCAGTGGCATCGTCTTCTACGTCATTGGTCGAATCATTGCTGTCCACGATCTGAAGGCCTTCATCTTCCCCAGAACTTAGTTCTATCACTTCTGCAGATGAGGAGAAATGGTTGAAAAGAGTTAGAAGGAAAGGACCGAAAAGAAGGAAAAGATGACAAGGCAATGCATAACTGTTTATTTCTAATCATAGTGTTAAAAACACTGGGGAGGTTATCCCAAGGAGTCAATTCTAGACACAATTATGAAACATTTGGCACTCATTTATCACTGACTGGCCAGTTCAGCTGTGAAAATTTTCTAAAGCTAGGTTGGCAAAATCATTGCAGCAATAAACTTTCATGTGAGCTAGCATGTTGCATCCATATCCCACATGGTTGTGTGAAGGACGTGGTTGGAGGTAACTAGCAGATTAAATTAAAAACAGTGTAGAGGCTGGTAAGCCACGCTCCGTAGCAGGCACCAGGTAAAAGGAATGTCCTATTAACATCATACTACTGCCACCAGTGTCCATCCAATTCAGCCCTGGGAGTTGACAGTAGTCACACACGTTAGTTCATCACAGAGTCAGACCCTGGGTCTCAAATGTCCAATTAATTTCTGCAAAATAAAGATTAATGCCATGTAATTTTACAGCATAAAAATTAAAAGTGAAATAAGGTGTTATCTTCGAATGGTTGTCTTTTGGCTAGAAATGTGTACGTAGAAAATGCCTAAGGGGTCTGCTCCACAAGTCGGAAAGGTCATTTTTCATCAGTCAAAGTGTAAATTAAGATCATAGACTGCCACTATTCTTTTTGATTTATTAACTTTATTGATTTTACTGCATAAGATGAACAAAAAGGAAAGAACATCCAATATCTACATTCTTTGTGCACCCATATCATTCCAATTGTGTCACTGCGACATACATCTCAATACTGGTCAGCCCACAATAGTCCTACTGTCGTTCCTAAATTCTAGAATACTTACGAGGACAGCCACTGGCCTTATAATTGGGTCCATTTAGATGAGTCTATTGATGTCAACCATTGTGTTAAGGTGGGAGGGATAGGGGATTTCCGTCTATGTACAATATCTCTTTTTGTAATTATTGTGACCATTCCGACCAGAGTCCACTCTTTGCTGGTCTCCCCCAAATCATCCAGAATGCCTAACAGCCCCACCCAGATGACAGATCAGCATTTCTGGCCAAGACCAAAGTCAGTACCTTTCCAATCGCCTGCTAGTACTTAACAATTTCAGAACATAGCCAAACCATGTGAAAAAAATCCACCCCTTCATTTGTACAGCAAAAGCAAGTAGTAACGGTAATCTTAAGACAGGCCCTGGATACCTGATTGGCAGGGACACAGGGCACACTCAGTCATAGCACATCAGCAATTCAGCAAAAAGTGGGGGCATAGCATGCAAGAAAGATGGCACTTTCTCACAGTGTCAAGTAATGAAGTAAGTCGTATGTAATTGGAGGGGCGTGGCTTAACAAAATGGCCGGCTAGACGTGTTTCTGTCCAGCTCCGGCCCCACGTTCCTGAAAATCCTTCATAATCCTGGCACTTTTCAATTCTAAATCGGTGCTCCGGAGGTGCGAAGACCCCCCCTGACCCCAGAGGCTATTGAATCGGGCGAAGATTGCTGCCGGTGCCTGCGTGAGTCCCGGTGGCCTGATCCCCTTGCACGCCCAGAAAATGGCAGCCGCCATGCGATAGTACAGTGGCGGCCAGCCGCAGCACAGCCAAAGACTCCGCGCATGGGAGGCGCCCCCGGCGGAGGGGGGGGGGGGGTAGACGGCCCACCGGCAAGAGGCGTCTGGCCTGCACACCGGTGAGCAATGCCTGGGGACACAGGGGCTGTAATCTTTGGGGCGGACCCCTTCGTCAGACCGAGGCGGAGCGGCCTGCACATCCTGCGGCAGCCTCCTACGAGAGGCCAGGGCTGAGCGGGCTGTACGAACCGCCGCAACCTCCTGCGAGTGGCAGGAGCGGGGTGGCCTGCTCATTCTACCACGGCCCCCCCGGGGTCTGAACTGAACGCTTTGAGTCCTGGTGCCCGCCGGGTCCGAACGGCCAGGAGCCGCGGACGTTGATGTGCGCCTTCCTGCGAGGGGCCGGAGCATCTCGACCTGCACAGCTTGAGAGTGCGCCTGGAGGCAGCTGGTGAACCTGATGCCCCGGACCTAGGGGGGCGATTAGACGACCGTGGCTGCGCACTGGATCTGAGGTGACTGCAGGTCCCTCGTGCGACAATATCGGCAGGCACTCCCGGCGGACGGACGGCCCCCCCCACTCCTGGCTGACGGAGACGAGGTAGGCCACAAACCTGGAGCAGTCGATTGGGGTGGCTAGAGAGGACGGGCGCGGCTGGCGTTTGAGACGCGCTGGTCTCAACGTAAAGGTGTGTACTGGACTGGAAGAGTAATGCCTGTAGACTCCTGGGACATTGCGGGGCCGGTCGGGCCTAGAGTTGGAGCCACCGAGGTTGGTCTGTAAATGAAAGGGGAGCAAAGCCCTGTATGGAAGGAGTCTCTTGGGGGGTCCCCGGCAGATAACCCTTGGATGTGACCCCTACTATGGGAAAGGACAGACCGACGAGGGGAGCCCAGACAAACAAGATCGTACAATACACAGTCCCGGGCCCTGCTGTAGCGGAGCGCCCAGGGACGGACAGGAGAATGGAGGCCCGCCCGGATGCGGCGGCCCGAGATAAAGCCGATATCCTTGCAGCGATCCGTGACTCCAGAGTGGCGCTAGAAACCAAGATGGACGGCATGGCCATGGACATTAATCATCTGCGCCTTGATCTCAGAAAGGTGGCGGACAGGGTCACCAGTACGGAAGGGGATCTGAGCGTCTTGCAGACCGAGGTCCAGCAGCTGAAGGAAACGATTGCCTCACTCCAAGACCATACAGCTCGATTGGAGGATCGGGCAAAAGATGAGGAAGGACGGTCCTGGAGGAATTATCTCCGCTTCCTAGGATTTCCGGAGCGCACGGAGGAGCCGGCGGTAGATCTGTTCCTCGAAGACTGGATTGGCAAGGCCCTGGGACCGCCGCCGAAACCGGGATCTCCACCCAGGGCCATAATAGCCCGGTTCTTCAATTTTAGGGAACGAGACATGATTTTGCAGCACATCCGTAGAACCGGTCCACCTAGGTATAATAACTGTGATATTCACATATTCCCAGACTACACTAGGAAGGTGCAGGACCTCCGGGACGACTTCCTGCAGGTTAAGCGGCGGATGCGGAATCTCAGCGTAAAGTACAGTTTGCTCTTACCAGCTAGGCTCCGCGTTCAACACGGCGAGAAGACTTACTTCTTTGACCGACCGACGGATGCGGAGGAATGGTTGGACTCGCTAGGACTAGCGGGACACGACAACACGCAGGGCTGGCAGGAACGACGACGGAGCGCACGAAGACGAAGCCAACGTCGCGGTAGAAGGGATCTGCCCCAGGGAGGGAGTGCCATTGCTGAGACAGGTCGAATAACGGTGGGCCCGGATGGCACCCTTCAGGCAGAACCTGAGACGATCCCAACCCAGAACCAGTTCTCCCCATTGTGTTTGGTGCAGGAAACGCAATCAGACGCGGGGGTGAAGCCGGCCCGGCTGATACACCTGCACAGGACGAATGACTGGTAAACCTGGGGGTTCGTATGGACCGAGGGGGATCTTGAACATTGTGAGTATCTCCATACTTTAACCTGGGGGGATCTGTAAGGCCCAACAAGTTGGAGATGAGATTGTTCCCCAGAGGCGTAAGAGAGCATGATGATTGGGGGTGGGGGGGCAGGGGGGGAAAGGGAGGGGGTCTGGGCACCAGACTATTGTAATGATCGTATTATTGTGCCAATTCCAGTTTATGCAGCCAACTGTAGAGTGCTGCGGCAGTCAGCTGGGCCTCGGCCGGGCGGGGCTGCGTGGTACCAGTCAGTCGGATGAATGTTCAACCTCGAAGGAACAGGGATTTTTTTCTTGGACTGATACGTATTAGATTGTTTTGAATACAGTTTATTCATTATCTACAGGTTGGACGGGAGGGTCGGGGGGGGGGGGGTTTGGGGCAAGGTTCGGGGTCTCCTGACCAGGCATGGGCTGGGAGATGCGGTACCACCGCCTGTGGGTGGGGAATGTTGGGGGTTCTCTTTTTGCTTTGGGGAGGGTTGCTGCCGGGTCCACTTCTATTTTTGCTTTGCAAGGTTTATGTTGTTTGCCTATTGAGAGGTCGAGTCACAATATGAAGGGAGAGCCAGAGGACACTGGGCGGGGGCATACTGCCGGAGGGTGTTACACATATGACAGGGGATACACGTAAATACAAACTAATAACTTGGAATGTCAGAGGGCTCAATAACAGAATTAAGCGGATCAGGGTTGCCACATACCTCCGTCGGTACTGAGTCAGCTTTGCTTTCCTTCAGAAAACGCACCTCTGGGGTGATTGCCTCAAGTATGTCCGGCGTAGATGGCGTGGACAATTCTTTGCTACATCTTATTCCGGGTTTGCTAGAGGGGCCCTAATTTGGGTAGCTCCGGGGGTTCCCTTTAGAGCCATTCACTCGAAATTGGACCCAGAGGGCAGGTTTGTTATAGTGGTGGGTACCCTGGATGGACGTAGTGTATGCTTGGTAAACATACATGCCCCGAACACTGACGACAGAATTTCTGGGTCGAGTGTTGGGACAACTGGATATAGACCCTGACATGGAGCTCCTTGTAGCAGGGGATTTTAACTGTGCACTTGATGGGGATTTAGATAGATACCCCCAAAATTAGACGCCAAGCCCAAACTGAGAGAAACACTAACCCAGATGCTCCATAGTTACGATCTGGTAGATGTTTGGAGGCACCATAACGCTGCTCGTCGGGTGTACTCGTGCTACACACCTGCTGCCAACAATCACAGTAGGTTAGACTATTTCTTTCTTCAGGGTATGGTCGTCGACAGGGTAGAGGAGGTCAATTATTTTGCACGTTACCTGTCAGATCACTCCCCACTCCTGCTTACGTACTTGGTGGGTGGTCCTCGACCCAAGATCCCGCTTTGGAGACTCAACACGGAGGCCTTCGGGGATCCCAACTATAAGGAGGCTATTTTACAAGGACTCGAGGCATATTTAGCGGTAAATTGGGGGTCGACCAGTACCAGGGCGACTGAATGGGATGCCATGAAAGTGGTCATCCGGGGAACTTGCCTGTCCACGGAGCTAGGAGTTAAACGGGTACTAGAAAGGGAACTTAGATGACATGAGGACAGACTAGCGGAGCTGGAGAGGGACTTCCACACAGATAAAGAGCAACAGCCGGAATGGACGGCCGCGCAACAACACTTAGGGGACACTTGGGCCTCCCTTGGTAAATTTAATAGGGCAGCCAGCGGGAAGAAATGGTACGCAGAGGGTGACAAGGCTGGGAGACTATTGGCGCGCTTCATTCGAGCAGAAACCCAACCCCACCCGATCCTAGCGCAGCGGAATGAGGTCGGCCAGATGGTGTATACCCAGCAGGCGATTAACGAAGTGTTCCAATCCCACTTAGATAAAATATACTCAGAATCGCAGCTCCTACCAGATGCCGAGGACATGGACGGGTATCTCGATGGGATACAACTGCCCAGCATTGATGCGGATAGTCAGGAGGAACTGGGAGGGCCTCTCCGGGAGGAGGAATTGCGTGCCGCAATAGCCCATCTGCAGACGGCAAAGTACCCGGGAATGGACGGACTCGCGGACGAATTCTATAAAGAATTCAAGGGTGTTTTGGTCCCGAAACTCCTGGAAGTGGCGATGGAGACCTATAATAGGGGGTTGCTCCCAGACTCCATGCGAGCAGCGACAATAGTTATGATCCCCAAGCCAGGGAAGGATCCGCTTCTCCCGGGGTCCTATAGACCCATATCCATGTTGAATGTGGATCTGAAAGTTATCAGCCAGGTGTTGGCCTCTAGACTCCTTCCCTATCTCCGTCGCCTGGTCAATGACGACCAGTCTGGGTTCATTCCGGGCCGAAACACCATGCGAAATATCCGCCGCCTGGCTCACGTCATGCAAACATTGGAGGGTCAGGCCGGACAAAGGACGCTGGTATTTTTGGATATCGAACAAGCGTTTGACTCGATCCGATGGACTTACCTCTGGAAGGTGCTACTAAAACTAGGCCTGGGGGAAGGATTTGTAAGGTGGGTTCAGCTGCTATATGCCAGGCCTGTGGCCAGAGTCCGCACAGGTCGATGTGTCTCGGATGTGATAACTATATCGAGAGGAACCCGTCAGGGGTGCCCACTCTCCCCCCTGCTCTTCGCCCTGGCGATGGAGCCATTGGCATGCCTTCTTCGTGCGATGCTTGAGGTCAGGGGTATCCGGGTGGGGACGGAGGAGCATGTGGTGTCCCCATACGCGGATGACTTGTTGATCTACCTGAGCCAGCCGACGCAGTCACTACCGATCTTGATGGCCGCACTAACGAACTTTACGGCCGCTTCTGGCCTGGCGATAAGGCGAAATCCCAGCTTTATGCAATTGGAGAACGGGCGGAAAGGGAAGGGCTCCCGCGTCCTGAAATAGGACTCCCATGGGTAGACAATATCCTTCGCTATTTAGGAATTTGGATTTGTCGTGAATCGGCCACTTTCTTCCAACACAATATGGGCGGATCATACGGGGTCTGCAGGGAAGTATTGTCTTTTGGAACACCCTCCAGCTCTCCCTGATGGAGAAGATTGCCTTAATTAAGATGGTGGTCCTCCCGTGCTGTCTACACCATGCAGGGATCCTTTTACGAGATACCACACCGAGTTTTTCGGGAATTGGATTCCCTCCTAGTCCTTCTACTGTGGAACGGGAAGAGATGCAGAGGTGAGCTTGGAGGTCCTGAAACGCAGGTGGGGCGATGGCGGTCTAGAAGTCCCCGACCTGGAGCTGTATTATTTCGCCTCACAACTGCAACACGCGATCGCCTGGCTAGATACGGACCCCTCTTGGGAACGGTCTTTGCTGGCTGGAACGTACGGGAATGGGCAACTGGGAGCACAGCTTTGGCAGGTAGGAGGGCGGCGAGATCTTCCCCCCCCTCCTCCCCCCCCCCCCCCCAGGCACGGCTGGTAGCAGCGATCTGGGATCGGGTCGTGAGACGCCTCATCCAGGTCAAGCCATTCCCCCCCGACTTGGATCTGTGGTTGCTGCCACCCTTTGCCCGAATTGCCTACAGGCAAGTGGGTAGAGGGAGGGTGCTTGATGCTGGCGTATCTGTACCCAAACGATAAATTCATCACTTATCAGGAGGCGTTAACGCCTTTGAGCTCGGGCCGGGAGAATTTCTTCAATATGCTAAAATGGCGGCGACTGCGCGGCAACTATGGCCCACGTTCCCGGATGCCCCGGCGCACTCCCGGACGCTGGTCTCCATGCTGGCAATGACGGGGGGCGGAAGTTCGTGACTCACTTATACAGGGCTCTGCGGGAAGACAAAAAGACGCGGCCCTTGACAATTGAGGATAGATGGCAGCAGGCGTGCCCACAGAAGATCACACCCCGTGAATGGGAAAAAATACGAGTGTGCGGAAGGTGTCAGCGAGCAACCGCTTTAAACATATCCAATATAATATTATTGATATGACCTATCTCTCCCCTAAACGTCTCCAGAACATAGACAATACCAGAGATGCCCATTGCCCGAGATGTCGCAGCCCCTTGGCGGACTTTGTGCATATGGTTTGGACATGCCAGGTCCTCCAATCATATTGGGTGTCAGTCCTAGAAGTCTTGGGGAAGGTGTCGGGATGGGTAATAGATTTGGACCCACGCTCCTGCCTTCTAGGTTTAATCCCACGGGACCCCAAGCGAAAGGTGATCAGACGGTTCCTGATACTAGGCCTGGTTACAGCCCGGCGCCGTATTGCGATCCATTGGTTGTCCCCTCCGGGTCCGACGCTACAGAAATGGAAGGGAGATCTGAGGGAATGGGCGCTGGCAGAAGAGGAGCACATGAGGCACACAAGGAGAGATGGGAAGCTACCTGAGGTCCTACAAGCCTGGGGGGTGATGTTCCAGGGGCTGGTGGGTTTGGATGCCCCTTCGACACAAACTATCTCGGAATTGAGAGAGTCTGGCGGGGAGAGGCTCAGTCTCGGGGCAGCATGACACGAGATGACCCATTATAGGAAGCAGATGGCTTAGACCCTATCTCATGCCCTTTAATTTTTCTTTCTGACCAAGATTAGGTAAACAGAAGTCACAAAAAAGGGTGTTTTTTTTCCGGACCAGGCAGCAAGAGGGGTGTGGGGAGGGGAAAGGTGGGGGGGGGGGGCGAAGGAAGGGCGGAGGCGAGGGGGGGGGGGGGGGTGGGGTGGGGTGTCCCTATAGAGTTTGACAAGGTTTTTTGCTATGTGTAAATGCACAGTGGGTACCCGAGGGGCAGATACAGGCCTCGACTATCCTCATTATTTTATGCAACTTACCGACTGTTAACCTTCTTCAGTAGATTACTCGTAAATGAGAGCGTTTAAGTTGTATGCTTGTACCTTGCTGAATTTACTGTGCTGGATATGAACATTGAAAAACATAATAAATAAAGTATTTTTAAAAAAAAGTCATATGTAATTATTTTAGTCTAAGATGGGACGAAATAAAAAATTTTAGAGGGCCATCCAGCCTCCAGCCCATCAGTATTGTTGAGGGATCAGGCAAAACCTACAAATCTGTCAAGAGCGGTATATCAGATATATTCCTTCTTTCCCCAATTGTCCCATCAGAATTTTGAATTCCTCTGGATAAACTCTGGTAGATCCAAGATATTGGTTCGGAGGCTGGCGAGGGTGTGGGGAAGTTGTAAGCTTGCTGTCGGGGGATGTCAGCAGGTCCATCCCAGGAACTGGTCATTGCAGCTTGTCAGGTCCACGGCTCAACTACCTCCAGTGATCCCCTATTCACACCAGGGAGGTGGTCTCAAGCGTTATGCACCACTGTATCAGGCCCTGGGGAATTCTCAGCATCTAGCCTCCATCTTGATCATGGCGCAGTCAAGGGTGCTTGATCCATTCATCCAGAGTTGTGAGGCTGTCACTATGATCCCAGGCTACAGGGTCGGAAGCCAACACCCCAAGTGATCCAGCTAGCAATCACAGGGTCATTATGGTGTTACATGCGAGTAGAACTGAGATGGATGATGGAGGAGGTCTGCAAATGCTCTTGTAATGTGCCCGTCATTTTGTTCATCCAGCACACTGCCACTACTCTTGTGTATAGCACTAGACTCAGCGAAGAAACCTGGGGCACTCCATACTGAATCTGCTGCACTGATACAATGTAAGATTTAGATAATACCTGAAAAGAGCGATCGCCCTGGAAAGAGACTAACCAGTTCAGAGCAGGGCCTGAAACCTCCACTCTTCCAGCCTCTCAAGCAGTACCCGGGGAGGGGGGGGGGGGGGACACCATGTAAAACGCTGCAGTAAGATCCACTAAGATCAGGGTTGCAATGCCTCCAAAGTCAAGAGTGACTAAGCTCTTCTATCACCATCAAAAGTGCGGACTGATTACTATGACCCGGGCAAAAGCCCGATTGAGAGGCCAGAAGATAATTATGTTGCTCGAGATAGTTCGAAAGTTGGAAATCAATAGGTTTTTTTGAACATTTTCGTCAAACAAGTACTGAAATAGAGCCGTAGTTCTCGAGTGTAGATGAATCAAGCATAGGTTTCTTCAGTAGGGAGGAACCACTGCATGTTTCCAGGCCTGTGGGACCATCACCATAGTTAGCAATAAATTCAATAGCTTGAGAACAGAAGGAAACAAAACAGGACCAGCCTGCTTTACAACTCGTGTGCGAGTCGGTTCCAGAAGAGAGTCTGATTTCAAAGAAGAGGGTAAAGCATGTAATTTGCTTTTCAGCCTTGTTGCTTAATATGGTTATGGAACACCGTGATGACTTGCAAAATACTTACAATGTACAGAAGGGGATACTTCATCCCCTACATTGCAGTTGAGTTGACATCGCAATGCCTGCGGACAAAGCCAGCAGCCGAGGTGAAAGGCAGGTCAGGTTATGGAGTATAATTGAAGCAGCTGTTTAAAGCAAAAAGAAAAGGGAATGTTGCTTTTGTTTCTTCTGCTCTATGTTTTTAAAACTTAAAATAATTAGCAGAGAAAACAAGTTTATTGTTTTCATTCCTTGGATAACTATTTTTTCTAAATGTTCTGACTAGTGCAGCTTTCTGTTTAAACCGACTAATATCCATTAACAACAAATAACTAATAGATTTTTGATGTGTTTAATCTTGCACCAGAGGTTTTATTTTTATTCTTCATGTACTAACTTATTCATATGAAAGAGCTACACACCAAGGCTCAAAGTGGTCTGTGGGAAAGGTGATGGTGTGACCCGTGCTCTTTCTTAACATGGGCTAAAGTACTCCATGGCGTACGTGATAAAGATATTGCAAGTCACCTTGGAGGAACTCTGCCTTGTTCCTCGATATGGTTATGGAACTCATTGGTGACTTGCGATACCCTTATAATGTATGGCAGGGGGGTACACTATCCCTTATATACTGGTCCTATCAAAAGGTATGTTGTGTATATGACCCTGTACAATGGATCAGAAGACCGAGACTCTGAGCTATCGAGGTTTGCAGACAGATACTAATGTCTTATCAGTCTGAATAGTTTGGCTAGATCTAGTAATTATTCTCTGTTGATACTGGCATTGGTATTGTCCTCTTACAAAACTGCTTGTGCCTTTGTTGTACACAATTCTGAAAAATGCTCTGACTGACAAATTCTGTTCGCAGGCTACTGTTAACCACCACATATAGCCTCCCCAACTAAGATAACATCTTCAGCAAGTCACCACAAGAATTCTTTCCTCCTGCTCCATTTCATTATCAGCAGTATTTCTACAAGGAAGATAAGATCTGAAGAGCAAATCAGTAACTGTTCCTGTGTAAAAGTGTTATCAAGGTTGCTACTTCATTTTCTTTTTGTCTAAAAATATTTGGGAAACTTCTAAGGGTGAGATCTAAAGACTGCTAACACTTTCTTTCCTCATTGATCTATGAGAATGGTAATACCAGAAAAATATTGCCATGATCTGGCAATAGATGTTCTAGCCTCCACAGATGTGAAGGGCTCTCACTTCTCAATTTGCTCACACTCCAAGACCAACTTTAACAAGGACAGAATTGACTGGCTGGTCTATTCTTGGTTCCATGAATGTTCGAAAAAATCTCAGCTCCACTGGTGGGTATACTCCGTTCTCAAGGCAACATGTTTTTACCTGCTTTTACGAGTGGCTAATTTCTGCACCATTTGTTACTAGCTGCTTCAGAATCACAGACTTCAAGCTAAATTAAAAAATTCAGTCCCTTACCAGCACCATCAGTGTATCAAAGCTGTGTTCAGAGCACACGTCATTTCACATTTATCTTCTCGGCTGGTAAAAACAAAAGCATCGGTTTCAATCTGGGTTAGGTTTCACAGCGAGACTGCCTCCGTCATTAAGTGTTTACATGGGCTAGATTTCAACTTCTACCTCTGGCTAAACATCTCTAGCTTCCTCTCCACCCCCGATCTAGACAACCAATATAAACGGGGAGGGTAACAACTTTGGGAGGAAATTCATTGCAGAGTCTTTGGTAATCATCCGTTATTAACAACTCTTTCAAATGGAAGGAGTCAGTAACAATTCAACAAGCTAATGTATATTATATACATCTTCTCCAGGGGCAATCTGTTCAGACAGAAAATCAGTTGGCAAGACCCTATGTAAACCACCAAGTGGAGACAATACTATTCGGTTAGAAGCCCTTGCTCAGGAGACTGGTCTTTTGGAAGAGAACAATTTAATGTATCTGACGGCAGTTTACTTAATGGGGAGGAAGAGAGAATGGGCATGGGAATCAATTGAGCCAAAAGTTTCCATACTCAGTAGACCGGTATGGGAGTCCAGTCCTCTTCAAATCCATGAGTCAGAAAGGCCTTCCTTGGCTGGATCAATTTGCTCCAGAGGAGACTACTCTCCGTTCTTTCAAGGAAAGAGAAAGCAATGTAGCAGGGTGGATTCATGCTTTGATCCTTCCGACCCTCGTGGGCGGATATATGCATTCTCTCCGATTCCTTCAATTACCAGGATTCTCCACAAGATTCAGGACGCCCTGGTGGAGGTTAATGAGTTTGTGCCAGTCTTGTGGTCATAGTACTCTCTGCTTCTTCGCCTCTCCCTGAAAACCAATTCAAGGATTCCAACTTTCCATCTCTTCCGAGGGCTACTCAGATCACAAACTCATCTCAATTCCCCTTCGAGGTCTGGAGCTTGAGAGGGTAAGGCTGCAGGCTCAGGAATCTTTTAATTAAATGGCAAGCTGCCTCTTGTAGCCCTCCTAAGATTCTGGATGTTCTAGCAGACTTTTTCTATTAGGTCTAGTGGTCTTTACATTGTGAAGTCAAGGTGCTGCTGCTCTTCGGAGCAATCAGGAGTTCGGAAATTCTTTCCACTTCGGAGCGGGCCTCTCAACTCCTCTGACGTTTTCTTCGTAGAAAGCCAGTAATTCAGCATATGGTTCCAGACTATGACCTTCTAATGGTCCTTCAAATGGTACAAGTACACCTCATTCGAACCACTGGAATCCGTTGACTTAAAATATATTTCACCTACAGTATTTTTCTTTATTTTTGTAGCTGCCTCTTTAGTGCAAATCAACACTTATTATTTTCTATATAATTATTACTTTTTTCTATCAAGATAGTCTCCATCCATATCCTTCTCCTCTCCCTAAATTTACTTTAAGTTCCATAGAACACAGGGTTTAGTTTAACAAATTTTCCCTCTCCTTGTGTGAGGAAGAGTCTGCACATAAAATATTTAGAGTGTTTTCAATGTATTTAATCAATATGTCTCCCTTACGCAGGGTTGATGCTTTGCCACCTTGTTTCAGTAGATTCCAGCAACCTCAATGGCCACTCTTAGTAGTCTGCTTTGTTTGATCATTTCTGTTTTCTGCCAAACAGGTGTAGACTGTGAAGGGCGGATTCAGGGTTCCTCTAAGGGGGATCTCTGCAACAATGGTGGCCGGGCTGTCACAGACGCATATGTTAGAGATATTTGCAATGCTACAACATAGTTTACTCCTCACACTTTCATGACGCATTATTGTCTGCAAG
The DNA here is from genome assembly GCF_964263255.1 of Lissotriton vulgaris. Taxonomy (NCBI): domain Eukaryota; kingdom Metazoa; phylum Chordata; class Amphibia; order Caudata; family Salamandridae; genus Lissotriton; species Lissotriton vulgaris. The sequence goes on from NC_141697.1 coordinate 980,194,888, forward strand.
TAGGAAATGGCTGGTAATCTGATTTTGGTTCATGGCTCCAGCTCTTCTACTATGAGGAGGACACACTTGTATAACAAACCGCAAGACACTATATTATATTTTATGAAAATATGTTATATTTGGTATTTCTAAGTCACGATATAGTTTTAAAGAAATATAAACCACTATGACAAGAGTTCATTTCACTTTGGAGACAGGAAAGGCAAAAGAGGAAATTGCCATTAGGTGCTTCCTGAAACAGATGCCCTTACCATCTTTAATGCCAAGCAGCTGTCTTCCGACATCCTCGTCACTGCTGTCACTCTCGCTGCTGCTACTGCTGTCTAGACAGATCACTTCCTGGTTGGGGATCAGAGGGGGCAAGTGGGTAGCCTCGCCTGGTCTCAGGACGATTTCCTCTGAAAAGGGAAACCAAAAAGTCACAGGAGCATTCAGAACAGACTTGGCACAGAAGTAGGGAGTCACAAACCTTAGGTTTTCGAAACAGTTATAATATTCACATACATTATGGATGGCTATTTAACAAGCCACGGCAATTTTGATCCTCAATCGGTTTATTTTTCAGATATGATGGTGCTTTTTGATTAGGAACTTGTTACCCTGCTATCCCCATCTTGATAGCTCTACGTCGATCAAGATAGTTTTCCTTTACCAAAGACGCTCTCCTTTTCAGCCCAACAGGTGAATACGGCAAACAGTAGTTATTTGTAACAGTTTTGCAGATCGAGACTATTAGAATAAGATGTAATGTATTCTCCCACGTGAAGTAGAGAGGGTCAGGGACATATTTATTGCACTTAAATAGATTTTTTGGGGGGTCTTCTAAAGTAGAGGCCATATTGCTCGTGACGGCTCTGAAACAATGCCCAACAACATACAAGCACTTTCAGATTCCATGAGAGCAAAGTGTACTTGATGCAAAAGATACAGCTTAAATAAAATGGGTGCTAGCACTCATATTCGCCAAGGAGGCAGGAGGGTGTTATGTGAATGTCCAATATCTTCAAGCTGCAAAATAAACAAGCACTGGCAATGCCAATAGGTCTGGCTTATGAATGAAATTGCTGTTTCTGTCAGTCATTGATGGGTTAAGGCACCCAAAAGTCAAAATACATGCACTCGGTCATTCACCTTTGCACTCATGCATCAATTCATCCTCTGACTCATTCCTGCATTCACCCTCTGACATAACCACAATAATACACACACAAACTCAACAATATATGCAAGAGAAATTAAAAACATACAAGTAGAAAATTGTATGTGCTTGCAATAAGGAACCTAAATATAGCAGCGGGTGTCCACCTTGCAGAGGTATTGTAAATGGTCTATTGTTGTTTTAAAGTTTTACCATTGCTGCCACATTTAGAACTAAGGTGTTGGCAATCCTGGAATGTTAAAATAATGGCACACTATGGATTACAGCAATGTATAATGTTCTCCTGGTTTAGAGGAAGCGGCCATGTGGGATCCGGCATACTGCAGATTAGCGGCAAGCTGGAGAGCTGCAGTATTAAAATTAAAAAAGCACTGTCATAGCCAATAGCTTGCGCCTGTGCAATGGACATAGACTGTGCCCATATCTTTTTCTAATTTTATAAAGCAGTGCAGTTGCTGTGCAGCATTCTCTTGACGTGATGTTTGAGCATTTTGCGTTTAGTCTGGTACCAAAAAGATCTATTTGTGGATAACCTCATTCCTGATAACATATTTTGAATGAGGTTTACACTTAGCTACCACTAGTGATTTTCATTGTAATATATGCTTAGCAGATCTGCTTGGCAATTTTGGAGACCTGGTAGGTATACTGCCTGATAGTCTTATAAGAAGCCAATGCCACATTGCTTGAGCATCCAGAAACATATTTCGGGATCTAGTACCACCTTGCTTGGATACATAATACACTGGGGATGTGTTTTCTGTTTGAATCGCCAATCTAAGTATGGAAGGATCAAAACCTTTCAAAGCTATACTTACAACTGTAAATTCTACCACATTTAAATGAGAGTTGCAGGCTCTTCGACCTCAATCCCTGTAATAAGTCTTGTAGTTGGGCTACCACATCTATCATAAGTGTATCTGTCACTATTGTCTCAGAAGGAAGGTTCTGGTGGGAATTAGTCCCTTTAAACAGATTATTTTTCTGAGACCCCACTTGAGTAAAGTCTTTGGCTTGAACAGCGAGGATCAGCTTGGCTTCCTAGCTGTCATTGTGTTGGTTATGCCGATCTTCCTTGCATTGTTGAATAAGTCTCATATAAAAGCATGCACTTGAAAGTAGAACAAGCATTTCGGTTTTGGGACCTTATAAGTGTTTAGCCACGCAGCATATTATCCTAGGTGCTGTGCCAACAGGGATTGAATAGCTAGCTATACCATGCGGTCACAAACAAGTCTGGACTGAAACAAAGATAGCTCGAGCAACTGGATGATCACGAATGCCAAAACAATGAGCTAAAGTTTGTTTGATGAAAAAAAAGCTACATCTGACAATCAGGAAAAAAACAGACAAGAAATATTTGATTTTGAGGTAAATAGAAAGTAATTTTGCCTGCCAGGTCTCTAGTCTACTACTTTGAAATCAATCATGAATCCCAATGGGAAATAACTATGCCTGAAAGTACCGTTTTTACAAACAAAATGCTAGGACGCGGCCAGCCCTGGTGCCATGTCAAAAAGCTCAATTTTAGCTGCAGGATTGAGTGGGCGGGACAGGCGAGGAAGGGAGAGGGATGTGGGTGTATTCAGAGATAGTGATCGAATTCAAGGAAGAAAGAAACACCAGAGGCAGAGAAGCAAAACATGAGAGGCTGAGACAGGGACAACAGATGCTTCAGAGAGAGACAGGGTGGAGCAGCAGAGAGGGCAGAGTGAGGAAGATATAGCTGTTAAGGTAAGAGAGAAAGGCCCTTCAGGGAAGAGACAAGGTATGAGACTAGATCAGTCCAGCACTGTGCAAGAGTGAGAGATGCACGTGTGTGGTTCTTGGCAGGCTTAGACTGGCGAGGAAGACACCTCAGGGAAGATAATTAGAGGTTATGGAGAAGACAAAAGACAGGGGGAAAGAGTGAGAAACAGTAAATGTAAATGTATTGCGATTTATATAGCGCACGTATCACCCGAAGGCATCAAGGCGCTTGCTTAGGGAACCTGTCCTGGTATTCCCCTGTGAGATACCCCGGCAGGGTAGCCGCAAGGTGAAAGCCAGGCATCCCGCCACGAGGGGCCGTTGTGGAGATTAAGCAAGCTATTGCAAGCTATTGCCCAGAGTCGCAGAGTGTGAACCAGTGAATCGAGTAGGCACCGGAGTGAGAATTGTCAAGTCCATGGACATTTTAGGACTCAAGACCCCGTCGAGCCGGGAATTGAACCCTGGTTCCAGGTCTGCCTCCACTAACCAGTGAGCCACACTTCTCCACTTCAGTAATGGAAGACAGAGGGTAAAACGGGAGAGAACGTGGAACTGAGACAGTGTGCAAGGGAGAAAGTATGAGTAGCAGTAGTAGTGGAGTGTTATAAAATAAATGTTGGGGTATAGAGACAGCAGTGGAGAGGCGGGAGAACGAGCAAGAGATCGGAAGCAGGGAAGTATAGTAGGTTGAGGTGGAAGAGGTAGCAGCCACAGACATTTCAGGGAAGAGTGAGTTCAAGATTATAGAAGGACAGAAACTGCACGGGCAAACTAGAGAAAAAGTAGATAACGAAAGAAGTGGAAGAAGAGAAACTTCCTGAGTGGGTTTGCACCTCCTTAGGTCTGTTCTAGGACCGGACTGTTCTTTTATTTTCCGAGTAGCACAGGCACCCATGCGTCCAGTATGGGATGCTGCACCTCTAACTCTTATGGTGGAATGTAAATATCTATTTCCTCACTTTTTATAAGAGAACGGTGTACATACATACTTTAGAGTGTTTCCTTCTATGAGATTGGGGTGTACTGCGTCTGTTAGAAGCACTAGGTCTTCAGCAGAATCATGTGCAATGAACAGTACACTTGACGTACACGGCAGCACTACCGGTGTCATCTTTACATCTAGAAGGGAAGTGTAACAAAAGTAGAGTAGAACTAAGATCAGCGGGGGTTAGGGTGAGTCTGGGGCAGATGGAAGCTCTTGGCCGCAGATGGGGCTACAGTGGTCCGAAAAAATCAGAAGGCTCCCAGCTCGGCAGAAACCGACGCGAGCAAGCAAAACGGAAGTTCTCTTCTTTTCAGGACCAAGGACAAGAACTGACAGTAAATGTGTACCGACGGTAGCTACTCACGCTGCGCCGAGGCCTCAGAGGTGGGCAATATAGTCGGGAGCCCTGCGACACTATACAATGTTACTGTAGAATGCCCAAGCAAGTGCAGGGAGGGAGCGAGCAGGAGAGCATGTCCGTGTGTTCATGTCCCCCACTGGGTAGTTATACTTAGGACCAGCTTTCTCTAGGAAATAGGTTATTGGGTTTACTAACTTTGGCACTGTTCGACGAAGCATCACAAAACGTTCCCAAAATGTCTCATGATCCACCTCAGCCCCTCCCTGCAAAGATGTTGAGTGATCCAGCCAGCAGGAGACAAGAAAAGGGGCGCTGGGGCACAAAACATGTTTTCCCACATGTAATTTTCCATAGGGAAAACTGGACACAACTACTACCGAAACGGCTGGGAGGAATTACACCGTGTCTCCTGTGCAGGAAACAAAACTTTGCTACCACCTGAACAGGATCAGAAAATGAAGTAGCTCCTGCCAGGACGAGAACAAACAAACAGTCAGCTCCTGTCAGCACCACAACGGGGGGCTGGCTGGGATACTAGTAGCTGCCACAGGGGCATTGGGTCTCCTCCTGCGGCCCCCAACAACTTGGATGTCGTGGGTGCCCAGGCTGGGTACCCAGTATGAAAAACAATGCTAGCCCCGCCATGACCCAGAATTGTGCTGGCAGGGGCTAACGCAGGGGTTCCCAACCTTTTGTGACCCGTGGCTCCCTTGACCTAATTGGCAGTTGGCCATGGCTCCCCACCATTTTTTTTACCCGCCCACAGGGGTGCCGCAGCGCACCCTTTGGGAACCACTGGTCTACATGAAGAATCAAGCCTAGACGTGATGAAGGATTCAGAGAGTAGCCATCACTATCATAAAACTTTATTTGCAACCACTCTGCCTTGCACCCTTCTCCCCTCTGCCCTGCACCCTTCTGCCGTGCACCCTTCTCCCCTCTGCCCTGCACCCTTCTCCCCTCTGCCCTGCACCCTTCTGCCGTGCACCCTTCTCCCCTCTGCCCTGCACCCTTCTGCCCGCTGCCCTGCACCCTTCTGCCCGCTGCCCTGCACCCTTCTGCCCGCTGCCCTGCACCCTTCTGCCCGCTGCCCTGCACCCTTCTGCCCGCTGCCCTGCACCCTTCTGCCCCCTGCCCTGCACCCTTCTGCCCCCTGCCCTGCACCCTTCTGCCCCCTGCCCTGCACCCTTCTGCCCCCTGCCCTGCACCCTTCTGCCCCCTGCCTTGCACCCTTCTGCCCCCTGCCTTGCACCCTTCTGCCCCCTGCCTTGCACCCTTCTGCCCCCTGCCTTGCACCCTTCTGCCCCCTGCCTTGCACCCTTCTGCCCCCTGCCTTGCACCCTTCTGCCCTCTGCCTTGCACCCTTCTGCCCCCTGCCTTGCACCCTTCTGCCCCCTGCCTTGCACCCTTCTGCCCCCTGCCTTGCACCCTTCTGCCCCCTGCCTTGCACCCTTCTGCCCCCTGCCTTGCACCCTTCTGCCCCCTGCCTTGCACCCTTCTGCCCCCTGCCTTGCACCCTTCTGCCCCCTGCCTTGCACCATTCTGCCCCCTGCCTTGCACCCTTCTGCCCCCTGCCATGCACCCTTCTGCCCTCCGCCATGCACCCTTCTGCCCTCCGCCATGCACCCTTCTGCCCTCCGCCATGCACCCCTCTGCCCTCCGCCGTGCACCCCTCTGCCCTCCGCCATGCACCCCTCTGCCCTCCGCCATGCACCCCTCTGCCCTCCGCCATGCACCCCTCTGCCCTCCGCCATGCACCCCTCTGCCCTCCGCCATGCACCCCTCTGCCCTCCGCCATGCACCCCTCTGCCCTCCGCCATGCACCCCTCTGCCCTCCGCCATGCACCCCTCTGCCCTCCGCCATGCACCCCTCTGCCCTCCGCCATGCACCCCTCTGCCCTCCGCCATGCACCCTTCTACCCTCCGCCATGCACCCTTCTACCCTCCGCCATGCACCCTTCTCCCCTCCGCCATGCACCCTTCTCCCCTCCGCCATGCACCCTTCTCCTCTCTGCCATGCCCCTCTGCCTTGCACCCTTCTTGGCCACCCCCTTCCACCCTTCCCACCCAATGGAGGAGGTTGCCACCTGGAACAATGACAGCATTTCAAAAGCATGATGGACTCCCCGTGCCTAAAAATGAATGTGTCCGTCTGTAACGCGACTGGCGCTAATGTAAAGCGCTCTGATGCCTTAGGGTGGAGTTCGCGCTATATAAAACTGCAAAAAAAATACTTGGTAGGGGGCCTTGTGCTGCTTTTGGGGAGCATTGAATCAGATGACGTAGTCAAATTACAGAGAGCACGGCGCAAGAGGCTTTTCACATCACCATAAATTCGTGAACAGCCTCTGACCCCGCACCCACCCACCCAACGCTCTCCACCAGGCCCCTCACCCTGCACCCACTCACCCAACGCTCTCACCAGGCCCCTCACCCCGCACCCACCCACCGCTCTCCACCAGACCCCTGACCCTGCACCCACCCTACGTTCTCCACCAGGCCCCTAACCCTGCACCCACCCACCCAACGCTCTCCACCAGGATCCTGACCCCGCACCCACCCACCCAACGCTCTCCACCAGGCCTCTCACCCTGCCTGCTTCTGCGTGGGATAAAGGCGATCCTATGGACTCCCCAGACATCCCCTTGCGGGCGGGTGCAGACACTGCCTGTACCCGCTTGCAAGAGGATCAAGTGCACCCCTGTGAATGCTGAAAAGTAGTAAAGCCACACAGAAGTGCAAGTTCACCTTCATGAATCGGGCCTCCAGTGTGTCCACGGCACCACACTCTTCCTGGCTGGACTGTAGACACTGCACCCAAGAGCCACGAGGCCCCTAGACACACTCGCTCCCTCCTGCCAGCAGCGCACTCCTTGAGTGTGTGCTCTTGGCGCCCTTTCAGTGCACACTCTCCCTCCTCCCAGCAGCGCACTCCTCGAGTGTATGTGATCTCTGCGTTCTTTCAGCGCATAGATGAGTGAGAACGGAGGCTCCGAGGCCTCTCTTTGGCTTGGCCGCCGCCCCCATCACCGGATCCCGAGGGCTGGCCTCTCATTCGTCGGTGCTCGTCCTCCAAACCAGGAGCCCCATCTTGGGGTCTGTGATTACACCCAAGGCGTCCCGGTCGCTTCAGTGTAATTTAAGATTTCCTTTGGGAAGCCCCGGGTGCACAGCTCTGTAATTTACCCTGAATATAGTGCAACTCCAGAGTTGTGTTTCCACCAGCCAGCTATCGGCCTCCGAGGTGGGTGACTGCGTGGAAGAAATGGCTCTGTCTTCATGCAGCACTGACCACACCCACTAAACCCTGGTGCTTCCCAGGGCTGTCCAGCCACAGCCCTACTCACAGACCTCTCCGCCCTCCCAAGACTGTGGGGCAATGTCTGGCATGTGTGAGGCTTTCTCCATCAATCACTCATTGGATCCACATCCTGCGCCCCGGCGCCCCTGGCTTCTAATCACGGCGCACCGGGGTGCCGCGGCGCACACTTTGGGAACCACTGGGCTAAGGGGTCTCTGGTACCTCCACCCCTAGACTCCTCCCCCCCCCCCCCCCCCCACCCCCCATTTGTTACCGACCTGGGAATATGTTGTGGGTGCCCTGGATGGGCACAAACTTTAAAAATAAATAAATAAATGAGCAACAGAAGCCTTTCATTTATTATTAACTGCTGTGTGCAATAAGCGCCCCATAATGCCCAGAGCTTTTTCAATATTATTTTATATTCCTGGTGGTGCCTCTAGATAGGGCAGGGACAACATCAACTATTTTTTAAAATGCTGTTGGGAGCTGCAGGGAGTGCAGCAGTCCCAGAATTTCTTTTCTTTTTTTTTTTAAACACAGGCAGTTTCTCGGTCATTGTATTCCTGACTCCAGGTGAGCCAAATATATTTTTTAAAGCACTCCAAGCTGGAGCTGTATGCTCTTCTGTTAGAGTGCAGAGTCCCTTTGTGGTAGGTTCTATGGCTTCACTTTCTCGCTTGAAAAATGTTTAAAAAAAGACTCAGTTTTTTTTAAATGCTTTATTAAAAAGAAATTGAGACAATCACTATTAAACATTGTAATGTGTGGATTTATGAAATATACATATGATTATAGTTATTGGTGACTTTTTGTCAAAGCCAATAGGTCTGCTTCATATATGTTGATGTGCTGACTCCTTGATAGGAATTCTCTTCCTTGCTTACAATTGCACCCTTCATATTACTGCATGGCATAGACAGCCGTGCTTGGCAATGTGTGTGTGGGGGGGGGGGGGCATAGGGGGTTGGCGCAAATCTCCAAGACGTGCTCGCCGAAAGAAGTACGCGGCGGGGTGGTTCGGTGACCTGAGGGGGGACTGTGTAAAGTAAGGCCCTACAGCCAACTACACGCATGGCGATGGGATTTTACGATAAATAAACCATAGAAATTCACTGAAAATCCACAGGTTAAAGTATGTTATAGTAAGAAGTTGTAATATTAAAGAAAAAACCTTAGAAAGTCAATGATAAAAAACAAAAACGACTGAAATTCACCAGTTATGTTTTTAAGGTGAATTTCTAGAATTTTTTAATGTAAAGTCAATTCCCCATCATGCAAGGTCAGGCCCTGCGGCCAACTCCCATAGGCAGCCAACCCCCCCACAGCTCACAGTCAAAAGCTGTGCACAATAGAGGGTTGGAGAGGGCCGTGCGCAGCTGTGTGGCAGGGGTTGGTGAAGGCTGTGCACAGCAAGGGGTTGGCCACATGGCCTGGCCTGTGGCCAATCACCTGCAGATAGCCAACCCTTCACCACGCAGGAATGCGCGCGGTCGAGGGTTGGCTGTAGGGCCTTGCCACAGACTCTTGAAATATAGTTTTAAGAACTGCATTTTATGGACAGAAAAATGTTGAAAGAAAGATTGAGACACTTTTTTTTTTAAACCAACAGGCCTCCAAGTCCTTCTTTTAACACTTTGGGCTACCACTAGCACAGTAGGGCCTTGCCTTCCAGCTGAAGAGCATAGAACTCCACCTAGGAGTGCTTAAAATAATTACAGTAAGTTCTTGTGGGGTCATGCATTCAATGCCCCAATATATTTGTGTTTTTTTTTGTGTTTTTTTTTTTTTTAAATTGCTGCGGGGCTACTGTACTCCCTGCAGCCCGCAACAACATTTAAAAAGGCTTGGTGGTGCCCGTCCCTAATCTAGGGGGTACAACCAAGCTCATATTATTAAAAAACAAATCTATTTCAGGGCATTTTGGGTCACTCCTTTAAAAGAAGCAGTGAATAATAAACAAGAACACCTGCTGTTCATTTATTATTCTTTTTTTAAATTTAAATTTACTTTTGGTGTCCTTGTGTCCACCCGAACACCCACTTTTTTTTTTATTTTTTAGGGGAGGGTTATGTGGCCCCGGGGACACCATCCCCTAAGACCTGCAGTGGGTGCCCCAGTGCCCACGGGGGCATCCACAAGCTACTACATTTTTTACCACTGAGAAGCCCCAGGGCCCTTGTTGCCCCATAAAGCTCTCCGGTCAGAAACGTACTGGGTGCTGGTGGAATCATCACCTTTTCTTTGATCCTGTCTATGTTTTTCAATTGCTCCTGTGGGGTGAAGCAAGGTGGAGCTCTCTGCCCACAAGAGTGTGGGCAGGGTAGGCACGCACTCTCTTTGACCAGGAACTACGGTGTAGTAGGGGTGGGCTTCCCTGGGCAGATACTCCGACAAGGAGGGGGACATGCAGCCCCCCTCCCCTTTTTATAATTGCTTTGGCCCCGGGGATAGGGGCCCCATGGCCCGGTAGAGACCCAGGGAAGGGGCCACATGTCCCTTTCCCTTTGTTATTAGATTTGGCCCTGTCGGATGGGGGTCCCCTGGCCTCATATGAGGCTCCGAGAGGGGGGCTGCACGCCTCCCTTCCCTTAAACTTATTTTTGACACCAGGAGAAAGGGTCCCCCAAGCCCTGAGTGTCTTGTGGAGGGGAAGACCCCTGGGTCCATGCCCACCCGTGGGTCTAATTTAATAATCATTTTAATGCCAAACTGACTTTTTTTTTTTAAGTTGACCTTCCAAAGAAGTCGCACAGTCACACAGTTCCGGGGGTTCCTCTGGGACCCAACTCACAAGGCCTAGGGGGGCAGGGTATCTCTAGCTTGCCCCTTACATCCTTTTTAGGTCTTACCTGGCGATGGAGCGCGCATGCGCTCCTCACCTGCGACAGCTATAGTGAACAAGTCAGTTTCAAGATCGAGCCCTGCCCCTCATTTTCATTGGGTAGCGTCAGCGTTTATGTTAAACGCTGGCTTCCCATTGAAAAGGAGGGTTTCGGTTGACGCCTTTTGTCTTTTTTGGACGGCCCCCAAGGACTCTGTCGCCTGCATTACAGCTGTTGTGAAGAAGTTTCTTATCAGAAGCTTTGTCACGCTGCCTTGCACACGCCAGTCCATCTCTCTGATTGGGTCGCACAAAAAAGGAGGCGTGGCGCTGCGTGTTTATTTTGCATCTCGCTTTCACTTTAAAGTGAAAGCACGATGCAAAAATAAACAGCGGATGACTGGCGAGCACTTGTTGGACATGCAACTGTATGTGCATTACGGACAAAAAAAGGGGAATTTTTCTTTTTAAATGAAAATGGCGCTTGAAATCAATAGTCATTAAACCTCTCTAACTAGCCCCAAAGTACATCTTGAATAGTTATCACAGCATATAGGTAATTGTTCCGAACACCCAGCAACTAAACCTAGTAGAAACCATTTGTAACTGGTCACCTGGAATATCGATAATAGCTCTCTTTGCCTCTCCTTCATTCGGTTTCTGTCAAGGATTTGAGGTGGGGGAGCAGACAGGGGCCGCAGAACCCCATAAGTGGCAGCCGAGAGGGGGGCTTCTGAAAGGTTTGGCGTGCGGCGCAGAGCTCAGGGGACAGCTGAGAGGGCAGTGATGCGAGGACACCTGTCCAGGGGAACAGTGACCATGGGCGGCCCTCTGGGACGTCACAGCGGGTGTCCTACTTCTCCCATTTGTCACAGATGCGTTCTAGTCTCGATCACACACGCAGCAGCTCTACCGGCCAGAGCACTTCTGGTGTGCGCCACAAACAAGCAGAATGCCCAGAGCTGTGCTACTCAGCACGTTCACACCGACCTGGTGTGAGCCGGGAGTGGGCACATCCGGGGCTCTGGCGCAAAGAGGGGACACCCACAAACACAATCGATGCTGTAAGTCGCCTGTCGCAGATTGCTAGACTGCCTGTGGAGGCTGGAGACCCAGTGTGCTCAGACTATCACGCGGCCGAAGGCTCCGATCAGTGAGGGCTGTCCAAGCACCCTTCGACCTTTGGCCTCTGTGGATGATAGGATTCCATGTTCAGCTGAGACCATGTGCATCTTGCGTTAGGAACAGAGAACTCCACCCCTTCCCTCCCCCCCATCCCTCCTCCCCCCCCCCTTCCCACCCCCACTGCAAACTACGGTAAGTTGCGGTCATTAGAAACTCTGACTGAGCAGCCCCCCTTCCCCCACTCCTCTCAGGATCAGGTGACTAGCTGCCAGGCACATAGTCAAAATATCCCCTCAAACGATCTATGGGCCCCTGAGTGGGAAGTGGAACGCTCCTTTCTGCACCGACTGAGCTCCAGCAGTGGAGGCTGCGCTCCCCGAACTCCAGAGGGTAGGGCGTCCTTTCTTCACTGACTGAGTGGTGAAAATGGAGGCTGGGCTCTTCTGATAATGGAACCTGGGAGGCTACTTTCTGCACCGTGTACTCTAAAAATTAAGGCCTAGCTCCTCTGACACCAGAGGCTTGGACGTTCCTTTCTGTACAGACTGTGCTCTGAAAATGGGGGCTGGGGTCCTTTGACATTAAAGACTAGAAGGTTCCTCTCTACACTGACTGGGCACGGACTGCAGAGGATGGGCTCATAGGGCACGGACTGTGGGCACTGACTACTTAAGCTGGGCTCATCTGGCACTAACTGTGGGCACTCAATGCTGAGGCTGGGCTCATCTGGCACTGGAGGCTGGGATCCTCCTTTCTGCACTGACTGTGGGCTCTGACAGTGGAGGCTGGGATTCTTCTTCTAACACACAGTATGTCTCTCTGTCAACAGATGCGGAGGCCCTCTTTTCTACACTGACTTTTGGTTCCAACAGAGGAAGCTGGGCTCCTCTTACAGTAGAGGCTGGCATCCTCCCGTCAGCACAGACCTCATGCCCCGTCTAGTCCTCTGTCCAGTAGAACTAGTGCTCCTAGCGAGGTGTGCACTGCCAGTGCTAACCTCTGGCACCAATTAAAACCGGAAGGAAATCCAGGTCAGTCACTCGGTCCCTATTTCATTACAAGTGTAACTTCGTATTGCATGCAATGTGTGTCCATATTTCACGTGAGTCTTTCCTTTTCCCACATGTGTTTCTGTAGTGTTGCTTTTCATGCAGTTGTGATCCCTGTGTAGCTCATACTGCTGAGTCGCCTTCAAGAGTTTATTTAAGTTCAGGCTGTGCTGGGTGTTCTGGATGAGGCATGATTGAGACCTATGGATTGGAATCTGAAGACCGTGCCTCTCACATGATCATACAGGTGTTTATATTACATTGTCGAATTCTTGGTCACTCTGTAATGGGTTCATAGATATCATGATCCAAGCGACTTACTGTGGCTTAAAATGTTGCTGGGGTGCTGCTGCACACCTGCCGCCCTCACAACATTGAAAAAAAGCATTCAAAATGCAATAGGTCTCGCCTTTCATTAAGTTAAAGCCATTTGCTTTGCTGTACAATACCATCAGCAAAGCAAATGGCTTTAACTTAATCAAAGGCGAGACCTATTGCATTTTCAATGCTTGTTAAAACTGTGTTCAGGACCAGGGACTAAGTCTCAGGAGTCCTGTAATGGCTGCCGCAACATTATCTAGGATATTGCAGGCAGCCAATGAGAGCAAGACCCTCACTGGAGCAAGATGGCCCAAAGGTAAAAACCTCCCAAGGGCAAATCCGAAGGCTCTACTCTTTTTAAAATTGGGTTCAAGGGACTGTCACAAAAGTTCCTTTAACCCGATCGCCCAGAAATACAAATACCTTTTTAGTTTCATATTTTAAAAAGTACTGAATGGATTTATACCAAACACACGTTCTAGAACAAGATCTAGATTCCTGCGAAGTATAGTGTAATTCCGTTCAGCAGTTTTTGCAGTAGGCTGCCTAAATAAAGTCCATAAAAAATGCATGGGGAGTTTGCGTTTTGGGAAATAGTGGTTTAAAAAGTATGGTCATCTACCCTAACAGCAACGTTGGAGACATAGACTAATCAATAGAGGCCCCTATTTCCGCTTACAGCAATCAAGAGCATCAACAGTAACGTTGCCTTGACCTAGAGAATAAGCTCTGCATTTCATTTCAACTGCTTACAAACCCTGGTTGAGTTGACACTGATTTCGGATTAGATCTGAAGTGTAGGATGCAATTCCAACTCTAAATGACTGAGAACTACAAACAGCAAGGACACCTGTCTCGTCTCTTTTCTGTAATAAAAGAGAGAAAGAATAGTGGCTTCTAGATTCCTCTTCTTCCAACTCTTCTTGATCTGAAACACTATTCACCTAGAAATATAGTTCAGATTTGAGTATGGTAGATAGAGAAAGCTTGTTGTACTAATGACAATTTGGGTAAGGGCAGAGGAAGGACTTAAGACTTTATTTCCAACTAGGGTATTAACTGTATTATGATTTGTAAACAATACCCAAACTCTAGGATAGTTGTTTAAGAGTGTAAGCTGCAGTGTCCAGTCATTTCTCGACTCAACTGTTTGTAAAAGGCACTCAAGTACTGACAACTTTGAGCGTACCAGCAATCTTCAAACTAATGGAAGCACCATCGAAGGAACGCAAGGAAATGCACAATAAGAATTACAAGTTAACTCTGTGTCACGAACGCACAACTTATCAGTCCTGAACTTCACTTTGCCAATTTCTTTATTTTCAAGGGTGCTAGTCCGATCTGTTCAACTGATCTAAAGCAGGACTATAAACCACAGGATGCACCAATTTGATAAAATAATGCACAGGGCGGAGGTAAAAAAGTGTCATGGTCAAATCTTGGAGTCATTTATTAACCCAAAGCACAATTCTAGCTCCAATCAGCTAACAGTTTCTTATGTCTTTAACTACCCTTGATGGAGCAAGGTTGCACACGTAAAGCAACTGAGAGGCGTGCCTATCATGGGCTAATTAGGAAGACCAAAGCGGCACACTATGCCACTAGGATTATGGAAGCAGGGAATTCCACGAAGGAACTGTTTTTGCTATACAAAACTCTTTCGGGTGGGAGCCCTCCACTGCACCAGATGATTGTTCAGTGGAATCCTGTAATATGATTGAGGACTTCTTTGCTGAAAAAGTAGCAAAAATATATTCGGCCTTCCCTAGCCATCCTACCGCAGGGTCGGAGTTTGTGGAATCCCCGAGGGAATGGGGTGGTCGACACATGCTGACCAACTTCGTCACCCCATCCCCGGAGATTCTCTTGAAGATCTGTGGGTCAGTTAAATCAGGCTCCCCTAGGGACCCCACCACGCCTAAACGACTAGTCGACAGCTTGCCAGTGTTGGAACCGTACAGTAGACATCTTTTGGACGTCTCCTTCAGGACCAAGACTGTGCCCAGAGACTGGAAACAGGCTGTGGTGCTACCTCTTCAAAAGAAGCCTAACATCAGCTTCGAAAAATTGGAGAACCTCCAGCCAATCTCCCTCTTACCCTACATGGCTAAAGTGGCGGAGAAAACGGTAAACACACAGCTGATGGATTTTGTGGAAGAGGCTGACCTCCTGCACGAGACCCAGTTTGGTTTCCGTCCCCGCCACTCGACTGAATCAGCGCTTCTGATGGCAGTGGAGACCTTACGTCAGGGGGTGGATGAGGGCCAGACTATGGCTCTCATCCTACTGGATCTAAGTGCAGCATTCGACACTGTAGCTCACACCACCATGCTACAGTGTCTGAATGACGGAGGGATATCAGGAGCTGCACTTGAATGGATCCAGTCCTTCCTGACAGGGAGAGGCTTTCAGGTTCGCCAGGGAGACTGTTACTCTAGGGAGATTGGCTTGGGCTAGAGGGTGCCTCAGGGCTCGTCCCTCAGCCCAACCCTATTTAATCTCTATGTCTCCCCGGTAGCGCCCATCGCTGAAAGCCATGGTCTGCACATAGTGTCCTATGCCGATGACACGCAGTTGGTCATCTCCTTTTCGCGCGCGCCCAGTCTTGCAGTGGACAGTTTCAGGGCCTGCATGCAGGAACTGGCTACCTGGATGTCCACCAACTGTCTTAAGCTGAATGGCAGCAAGACTGAGGTGCTTGTGGTGGGGGGGGAGCCCGGCTGTTTGGTCATCGGCATGGTGGCCATCATGTCTAGGGGAGGTGCCTACACCCTGTCAAGAAGCCAGAAACCTGGGAGTGTGGTTTGACGTGGATCTGTCTTTTGGACCTCAGAAAGGCCGTGTGGTGGGGGTCTGCTTCAGCGTCCTAAAAACCCTGCGGAAGGTATTAGATCTTCTCCCCACGACAGCCCGCAGGACGCTGGTGCATGCCCTCGTCACATCGCGCCTGGACTATGGCAATCTGCTTTATCTGGGAGCCACCGGTAAGGCCATCAACCGCCTCCAGGTGCTGCAGAATGCAGCGGCTCGCCTGATTCTGAAATTCCCTAAGAGATCAGCGTCCAAGGCAGCCCTTCATTGGCTACCAGTAAGGAGCATGGTCGAGTTTAAGGCCCTTTGCACATGCCACCGCATCTTGGGTGGTAAGGCACCAGCTCCGCTTCAGGATTTGATCACCCGGTACGCGCCAGCGCGAGCTCTGCGTTCCTCCTGCGCGGGGCTACTAAAGGTCCCCAGGATAAAAAAGGCACGCATGGGGGCAGGTCTTTTAGATACCTGGCCGCGAAGAGCTGGAATGCCTTGCCACCGGCCCTTTGCCTGGAGCAATCTGAACTTGGCTTCAGGAAGAAGTTAAAAACCCACCTCTACACGCAGTAAGTCTTGCGGTGCGACTCTGCTGATTCCACTCACCATAGCGCGGGGACACGCTTTCTGTGCGTAACCAGGCACTCTATAAATTTCCCTAATAATAATAATAATAAGCGACTTGCGTGGATTAAGACTTCTCAAAATAATATTAATGTACTAACATGTTTTGTCATATTAATATTGCATTACATGACATTTCTAGTATCTAGGGAAAGCTTGACAATGTGCTTTTACTAATTGTAATCCTAATTGTAATCCGTTTGCATTAATTAATTTTCTACTGCGCATGCGTCTGTCACACTCACGTGACATGACGCATTACTTCGCTTGGTGGGAAACTTACTTCTGCGCACTAGAACTAAGATGGCTGTTCTGTGTCTTAACGTGCAAGAAGCTTGCATCACTGCTTTTGCTAAGCTGTTCGTTCTGCCTAATCCTTAATGCAATAGTTAAAATAAAAAAATGGGAATAGAATAGAGATTAGTGGTATACAGTGCATTCATTTATTATGTGTATCTAAAACTGTTTCTCTTCTATTTTTGCATGTATCGCATTTGGGCCTGAAATGTACTTCTGAACTCCATCTTTGGAGGGACTGCGCCTGCGCAAAGAAACTCAAGCTACTGAAGCCATGGCATTGAACCGATGCCAGCATCAGACATGAACTGTGAAAACAATGAGAACATGACCTTCTCACCCTGCCAGAGGAAGCTGAATTGTACAATTTGTTAAAACATTGTATGTTATTGATACATTCACTGCCGGGTGGAATAAAAGTACATGGGAAGATAAAGTTATGGGAGGGAACGTAACGAATAGTTTCTTACCTGTCGGTGTAGTTTTGCAGCTTGATGATCTTTCTGGATTCACTATGCTGTGCATTATTCTGCGGTCTTGTGGTTGGGTCCGGAATCTTTCTCTCTTTTTTTTTTTTTTTTTTCGTAGCCCAGGTGGGCGTCGACGTCCCACCTTTGGTGTATTTCCGGTGACGTCAGCATGCTTCCTGCGGAAGCTCCCACTCCTGGGCGCCATCTTCGGATTCATTTTTCTCGTGTTCGTCTTGTTACCGAAGTTATGGCAATGTTCAACTAAAGTTTTCACCGCTTTAACCTTTAAGGCTTCTATTCCAAGTATTGTCTTTGTTTCAACCACCTTATCTCTCCAGCCTCATCTTTCTGGCGGAGATGGGTGGGTTCGCTAGCGAATCCAGAAAGATCATCAAGCTGCAAAACTACAACAACAGGTAAGAAACTATTTGTTTTGCAGCATGAATCTTTCTGGATTCACTATGCTATGCATAGACTTTGTAGCGGTTTCTCATGTTTGTGGCGGCTGGGTGGAAGATGAGCGTTGGTTATTGAATATGTGTTGAAGCACCCTTTGTCCGACTTGTGCTTCCTTGTTCATCTGTATATCCACACAGTAGTGCTTCGTGAATGTGTGCACTGAAGCCCATGTTGCCAGGCATATGTCCTGAATTGGTGTGTTTGCTAGGAAAGCTATTGTAGCTCCTTTTTTCCTGGTAGAGTGGGCACGTGTCCCCTCTGTTAGTTCCTGCCCTGCCTGCTTGTGGCAGAACTGTATTGTTTGGGCGATCCATCGCACAATTGTTCCTTTAGTTACTGGTTTCCCCATGAAACTGTTAGCGAAGGACACAAAGAACTGCTTTGTTTTCCTGTGTTCCTTCGTTCTCTCAATAAAGTGCATGACTGCCCTTCTCGCGTCCAGAGTGTGCAGTGCCCTTTCAGCTCTGTTTGCCGGTTTTTGGAAGAAACTCGGTATCTGTATAGTTTGATTCAAGTGGAACCTTGACACCACCTTTGGCATGAAGTGTGGGTCCGTTCTCATCACCACCCTATCGCTGTGTATCTGTATGTAGGGTTCATGTAGTGTTAGTGCCTGCAGTTCACTCACTCTGCGCAGTGAAGTGATTGCTACCAGGAAAGCTGTTTTCATGGTCAGCATTTCTAGGGAGGCCTTGTGAATCGGTTCGAAAGGTTCCTTCATGAGTTCCGTTAGGACTAGGTTAAGGTTCCATGCAGGTGGTGGCACCCTCTTTGGCGGTGCGATCCTCTTTGCTCCCTCCAGGAATCTCTTAACGACCTGTGATGTGAAGAAACTCTTGCACGTTTCTCCTCTTGTGTAAGCGACTATCGCTGCCAAGTGAACCCTCAGTGAGGATGAGCTCAGATTTTTGTCGAGCAGGTGCGTGAGGTACTTTAGCACTGTTGAGTCCTTTTTCATCTTATTGTGTAGCTTTTCCCTCCTGCACCACAGTGTAAATCTCTCCCATTTCGCTACGTAGCACCTACGTGTGCTGTCTTCGTGCCTCCCAAAGTACCCTTAGGGTGCTTTCTGGCAGTTTCAAATGCACAAACTCTATGTCCTCAGGAGCCACGCTACGAGGTTCAGGGTCTCTGGCTCCGGGTGCAGCACTTGTCCGTTTTGCATGGAGAGTAGGTCCTTTCTTCTCCCGGATCTGTGGAGTGCACTCTGTGTCATCTCCATGATCTGCGAGTACCATGACTGCCTGGCCCACTGTGGTGCCACCAGTATCAGGGTCATGTTGCTCGCTCTGCACTTGCTGAGTACCTTGTGTATCAGCGGTATCGGGGGAAAAGCGTAAGCAAATGTCCTGGACCAGTCTATCCATAGGGCATTCCCCTGGGAGCCCTCCCCGGGCTGTCTGGATGCAAAATTTTGGCATTTTGCATTCTGGCGTGTTGCAAATAGGTCTACCGCCGGTGTCCCCCACCTGTCGAAGAGCCTTCTCGTCTCTTTTGCATTGAGTTCCCACTCGTGGGATGCCAATGTCTGTCTGCTGAGCCAGTCTGCTTCTACATTGTCCTTTCCTGGTAAATGTATGGCTAGCAGGTCTATCTTGAGTGGGATGGCCCATCTCCATATCTCCTGCACTAGTTTTGAAAGCGGGGCTGATTTTGTCCCCCCCTTGCTTGTTGATGTAAAATATCGCTGTTGTGTTGTCTGTCTGGATCAACACTCTCTGGTTGTACAGTTTTGTTTGGAAGGCCTTTATGGCTAGGAAAACGGTCTTTAACTCCAGGTAATTGATGTGTCTGACCACATCTGCTGGTGTCCACAAGCCTCTTACTTTGAGTTTCTCCATGTGAGCGCCCCATCCCCTCTGGGACGCGTCTGTGGTAATGGTCACTGTTGGCGTTGGTTGCGTCAGAGGTTTCCCCCTTGTTTTATGTTCCCCATGTTCCACCATGCCATCTCTTTCTGCACTGCGTGTGTTACAACCACTAGATCCTCCCAACGACCTGTAGCTTGTGACCATTGCTCCTGTAGCCATTCCTGTAAAGGTCTCATGTGGAGCCGTACGTTTGGCACTAGGTGTATGCATAATGCCATCATGCCCATGATTTTGCTCGGTGTTCACTGTCCGAGCTGGCCCCTTCTGGTAGAGCTGCGTCTCCCTCACGAGCGCCATCGTTCTCTTCTCGCTGGGAAACACCTTGCTATGTAAGGTGTCGATCTGTGCTCCCATGAAGATTTTTATTTGTTCTGGTTCCAAGGAGGATTTTCCCCAGTGGATGGAGAATCCTAGGTTCATCAGTGTGCTGGACACTCTCTGTGCGTGCTGCTTGCACATTTAGGATGAGCTTGCTTTGATCAGTCAGTCGTCCAGGTAAGGGTACACGTGTATCCCTTCCCTTCGTAGGTGTGCTGCGACTGCTGCAATGCACTTTGTGAAAACCCTTGGTGCCGATTTGAGCCCGAACGCCAGGGTTGTGACCTGGTAGTGGTCTTCTCCGATGATGAATCTGAGGAGGTGTTTGTGGCCACTGTTCATTGGAATGTGCAGGTAGGCATCTTTTAGGTCTATGGTGACCATGAAGTCCCCGCCTTGCAATTGAGGAAGTACCTCTTGTATGGAGGTCATCTTGAACCTTTGCGTTCTTATGAACTTGTTTAGGAATCTTAGGTCCAGGATGGGTCTCATAGTTTCGTCCACCTTCTGTACCAGGAAGTATGTGGAGTATACGCCCTTGTTACTTTCCCTGTAAGGTACTGGGTCTATGGCTTGTTTTTGCAGGAGCTCCTTTGCTTCCTCCCGAAGGAGCTCTAGGTCTTTCCTGGCTAGTGGCCTTCTTTTTGGTTTCCTGTCTGTTGGCTTTCCCTCCAACTCTATGCAGTACCCGTACTGTATGGTGTTGAGTACCCATTTGTCTGATGTTATACTCTTCCACTCCCTGAAGAAGTGTTTCAGTCTTCCTCCCACTGGTATTACATGTACGGAGGGGGCTAGTTCGTGTAACTCCTGTCCGGTTTGTTTGTGCTCCATCCTGGGAGTTTTTGTTCGGATGGGCACATGGAGTTTTTTTAAGTCGCTTAGAGGCGGGCTGATGTTCCCCTCTCTTATTATGTCCACGTCCATTCCCTCTCCCGCGAAAGGACTGGCCTCTTGGTTGGTACTGCCAGGACTGTTTTTGCTGCCCCTGCTGTGTCTGGGTGTCTGCTTGGTGGGCTTGTTTGAACGCCTGGTGTGATGTTCCTGGCTGTTTTCCTCCCCTCCCGTTAGGTCTTCGTGACGGGGTGCCCCTTCTAGTGCCTCTGAACTGCAATGCATGGATTTTGCAGTCTCGTTATCCTTCTTCAGTTGGCTGAGTTTCTCGTCAACTGGGGCCCCGAACAGCGTTTCTCCGTTGAACTGTGTGTTAAGGATGCTGTGCTGCACTTCTGGCTTGAAGCCCGAAATTCTGAGCCAGGTTTGTCTTCTCTCCGTGATGCCCATCATCATGAGCCTGCTGGAGGTGTCTGCTCCGTCCAAGATAGTCTTGAGGCAAGAATTGGCTACATTCTTCCCCTCTTCGACAAGGTTTTCAACTCTTTGCTTGAATTCCTGTGGCATGTTCTTTACTAACTCGCCCAGCTCTTCCAAGATCTGGTATTGGTGCCTGTTGAGCAGAGCATTGGAATTCGCCATGCGCCAGTGCACTGCGGCATTCCGTTCAATTCTTCTCCCCACCAGGTCCATCCTCTTGCTTTCTTTGTCTGGAGGTGACCCAGAAGTGGTAGGCACATTGGCCCGCTTTCTTGCCGTGGCTGCGATGATTGAGTCTGCTGAGACCGATCCCTGAATGTAGGGTGGGTCCTTGGAGGAATGTTTATACTTCTTCTCCGACCTGGGAGTGACGGCTTTGCATGTAGCTGGTTCTTTGAAAGCCTCTTTTCCCTGTGCCATGACACTGTCGAGCATGGGCAGGAACTGGCTCCTTGTTTGTGTAGGGAGCAGTGTCTCGAGAAGGAAGTCTGCTTTCTGCTTTTCTTCGACGAGTTTTACTTTGAAAACTGCAGCTGCATTCCTCTGTGTTGTAGACCCCGATGTCATCTGGCGGCGAGGGCCTCGAGGGGTACATGTCGACAGCTTCCTCTGGGCTCTCGGTGTCGACGTCCTGCCAATCTATATCCTGAGTCTCCGACGATGCAGACCCGAGGAGTGTCCTGCGGTGGTCGTCTCCTTCCTCCTTGTAGTAGGAGGCCTCCTCCTCTTCTTGGTCGTCGAAGGTCTCGACGTCCTTCAACGTCGTAGTCCTCCTCCTCCGTTTCTTCGACCGCCTGTAGCCTAGGTTTCGTCGGGATTGTGTATTCTTTCATCCTGGCGTCAAAATCTTTTTTCGGCTGCAAGATGTTTTCCATCTCGGCCTCAAGGCGTCTTTTCTTTTTCTCCATTTCTGCCACGTGGTCTGCGTCGAATGGATCGGCCGCTCTTTTCGCGCCGAGCCGACTTTCGTCGTCGAAGGTTTCGGTGCCGAGCTGGCTCTCGGGTCCTTCGGTGGCGCTGAGGGCCCTCGGGTCCTTTTCCCTCGGCGTCGTACGCTCCTTCTCTTGGGCGATTTTCAACGTCTTTTGCTGTTCTCCAGCTCTCTGCGCCTGGGAGTCCTTCTCAGAGGATCCGCTGTGCCTTGGTGTAGCCGCGGACGCCGAAGTTTTCGGCGTCAGCGCTTTCGAGGTTTTGCCCTCAATTTTTCAAGACTTGGGGTCTCTTGGTGCCCTAGGGGCCGTAGAGTCTCCTACCTTCTTTGAAGTCTTCGTAATATCGGTCTCTACGACTGTGTAGCCGTCGTATTCGGCGGCGGCGTTGTCCTCCTCGTCTGATGATAGCCCCAGGTCTCGAAGGGACTGTGGCTGTCCCTTGCCCTGCATGGTGGCGTTGGCTACCCTCTGTCTCTTTCTCACTCGAAGAGTCTTCGGCGTGACGGTGGAGCAGGCGTTGCAGTCCTCGCTCTTGTGGTCGACCGGTAGGCAAAGGTTGCAGACCGGGTGCTGGTCCTTCTGCGGGTACTTGTGGTGGCAGTTACGGCAGAATTTGAAAGGAGTGTTGTCTATCTCATGCGTTCAGGGGCCCCCTGAGCTTGCATTCTCCGATTGACGTCGAAGTTCTTCTTCCCCCTTCGTCGTCCTCTTCGATGATGTAGTCTCCTGTAGTCTTCTCAATCTCTTTTCTTGCAAAAATGCGTATTTTTCTTTTTTTTTCTCCAAAAATGTCTGGAGCCCTTTCGGGAACGATCCAGACCCGACCGCGGAAAAAAGAATCTGAAGATGGCGCCCAGGAGTGAAGCTTCCGCAGGAAGCGTGCCGAAGTCACTGGAAATACACCAAAGGTGGGACGTCGACGCCCACCTGGGCTACGAAAAAGAAAAGACTACGAATCCGGACCCAACCACAAGACCGCGGAATAATGCACAGCATAGTGAATCCAGAAAGATTCACGCTGCAAAACTTAAATACTGAATGACAGTTACTTCATATTAATATGGTATGATGACCTCTCCTCGTCCTATGACCAATAAAATTGTGGGATTCATACATTTGCAACATTAGAGGGTGGTACACTGACCTGGAAAATAGTATAACTAGGGTAGGCTTAGCTAGTTAGATTGTCCGACTTGTCCGAATAGCTGACCTGTCACTTATCCAACACACTCAATAGGTGATTGAGAGCAGAAGTGCTGGCGGAGCACACCGTCCGAAGATTCGATAACCCAATTGGGGTTCTGGGAAGGAGTTCGATAACCCTATCGGGGTTCAACTGTTAGCTGCAGAGAGGGTTTACAACGCTGGCATTCTGAACTTTAGCTGTGGTGCCGATCTTAGCCTGTGGTGGTCCAGACCTAATCCAATTTGGTCCGTGACCTGTCCTGATTCTGGTCTGCACCTGTTCTTTCACGCTGGCACCTGTACTTTGGGATTCTTATCCTTTATCCCAGCCCGTGGCCAGGGTTGGTCTTCACACCATTCTAGGTAACTATAAAGTGCGGGTTTGTCATTGTACTGTTTTCCCTTTTCTACCCACTCGGTGTTTAATGCTTAACAATATTTTTTTCCGAATTATTGCACATTTCGTTTTCAATCTTCATCATTCTAATAGAGCAAGAAATTATTGATTTTATTTTCGTTTCAAAGCATTTAAGAATTTTACTTTAGATAAAGAACTTAAACCTTTCCAGAGTTTGTGGTTATTTATGATACGCTAATGTTATTCTACTACCTATTTTCTTGCTAACTCCCTTGATCCTCTAAGACTTTAAGTATCGGTGACTTGGATTGGTAAGTCAAATGGTATAGGTCCCGAATAGTTAAATTAAATTTGATTGAGTGTAGGTTTACCTGTTAAATGTGTATATAGTTTTATGGGCCCAGGTGAGTATACCGAGCAGGTGAGCCTGCGCTCTATCACCCTTCCAGTTTCTTGTGTAGGTAAAATTATTAAACATTTTATTAAAGATAAAAACATTGATATGGTGATTATTAGTGTTTAAACACCTTAATACGGCATAGACCTCTACGTCCTAAAAGCAATAGTGCTACCAAATCCACTGTTAATGTTTAGATAGCTTTTCCCTTCCAGTGTTGACTTACTACGACTTGCCTTTTCTGAATCTGGATTGTTCATTTCTTTCGCCCCACGTCCATCATCCACGGTTATACAACAGAACATAAAGTACTTAAAATTCTTTGTCTACTCTACTCCTCCAGCGTCACTGAACTTAAATTCTCAAACATCATGCTCCAAGCTCAAGCCTTTATTCTCTCCAGTCAGATTACCGTTCCTCAACAAATGCTTCTCCTCCATGTACCATCATGCTACTGGATTCTATATTCTCTGTAACGGACGATAAACCTGTATAATCGCTCTTCTCTATTACTTTACCCGGGTATTGTTTAGATCATTAATCAGGCTTTAATTCCCTGGACTTTATGGCAATATTTCAGCGGTAGCCTATCCGTCAGGAAGGAGAGCCCTCACCTTTTGGCAGACTTGTAGAGTTTCTGTCAGCTGAGTAAATGTCTGCCTGACTGACACTCTTTATATTCAGGTCAAGCAGCCATGCGCTAAACGTGCAGGTGCCTTGCTGACTAAGCGGAGGTTTACCGGGCTGAAGATATCACAGCCCTGTGGGTGTACCGCCTCAGCCCAGTAAAGCGCTGTGAGGTCCTCCCCTCATGATGAAGGGGAGCGTCACTAAAAGCCTCGGTCCTGGGGGCTTCAGTTGTAAGACCTAAACTGCCCATGGCCAAGTGTCAATCAGTGACACCGCGTCACAGAGTGTGTTGGGGTCAGCAACTCTCACTGACCCCATTCCACTCTGACTAGTAAGGGACTGCCACCTAATCCCATTAGCAGACCTAAGGTCAGTGAATATGAGGAGGCAGCAGTTTCAATACTCCAGGAACATCAGAGGCGTTTCTCCTTAGACCACCACTACAGCCTAGGAGTTTTTTTTATTTTTATGTTTGGTGTTTGCTTGCGTGTGTGCATGCATGTATGTATGCATGTTTGTGTGTGCTGGGAATGCACCCCACCTGCTCTAATTACCAGCCACCACTGAAAGATTTTCCATTTGCAGGACTCCAACTATATGAATGTTCACGTTCTTCACAGGGGTCACTTCCTATCTCTTCAAGAGATTCTCCATAAATTCTTCACTATTCCAGAGATCTCGTCACGAGTCTCTAGCTCAGAAGCTCGCCACACATTACTTTCTTGCTTACAGTTTTCCCTGCAGTCATCTCAAAAACCCTAAGTGAAAGTTATCACCTTCATCTCTATGTTTACAAGATAACTGATCCAAATGGTGTTGGCGAAGCAACCGTAACTTAAACCCAGTCCTTTTCTTTTTTTCACGGAACTCACTGATTATTTGTTAAATTCAAGACGAAACCTTGTTTCGTTCTTCTTGGCTCTGTAGGCTTTGAATCCATCCCTTCCTGAATTTTATTTCTGATTTGACTTCTAGCACCTGTGAACTCGCCAATTCCCAAGCTCAACTAAATTCCCGACTCTAGTTCCACGATCCTGCTCGCATTCACCCATTAGTGTTATGGCTGTTCAATCCCCCAATGGATTACTTTAACGTTCCCTTTTATTACTTTGGGCCTCTCCAGTAAACAAAGGTTCATTTCACAGATTTGACATTTCCACTTGTTTCTCACCACTCTCCCTTCTTACCTTGGAAGAAGTCAAAAGGTAGAGTAGGAAATGCAGCTGGATAGTCCTTCCTTTGCTGTTCCAGACGTTTCCGCCTTTCAAGCTCCTCCTGCTGAGCCGCTAATGTTCCTGCCTCAAGCTGATCCTCCCGGAGAAGTTTTCTTAAAGCCCAAACCGAAAAAGAAGAATTTCATTTAGAGCACAAAATAACACATTATATTAAATATTTGCACTTAAATCCTGTCAACATCAGGGCAGTGTGGCTGAGAAACATACAAAACACTCGTGCATCAAAATATTTGCTTTGAAAGAAGCATATCATACTTCATAACCTATGATCCACAATGTTTTTCTACTTGAATTTCCAATTACAGATTACATCATTTGTACAATAGTGGTACATGGACACTATTGAAAAGGCCATACAGCCTAATAAATGAAGCTATCCCTCTAGTTCGCTTCTACAACCCACAACCATGTACAGCAGTCAGAGCATTAAGAACTTATGTTCAGAGAGGCCACACGTGATACTTTCTAAATGTTCGGAGTTATGATTCCCGTGACAATATCATAAGGTAAACTCATCATTCAGGTTTGTTGTCTGGAAATTTCCGATTTCAAGTAGTGAACTAGGATGGATAATGACAGTTTCAGAAACATTTCACATATTGAATCCATGTTTTAACATTTTGTGATTTTTCCATTTCGAAAACATAGTAATATTTAACAAGCAAGTACTGTCGAACAGACATTTATAAATGAGATATACATCAAAATAATTTCAAACTTCAGGTACTTCCTCTTTACTGTGGTTGAAATTATAATAACATTTACATAGCCAAGAACTATAACAATATTTCAAAAAATGAGCCTATAATTGTCCTGTTCCTATTACAACATAAAGTGTATAGCCGAAAGTAGCTTCAAAGCATTACAATATCACGTTGGCATAATACTTATGAGTTGCTTCAGTAACTTACCAGAGACAAATTACGCATGAGGGAACCCTAACCAGTCAAATACTATTGTCATATCACAGGATGTCCGTGTGGAGTTACACCAGACGTGCCATTTGTCAATGAGTTAATTATTCCATCCCACTGTGGGTGGCCTAGTAGACAGCACTTTAGTCCCTGCTGCCACACTATTACAGAATGGAGGACATGTGAGGAAGATTTCACTTCCACTCCTGCAACTGATTCAGTAGTCCAGCTATTGAACCATATGTGAGGAACTGCCTAGTGGGTATACCATACTGCTGGACAAAGTCCTAAAAAAGAAGAGGACTGCTTGAGACAGAGAACTCTCCCACAGTTCCGATGTCATTAAATGACTATACTTCCAGACGTCTTTGTCAAGCACACAACTGTTACATAGGCAAGCTCAGAAGAGGAATGCTAGGGTTGAAAGATGTTCTTGAGCATGTTGTCACTAAATCGTGTTTTTATTATCATTTGTTTACTCTCAGAAATTTTTCAACTGAACAATTTTTTACTAAAACCTTTGATCCAAAGAAGAAGCCAATAAGCTCCCTCATTGTGAGAGTTACTGGTTTGGCACCAGAATCTGTCCCGCTAGTCACACCAAGATAGTCACTATCTATAGGAGTACCAAATCATGTCACCAATATAGACCCTACTGATGGGTCTGAAGTAGAGAAAGGAGATCCATTGAGGAAAGGCAGGACCTAGACTCATCTGTTTCAGAAAGCCAAGAGGATGTTCCGTGTTAAAAGCCTTCTCAAAATAATCTGGCATCACCACAGCTTGGGATGATTCCAATTGGGCACAATCCAATAACTTAAACAGTTGTCTAATAACGAAGGAGGTATGGCTCCTGTACCCATGGATGAACCCATTTTGATCTGCATTTACCATCTGGGGAAGTGCATAGAGGAATATGCCAGCTCGAATGTTCTAAGAATCTTGTAATCTATGGTCATCTATGTAACAGCGAGTATGATGGCCTTTTCAACACATCTCCTTCAGGTTTGGAGTGAGACACAATAAGGCTTCACATGTCAAGCGGGTAACAGCTTGACTGAATGCCATATCTGGAGCCTGAGTCTCGGTAGGACGATTCAGGAGAGTGAAACTAGTTTAGTGCCTTGAGGTAAAGCCAACCACTGAAATATTTTTAAATGTAATTAATGACAAACATAATGACGTCATATCTTATTTATTTTATTGAATAATGTCTACAATGTTTTTGTTTTGCTTTCCATTATGATACATCAGATAATATTACAGATATTGCCTACGATTGCATTGAGCCATGCACAATAAATAAATACCTTTATATTGAATTATTATTGGCGTATGCACCTACGTGCAGAGTTTTGATCTTTAAGGTTCCACCATAATAAAAAACCTGAATTACAGACAGTTTGCAGTAGAAAAATTTTACAACTGCACACACACCTCTAATATAGATCTCAACACATCAAAACAGAGATGGTGCAGGATTGCTCAGAAATAGAACATAGTTAGAGGATAAACTTCAGGAACCAGAATGTACAGAGGCACAAGTGAATACTTAATAAATGATGTGGAACGCTCTCCATACAAGTGTTGTCAAAGTGCCACATATCAAGAAGGGGAAAAAGAAAATCAAGCTTTCTTCCTCTCTGCAGAAAGAATACGGAATATGTATATATTTTTTTATTATTATTATTATTTTTTTAAAGAGACCCTCAGATCAGGTTTGGTCCATCAAAAGTGAATTTTAGATTAACACAAAACAAAATTCCAGCTCCACTTCAAGGTACATCCTATTAACCTACAATGTAGTCCCTATACTAAAGGTCACAAGCAGTACCCTTGTAATTGCGCATTACCTTGAATAAGTAGCGTGATGTCGTTTGTTCTGACTATAAAAATATCCATAGATCGGTATAAATTTATTGGTGTGAGAAGTTAGTTTGTCTCGCAAAGCCATTTAGCCCGCTCCGTTACAATCCAGTAACTCAAACCCCATTTACAAAATTTTGGTGATAGCCAACATTAAGGGCAAAGGGGCAGACAATGTAAGTCATAAAATTAAGTTAGTCATAGAATGAGAAACAATTTTTAAGAATAAAGTAAAAGAATTGCTCGTTCTTTCTACACAACAAGCATCTGACTATACCAGTAATTATTTATTTTCTTCAATACATTCCTACGTCAAGTGCAAGAACTTTTACTCGTTCGCCCCGTTAAATAACTAATCAAGATACAGATATTTGAAGCTCTGAAACAAGGGCCATTTAACAAATTAACTCGTGCAGCACACAACAACACAATCTCACTGGAGGCATGCAAAATCCAACAGTAGATAGTCCCTTTCTCTTCAGAAAAAGCACCAGCAATGTTCCCCACGCGAGCACATACAGCAGACAGAAAATCATCCACAGGAATTTCTGCATCAGTTGCAAAGCAGACACAAACATTCACAATGCCTGTTTGGCATCCTAACATAATGGTTAATCTTCCTTGAGGGAGAGCTCTTTAAACAAAAGTTTCCTTTCTTGAGGACTGCATCAATGTTAAATAAGCCTCCAAGCAAAACATGCATTGGCAAAGCCAATAGTACTCACCTACGCAAGAGTTCTTGTTTTTGCCAATATGTTAGCCATGTTGTACACCAGCGTGGCTGCTGTTAAGTATGGTTAAAAGTTAGTGGGGTAAAGGAGAGTGACGTGTAGTGGAGTATCGTACAGTGTAGTAGAATGGAGTGCTATGTTATGCGTAGAGTAGTGCTAATTGGGATAAAGTGGAGTGGAGTGGTAAAGAATGCTGTGGAGGGAGTAGAATGTCGTAAAGTGGAAAGGCATAGAGTGGAGTAGAGTGGGAAGCCGTAGAATTGAATGGAGTAGTGTCAGTGTGGATTAGAGAGGTGTGGCTTAGAGTCATTAAGACGTGTAGAACAGAGTGGAGTAGCAAAGAGGGTATTGCATAACGAGGAGTGGTGTTGTAGATTAGAGTGGCGTTTAGGCGAGAAGATTGTAGTGGAGTGGCATAGAGTGGAGTAGTATACAAGAGTGGAATGGCACACAGAGGACTAGAGTGTTGTAGTGTCAAGATGTGTAGAATGGGGTGGCAGAGTATAGTGGCACAGAGCAGAATGGAGTTAAGTGGCATGGAGTGGAATACAGGGAGTTGAGTAGAGCGTCGTAGAGTGGAGCAGAGTATTGCAGAGTGGAGTGAAATAGTGGAATAGCGCTTTATGGAGTAGAGCGTCATAAAGTGTAGTGTCGCACAGTAGAGTGTTGTAGAGTGATCAATGAAAAGTGGCATTGAGTAGATTGGCATAGGGTGCACTGTTTTTTAGTAAAGTAGTGTAGAGTGCATTGAAGTAGAGTGAAGTGACGTAGAGTAGAGTGGTGCAGAGTAGAATGCAGTGGCGTATAGTGTAATGGCGTGGAGTGGGGCAGAGTGAAGTAGATTGGCGCAGGGCAGAGTGGCGTAGAGTGCAGTGATACAGAGTAGAGTAGCATAGAGTGTAGCGCCGTAGCGTAGAGTTGAGTGGTGCAGATTAAAGTGCAGTTTTGTGGCAGCAAATGCAGTCTTGCAGAGTAGAGTGTTGTAGAGTGCAGTTGTAGAGTAGTGCAGAGAGCAGTGGCGTAGAGTACAATACAGTAGAATAGAGTGGTGTAGAGTGCAGTGACAGGGCGCAATGGTGTAGAGTGGCATATCGTAGAGAGCCATAGTGTGCAATGGCATAGTAGGTTGCAGAGTAAGAATAAGTAGAGTGCAGTGCTGCAGAGTAGTTGGCATAGAGTGCAGAGGTGAATGGTAGAGTGCACTTGCGTAGAGCGGCAGAGTGAAGTGGCGTAGAGAGCAGTGTGAGTGCACTGGTGCACAGTAGATAAGAATTGTGTTTAATGGATTGGCGTTGAGTGCAGTGACGTAGAGTGCATAGAAATATGGTGCATCAGAATACAGTGCAGTAGAGTGGTGCAGAGTAGAGGGCAGTGGCATTGAGTGCAGTGATGCAGAGTAGAATGGCGCAGAGTTCAGTTGTAGAGTGTTGTACAGTACAGGGGATGTAGAGTAGAGTGGTGTAGAGTGCAAAGGCACAGTGTTGCAGCGCAGAGTATGGTGGCGTACAGTGGTGCAGAGTAGATTGGGGTAGAGTGCATAGGTTTTGAAAAAAGTGTAGACTGAAGTAGCGTAGAACAGAGTGGAGTGTTGTGGAGTGGTTCTGGGTAGATTAGAGTGGCGTAGAGTGGTGTGTTGCAAATTGGAATGGTGCAGAGTGGAATAGAATGTTGTAGAGTGTAGTGGTATAGAGTAGATTAGCGTGGATTGGCATAAAATGGAGCGATGAAGAGTAGAGAGGCAGAGTGTAGTGGCTTACTGTACATTGGCGCAGAGTTCAGCAGAGTGGGTTAGAGTAGAATAGGACATAGTAGAGTGCAGTGGTACAGGTGGGGTAGAATTTAGTGACAAGAGTGCAGAGCAGAGTGAGTTGGAGTGGTGCAGAGTAAAGTAGACTGGTGCAGAGAGGAGTGATGAAGAGTAGAGTGGCATAGAGTGCACTGTTCTAGAGTGGGGTAGATTACAGTGCAGGGGCATGGAGTTCAATGGCCGAGAATGCAGTGTTGCAGATTAGACAGTCGTAGAGTGCAGTGGTGTATAGTGGAGAGGCGTGGATTGCAGTGGCAGTGTAGAGTGGTGTGGATTGCAGTGGCCGTGTAGAGTGGTGTGGAGAGCAGCTGGCTTAGAGAGCAGCTGGCTTAGAGAGCAGCTGGCTTAGAGAGCAGCTGTGGATTGCAGTGGCCGTGTAGAGTTGTGTGGAGAGCAGCTGGCTTGGAGAGCAGCTGGCTTGGAGAGCCGCTGGCTTAAGAGAGCAGCTGGCTTAAGAGAGCAGCTGGCTTAAGAGAGCAGCTGGCTTAAGAGAGCAGCTGGCTTAAGAGAGCAGCTGGCTTAAGAGTGCAGCTGGCTTAAGAGAGCAGCTGGCTTAAGAGAGCAGCTGGCTTAAGAGAGCAGCTGGCTTAAGAGTGCAGCTGGCTTAAGAGTGCAGCTGACTTAAGAGTGCAGCTGACTTAAGAGTGTTTGAGAGTAGAGAATAGTGGCGTAGAGTGC
Organism: Lissotriton vulgaris; assembly: GCF_964263255.1. Lineage (NCBI taxonomy): Eukaryota > Metazoa > Chordata > Amphibia > Caudata > Salamandridae > Lissotriton > Lissotriton vulgaris. The sequence goes on from NC_141697.1 coordinate 980,226,656, forward strand.
AGTGGTTAAGATAGAGTGCAGTGGCATACTGCAGAGTGGAGCAGGGGAGAGTGGGGCTGTGGCATTGCCAGGAAGCTGAATACAGTGGCACAGAGCAGATTGTTTCAGAGTATAGTGGACTGGTGCACAGTAGAGTATAGAGGAGTAGAGTGGTGGTGTAGAGTAGATTAGAGTGGCACAGAGTGGTTTGCAATAGAGTGAACTGGTGTAGAATGGTACAGAGTAGAGTGAATTGAGAGTGCAGTGGCATTGAGAGCAGTGCTTCAGAGTAGAGTGGCAGAGTGGAATGGCACAGAATAGACTGTCATAGAGTACAGTGGCATAGAGTGCACTGATTTTGAGTTAAGTCATGTGGAGTGCATTGCATAGAGTACAGTGGTTGGCGTAGAGTGCAGTGGCTTAAAGTAAAGTGGTGAGAAGTAGGGCGGAAAGGAGTGGCACAGAGTAGATTGTTTCGGAGTGGAGTGGTGCACAATGGAGTACAGTGTCGTAGAGTGCAGAGTAGATTAGGGTGACGTAGAGTGGATTGGCATAGAAAGCACTATCGCAGAGTGATACAGAGTAGAGAGCATTGGCGTAGAGTCCACTCGCATAGAGTGCATTGGCAAAGAGTGCAGTCTTGCAGAGTAGTGTAGAATAGAATGGTGTAGAGCAGAAAGGCATAGAGTGCAGTGACAGTGTGGAGTGGTATAGTTTGGATTAGTGCAGAGTGAAGTATGCACAGAGAATTAGAGTGCTGCCATTACATAAAACACATCTTCAATTGAAATTACCATTATATTGGAAAAGATATAGTTTTACTGATAAAAGTATAAAGTGCACAAACGATAATGTGGGAAAACGTCATCACAGTGTATTAATTTGTTTTGATTATATTCAAATATTTGCTTCCACCACACTTTAAAATTACCAAAAAATTTGCTTCATTTGTGCTGTACTAATTCTGATTTACTCTGAAATATCAGCGCAGTTCATTTACAGGCATTTACATTTTGTGAGATATGCTAGGGAAAAAAAAACATCGTCCAGCCTTCCTCAAGCCAGCATGATTGTCATATAAAACCTCCCTCTCGGAGGCCAGAGAAAGAAAAGTAAACACCAAGCTCCCAGGTAGACTGAGCCTGATATTTGACCTCTGTCTTTGAATGCATAGCAAATGTGACAAGATACGAACAAGGCCTGTTTAAAGAAATCCAGGAATGATGGAACAATACAGTAAATAGGGGTGGGGCAAGGCAAGGCAAGGGACGACCTCAAGCTGGACAACCTAAAACAAATCAAGCCAGCAAATAGAAAGCAAGCAAAAGTGAGCTACAAACCACAAAGACAATGGTAAGTAAAGCGCAGAATGCATTCCCAGGGAAACTCTCCGAATGTCCCCAAGATATCTTTAGCAAGCATGACAGCTGTGCTGCCTGGTAGGCTTCAGTCTAAAAAAGTCTTCAAATTCAAGTACTACTTTTACAAAGGCTTCCATAATTGTCAATCTTCAATACGATGCTGATGCGGGCATAGATTTCAGGTATTCAAAACCATCCTTTTTTATCCAGGTGTCCATATTCTACATTTACATAAATTAACCAAAGCATTATGTGGTGTAGCACCAGATTTAGAATACCCTGCAGTGACAATGTTATAAGCATTTAAAAGATTACGCCACATTTTTTGCAGAAACTGATGTGCAGATCATGCTCATATAGTGCTACCACGATTTCTGACACCACAATTGGAGCAATAATCAAATTCCCAGACTGGTTTTGTAGAATATTATACGTTGAGAAGCCATAGGGCAGCATCTACAGACTGTGACTTGTACGCTTTGATGGATCACTTGAGGTCAGTGATCAGAATGGATAATTAGCCTACAGCCTTTCTTTGATTTTGGAATGATAGTGGCTAATGGCTGTGGCTTCAATTCTATTATTAGCAAAAAAACAATTTTCAAGAAGGAATTCTAGGTCTAAACTAATGCTTTCAATATTTGGGTGTACCAATTGCCCACACAAGTAAGTAATTTTTAGTTGCATAGTTAATTAAAACCATGGCAATACAACCATTAAAATTAACTCTACAAGCAAGTACGTATATCACTACAAACATTAAACCTACATCTGCATACATAACATGGTATATCTTCTGTCTCAATTTTTCATTTAAAATCATAAAATGACAATTTTTCAGACGATCGTTATTAGAATGAGATATAACTTGTAATATAATGTTATCTGAGATGCAATTAAGAGTCAAGTTTTGACATTTTCTTTTCCACCACCTTCATAAACTTCACAAAACTACAGTTCGCAAGATGGCGACCGGGACGGACGTGTAGCTGCAGAGCTCCTCACCCCGATCACCTGTAACCCCCACGATAGCCCCTAAAAATAGATGAATTGACCCCCCCACGCACTGCACGACGCGGGGCAGACCCGGAGCCCCGGTGTACGAGCCTGCGGAGCCGCGACTGCCCATGTCCGCCGCCACCGCCGACTGAGGTGGGAAGGTCCCAAAGAACAGGCCCTGCGAGGGTCGGGCCTGCCATGGCCCTGCGATCAACTGGATCTCACAGCGGCGCTATATCTGCTGATCGGAGCCGGTCCCTGGCGTGGGGTGCCCCCCCAAGACACTAGGAGGCCGCCTGGAGTGAAAAGACGCCTCGCAGCTGGGGTGCGCCGGGTCCCGGGCGGTCCCCAAATCTAGCCCCTGGCTTGGGCCTGCGCGGGCCCCAGAGCCGGCGGTGAAGAAGTACACGAATCCCACTCAGATCCGCCCAGGCTGCCGGAGAAGAGACACACTTGGGGCCGGCACAAGACCGCTGCCCTCTGGGCTTGTGCAGCGGAGTCGTGGACGCAGGGACCGGCGCCCGCGCGCCCGAGGCGGACTGCGGCCGGGGTGCGCTGTACGCCGGACCCCGGCTTGGGCCTACACGGCGGAGGGGGACGATCGACGCACGGACGCAGGAGGCACGCCAGGCACGACAGAAGTGTGCCCACGCTAACCCATCTCCCGAAGAGTCCCCTTGCAGCACACGACGCCCTACATCGGGCCCCACACAGAGGCGCCTCATCCGGGCCCCGGCTTGGGCTCATGGAATGCGACTGCGGGCTCGACAGAGGCCTGGAGTAAAAGTCCTGCTTCGGTGTGGCTGCTGAGAACATTCGGGGTCTGCCCCGACCTGTGGAGCCGGGCCTCCTATCCCGTTGTGAGGGCCTTGGAGTGGTGCCTGCAATCCGCCTAGCAGAGTGGACGATCCGAAGCACGGCAACACTAGAGGTGAGGAGCTGGGGGTGCTCGGTGGGCCTGGTGATCGCGCCCCTGGCGGGAATAGAGCTGGTGTCTGTCCACAGCGGGATCCCCCTCCGGACCCACTAAGAACTGCCTACAGTGCCCGGGTGGGAGAGAGCTGAGCTCGGGATACGCCTTGGGCACGTGCTGGGGGCCCGGTGGCTCACTAGGACAGTGGTGTGTTGCCCTTGTCTGCGCTGCTCCCTGCCATTTGGGGGGCGCAAATCGAGCCTCCGGTGGGGGTAGGGCACACTCAATACTCGCCTACATCTCAAGGCGCATTGCCAGGGCGATCAGGAGACTGGAACTGCAGGCCCAAATCTGACACTGCACTTCAACTCTACTGGGAAATAGGCTGATCTTCTCCTCACCCCACAATGTCGAATGCCAACCGCAGAGGGGGCCGGCCGATTAATGAATTACATATGAAAACTTCCTCTAAATCCGAGAAATCCCAAGCGTCCGCATCGCCAACGGCTTCGGCAGCCACCCCGACCAAGGAGGCTGAAGATGCCCCTATCACAAAGTCATTTCTAGAAACCCTCTTCAACACGTTGCGCGAAGACTTTCAGACTCTAAAACAGGAACTGGTGAGTGAACAAAGGGAACTGCGCCGCGACCTGGATAGTTTGGGGGAAAGAGTGGTAGCGGTGGAAGAATCTAATCATGCGCGCTGTGAAGATCTGGTGCACCTCCAGCAAGAAGTTATCCGTCTTCAAGAGCAGCACCCCCCTTTTCTGAATCGTTTTGTCCACCATAAGCGTGGAAGGGTATGCTCAGATGCGAGTCCCTTGCTCACTGCACCATCAGGATTCAAGCAAGCCGGGCCGAAGACGGCTGTAATGCCAGAAACCGGTCCCCGGAAGCTTTTTCCTTTCCAATAAAAGAATTGGCTTGGTAGTTTGGTCTGATGCACTGGGCCAGGGACAGACTAATTTGCATGTAGCCAGGTCCTGAGCTGGGATGGTGCAGTGAGCTAAAAAACGGTGATGGATCAAGCCCTGATCTGTTGACTGGGTGGGAGTGTTCTGCTTAATTCAGATACTCTGTCCATCACCACCCCCTTTTCTGAATCGTATTGATATGCCATCTTTCGCTTTTGAAACCTATAAAACAAATTTGAAATTAAAACTACAGTTCAACTGCGGGTCATGGGGTGCAAAGCAGGCAAGAACTGCTTGTCTTCATGAGCGTATTCCTTGCTGGTTAAATTGAAATTTTAGCAAATGTTTTCGTTCCTCCAGCAATTTGTCGCAGGAGCACAACAGATGCAGCATATCCTCAGGCGCCATGCCACATAAGCGACAGAGGGATCCCGCCTTATCCTTAAGCCAGTGTGGGAAATGGCAGATACAGGGTAACAGGCACAATCTGTACTTTAAAAACTTCAATTTAGTCGTTTTTTAGTAGCCCAAGTCAAGATAGCTCTGTGGTGCTTGTGCGGAATAGGAGTTTAGGGTCATCCAGCCATGTGACCTTTTCGCAAGAGATGCCTTGTCTTCAGCCCATGAGAGATGTTTAATTGTTTTCCTCAAACAAAGGATCAAGAGTTAAATTGCTTATGATAACATGCACTAATGGAAAATGCTACTTACCAGTATGCATCTGTTCTTGGCATGTAGAGCTGCAGATTTGTACGCTATGCATTAGATCGCCACCTGGTGTTGTGCTCGGATGATTGCGGGTTGTTGTCTTCTCGGAGAAGTCTTTGTAGTCACAATATAGGTGACTCCTCCCTTGGACAATACTGCGCATGGGCATCAGCTCCATCCTTAGATTGTTTTTCGCCATGATGGGAAATGATGGAGTTAGTATAAGTGAAGAGAAAAAAAGGGATGTCCATGCGTGTGCATCTAAGTAAGATGAGAACTGGAATGGATACAAGTCCGGGGAGGCGGGAGGGTGTGTACGAATCTGCAGCTCTACATGCCAAGAACAGATGCATACTGGTAAGTAGCATTTTCCGTTCGAGGCATATGAGCTGCAGATCGTACACTATGCATCGATTGTGCAGCAGTGTCTCCTCTAGCGGTGGTCGCTTGTATCCATTGCAGTAGTCTGAAATAGTGTTCTAAGGACAGCCTGGCCCACTGCAGCTTGCTGCTTGGCTTGCACGTCAACACAATAGTGTTTAGTGAAGGTGTGTGGTGTAGACCATGTGGCTGCTTTACATATGTCCTCCAATGGTATATTTCCTAAGAAAGCCATAGAGGCTCCTAGTTTGCGAGTGGAGTGTGCTCTAGGAGGAACTGTAAGTGTGCGTTTAGCTTTTTGATAGCATATCTGTATACACTTTACAATCCACCTGGCAATCCCACCTTTAGAGATAGGGTTGCCTTTGTGTGGAGGAGAAAAAGATACAAACAATTGTTTTGTCTTTCTAAAGGATTTAGTTCTATCTATGTAGTATAGCAGAGCTCTTTTAACATCTAAACGTGTGTAAGGCCCTTTCTGCTACAGAGTCTGGGTTTTGGAAAAACACAGGTAACTCTACAGATTGGTTTAGGTGAAAAGGTGAGAACCTTTGGGAGAAATTTTGGATTAGATCTGAGAACCACTTTATTATGATGTATTTGAAAAAATGGTTCTTGTAGAGGGAACGCTTGTATTTCACTTACTCTTCTGAGAGAGGTGATGGCAACAAGGAAAGCAGTTTTCCATGTGAGAAATTGCAGTTCACATTTATGCAGAGGCTCAAAAGGGGGTCCCATGAGTCACGTAAGGACAAGATTTAGGTTCCATACTGGAGAAGGTGGCAGCCTGGGAGGGATTATTCTCTTTAATCCTTCCATAAATGCTTCGATTGCAGGTACCCTAAAAAGAGACAGGTGTTGCCCTTTTTGTAAATAGGCTGCAATTGCTGCAAGATGTAGGCGTATGGAAGAGTATGCAAATTAGACCTTTGTAGATGTAAAAGGTAACAAATGATATTTTGGATGGAAGCATCCAGTGGATCAATGTGATTATGTTTGCAATAAATTGCAAATCTTTTCCATTTAGCGGCACTGGTAGTAGGTCTCCTAGGCTCTTTAATGATATTCATGCAGTCTGGTGGTAGGTTGAGATAACCAAACTCTAAGACTTCAGGAGCCAGATCGCCAAATTCAGTTGGTTTGGGTCTGGGTGTCTGATTTCTCCATGGTTCTGTGTGAACAGCGAGGGTGTGAGCTGTAACTTTTGATGTGGAACCAGAGAGAGGTCTAGTAGTGTGGTGAACCACGGCTGGCGTGCCCATGTGGGAGCTACTAGTATGAGCTTGAGAGACTGTTTGAGCTTGCGCACCACTAGTGGAATGAGGGGGAGAGGCGGAAAAGCGTACGCAAATCTGCCTGACCAGTTCATCCATATTGCATTGCCCTTGGACCGTGGGTGTGGGAACCTGGCGGCGAAGGTTGGGCATTTTGCATTTTCGTGGGTGGCAAGCAGGTCTATGTGTGGGTGCCCCCACTGTTAGAAGAGTGGCTGAAGAACTTGTGGATGTAGTTCCCATTCGTGAATCTGTTGTGACTGTCGACTTAACAGATCCGCTATCTGATTGTGAACCCCTGGAAGGTTTTCCGCTAACAGATATATATTTTGAGGAATGGCCCATCTCCAAATGTTCTGTGCGAGCTGGGACAGTTGCAGAGAGTGTGTCCCCCCCTGTTTTTGTATATAGTACATCGCTGTCATATATTCAGTTCGGATTAACACCATCGCTGCTAAAGGAATTCTCCTCCTGTGCTGGCCCTGATTTACATGGGTGTGGTTGTGACGGAACCATTCCGTCATCAGCACAGCCCAACCGTGACGGATGACGGAATGGTTCCGTCACAACCATCGAAGGGGTTAAGACAGCTTTGTTTTGTACTTGAAGTTGAAAAGTTTTGAGTGCGAAGAATATCGCTAGCTGCTCTAGATGGTTGATATGGAACGGCTTTTGTTGGTTGTTCCATCGACCTGGAGTAGTAAAGAGATGGGCTCCCCATCCTGTGAGGGATGCGTCTGTTGTGAGCACTATCTGCGGAACAGGCTCGAGGAACGGCCGTCCTCTTGTCAAGTTTTTGGTGTTCTACCATTGCAGAGAGCGATGCGTACGGCTGTCTACCAACACCAGGTCTGTGAGCTGACCCTGAGCCGGATTCCACTGTTGTGCCAGACATTCTTGTAATGGACGCATTTGCAGTCTTGCATGTGGTACTATGAAGATGCTAGATGCGATCATGCCTATTAACCTCATGAACACTCTTGCTTGGAGAGACTGTTGGTGTTGGAAAGTGGAGACTAAGGCATGAATGCTCTGTATCCTGGCTGGACTGGGATACGCTAGAGCTGTAGATGTGTTTATGGTAGCTCCTAGATACTGATGCACGTGCGAAGACTCTAGGTGCGACTTTGTGTAGTTGATCTTAAACCCCAAGTTGTGCAACAGTTCAATTGTCTGCTGAGTGTGTTGGACACATTGGTGGAATGACTTGGCTTTCATGAGCCAATCGCCCAGATAAGGGAAGACGTGTATCTGTTGTCTTCTGATATGTGCTGCTACTACTGCTAAGCACTTTGTGAACACCTGTGGTGCTGTTGTGACACCAAACGGAAGGACTTTGAACTGATAGTGTTGTCCTTGTATTACAAACCGTAGGTACTTCCTGTGAGCAGGATGTATTGGGATGTGAAAATAGGCGTCCTTCAGGTCTTGTGTTGAAAGGAAATCGCCTTCTTGCAGCAGTGGGAGCACTTGTTGCAGAGTGATCTTATGAAAATTATCTGATTGTATGTAATGATTGAGGGGCCTGAGGTCGAGAATTGGTCTCAGTGTCCCGTCCTTTTTGGGAATTAGTAAATACAGCAATTAAACCCCTGTTCCTTGTTCCTCTAATGGGACTAGTTGAATACCATCTTTTTGTAGAACTGCTAGAACTTCTTGTTGAAGCAGAGTCAGGTGATCTGTAGACATAGGACACTGCCTGGGTGGTATATTTGGGGGGGTTGCTGTAAGTTCTAGGCAGTAGCCATGTTGGATAATCTGTCTCACCCACCTGTCTGTTGTGATGGAGTTCCAGACAGGCAGGAACTGTGTTAATCTGCCCCCCAGAGGAGTGGAATGCTGTTGGGGGAGCAGAGGGAAGTCATTGTTTAGTTGTGGAGGAAGAGCGATTTATGTTGTTACCGCGACCTCTTCCCTTGTTATTATTGCCCCTGTATCCTCCTCTAAAATACCCTTTGTTAGAGGATGTTTGTGTTTGCGTCTTGAAAGATGTTGTTGTATCTGCTCCAGTTTGTTTGGAGCCTCCTCTATAAAAGGAGCGACAAAAAGAACCTCTAGTCTGTGTGGACTGTAGAGCCCCCATTGACTTTGCAGTGTTGGTGTCCTTTTTCATTTTCTCCAGTGTAGTGTCAACTTCTGGGCCAAATAATTGGCTTTGGGTAAAAGGCTGGTTCAAGATTGTGGTTTGCACCTCTTGTTTGAAACCTGAAATGCGCAACCACGCATGTCTTCTGAGAATGACACTAGTATTTACAGCTCTAGCAGCTGTGTCTGCGACATCTAGGGCACATTTTATTGAGGCATTTGAAATTAATTTGCCTTCTTGGATGAGCTCTGATGCCTGATCTTTATATTGATCTGGAAGGTGTTGTAGCAGTGTCTCTAATTGGTGGTAATGAGCCTTGTCATAACGTGAGAGAAAGGCTTGCGTATTTGCAATGTGCCATATATTTGTAGCTTGAGCAGCTATTCTTTTACCTGACTCATCAATAACTTTGGATTCCTTGTCAGGTGGGGGCGTTTCACCAGAAGTCTGTGAATTCGCCCTTTTTCTCGCATTGGACACCACTAAAGAGTCTAATGGAGGGTGTCCTTTAATATAGGTTGGATCAGAGGGTGCAGGCCTATATTTCTTTTCTATTCTTTGATTTAGTACCCTAGTGCGTACAGGATCTTTGAATATTTCTGGAGTATGCTTAATGACTCCTTTGATCATGGGAAGAATTTGAGTAGATCGGTGTGATGGCTCAAATGTATCTAACAGAAAATCCCTTCAATGTCATCAGAATTCATTGTGACATTGTGGTAGAGAGCAGCTCTGTGAAAGAGGTGATTAAAAGGAATTCGGTCTTCTGGAGGAGAAGGCTTTGACGGGTATAACTGTGGATCAGGGATATCAGGCACATTATGTGGTGGAAAAGTATAGACATCTTCATCTAAAGGATATGTATTTGGGTCTGCATGTGGATCATCCCCACCAACTAAGTCATACTCCTCATCAGTCTGTGGTAAATGTGATGATGCAGGAGAGATTTGAGGTGATATGTAAGGAGGGACAGGAGAGGAAGGAGGAGGGTGCGTAGGGGAAGTTGCACAGTCCTTTTTGGCAGGAACCACAGATGGAGGTGGTGTTTCTGCTGGTCTCTTTTTATGAGGTATAGCACCTACATGTCCATTCTTTGGGTTTATGTAGGTCTTTTGTTTAGGATCTGGTCTAAACAGTTCTTCTTCCTTTACAACCTTCTTAGGCGTCGACTTTTTCGGTTCCGACAGAGGTTGTTTTTGGCGTTTTGCCTTGGGAGGTGTAACAGCGTCCTGTGGCAAAGTTCTCGGTGCCGAAGGTGTTGTTTTCGGCTTGGCAGGCGTGTCCGAGGACTTAGGAACATCGGAATCAGGCTTTGTGGGCGTTGGCACAAGAGTGGGAGTCTTCGAGTGGAAGCTGGCCTCGTAGACTTTGTGGTGTCGGGCGCTGGCTTTTCCTCTTTAGTTTTTGAAGTGGACGCCTTTGGAGCCGGAGCTTCTTTTGGTGCCTGTACCTCCTTAGGCTTCGGTGTCGAAGGTTCTTTCGCTTTCAGTGCTGAAGGTTCTTCCGCTTTCGGTGCCGAAGGGTCTTTTGGCCTCGGTGTCGAAGGATCTTTGGGCTTCGGTGCAGATGGAGGTGGTGGAATCGGCACGTGTGACTTGCTCGGTGCTGAAGTACCTGAAGGCGAAGTGGTTTTCCTCGGAGCCGAGCTCGAAGGCTGGGCTTTTGGAGGAAATACTTGGTCTCGGCTGGGCCCCTTAAGCGGAGTGCTGACCTTAGCCTTTGGCTTGGGCAGTGCATGTGGTGCAGGGGCAGAAGTACTCACGGGTTGACGTGATGGAATCGTGTCATCTGAGTCCTCTGCCTCTGATATGATCTGGAGATCAGGCGAATCCTCTTCCCGAACGAGCGGAACCTCGTCGTCGAAAATATTCTCTGGTGCTGGGGGTGATCTCCTCATTTCGTGTCGACGTGCCCTCCGATCCCGGATGGTCTTTTTCGATCGGAAGGATACACAAGCTGTGCAGGTCGACTCGTCGTGATCCGGAGATAGACAGAGGTTGCAGACCTCGTGATGATCGCTATGTGGAAATTTTGCTCGGCATACCGGGCATTTCTTGAACGGAGTTCTTTCCATGTGGTGTAGGCAGCACGGCGTTGATGGGCCCAGCGGCCCGCGTCGATGAACCGGAATCGAGTCGATGGCGTCGAAAGTTGTATATTCTATGTCGATATTAGTTATAGGAAGTTTTTGCGCTTCGAAGTTGCTGAAAAAGTTTTTTTAGCCGGAGCGGAGAAACTTTCATCCGAACCCATTGGCGGAAAAAACCAATCTAAGGATGGAGCCGATGTCCATGCGCAGTATTGTCCAAGGGAGGAGTCACCTATATCGTGACTACAAAGACTTCTCCAAGAAGACAACAACCTGCAATCATCCGAGCCCAACACCAGGTGGCAATCTAATGCATAGTGTACGATCTGCAGCTCATATGCCTCGAACATATTAGTAGCTTATGGCACAGAACAAGATAATAAGAATAATAAACAATTTATAAAGCGCATTTCTACTTCCACTGAAGTGTCCCAAGTTCTAATGTAAACTAGCTGCCAAAATGAAAAAGGCCTAAAAAGAAAGAAACAGCTCACTAAAAAGTCATGTTTTAAGCTCTTTCCGAAACAGAAGCTTTGATTTAGTTTGTCGAAGATACAGCAGAAGAGAGTTTTACAGACTGGAGGCAAGAAACCTAAAAGAAGTGCCTATAGTTCAAACTTGCCTGACAGAAGAAACCTCTGCCAGCAAGGATCCTGAACACCTCAAACACCTTGAAGGAAGGTAGAGTTTAACAAACTGATGGAGATATCTGGCACCAGCTTTATTAAAGGCCCTGTAACAATAACAAAGAGCCTTAAAAGACACATTCTTCTTAATCAGGAGCCAGAGTCTCAGAAAACGGGCTGAGAGACACCCAGATACAGGATGTAACAGTAATCCAGCCAAGAGATGATTGAGAGCCTGAATTACTGTTTTCCTTGCAGCTTCAGGCAAGAACCCAACTGTCTTTAAGGGATTTCAACATCCCAAAGCATTTGCCTGCTAAGGAAGTGATCTGGTTGTCAAATGTCAGTCTCTCGTCGAACTGGATGCCCACATTCTTGACCTTGGGCTTTGGCACTGGAGGGGAACCAAGTGAAGATGGTCACCAGTCTGGAGTCCAAAAAGAAGCACGATCCTCCCCCCTGCAGTTCCCCCCGCCCGAATAAGGATCTTAGTCGTGCCCGCATTTAATTTTAGGCAATTGAGGTCCATCCAGGGGGTCACCTCGGACAAGCACGCCCTCAGAGAAGCTGCAGCTGCATTGTGAGACAGGGTGACAATGACCTGATTATAATCGGCGTATAATGTGATGTCAAAAACATACCACCAGGGTTGCTTATAGAGATTACATAAAGAAGGGCTCATAGATGAGCTCTGTGGCACCCCCTGCTGCAGTGGCAAGACCTCATAATGAAAAGGATTCTGAAGGAACTTAAAAGTGTCAAAGGCCGCACACAGATCAAGCAGCAATAACGCTGCTGGTCACCTCTTTCCAGAATCTGGCGCATGGATTCAGAGGACAGCAACAGAACAGATGGTAAGGTATGCAGTGCAGTTTCATAACATTTTTTATTAGACTTTATGTGTTTGAAAATATTGACTGAAAATCAAAGATGAATGGAAAGGGCAATCTTTGCATAATTGCTAAGGACCACAAAATGTGTAAGATAGTAAATAGTGAGCAAAGAGCTTCAGTATAAAAAATTCTTGGACCTAGCCAGGGTGTTAGTAGATGCTGTTCAATGTTACAAGGTGCACAATGTTGCTTGTCAGCCACAGCTATATGCATCCCAGCAAAGTTACAATGTTCTCTTATAAAGGCTGGGGCAGGTTCTAAGACCTGAACTGTGAAATGATTTATGTGAAATTCTATCTTGCTTTGCTAGATTTTCTGATAGCAAGAAGATAAACTCCTCATCTGATAAGAGTTTCCTTCGTTTTGTAAGTTAATGGGTCGCAAACAGGCTATCCTTCACTCACCTGAGCTTAACATAGGTGTTAGCTTCAAAGACTTCAACTTCTCAACATTGCGATTACGTTCTGCAGTCGGATGGCCTATATTCTTATCCATAGAGGAAAGATTATATATTGGGGACGCCTCCAGATCAGACAATCAGTACAGAGCAATTGAAGGCTTTCAGTATTATTTTAAAAGCTTTGTGACACTACCTAAGAGGGCTTAGCCTCCTACTCTAAATATGTCTGCAAGCTCAAGTGTCTCGTGTACACTAACAGGTAACTAATCTTCGATTGCGTGCAAATGTACTCTCTGTTTCTACATGCTACTAGGGCTGATTCTGTGGGTCTTAAAAATACAGGCTGCATATGCGTATCAAATCTGCGTATACACAGGTAATATATATATATATATATATATATATATATATATATATATATATATGTGTGTGTGTGTGTGTGTGTGTGTGTGTGTACACTGCAGACATTTATTTTGCAGTATACATGTGCCACAGCACTACGTGCCTTGATAGATTGCTCCTCCTGTGCGGTCATGTAGAGTGTACGTTTATTCTGCATATGGTTACAGACCGCTCATGTTTGTGCTTCTATACGGATGGTCCTTGCTGTTTGCATTTAACCGGCTCTAAATGCCGATCTGTGCCGGCAATCTGCACTCTTTACACTGTCACTGGATTACCAGGCCCACGGCATCTAAACATGCATGCCTTTTCTCGGTTTGTTTTTGTCACTGTGCGTAAAAAAAGTGCCTTATTTTTGTCATCACTGGAATCTATCTGCTCCTCCTCCTGGTTTTGCGACGGTCTTTCATAAATATATTTGTGCACAGACTTTGTGCCAGCTGTTGTACGCTTGCATTCCTTTTCGTCTGCCAGCTTTACGTGTGCCGATCTATTTGTAGCCATTGGTATTTTTTTCCCCTGCAACATCGGGATAATAGTTGACTTTTCCACATTAATGATTACGCATTTCTTATGTTACTGCTACAGGTGAAACGTTAAAAGCATTCTAAACCAATGACAACTGTCCATAAGAAGTTGATGGAGCGCAGTTATTAAATCACAGGACTTCAATGGGGTTTTATGGAGCGTATGCTTCCTCGCCTCTCGGATCAGGCTCCATTGCTTAACTCAAGAACGATCGAAGCATCCTCCTTGGCAGCATGAACAGATTAGCCAGCCCCGTGGTACGGCACCCGTCTCTGCCATGGAGGTTATAGTCCGAGCTCAACAGGCGGCGCTCCCCACAGGCCCATCTCACCAGCATGAGAGAAAGGGAAACCAAGTTTAAAAACAGAACACGCCACGAACCTTCTCAAAATGGTTAATTGCCAGTTGCGCTCTTACTTGGCGACTACAGTTTCCAAGGCCTTTGACGAGTCTATATGAATGCGAGTTCGGTTTGAGACTGTTCATATTTCACATTGCCCTTAAATTCACGTGTTGTTTACTTCTATAATTCCATTGTGCTTTGAAAAGCATTCAGCTTGCATGGTGAGACCTATTAGGTCGAGGACAGTAGGCTGCGCTTGCGCAGTTCGGTCCGGAGATTTAATGTTTCTTAGTACGGGGCTTGAACCCGCCCTTCTACTCCATTGGCTGGCCTCGTAAATACTGGCCAGCCAGTGGAGGAGAGGGGCATCACTCCCTTTAAGCCATGTCTTTTCCCGATTCGGGGGCGTGTTTTTTGCGTTCTCTCTCACAGTGACGTCATCCATCACTCAACAAAAAACATGCCACCCCAGTCTGAAAAGGACGGGGCTTAGCTTAAAAAAATGATGAGCGCTTGTTCAGGGGTTTACTCAGTCTAGAGTTGTAAGAATAAAAAAAAAATCTCCTTGCAAATCCCTGAAATAAGTGTAGATCCAGGTGGAGTTTGACGTTGTGCCTATATAAGACATCCGCCTATCTCGAACAATGATGACATTCGAAGCGTGCATTATTGGCAGTAATGAAATTCGAAGCGTGCATTATTGGCAGTGATGAATTTCGAAGCGTGCTTTATGAAGAAATGACAAGCGTGCATCATGGACTATGATGAAATGACAAGCGTGCATTATGGGCAATGATGAAATGTGAAGCCTGCATTTCGATAGCATTACAAACGTGCATCATGGACTATAATGAAATTACTAGCGTGCGTTATGAAATTACAAGCGTGCGTTATGGGCAGTGATGAAATTACACGTGTGCACTATGATAACGTTACAAGCGTGCATCTTGGACTATGATGGCATTACAAGTGCGCAGTATGATGAAGTTACAAGTGTGCAGCTTGGACACTGATGACATTGCGGTGTACATAATGTACAGTGATGCCATTACAGGATCTTCAGTGGTTGTCACTGACGGCAATGCCATGACTTTACAGCAAATGAAAAGACAGATTGCCAAATACACACTTTCTTAAGTCCTCTGTTTTTGAGGAAACAACCAAGTGAAACTCCTGGGTTGATTGGGTATTCTTCACGCTTACCCTCTTTAATTTATTTTTTCAATGTTTACTGTTGCACATATAAAAAGGACACAACGCTTTTTACTTTGTTTGCACATAAACAACACTTTTCTATAACATAAATACTACATTTACTTGTACGCAAGACATTACTATAACATAAATACACCATAAATATATACACAATGATTATATATACACCAGACAAGCAATTGTTTTCTTGAAAAGGCAAGAGTCACGCTATGGACTCAGAGTTTAAATAAACAGTGCTTTAGTACTTAAACTCAAAGGTTTGGTAAACAACAAATTAATGCAACCAAATACTTTTTTCTACACAAAAAAAACATAAATCCATTCTGTGGTCCATTAAAGAACTAATATCTATTCTCTTTTTGTGCCAAGCAGTAATGATCCGTGTGCCTGTGTGTCGCACGCATTACGAGTGCTCTTGTGATAGACTAATGCACAACCAGAGTGGCCGCTTTACACCCCATGTGTCGTTACACAGACACACCTGCGGGGAGTGGGGGCAGATAATCCCCGGAGAGCACAGCTAAGCTAAGCGCTGCAGGCACCAGAGCTTTGTCCTCCGCCGCCTGACACACAGCCAGTACCCGGCCCTCCGGAGATGGGCCAGTGAGGTAAGAGAGCACCTTGCACTTCTGCCCGGGATTACTCCCCCACCCCCCTAATTCTCTTCCAGTCAGAGGAGCTGCCCGGCCATCCCCGGGGTGCAGCTCTCCGTGAAGGATGACTAGTTTAATAAAGCGCCGCTGCTGTAGCTGCGCTCACAGGTAGCTCTTGGCTTGGAGCCCATCATTTTCTATCTCTGGCTGAGATTTGGGGTTCATGCTCTAGTTTACTGACTCTTTCCAAGACTAGAGGTTGATTGCGTAGAGTTCTGTGGTTAATAATGCCTCAGCTCCCGCCAGGCACGAGCTGTGTGTGTGTGTGTGTGTGTGTGTGTGTGTGTGGCTCTATGTGTGTGTGTGGCTCGCTGTGTGTGTGTGTGGGGGGGGGGGGCTGTGTGTGTGTGTGTGTGTGTGTGTGTGGGGGGGGGGGCTCTGTGTGTGTGGGGGGGCTCTGTGTGTGTGGAGCTCTGTGCGTGGCGCTCTGTGTGTGTGTGGCTTTCTGTGTGTGTGGCTCTGTGTCTGCGAATACTCTCTACTACTCTCTAATACTCACCTATTGCCATTGTAAATGACAATACCATTTATTTATTTTTTTTAAATGAAAAAAAAGTCGAGCAATGCCAATAGCTCTACCTTTAATAATGCCGAGACCATTGCATTGTAAATGCTTGTTTAATTATCAGTTTCTCCGCATAAAAATGCACCAACAGAATGATGTGTTATCTGCAGGCTCACGGGATTGATGGTCTGAATTGCTTTATGCAGTCTTGGTTCCACAATTTCAGGTCTGTTTGGAACTATTTGTTAGAAGCATTAGAGTAGGGATCTCCAACCTCTTGTGAGGAATAAGCAACATTAGTGTTAGGCTAAATGGTAAGCCTGTGACATTGGTACGAAATGTGGGTTTAAAATACAATTGAAGAAGGAAGCTTGGTGCACTAAAAACCTTTCAGATAGTTGTAATCCTTCATTACAAATGGCCCAGATAATTCCAACCTGTGTGAAAACCTGTGACTGCAAGGATAAAAAGTACAAGAACCCAGTAATTGGTGGGCGCAATTAAGTTTACATACACTGTTAAATTTTGACAGTCAAACCCGAGGAAATTTTATAGGAGAGAAAGAAACAGTAATTGCATGAACATGGGTATTTTGATAAGGTAAACAATAAAATCAAATGCTTCTCCAAAAACTTAAAGGATGCTTTTTAATACACTCGATTAATTTCGCCTCTAGTCGTGGTAAATCTAATCAAGTGCAATAAACAGCGCAACCTTCTCCAGTCAGTTTTTAATTTGGATAAATGTCAACACAAATAGCATTACATGGTGTTGATATATAACTCATCCTGTACCCATAATAGCGAAAACACGGTCATGGGCCGATCTCCATTGCATCTCACCTCAGGTATTAATGACAAAAAAATATATAACTCCAGACTATTTTGCCTCCACAACTAAGGGGAATGGTTGAATTGCTGTAAATAAACCAAAAGAGTTTCCTTAATACTGATGGGATCCTAAATGGTGAGACTGTACTCAATCACTTGAGCCCCCAAGGGGGCACATCATTTACCAGTTGGTGATGTTTAAGTTCCTGCATTGCAAAAGTTTCTAAATCAGCTATTTAATGAAGCAATAAATCTCAAAGTTTGTACGTGGCCTGAGAAAGATGATATGGAGTAGTTTCTGTCCTGTAACTCCAGTTCTGTAGTAGGGGTATCTCTGTTATAGTCATAATCTAGTGAATAGTCCCGCCCATGTGCGTGGACCCCGGAGCAATCAAAAATAATCTCTTAAGGTGTCGAAAAAATGCAGAACTGCACAGACACTTAAGAGAGAATTTAAAGAAAGATAATGCAGCCTATATAACAGGCTACACTGTCCAGCACTTCAACTAGAATTTCCACCAAAAAATCCACAAACAGCAAAGCCTGTCCAGATTTCCCTTGCTTCAGCAGCAAAACTCCTCTGGAAAGATAGAGAGGAAGACCTGGACAGACAAGCCCCATAGGCTGCCATTATGTGGCTCAAAACAGGATACTGTGCCTTTAATAGAACTTTCCAGAACTTCACAGTATCCCAGAATGCCCTGCAGGTCCCTTTTACTTTCAGTTCTTTTTGAAGGCGTAACACGCCAGACCTGTAGCATTCCTTACATGAGAATCTCTCTCCACCGGGGAGGAGGGCGGGCGCTTATGACTATAACAGAGATACCCCTACTACAGAACTGGAGTTACAGGACAGAAACTACCCCTTCTGTAGTAGGGGATCTCTGTGTATAGTCGTAATCTAGTGAATAGAATGGCAAGCCCATCCCCACACCAAAGCGGCGGTGGAGAACGAGAAAGAACACCACTATTGTGCGAACAGATTTCGCAGCGAAGCCTGCCCAACCTGAGCGTCTGCCCTGGCATCCGTGTCCAGGCAGTAATGCTTAGCAAAGGTATGAACCGACTTCCAAGTGGCGGCCTTGCAGATTTCTGCACTCAGCACATTACGGAGCAAGGCTGTCGTGGCAGCTTTGCCCCTGGTGGAATGAGCCTTAGGCTTACCTCCTAAGGTCTTATTAGCCTTCTGGTAACACAGTTGTACGCAGGACACAATCCACCTAGAAATTGACTGCTTAGAGGCCGCAAGACCCGTCCTGACTGATCCATAATTGACTAACAATTGGTCTGACCTACGAATATCTTTGGTCTTATCCAAATAAAATTTCAGCACCCTCCTAACATCCAGGGAATGCAAGGACCTTTCCGCTGGAGACAAAGGATTCTGAAAAAACGTAGGCAAAGTTATAGTCTGGTTCACATGAAAATCAGAAATAACCTTGGGAAGAAATTTAGGGTGAGTACGCATAACAACCTTAGCAGCATTAAATACAGTATAAGGTTCTTGGCAACACAACGCCTGAATTTCACTTACCCTGCGGGCCGATGTAATGGCCACGAGGAACGCCGCCTTCCAGGACAGGTGCTGCAACGAAGCCTTATGAATGGGTTCAAAAGGCTCCTCCATCAATCCGGACAGCACCACATTCAGTTCCCATGAAGGCGAAGGAAGCCTGACAGGAGGGAGCACCTTCTTCAAGCCTTCCAAAAAGTCTTTGATCACAGGGATCTGGAAGAAGGAAGTCTGTGAAGGGCTTTTCCTGTAGGCAGTCAATGCAGCGAGATGAACCTTAATGGAATGAACATTAAGGCCAGACCGCGCCAAATGCAGAAGGTAAGGAAGGATGACACCTTCCTTGCACGTCGTTGGGTCTAAGTTCTTGGACACACACCAGATACAAAACCTCTTCCACTTGTAAGCATAAGATGTCCGAGTGGAAGGCTGCTTAGACTCCTTCAGTATGTCCATGCAATCATCGGGCAGATTCAGATGGCCATATTGCACTATCTCAGAAGCCATGCCGCCAAACTCAAGGACGAGAGGTTGGGGTGCAACATCTGCCCCCCGAACTTCATGAGAAGGTCCGGCCTGCACGGCAGCCGTATGTGCGGAATGAGAGACCGGTGTAGAAGGTCTGTGAACCACCACTGCCTGGGCCATTCCGGGGCAATCAGGATCATCTGTGCCCTGGACTGGGACAGCTTGATCAGCACCGCTGGAATCAGGGGAATGGGTAGAAAAGCGTATACAAAGCTGTTCGACCAGCTGATCCAGAGTGCATTCCCCAGCGTCCCTTGCTGGTAGTACCTGGAGGCGAAGTCTCTGCATTTGCTGTTTTTGGGCGGTGGCGAACAGATCCACGTCTGGAGTCCCCCACCTTTCGAAGACTTCTCCTAGTACGTCGTCATTTATGACCCATTCGTGGTTTTCCTGAATCAGTCTGCTCAGTGCGTCTGCCCGAACATTCTGCACACCTGGTAGATGGGTAGCCGTTATCGTCAATCCTCTGGCCAGAAGCCAGTGCCAGATCGTCTGCGCCTCCCGAGACAAGGTGTGCGATCTCGACCCCCCCTGCTTGTTGAGGTAATACATCGTGGTTGTATTGTCCGTCTGTTCAAGCAGAGAGTCGGTCTGGAAGGACGGATGAAAGGCCTTCAGCGCCAAGTGAACAGCTCTGAGTTACAGGAAATTGATGTGATACGTGGACTCCATCGGAAACCACGTACCTTGAATCTGCAGGTGTCCCGAATGCACTCCCCAGCCGTGGAGAGAAACATCCGTCACGATAGTCTGAGTAGGAATGTCCTTGTGGAAGGGAACCCCTCTGAGGAGATTCTCCGCTGAACACCACCACTTCAGAGACTGAAGAGCATGCAGAGACAGTCGTATCTTGTCGTCCCAAGATCCTTTCCTCTGGTCCCATTGGTCCTCCAAGCACTCCTGCAGAGGTCTCATGTGTAGTCGTGTATGAGGAGTGAGGAAGATACAAGAGGCCATCGACCCCAGTAGAGAAGACACCGTCCTCACTGTTGTAGATGGAGCGGTCATAGGAGCCTGAGCCTTCCGAAGGATCGATCGCCGTCGCTCCTCCGAAGGAGATACGCTTGCTGACAGCGTATTGATGGTGGCTCCCAAGTACTGAATGCACTGGACCGGGATCGGGACAGACTTGGACATGTTGATGTGCAACCCCAACTTGTTTAAGAGAACGCACGTCTTCTGGAAGTGTGCTTGCGCTTCCGAGAAGGAGGAGGCCTTGATCAACAAATCGTCCAGGTACGGGTAGACAAACACCTTGTTCTTCCTGAGGTGTGCCGCTACCACTGCCATGCACTTTGAGAATGTCCTGGGCGCAAACTTCAGCCCGAATGGCAGCACTGTGTACTGATAATGGTTGGTGCCGACTTGAAATCGCAGGAACTTCCTGTGTTTGCACGCGATGGGCACGTGGAAGTACGCATCCTGTAGGTCTATGGCACAAAGCCAGTCCCCTTGCTGCAACTGAGGAAAAATCTGATGCAACGACAGCATGCGGAACTTTTCTCTGCGAATCCACTTGTTTGCCTGCCGCAAGTCCAGAATGGGCCTGAACTCGTTCTTGTCCTTCTTTCGCACCAGGAAGAACTGGGAGTACAGACCTCTTCCTCTTTGAGACAGAGGTACGTCTTCGCCCTTTTCCTTAACAGGATATCGGCCTCCGCCTGGAGCTCGCGCAGTTGATACTGCGAGCTGACCGGAGGGATCGCTGGAGGAGGGCTGATGAACCGAAGACTGTATCCATTGCAAACAATATTCAGCACCCACTTGTCCTGAGTAATTTTTCTCCACTCTTCCAGAAAAAATTGACCGCTTCCCCCCACCGGAGCGGGTAACGGATGAAGGGGAAGTAACCGCTCAGAGTCGAGACCCCGGTAGCTTGTCTCCTTTCTGGTGAAGAATTGGCTTGGTAGTTTAGTCTGCCCTGTTCCCATGATGCACTGGGCCAGGGACAGACTGATTTGCATATAGCCAGGTTCTGAGCTGGGATGGGGCAGTGAGATAAATAACGGTGATGGATCAAGCCCTGATTTTTGGACTGGGTAAGAGTGGTCTGCTCAATTCAGACACTCTGTTCATCACCACCCCCTTTTCTAAATCAGAGTCGAGACCCGGCCGGGCCCTTGTTCGCGGTAGAGGACTGCTGTCCTCCTCTACCCTTTTGCCGTTTTTGGAAGGGTCTCCGGAACTGCTGCTGTTGTTGCTGCTGCTGTCCCGAAGACTGTCCCCATCCTCTGCCTTGTGCACCGAACCGCCTTTGGAACGGTCGGTAGGCTTTCTTTTCTTTGGGCTTCTCCAAGCCCACAGCCGTAAGGGTCTCCGCCTCCGCCTTCACGCGGGCCATCTCATCATCTGCGTGTTTTCCGAAAAGGGTCTCCCCGGAAAAGGTCAGATTGGCCACCCGCTGCTGGGCCTCCGGCTTGAGTGACGTGAGCCGTAGCCAGGCATGCCGCCGCTGATTGATTCCATGGCAGTAACCATGTGCGGCCAACAGGGAAGCGTCCGCCGCTGCACTGATCACCTGGTTTGATACCAGCATCCCTTCCTTGAGGATCTCCTGGAAGTCCTCCCTCTTGTCTCTTGGTAGCAGTTCCACGAACTGTTGTAGGGGGTCCCACAGCGCCCGGTCATAACGGCCCAGCAAAGCTGTATCGCTGGCAGCCTTCATGGCTGCGGAAGCGGTCCCACACGCTTTCCTTCCCGCTGAGTCGATCCATCGACTCTCTGTATCTGGCGGCACGGTGGATGACGGGGAGGTAGAATGCAATTTCCTGGCCGCCGTCACGATCACTGAATCCGGTACCGGATCCACTCTCAGAAAGGCAGGGTCCGAATCCAGGGCCCTGTACTTCTTTAGTAGCCGGGACGGTGCGGCCTTCACCACCACTGGCGTGAGGAACAGCTCCTCCGCAGGTTCCTTCAATCCAGGTACCAGAGGCAGAATAGGACGAGACAAGTGCTTCTTGTGAAGCGTCTCTAATATCACGGACGTCGTAGGTGTTGGAGCCGTCACCGTGATACCCAACTTCGCAGCTCCCCTCAGAGGTACTTCCTGGAATGTGGCAATGTCGTCCACTGGAGAAATCCTGGTCTCAGGGGAGTCCGAGAAGGTCGGCGAGTAGGAATGGGTCCTGGAAGAGTCCGTGCGGGACCTAGACCCCCCGCCTCCTATGGCGACGCCTTGATCTGGTGAAGGATCTATGACAACTCCTTGATCTTCCTCTCTGTCCGGAGCGTGAACGGGACCTCCTTGGCCGAGGACGATCAACCAGGTCCACCGGAACGGGTGACTTGGGTTTGGACGGAGCCTTCGGTCTAGGTGTACCCTTGGGAGGCGTCGGAAACTTAGGTAATGAAGTCGACCTCAGTAGAACCAGAGGTGGCTTCTCAGGCAACCCTGACCCAGGTTGCGGTGGAGGCAACAGAGGCGGAGTAGGCGTCCTCGGAGGGGGGCCCCTCTGTAACGGAGGAGGGGGAGTCACCTTCCCCGACGGGGTATACACCTCGGAATACACCGAGTGAGGCGAACCCCTTTCTCTTCCAGCCTGGGACGTAGGCGAACCTCCCACGGCATCAGGTCTCCTTCCACCTCTTTTCGGCGTCGAAGAACGGCGACCAGACTGCGAGCGTCGCCCCCCTGGACGTCGAGCGTCTCTTCCTCGGCGTCGAACGCCTTCGCCTCGACGGCGACCTTTTGCGCCTCGACGGCGACCTTCTGCGCCTCGACGGCGATCCTCGGCGCCTCGACGGCGATCCTCGGCGGTGACCTCCTGTGCCTCGACGGACACCTCCTGTGCCTAGACGGCGACCTCCTGTGCCTCGACGGCGAGGACCTCATCGACGACGTCCGCCTCCTCTTCGCCGACGGCGAACGGCGGCATCGCCTCGACGGCGAGCGCCGACGCCGGGCTCGTCGACGTCGATCGCTCGACGTAGACGCCGATGAGGACGACGTTGAAACCGTCACCGGGGACTTCGAAGGTCTTGTGGCATCCCTCGACGCCGAGCGTCGACGTCGTTTGGTCTCCGACGATGGGGAACAGAACACAGTCATTCCTCTCGGCGCCGTAGTGGGCGCAATGGACCCAGGCGGAGAAAGGTGACGTTTGCTGGTCTTCCTGCCCCTGGGGAGCCCCCGAGAGGCCTCAGCATGGGCAGAAGAAGCCCCTTCAGACCCACCTTGTGCCTTCAGTCTTCTTTCCTCGAGACCCTGAAGTCTGATCTTCTTCCTTTCCCTCAGGGTCCTTCCAGAGAAGCCTTGGCAGATAACACACTCCTCTGGAACATGGGAAGCTGGAAGGCAGAGGATACACACCTAATGGTGTTCCGACCTGGCCTTTTTCCTGGAGCACTCCGGGCATTTGTTGAATAATGCAGGCATATTCGACAAAAAACAGAGTTAGAAAACCAAGAAGAAAAGCCCCACAGTACAAATAAGTACTAAATCTGTGAAAAATAGTGAAAAAACACCAAATAAGTCCCAAAAAGGGAGAGCTCAATGCTCCAGGGTCCTGCTAGCAGGAGCCGGAAAAAAGAACTGAAAGTAAAAGGGACCTGCAGGGCATTCTGGGATACTGTGAAGTTCTGGAAAGTTCTCTTAAAGGCACAGTATCCTGTTTTGAGCCACATAATGGCAGCCTATGGGGCTTGTCTGTCCAGGTCTTCCTCTCTTTCTTTCCAGAGGGGTTTTGCTGCTGAAGCAAGGGAAATCTGGACAGGCTTTGCTGTTTGTGGATTTTTTGGTGGAAATTCTAGTTGAAGTGCTGGACAGTGTAGCCTGTTATATAGGCTGCATTATCGGTCTTTAAATTCTCTCTTAAGTGTCTGTGCAGTTCTGCATTTTTTCGACACCTTAAGAGATTATTTTTTATTGCTCCGGGGTCCACGCACATGGGCGGGACTATTCACTAGATTACGACTATACACAGAGATCCCCTACTACAGAAATGTCTAATACAATTGTTTCTCCTGGCAATCCACTTGAATCTAAATCTTTAAAGGAGAAGTCAATACCATAAGCTGAAATTGCAGATCCTTCAATTTCTTCAATGACAATAACCAAACAATCAACGCTAACATCTATGGTTCAACTCCATAGAAGGCAGTTGACGCATCAAGACCATTTTCTGAATATTCTCGCTTCTACATTACAGGCTATGGTGGATCAAAACACGAAAGCAGTAACCAATTTAGATTAACTGGAGAATGGTTTGGGGACTGGTAAAATGTTGACACTTACTCTTTTCACGCTTCTGTAGCTATAGCCAATGAAATCTGTCACTCAATGAGCGACATTTGGCTGGTAGTTAAAAAAGATAAAGTTAAAAAGAAAAACGATATGTAGACTGAACACACAAACATTGAGAAGAAAATGGAGTAACCTGACCTCACTGGTGCCACTGATGTGGGCTACCAGTCCCAGGATGCCTTGCGTTGCCCAAGGAGGGGTGAGACCAGGCTGCAGGACTATCCAACCAGTGCTATGAAATGTCTTCTACAGTCCTATTACATGTCCAAATCATAGGAGCCCTTGCTCAACAAAAAAAGTACATTTTTAAAAGTTATTTTAAGTTACATGTTAGACTAATGTATCCTCTGGGATCTCCACCTTTCATCTATATGATGTAGCAGACACTTCAGTTTTCATCCGCCTAGGCATATGCAACAGCTGTGCGAGATTTAGTGTCAAGAGATGGATTAATTCATCATTTAACAAATGAGCAAGAGAAAAAAAGTGGTGGCTACGAAAATAAGGAACTTGTCAAGTATGCTGCAAATATTTTTATGGTTGATGAAATTGATAATTTAATTGAAGAGATGGAAAGTATGTTGTGCGAAAGCGGGAAGCCAACCGGGCAAATCTAAAACCTAAAAAAAGACAAGACATTTTTTTAAATAATAAAAGGGAGGGGCCACATGCAAAAACAGCCATTCTTAGCCTCACAAGATTCTGAACTAGACTGGCTTGCTCCGATCCAACTTGATGGCCCTGACGATTGTACCATTCAGGTACCAAATGTTGTTTGCACAAAGACATTTTCTACCCTACTGCATGACAATGCTTGTAGCAAACCGGAGAAAGCTGTGAGTAGCTCGTTGGAAGTAAATTGTGTGGGGACACAAACACAGGACTACAACAAGCACCCATTGATATTGAATTTTACTGAAGTTGGCAATTTGATTATATCACTGAAAACTGAGATCCAGAACTTGAAAGGAATTGCTCTAACTCTACTAGATTTGCTTTCGAACCATGGTATAGGTACAGCTCTGCACTTTGCGCCCATTGAAACTGCCCTGTCAAGCAATCATTCCACCACTCCGATATCTGGTCCAGGTACCACAGTAGACAAGGTGAAGGAACTGACAAGCAAGGGAAAATGTTTTAATGAGAATTAGACATTACATCACAGCAAAAAAGCTATTTTCCCACCTACTCGAATAATGGACAAATATGGGGATTGAGTGGAGAAGAAAATAAGTTACTTACCTGTAAACTGTGGTTCTCCAGTATTGGTATCTTTCATAGATTCACATGCTTGAATCATTCTCCGTTGTCTAAGTGGGAGTCCCACTGTACATAAAAAGCAGTAAGCAATTACTCTAACTTTAAAATTATTAGAGAAAAACCATCCACTTTAATAGCTCGTCCTAGTCACTCGGTATGGTCCAAAAACCAGCCAATCAGACGACAGTACCCTTTAGTACCCTCTCCACAGGGGCGCCAGACTCTCAGATTTTCGAGCACAAGTGTGGTATAAACGGATTATAAAACAAGGGAGCCTCTATGGGGAGGAGAGTGGGTCGCATGTGAATCTATGAAAGATACCAATACTGGAGAACCACAGTTTACAGGTAAGTAACTTATTTTCTTCCCCATTATTGGGGTATCTTTCATAGATTCACATGCTTGAAACAGAGTAAATAGCAGTTATCACATAGGTATGTATGTTCATACAAGAAGGTATGAAGTACACAATGTACAAAAGAAAACCTGTACATCACCCAGTGTATATCACACAGCTATCCCACGTATTCATATACTTCTATACATGAACATAAAAAAAGGTATATACATACATTAGAATCTGACAATGCATATGCACAGAATACCAGTGACATCGAATACAGCAATATTAAAACATAAAGGAAGGTGGGAAGGAAAGATTACGCAGCACCGCCTGTCCCACAGCTGTATCAGCATTACTTGCAGCTTCCAGACAGTAATGCATGGTAAAAGTGTGCCTGCTGGACCAAGTTTCTGCTCTGCAAATTTGCTGAATAGACACCAGCAAAGAGAGCTGTTGAGGAGGAGACTGCTCTTGTAGAACGCGCTTTCATTGTTTAGTGTAGAGGTTTGCCTGCTTGCTGATGGCAAAACTGGATCGCACAGGAAATCCAACGAGCTATCGTTTGCTTAGTCACTAGATCTCCTTTTCTGAATTTTACATAAGCCACAAAGAGCTGACCAGCCTTACGGATACAGGCTGTTTTCTGCACGTAAAATTTTATACATCTCTTAACATTCAGGGAATGTAAGGCCCTTTCCGCTGGTGTCTGTAGATTAGGAAAGATAATCTGTAGGATGACTGGTTTGTTTAAGTGAAAATCCGATGGGACCTTAGGAATAAAGGTTTGATTTGTTCGAAGTGTAACAAAGTCTTTAGTAAACTGGAGGAAAGGAGGCCGAGTAGTGAAAGCATGTAGGTTGCTTATTCATCTAGCTGAAGTAAGAGCCTTTAGATGAGAAGTTTTCCATGAAATGTATTTAAGGTCAGCCCTATGAATAGGTTCAAAGCGAGCTTTCATAAGTTGCGCTAATACAATGTTGAGATGCCAAGGAGGAGAAAGACGCCTAATTGGAGGGACCATTCTTAACAATCCTTTAAGAAATTGTTTTTATTATCCTTGATGACCAAAGAGACTGTGAACCATTTTGTCATCGAAATCTGGAAATCGCGGCAAGGAAAACTTTAATAGTAGAATGAGAAAGGCCATATTTTGCCAATTGAAGGAAAAAAGGCAGTCATTGTTCTGGCGAAGACTGAATAGGGTGCACTTTAGAGTTGCACACCAATGACAGAATCTTTTCCACTTGAGTTTATAAGTCTTGATAGAGGAGGGCGCTCTGGCATTAGCTAGAACCTCCTGACAGTCAGCAGGTATTACTAGGTCGGCGAACTCCTAGTATTAAAGAGCCAAACTGCTAATCTCAGAGATGTTGGATCCGGATGACAAACTTGGCCGCAGTTCATTGTCAGCAAGTTCTGTAATGGGCATAACAGCCTGGGTTTGCACTCCAACAGGAGCAGAAGTTCTGTGAACAAGAATTGGCAAGGCCACCTGGGAGCTATGAGAAGTATTCGGCAGGGTTCTTTCCTCATCTTCTGAAGAACCCTTGGGACTAAAGGAATTGGAGGAAAAGCGTAAGCATAAATCTTCGACCAATTTATCGAAAACTCATTCCCATACGATCCCTGTCGGGGTAGCCAACTGGCAAAGAATTGGCATTAGCAGTTCCGACTTGTTGCCAATACGGCTAAACTCGGTTTGCCCGACAACCGAAAGCTGTGATCCAACGTTTGTTGGTGAAGTTCCCATTCATGCTTGATTGTAATCTACCTGCTCACTGAATCTGCTAGGATGTTGGTCACTCCTGGAACATGTACTGCCGTCAGTGTTATCTGAAATTGATAGCCTAATCCCAAATTTGCTGTGCCTGCAGGTATAGATAGCATAGTTGATCTTGTTAACCTGCTTGTTTAAAGAATGCATGCTTGTTTTGTTGTCTGTCCAGATTAATACTGAAGCTCCTGATATTATTGAGAGAAAAGATTTCAGAGCCAGTAATGTTGTTTTCAAATCTAGAAAGTTTATGTGCAATGTTCGGTGGCGGCTGTCCCATTTTCCCTTCACTGTCAATCCTTCTTGATGTGCTCCCCACTCTTCAAGGGATGCATCTGTTATTGTGAAACCTGGTGAGTCCACTAGGAACAATAGGATTGCTGCAATGTTTGGGATGTGAGTCCACCATAGGAGCGCTTCTTTTGTTTGAGGTGCTATCCGGATAACATTGTCGAATGACCCTGAGATTTGCTGCCACTGCTTGGCCAGCTCTTCTTGCAAGAGTCTGATTCGCAGACAGTTGGGAACTAGGGGAATGCAAAAGGGCAACATTCGCAGAAGCAATTTGTGCTTGCGGACTGAAGTGAACTTTCTTCAGAGAAGTAAAGTTGCCAACTTGCGAATCTTTTGTCCTTCCTGTGAGGCAAAGGTCTTTGCCTGATGAGTGTCCAGGGCTGCCCCCAAGAATGTTCTCACCTTTGAGGGGATTAACTGAGACTTTGGGAGATTTATTGAGAGACCCATGGATTGGAAGAGAGAAAGACTTTTTAGTGTGACTGCTTGCCACTGTGAAAGATTTTGCCTTTATGGGCAATTGTCCAGATAAGGGAAGTTTTGAATTCCAGCCTGATGTAGATTAACCGCCACCGGTGCTAGAACCTTGGGGCACTGAACGAAGGCCAAAAGGTAGTACTTTGAATTGGAAATCCCTGCCAGCCACTCTGAAGCGTAAACATTTCCTGTGTCTGGGGGTATAGGGATGTAAAAAAAGGCATCCTGAAGGTCTAGGGTTGCCATGAAATCTTCCTGCATGAAGAGACGATATTTTGAAGGATTGTTTTTAGAAATTTGTTGATGCAACGAAAGTCTAAAATGGGACGCCATTTGCCAGTTTTCTTCATAATGAGGAAAAACCTTGAATAGAACCCTGTTCCTCATTGCTAATTTGGTACCACATCGATCGCTCCCTTGTGGCTTAAACAGAGCTTAACCATCTCAGCGATTTGTTGCAGTGCCTGAGAAAAACAAGCTCAATGTGCAAGCACATTGGCAAAAAGCGCGCCACCAGTCTGCTCAGGCATCTCAAGCTTCCCCCAGCCGGCATTTCTCCTCCCCTAATTATTCACTGCACGACTGGCCGGCACATCAAAGGCTGCTGCTGCCGTGACTCGCATTTTTCCTCCCTCCTCCCCTTTCACTGCCCAGGCCGGCCGTACTTTCACTTTACACGGCCGCCAGGCCGTGTCTTTCGTTTATTGTAACATGGCATCTTTTTTTCCCCTTCCTTTCTGGCTCAAAAGGCTATATTTCTGACTCTTTTATGCTTTACAAATAATCGTGAGACCTGTTTTATCACTTTTATTTTTCGTCTGGTCTCTACCACAGTTTGTTTAATTCTATATGCATCCTGTTTTCGCACAGCGCCCTGCATTCTCTTGTTCTCTTCCTACAATGCTTGTGATTTAGTCATGCTATGAACTCAGGGAATTCACATTTACAGTTTCTCTGTGTTTTGTATTGGCATTTCCTCAGAGTGGAATTGAACGCCCATTCCCCATCGGTGCATGTGATTAACTTCAGCGTCATATTTTAATGATTTTAATGTGCATTTATGGGGAAGAACATTCAGAATTAACATTTTAATCTCGAAGAAAGACGCATCTGTGCGGCATTTAACTTTTCAATGGTCTTTGTTTCCGTGTGCATCGGTGAGTGTATTTAGCGTCACAGGGGGCCTCAGACGCATTCTTCTGATCTGAGATAAAGCATCTTTGATTAGACACTCCCCGAACAGCCTATGAAAGCAGACGTCGTCGGTTCCCTGCATATGCAGAAGGCAGATGAAGGCTTTCCCGCACGAATCCGCCAGTCCACCCCACACCCTCCAAATGGTAGTTTAGTGTGCTACTTAAGCAGTGGATCTTCATATATATTTATTTCTCGTTGTTCTTAAGCATCCTTTGCAAGTGAAGGTGAACACACATTTCCAACTTTTATTGCAGCAAACCCCCCTGTGATTCTCAAGTGGGGGCCCGCATGGTACTGTTTTGCAGGGGAATGCACGCCAATCTTGTACATAAACATTCTGTCTGACTAACGACCTGTGGTGGCGGAAGGGGGCGATTCTCAAAGCTATTTGCTCCTTCACGCTTAATTCACATTTACAGTTTTTCTGTGTTTTGTATTGGCATTTCCTCAGAGCGGAATTGAATGCACATTCCCCATCGGTGCATGTGATTAACTTCAGCGTCATATTTTAATGATTATAATGTGAGATGATACTAGGTAAGGGTAGCGGGATTTGCAAGCATTAGATGACCTTTAGTGAATGCTTAGCAGTCGTAAATCCTGCTCTTTATGCATGTAAACGTGTGATACAAGCGCAAATGGCTTTATGAATTGGGTACTTAGACACAAGAGGATTTTTTGTGAGTAAGTACACTGCCATGGACGGGGAGTGAGCGTTTCGGGACAGGAATACCATGAACGTTTGTAGACATACCCAAAGTAACTTGTTTCTGGTTATTCACAAACACCACCCATTTCCACTCGGATGAAGTTGTACTGCAAGTTCAAGGCTGAATTAAATCACCTTTCCCGGTGCAATGGGCAGGAAATAACCCCACATCGGCGCATGTATAAGGGTAGAAGTTTCTCCAGAGGCGTAAAATCTTCTGCGCAGAAACGCTTCTAATATTCTCACCAAATTATAGTGAGTAAAGATACTCCACTGCCCACAACAGAAGAACTCAAATGAGGGATTCGCGGCCCCCCTTATCTGTCCTCTCACCTCAATCTCCCCTCTCCTCACTATCCCCTCTCCCTCTCCCTCTCCCTCTCCCTCTCCCTCTCCCTCTCCCTCTCCCTCTCCCTCTCCCTCCCCCCACTCAGCCCTCCCCCCACTCAGCCCTCCCCCCACTCAGCCCTCCCCCCACTCAGCCCTCCCCCCACTCAGCCCTCCCCCCACTCAGCCCTCCCCCCACTCAGCCCTCCCCCCACTCAGCCCTCCCCCCACTCAGCCCTCCCCCCACTCAGCCCTCCCCCCACTCAGCCCTCCCCCCACTCAGCCCTCCCCCCACTCAGCCCTCTCCCCACTCAGCCCTCTCCCCACTCAGCCCTCTCCCCACTCAGCCCTCTCCCCACTCAGCCCTCTCCCCACTCAGCCCTCTCCCCACTCAGCCCTCTCCCCACTCAGCCCTCTCCCCACTCAGCCCTCTCCCCACTCAGCCCTCTCCCCACTCAGCCCTCTCCCCACTCAGCCCTCTCCCCACTCAGCCCTCTCCCCACTCAGCCCTCTCCCCACTCAGCCCTCTCCCCACTCAGCCCTCTCCCCACTCAGCCCTCTCCCCACTCAGCCCTCTCCCCACTCAGCCCTCTCCCCACTCAGCCCTCTCCCCACTCAGCCCTCTCCCCACTCAGCCCTCTCCCCACTCAGCCCTCTCCCCACTCAGCCCTCTCCCCACTCAGCCCTCTCCCCACTCAGCCCTCTCCCCACTCAGCCCTCTCCCCACTCAGCCCTCTCCCCACTCAGCCCTCTCCCCACTCAGCCCTCTCCCCACTCAGCCCTCTCCCCACTCAGCCCTCTCCCCACTCAGCCCTCTCCCCACTCAGCCCTCTCCCCACTCAGCCCTCTCCCCACTCAGCCCTCTCCCCACTCAGCCCTCTCCCCACTCAGCCCTCTCCCCACTCAGCCCTCTCCCCACTCAGCCCTCTCCCCACTCAGCCCTCTCCCCACTCAGCCCTCTCCCCACTCAGCCCTCTCCCCACTCAGCCCTCTCCCCACTCAGCCCTCTCCCCACTCAGCCCTCTCCCCACTCAGCCCTCTCCCCACTCAGCCCTCTCCCCACTCAGCCCTCTCCCCACTCAGCCCTCTCCCCACTCAGCCCTCTCCCCACTCAGCCCTCTCCCCACTCAGCCCTCTCCCCACTCAGCCCTCTCCCCACTCAGCCCTCTCCCCACTCAGCCCTCTCCCCACTCAGCCCTCTCCCCACTCAGCCCTCTCCCCACTCAGCCCTCTCCCCACTCAGCCCTCTCCCCACTCAGCCCTCTCCCCACTCAGCCCTCTCCCCACTCAGCCCTCTCCCCACTCAGCCCTCTCCCCACTCAGCCCTCTCCCCACTCAGCCCTCTCCCCACTCAGCCCTCTCCCCACTCAGCCCTCTCCCCACTCAGCCCTCTCCTCACTCAGCCCTCTCCTCACTCAGCCCTCTCCTCACTCAGCCCTCTCCTCACTCAGCCCTCTCCTCACTCAGCCCTCTCCTCACTCAGCCCTCTCCTCACTCAGCCCTCTCCTCACTCAGCCCTCTCCCTCTCCTCACTCTCCCCACTCCTTACTCTCCTCTCCCCACTCTTATTCTCTCTCACCTCTCTTCTCCTATCCACTCTCTCCTCTCGTCCCGCTCCCCTCAGCACCACCACAGCATCACTCAGCGCAACCACAGCATCACTCAGCGCAACCACAGCATCACTCAGCGCAACCACAGCATCACTCAGCGCAACCACAGCATCACTCAGCGCAACCACAGCATCACTCAGCGCAACCACAGCATCACTCAGCGCAACCACAGCATCACTCAGCGCAACCACAGCATCACTCAGCGCAACCACAGCATCACTGTTTCAAATATGTTCTTTCAATGTTTCAAGCTGTTTTCAAGCTTTCACGCTTTATTACAAATCACAAAAAGATGTTAATATTTTACTTCTGTTCTTGGATTAGTCACAATAAACACCAATGAACATAATCTTCAGAAAAGTTATTTACAAAAGTTTAAACTATTGCCATTACAAATTAAATACATTAAGTATTAATTATTTTAAAAAATTAAAAGTCATTGTTATTTGTAATATCAATACATCTAAGTCACGTAAATACAAAACATGTTGCATTACAAATGCTATAGGTGTCACATTTGCTAAAGTAATAACTAATGCCATTGTAAATGACAAAGCTATTAATTTAGCCATTTTAAAAAATAACACACATAAAAAGAAATTCATTTATAAGACCAATAGCTCAAACTTTCCTAATGCGAGCCCTATTGCATTTCCAATGCTTGTTTAACATTATTTTTATTCGGGACAAAAGTTCTTTCAGATTAGCAGGAGAAGGACCTCTGGGAGGGCAGTTCGGAGGAATCTTTAAGTATTCCAAAGTGTGACTGTTAGCAACTATGTACAAAACCCATAGGTCCTTTGTTATTGCAGACCATTCAGAGAAGAAAAAGGATATTCTTCCATCAACCTTCACTGAATTGGTGGGATAGTGGCCGGTTCTCACTGCTTCTTGGAGTTATCTCTGCCTATGTAGGCAGTCTTACCTTTGTAATGTTTGTAGGAGGCGGCAGGAAGTTGTTTTGCCACAGGTGCTGGGGTAACTGAAGGGGAGGGTCTAATTAGCAATGAAAGCTGTGTAATGGGCGTTTGAGGAACGGAAGATGCCGGCTCAGGAGGGAATGTGCGGTACAAATCCTCTACCACATGTTGTAAATTTGAAACCAGAGAAACTGGGATTTAGATTGTTTGTTCAGTTTACCTCTTCTGATTGGTGACTTCAGGGTAATATACATAGTCCTCATCCTCATAATCCTGGCATTCAATGAGCAGGTCAGAGGGACTGTGAGCAACCTAAACATTCCCTCATTTTCTGATTCCTCCATCTGCTCCATAATTAAAAACAAATTCTGGAACACAGGGAGACACCTTACTTGGAGATGTGTGAAAAGGCAGTATAACCTCCTTGGAATTAGCTATATTCGTTGACAGGACTAGCATCAACGGCGATTTCAACCAAAGCACTGACGAGGAAGTCATAGATTATGTTTTCATCACAGTTCTTCCGTCGACTATCTTGATGTCGACGTGGTTCGTCGATGAGGATCTGTATCAGAATTCTTCGGTTCGGTCGACAAGGCTACCATCTACAAAGACTGCGCAGACAAGGCTACCGTCGATGAGCCTACTGTCGACGAAGACAGTGTTAACGAGAGAGACTTGGTTTTGATAGCCGTCAACAGCCGCAGCGGCGACGAGATTTCCGTCGACGAAGGGCTTTTCTTTTTCGTAGATGAGGAAGACAAAGTTGTTATCGTAGACTGTCAAACCTTCACAGACACCAACGTCGACTGAGATGAGGCCGACAACATGATCATCGTATTCTTAAGAGATGAAAGTCGATGTTGACGTCTTAGTAGTTTCGACAGAGAATCTAGTCGACTAAGGAACAGTCGATGGATTCGTCCACGGAGCTTCTTTCTTGTGAGGTAAAGTTGGCTCAGTAAGAGACCTTGATGCCGGCTTCATTTTTGAAGTAGTTTGAGAAGGCGTAGAGGGCACAGACTGATCCTTAAGAGAGGCTGGTTCCTTTTTAGAAGATGAAGGCTGAACTTCATATTTTGAGGTGTGGTGATGCTTTAACATCTTAGCAACCTTAGGTGACACCAGCTCCGTCTCACTAGTTCTTTTCTTTGAAGCTGTAGTTTTAAGTGGGGAATCACATTACCTAAAGAGAGATATTTTCGAAGAAGAAGACATATTGATAGACACAACATCAGACGCGCGCATGTAGCTGTAGAGACGATGGGTGGGACTGGGGTCCAGGCAGCGCTTTTGCTGGCGGACATAGACAGGGCATTTGACTCCTTGAGCTGGGTCTACCTCTTTGCCCTCCTCTCACACCTTAATTTTGGGCCCCACTTTATGTCGTACCTGAGATTGCTGTATACGGACTTGACAGCCTCAGTGAGGGTGGCAGGTGCAGCATCGGCAGCCTTCTCCATAGGGCGGGGCACCCAGCAGGTGTGCCCCCTCTCACCATATCGGTTTGCTCTTGCTATGGAGCCACTGGCGGCATGGGTCCGAATTGACGCACAACTGCGAGGCTTTGAGTGGGATGCCGGGCCATCGGACAGAATCGCACTATATGCAGATGACGTCCTGTTCTTCCTTACAGACTTAAATAGGTCGTGGCCTAGAGTCCTAGAAATCATGAGTGTTTGGCGAGGTCTCGGGCCTGCACCTGAATCGGCGTAAATCTACCCTCTGGGTGCTAGGTGACCGCAAGGGGCTTGGACCTTGGGCATCAGCGCTGCAAGCGGCGACTGAAGGCCTTAATTACTTGGGTGTGTTCTTGACAGTTTCGCCCGCCATTTCCTAGGAACGTAACCTAGTGCCTGTCTGGGATCGGGTCCGGACTGAGATGAAAACTTGGTCCTGTATGCCCCTTAATATCTACGGCATATCAGCTATCTTCAAAATGGTCGCCCTTCCACATTTACTGTACCAGTTGCAGAACCACCCATACACTGTCTCGCCGCAGTGGTTTCGGCAGGTTAATTCAGCCCTGGGTCAATTCCTGTGGGCGGGGGGTGCAGTGAGAGTGGCTTTACGTACCTGTTTTTTGTCCACATACTGTTGAGGGCTGGCTACATCAGACGTTCAGTCGTATTATCAGGCATCCCATCTCCTCATTCTGAACAAATGGTGGTATGGGGATAGGGGAGACCCGGGGTATGCCCTAGAGAGGTACCTTATGGAGCCTGCCACGCTGCACACTATTGTATATTCAGCGCGACTGCGGCAGAGGCTGCCCAGAGTCACCCAAGTGGATTTCCAGGTCTGGCGGCAGGCGCTACGACGCATGGGATGGTGGGGGAGGCTTACTGAGGAGACCCCGCTCTGGCAAAACGGCCAGCAACTGGCGTTGGCATCCCTACAGGGCTTTCGAGGCTGGGATTCAATAGGAATATCCACGCTGGGACACGTTCTGAAGGGTACGTTACATAAATCCTTTCAGAAGCTCAGCGAAGAGTTCTGTATGCGCCGGACGCAGTTCTTTAAGTATTTGCAATTCCGCCACGCTATTACCCCGGCCCTGGAGGGATTAGACTCCCTGCCAGAGTATAGCCCGATAGAAGCAAAAGTCTTCATGGGGGACTTAGAGGGAAAAAAAAATTCTCGCATTTACCAGACCCTGGTTGTACACTGTTCCTCCTCACTACAGAACCTACGGGAATCATGGGAGAGGGATGTGCGGGAGCTCGAGGAAGAGGATTGTCAAGAAGCCCTTTAAGCTCTGAGGGGAGCAGCTTTTGCCATGCGCTTACGCTTTATCCAGTTCAAGTACCTGCATAGGGCTTATTATACTAGGGAGAGGCTGTGACGGGCTGGTTTGATTGAGTCTCCTGCATGTTTGAGGTGCGGTCACGAGATGAGTGCCTTCTATACACGGTATGGAGCTGTGGTGATCTGGCTCGATTTTGGACTGGGGTCTGGGATTGCTTGTCCGAGGAATTAGGCTGGGACCTTCCTCGAAATCTGTATAAGAGACATCTGCTGCTGTTGGGTCTTGTTGTTGCGAAGAGAGACATAGCTCAGGCCTGGGAGGACCCCCGAGCTCCTATGGTTGTACTGTGGAAAAAGGGCCTTTATTTTTGCATGGGTCTGGAGCGTCCAGTGTTTGAAGCCAGGGGCTGCCCTAGGAAACATTACAAAATATGGAAAAGATGGGCGGATTACAGGGGACTATGGTTAGAGCCACCAACGCCGCCAAGAGACTCCTCGGGACTGATGTGATGGGTTGCGGGGACGGCATTGTACACGTTGGCTTTTTGTGTATTGCTTTCTTCTTCTCTTTACAGGAACGACACAGCATTGTGCAGGGTTTAAGGGGGGGAACTGGGAGAGGGGTGGGTAGGGGGGGTGGGTAGAGGGGGTGGGGGTTTTGATTT
The DNA here is from genome assembly GCF_964263255.1 of Lissotriton vulgaris. NCBI lineage: Eukaryota > Metazoa > Chordata > Amphibia > Caudata > Salamandridae > Lissotriton > Lissotriton vulgaris. Next base: position 980,263,365 of record NC_141697.1, read on the forward strand.
CAAATACTGTATAGATCGCTATGTTAGTCATGGCCTGTCTGTTGCAGCTCCTCAGGGGTGCGGAGTGCTGTGTCTTCAATGCGATCTGTCAATAAAAAGTTGTTAAAAAAAGAAGACATATTGAAGATCTGAAAGATTCAGAAGGCCAAGAGAAAGTACTGAGCAGAGCTCAGGGAGACTCCCTTCACACGACGTGCAGTAGAAAATCTGAGAGCCTGGAGAATCTGTGAAGAGGGTTCTAGAGGGTGCTGTCGCCTGATTGGCTGGTTTTTGGACCATACCTAATGACAAGGACAAGGTATTGTAAAGTAAATGGTTTTTCTCTAATAACTTTAATGTTAGAGTAATTGCTTACTCCTTTTTATGTACAGTGGGTCACCCACTTCGACGACTGGGAATGATTCCAGCACCAGAATCTATGAACGATACCCCAATACTCGAGAAGGCCTACTACCTTCCCCGGACATACGAACAATACAAGAGAGCAGCCTTTTCTGCTTCTACGACTTAGTATTCAAAACTACGATAAAAAGAGCAGAGCTAGTGGGCAAACAATTTGTAAAAGCCCCCCAATGGCCAATCCCCTGATTAATGCCATTTACACCCTATCAGCTGAAAACAAAGACTTCCCGACAGGAGTACCGAAATTCCATCAAAGAGTTCAAGAAATCTTTGTTTCTTTAAAGAATAAAGTGGTTAACTGAATTGGATCCAGACATCATGGCTATTCCATTGTTTATACACACCTAATTGTGCTAAGCACCATCTAGATACTAGAAGAGATTGGGATGATGTCAAAGCCCCTTGCTGGGGTGGGAAAGGGTCAGATTATGCTGGGACTTGGTCAGACCCTCTGCAAGGTTAAGAAATACAATTCAAAAGGCTGGCATCCAGCTCTTCCTTGAAGAAGGAAAATAGGAGTAATACTGCTACATAGGTTTTGAACCCCATTAGTTTATTTGTGAGCGATTCAGCATTGCATGCAAGGTCACAGTTACTTAATTTTCCTAAGCTAAGATGGAATCCCCCTTGCTATGATTTCCTAAACCTAGCCAAAAAAGATAGTTGCGCCTTCTAATTACTAGTACATCCGGGTTAGACCTATTCATTGTACCCTACCACTACATTTTGTACTCCTCCCCTTGTAATGAGTCCTATTTCGAAGGAGTTTTCTGTGACAATGGATGCAAATTGTAATCTAGATTATGATGGTGCTTTTTGATTAATCCTAGACTGTTCAGTGGGTCACAGCCATGATATGATATGATATAAAAACTTTTGTAGCGCGCTCTATTACTAAAATAGTATCCTGGCGCGGAAAGGTAAGGATGATTCAGAGGGCACAAGGGAAAGAGAAATAGTTTACAAAGTGGTGTTAAACAGGTGAGTTTTCAGCCCCTTCTTGAAGGCCGTAATGGTCGGAGCAGTCTTTAAGTACAGGGGGAGAGCATTCCAGGCCCCCGCAGCTCGGACCGAGATAGACTGACCACCTAGACGGGCGTACTTAAATTTAGGCATGGTCATTTGGCACAAATTGGCCGACCGGAGGGATCGATTAGGGATGTGAAAATTAAACCTTTTTCTCAAGTAGGTAGGGCCAGTCTGATGGACAGCACGAAAAGAAAGGACAAGACTTTTGAACATGATCCTGTGGGCAACAGGGAGCCAATGCAGGCTGCGGAGATAAGAACGGACACTGGATCTCTTAGGTAAGTTGAACAAAAGCCTTGCGGCCGCATTTTGTATGACCTGAAGGCGTTGGATCAAATAGGCCGGAAGGCCGCAGAACAGACCATTCGGGTAATCCAACCTGGAAAGTATTAGTGCACGGGAAACTGTCTCTTTGGCCTCTCTTGGGAGAAGCGGAAAAAACCTACGTAGGGCTTTAAGGGTAGAAAAGCAGACCCCCGTAAGTTTTTTAATGTGGTCCTCAAACTTGAGGTCCTGCCCGAACCAAACTCCTAGGTTTTTAGCTGGACCACCAATGGATTTTGGACAGGGCAGATCACTGGGCCATATAAGATTGGTAAAATTATTGGGGAAGGAGCCATAAAAAAGAACCTCAGACTTGCCTTTGTTGCATTTAAGTTTGGCACATGCTAACCAACGAAAGACCGAAGAGAGACAAAGTTGAACCGCCGACGTATCCAAATTGTCCTTAGGCCAAGTGAACAAAAGTTGGGTATCGTCGGCATAGGCCATAATTTTAGCCCCTAGCTGTTCTGCCAAATAGACCAAAGGGGTCAGGTAGATATTAAAAAGCAGGGGGCTCAAAGTAGACCCCTGGGGCACCCCAGTGGAAAGTTTCTTTGGAGAGGAAGCAAATGGGGGCATCCAGACTTGTTGCGTCCTGTTATCTAAAAAGGACGCCAACCAGTCGAGTGCCTTGCCAGTAATGCCAATGGAGTCTTATCTAGTAAGAAAAAGGGAGTTGGGCACCGTGTCGAAGGAGGTAGAGAGGTCTAATAAAATCAGAACCGCTCTGCCACCTCCGTCCAGGCACTCCCGGATAGCCTCCGACATGGAGATACTGGTTTAATATCTTGCCCTTCCTCAGCTGAAATGTATATGGCATAAATCTAAGCTAATCGATAAAGACTGTAGAGTTTTTATGGATTGTTTTGATATATGTGTGCTGCGGGAGATGAGCCAATAGTGAAATAATTTAAATAGGTTATAGATATTTTCAAGGTTTTTGCTAAGAAAGCTGGAGCGGACCACCCATATATTTGCAATTCTCATAATCTGTTGGCTTTAAGAATATGCCCTCCCCCCAAAAAGAAATTCCTATTATTCAAAGACTATAACAGAGGACTACTAATTTTTCAAAATCACACACAATAAATCTTCTGGGAAACCTCAAACTTGCATAGGTGAAATTCTGCAGTTATTATTGGGGGGCTTTAATACTTCCTTTGTACCATCTGGTACAAAGGAAGTATAGTTAAGGAATATTTAAGGAAGAAAACTATAACTGGGATATCCCAAATCTGGTAGCTGCCCCTAGAAATGACACCTCCAAGACGACCTTACAATTAGTTGACATCTCTTTATCTCATGTTGTTCGTGCATGTAATAACTGTCCTCCTTCAGACAGTGTCACAGCTCTAACATTTAAAAAAATGCCCCAACAGAAGTAATAATGACTACAGATTGCTTGATGTGCGCCTGTGGGGAGAAATGAAAGCCATGAAGGTAATAAAAAGACAAGTGAGCCATCATGATCCCTTAGTCTTACACTTAAATGGATCCTTAATCCATGATGTTGTACAGAAATGGCCCCATAGTCGATCCTTTGTTCATTTGTAATAATCGTAGGAGTGTAAAATGGACAAATATTATTTGCTATGATGTAGTTATGAAATCTATCTATGAAGGGACAAACAGGGGGGCGTGGCTTGGACGCCGGAGGGAATGGCCGCGTGAGCCTGGAGCTCCGCGCCTGATCCCCAATTTATCCTGAAACTAATAGCGATAACCCGCGTGGACACGATCATCCACGCGTTGGTGACACAGAGGAGCACTAGCGGCACCCAGAAGGCTGTAAGAACCACCCTGGCAGAGTCGCACCGACCCGAAATCGGAGACGACGGAGATCGGGAACGGAGGCGGCCCAAAATGGCAGACAACTGTGGCTGGCGCTCGCGACCGCTAAAATCCGGCGAAATAAGGCGCAGGAGAGAGGAGCCCCCACGGGAGAGTCGACACACCCAGCTGGGAGATCAGAGGAGACCAGCGATCGGAGACGGGCGCATTGGGGCCCGGCCTCACAGCAGTTTGCCTATGCCGGAGATTCGAAAGATGGTGGCTGGGATCTGCGCCGCGGACAAAGGGGAACTACGCAGAGACCGAGGCACCGGGGAGCGGCTTTGAACCCTCAAACAGAGCACCCACACTGCCAGCTGCACAAAGAAAGAAGGCGGTGGCGGCCTAGCCCAGATGGTGAGAGTGCCCGCAGAGTCGAGGGGGCGCGATCGGGACGGCTCAGTGCGGTCCCGGGGGAGAGAGCACTGGCGGCCGCAGTGAGGCGGAGTACTGCAGAGAGCACGGTGGGGGCTGCCGCGACTGAGATTGGCGCTGCTATGATGAGGAGAGTGGCCTGGATGTCCCCCGAAGGAAAATAGCGGAATAGCCATACTACACCCCTACGGAGAGTCAGGGATTTGCCAGCGCGGCGCACTGGGGGAGCAGAGGTGTAAAGGCTACCGAGGGTCCATGAATAGCGGAGAAAAGAGGACTAATTGGCCCTGTGGCGGGAGAAATCACCGCTGAGTGGAAGACCCTTAAGCAACCCTTGAGCCACCATTTGAACCATCCTACCAGAGAGCAGTACAAGATCGATGAGGTTTTGATGATTGTTGCTACCCGCGAGGACTTGCTCTTGCGACATTGCACAGAAAGGAACGGTGATCTGAAGGCGCCACAGTACAAACGAAGGGAGACAACGAGTTGTTGTAGATTGTCGACAGAGGCCCGTTGAGGTAATAGCGGCGAGGCCTTGCAGGCCCAGGTTCTACAGAAGGTTACAAAACACGGGCTGAGGCGTATTACAGGCCTTATGTAGCAGATGAGTGAAGCTGGATGGGGAGCATTTACACCTGGAGAATCCTTTAGCACCACACAAAACCCACCCAGAGTGCTAGGCATCTGCCCGAGCCTGGAACCGTCCTGTCGTGAAGCGCCACCGGGATCTCAAATACAGCTGAAAAAAGAAATATGGGCTAGGACAGAGACACCTGAGCTACGTGCATACAGAGACAGTTGGTCTGACTGGCCCTCCAAGCCGCCGAACTTCTGGCGCTGCGGAGACACGGCAGAGAGCCAAAAGACCTGCGGGGCCCCTCACTCCCGGTGATCGAGGACTCTTCCCGCGCACTGAGGTGTGAACGGCCCATTGGGTGTAGGAGCAACAATGGTGAAGAACAAGGGGAAGGGAGATGGGGACGCCTCCTCAGCAACACTGGGGGGGAACTGTCCCGGGGCCTGCAGACCTCCAACAGCTACAAGACCGAATTCTAGAGGCCATCGAAGCCACGAAAGACGCTTTACAGCGGGATATCGCACAAGTAGCGACAGGGCTGGGGCTTCTGCAGGCGGACCATGCCAAACTCAAAGTCAGAGTCAAGAACACAGAAGACACCCTGCAGGAGCTGGCCCCGGCTCACAAATTGGCGGGCGCCCTGGAACGAATACAATCGTTGAAGAGAAGGGCGGAGGATGCTGAAAACAGAAGTAGGCGCAACAACGTCCGCCTAGTAGGCCTGCCTGAGAAAACAGAAGGGGGAGACATGGTTGGCTATCTGGACAATTGGCTTAAGACGGAAATAGCACCAGAAGGCCTATCACCCTTTTTCACGCTTGAGCGGGCGCACCGTGTCCCGACTGGGCCTCCTAAACCGGGCCAGCCGCCCCGACCAGTAGTAGTCAAGTTACTGCATTACAAGGACAGGGAACTGCTGCTCCAGAGGGCCCCGCGACGCGAGACCATTTCAAGTAGCCAATAGCAAAGTGACGTTGTTCCCTGACTACACTTATGAGACACAGAGACTGCGTGCATCCTTCCTGTCCATTAAACGTGAACTTAGAACTGAAGGCATACAGTACTTCCTGCTATTCCCAGCCAAACTCATAGGGTGGAAGAAGAACGGAACCCACCGCAAATCCGGAAATCACAAAGAATCCGCAGGCGACGACAAGGATCTTGAAAACCCACGATGTCTCAAACGGACGAGGAGAGGAGAGCGGCGGTGCAAACGGTAGTGGAACTGTCGGGAACTGCTACAACCCCGTCACAATGGGGTACGGAATCGGAAGGCCACATCACGGGCTCGGAAACGGACCAGTTGGATAGCAACAGCACCAAGGGCCCGATAGTGACGCCACAGACATCGGAGGAAATATTGGAGGCCTGACATGAGAACTAACTGATGAGGACACATCTGGTAACTGGGGAGGGCCGAGGCTAAGTCATACACATGTATATTACCAAACGTGATGGTTTACCGCAACTATTTCTGGGGGGGATCTTGGAGGCGGGGGAGTAGGGTTGATGTAGACGCCTTCCGGACTAGAGCCACACCCTATTAGCCCTTAAGGCTATCACAGTGACGACTGTGATTTAAGTGGGAAGTTGAACTGTTTTCACTGAGTTTGGATGGGAACTGACAGTGCAATATTGGGTCCTGTTCTGGGGGGGGGGGGGGGAGTTGGGGATGTTACCCACGAGAGTCCACTTGTTTTTGTTCTTGTTTTGGGTGGAATATGAGTAATTCCGGAGACATGTTATGGGGACACCACCACTTACGCAGCGGCGTGGAACTATTATACACTGCACAGTTGCTATGGGACAATGGATAATAAGGGTACAGTGAAATGCATGACCTGGAATGTGAGGGGACTACACACAATAGCAAGGAGACACAAAGTTCACGCTTATCTGAACCGTAGGGGGATCCATATTGCATTACTCCAAGAAACGCATTTGACGAAACAGGAAGGAATAGCACTACAGCGCAGATGGAGGGGGCAATTATTTAACACCACATACTCCGCTTTCGCTAGGGGGGTGCTGATATGGATCAGAGCGGGAACTCCTTTCCAGCTGACTAGGCAAATAATTGATCCAGAGGGCAAGTATGTAGCAATAGAGGGTAAACTGAGAGGCAGGGATATAGCCCTATGTAGTGTGTATGCACCAAACACTGACTAGCTGTCCTTTTTGACGCGACTCTCTGGAGAGCAGGCGCACTATCTAGCAGGCCCTGTTCTAATAGGCGGGGACTTTAACTCAGTGGCGGACGTTAAATTAGATAGATCTCACCCACCGCTTAGAGACTCTCCAGTACACCGACTCACAAAGGGTAGATTAGACTGGCAGGGGAGATGGGGACTGATAGACGCTTGGAGAACACAGCACCCAGCTGAAAGGGATTATTCATACTTCTCTAGCCTGCATGACTTGCATGTTCGACTAGATGCGATGTTATGCTCGCCGTCAGTAATGACGACTATCGCGCGAACGGAAATTCTCGCCAGGACAATTTCAGATCATAATGCCATGATGATTACGCTAGACTGGATGACCGAGATTTCACGTGTTCCAACGTGGAAGCTGAGGCCTGAGACTTTGGACGACCCATTGTTTCAGGCAGTACTAGAGATAGGGATAACGCAGTATTTTGCAGAGAACTACGGCACTACGACATCTAGGGCGATGGATGGAACGCCTTCAAGGTAGTTATCAGGGGCCAATGTATCAATAAACACGCAGGAGTACGGAAGGTGCTGCTGGAAGATCTGAATAAAGCGGAAGACAAACTGCGCGAGGCAGAAAGGGCGCGCCCGGGTCACCCTGAGCTTCAGGAGGAGGTGTGGACAGCTAGAGAAGCGGTAGCGATTGAAGTGGAGCGTCTCCGTAGCTTTGATTACAAGGCCTACACACTGAGGGCACATTCTGAAGGGGATAAAGCTGGGACGCTGTTGGCGTGGTTGGCTAACCCCGCTAAGCAAAGCTCCCCGATCCTAGCTCTGGAGGATGAAGGGGGACACATGCTTTGTACTCAGACAGAGATTCTCCACAGGTTTCAGGGCTACTATGAAACGCTTTACAAGAGTGCGCTGGAGGGACAGAAGAAAGACATTGACACTTTCCTTGAGGGGTCACATCTGCCACAACTAGATCAAGAACAGGCGGATGACCTGGGCAGGGACATAGAGCTGAGCGAGATTAGGGGGGCCATAAAACGGATGGCCCGCATCAAAACACCGGGCATAGACGGATTGCCTATTGAATTTTATAGTAAATATTTGGACCTGCTGGCTCCGCGACTCCAAACGGTGTATAACGAGGCCAGAACCGCGGGCCAATTGCCACCAATCCATGCGAGAGGCCCTAGTGATCCCCCTGCTAAAACCGGGAAGGGAGAGCTGCAGCCCGGCTTCCTATCACACACTCTCTATGCTTACCACGAACTACAAAATCCTGAGCAGTATACTGGCAGCCAGATTATTGCAACACATGCCCGGCTTGGTCCACAAAGACCAATCTGGATTTATTCCTTCACGCAACACAACTACGAATATCAGAAGACTTATACGACTGCTGGATGACGTTCACCCAGGGGTGCAGGCCCCCATGGTCTAGTCCATAGATATGGGGAAAGCGTTTGTAAGCTTGGAATGGAAATATCTGTACGGGGTCATGGAACGCTTTGGCCTGGGGGAAGGCTATATCCAATGGACAATAGTATTGTACGCATCGGCGGTGGCTAGAGTACGGGTGGGATCCCTCGTTTCACACCAATACCCGGTAGAGCGCGGAACGCGGCAAGGTTGCTCCTCGTCTCCCCTGTTATCCGCCTTGGCGATTGAACCTCTTGCAGCTGAAGTTCGAACGGGGAAACATTACAGGGGAATAGACAGTAGAGGAGAACGACAATGTATCTCCTTATACACAGACGACCTCTTATTATTCCTTGAGGATGCGGAAGAAGCGCTGAAGCGGGCTGAGAGGCTTCTCTCGCGCTTTGGGGAGCTCTCAGGTCTGAAAGTCACAAGGTCCAAGACATGTTTATTCCCTATGCGGAAGGAAGAAATGCGACCTGTCCATTGCCCTTTGCTTACTTGGGAGCCCTCATGCCTGAAATACCTAGGGGCCTACGTGTACCACACGGCAGCAGATATGCTGGACGGAAATATAGGCCGCTGTATGCGAGCGCTAAAAGGAAGCATGGCCTTTTGGGCCACCCTCCCGCTTTCGGTAACTGGCCGAATCTCTCTGCTGAAAAGGATTGCTCTCCCGCGCCTTCTCTATTATTTCCGCACGCTCCCTGTGTGGATACCCAGCCCCGTCTTTCGACACTTAAAATCACAACTGACCTCGTTTCTATGGGGCTCGGGCAGATGTAGAATCGCGCTCAAAACACTCCTCCGCCCGAAAGACGAGGGAGGACTAGCGGTCCCAGACTTCGAACTCTATTATCTCGCGGCCCAACTTCAGCTCTTACCGCAGGAGGTGGCGAGGGAATACCGTGGTCCAGAGCAAGAGCGAAATGGAGGCACTCCGAGACACGTCCTTGCTTATATAACCTTGCAGCAGAGACTAACCCTGAGCGATTTAACTCTTGAGGAGCAGACGTTTAGGCTCTGCTGGAACCGCTCCCAACGTCGTGCGGGAGTGAGGCACCCATACACACCTGAGATACCTCTCGGAATGGTAACGGCGCTCCCCCATAGGGGAGATTGGTCGCAGTTGTCAAGGATGCAATGTATGCATAAATGCATTATGTGTGTCATAAGTCTGCAATAAAAACTATTAAAAAATAAAATAAAATGAAGGGACAAACAGAACACGGGAATTTCTTAGTATAATCCTGTTCTGTTATTTGCCCATGATCAATTGTTTAAAGATCTAAAAGAATTACGGTACTGAAAGCGTATAAAAATGGTATTGTGCAGAATGTCAAGTTGAGAAGTCTGATCTTATTGCTTCAATTAAATTGGGTAACAGAGAAAAAATAGATTTGTCTAAGGTATTGTAACAAAACAAAAAATCCAAAGATTCGCACAGGGTGTAATAGGCCAATGAAACGAGAGGTATACTTTCTAGCTGGTGAGTAGGTAACACATTCTGAAGGTCTGTATGGAGAACTTTCCGATACCTTTAATATGGACCCTATGGTGCCTAGTGCACATCAGGACACTGGAACACCAATACATTCTAAAGTTACTTTTTCATTGTCTGATATAAAAAAAAAACAATTTTAGTCCAGAAGTCAGGCAAGCAACCGGATATGATAAGATTCTAGTTGAGTTTTACCTCTCCTTGCCAACCATTTGGAACAAGTATATAAATGCCATATAAAATGCTATAGCTGCTGGCGCCCCGATATAGCAAGAAATGCAGAGATTGTGCCAATACTTAAGAAGAGATCATCCGATTAGCCTAATAGACAGCCTGCAGAAATTCTTCTGCAGGTAGGTCTTAGCTAGGCTTTTGATATGGTTAATATAGAACATTCTCAGCCAATTCCAGGTCAGCTTTAGGGCAGGTACTCGTACGGTTGAACAAATCTTACACTTTCTTTTGATTAAGTGGAAGGCAGAGGACCTCAACGGAGGAAGAATATTTTGTGAACTACGTGGATCTTTGCGTCACATTCAACATGGTACCAAGGGAAAAGGTTAAGGAAGTTCTCAGAGGAGTGCGAATACCAGCTAATTTAGTAAACATATTAAAGCGGCTTCAAGCTGACAATTTTGCTCAAATCAGGTGGGGGCCAAATGGAGATCTTACACCCCCAACTGATGTGAAGAAAGGATGTCAACAAGGGTGTGTACTGGCTCCTACTTTGTTCTTCCTCTTTATTAACAGTAGTACAAATGTTTACCAAACTATGTGAATGATTCTCCTGTCTGGGCTGGAAGACTGTTATTTAGCAGCACCCAGCTGATCTTCAAGACAGAGAAATTATCCACACTTTGCAACAAAGATTCACAGTTTAATTCTACACATGGCCTTCAGATGCATGCGCAGAAGAGTACAAGCTCATGGTTTTTAACCTTCATAAAAAATGTAAAGGCCCTCTAGAGTTAGGAGGAACCATTTTGAAAAGAGTAATGCTGTTTGACTACCTTATTGTAAGGATATCAGACTCCCATCTTTGGCCTTTTCAACTTTCCAAAAGTATATCCCGATTGAAACACAGAGCGTCATTACTGATTAACTTTGCCAAACAAACTATTAACCATTCTGTGTCGCCGGCCCTTAAGAATTACAGTTCCCAAGCCGCAAGTGCTGCAATGTATGGCTGGAAACTCGAGGAACACTGTAATGTGAACAACCTAAAGAAATCGGACAAGGCCTTTATAAGATTTCTTTTGAGGCTCCCACGGAGTACCCCTCTTCTTCTGATAAGATTGAACTTGGCTATGAAATCTATAGCTGGGCATGTGAAACTAAGGGCAATCTTGTGGCGGCTTAGAGTGTGGACAATGAAAGAACTAGATCCATGTAGAGAAGGCCTACTCTGTGTTATTGGGAGAGCGAACATGAGTAAGATACCCTGGCTGAGATACGTAAAGATGACAGTTATGGGATGATTGACTAACAATGTTTGAAGGTGCCGTATTGCTGTGGCTGGTGTTTCTGCGGGGCACTACAAGGACTAGCGGTCCAGGGCTCCAGGAGGCGGTTCCTGGTGCTCTCCTCACCTGATTACTGTTGGCGGTTTGAAGTGCGTCATCTTGTCACGCTGGGTGACTATGGAGCCAAACAAGTGTGTGCACCGTCCCTTATATTCGTTGAAAGTCCACCCTTGGTGTGCCCAATCCTGGCGTACTTCGCGTAACTGCTTGTTTTCCATCTGAACCCACAGGTCCTGTGCAAAGTAGTGCGCCTTAGTAATTGTCCCACGTCGAACACCTAGTGATAGTCAGCTATCAACTTTTTGGCAGTGGCCACATTTTGACCGTGGCTAGTCTGCTGCTATTAGCTATGGTTGTAAAAGAAGAAAGTGATTCAATGCTGAAGCAGGGGGACTGGAAGAAGGGCCGTCTTTAGTTATATCTCTTTTGGGAAATTCCCCTTTGCGAGATATTGGAACCAAACGCTCTCCACTAGTCTAATCTCGCTCTGACAATATGGTGAAGCGTAAGGCCAATGACAAAACATCTGAACTTGGAAAAGCAAAAAAGCAGCCTAGGCATGCAGCTGAGAATTGTACCTTGGATGAAATGAATGTTTTAATTGAGGAGGAGGATTTATTTGCCCAAAAACTGTAGAACTAAACACAGGTAAAGGGCAGAAGGGCAGCATTCAATCGTTCTTTAATAACACGGGGAGTCCTTATCTCCCAGGCCAAACTAGTAAAGTACCCACTGTTAATGTCCAGACTCCTTCTGGCAGTCCCCTACGCACACATAAGGGAAAGCAGCTCCCTGATCTGGCTGTTCCTACCTGTGGAGCAGTTGTCGAATGCTCCAATCGCTTTGATGTTCTAGGGACCATGGATGATAATGCTTTGGTTACTAATGGAACAATGGAAGTCCAAACCACTGCACCTGTACTAGACGACGGCCCTACCCTTTTGCAGGTCACTTTACTTATAAAAGAAAAAACTGCTTTCATATCGATAGGCTGTCCAGAAAAGGGTAATGGCAAAAGGGAGAACCTAATTGCTCCTGGTGGCGAACCTTCCACAACCAACGGTAAAGGCTGACCTGGTGCACTCTTCCCATCCCAAGCATCCTGACCGGATATAAAAGCTCCCTTGTGAGCACCCCACCACAGCACAATGTTCCCCAGCCTTGCTGGAGGAAACGATCGGACATTGGCAATACGCCTGGGCTGGAGGCCAAACCTATGGAGAATGTAGGGCACTCACATTATCCTCCAAAGACCTTCATTGGTATGCACTTACAATTAGCAGGAGGAGCTGGTCCTTAATCCCTCCTCATTTTCGCCAAGCAGAGGCAGTATACCAGAAAAAATACACTAAAAAAAGGGGCACAATGTATTCATTAGATTTGTCTCAAAACCTCAGTCAGGTATCAAAGAATCGGAAGATTCTCTAATAAGTAAGAACAATTGTTACCTACCTGTAAACAGGTGCTTCTCCAGTATTGGTGTCTTTCATAGATTCACATGCTTGAATATTCCCCGTCGTCGAAGTGGGAGTCCCACGGTACATAAAGATAGCAATAATGCTAATATATATATATATATATATATATATATATATGTAAAAACATAATACATAATAAAATAGAGATAATACTACACACTGTAAAACCTCCACAATGGTTCCTCTATAGGAATGCATTATAAAGAGAAAAACTCATTTGTAACATATCAGAGTTATTATGTTAGTCCAAACTGCGGCCAATCAGGCTCAAGCACCCTCTAGAACCTTCTCCCCAGAAGCTCCTGTCCTCAGATTTTCGTAGCACCAAAGTGAAGTAGAGTGCATGAGGAGAAAAAGAGCCTCTGAGGGGAGGACGGGTGAGTCGCATGTGAATCTATGAAAGACACCAATACTGGAGAACCACCTGTTTACAGGTAAGTAACAATTGTTCTTCTCCAGTATTAAGGGTGTCTTTCATAGATTCACATGCTTGAATAGAATAGATAGTTGTAACCTCCTTAGAGCTGGGATTGCAAATACATTCTCCAAATTTGAAGACAATAATATACAGCTTAAAAGCAGATAGCAATCACAGAAAGAAAGGGAGGAGGGAACAGAGGCTCACCTTATTTAAAAAGATGACAAAGCACTGCTTGCCCCACTGCGGTATCCGCTTCGTTGATGGCCTCCAAACAGTAATGTCTGGTAAAGGTATGCCTGCTGGACCATGTCGCTGCTCAGCAAATCTGGTGTAGAGGCACCCCAGCAAACAAAGCGGTGGAAGATGCCATCGCTCTCGTTGAATGTGCCTTCACTGAACACTGCAAAGGCTTGCCAGCCTGCTGGTGACAAAAGGATATGGCTGCTGAGAGCCATCTTGCAACTGTTTGTTTTGTCACTGAATGTCCCCTTCGTATCCGTCCATATTCTACAAACAGTTGATCGGATTTACGGAAAGGGGTAGTCCTAGAAATGTAAAATTTCAGGCATCGTTTGATGTCTAAAGAATGTAAACGTTGTTCCGCCGGAGATCTTGGATCCGGGAAAAAAGTCTTTAGGAAGACAGGTTCGTTCAAATGGAAATCAGTAGGTACTTTCGGCAAAAAAGAAGGATTGGTACGAAGTGACACTCCATCGGGCTTAAATTGCAAATACGGAGGCTTGATCGTGAAGGCGTGAAGATCACTAACACCAACACTAACCAGAAGATGTTAAGGCCAAAAGTAATGCAACCTTGAAGGTAAGATACTTGATGTCTGCTCTGTGAATTGGCTCAAAAGGAGGCTTCATAAGCTGCGATAACACCACGTTGAGGTGCCATGCCGGAGGAGGGCGCCTAACAGGAGGAAATTTCCTGAAGAGACCTTTAAAGAACTGTCGGATTATTCTGGATGAACAGAGAGACGTTAAACCATCGTGCCGAAAGCGCAAAATAGCTGCTAGAAAAACTCTCAAGGTGGCATGAGAGAGACCAGACTGAGCGAGGCTCAGAAAGAACGGCAAAAGCTGTTCCGGAGTGGAATTGATTGGATGGATATTGGATGCAGCACACCAGTGACAAAAACGCTGCCATTTTAGCTTGTACGTTTTGATGGTTGATGGAGCTCGAGCAGACGCTAGAATGTCTCTGCATTCTTGGGGCATATCTAAATTTGCAAATTCAACGTATTCAGGTTCCATGCCGACAATTGGCGATCAGTATTAAACGGCAGGGTTGCCTGCGCATCTTCCACAACGTTCTCGACACCAACGGGATTGGTGGGAATGCATAAGCAAACAGTCCGTTCCAATCCATGAGAAGGGCATTCCCGCTGGATTCTGGGTGGGGATGCCAGCTAGCGAAGGATCGGCACTTCCGATTTACTGGGGTTGCAAAGAGGTCTATCGTGCGATGACCCCAACGGCGGAACACCAGGTCCAGAGTAGGCTGATGTAATTCCCACTCGTGAGTGGATGACGTGGACCTGCTCAGAGAATCCGCCAGGATGTTGGATACCCCCGGCAGATGGACCGCCGTTAATGAAATTTGATAACGAAAAGCCCAGTCCCAAATCCTCTGAGCCAGTCGGGATAGTGGCTGAGATTATGTGCCGCCCTGTTTGTTCATGTAGTGCATGCTGGTGGTGTTGTCTGTCTGAACCAGCACCGACTCCCCCTGCACTACGGGCAAGAATGATCTGAGCGCTAGGAAGATCGCCATCAACTCTAGCCGGTTGATATGCCAGGTTCATTGTGTCGCCGTCCATTTGCCTTTGATGGAAAGGTCCTGGAGATGAGCGCCCCAACCCTCCATGGACGCATCTGTAGTCAACGTCAGATCCGGAGACTGGTCTAGAAACGAAGTTCCTTCGTCCAGATTGGATGGTTGTTCCCACCAAAGCAAACTGTTCTTCATGCGGGACGTTACCCGCACCAGGTCGTTGAAAGACCCCGACACCTGGCGCCATTGGAGGTCTAACTCTTCCTGTATAGGACGAGTGCGTAATCTGCAGTTTGGGATCGGTACGATACAGGACGATGCCATCCCCAGAAACGACTTTAACATCCGCACAGAAACTGACTGCTTTGACCGGATGAGAGAGACCAGACGAACTATCTTTTGAAGACCTACGAGGGAGATAAAACTTTTGACAGGTCCGTGTCCAGAATTGCTCCCAGGAAGTTTCTTCTTTGCAGCGGTGCAAAGTGTGACTTCTCCATATTGATGGTTAACCCCAATGATTCGAACGTCTGCTGACATAGACGTGTGTCGTGAACCAGCTGTTGAGGAGATTGGGATTTTAGAAGACAATCGTCCAGATAAGGAAAAATCTGAACTCCCTGAACACGCAGATGAGCCATGACTGGAGCCAAAACTTTCGTGAAGACACGAGGTGCAGATCGTAGGCCAAAAGGTAGTACCTCGAACTGATAGTGTCTTTGACCTACTTTGAACCTCAGGAACTGGCGAAGCCGATGGAGTATTGGCACGTGAAAATAGGCGTCCTGCAGGTCTATTGTTGTCAGAAAATCTCCGCTGCAGAGAAGTCGCAAGACTTCCGATAACGTTAGCATGCGGAAAGATTGTTGCTTTAGGAATAAATTGAGAGCCCTCAAATCTAGAATGGGCCACCACTCTCCCGTCTTCTTTAGAATGAGGAAAAACCGTGAGTAGAAACCTTTCCCTCGCTGAGATACAGGAACCACTTCGACTGCACCCTTTTCTATCAGAAGACGAACCTGATGTTGTAATTCCTCGAGATGGGGAGGTGGCGGGCCTGATGGTGGACAATGTGGAGGAATCTCTGAACTCCAAGGCATGACCCCTGTGCACAATGTCTAATACCCATTGGTCCGATGTTATCATAGACCACTGGGAATAAAACTGCGAGATTCGCCCTCCAAGAGTCTGTGGAACTAGAAAGTCATTGACGTTTGTGGTTGGCACCCCTATAGTTAGATTTTCCTCTATAGGGCTTGGACTGTTGCTGACGATTGGACTGCTGGCTGGAGTAACGCTGGTTTCCTTGAGTGTACTGGCGGTACTGAGACTGCCCTCCATGAAAAAAGCCTGAAAATGTGCCTCATCCACGTGCGCCACGAAAAGGCTGCTTTTTGAACTGTAAGGATCCAAGCGACTTAGCCGTATCGGTATCCTTCTTTATCGATTCTAGTGCCTCATCGATGTGAGAGCCGAAGGGAGACTCACCGTCATACGGCATGTCAAGTATCTTCGACTGGACCTCCTGTCGAAATGACGTGGATTTTAGCCAACCCTGACGTCGGAGAGCCGCAGCACTGGCAAGGATTCGAAACCCAGTACTCGCAGCGTCCACAGCACAGTCAATTATCTCCTCTGATGCCCTCATGCCATCCTGAGGGATCTGGTGCGCTTCCGCTCTGGATGCCTCCGGAATCAAGGAGACTAGCGCAGAAATGTCTGACCACATTTGACGGTCGAAACGACCAAAAATGGCCAACGCATTTGCGACACGGACTGATGTAGACGACATGGTTGAAAATTTCTTGCCAATCGCATCCAAACGTCGACTCTCTCTATCCGGTGGAGTAGTGATAGGAGTTGCAGGGTTACGTGCCCGTTGTTGCGCTGCCTGGGTCACCACTGAATCTGGCTTAGGATGCGAGAGCAAGCAAGCGGGCGAACCCGTCGGGCCCGATATTTCTTTTCCAGCCGAGGGAGTTGAGCAGGTAAGGAATTAGGAGCCTGCATGATCTTTATTCCCTCCTTCCACACAAATTCGATAATAGGAATGGTGTGGACCTGCTTGTAAGGCTGGTTCTTAAAGTCATAGAGAAAGCAGTCTTCCTGTCGCTGCACTCTCAGTAATTTGAAGCGGTCTGCCGCCTTATCCATCAATATATGGAAGCTAGCGATGTCAACCGGAGGTGAATCACCGGAGTCGCCCGGCTGAGGAGAGGGCATTTGCATTCGATAGTCATCGAATTCTGCCATATCCGGGTCTTGTTCATCATCCGTATCCTGAGGAACTTCTCCTTCCTCTCTTTCCGGCTCTGCCTCATCCTCCACCTCTTGTTGAGAATTATGGGGGATAGGTAGACGGGTCCGTTCTGGAAGAGCAGTCTGCTTTGAGGGCTGCTGTTGATGTTGATTAGGCTCCGTTACCTCAGGTATTGCATGTCTCGGAGTATCATGAGGTGTAGGAGGAAATCTTCTATTGTAATCATCCAGCATATGCTGGAGGTTAGAAAACAGGGATACAGGAAATGTTGCCATGGGAACCTGTACATATTGTTCCTCCTGCTGGTTATCGTCCTCCTCCTCGTCCTCTTCAGAACTTGTGTCCCGACACTTGATAATCAAGTCCGATGGACTGTGGGCATTACCAAAAGCATTGTCGTCCGCAACGGACTCCGTTTCCTGTTCATTAGCCAACAGTGGTGAGGGAGGCTGGAGAGTAGGAGGTGGCAACTGGAGAGTAGGTTCCTGGGTATTGCCCATGGAAGGCTCTGTTATGACGGGAGTACTTGAAGTGTTCAAAGGCACTAGAGGCATAGTGGCGAAAGACAGTGATCCTGAAGTGGATGCTGCGTCTTCCTGCTGCGCTTCAGCATGTAAAGGCAAAGCTGCCGTTGACGTAGCCGTTGCTGTCGTTGACTTAGTCGACGTAGATGTTTTACCTGGAGCAGCCGTCAACAAGGATGACTTAGATATTACAGCTGTCGGAGACGGTGATTTTTTAGATACCGTCGTCGACGACAAGTGTTTTCCCTCCACCGTCGACGGAGCCTTCGTCGACGGGAACTTCGTCGACGAATCCTTGGGTGTTATCTTCTTCGTTGACGAAGCCGTCGTCGACGAGCTGGTCGACGGAACTTTCATCGTCGACGGGATTTTCGTCGCTGAACTCGTCGACAGGGTATGCAGCGTCGACGATGATTTCTTAGTCGACGGAAGCTTCTTAGTCGATGAGATAATAGGGATCGTCGACGAGATTGAAGAAATTGAAGCTCTCGTCGACCTGAGAGCCGTCGACGAGACCATCGTCGACGACGACGAAGCAGACGTCGTCGTCACTGTAATCGTCGACAAAGCCACAGCAGCCAATTTTGTTGACGGAATGGTCGTCGACGACCGCGGTGTCATAAGCGCTACAACACGTATAGAGGCTGGAAAAGACGCCTGAGAGCCAGGTCTCGTGGGCGCAGACACAGAAGTCATAGTAGCCGTAGGTTTTACTTGGGCTACAGTTAAGGCCAGCTTTTTCTTCTTCAAAAAAGGAGATGGTAACTCCTGAACACTGCCACGCTTGGAAGCAGCAGTTGAAGGACCTGACTGGAAACTCTCTGCGTCTGACAAAACTGCGTCCTTGTCCTGAAGGTGCTTCAACCAAAAAAGAAGACGACCCTCCCTGTCTCTGAGAGTTTTAGCAGGGAAAGTTCTACAGAACTTGCAGTCAGCCACCTTGTGTTCTGGATATAAACAGTAAATACACTTTTGGTGGGGATCCTTCTCAAACAAGCGTAGTTTCCCACAGGAAGAGCAAGGTCTAAACAAAGACTTCTTACTTGACATCTTGAGAATTAGAAGTAGAAGAGTTGTGAAGAAAAAACTGAGCAGAGCTCAGGGAGACTCCCTTCACACGACGTGCGGTAGAAAATCTGAGGACAGGAGCTTCTGAGGAGAAGGTTCTAGAGGGTGCTTGAGCCTGATTGGACGCAGTTTGGACTAACATAATGACTCTGATATGTTACAAATGAGTTTTTCTCTTTATAATGCATTCCTATGGAGGAACCATTGTGGAGGTTTTACAGTGTGTATTATCTCTATTTTATTATGTATTATGTTTTTACATATATATATATATATTAGCATTATTGCTATCTTTATGTACCGTGGGACTCCCACTTCGACGACGGGGAATATTCAAGCATGTGAATCTATGAAAGACACCCCTAATACTGGAGAATGCCTTATACTGGATTAGAAAGGTGAGAGAGTGTCTATCCATTATAAGAGGACAGAATCAGGCTACTAGACACACCAATGACCTACGTACATATGATTATGTTAAACTGAAGCTGACAAAGCACAAACTTGTAGAAGGGCTGATAGCCATAGCACATTGACTGAGGCCCACCCAATGCCTCATTAATCAGGCTTAAACTAAATGCCCCCCAATATGATACAAGCTCCATCACCCGACAGTTTACAGAACATGTCCCTTCATCTGCAAATAGCTATACTCCCAGAGGGCTACACAGCTACTATGTATAATCGGTCGGACACTGATTGACTGGCGTTGATTGTTAGTGGGGTCGTCCCTACCGAAAGGCCAAAATGTCATTCTCATATAAAAACTGAATTGGCTAAATCTAGATTTCCTCTTGGGAGTTATGGGGAAAAAATGGACCATTTAATTACACATCCAAACTCCCGGATTTACCCATGACCCAGAGTAGCACTTGATCACCATGTGCACAGGGACCTAGCTCCCATGGACACAGCAACCTTAAATTGCTGTCTTGGAGCATTGAAGGGATTAGATCTAAACTCGGGGACCCTGAATGGGGCACATTTAATAATCGATTTCATATCATCCTACTGCAAGTGAAGTGGGTGGTAGATCCAGTGTTTTTCTTAGGATGGACCCGTTTGCTAATACAAGGAGAATCCCAACAAGCTGTAGAGATCTGTTGGGCATAATAGTCAACAACGGCTTCTCGGAGGTCAGGCATATTTGACATCATTAATATTTATCCCCCTCCCCCCAAAAAAACTTCTGATCAATTACAGCTGACCGTCTTTCAAGCACATTCAAGCAATCACAACAAAGCCATATTAAAATAATTGTAAAGGACTGTAATACTGAAGTTTTAGCTGGCCATCTGTGAACTGAAGAGATGGACTCGCGCTGTGACTTCAGGTCACTGCACTCTACCCAACCTTGCCCCATGCATAAGCAGTCTAAGGTCTCCGAACAACGTGTAAACTTATTACAAACCTATGGCCTTTTACTTTTAAGAAAGGGTTTTGCTTGAGTATCATGGTTTACTTTTTTGGGATAATGCACTCTCTGACCATTTCTAAATGATATAGAGTTAGGTACCAGAATGGGCAGTGACCATAATGCACTGAGCGCCCTTTTCCAATTAAGGGCGTTGCTGAATTCAAAATCCTCCTTGTACACTAACATCAGTTCCTTTGTGACTAGTAGTAATAGAATCTGTCAAATGTGCAGTCGCAATATACTCTATATTTACAGAACAAAATGGCTCCCGCAGTGCGCCAACATCTGAATGGCCCAAGAATTTTGTTAATATACACTGTGATCACTTAAAACTTCTATTCACTAGGGTGGGCAGCAGGGGGCAATACCTAATTAACCTTCCAGTATGGTATACATGCGGATGTACATAGTCCAAGACGCTACTCCTAAAAACTGTTGAAAAAGTGTGGGGGGGGGGGGGTGCAAAAGGGGTAATAATTGAAGCAAGAAGACAGTAAAGAGCGGTCTTGACACAAGCCAAAAGAACTTTAGAGAAGTAGAAGTGGGAGGAACTAATAGCTGTACTACAGTAGTGAAATACTAAAGAGTTTTGGAGGTTGATAGCCGCTTGGTATTGCTTCACAGAAAACCACCTCTAAGCGGTGGTCAAACCAGAAGCCTGGGTCATCCACTTTAGCGATCTATATAGGGAATGATAGAGCGACACACTGAAGGGGACGTCTGACCCTGTTACTCCTAACACAGACCTCAGGACTGGGACACTTGATAGAGCCAGGAAAGACCCAACTCAGCTGGTGACCAGCTCAGAAACAGAACTTACAGCATATATGCGTGCGCCTAAAGCAGGAGGGATGGTATATCCAAGTAAGATGTACAGAAGTCCCCTATTTACCCCCACAACAGATGAGCTTGATGATACTCTCAGCCCCTCCCTTGGCTCAGTTTTAGCGGACACTGCACTTGCCCTATACCTATTGAAGAGGGAAAAAGCCCCAGGTCCCGGTAGCATACCAGGGGACCTTAATCTGTCCCAACCAGAGATCTGGGTCCCGTATTTGAGCACCTTGGGTAATGCTATCGCATAAAGTAGGGAGGTTCCACATTCATAGAAGGGAGCCATTATTGTTCCTATCTACAAGAAGGGGAGGAGGGACACACCATCCAACTAATGGGCAGATTAGCCTACTAGATACCAGTCAAAAAAATGTTTGTAGACCAGTTCTCGAAAGCCTGCAAGCTTGGATGACAGAGAACCAAACCCTTTCATATTGTCAAACTGGTTTCAGGGCCTGGGTCCATACCCTAGATTAAGTTTGATTAAATACAATCTTTTGGAATGATGTCACCATGCAACGGGATCATCTGTCGCCTTCACAGACCTAATGGCGGCATTTGATTTGGTCCCTGGTGATAACTTCTATAGGGTTTTGGACCTATATAGGATCCCTGTCTGCTTCCTAAAGATCTTCAAGATTCTACACACTGACACGTACGCCCAAGATAGGTGGAACTTTGGGGAGGATCTTACACCAAAGATAACTATCAACCGTGGAGTCAGACAAGGATGTGTGCAGGCCCAACGCTATTCATCTTCTACAATCATAAAGCTGTAGATTCGCTGGCCTAGTGTAGGCACAATGCTCCCAAATCCTTAGGAAGCAGTTGTCCCATTCTTATGTTTGCGGACAACATGCTCCTTATTTTAAGAACACCAGCTGGGCTCCAATACTTGCTGAACAGCTTTACAACCTTCTGTGCCTCAAGGGGTCTTGAGGTCAACCCTTTAAATCCAAGTTCATGTTGTGGAATCCACACCATTCCTTTCATGGCCGCATAAGGCTGGAGAGGGTGGCTCTGGAGCAAGTAAAGTGCTTTGATTACTTTGGGGTCAGGTTGATGGATTCTGGGGCTTGCAGGTATAAAAAAGCAGGACTATAACCAACAGCAGACATCGGCCATAGTTAGGAAATATAAGGCCACATCCTGTGAACCAATAACGCCATGGTTTATAGAGCCACTGCTATTGCAAGAGCTACCTATTGGGAGGAGCTTTGAGGCAGTGCGGATTCGACTTCACTAACAAACACTGAGAATACATTTTTTAGATTGTTGTTTTAACTCCCTTCAAGTATTCCCCTCACCCCTCTACACTTTAATCTCGCTCTAAATAGAATAGACCAAGTAGCACTATTAAAAACGTTGAGTACTGGGTGCGACTATGGACTGCTCCAGAACTAGCTGCTTACAGGGATGCCCTGGTGGATCTAATCAGTATCGACAAATCAGCACATACTCCGTGGCTGAGTAAGATTAAATACTTAAGTTAAGCCATTAGGATGGAGTAGTTGTGGCACTCTCTTGCCACCCTAAAGAGAGGAGTCATATCCAAGTTAAAGCAAGCTTTTTCAGAACGTACCCTGCAGCAAACCTGGAATGACCAAAAATCTGGCAGCACTACTGATACATCACTGTCCCAAAAATGCCATCCCAGTTTTGAGACGTTCCTCAGTAGAATTCGCCCCTGCCAAGAAAAATACCTTTATATAAAGCTTAGACATGGCACCCTCTCCCTGGAATCTTTCTTTTAAGAACAAGTGGAAGAAGAGATGGGTCCCTGTCCCCAAACTGCCCATTTTGCTCAATTCAGCAGGAAATTGTTGCTAATTTTCTTTTCTTTTGTCGAATATATACTTTGCCACTGCAAAAATTAATTAGCCCAGTATGCAAACTTATGGGTGCATCCCATTACTGGGAAGCAAGCAGAGTACTCCAAGTTGATACAAAAGAGTGCCTTGTGTTTGCTGTTGCCGCTTCCAGATCTCTTATTGTGGGCCCGAGGAATCCACTCAAGCAAATTGAAAGGCATGGGATAGGGTACACTGAAGCATGATTTACAGGATGCTCTGCTGCTAACTGCTACATACCAACCAACCACCTTACTTTTTAAGTCTCGCCTAGCGAACGCACCGCATGCGCTGCTTCGCCTTGGTGAGCCTATTGTTGTCGGTTTGGTGCGCGAAAGGGACAAAACATGTGCATGCCTGGAAAGCGGATGTTCACGCGCATGGCGCCTGCATCAGCTTGGGCCCGTGCACAGCGTGTCTTTCAGCTTGTTATTTTTGTTTTCAAGCAGGCCCAACTCCTCGTGCACTCCCACACCAAGCTCTGAGTCAATCTAGGATTGTGTTTCCAGTGATTACTAGTAGAACGCAGTTGATCGGGTTTTACAATAAATGTAGTAATGCCCTGATGAGTTGCCTTGTTTGGCTATGGGGCACGTGACTGTACTCTCTTATGCCTAGAAGTAAACTGAACGTCTAAAAACTGCTTTGGGAATCTACAAGGAACATCTCAAGTTTCAGACCAGTATGGATTTTGCTAGTTTTCAGCTTTGGCTCACAGAGGTCACGTTTTATGTATGGCTTGTTGTCCGATTAATATATCCAATTATCGTAACTTCGTGTGTTTCTTGAACTTTCTAGATAAATTCACTTTACTGCTTTGGAATCTGCCCAACCATATCTTTTATTGGAACATTTTTACAGTTTGTGTGATTGTCTTGGAAAAGCAAATGTGATGTTATCGATTTAGCGTTTCTAAAGTAGTGTGGTTCCCTTTATTTGCCTTTGTGTCTTTCTTGTGCACTTGTAGACTAAGATGTGGACTCAGTTACTTTTCTACAGTTCATTGACAAGGTGTCTTCCATTGTGTGATATGGCAGGATGTTTATTCTAGCAGTCAATAGACTGGACTGATGAATGTACTTTCAGCAAGCTAGTTTTCTCCATGTGCATATCATGTCTGTTTTCATTTGGTTTCCCTTTTATGAACTAGTCAGATTCCTTTATTTTTCCTTACAAAAGGGCACGTTTTGGTTCATACCACTTTTCAAGGCTGGCACATCTAGAATGTAAAGTTGGTTAATGGCTTGTAGTTCTTCATGATTGAGGGACCCTTGCCCTGCTCAGTCTTGGAGATCATGCTACCTTAACATTGACTTTCAATGGCAGACCCTACAGGAATTTCAGAAGAGGCAGCATTCTTAGTGAAAGTCCACAACTGTAGCTCTAGTCTTGAATGTAGTATTTTCCGGCGTATAAGACGACCTTTTAACCCCTTAAAATTTTCTGAAAAGTTGGGGGTCGTCTTATACGCCGGATACAAAATTAGACTGTTTGTTTTCGTGGTTTTTTTCAACAGCGCGGACTACTCTTGAAGGTTCTCGCGCTTCTGGCCCAGCCGGAGGTGGGGGAGGGTGGCTCTAATCCAGCCGGAGGTGGGGGAGGGTGGCTCTAATCCGCCCGCCAGCCACAGAGGTGAAGAGTTGAAGAGCATTGCATCCTGGGGGCTCCCGCGCACAATTAGCTTTCAAGCCGCAACTTCGCTCCAACTTCGCCCCTACTGCCTGGTGGGTAACCCCGAGGCCTCCCGCAGAAATTGGCAGCCATAATGCCGGAGGATTCCCGCCGGAGCATTGCATCGGTGGACAATGCTGAGGATCCGCGATAGCATCCACGGAGTCGGAGGACGCCGCTGGGCACTGGAGCTGCTTCACTGCTGTAAGCTGAGCGTACTCGGAGGACTAGCGGGTGGAGAGATTACGGTAGGCTTGCAATATTCCCAGCATTTACAAGAGAAAAAAGTGATAAGTGTGCAGGTTATAAAAGCGTACAAGGTACAAGTAGAGCGTTGGACTGTGCTGGAAGTGGGGGTATTCTTGGGGTAGTCTTATACGGCGAGTATAGCACAAAACCTAAATTTGATCAAGCAAAGTGGGGGGTCGTCTTATACGCCGGGTCGTCTTATACGCCGGAAAATACGGTAGTGCCCATCTGCACAGAGGAAGTTTAGTTTCTCACCAGATGTATCAGCGTGTTGCTTTCAGAGCATTTTAAGGACAGCAAATGAAACTGAGCTTTATTTCTTAAAATCAGTTTTATGAGATTTAAAGTATCAACAATTTAGGCACTTTTGAATGGAGGTATAGCAATTGAAAAATTGCGACTATTTGTTGTTATTCTTTATTTTAATTCTACTTTAACATTTAAAGCATTGCAATGCTAACAAACTTTTTAAAACTTGCTTTGGTAAGTACATTAGAAGAATATTATTGTTTTTCAGAGACACTTGAAGTGACAGTTTGTTTTGTTGCTGTTTAAGTTCCTGAATCATTGCGATAGCTTGCATTACAATTGGAAATACTGTACTGGATGGGTATCAAAATTGTGGTTTTAATTGATCGCATTCGGCAAGGAATACAATTGTTACAATTGGGGTGTAATTACCAACTGACTTGTAATACTTTGGATAAATATAAAGGGCCTGCAGTGTGATACGTGGTTTTATTCGGATTATCCCAAAATATATTATGGATTTCAGCATGCCCTTTAAGTTTAAGATATCCATGTACCTGCTATTTTGGAGTCTACTTATTAAAGCATCTTTCCATGACTGCAATGCAAGCATAACTTGGTGCAAGTCGCTGAATACATTTGGCTCACCATCCCACCCTGGTGTGTTTGGGTAGACCAGCATATCGGTTGGTGGCAGAACAGAAACTGCAGCCATGGCTCCTGTGAAGGCCGCACAGGCATTTTTGGTTAGTAAGGGGGTTGTCCTGCTCAATGTTTAGTTTGGGAGGAGAGGGGGAAAGAATGATGTCTGTAGGCGATGCCTACAAAGCAATACTACGCAAGCGAACTCTTAGCCCAACATTATGCTTTGGGGTCTTTTCATATAATAGACCACTTAAGACTCAGAGACCATATTTCAACTTTTATCATAGTTGAATAACAGTTTATCTGTTTCCCTTTCCTGGGGCTTTCAGTCTAAAACCCCAAAAAATATTGAGCTTTCCTTACCATTATTGCTGGGTAGAGGGCATTTTGTAACTTATGAGGCATCGTGGAATTACAGTTTGATTTTTGTGGCTTTATGTATGAACTTGTGCTCTGTGGCTGCACCTGGGGTTGAGGGAAGGGAGGAAGAACCATTTGTAGGTGCTAAACATGTTTCATATTTTAACCCTGTTGATGTGCATAGCACACTAATCACCTTAGAGGGTATCCAGGTGTTTATGTAGGTGTGTGGTCCCCCCGGTACTTTATACAAAGAGCCAGGTCTTAAGCTTCTTGTGGAACTCAAGTAGTGAGGAGGAAGCTCTGATGTTTTGAGGGAGGTCATTTCATGTCTTGGGTGCACTGTTGGAGGATGAGCAACATCTACTGTTGCTTTTACGTATATGGGGAATGAGTGAGAGATAGGCAGAACGTAGGTGTCGGGTGTCTTGGTAAAAGTGTATGTGGCTGTTCAGGTATTCTGGTCCGGTGTTGTGTAGGGCTTTGTAGGTGTGCATGAAGTTAGAATTGGCTGAGCTTGTGAATGGGGAGCCAGTGAAGCTTCTTGAGGTGCGGTGCAATGTGGGTGTGATGTGGGAGATAGAGTAGGAGTCTTGAAGCAGTATTCTGGATGGCCTGGAGCCTGTGAAGGAGTTGTTTGGTAATTCCAGCATAGAGTGTGTTGCCGTAGTCCAGGGTGTTGGTGATAAGTTCTTGCCAGACGGCCCATTTGCTGTTCTGAGGCATCTATCTAAAGAGATATTGTATTATGTGGAAGCAGGAAGTGCACACTGCGTCCTTATGTGCACCCATACAAATGTTGCCTTTTTTTCCTGCACATTCAGGTCAATGTATTGTAGCCTATACCACCTCAATAACTCCTTGCCTCATTAACACATAATTAACAAGCATTTGAAATTAAATGAATGAATGAGATGAAAAGGCCATTTGTTAAGCGCGATAGCTATCCTAAGGAGTCCTAGCGCTGCGGAGATACGCGTGCAAGAAGATAGTTAGGAACTATACAGATTTGTTGAAGAGCAGAGTTTTTAAAAGCTTACGGAAGAGGAGCAGATTGGGCTCTGCCCGCAAGTGGTGGGGGAGAGAGTTCCAAAGCTTAACAGAGTTATAAGTGAAGGCGCGCCCACCACATCTAGATCTTTTTGATCTCGGGAACTAGGGCGAGGAAGGAAGATGCTGATCTGAGCTGTCTATTCGGGTGGTAGGGGGTAATCAGCGATTGGTTAATGACAGGGCCCGTCTTCCAAAAAGCCCTATGGGCAATGCACAGGACCCTGAATTTAATTATTTTACTAAATGGGAGTCAATGGAGGCTCCTTAGTCTGGGATTGATTGGGAGTTGGCGGGGGATCTGAAGGAGTGTTCGGGCTGCGCAGTTTTGGATGACCTGGAGTTTGCACAAGGCTAGATAGTGGGCATTCCTAAAGTCCAGGCGTAATAGGATGTGACCCTGGACCTTAATCTGTTTTGCCTGGAAAGGTAGTAGGGGAAGACTTTTTCGAAGTAGCCTTAGTAGACCAACGCAGGTGGCTGAGAGTTTAGCTGCTTGATGGTTAGAGTTGAGGGAGTTATCCAACCAGATGCCCAGGCTCTTGATTGTGCCCTTTGGCACTGGGGCAGGAACAGGGCAGATGGGCCATAGTGAGTTTATATTAAGCTTGGGGATTTTACTTAAGAGAATGAGCTCAGTTTTGTCCTCGTTCAATTTTAACCAGGAGAGTGTCATCCATTTGGCCACCTCCTCCAGACATCCACTCAGGTTGTTAGAGGAAGTGTTTGGTTGGTTGGGGGCCACCACTAGCTGAGTGTCATCGGCATAAGTGATTATTTTTATGCCGAAAGGACGGACAATGTCAGGAGAGCGGTTTCGGTCCCATGCATGGGACGGAATCCTGTCTGGGAGAGATTGAGTAAATGGTTGTTCTCCAGGAATTCTACCAGTAACAAGTTCACATATTTCTCCAGGATCTTGCTCAACCATGGTAAGAGGGAAATTGACCGGTAATTCCTGGGATTGTCTTTGTCTAGGTTAGGTTTTTAAGAAAGCCTTAACCATAGTGCGCTTCCAGTGGGGAGGGACAATGCAGGAGGAGATAGAGGCGTTGAGCAGGCAGAGTGTGGTGGGAAGAATGTTGCCAATAGCTGGCAACAGGGCGCGTGGAGGTTTCGGGTCTTGGGGGGAGCCAGATTTCACCTGGTGCGTAAGGGATTCTAATGTGGTGGGATTGAGAGGGGCAGGGTGTCCAGGGTGGCCGAAGATCGGAGTCTTGCACTTAAGAAGTTGGCAAAAGTTGTGTCGGGTTGGATGGGGGAAAAGGAGGTGTAAATTGTTAGTATTTTCTGGAAAAAGAAATCTGCCAGGTTGTTGCAGAGCATTTGGGCATCAATAGGGCGTGATGGTTTCTCAGGGAGTTTGAGGAGTTTTTGCGACTCAATAGATTTTTTTGAACATGAAAGGAGCAACTTTAATTTTTTCTTTGAAGAAAGTTGATTGAGATGCTTTAATTTCATTTTTGTACGTTTTTATTGCCTCCCTTTATGCAGTTTTGCTGGAAGGGGAATAATCCAGTCAACATTTCCTCTAATTGTTTGCAATATCGTTTCCATTCCCGTAATTTGGGGGAATACCAGGGTGCAGTTATTGTGCTGTGCTTTAATTGAGAATTGCAAAAAACACAGTTGATGGGCAGAATGTAGAACAATGTCATACATTCACCCCAGTACAAGGATCTGGGCCTAAATCCATCGTTTTTTTGCACTCCACACCACCCTGGGTTAGACGCTGGCTATATGCAAATCAGCTCTGACCCTGTGCCCCATGGGAACAGTCCAGTCCGAACTACCAAGCCATGTCTTTCCCAGACCGGAATCAAGCATCCAAGGACCGGTTTCTGGCTATCAGCCTTCATTCAGCCTGGATAGCTTGACTCCAGTGGTGTGGAGAGCCTGGGACTCAAGTCAGAGTATACCCAGCACACTCGGGGTGAAAATTGCAAAAAACACAGTTGATGGACAGAATGTAGAACAATGTCATACATTCACCCCAGTACAAGGATCTGGGCCTAAATCCATCGTTTTTTTGCACTCCCACCACCCTGGGTTAGACGCTGGCTATATGTGTTTTGTGCTTTAATTTAGAGCATTTTATGGAGAGTACGGAGTCTAAGGAGTTATGGATCCAACTGTTGAAGTAATTCAATGAAATGCAATAGGTCTCGCATTTGCAAGAGTTTAAGCTATTGGCATCGTAAATGACAATGCCTTTTATTTATGTTTTAAAAACCAACACGTAGGGCGTGGCTAAGCGGCCGTGAGTAATGTCCGCAGCTTGAACGGGCTCTTCCCAACCCGCGGCGAATGACTGCTCTACAGCCTGCAGACCGGACGAAACCTTCCCAAAGTGCCCGACGGAGCAGCTGTCAGCCTCGTGAAGGCTCCGGTGCAGTGTTCAGGGACTGCGATCCCCGCTACATAGACGTTTCGCCGGCCGGCTGCTGGGATGCCCGAACAGCATAAAATGGCGACCCTGGTGCGCTGATCGGAGCGTGATCCTGCTCGGCCTCTGGCTGCCTCCAGGCGGTCCCCCCTCCCACCACGTGAAAGGCAGATAGGGGCTCGGCCCCTGAAAGGGCAAAAGAGGCAACGCGGAGGGACCGGGAGGGCGGCTTTCTGATCACCGTCGCCGGAAGTTGCGGTGGTGTCTGCCCCGGAACAGGGCGAACATTTAGGGCTCGGCTTTGCGGCCTACCAGCGGCCGACGCAGTGCTGACGGCGAAGAGCCGTCACAGTGTTGGCAGGAGAGAGGAGCGAAACAGGACAGACTGACCCGCTACCGCCTGCATTACACACGGTGCAGCCCCCGCCGGCAGGGGCTTTGATACTGCCACTGGGAGCGTTCTCACTTGACCCTAATAGCGCTTGAGGCGCGGCCACCTCTGCAGTGACCCGGACCTACGCGGTGCCGGAGGGCCTCTGAGGACCCGCTGTGTGCCGGCTTGGACCTCTGCACCACCCTCCCCTCCCGCCCGACTTACAGGGCCTGCCTTGGCAAGGGCGCTTGAGGCGGAGTTTGAGGAGTTTTTGCGACTCAATAGATTTTTTTGAACATGAAAGGAGCAACTTTAATTTTTTCTTTGAAGAAAGTTGATTGAGAGGCTTTAATTTAATTTTTGTAAGTTTTTGTTGCCTCCCTTTAAGCAGTTTTGCTGGAAGGGGAATAATCCAGTCAACATTTCCTCTAATTGTTTGCAATATCGTTTCCAATAACGTAATTTGGGGGAATACCAGGGTGCAGTTATTGTGCTGTGCTTTAATTGAGAGCATTTTATGGAGAGTACGGAGTCTAAGGAGTTATGGATCCAACTGTTGAAGTAATTCAATGAAATACAATAGGTCTCGCATTTGCAAGAGTTTAAGCTATTGGCATCGTAAATGACATTGCCTTTTATTTATGTTTTAAAAACCAACACGTAGGGCGTGGCTAAGCGGCCGTAATGGCCGCAGCTTGAACAGGCTCTTCCCAACCCGCGGCGAATGACTGCTCTACAGCCTGCAGACCCGGACGAAACCTTCCCAAAGTGCCCGACGGAGAAGCTGTCACCCTCGTGAAGGCTCCGGTGCGGTGTTCGGGGACTGCGATCCCCGCTACATAGACGTTTCGACGGCCGGCTGCTAGGATGCCCGAACAGCATTAAATGGCGACCCTGGTGCGCTGATCGGAGCGAGATCCTGCTCGGCCTCTGGCGGCCTCCAGGCGGTCCCCCTCCCACCAGGTGAAAGGCAGATAGGGGCTCGGCCCCTGAAAGGGCAAAAGAGGCAATGCGGAGGGACCGGGAGGGCGGCTTTCTGATCGCCGTCGCCGGAAGTTGCGGTGGTGTCGGCCCCGGAACAGGGCGAAAATTTAGGGCTCGGCTTTGCGGCCTACCAGCGGCCGACGCAGTGCTGACGGCGAAGAGCCGTCACAGTGTTGGCAGGAGAGAGGAGCGAAACAGGACAGACTGACCCTCTACCGCCTGCATTACACACGGTGCAGCCCCCGCCGGTCGGGGCTCTGATACTGCCACTGGGAGCGTTCTCACTTGACCCGGATAGCGCTTGAGGTGCGGACACCTCTGCAGTGACCCGGACCTACTGCGGTGCCGGAGGGCCTCTGACGACCCGCTGTGTGCCGGCTTGGACCTCTGCATCACCCTCCCCTCCCGCCCGACTTACAGGGCCTGCCTTGGCAAGGGCGCGCCCGGCCGGGACAATTGGCTATTGATCGCTTGACCTCCTTGGCCGACTGAGCTGTGCTGACTACCGTGTCCCAGCTTTACAGGGCTCAGGGGTGAGAGGCGAGTCCCTCAATGGACTGCTGGACGTGGGACTGGACATATCCCGAAGGCTCCAGTTTTGGAGACAAGTAATAGAGCGTTGACGCTTTTGTTCCAAAGCATCTCAACGGCTGGCCTTTCGCTTGAGGGGTGAAAATGGCGACGGGGGCAGAAGCTCCAAGAACACTGCTCAGGCGAGACTGTCCAAATTTGAATGACAACAGGGCAGAGAAAAAAATCTTTAAACGGACTAACCTCGATGAGCAATTGCAAGTATCAGGAGGGGTGGGCTGATAGCACAGGAGCAAATGGGTGTAGGTATTTGACTTTAAGGATTCCGGGTATGTAATGTGGTTAATTGCACTTCCCTAGACATGTTATGGTGATTTTCTTTAGGCTGTTATTGCAAGCTGTACCGAATTGTTGGCTTGATAACCTGCCGCTGGGGAAGGGGAACGATTCACCTCTGCGCAATCAATATGGGTGGGGAATGCACAGGCACTCTGGGGGGGGGTAGGCAGTTAAGTCCACAGGCAGGGGAGCAGGGAAGGGGGTGGAGGGGAGTAAGTGGGATGTTTCAGGGATAGGGTGGGAAAGTGGTATTGGTGGTACTGACTATAGTGAATACGTACGAATTCAGATTGCAATGGTTGGGGGGGAAGGGTCGGTTGCACTTTGTTTTGTGCTTTCGTTTAGCTATACTTCAAGGATACAGGTGAACACATGGTGGACGTACTGAGCTTTCGAGGACGTTTTGACTATGATGGCAGAAGAGGTCTTGGCTGATGTGATAACATACGATACTGCCCCGGTCCTGGCTCCGGTGCCCCCCCCCTAACCCTGATTACTTGGAAAGTACGCGGTTTGGGGGACAAAATTAAGAGGAGCTTGGTGTTGCAATATGTACGTAGGGCAGCCCCAGCACTGGTACTGCTTCAGGAAACGCATCTGGTGGGTTCGACATGTAAGGCTTTGGATCGATGGGGATATACGATGGTGACACACACTGAGTTTTCCTCTGGTTACAGGGGGTGGGAATCCTGATGCGTAAGCAGTTTCCCGTGATAGTACAACAGGTGTGGAAAGATGCACTAGGACAATTTGCAGCTATCTCCTGCTTATGGGAAGGTCGGAGATTCAACGTGGTATCAGTATACATTCCACCTGCCTTACACTCAGTTGCTCTCCTCGCCCTCAGTGCATTTCTACTGACACTACCAGAGGGCGAGCTCATACTGGGTGGAGATTTTAATGCGGTTCTCGATGAGGGTCTTGACCGCCACCCCAGTAGGATGACAGGGATGCACAAAGCGAGGCTGACAGGCTATGTAGAGGCTATGGGTCTTACGGACGGATGGAGGTTCAAACACTCCGGGGATCGAGGCTACATCTTTTATTCTGGGGTACACAATAGTGTATCACGTATTGAACATTTTTTTGTCTCTGCAGACAGCTTGCCCCATATACTAGATGTAAAGATAGGCCCGAGGGGCATTTCGGATCACTCCCCAATCTCCATGGTATACTCCTCTCATGTAAAAGCTCGGAGGCGCATCTTCCCGATCACGCCCCATTAATTACAGATTCCCAAAATCAGAAAGGACCTAGTCACGGCTACGAAGTGTTACTTCCAAGAGAATATCACCTCCGTGGACTCACCCAGGGTCCTATGGGAAGCATACAAAACGGTGCTACGGGGCCAGGCGATAGCCTCCATAGCAGGTCACAGGCGGACTGTGCAGGAAGACCTGGCAACACTAGCACTTGACCTGGAAGCTTTACAGACCGAACATGATCGCGATCCCACTGAGGAGGTTAAGCGTCAATTACGCTTTAAACAGGCAGAATTCGTGGAGTATCAGCGAGTGCAGGTCAGACAACGGCTTATGCGCACTCAACATATCATATACGAGGTTGGTGATAAGGCAGAGAGACTTTTGGCGTGGCTAGATAAGAAGGACAAGGCCCAGAGGACAATAGCACAACTTCGCTCCAACGATGGCGTGATGTACACTTCCCCCACGGATATAGTAGACACTTTGGCCAATTACTATGAAGCAGTTTACACTTCCTCCTCGGGTATGTCCTCTGCGGAGGCGCAGACCTATATTAAAGATATCCAAACGCCCTCCATCTCGGACGCAGACGCTGAACTTCTAGAGTCAGACTTCACTACGGATGAGGTCATGGGTGCTAATCACTCCTTGCAGTCAGGCAAGGCTGTGGGCCGAATGGGGTCCCAATAGAATTTTACAAGCGCGTTTCAGATCATGTGGTCCCGCATCTGTTGCGAATGTTTGAAGACAGCTTGGCCACGGGGGAATTGCCTCGACATCAGCGGAAGGCTACGATCATAGCTATACCGAAACCTGGTAAACCCCCGGACGAATGTACATCATACCGTCCTATTTCACTATTGAATGCGGAAGCAAAAATACTGGCAAAAATTATCGCCGTGCGCCTAACCCCACATTTGGAGACCCTGGTGCATCCGGATCAATCCGGATTCATGCCAAACAGGAGCACTGCTTTAAATTTAAGACGAGTTCATGCGGTAATGGCGCAGATCCCAGCTTTATCGGAACCGGCTGTGATCTTGTCCTTAGATGTGCGATTGGCCTTCGACATGGTCGAGTGGCCGTACTTATTTGCGGGATTGCGACATCTAGGCTTTGGGCCAAAGTTTTTTGCTTGGGTCAAACTCCTGTATACAAATTCGCTTGCGCATGTTGTGGCCAATGGGCATATTTCCAGGGATTACAGGCTAAGCCGCGGTACGCGTCAGGGGTGCCCCCTGTAGCCTCTGCTTTTTGCACTGATTTTGGAACCGT
The DNA here is from genome assembly GCF_964263255.1 of Lissotriton vulgaris. Classification (NCBI taxonomy): domain Eukaryota; kingdom Metazoa; phylum Chordata; class Amphibia; order Caudata; family Salamandridae; genus Lissotriton; species Lissotriton vulgaris. The sequence continues at coordinate 980,297,458 of NC_141697.1, forward strand.
TGGCAGCATGGATACGGTGGGACCCCATGATAAAAGGTCTCAACTGGACTGAATCCTGGGAGGACCGCATATCGCTGTATGCTGATGATATTCTCCTTTACTTTACTCTCCCCAGGCGTTAACTCATGGTTCTTCTCGACATCTGTAAGATTTTTGGGCGGGCCTCAGGATATACCATCAATTGGTCCAAGTCGGTACTATTTGTCCTCAAAAGCCCGCCGCCGATCCACCCGAACGACTGCCCCCTGATGGTCACTGACGGACCCTTTAAATATCTGGGGTTATGGGTGACACCGAATCAGGAGATTTTTTATCACCGTAACTTGCTGCCACCACTTGAACGGTTTCGCACGGATGTGAGGCATTGGCATACCCTACCGCTGACTCTTCTAGGAAAAGCTGCATTATTTAAAATGATGACATTACCGCGACTACTTTATATCCTGGAGAACACTCTGTAGGAGAGTAGGGTCTGCAATCCTATGATCACCCAGATTTTTTGCTTTTGTTTCACTGGTTTACTACTTTCTCTGGCTGTGGGCCTGCCAATCAGACCCACAGCCTGGCTGTTCTCTTTCTAAATTACGATATGTACCCTAGGTGCATTTACTAATTGGTACTGGGCCACCTTATCAGACCCCGTAACGCAGGGCATAGGTGTACCCAGGGCCGCCAGGAGCTGCAGCATGTATTATGCCACCCCTGGCTGGCCTCCTAAATTTGACACAACTGGCTGCATGACAGCTGGGGCAAAGTCGTGTAATCACCCTTTGCTTTAGGTATAGTAGCTCTATATCTAACCATACAACGGACACCCGAGTTCCTATCAGTCACTCCTATGGCAGGCCTTGACAATCCTGAAGGCAGAGTGCGTGGGCTCGTGTGAACTAGGTTCTGGCCCGAGCCGAGCCCGGTTGCAGCTTGCGGAATCAAGACCCAATGGCTGTTCCATGATAACGCGTACCACATCGGTAACCTCGGTGTCGCATTATCAAGGCATGTCGAGTAAGGTGTCATACGAATCGGGATGCTGCCCCCTCACCAATTCTGGCGACGAGGTTAGCATTCCGCCCTTCTAGAGGGACACGACATGTACGTAACTGTGAACCCCGGTTAAAGTTAACTAAAGCCTCAGCTCCACAAAATGGATGCTGCCACCACAGACACGAGTCTGACCTCCTGCTGCTGGGAGTCCTTCCAGCGAGGAGAGCTTGGACAAAGGGTTTCCTGTCGAGGGCGGTGTTCGCACCGTCCCAGACAGGGTTTGTGTATTCTGGGTAGGTAGGGCTTTTACGAGAAGGTGACTGCGGAGTGGCACCCCGGTGCTCACTACGCATCTGCCGGTTAGAACCAGTTCCAGGGGCACCAGCCCTGGCCTGGGGAAAGTCCGGCAGGGGAGAGGGGTGTAACTACCCCCCTTCCTGGTCCCACCCTTAGGGCAGGACCTAGTCATGTACCCACCCCTTTCTTTAGAATAAAGGCCGGAGCGGGGACCCTTCCAGATTAGATCATCTTTGAATCAAGAACTACTTTCTACGAAAGGACATTCAAGACTCTTCTCAAGATTTCTCCCTTGTGACTAAGGAGTAGTCACCCTGCATCAGCGGGCACCACCCAAGAACTCTGCGGTTTGCTGTAAGTCCTTCCTCAAGGAATCCGACGGCCCAGCTCGACGAGAAACGTCTTCCCTGGCACCTCTGACCTCTACCCACGTCATCAGCTCAGCTGTGATCTGTGGGTGCGACGAGACCTCGAGGGACCGGCCATCATCAGAACCTGCACGCTCTTAACCAGCACGACCATCGAAGCAATTCTCTGGTGAGTGCTCTGGGGTCCGAGAAGCCCCGACCCTGAGCCGCTCCAGCACCGAAGTGCAGTCTCCCAGCATCTCCACGATCTGCGTGGGGCCCTTCTGCTCGCTGCTCAGCACGTTGTCTGGTCACTAGCCGCTGGCTTGTGCCCTTCTGTGACCACATCCGACAATCAACACTGCTGGTCTGGTTGCTCCAGACTGGCCCTTGCTTCCATCTTTGCGAGAAGCACCCCGGACCCTCCTGGTCCACTCAAGACGCCATCTTAGGCCCACCACGTGGCCCTTGGATCTGCCAAGGCTTGTTGCCCCATCCTGGGCCCAGCGACGCCGACAGCATCATCCTTCGTGGGACAGCTCGCACCTCCACCGTGGTCGCCGACAACGCCTCCTGGTCCGTGAGACTGCAGAGCCTAGCGTCGCCCACTCACCTGGTCGAGGTGACGGCCAACCGGTGCCCTCCTGGTACCCTCTGACTACTGGCTAGTAGTACGAACTTGGTCCCCTCTGCTTTCAGGTATCATCAATCTCTGATCCAGGCTTGGATCTCTACGAACTATTCATCACTGGTCGCCGGCCAGCAACTCCTTTTCTTCCGGCTCCTGGCTCGTCAGCGAAGACCCCGACGCCTGTAAGACTTGTGCAGCCGCAGCCCTCGTGGCTAGGTAACTCGGCATTTCGGTGCCTGCATAGCCTCTTTACTCTAGGGTCCCGAGTCCCTCGCTTCCGACTTGCCTTATCGGGTCCGCCCGAGACCTTAAACTTTCCGTGTCCTCGGACACTTGTTTTAATTGTGCACTTGAAGTATTTTCCTAAGAGATTTGGTTTGTGCTTAGTACCCTGTCCTCATAAAGAGTACAGGGCTGTTGTGAATCTTAATAAATATCCTGTTTATTTTCATAACACTTGTGTGGTGTCCTTTCACTTGGTGTTCAAGGGGTACATGTGTGGTAAACAGCTGGCTTAATACGCCCTCTCGAGTCTTTAGCCTTAGACTGCTCGTATCCACGCTACTAGGATAGCTGGTCTATAGGTTGACTTACAACCAAACACCATAAGGGTCGTTGGAACGATACATAGCGGTCGCTAGAATAGCGAACGTTGCATATCGGGCCAACTTCTCACACACTCCATTTCTCGTGCCTCCAAAATACTTTCAGTCCATAAACGCACTAGTTTCTGGCCTACTTTGGGGGGACAAACCGGCACGCATTTCCCGACAAAAGTTGTTACGAGGATGGTTTGACGGAGGCATCGCACTACCGGATGTCCAGTGTACTATTGGGCATCACAACTAAAGATCATAAATCACTGGCTCCACGCCCAGCAGACGGAGCCCGCGTTCAAGGCGGATAGATACGACCTAGGGGCCGGAGTGATGACCGCGCTTTATGATCCTCGAGGTGTGGCAGCCATGCTAGGCCCGACGGCTCACACGGTGAAGCTCTGGCACATGGCATCGGCTTGTCTCAAGTGTCAGAACACGACGCAGATGACGCCACTTTGGGTATCGCGCCGCCTCGGCCGTCTCTGTAATAGTAAGGGAATTGAGGCCTGGGATCATATAGGCATTTGGACGATTGGAAACCTTTATAGGCGGGGTAAAATCCTCACTTTTGACCAACTAGCGGCCCAATTCACTTTGACGGAAGCGGAACGTTTCCGCTATTTGCAAATCAGTCATGCCCTTAGGTCGGTGCTGCCGGCTGAAGGAAAGCTACCAGAGTCCACTCCTTTAGAGGACAGACTGCTTACGGAACAATGCTTAACAAGGCGACCTCATTGGTCTACCGTAAGTTGATTAACAACATGCCTGACCCCATGGACAGACTTAAAACCGTCTGGACTGTGGAACTAGGTGACTTTGACGAAGGGGACTGGCAAACCGCACTCTCCTCGCCTCAGGAGGTCGCTGAATCATCAAGGCTCGGACTGATACAATTGAAAGTCCTACACCGAGTCTATTACACTAGGGTCACACTACATAGGATAGGAAGAACCACACACCAGTACTGCTTGAGAGGCTGCGGGGAGGCAGGGACGTTCTACCATACTATCTGGGATTGCCTATTGATTGCTGGTTACTGGTCCAAGGTTATGCGAACTATATCTCAAGTGGTTAATGTTTTGCTGCTCCCAGAGCCGCGTCGTCTGTTGAACATTTGGGAGCCTAATGATCTAAGCAACCCTATGCAGGATTGGGCAACGCTGGGTATTATGTACGCTAAACGAAATGTGGCCAAGGCCTGGGGGTCCCCCGTGTCACCGGCGCTCAGAGACTGGAGTACGAATATGGACTCTGCTATGGTTGCCGAAAAGGCGGTGTATTTAAATCGGAAATGTACGCGAAAGTGGGCAAAAATTTGGGGGGCCTGGAATGAATATAGAGGATATATTTGTGAACCACCTCAGATGGAAAGTGATACTGATTCGGAATGATAGGGAGGGAGGATGGGATAATCCCGGAGTGGAGGGCTTGTGATGTATAGATGTCCCGATTGTAGTAACGCTGTTTCCTTGAGAACATATGATGTGTCCACTATGTGTCTTCTTATTAACTGTGCACGATTGAGAAGTACAATGTAAACCTTGAACATGCCCATTGTTCACTTTTCTTAACAATAAAAATTGTTTTTTTTAATAAAAAAAAAAAAACACTTAAATAAAAGGCATTGCCATTTACAATGCCAATAGCTCAAACTCCTACAACTAGGAGACCTATTGTATTGCAAATGCTTGTTACTTCTCTTTGTTGCTATGAGGATGATCTAAGATGCATCTGTCTTTTATATTCTTTTATCCTTTATTATGTACACGTGTCTGTAGATTTTATATTAATTGTTTTATTATTTATTATGCACTATATTATAGTCTTAAAACAAGCCAAGCTAAACTAGGATAATGATGATTATGAATGGTATTTTAACACCAGCAATGAAGCTCACCTAGTTACTCAAAATGAGCATGACGGACCCATTCACAAGATTTTTGCTGGTTGCAAAGATTTGTATATTGCACGAGTGCTTGCATATAGATAACATTGCCATACTGGAAGAACTTGGATTGTGATATTTTTCTTATGTGAATTTTATGTACTTTTATTGTTATAACTAATCAAAAGAAATTATAACAGAAAGGACATTTAGGGTACGATTGACTAACATTTTTATTAGCCAAGTGGGACTACAAATTAGGAGGATATTTGGACTAAATATATCCCTCATCAACTACAACATTTTATGTAAAAATTAGACTGATACAAGTGACAAGTAACTAATGTATGCCCAAGCTTGTCTTCAAACAGAGGAAAAAGTTTTTTTTTTTTGCAAAGCAGAACCGGCCAAGGTCCAAATGGGCGAAGCCACTCTGTAATTAGATTTGGAATGGGGCAATATTAGGACGCATTACGAATCTGTTAGAGTGACACTATTCCAAGTCTTTTTGGAAAACAAAATTCTTGCAATCTGTCTAGGTTTTATGAAGTGTTGAAACCTGGTTAATGAATTGGAGGTTTGAAACAAACTACAATATGAATTATCTGATTAATCCTAAATTGTTTTTTATAGATGGGTTGGTTAAGTAGTTTATCTGAGTATTGTTATATATGTTTAAAAAATGTTTTATTGTTGTACAATATGTTGTATCGATATTTGTCAATGGATAATTGTATCTAAACTTGCAATAAATTAAGTTTTAAATAGCAGTACAACTGGAAAAAAAACGTGGAATGGATGATAGGATCATGTTAAAGGTTAACAAAGGCAAAACAAAATCATAGATTGAGGAACAAAAGGTCCTAATCAAATGAATGTTCAATCCCATCCAACAACCTCTCCAACAAAAGACTGATCTTGAGGCTGTGGACAATAAGAATCCACTTAGTGGTATACGCTCAAAGGCCACTCACTTTTATTCCCATCCACATCATATTAATAAAACAAATACAGCAGCCACCAGATAAAGCAAATAAGTGACTATGTAGTAAGAAACTCAATTTCAAATTCGATCAGGCTAATGAACTAGAGGTTTAATGTTTGTCAATCTTTCCCCAATCTGTCATAATCAACCTTTGAATAGGTAATCAATAGCCAATGCATTACACTGTGTATAACCATTGCTTTTGACGATAAAGAGAAATGTTGGATAAGGTGCCAACAATTGACAAGCCTCGAGTAGGTCTCTTAAACAACTTCCAAGCTCAAGCAAATTGTATAGTCTTATGCGGATCCGTAGTACACACAGGCTATAATATATTCTTCACAATGGCTGAAATAGTATTCTTTTATTTGCACACCCAATCACATGCGTTGTTAAATGTTTAATTGTACCCTTTCTAATCAAACTAAGGGCGAAGCCCTGACTTTGTGAGTGACTAGCGAAAGGGGTTCACAACAAGTTGTAGATTAGCAAGCAATATTAAAGCTTGATGCTCCATCTGGAAGAAGTAATTGGTCTTGGCTCACTGGAATTTTAAACTCTAAATCTATGGAAATTGATTCCCCTTTAAATGCCGGATGGTAATAATAACTTAGTTTGTTAGAATGTACCTTAACTAGATCACATGATAAATCCACAGTCATTTGAATATGCTGCAATCATCTGTCTACAAGAGAAATGGCTAGCTTCTGATTTTTATATGAATAGGAATTTTAATCCCGCTACTGTATTTACAAAGAGGCACCCAAAGGGTGGGCTTCACCTCAATTATGATCTGATTTTAAGTGGTATGTTACCAAGATCACCATGAAAGGTATCAATTTACTAGTATTACTTTTTTTATTGCCTATCCACTTAAAACCACCCCTGTGAGTAGAAATTAAGAGTGTACATTTGTAACACAAAAATCCCTGCATGTTTGGCAGGGAACAGAGGTCTATCTGAAATTGTGCTCTATCTGCAAGAACTAATGTATAGATTACCTGATGCAACTCATTTATTAGTTAGGGATTTTAATGTTCACAATAAAACAAACTTGTATATGGGAAGTAGATTTATAGATTATAGCACCTATTGAGGACCTTCTTGCTATAATGAAATATGTAATAAAGGGGGGACTCATGTTGCTCCACACTTTGGAATTAAATCTGGGTTTGATGAGTAAGAGATTCAAAAGCCATATGACGGTAAACCCTCTTGAAGAAAGAGAAGCTCCTCTTCACTCACCTATTACAAATGTATCTAATAAATGAGTGCATGGAGCAAGTGAAAAAGAATGCACATTCCTCATTTTATTTATTAAAACACTTTTTTTCTGATGATTGGCGGAGGACAGTTCTAGGCAGCAGTAAAGCGCTCATGGCGAAAATACCAGTCCTCAATGAGGGATGTGTACTAGCTCCACTACTTCCTTTTTTCTTTATACATCCTACTTTTTTTTTAATGCATTTGTTCCGAAGAGTGTTAGGTGGCAGCAAATGACTACTTCAACATATCCGAATGACCTGGTCCCTCTAGATCTTATTGTGACTGAACGCCAATTGATTGCAGCACCCATTTATGCCTGTGCACTAGTAGTAAATGGCAATAAATCAAAAGTAATTATTTTTGGTTTTAACGGTTTATCCTCGCGGTAACAATGGGCAATAAATACCAAAGTATTGGAAGTTAAGATGTATCAGAACCTTAGATATTCATGGCTAACAAATATTCTTGGGCTCTATATTTGCATCATCAACCAATAAAGGTTATTTCACTAAGAATTTACCGATTTCAATTTTGTAAGGCTCTTGGAAAAACAGAGGTCAAGTCACTACTAAAAATATATGCAGCAAAAAAGTCAGCATGACAATGTATATGGCTTCAACACAGAGTTTAAACATTTTGCATAGAAGTGAAGATGTATCTTTGAAAAGTATTCTTCGGTTTTAATAAATCATCGGCATAGGCTGTACGCCTGGAACCGGGATGCTTTGATTGGAGTCTTATAACTATGCACAATTGGTTTACTATTTTGAATACTCCAGTAGGGTCCCAGTGGATGTATTAAAAGCTTGATCTAGAAACAGTTGAAAATTTGACGCTATGGGTAAACTTTCCTTCTCAAAACATACAATCAATTCATTGAACGTGCTTGGAATACTTAAGGAGTGTGGTATTAGGGGGTAAGAATAACACACGTTCCATGAAATCATGGTTGAAATCGATAATTATAATGAAACATTTTTCATTCAATCTAGTATGTCGCATGTGGATCAGGATCGTTATATACAGTCGTTTTACACTCCTTTCCAGTTGCTTTCATCTTTATATTTGGGCATACACTGACCTAATAGTGAGAAAATGTTTCCTCCATTTTAAGTTGGATGGAGGCGCCAATTGATGGTAACATAGTTAAAAACCTCTACAGAGATAAAATAGGCAGATAGTTCATTTTGTAGTTGTCCTGGTCAAGTTCAGTATCACATACTGTATTACTGTCAGATTAACTTTGCAATGTTTTACTTTATTACTGTCAGAGATTAACTGTGTATATGTTTCCTATTGTCCAAGCTTGAATCCTATGTCTGATTGTAGGACACTGTGCCTTTTGTACTGTTCAGATACAGTTAATACTGGTTACATTTGTGTAAGGAAATGTCTCTTTGTATGATCAACCCAAATGTTTGAACTGATGTTGATGGTTATTAGTGCACTGAGACTTGTCAACCAGGCCTCATTGCAAGTGTGTGGACCCTTAAAATGGTATATGTCCAATTAGTTTACCCTAAATTGGTACAAGTTAACTCACTTATAAGTTCCCAGTATATGGTACCAAGGATACCTAGGGCCTGTAGGTTAAATGTCCCTCGTGGAGGGTAGGCTGGATGAGTCCTAAGGAGAAGGAATACAGAAGTGACTGCATAATTGATAACTTCAGAAATCCCCTTGTTGCTGGTCATTTGATCCGGTCATCATACGCAGATTGAAATCATCATGGTTCTATTAAGGTTGTCCTGCGTTTTTCCCCCCAGAGCCCTGGGACCACCAGGAAGGGTTTCAATAGGTGGCCAAAACCACCTATCTTACTCTCTTGTGCCTACATCTATTCCAACCCATGATAGATACTCGGTTTTAAATGACATGAGAATGAAAGATATTCAGGTACCTGCAGATATTGCTGGTTCCACACCAGTAAAAACAAGAAACAGGCCCAGGCCCTCTTATCCCACTCTTCCTTACAGAGGGCCCTGGGCCTAAAGCACTGGAATGTGGAGGTAGCTCCATGGTCCAGACTGGCATGCTTAGCCATTGGTCCCTTAAACGACTGGCGGGGGGGGGGGGCCGTAGTCTCTCATTCCATTAAGATAATAAGTTGGAACATTGCCAGATAGTGCGTAAATTAGCTCTGGATATGTAGGTTGACTATGTCAAAGAATGTATTATTGCCCTGTTACAGGAAACGTGGGACCAACCGATGCTTTCTGCTACAGCTTGGTCTGCCGTTATTTGGCACCTGGAAACCTCTCAGTCTCTGGTTGGGCATAATCAGGTTTAACCTTGTGGTTAAGACTACCCTAGACGTCTTTATGGATTTATTGTGCTTATTTTGTCCGAAATTACTTTAATAAAATTTTTCCTGAACTTAAAAAAAAAAGACTACCTTAGACTGTGTTATTTGCCTAATTACTACAGTTAACGGTTTCAAACTCTACATTTGGCCTGGCGTAACAATAGCCATAACATGGTAAATATTAATTTTTATGATGATTTTACATCTAGTATGCATCCAGATTTCTGTCTTTATTTGATTTTATAGCCAGGCTTGACATTACGTACACTGTGGTGAATAAAGGATATAAGTTACTCCTTGCAAGGGACTTTAACGCCAAGCTAGGGAAACCATCAGCGGCGTGTGATAGTCATATATTGGAGACTGGTGACTCAGTGGAGACTAATTTCGGGAGAGATCGCAGGGGCTATCATCCTTATTGGATGAACTTTAATAATGTGTAATATAATCAAGTATTATGATCCTGTTTAACCAGTCAGTGCTACTTTCTTGAGCAGCCTTTGCAAAATCGAGGTCTTTGCTAAAACGGGTGGTCATGGAGGCTATACAACCTAGTAATTCCAGTGATCACAACAGCCGGAAGTAGTTGAGAATTCGTACCTTGAAATTAAAGGATCTGGTGTAAGGCTTGTTTGAGGGAAGGTCAAGATAGACGACATTCAGCATACTCTATTTGTTAATAATCTGTTCCTGTTTGACAGATGTCGGTCACTTGATGTGACTTCTCAGACTGTGATCAGGGAGTTGGGAAATGTAATTTCTAATTAAGTCCAGTAGACGTCAGGAAGATAATCAACATGCCTCGTTTAATAAAGTGTGTAGGAAAGCGAATACTCAGCTGTGTATGGCCCTCCATAGGAACCCACAAGATAGTCATTTCATCGCAACATGAAAAAGAGAACACAGATCTGCCTGAGAGTGAGGAAACCTGATCTGCAGAGAGGTATACGGGATAAGCTGGTTTTCTCATGTAAGACCAAGAACAATAGGTTGTTTTGGGATACTATTAATAATAATGAACTAATTAATTGCCCCAGGGCTGGCTTGGCCATAAATACAGCCCCAGACCAATGGGTGAAGCACTTCAACAAATGTATTCCTCAGGAGATACAGTTGAGGAAACTTGACCAACTCCTGGCTAATTTTCTACTTAACTTTTTTTTTTTTTTTTTAGAGTTTTATATAGCGTGAACCAGACCCGAGACATTGGGTATCAGTTAGTTATAATTACCTTATTTGATTTCGTTTATATCATAAAAAGAGCGGCATTAACGCTAAAACAGAGAAAATTCTTAAGCAAAATACAGATTAATTGAGAAAAAGTCTCATTAAAATTTATGATAAACTTTTTCTTTTTAAAATAGAGTACAATTGGTGAGTCTAGCTATGAGATAATGGTCTACTCATTTTCATTTTACATGCTTTGCTGATTCAAGTTCTGTATCTCTCTTTTCAAGTTAGTTTGCAGCTAAACTCAAAAACCTTATTGTTAAACCAATTTAGGAAGGAGCGTAATAGTAATGTAATGCCAATATAATATCTTGAATTCACATTAACATTTATTCACAAAAAAACGTCTTCTGTATATGTTCAAAGAGGTCTTTATTCTTTCAATTCTGTAGTTTGCAAATGATTACAAATGTAAGTTCAACAGCCAACGCGTTTCGTCCCTTAATGGGACGTCCTTAGGGCTGTAGAAAAACAAGATAAAAAAAAAAAGGACAAAGAATGTTCGTCTTGAGCAGAATGCATAGTGCATAGTCATATTCAGTGTGCTCAATACATCAAAGAAACTGTATCAATTACAAATATGAATACACATTTCACCAAACTGTTCATACCTATTGTAAATAACGCTACTTCCTGCAGATACCCAAGCATTACTGCCTATTGAACATTCTAAATATACATTAGACCTATTTTCCATATGATGGTTCTCTTTAATCTACGATCCTTTTAGCGATTCAAATTACTGAAAACTCGAATTGTCAAAATGGTGGGACGGGGTAACTCTTAAGAATTATATGGACCAAAAAAGAATCCCCAGAGGCCTACGTATTTTAATATTCCCTACTTTTCACGATTTGGCAGAAGACCATTTTAAAGAATGGGAAGACAACCTGTATGCATCATCTTTTAAATATGATGAACATACTTATAAAAAATGCAGATAGAAAAGTAGAACAATTGAGACAGCAAATTTCCGATGTGGAGAAGGAAATTCAGGATATGAATTTACCGGACTTAACGGAAAAGAATAATGCAATATTGAAAGAGGTAATGAACCGGCATCAATTGCAAATAAAGGAGAAGAAATTAAGTAAACTAAAACGGGATGAACAGGATTATGCTCAAGGCAGAATATTCACTTTTGCCCGTGGGTATGATGATGTATCAAAACCTCAGACAAAACAGCCAGGTGGGACAGTAATAGCAGGGGATTTGAGTAGTACCACCAACTATAGTAGCTCTAGTATTTCATCCATAGAAGAGGCAACAACCATGGCAATAGGGGGTGCACCCACTAAGAGTTCTTTTTGCGAGGAGTTGAGAAGGAAAGGTCGGAAAAAAATTGTAGGAGCAGAAGGAGGAGAAAGCATCGGAAATACAAGAATGGGAACAAGGAGTCAGGTGAAGAACAAGTAATAGATCAGGACAGAACTGGAAAGGGCGAATTGGAAGTAATTAATCTGTTGGACAGGGTACTCAATGTGCACGAACTGCCAGTTTTGAAAAAAGGATTGTCATTTTGCCCTACGAATGAATGCAACTTTGTAAATCTTGAAATTGATCTATTTAAATTTACACGTAATCTCAAATTGAAGAGTTTTTTCTCTAAGCTTGATGGGAATGTACAAAAGAAACTTCAAAATAAAAATAATTCTGAAATGACTACAACTGAGTTAAAAAAAATCATTTATTAATGTCATTATCGGGTGACTTTGACTTGGAGATTGATGATGTGGCAAGTTTGTGTAACATTGACACAGATTATACATGTACCAGTGGACTCAAGTCAAAATCTAAATTTATCCCCCAAGGTAATCAATTTGCAGCTATTGATATTTATGCTCAAAGGACACTAGATGATTTTTATAAAATAGAAGATTCGGGTTTTAAAAAATCCAGATATAGCACAACGAATCTATCATACTCAGAAAGGGTGGCATTACAGGAACTTAGAAAGTACACCTCTATAGTTATCCGTGAGGCAGATAAAGGAGGGAATATTGTTGTGTTGGACAAGAATAAATACATGGATGAGATCAAGGGCCAATTGAGAGACCAGGACAGTTATGTAAAAATGAATTCTAATCCCATGAAAGAGGTTTCAAGGTACATCTCAGAGAAACTATATACTTGGAAAGAGGAGGGATTATTGGATAACATGGAATATAAGTACTTAAATGTTACCCATCCTACCTTTCCTATTTTATACACATTACCTAAAATTCATAAGAGTAAAACTAATCCTCCTGGGAGACCCATAGTCTCCAGTATAGGGAGCATTACAGAACACGTATCTGAGTTTGTGGATGGTTTCTTAAAACCAATGGTCACCAATTTACCCTCATATATACGTGATACTACTGATGTCCTCAACAAGTTACAGGATTTTAAGTGGGAGGATGGAATGACATTAGTGACAATGGATGTAGTCGGGTTATACACCTGCATTAATAATCACAAAGGTCAGGAAGCTCTAATTCATTTTCTAGGCAATAGGAGTGCCAGTTTGAGACATCACTCACAGATGTTAATTGATATGAGTGACTTGATTTTGAGAAATAACTTTTTTCATTTGAAGACACCTGGTATCACCAGGTAAGCGGGACGGCGATGGGATCCAGGTTTGCTCCCTCTTATGCCAACCTCTTTATGGGGTAGTATGAGAGGGAGCATGCCTGGGGTCGCAACGCAACTGATTGGACGGACCTGTTCCTTTTTTAGGCCAGGTTCATAGACATCCTAATAATTTGGAGGGGATCGTCTTCCGAGTTGAAGGAATATTTGGATTATCTTAATTCAATGTAAAACAAATCGAATTTCTGGATGTGACATTAGTAGTTGAGGGGGACAGTATTAGCAGCAAACTGTTTAGAAAGACAACAGCTACTAATTCAATCCTAAGGGCAGATCGTTTTCACCCAGCCTCGGTGATCTCTGGGATCCCCTATGGCGAGATGGTCAGGGTGAGACGCAATTGTAGTCGGGATAGTGACTGTATAGAGGAATTAGACCATCTACAGGAACGGCTGGTTCAGAGAGGGTATACCAAAAAACTTTCCCAGAAAGCAAGAAACAGTGTATCCAACATTACCAGGGAATCAACATTAGTACAAAAAATCAGAAAAGATCAAGAAAGGAGAATAGCCTTTGTAACGACCTACAGTTGCAAGGGAAAAGTGATCAGAAAAGCCTTGAATAAAAACTGGAACTTACTTAAGGGTGTTCCAGGTTTGGTGGGACTAATAGGTGAGAAACCTGTAGTCATGTTTAAAAAATGCAAAACCATTAAGGACAAAATATCTAGAAATTATATTCATGCAGAAAGTCAGAGCATCAGTAATTGGTTTCCCCCTGCCCCCCCTCGAGGATTTTATGTATGTGGATCTTGTAATGTGTGTGGGTTAGGTATGAACAGAAGAAAGAATTTTGTTTCCAATGATAAAAATCAGATCAATGAGTTTATCAATTGTAACAGTACAGGTGTAATATATGTGATTATGTGTGACTGTTCAAAATTGTACATTGGAAGTACGAAAAGACCATTGAAAATTAGGATCCAGGAACAGACGTGCGGTTATCAATAGGGACATGAAATCGCCATTATTTGCACACATGGAGAGTGACCATAAATCGCGAAAAATGTTTACATTAAAAAAAAAAAAAAATTGGGGGGGGAATACAGAAGGTGCTCAGAATATAAGGGGTGGCGACTGGGAACTAATAATTAGGCAATTAGAAGCAAGGTGGATCAGTAGATGTAGATCGGTAAGAAATGGGCTTAACAAAGATTCCGAGCTACATTACTTTTTAGACTAGCCTTTCATGGATGTTCATAATGTATCACACAAGGTGCGTGACAGGCAGAATAGGACAGATTCAAATGGTATAATAATTACCACCAATATCAATAACGATGTGTTAGTGCATACTAATAGGAGGACTAATATACGGGGTATTCTTGCATCACAACCAATTGGTAACAACGGAGAAATGTAGATCTTTACCCGGAAGAGTAGGTACTTAGCATTTAGAATCGTAATTTAGAAGATGGATTAGGGAAATAGCGGCAGAGGTGTGCCCGAGAAAGAAAGAGTGGAGCCATAATTGGCGTAGCTTATATCTAATAGCGGGGCACTATTTTTATCTTTAATATATCAGCGTATATCAGTAAGAATAGGGATATATGCATTCGAGGACGGACTGTAAATGTTGAGGGATCGGCACTAAAAAAACGAAGGTTTTTTTTTATATTAAAACAGATTTTAGGAGAATACTGACACTTTTATTAAGATGTTCGGATTTAACCTATTGACCGAAAATAAGGCAAGAGAAATGTTACACTTGATACGAGTTTAACTAAGCCGGGATTGGCGAAGCCGTTATCCAATAGGGTAACAGCCTATCGGAATTGAACGTATCAGGAGAGAATAGGCTTCCACATAGAGCAGGGATGGAAACGAATGCCGGGACGGATGTGGACTGTTTACGGGGGATAACGGAAGTCCATCACGGGCCTTACTGAACAGGTATTGGAATTTTTAGCCAATAGGACAGAAGCTTTTTTAGATATGGAACGAATCAGGAAAGCACTGATAGTTGTTCGAAGCATGGATGGAGAAAACAGCATGCTGACCGAAGAGGGAGATAGTGTTCACACACACGTGCGAATAATTTCCATTAGTGTTAACAAATCTTTTAGGTATATAAGCACGGTTACTGACTGCAGTTAACACAGACTTAATCGGGTTTGTGCAAGGAAGGAGGTGGAGGCAACTGGCATTAAAATTGGAGGTAAGCACGGAATCCTCTGGGAACGGAGTTATAGGGAATGTTAGAACTGGCAGTGGGAAGGGTAACTAAGCGTTCTGTTGTGTTATTCTATTTTTTCAGTGGCGATTTTGGGATTTGATTTGGACAATTCAGAAGGATATAAGGGACAGGCATTAAGACTTATCAGTACAGATAACTTAAAACCAGGTGAGAACGAGTTTCCTGGAACAGATATTTTGTGAAAGAGTCTAGCTCTTATTGACCTGCACATATTTTTCGGTGGATCGATATTGATACAGTGGAAGAAAGGGAGGGTTTTTGCCGTGGACCAGGAACCACGCACCTTGTGTGACAATGAATATCGAGTGATAGACTTATACATATTTATAAAATTAGAATACCCCTTTCTTTTGTAGATTTCAATACAGTGGGGCATTCAGGAATTAACAAGTGATCTAGAAGTTGGCCCGAGCGTTTTTCTAGCACAAGGATCGTGAAGAGGAATAGATTTGGGAATATACAGGTAATTACTAATTATGAAAGGAATAGTTCCCTGGGACACACTTGAGAAGTTTGTTAAGTCCATTGATTTCTTATCTCTGCATTCTAGATTTGCCTTATACAATATTCAGAGTCGCCTTCGAAATACCTGTGAAGAAACAGGAGTGTTGATAAATCATACGAGACATCATTTTGTATTTAGATGGTATACTAGAAATTGAGTTTTCAGTAATTTGAATCGCTAAAAGGATCATAGATTAAAGAGAACCATCATATGGAA
This sequence comes from Lissotriton vulgaris, assembly GCF_964263255.1. Classification (NCBI taxonomy): domain Eukaryota; kingdom Metazoa; phylum Chordata; class Amphibia; order Caudata; family Salamandridae; genus Lissotriton; species Lissotriton vulgaris. Next base: position 980,313,538 of record NC_141697.1, read on the forward strand.
AATAGGTCTAATGTATATTTAGAATGTTCAATAGGCAGTAATGCTTGGATATCTGCAGGAAGTAGCGTTGTTTAACATAGGGATAAACAGTTTGGTGAAATGTGTATTCATATTTGTAATTGATACGGTTTCTTTGATGTATTGAGCACACTGAATATGACTATGCATTCTGCTCATGTTACCATTTATTTGTAAATACGTGGATAGAAGTATCTGTATAGCTATATATTTTGTAAAGTCGAACATTCTTTTTTTTTTAATCTTGTTTTTCTACAGCCCGGAGGACGTCCCATTAAGGGACGAAACGCGTTGGCTGTTGAACTTACATTTGTAATTATTTGAAAACTACAGAATTGAAAGAATAAAGACATCATTGAACATATACAGAAGACGTTTTTTTGTATATAAATGTTAATGTGAATTCAAGATATTATATTGGCATTACTATTACGCTCCTTCCTAAATTGGTTTAATTGTTGAGTGGTAGAGAGGTTGGGCGGTGCCTCTATGGGAGGTTTGAGCGTAGCAACCATTTGAATTATACAACATTGCCTAGAAGGTGCGGCCATTGGGTATCTTTATTGCTTTACATGCCAATTGTACTGTCGAGCCTCCTAAACATTATTACATATTACGGCGGTTCAGCAAGTCCTTATTTGTTCTCTTTTCATTATTGGCCACAAAGGTTCTTTGCATGTGGATAATAATGCCAGACAAATACAGAGTAGGTGGAGCAATGATTCGTCTCCTTGTCCGCAAACGCAGCAATCCATTGAGGGTCAGCTCCATTTCCATTTTGGGATTAGGTCTTCACTTGAAAAGACTCCCAGTCTCAGTAAGGTCAGTTGGTGCTTCATACGATTTGCAAACTGTTCCGACAGGTATGATTGAGGCTTTAACGTTATGTATGTTGGCAACACAATCCAAGCATTGATTTTCGTCGTCAATGAGGCTTTGTCCTTTTTATTGAAATATTTGATTAGTCATTTTGTTGACTGTTTGTTTGCACTCTGGGTAGAATGATATTGTGTGCCAGGCTTCCTCTAACATTAAAGCTTTAAAAGGTAGCTTTATGAATGTTTAAACAGAGTTAATCTGGATTGCCTTTCAACCTCCAGCCAACAGTAATGTGCCAAAGACTCTTCCTCTGCTGCCCGCATTCTCCAATAGTATTTTTCCAGCGCTCCTTGTGTGGACATGATCGGTTTTTTAACCAAAATTCTAGTCTAATCCGGGCTTGAGAAATATGGCGCGGATTTTTAAATAGATTTTTGAAGAGGCTGGTTTGAGCGATGTCCAGAGTTATTGCATCCTTTGTGTTTAGGAGTTCTGAACCGTAAGTGATTGATGGTAAAAATTTGCTGCCACGACCTTTAATAAGCGGGTCGTCGAACAGTCACTGAGGTTTTTTTGCAAGGTTTTAAATGCAAATAATAGCCGTTTGGCTTTTGTTTTCCGCTGTTTTAAGTATTGCTTTTAATTTAGATGGCGATCCAAAATTATTCCCAGATATTTATGTGTTCCCTCCTGGTCTCGGCAGTTGCCGTTGATCGTCCAAGTGAACTCTAGTTTTCTTTTGTGTGGTCTCGAAAAACACATAACCTTTGGGTTTTTTAAAGTTTATGTGCAGTGATTTGAAGCTGTATATTCTACTAGTCATCGGGTATCAGAGCGCTTTACATTACACCAGTTTTGTTACAGAAGGACACATCCATTTTTGTTGGGCACAGGGAGATTAAGTGATTTATCCAGAATCACAGGCTGTTGATCGTGGTTGCCGAGACTCGAACCCGGTTCCCCAGCTTAAGGCTACATCCTCTCCCTTTGAACATGGAGTTCTGCTTGAAAGAAGTGGTAGTGGTAGAGGCCATCTAGCTCAGCCCCTCCAATAAAGCATCAGAGCCTGTTGGGTCCCTATTTACCTCAACTATAAATTTAACCTGGATTTGCGGGCCCTACTTTCACCAATTGCATTAATCATACCTGTAAATTCGGTCTCCCCCGTCCTGGAAGGTAGCCATTGTTTATGTTTTTAAAAGGAGTCGTCGTCATGACCTTCAGTGTTACCGTCTGATCTCCTTTTTAGACTGCATCGTAAAGATCACTGGCCAAATTGTTGTACACAACTAACTCAGTGGATCTCGTATACTGGAGTACCTTGAAGGGCCAGGGAAAGTGGAGGTTTCCAGCAACTGCAAATTAATGTTTCCATCCGAAACCGAATCAGCAACTATTGATCATATATTCTAGTTCATTTCTGCAGCTTAGTTAAATCCTTTCTTGAACCATTTAAATTGTGATACATCAATAATATGCTTATTCTTTAACAGCTAGATTACTGTGTGTATGACAAAATATAAGATTTAAAGATGTCTAGCATATTAGAACCCAAACAGTGGTTTTGATATTCGATAATACGATTTTAATTCCCCCATACTGTTTGAAAAAAGGTAACCCTAATATTCAGTAGTTTTCCCTTTATTTCTGGGTGAGATAAAAGAAGAGAACTAGAAATATAGGGTTATGTTTGCTGCTACACTCCAAATGTTTCTTAGATAATTTAATTTATATACTTCACTTTGCGTATATTTGTATTTTGTTTAGACCATAGGTGAAGGCAAAGTAATCAAACCTGCGAGGTGTCTTTTTCCAAGTAAGTGCCCCTGCTCTCAGCAGTCGGTGTGTAACGAATATGCTACTTACCAGTATGCATCTGTTCTTGGCATGTAGGGCTGCTGACATTCATATCTGTGCATAGATCGCCACCTAGTGTTGGGTCCAGATGATCGCACATTGTTGTCCTGGAAGAGTATATGTATGTATGTATGTGTGTTCTTATATAGCGCTCGATATTACCCTTGGGCATCTCGGCGCTTGCCTTGGGAACCCGTCCTGGTTTTTCCCTGTGAGATCACCCGTGCTGGGCATCCCCAAGGTGAAAGCCAGGCATCCCGCCGCGGGGGGGCCGTTGTGGAGATTAAGCTAGCTTGTTGCCCAGAGCTGCATAGTGTAAACTCATGCTTAGAGTGGGCACCGAAGCGAGAATTATCGAGTCCGTGGACAATTGGGTTCAGGACCCTGCCGCGTCGGGAATCGAACCCTGGTCCCGGGTCGGACCTCAGCTTCAGGGTATGCCTCCTCTAACCAGTGAGCCACACTTCTCCACTTCGAGTCTTCGAAGTATCATGAGATAGGTGGCTCCTCCCCTGGACAACAGTGCGCATGGGCATCGACTCCATCCTCAGATTGTTTTTAGCCATTGTGGCCAAGATGGAGTGAAACTAAGTGAATGATGACCATGCAAGAAGTATATGTGAATTCTGCAGCTGCTACAGGCGCCGGGGAGGAGGGCGGGCAATATGAATGTCAGCAGCCCTACATGCCAAGAACAGATGCATACTGGTAAGTAGCATATTCGGTTCGAGGCATGTGGGCTGCTGAATTCATATCTGTGCATAGCATACATAGCAGTCCCTCCATTAACGGCGGCCGCCCGTGCCAGCTGCAGCAGTTTGGAAAAGTGTCTTTAGAACAGCCTACCCCACAGCTGCCTGCTGTTTAGAGTGCACATCAACACAATAATGCTTCGTAAAGGTGTGTGTGGTAGACCATGTGGCTGCCCTACATATGTCCTCCAAAGGAATATTTCCAAGGAAAGCCATGGAGGACCCCAACTTTCTGGTTGAGTGGGCCCGCGCTGGAATGGTGAGAGTACGCTTGGCTTTCAGATAGCAGATCTGAATACATTTAACGATCCACCTGGCTATACCAGCTTTGGAAATGGGGATACCTTTGTGTTGTGGCGCAAAGGCAACAAAGAGTTGTTTAGTTTTTCTAAAATCCTTGGTCCTATCAATGTAATACATCAGGGCCCTTTTGACGTCAAGGGTGTGGAGCATTCTCTCCGCCAATGATTCAGGACGCAAAACAGAACCCCCGATACGCCGCCGGAATAGGAGCAGGGAGGCCGAATACAATGATACAGATAATGTGAAAAAACCCTCAGGCTCAAACACACGTTTGAGCAAAGAACGCCAATTGAAAGAGCGTTTGTGAATTAAATGCCAGTCAACTAAATCTGGCAACTACTGCTAAATAATATTGGTGGCTCCTATTTCCAGAGCGCTAGTCACAATTCTAATGAACAGAAGATACCAGAATTCCTCCAACCATACTGAGGATACTTAAACCAATCAGTACAGCCAAACCCGGAATGCACAATCGGGCCCCTGTTCTTCTATGATCAATGTGGAAGAAACATATAATTTCAGAACTGGTCCTGAAGAAGGTTGTTCATAAATCTTTCCAACCGAAACGCTGCGTCGACCCCTGTTCTTGTGATCATTTTAACCATTATTGTCTCTTTTTGTGAATATATGTTTTGATTTTATATGGTTTTAATCTAGTGAAAATGTTTTCAAAATTCTTGTGAGAATTTTTCTTCTTTGAATAAAACAGATATATATATATATATATATATATATTTTTTATAACACTTCTACCTGTCGTGTCTTAAATTTGAGTAATTATTATTAATTCTATTTGATATGTATTAATTGCTTTATTGTGTTGTCATACATTAAGTCGTCAGGTTTTGATCCATTGTGAGATTGGTATTCTCAAAAATAGGTTGGGGGCACCATTTGATTAACAATTACCATCTTTATGGTAAGTTAAGGGGACTTTCTTTAAAGATCTCTCCAGCATGTTTTAAGACACCTTTTAACATAGGCAGAGTTTTTACAGTTCTTTCTGAGACTGAAAAGGTATTAAAAAGAAAATCCACGTCAATGGGGTCAGCATGGAGCTGGCCGTCGTGGTTTTTAGCCACCCGTTCAATGAGGGCATTGAACGCTGATGAATCCTCTGTAGGTGATGTCTTTACAGAATAAAGTTGAGTGTCCTGGGCAGAATGGGGATCACCTGGGTCAGCACCAGCAGCCCAGGGTTCATTGGTATCATCAGGGTCTGTGTAGACAGGATAGCTATACTCATCCTCATCTTCGCCCTCCCCAGCGTCCACGTCGGAGTAAGTGGGCGAGACGTGATGGGCCTGTGGAGAAAGTGGTCCCACAAGGACAGGAGTCGAAGCAGAGTCCTTCTTCTTCTTCAGAGGAATTTTGTAGGACTCCATTGGTTGTTCCGGGGCAATTTTTCGCTTGTGGAGGGAAAGTCTGCCCGTTTCGGCATCAATAAAATGTTCCTGTTGGTCTTCCATCGAAGATTGCCGAGGCTTTAAGGTGGGAACCACCGTCGACGACTTCGGCACCGAGGACACCTTCTCGGTCACGCTGGCGACCACTCTAGGGGTGAAAGCCTTTGGCCCCACCTTCCGCGGCAACGTGAAGTGGATGGTCGTCGAAGCCTTGTGAGGTTTCTCGACCGGCTTCGAAGGCGGAGGATCTCTCGGTCCGACAGCCGAGGCCTTCTCCTTGATGCGCTGTAGGGAGTCCGACACTTGCTTGGTGAAAGCGGCGGACGGCCGCGCCGAGTCGACGGGATCCTTCGAGGCACCACTACGCGTGGACCCTCGGGGTGCGCCGCTCTTGGCCTTGTCCTGTTGACGGAGAGTCTCGAGAACCTTCGGATCACCGAGTCCTTTGTTGGTGTCGACTGCCTTCGGTGCCGATTTACTCGGCTCGACCACCTTGACTTTAGTCTTCGGCGCGGCAGACTTCGTCTCGACGCCCTTGACTTAAGCCTTCGTATCGACAACAACCTTTTGCTTGTTCGGCGCCGAGGGCTCCGAGGCCTTGGAGCCGACCAAGGTATTGCCCACTATCTGTTTCGAGGTGGGCACCAGTGTTGTTGCTTGCGTCGAGAACGTTGGTTTCACTTTCGGTTTCGATTTCGATTTCGCAGGGTGCGGCCCAATAGTAATGTCCGTGGCCGAGCCCGCAGGCGGGCCATAGAACCCATTGCAAGATCTTGGGTAAGGCCCAGTGGCGATCCCTCGACCTGAGCCTCATGAATCGGTACGGTCCCAGTGTCAGTGCGAGGTAGCTCCTCGTCCGAGCTATCCTCCACGGCCCCAAAGGCCCAGTCGCTGTCCCCTACCTAGTCGACGACTTCTTCAGCTTCGAACATTTCGGCGTCCGCTTCGTAGTTTTAGTCGACATCGGACGCGGGATTGGACAGGGTGTCACTGATGTCCCTGTTAGCTTCCTCTTAGACATCCCCGGCATCGAAAATGTCCGCAGGCGCCGGTGCAGAGTGCTGAGCCTCCTGGCTCGCAGCGCGTCAATGCTTAAGCGTCTTCTTGGACCTGAAGCAGGAACAAGCCATGCAGCTGGCTTCGTCATGGTACGGTGACAGACACTTGTTGCACACCGGGTGGACGTCAATGTGGGGATACTTTGAGTTGCAGACGGGACATCTTTTGAACGGACTTCGGGCCATGACGAACAGTCGATAGGGTCTAAGGCGTCGACTGGGCCCTCCGCGCCGAAAGCACGCGGGAGTATGGAATCCGGCTGGGAACCGAGCTGGAAGTTAAGCACCGAACGCAAGACTATACCGACGAAGAAAACTAAAGACCTTTTGGTCTTAAGAAAGTTTTTTATTGATTCCGACTAGAGAGAACCAATATACATCCGAACCCAATGGCGGAAAAAAACAATCTGAGGATGGAGTCGATGCCCATGCGCACTGTAGTCTGTAGTCCAGGGGAGGAGCCACCTATCTCGTGATACTTCGAAGACTCTTCCAGGACAACAATGTGCGATCATCCGGACCCAACACTAGGCGGCGATCTATGCACAGATATGAATTCAGCAGCCCACATGCCTCGAACCCATGAAGTACTTCCAAGTATCAAACAGGAGTAGCGCAACCAACCATGATGCAGATTGTCCTCTCTGCCTCAAAACCCTGAGACTGAAGCCCCCAGGTGGGGTCTGTATGTATCACTAAAATATAAATACATTGCGAGGGACACAGGCTTTTTACACCCTCATAAAAAGAATAGGGTGATCAGGGTGTCCCAATGGGACAATTCTTTGGCCTTGTTGAATACTGCCGGTCTTCAGTACATCTATAAACAGCCTGTGCAATCATGCAAAAGTCAGATGCATCCTACTTTGAGGAATAATCCATATTATTCATCCCTGAATTTGAATGATTACAGAGGTTGTGGATGCTTCTATATACAGAACGGTCATTGGAGCCATGGTGCCTCTCGAGAACAAGATCATGCAACTGGTGAGCAGCTGCCCTGAAACCCTCCCGGTGAGGGATAAACAAACTGAAAAACACACATCAGGGGCATTCTGGCAACATACTGACCAAAGTGACACAGAAAAAAAGGGAGTATGAGCAAGCGACCTTGAAACCTTTGACAGGTTTGATCCCCTCCAAGGATTCCTTCTTCCCTGCTACAGAGCAAGAAGGACAGAGCACAGGGGCAAACCATCCCCAAATTCCAGACACCATACATGGTGATGATTACCAGGGAAATACGGATAGAGATGTAGGACTATCAAGGGCATCGTGCCCTTAATTAGAGCCTCTGGCACATGTCATGGAGATGGCTGATAGTGGGAAATACACTACTAGTACATCCAACATGCTATTGCCCAAGGGAGGCTTAGTCAGAGTAAGGTTTAACAAGATTCAGACAGAATGCAGAGCTATTTGTTAAAGTGTAAAAATTGTTTCTGAGACCTATTCAGAGACTGTTTTCATAGACCAGCTTGCAGTTGACTAGGCAACTGATCAGGATGCCACTTACACATTTTATAACAGCAACTTTAAAAAGGTAATGGAAAATAAAGCACTCAAGTTCAGTAAAAACCTTCTGCTCACTATCTCAGTGGACTACATTCCCATGGTTGGTTACAGTAGGGGGAGGAACAGCCTCTGGTCCATAAACTGTTGCAGCAAATACATTTTGTTTCTCTTCTGACAAAATAGCAGATACTTGTCCAGGAAGGAACCATATGGTAACTTGGCTATGATCTTATGTCTTATATCTTGCAGAATGTGTTTTGGATGTCAGAGTCCTGAACATTACAGGTAGAGTCTTTACCCCAGAAGGGGTTAATTTCAATATTTCCTAAAGGACAGAGTCATAGTCTAACTCTAGGCTTACCTCCTATTCTGCATTCAATGACACCCCATAACTGTGTGTAGTAAGATGTGTATAGGCTTATGAAAGTATGACAGAGGAACGTTGGCCTTTCGATGAGAGACAATTGCTGATCTCAAACAGAAAACCATATAATGCAGTCTCCACTGCCACTATTGCATGGAAATCGGTCATTCAAGATGCAGGGATCGACAGCAAAAACTTCGGTGCAGATTCAGCTAGAGGGGCTATGGCATCCAGGGCTTTTTCCTTGGGAGCTTGGTTAGAGGAAATCCTGAAAGCAGCCAATTGGCCTTCAGATTCCACCTTTAAGAGGTTTTACTTTCAACCAGTCAAATACGGCTGAATTGGTGGTGAGTAAGCATTCAACAAGCCTAATCCTTGCCTCAGAAACGGACACAGAATATAAAATGTACTAGCTATCGTGAAGGAAAGTTTAAATTATTTTAAGGACATGGAGGCAAGTATTACAACTCAAGCTGATTGAACGCACTCAGATATCCACAGTATAAAAGGCAGCAGTGTTAAAAGCACAACGTTAACATTAATGAAATGCCCATGTAACTTGTAAGCATCTACGATTACTGTTGTTATTGGTTTATAATTCCTTGTAGAAGAATTACTTTAGGACTGTCCCATGTAACTAATGTACAGAGGTATACAACAAATGAAATTAATAACTTTTTTATTTGCAGGAGATGAAAGCACCAAACTGAATTAATCTTGAAATATGGATTTGGCACCGTCACTGGAAGAAAGAGGGGGCACAGAAAGTCACATAGACTTTTAAGAGGAAATAAATGGTTTATGATTGGATTAAATACTGCTGTTTCTTCCCCTAGTGTTGATGGAAAAGTTAGTTCGCTTTAGAATGTTTTTTATTGGCTGCTGGAAATAATAAAGTGAATAAAGTACAGCCTAATCCTTCCATTTGTGTCCTTTATAGAATTTAAACTTTCCTTTACAACAACTAGATTATCTTATATTATAGGACACTAGTGGCTTGCAAGGTTTTAGCATTAGCTGTAATGTGATGACTGCTGTATATTACTAGAAATATCCATAAGGTTCTGGGGATCTCGTGAACTACAGAATACAACAAAATATTTTAGGATTTTTCGGTCGCTAAATAAAATGCACAAGTTAGAACTAGTAGACTTAAAAGTTTATTTTATTCACATGCAGGAAAGAGTACTTTACAAACATACATTTTAATCATGGACTCAAGTCTATACAGTCTTAAAAGACATGAATGAATGGATGGAAATATTATTGAGAAGGCATGTTAAGTGGGATATGTTTAGTTATAACAGGATATACAGGTAAACTCTATTTAGCCACACAGAAGAAGACATCACAGGACTGTTGTGGTAGTGGCATCTGCAAAGAGGGAACAACTTCATCTTAAAGTTCATTAGTGGTCCCACAGTGGAAAACTGGCTTTTAGAGGTTCATTTGGAAAACCTAGAGAAGGCCCCCTGCAGAGTTTACAATTATAGGGAGAAGTTTGATCTTTAAAATCAATTAGTAATCCCACTGTGGAAAACTTGATCGAAGATATGGTTCATCTAGCAAACCCAGAGAAGTCCCCCTGCAGGGTTTACAATAATAGGTCGATGTATGATGGAATTTAAGTAAATTCTCTGGAATTCCACATTTATGAGTAGACTATTGGAGTGATATTACTGGATGGTCTACTTCCCCAACTCCCTGTCTTTATTGTGTACCTATTTACTCTGTATTGATTACTAGTTTTACCCCCACTCTATACACCTTCGACATTTCTCAAGCAGCGTCTGTGAAAAAATGGTCATGCACACATTTATGTTGAATCTTCTTTTGGGACATCATATTTGTATATACTTATATTAATGTAAGTTACTCAGTAGTGGAAGTGAAAACATATGTTGCTGTTCTCTACAATGATATTTCTGTTCGTATTGGATTACAAACGGGAAAAAAAAGTAATTAAAAAGAAAACTTGAAAGCTTGGGCTGGTCTTGGACCAATTATCTGAAGATGAAAGAAGTGGCGAAACTGCATCAGATATGAAGAGCTGAACAGTAATTTGAATTATGCTCTCTTATGGTAGTGATTTATTTATTGGGTAACAGCACTTTACCTAAAATACCAAATGAAACAAGTATTGGCAAAGCCAAAAGGTTTAGCACTGGCAAGCTGGTGTAGTGGTTATCATCGTTAGTTTTTATGGAAAGCATATGCCTCCAAAATAAAAAGAAAAAAACATTTTGCCATCTAAATATTGGCACCATATGCTTGTAATAAAAATTTAATTTAAAACACATTCGCTAATGTGGCGAGTGATTTAAAAAAAAAAAACAAGCCTTTCAATCGTGCCATGGATCATATTTGTATTATTTAGGATGGAGACATGAATAAATGAACATCTGAAAAAGCACACAACTCGCAAACCGGTACAATGTCACTAACACATTTTGAAACGACAACTTTCAAACAGAAATGGAAAATGTAACCAGTGCAGGCAAACTAAATAGAATAGAATAGAAATAGAAGCCATTTAAAGATAGATAAATAAATGCGCATTTTTAACCAGCCTTTTCACTAAAAAAAGATAGGGAGTATTTTTAAGTGGGGTTGAACAATGTGACTTACAGGCCAGTCTTAAACAGATACATAGCTGTAACTACAGTTCTCCAGCGTAGGTACATTTTCTTAGGTTCACACGCAGATTTAATACAAGTCATTGAGGTTGGAGTTCAACAGTAAATTTATAACCGCAGTACAAAGCACAACATGCCCAAAAGTTCTTAAAGTGCAGCCACTCTAGTGCCATACTCATATTATTAAAAAAGACCCACACTACAGCCAAAGGGGTTACAGGACTCTTACCCTCACTAATTCCAGAGGCGAATTCACCTCAGATTTCTAGCCTGAGTGTGAAAACTCAATTATAATGTTGAACCACCCTCCGAGGAGGAGGGAGGGCCGCATGTGAATTTAAAATTGACATCAATGATGGAGAACTGAAGCTACAAGTAACTTTTTTCTTCTCCAGCACAAATTCACATGCTTAATCAGAACAAAAGTAGTATGGCATATAAAGCATTGACAATTCGGAAATTTGGAATAATTAGTAAACAAAGTTTTTGTTACAAAAATGTAATCTACACAGAAATATCTGACACTTAAGAAAAGTTTCATAAATGAGTTTTATGTGAATGCTTGTTCCAAGGACAACGTAATACCCTGGTTCACATGGACATAAGGGTTGCTCTGGTTTATGCTTAAATAATGCTACCACACCCAAGTTGTAGTACTGCATAAAGGTATTATTATTGCTCCACCATACTTCTTAATAGAATGTACCCGATTGCACCTGTAACCTGTTGCCCCAATTTTATACTGGCAGGAGGTGTCTGTTGCGGCTATCCTTCTAGAAAGTCCTTGTTTTGATTCCTTGCTATTTAATCCAGCTCTGGCAATTGTTTCACCTTCTGCAATGTTGGTGCTTTGTCATACTACTTGCTAGTCTGCTTAAAGTAATAGAGCCAATTCTCGAAAATGAAAAAAGTTACTTACTTATAACTACAGCTCTCCAGCGCTTCTATCGTTCATAGATTTGCACTCAGCCCTTCCTCATCCTCAAGAAGAGATTAGCCTCAACATTATGATTCCGTTTTCACACTCCTGCTAGAAATCTGAGAGGACATGGCCTCTGGGACAGGTGAGGGCATTTTCACCTCTTTTCCTATGGTTAGGATGGTTCCCAATGTTGTGAATGAGGGGACAGCGTGATGAGCATAGCAGTCTGTTGGGGGCAAAACAATTATACAGAGCCCTGTTGTATACTAACAGCCAGCTGCTTGGTGTCTGAAACACAATATGAGTGAAGTAAGAGCAAGGCTGAACAAGTTCCAGACAGAAAGCACAGCTATTTGTTCAGGTCAGACTGTTATCATAGACAAGCCTGCAAAGATATTTGCAGAGGTTGAAGCGATAATGATGATTCAACAACCACCTGTTGAAAAGGATCCGGCACTTTGTGTCTAAAGAAGAGGGTAGGGTAATATTAGGAGACATTCCCTAAGTGAGGCCATGGTAATCATTTGCTTAGCCAGATGGTGCACTCTTCCTTTCCCAATCTCTACTCAAGTTCAACCATGTCATCTCTGATATTCTCACCTTATGTTTCTCCTCAGCTGAGCAGGTTTCTGGAGCAGGTTATTTTGTGCTTCCTCAGCAGGCGAACCCTTACGTTGGTTCTGTACAGGATGCTCTTTCTGGTCGCTCTGGTTTGAGGTAGTTGAGTTTGAGCGCTTCGGTTCTCCATCTTCCCCAGAAACAGCTTCTTGGGATATCTCTGGAATGAAAATAGAGAGTGAGCTTTGAGCAGACCTCTGCACAATGTCAGCACACATTCAATGGAGTGTCTACTCGATTATATCAAAAGAAGACTCAGAAGAGATCCGACTGCCCAGGAAGTTACGAGGATGCCATTATAAGCTGAGACAAGTCACATTTAAAAACAGAAGGATGTAGTTGACACAGTGGCATTTACAGATGGAGGTTGGTATGACAAAGAAACTTGAGGCGTGACAAGAGATACTCCTTTAGGTTAATTTACACATGCCTCCACAGAGAAAAAGAGGGAAGGCTCCCAAGAACGTGTGAAAGACTAGGCAACTATCCCAAACACCTCCTCACAATTTAGAGAAGATGTGCGGAGGATGACATCTTCACTAACCTAAGAGATGATTTTGCTAGGGCATTGAGGGCAGGGACCCCATCGCATACATGGAGTCCTGACTTCAGTCTTTCACGCCGTGTGACCAACTCACTCCCTAGTTCTCCATTGAAAGAGCGCACAGGGTGCCAGCGTGCTGCCCTCCTTCGGGTTCGCTCCCTTGCCCCATGCTTGGAAAACTACTCCACTTCCGAGACAGAGATCCCATACTGCAAGCTGCTAGCGAGAGTCACCCCATAACGGTGAAGGACAAACATGTTATGCTCTTTCCAGATTACTCCAGAGCAGTGCAGCAAAAGCAAGCGTCCTTCTTTGGAACAAAGACTGCTCCAAGGCAGGAATGTTCAATATTCACTGCTGTTCCCAGCGCGACTCAAAATCATCTACAAAGACACCGCAATATTCTTCACAGATCTAAATGATGCCACCAACTAGATGGAACTGAACCTGCAACTCAATCTGCTACAGGGGAACACAAGAACACCTAGACTCAAGTCGTTCAAGCCTCCACGGCGCTGTACCCAGAAATCCCAAAGCCGCTCTGAAATGCAGTCACTTCATAAATCGCTGACATCACCAAACCTGGAACAGATCATAGCAGACCGCCGGAAGCCAATACAAGCTGCAGCGGAATTGGGGACGACTGTTTCCACATCGGACCGCGAAGGCACTCTGCACATCTTCTCGCCCGAAAAGGACCTGAATGACTCCAGTGACTCTGGAGAGAACTCCGGGACCCTTCCAAAGATCACACCGAAGACTGCGGACACACTCATCTGAAGTTCCTGTGAGATGGTAGCTATAAGGACTCCAGTAGCCAATCACACTTCATAGCACCACATCAAATATTACGCCCCGCGATGATATAAGGCGCTACACACATCCGCGCAAGGCGCCCCCGAGTGTCAGACACACAACTTAATGGGGGCCCGCTGGAGGACCTTATGAGCATACACGAACCAGATGGACCCCCCCTCCTCCATTTATTTCGATCAAAGGTGCATGGTAGTACCGGTATGGATGTGCTGCACGTTGCAGCAGATCCCCAGTATTTGGTTTTTAACCCCACAGTGTTTTAGTTCGACTCCCTATCATACCTTGATCTCCCACCTTAATCTTCACAAAGGGCAGAGGACCTCGCTCATAGGTCTACACCTCTCATCAGGCAGCAAATATTCACACCAGAGCGTCAGCACAGGGTCCCACCCAAGACCACCCTCTATTGCAGAGCGACCCATCAGCAGCCATGACCCCAATCCCCAACATCAAATTCCTCCCTCTAAATGCCAAGGGTATCCACATGGCTAGAAAGCGTTAAGCTATTTACGCATATATCAAGCATCAACAGGCACAGGTCATTTTACTGCAAAAGACACATCTAGCTAAAGTGGAACTGGACAAGCTCCAGAAGAAACGGCGAGGCACCTTTTGTGCCACGACATATTCAGCCTATGCAAGGGGAACCTTAGTCTGGCTTCGACCGGGAGTACCCTTTCTGGAGACCGGCAGGAAGGTGGATCCTGAAAGGAGATATGAGATCCTGGAAGGGTTTCGAGATGGTCAGCCAATACTAATGGGCAGTATATACGCCCCCAACACAGAACAGACAATATTTTGGGAGACCCTGTTGCGTAACTTGGCGCAATTTACACCTTCCCCGTGGGTATTAGGAGAGGATTACAACTGTTCCTTGGTTCTCACTCTGGATAGATCCCATCCCCCCCTGCCAAAGCTTCACAAGCCTGCGCACAAGCAGCCCGATTTCAAGCCTGGGCATCTCATTGGTCACTGACAGACGCTTGGCGTCACGCACATCCAACAACTAAACTCTACTCTATCCACTCTGTTCACCATAATCTAAGAGTACGATTAGACCGCTTCATGTGCACGCGGACAATCCTCCTCCAACATTCTGACTACTTCGGCATGGTGATTTCGGACCACGACGCCATATCATGACTCTCAGGTGGCGCCCACCCACACCCCCGGTCCCCATATGGCGGCTCCCCCGAGACTGCCTAGAAGACCCGGTGTTCCAACACGAACAAACAGAGAACATCCAACACTATTTTCTGGAGAATGCGGGCACCACACACTCTAGAACACTCGAACTGGACTCTTTCAAAGGATTACAACTGTTCCTTGGTTCTCACTCTGGATAGATCCCATCCCCCCTGCCAAAGCTTCACAAGCCTGCGCACAAACAGTCAGATTTCAAGCCTGGGCATCTCATTGGTCACTGACAGACGCTTGGCGTCACGCACATCCAAAAACTAAACTCTACTCTATCCACTCTGTTCCCCATAATCTCCGAGTACGATTAGACGGCTTCATGTGCACGTGGACGATCCTCCTCCAACAGTCTGACTAATTCGGCATGGTGATTTCGGACCCGACGCCATATCATGACTCTCAGGTGGCGCCCACCCACACCCCTCGTCCCCACATGGCAGCTCCCCCAAGACTGCCTAGAAGACCCGGTGTTCCAACACGAACAAACAGAGAACATCCAACACTATTTTCTGGAGAATGGGGGCACCACACACTCTAGAACACTCGAATGGAACCCTTTCAAAGTGGTCCTGCGGGGAAGCATACATTAGGCAAATCACGGGGTGCGGAAAACATTGGAGCAGGCGGTACAAGCAACGGAGCAGCAAGTAGGGCAACTGTCTAAGGAAGCAGACAAACAACAAATCCCCTCCTGCACAGGTGGCAGAAGCCAAGGATAAATACGCGGAAGCTTGCGCAGACTTGAGGCGGTATAACTTTCGTGCATACGCCACTAGAGCCTACAATGAGGGAAACTGAGCCGGCACCTTGCTTCCCTGGTTTATAAGACAAGACACACAAGCGCAACCGATCACCAGTATCAGAAATGCCATGGGCGAGAGTCTGTACGCACCCACAGACATTCTGTCAGCCTTTCAAGAATACTACGAGACATATAGGGAACCGGCTCAGGACAGAGGGGAATATATCCACAAGATGCCGACAACTTCTTGGAGGACCTTTATAGGTCGACTAAGGCCAATGTCAGATTCTCCCAGGATCTCTGTGTTTCACAGGACTTTGATATTAACAGGGGAGTATGGCAAGGATGTATTCTGGCCCCATTTTTGTTCAATCTATACATCAATGACCTTGATAGAGCCATGAGAGAAACGGGGGTGTATTATCTGTATTTAGGGCGCCGTGGTCTTCCCGTCCTACTATATGCAGATGACGCAGTCCTTCTTTCAAGAACTGCTAGAGGGTTGTAATCCTTGTTAGATGCTTTTACTGATTTTATGACAGACAAGGACCTATCCATCAATAACTCGAAATCTTATGTAATGCAGGTGGGGTCCCGTCCCTAAAAAAGTTTCCAATTTAGAGTTGGTCCTGCTAAAGTTCCCTGTACTAATGTTTTTTCTTATTTCGGGGTCCTACTGGAGGACCAGTTAAAATGGGGGCCATTAGTGTATAGGACAAGCATTTGTAATGCAATAGGTCTCGCATTAGCAAAGTGTGAACTATTGGTTTTCCAAATTACTCATTTTTTTAATGTGTTGGCTTTGAAAATATATAAATTAATAGCATTGTTATTCACAAAGCAAGTAGCTTACACTTTCCTAATGCGAGTCCTATTGGCTATGGCAATGCTTGTTACTAGCAAGCAAGGACAGTGCTGAGTGATGATGTGGTTGGACTGAGTGATGTGGTGGTGTCCCCGAGTGATGTGGTGGTGTCCCCGAGTGATGTGGTGGTGTCCCCGAGTGATGTGGTGGTGTCCCCGAGTGATGTGGTGGTGTCCCCGAGTGATGTGGTGGTGTCCCAGAGTGATGTGGTGGTGTCCCAGAGTGATGTGGTGGTGTCCCAGAGTGATGTGGTGGTGTCCCAGAGTGATGTGGTGGTGTCCCAGAGTGATGTGGTGGTGTCCCAGAGTGATGTGGTGGTGTCCCAGAGTGATGTGGTGGAGTTGGAGGGTGGAGTTGGATGAGACAGTGAAAAGAACAAAAATAAAATAACCTTTAAATTGCACAACGTTTACATGCATGCTATATCTATTCACTCTGCTGTCCTTGCGTAGTCAACATTCTATGCCAAAGTATCCAAAATGTGCCATTTATTGGAAAATTACTCAAACCAGAAATTACAACTATAAAACAGCCTATAAAGCTGAGCCCATGTACAATAGCAACCAAGCATATCTTAAAATACGAATGAATTGATCATTACAGATGGATAAGAGACAGAGTAGTTCGAGGACCGAGTTAGAGTAAGCGCCACTCGAAGCCCGTTTTGTAGATCCACATAACAAGTAGAGGGCTATAGTTATCTAATTTGGTATAGACTAACCATTTTCAAGGCGCAGTGTACATAGTAAGGAGACTAACCAATGCTAAAAGTTAAAAAGTGGGGAGGGACTTAGCCTAGGACGGACACAGCGCCCCTATAACTTATCATCCCTTAGGTACTTCACTATAGGGTTGTAGCCTCATACTGCGCACACATGAGTACTAAATATAAAGTAGGATCACATCCAAAAAAGTGGAAGACACATGTTTACACATAGAGAAAGGAGTCTGCTAATGTATCAACCCTACGTAGAATAGCGTAAAGTAAACAAAATAATATTCTTTCTGGGCAACCATTAAAACATCTTTCAATACCTATTTTGGTTTCATTAGAACATATCCAGTTCTTGGGAGGAATCCTGTTATCCTATGCCCGTTCAAGGAAAGTTTTAAAATGCTATAAGGTAAGACATTTGATGGACAAAAATCTACGATCAGCCCTCAATTAGAAAGAGGGAAACAATAAAACAAATACAATGTGCTTTGTTTATATAGATATACAAGTTAAAATTGCCTAAAGGATTGAAAAGACGAAAAAAGACATCCCAATACCAGGAGCTCCTTTTGAAAGAAAAAGGTAATTAGAACATGGAACACACCCTTACACATAGGTCTAAACCCACACATCAGTAACACTAACCTGGAATAATGTCCCCTAATATTCTGATATTTTCTACCAGGGCGTAGTAGCAAAAGATTGCAGAAAACCATTGAAACGCCACACAGGCCCCAGCTTGGATCTTCTACCAAAGACAGGGGGGGTGAGAATATACTATATGTAACAGCGCGAGTGTGAGAACTGTACATTATTCACTTCATTTTTCCTATATGAGCCACTATTCCTCGCCATAGTAGTTTCCACATTGAAATGGACTCGGAGGGAAGGTGATGATTTGAATTAACAAGAGTATCGAGAAGTAGAGTATAAGAACGGACTAAACGTAGTATATGTACAGTATGAATTATATTGAGTCACCCAATAGGCAGATATGTGCATGCCTGTAATTTGTACCACATATGCTAAAGAGAGACCATAATAAGTATTTACCTAGGAGACAGATAATAGAAATTACTTAAATGAAGGTAACCCGTAAGAAAAGCAAGTGACTCCTTACTTTTCTCCCCATATATTTACAGAGAAGGTACAAACCAAGACTCTTTGAAACGAGAAACCCCAACCAAAGAAGTCCTGAAGAAGGTGCCACAGAATCAAATGTACTGCACCAAAACGCGTCGACGCATTTTTCAGATATAGAGAATCCAACCAGGGCCCAGTAAACACTGGATGTACATGTATTACTGTCACTGTTGTTTACAGAAGCTAAAGTAATAACAGGCCTGTGGATCTACAGATCAATAGTGGCAAAGACATTTAGAAGCCACAGTTATACTAGGGGTTCTTTACTTTTTTTTATTTCTTATTCATTGTTGATTGCTTATGAATTGCTGAAATGTCATATATATGTCTTTCTTTGTCCAATTTTAACTGCTGTATTTCTAATTGTGTATGAGAGATAATAGTTTCAAGTATTTTTTACTCTTCAAAGAATATTTCTTTGAAATTTTAATTGTCTTGTATTTTAAGTTGTTCAGATGTACGGTTTTTATTAAAAATAGATTGTAAACGACTTTATTTCTCTGTGGAAATTATTATGTATTCCCTATAGCACAGTAGACTATAGGTTTCTGCCATTTAAATGTATAAGTGTATCTATATTGGTATGTGAGTTAACTAGCGCACTCCAGGGATTTCCCTCAGACTTGCTGTCTTCTTACCCTGTTCCCTGGTGAAAGTGGGGTACCCTCTCTTTTGAAAACTGTACAATACAATACAATACAATACAACAGTAAGTTAGTGCCATTTCTTTTGCGAATTGCGACTAGAAAAGGGGACGCTGTGAGTTTGCGGCTATTGGTTTAAACTCATTAGCAGAACGAAAGGACTGCCAATTGTAACATGTAAAGATTTCAGTGGAGCACACTATGCTAGGTGAACTTCTGAACTGGATACAAGCTTGTAATATAGTCTTACTTCCTTGTGTAGAAAAGCTGTACAGTAGTAGGGAAGGGTTGACTAGGACTGTTGTGTGAATGCAAACCATTCTCTGCAAATTAATATATGTGCGTTTCTACTGAAGTACAATTGCAATGTAAATGTCTCTAACTAGATATTGACGCCTAAAGTTGGGAAAAAATATAATGGTTCTGGAAAGAGGAAAAAAAAAGAGTGAAGTTACTGTAAATATACATCAAAGAACAAAGTAAACTAAAAAGTTAATCCTGTATAGCTACCTGAACTGATTTCCAAGAATAAGTTACCTTGAGAAGCGCAGGACCACACTATATGGTTAATGCAGTATTACACTGTGCTATGCTGACAAGTTTAAAAAAATGTAAGTAGTTTTTTTGTGGTACCTTCTAGATAGGTACAGCAAGGTAGGTATAGGGACATTTGTATCTTTGAATAGTGCAGATCATGCAAGGATATAGCTGTGTTATGATTTATTGGAACAATAATAGTTTGCAGAAAGCGGTCTCTATATACTATACCAAAATTAGATATAGTGTGCAGAGAGTCCGGTGGATCCTCAGAGGGTTTACAGAGGCTAAAGTAGATAATACAAATGCTTTCTTTTGGGTAGTGTGGGTTGAGCAGTTAGGCTTATCAGAGAGCAGCGTTCAGCATTTGTTGTACACACAGAGATAATAAATGAGACGCACTCAATGAATAAATCCCAGAACAATTAAAAAACAGAATACTATACTAGATTATATTTATTTTGCAGAACCACAGAACTTCATCATAGGTAAATACGTTTCTGAATAGAAATACTTTTCAGTTTAAAAAATGGACATGGTGCAATTTTTAGACCATGCAATGTGAACCTATAGGAGTAAGAAAACATTCAGCATAGATTGGGAGAACATTGACTTCGTCGGAAGTTCAGGTCAGTATCAGGGCAGGTTCAGTCCAGCACCAACAGTGCAGTGTGCAAGTTCAAAGTCAGGCGCACAATATAAATCAATGGGGATTGGGGACAATAAGACAGAAGCTGCTTACAGGTGAATAGCAGGGGTGGGGGGTGAGGCTTAGTCTCCAGGGGTTGAAGCAAGCACTAAACGGGGCTCAAAGCAGCACCAACACATTACCACCAGCGGCACAGGGGCAGGTTGTACGTTAAGGTTGTAGGCAGGATCATTTTGAAAAGGTTAGAGGAGTGGGTGGAAAGCAAATGCATATTAATAGACATCCAATATGATTTCCGCAAAGGTCTTGGTATGATTGAACAATGTCTAAATTTGGATTTGCCAATTGGTAAATACACACTGGGTAGGCAAGGCAATATGTTCCTGGCCTTTGCTGACTAAACGAGCTCATTTGATTGGTTTAACATTGCTAAATTCTGGTCCATTTTTAGACGATGTAGGTATAGAAACTTTGATAATCCCGTTCCTACAGGACTTATATTCAGGAAGTAGAGCCAGAGTATGGTACGGTCTCAAGGTAGAATGTACAGCACTATTAGCTGGGTGGGCGTGGGGGGCTGAGACAGAGATGCATTGTTGCCCCCTTTTTCATTCACTCTATATATCAACAACTTGGGACCATTTTTGGCCAAAGATTGCAAGGACATCCCTCAGATTGGTCAGCGTCCAGTCCCAGCCCTCCTCTATGCGGACGATGATTGCTTATGGCCCGTACCCCTATTGGTTTGCAACGTCTATTGATCCCTTTTACCGAATTCATGCAGGGCTTAATCACTATTTTGGATAAGAAATTTGTTACAAAGTGTGGCAAGGGCACAGTGAGGTGTTGGGGAATATTTATGAACACCAAGCTAAACTGTGCTTTCCCTTTTTCTTATCTAGAGGGTTATGTTTTCACAGAGTGGGTCAAGGAAGGATGCAATCAATTCTAGGAAATTAAATTTTATAAAATCAACTGCTGCCTTGCACACAAACTTGGTAATAAACTTGGTAATACACCAACCAAAGAAATGCTTACAATATATAAGGCCAAGTGTGCAACTACAGCACTTTATGAGGCTGAGCTTTTGGGCTATTGCGATACTAATTCACTAAAGAAATTGGGGAACTTTTTTTCTATTGTTACTGTCAGTACCCCAGAACTGTTCTACCCAAATTTGCCATTAAGAATTGGGGATGCCTTTTTTAGTTGACATATCACGGACCCACCCCTTTCTATTATGGCATAAAGTTTGGACTAGTGACAACACAATTCTAAATCGTAAGGCGATTGAGGACTACCTTAAACTGGCTGCATTTCGACATATATCCTGGTTGAAATATGTTCAACATACTGTTGTGATTTGGGCACCCGGAATTTTTGCAGTGCCCAGAAAACTGCAGTCTTTGTTAAGGACAGATCTGCATAAGATGTGCCTGGCGTTGTTCGAAGAAGCCAAGATGTCGACCGACTGACTCAGCCGAGAGTACTTAGGAATAAATTGATTTTGACTACCCTTTCTTTTCAACAATATTTAAATGTATGTGCACAATACTCAACACAGGAATGTATTGGCCCGCTTTAGACTGGATATTTTCCATCATCTAGGGACATTTCCTACCCTGAATGGTAAAAAACCAAGCCAACTGCCCATGTGATACCACTTCCCTACAAAGCACTTTGCACACCAAACTTTTGTATATTTTTTAGGAACTTGAAAAAATGTTACATTACACCAATTTTATGCATCATGAATTTTAATCAATGTTGCCCGGCTTTTCTGTATTTGCAAACGTTATTCTCTTTAGCGATTTGCTATTCTGTTGCAATTTATTTGTGTAAAGTTTTGCAGTGCAGCAAAAAAAATGGTTTTATAGATTGCTTTTATGATGTTTTTTATTGACTGGCTATTTTGTCGTAATATACCTATGTAAAGTTTTTATAACTCTAGAAAAGTTGGTTTTATAGATTGATTGTATTGTGGTTAAAAAAACGTTGTTTTATGATAAATGTATGCTTTTATGATTTCTGTTGAATAAAGTTGATTAGACTTGACAAAGATAAAAGTCCGATTTGAAAAAAGGAATTATTCTTCACTAGTGCACACATGAATTTACTTCAGGGAAAACCAAATGCATGTTCCTAAATACACAGATTTCTATAGAAAGCTATCATTTTTGCATATTTTAAAGATTCAAGATATTGGAAACAGCAGAGGATAGAAAAAGATTTGTGTTTTTAATCTATTTGAAAGATTTTACTTTTACACACAAGCTTATCATTCGTCCCATACTGTAGGTTGAAATTTGAACTTTATAAAGTTATATCCAGTTTCTTACAGAAAATAAAGCTATCTTTTTCTCAAAAAGAAGTAAGTGGATACGGATGGTGTCAATAAGTGAGAATTAAAACCCAAATATACTTTCATTATTCTATTGAACAATTTAGGATATGAGACAGTCACATTTTAATGAAAGATGTACTGAAAGGCCTTGACAGGATAACTAAATTAATTGCCAATTTGTTTACAATCTTACACATCAAGAGAATATGGGCTAGAAATGTTCAATGGAAAGTACTAAGATTATAATATAATTACACCATTCAATAAAGGGTTAGGAATACTCATTAGGACTTGGAGAGATTATAACAAATTACATACCTTCAGTAAAGTTACATACCCTCACTAATGCTCTTTCTGGTAGATACTCTAACCACAGATTCCTCACCTCAGAATACTCCCAAAGTAAAAGGATCCGAAAAGTCTTCTTTAGCAATGCTCCCACGCCCCAGAAGGTGAAGCAGTGTGGCTGTACGTGGACTACTAGCTGCCCTACGTGCTGAGTACTCACCTGGGGACCTGTTCAGATGTTAAAAAGAGGCCTCTCCACAGAATAGGGAGGTAGGAGGGCAGTGAGGAATGGGTGGTTAAATAGAGTAAATGTCCTATAGAAACGTGTTCTCCTGTTCAATTCTTCTAACCTCATATTGCTCACCTTAGAATAGATTCCAAATAGTACCTTCCTGGGTGAAGAGGCTGTGAAGTGGAAGAAGACCACAGCCTGGAAAGAACAACTGGAAGGAGACTCACCTAAACCAGTTCTATAGTATGACAGTGGTTACACATCTGGTGTTTGCCAATTGTGTATAAAAGTGGGAACCCATTAACACACTTGTGGTTCCAGTTCCATGTCCTCTGTGGTCAAGGAAGGGAGTGTGCCACAGAGTATCCAGAGGCCTTCTGTGCAACCAGGGCTGGTTACTGCCTCACATGCAGTCCCACCTGATGTCTAGACCTCTTGTTGGAGGAGCTGCATATCGGTCCTAAAGGGTCTAGAAGCATGCTCGTCCGCTTTTAGAAAGAAAGAGCCTCTCAACTCTGCAGAAGGAGCGAGTGTTCAGGTAGGAGTGAGGTGCAGCACACCCCCACTACCTGCGGATCACCCAGAGAGGACTGTTGGAGAGTGCTCTGTTGGACCAAGAATGAAATGGGCCTGCAGACTCGTTGCAGGTTCCTGGTGTGAACCACAACTCTGCAACTGCAATGACAACGCCCTGGTTGGAGCTTTGCTGGAGAATTGTGATCAGATTTTGTGGTCACAACTGACAACCTAAAGATCAGTCTGTCAGTGACAATGCTTGTTCAAGTTGTGATCAGCTTGGGTGTAGCTACAACTGCCCAAGAGGTGACTGGCCTGTGCCTGGCCACAACTACCAAGGTGTGACCAGCCCTTGTAAATGCTTCTAGTACTCACGTCGTACCCAGCAGTTACAGGATTGCAGCAAAAGAAATTGTGACCAGCCTGAGGAAGCGGTAACTGTCAAAGTGTCAGCTAGCCCAACAGGGACCCAGTAAAGGATGAATCAGACCAGCATGGGCCCATGGCGAAGACCCTGAGGTATAAGACAATCACTGATAGTCCAATCAGGATTATGCCACATCAGAAATGCGGTTTGTGGGTTCTGTTCACTGAAAGGACCAGGAGTGTGCACACTGCCATACACGGGGTGGCTTAGTGGAGGCAGAATACACAAAAAAGTGATGAGCAGCATATGACCACTCTCCTGTAGTGTGTGCATGACCAAGGGCTCATGCATCCGAGGAAGGATTCCACCAGTAAGTAGTAAAAGAGTTATTGAGACTATTTGGTGGTGTTGGGTTCTAGTTGCACCTGAGTTATAGTCAAACTACTACTGTTGACCTCATAGAGAAGGGGGGCAGTGTCATTTAAATGATTTTGGTTGCCCTTGCCAAAGCATACGTTAGGGGCCCTGGTTCAGAACAACTCTGCATGTTATTACCTATTCAAGACACATGATGCCAAGTAATATATTTAATAATGAGTTAAAGACTGAGATGGCCAAACAGATAAGAGGCACAGAAATAGGTCACTTTCTCAGAGTCCCCTTGAAAGACAGGGGACCAGGGAAATTGGTCATGCCCTAAAATGTCTCCGGGGATAGACCATCCAGACCCAGGAAAGAAACTGAACACATTTGGAGTAGGAGAGGTAGGAGAACGGACCCTGAGAGCCCCTAGTGTCACTACATGTATTTTCTGATTGTAGTCTGTAGTAGTACGTTCTATTATGTTCTTGAACAGATAAGCAATGGGTTAGACATTCTAGTATTGGGATTGTTGAGCTGAAGCACCCCACACTACTTGCCTGAGAAGCCACTGACTGATCGTCGTTGGTACTACTGAGACTCAAGTGTAAACAGCTGTACTTAGCCCACTTTGCAAAGCCATATTAAAACAGAAAAATGGGATATCAAAGGCAAAGGACCTTAACAACCATGGCCAAGTAGCTCCGCCTTGCACTGTGGACCCTGAAAGTTGGTCTGATACCAGTACAGAAAATGTGTACTTGGAATCATTTGAAGATAAACAGATTTATAAGGAGATGTCTCTATTATGAGTAGGTCACTATCTGGTCTAGGTTTATTGATGGCATTGTGTTCATCTAGACTGGAGATGATGGCTTCTTGAAGAGCTTTTTGGCTTTGGTTAAATCTGGGCCATAGTAGCACCATGCAAACTTTTTCAAGCTGCCATCTGAAATCCCAACGAGAGAACATAACCTCCCTTTGGAACAGTTACTTTAAGTGTAAGAGGAAGTGCATAAGTGTTGATGATTACTTGAATCATGCTGAAGCATTGAAAGATACACACTTGACTAGAGGTTAACAGAGGTCGGTAAGTATACAGTCTATTAAGACAGCGAGATTTTACAAACTTGAATCAATATTTTCTCTAGTCAAGTACGGAGATGGGCAAGGCAAGTTGGTCTGTCTGTGTAACTCAGTTTTTCAATCTAACCAACCGAGTTAGAAATCTAACTAATTCAATGTACATATTTTGAATTTTGATCCATCTTGGCAGCAGCGAAAATCTTTTATGTGCTACGAAGAAATACTAACAACCGAGAAAGGCTAGTACCCACTAACCCACCGGAGGTAAACCGGAAGAGGCATACCACATTATAGGGTTTACCTACTGTAAAAAATGAATTATGGGAGCTGTAGGGTTTCTGAAATGTTTGATTGAGACATTGGTCCCTGAATGTGTAGAACTAGGTGGAAAAAGATAATATTTCAAACTAACTGCAGGTCTAAGAAAATTGTTTACCTAATTCTGTGTCCCTGCAACAACACAGTCAACATAAGTTAGGCAGTCAGGGAAATGAGGACTGTTTTGTGAACACAAAACAATCACTGGGACCAAATGATTAAGAGCGTGTTTGATGATTCACTGTTTAGGAAACGGACAAGCTTAGCAAGCTTAAATTGATCATCCTTGGGAAACAAAAAAGTGACTTATAACGAACGTGGTGCAACTAGCAGAAAAAGACTCCTGAGAGAACAGTTTTGAACGTTTGCATTTGAAACCCATAAAGAATGCCTGGGTGACATTACTTGGAATGGAGCTATACATCTTTATAGGGCACTAGTTTTATGCCTTTTGTAGGTCTCACCTACAAGACCTCTTTTAGCAGTGTTATTGAGAAAGACCTCTTGTGAACAATACCAAAAAACTTAGTGGGCTTAGAGTACGCTTAGAGTACGCCTACTGGCTACCATTGGTTGGCTTTATTGTCCCTCTCATCTACTTGTATTTTGATCAATGACTTGTCCCTCCTCTGTTGCCTAGGCTCTTGGACATCTTCACCATTTGACTGATTGAGGTGTACCCTTCCAGTGCTCACATTTAGGGAACTACTTTCCTCCATTTCTTCCAGCATGCCATGCCACTGAATGGGTTTGCCAACTCTGACTCCTGTGCCGCTTCCCCCTACAAACACCCACCCCCTTCTTTGAATGCTACATGTTGCTCCCTAAAAGGTTACTCATTGCTTTACCCACCCCTCATTGTTTTATTTCCTCTCCCTCAGCCACAAGCGCCTATGTTGCTCCCTTCCCTCTTTTTTTGGGGGGGGGGGGGGGGGGGGGGGGGAGGTGGTCGGTTAAGGTAGTAACAACTGTCATTTGGTGCTGAGCCGCTGCACATGTCAAAATACACTTTTGATCAAGTAAAATAGTTTACTTTTTATTTTTATGCACCGATCTTAAAATGTACCCACTATCTTAAATGACTAATAAAACCGCACAGGTGTCATTCCACAGGCACGCACATGCATGGTGATAGTTGTGGGCTCGTCACTGTGCCTTTTTAGGGGGTCTCACCCTCCCCCTCCTCCGATGTTGTACATAATTGTCTATTTTGCCGCTGCTGCCCAGCATTCCAAACGCAATAGCAAAGCCAGCAGGTCATTGGTGAGACCTACTGGCTTTACCAGTGCGCTTTTTTATTTCTTTTAACACTGTGCCATGGGTCAGTGGGGCGCCGGGGGTGGGCAGAGGGCCGTCAGGAGATCTATCAAGAGGCGGGCAGGATCGTTTTTAAATTAGTCCTTCTTCCCAACCCTTGCTGGAAAGGACACGTTTAGAACCCCAAATCATAACTTTGAATAAAATTAATTTCAAATAAATACACACAAAAAAAGCTTAAAACATCTTGAAACAAGACAGCCCTGTGCAATTTTCGTTTGTTGCTATAAAAAGTGTAATTGGGGTTAATATTCCTGCCAAATTAACCTGGCCACACAGGGTGGACTCTGCTTGTTTCATTTTTGGGACGTTAAAAGACACTAAACTAAACATTAGCCCGGGGGGCATAGCTACTGCAGTACACGCTGTGCTCACGGTCGTGGAACTCACTGGCTGCCCTGGGCTTCGGCGCTAATGCTGCAGACAACCGGTTACATAAGCAAAAGAGAACACTTACATAACCCGCAAGCGTTCCCTCTGGAATGTATAAAACAGAAGTGGGAGAACAAGAAGGGAGAGGGAAGAAAGCAGGCCCGGATAAATGGTCTTAGAGAGAGAACCTACTGCTCTGGATGTATAAAAGAGCCTCTGCTGTCACCGCCGTCAGCAAGCCTGGGGTCTGCTTATATGTATAGTTCTGTTTTGAACATGAAGTATTGTAATTGCATTTATACAGCACTTACTACCACTGACAAGGCACTAAGGCGTTTTCGCCAGGTACTATGCTGCTCCGGAAGGTTACTACAGCGTGCTACTCGCCGAAACAGCTCTTCAACACCCCATTGGGGGTAGCAAGCCCTATGTAAAGCAAACATTTTCCCTCTTCTATCTCTGCGCTCTCCTTCTCAATCCAATAACGGACAAAAATATCCTTCACTCAAATTACTTTTGTGTTTCACTATACTAATTCACCACTAATCCTTTATGGGTTCCGGAGTGACATGCTACTCACTGAAAAAGTGCTTGGACGCCTCGGCCGGGGTAGTAAGCGCTATAGAAATGCAAATATATTACAATTATTGTTGGCTATGGGGATTATTCTTGTGCCCTAGGGCAAACCATTTCATGTATTCACTCCAGTTTCTTTTTCAATAGATTAAATTAATATGAGTTTGGTGTGATCATTAGGTGGGTGCGTTTGTGAACTCATGCAGATGGTTGATGGGGCTCGTAGATGAGCTAGAAAAAATGTATACTTAGGATGCAGTAACAGGAGTTTTAATGGAGGAGATGTGACCTCGTAAATGAGCGGTGAGCAATTTGCAGAAATACAATAAGAGAGATTACGGCAAACATGCATTTGATTTATGGCTTGTTATGTTAAAAGCACTTATAAAGCGCACGTTCACCAAGCGGTTTCATGGTGCTGAAGGCAGAGAGAAGAGTTTAAGGAAAGCTAGGGTTACATGTTGTAGGCTTGAGCGAACAAAAAGGTCTTAAGCATCTTTCTAAATTGTCCATACGTTGGAATCAGTCTAATCTCCACCGGGAGAGAGTTCCAAAACTGTGGACCTATAACAGCAAAGCGAAGGCCCCCTAGCTTTTTGCGCTTGAAAGAGGGAGTAATCAGCCGATTTTGATGACAAGAGCGTAAGGCCCGGGAAGGAGCATATCGTTGAATTTTTGCCGGAATGAAAGCGGGACTGCTGCCGGACATAGCTTTAAAAATGATACATCCCAGTTTGAAGGCACATCTTTTGGCAATTGGAAGCCAGTGTAGATTTTTCATTAGAGGTGTCACATGCTGCCATTTCGGTTGAGAGAATAGAAGTCTTGCAGCTTGGTTTTGAACCAGCTGAAGACGTCTGAGTTGGTAAGCCGGGATGCCACAATAAAGAGAATTGAATGATTGGTAGTGTACCTAGTGCACTCGGATTCAGTTTACACTGATATTTCGATACGTGTGCAATGTTGTTTAAATGCCTACTGAGCATATGCAACAATGAATTTAGAGGCCCAGCCCCACAAGGGCGACTGGGACAACACCATGCATCAACAAATGAGTATTTCTGGCAACAAAAATGTTCAATCCATTTTCTCAATTGTTCTTTCAAAATCAACTTTTATGTTTCAACAAAATTATTTGAGAATAATTTTTGCATCAAAATTACTTTCCAATAACATTTAAACACTTTCAAATGTTACAATCAATATCACAATGTACATTATTCACTTCACACCCAATGCATTTCGAGACTATCGTCTCTTCTTCAGGGGTATAGCTGCAAAAGAAAAAGTGTCATGAGACCAAATTCATTTGAAAAACGTAAAGAATTCTACTATCTACATATTTGTCAAACGTGCCCGATCACCAGCACATGTGTAGCATGCCATCTCAAATCAAAAAAACTCACTTGAAGTCCTTAATGTATTCCTACAAGAAACTGCAAAACAAACAGCACACTTAGCCAAAATTCACCAATGAATCCAAACTGAATTCATAGAAATACCAAATTCTGTATACCTTTGCTTCTTGGAATCAATGTTAACTCAGATGAGACGGTCGCTGAAATCCTTTCTATTTCTGGCACTGGAAAGATTATTAAATGAACGAGTGTCAAAGATGATGTCAATAGAATAATCAAAAGGACACAAATGAAAAAGGATAACCATGCTCTTACCTACAACAAAGATACGATCGTTTTGAGGCCAGAATCGTCTACAAAACAAAATTCAACAGCGAGCTGTGTTACTCCCTATATTTCGAAAATAGAAGTAAACCAATGTAAACTTCTGACAAACTATTCTTACCTAACCTTCGAATTCAGCTCGTACTACCCTCCGTGCTCAACCATGCCAACAAACGCCTTCGCGTTCACTGAGTCTCCGAGAAAGTAAGTAATACTTCTGCGTCACGAGCTCGCGGTACTGAGGTCATAGAAGTAAAAAATGGACTAACTTAACAACGGAGCTCCGTGTTGAATATCATCAGATCAAACTGAGATGGTAATATTGAATCTGATAGTAGCGATGATAGAAAAAGCTATATGTTCGGAACCGAAGATAAAGATGATCACATGAAATTATTTGTTTCAAAATTATCGCACATCACTAATTACATCACATGATCATGCCAAGGGTCGCGTAACTGGTCTTACATAAACAATAAAGGTGAGGAGATCGTAGCCAAAAGGAAACTATCACAAAAACAATCTCTGTGCTCTGTGCCAAAACACATAATTAAATGAGACTCCAGATCAACATCATTTCTATCTACTCATCCATAGAAATCAACAAGGGACTAGTACAGTATCTGGTATTGCTTCTCACAATAACAAATTCATGGAGAATGAGTCTAAGATTGCAATGATATACATACGATCTGAATCATGTGTAATACATCAAGAAAAACATACAATATGACTTATAATATGATATGTAGCACAAATTATCATCATTCATATGTTCTAATCAAGTGTGTAATGTTGGTGTATTAGTATTGTTCTGAGGTGCAAAGAACACGTTAGAGAAAACACGACATCTCCAATTTGTCATTGAGTCCTATCGGTATTAGGGTCCTGAGACGTTTTATCCAATATACTTCTTGTTGGAGAAGCTTCTTAGAATGGTCAAATCCAGGTAGCTTAATCACCTGCTCAGTGGTTTGAAATTTAAGTTGAGCTATAGTGTGCCTTTTGTCCTTCCAATGAGTTGCTAATGATGAAGTTAGGTTACCTGTGCGTATGCAGCTCTTATGTTCCGAGAGTCTGATTTTCATTTTACGTTCCGTTTTTCCAACTTACAGTAGCCCACACGGGCATTTCATGGTATATATTATATTTTCAGAATCACAGGTACTTAAGTTCTGTAGAATAATCTTTTCTCCAGACTGAGGGTGTAGGAGGGTATCTCCCAAAATCGCATTATTACAGTGGATACAGTTCCAACATTTGAATGTGCCTGTTTCTGGCAATTTTTCTCTTTTCTTTTTAGTCAGAAGTTCTTTCAAATTACTTGACCTGGTATAGGCAAATAAAGGTTTACTTGTGAATATTTCATGAAAGTCTTCTTCTGCTCTTAGTATCTCCCAGTGTTTAAGTATGCTTCTTTTGATGTCCCAAGATGCAGTAGAGTATTTTGAGACAAAAACAGTCTTATCAGTAGTAGATCTTTGGTTTTTTCCCCAGAAGTTTTGGTCTGGGAATTTTGCGTGCTTTCTGGATTTGATTTTCAATCAGATCCTCTGGGTAACCTCTGATGAGGTAGTTGTTTTTTTGATGAGAGCAAGATTCTTCAAATTTTTTATCTGAAGAGATTCTGCAAATTCGTAAAAATTGTGAGAATGGTAAATTGTTCACCAATGTGGGTGGGTGGAAGCTGCTATACAGTAATGCGTTGTTTTTGTCCATTGCTTTTCTGAAAACACTGGTGTGTAAATTTCCATCCTTCAATTCAATTTGCACATCTAGAAATGAATCTTTGTGTTTATCCAACTGGAAGGTGAATTGAATCCTGGGGTCTGCTAGATTCAACGTTTGAATGTTATTCTTTAGGTTGTCTTCTGTACCCTTCCATATTATGAATATATCGTCGCTGAATAGCCGAAAGCATATCAATCCTTGTGTCCATGATTCATCTTGCAGAATATATTCATGTTCAAACCTTGCCATAAAGGTATTAGCGTATGCTGGTGCTCCCGGAAAGCCCATACTCGTTCCATTTAACTGAATGTAAAACTCATCATCCCACATGAAATAACTGTTTTGCAAACAAAATTCCCAAATTTCCAAAATGCAACTTTTTGGTGCATCTAGATCTTCCTGACTCAATAAGGCCCATTCTACTGCCTCAATTCCACTAGCATGTGGTATTGAAGTGTATAAAGACACAACATCAATGGTGCATAGGATCCAATCATCTGTTACTCTATCCTTAATGTTCTGTAAACATCTTAAGAAATCAGATGTATCCTCTATGTATGTTTCCCACTGTTGGAAAAATGGTTGTAAATAGTAGTCCATGAATCTACCCAGGTGTTCAAATAATGAACCACATCCTGCCACAATGGGTCTAAATGGTGGATCTGTTGGGTGTTTATGCATTTTTGGTAAAAAGTATATCCTTGGTCTTTTGGGATTAATGTTCATCAGGTATTTTTTTGTAGTAATGGTAATCCAACCAAGTTCTTCTGCTTTATCCAGAATTTTTTTCAAGTTCTCCATAATTTCCAAAGTTGGATCAGTATCCAATTTTCCATATGTTGTTGTATCTGTTACATGTTCCAATGCTTTTCTGTTGTAAAAATCTTTATCCATAATTACCAAGCCTCCTCCCTGGTCTGCTTTCTGAATTTGGATATCCGTTCTCATAGCCAATTCTTGCAATGCACTACATTCTGCTCTAGTCAAATTTTTGTGTTTTCTTCTGTAATTAATTTTTTTCAGGTCTTGTTTAACGAGTGTTTCAAATGTATCAAGAGATTTGTGAGAACATGGAGCCATGAAGGTACTCTTGGCTTTGAAAATCGGAATCTTTCGTCGAGTCTTGTGGGCATATGTTTGCGAAAACATTTTTTTGTCTTAGATTTCTCATGAATCTGAATATTGCAATGTCGGTCTCCAATTCAGAAGAGTTGTACGTGCTGACAAAAGATGTTCCTTTATTTAGAACTTGATTTTGAAACTTCGTTAGTTTGAATTGTGATATGTTCATGACTAGGTTTATGCAGGTTGATGAATGTTGTTGTCCCAGTCGCCCTTGTGGGGCTGGGCCTCTAAATTCATTGTTGCATATGCTCAGTAGGCATTTACACAACATTGCACACGTATCAAAATATCAGTGTAAACTGAATCAGAGTGCACTAGGTACACTAACAATCATTCAATTCTTCTACTGACAAATCGTACCAGACGATTCAGAAAAGGGGGTGGTGGTGATGAACAGAATGTCTGAATTAAGCAGACCACTCTTACCCAGTCCAAAGATCAGGGCTTGATCCATCACCGTTATTTAGCTCACTGCACCATCCCAGCTCAGAACCTGGCTATATGCAAATCAGTCTGTCCCTGGCCCAGTGCATCATGGGAACAGGGCAGACTAAACTACCAGGGCAGCACCACCCACAGCAAAAATGTCATTTGATAGCATTTCAAGTATTACTGAAAATAGAGCCTCAACCAAAGTTTATACCCCTGAAGAGGCGGATCAAATTTTGCTCAACAACTAAGGCAATTAGAATACTTAACGAGGAGAGAATTAAACCAAAGACTACATGCCTCAACTCTGATCCAGTATTATCGAGTGAAAAGAATACCAAGAGGATTACGACTATCCATTAAACCAATGCTATACAGACTACAGAACAACCAGCAGTTCATGGACAAATGGTATAGCATTTTAAATAAATGTTCCTTGGATTTGATTTTATTACTAATGGAAGAACTCTCGAGAGCCATTCATGAATTGGAGGAAGAAATATTCAACTTGAAAAACGAATTGCCTAAAAGGATGGAAACAGAACCATGGAATAAATTCATTGAGGAATTGAATGTCAAATTGGATAAATATGGTAAAGAATTACAAGAGACCAAATAAAAAAAGTTCAAGAGAGACACAATAGATTACAAACTGAACGAGGCGTATACTTGGGCAGAAGTATACGCCCGACGCAGGTTTACAAAACGCACGACTCAAATGTCATCTGAAGAAAGTGTTGTCTCTGATGGCGACATAGATACAGCTAGAAAACCCACTGGTCCTTCAACAATAACTGTGGATCTAAGCAAACCATCAACTTCAGGATCATCTGAATCTACAGCCAATGTGTCTTTTTTAGAGGGGGCTACCCTAACAGGACGCCCAGCAGAAGAAACAACCACATCTCAAACAAACAAACCTTCCAACAAAAAACAAGGAGAAGTAAAGGAAAAGGAAAAAGAGAAAGAAAAAGAGAAATCCAAAACAGGAATATGGAGCCAAACACAGAAATGAACCTAGTCATGAACATATCACAATTCAAACTAACAAAGTTTCAATATCAAGTTCTAAATAAAGGAACATCTTTTGTCAGCACGTACAACTCTTCTGAATTGGAGACAGACATTGCAATATTCAGATTCATGAGAAATCTAGGACTAAAATATTTTTTTGCAAACATATGCCCACAAGCCTCGACGAAAGATTCCGATTTTCAAAGCCAAGAGTACCTTCGTGGCTCCATGTTCTCACAAATCTCTTGATACATTTGAAACACTCATTAAACGAGACCTGAAAAAATAAATTACAAAAGAAAACACAAAAATTTAACTAGAGCAGAATGCAGTGCATTGCAAGAATTGGCTATGAGAACGGATATCCAAATTCAGAAAGCAGACAAGGGAGGAGGCTTGGTAATTATGGATAAAGATTTTTACAACAGAAAAGCATTGGAACATTTAACAGATACAACAACATATGGAAAATTGGATACTGATCCAACTTTGGAAATTATGGAGAACTTGAAAAAAATTCTGGATAAAGCAGAAGAACTTGGTTGGATTACCATTACTACAAAGAAATACCTGATGAACTTTAATCCCAAAAGACCAAGGATATACTTTTCCAAAAATGCATAAACACCCAACAGATCCACCATTTAGACCCATCGTGGCAGGATGTGGTTCATTATTTGAAAACCTGGGTAGATTCGTTGACTACTATTTACAACCATTTGTCCAACAGTGGGAAACATACATAGAGGATACATCTGATTTCTTAAGATGTTTACAGAACATTAAGGATAGAGTAACAGATGATTGGATCCTATGCACCATTGATGTAGTGTCTTTATTCACTTCAATACCACATGCTAGTGGAATTGAGGCAGTAGAATAGGCCTTATTGAGTCGGGAAGATCTAGATGCACCAAAAAGTAGCATTTTGGAAATTTTGGAATTTTGTTTGCAAAACAGTTATTTCATGTGGGATGATGAGTTTTACATTCAGTTAAATGGAACGTGTATGGGCTTTCCGGGAGCGCCGGCATACGCCATTACCATTATGGCAAGGTTTGAACATGAATATATTCTGCAAGATGAATCATGGACACAAGGATTGATATGCTTTCGGCGATTCATCGACGATATATTCATAATATGGAAGGGTACAAAAGACAACCTAAAGAATAACATTCAAACGTTGAATCTAGCAGACCCCAGGATTCAATTCACCTTCCAGTTGGCTAAACACAAAGTTTCATTTCTAGATGTGCAAATTGAATTGAAGGATGGAAATTTACACACCAGTGTTTTCAGAAAAGCAACGGACAAAAACAACGCATTACTTAATAGCAGCTTCCACCCACCCACATTGGTGAACAATTTACCATTCTCACAATTTTTACGAATTTGCAGAATCTCTTCAGATGATAAAAAATGTGAAGAATCTTGCTCTCATCAAAAAAACAACTACCTCATCAGAGGTTACCCAGAGGATCTGATTGAAAATCAAATCCAGAAAGCACGCAGATCTACTACTGATAGGACTGTTTTTGTCTCAAAATACTCTACTGCATCTTGGGACATCAAAAGAAGCATACTTAAACACTGGGAGATACTAAGAGCAGAAGAAGACTTCATGATATATTCACAAGTAAACCTTTATTTGCCTATACCAGGTCAAGTAATTTGAAAGAATCGAAATTTGCCTAGCGTAGTAACGGTAAGTTTCAATTCTATTAAGGACACGGAGGCGAGGATTATGCTTCTCTCTCTTGGCTGTTTATTAACATCACATCGCACAGCAGCCAGAAAAGCATCAAAACTTGAAAAAAAATTTAGTATTCCCAACATAGGAATATCAGAAAACATTGTAATAACATCGTTTAATAACTAAAAATCCCATGAGATGAACATTTAGGCAGTCCTCCTTTAGTGTCCATAAACCCCAATATAAGGCGTCCAACCAACGAACTCCTCCTCTTTCTTCGTGGCGAGTCAGGCCAAAGTCTCAAGCATCTCTTTTCGCACCATCATTCCCTGGCGGAGAAAAGAACAGCGTGAGCTAAGCCATACCGCTAAGCATGAAGGCAAGTCAACAAAGCAGAGTATCAAGTCATCGACATGCAACCCAAGAAAACAGTGATCATACTGCAAGTCGGAAAACGGATTACTTACTCCAGTACGGGCGGGATCTCCGCAGGAGGTATGGGTGGGATAATCCTCGCCTCCGTGTCCTTAATAGAATTGAAACTTACTGTTACTACGCTAGGCAAATTTCGATTCTATGTCAGGACCGGAGGCTTCAGATTATGCTTGTTTAAAGCTTGCTCACCACCAAACTAGCAATATCCACCACTGGCTTAAAATAGAACCTTTTGAAGGTGGAATCCGAAGACCAATCCGCAGCGCGCATGAGGTCTTCTAACCGTGCCCCAAGGGCAAAAGATTTTGAGGCCATGGCCCCTCTTGCTGAGTGAGCTCCGAACTGCCTCGTATCAATACCAGCTTCCTGCATTACCCAACGCACCCACCGGGCTATAGTGGGGGAAGAGACAGCCTTGTGCGGTTTGCGCAGCGCAATCAGCAACTGCCGTTCGCCCGGAGGGCGAAGTTCCGTTGTAACATCCTCATAGGTTTTCAAACACTGTACCACACACAACTTGGGGGCATCTGCAAATGCCGGATAGGAAATAGACCTCGTAGCCGATTTCGTGCGTCGACCCACGGTAAAGGTCACCCCATCCGGGGAGAACGCTCTCGCCGTGACATCCAGGGCACGCACATCAGACACTCTGCGACAAGATACTAAGCACAAGAGCATCGCCAGTTTAGCTGACCGTTCTTTTAAGGAAAGATACCTGTTAGGCTGCCAGGAAAGAAAAAGGTTCAACACCACGTTAACATCCCACAGGACGGAATACCGTGGCTCCGGCGGTAAAGCCAGACGCACTCCTCTAAGGAGTCGACATACCAGGGGATGCTCCCCAACCGCTGCTCCATCTATCTGCACACGAGCCGCCGATATGGCAGAACGTATCGTATTAATCGTCCGGTATCCCAAGCCGGCGGTAGAGAGTTCTGCAAGAAAATTCAGGATAGGAACGAGGCCTACGACCATGGGATCCAAACCCCGTCGAAGACACCAACGAACCCACCTGGTCCAAGCCGATCTATACCTCTTGGCAGTGCTGCCTGCCCAGGCCTTGGACAAAAAGTGCTGAGCTGAGTTCCAAAGGCCAGGGAGCGACCAACGTCGCCTGAAAGCCTCCATGCCATGAGGCGGAGAGAACCCTGGAGGAGATGGTGAGGGACCCCGTCCGGATTGAGGAGAAGACGAGGAAGCCGGGGGAGTAGGATTTGAGAATCCCAGGAAAGTTCCAGAAGAACTGGAAACCACACTTGCGACCTCCACACGGGCGTCACCATCACCACGTCCGCCATCTGACGGCGAATCTGGGCCGCGGCCCGTACTATCATGGAGAAAGGCGGGAAGGCATATGGCCGTTCCTGACTCCAGTCTTGGAGGAACGCATCCGTCGCTTCCGCCAAAGGATCAGGTGTCCAGCTGAAGAACCTCGAAAGCTGGAAGTCCAGACGGGACGCAAACAGGTCTATGGAAAACGGACCCCAGCCTGCCGCCAGCCAGCGGAACACTTGAACATCCAGCTTCCACAGGCTGGAGTCTCGGAGATATCTCGAGTGCCAATCCGCCACCTGGTTGGCCCGACCCAGCAGGTATTCCGCCTGAACCGAGACTTGATGAGCGAGACAATAATCCCAAAAGTCTTTCGCCAGGTCCGCAAGGGCTCGTGACCGCGGACCCCCTAAGTGGTTCACATACCGAACCGCTGAGACATTGTCCATCCGCAGAAGGAAGCATGACTTCACCGAGTCCCTCGTCCAGCAACGGACGGCGAACGAACCTGCTAGAAGTTCCAAGCAGTTGATGTGAAGTCGCTGTTCGTCTGACGACTAAGCGCCGCCTGTGGAGAATTCCCCGCAGCGGGCGCCCCAGCCAGACCTGCTGGCGTCGGACTCTATCACCAAGTCCGGAACGGACCCGAAAATCGCGCGGCCGTTCCACGCTTCCATGTGGGCTAGCCACCAAGACATTTCCTCTTTGACCTCCACCGACAAGGGAATCAAGTGATCGTAGGATAGCCCTCTGCGCAAATGGTGCGCTTTCAGTCGCTGAAGGGCCCGATAGTGAAGAGGGCCCAGGAATATCGCCTGAATGGACGATGAGAGAAGGCCTACTACCCTGGCCACCTGCCGGAGGGAGGTGTGCGATTTCGAGATAGGTTGCCGAAGCAGATGCTTTATTTTGGCCATCTTTCTGGACGGCAAACTGAGAGTCGATTTCACCGAGTCCACCACAAAGCCCAGAAACACCATTTGTTGGGCGGGGGTGAAAACCGACTTTTCCCTGTTGACAATAAACCCCAGACCTTGTAACAGGGAGACTGTCTGAGACAGATGGGCGGCCAACTTGCTCGGGTCCTGGCCCAACAGCAAGATGTCGTCCAGGTAGACGATAAGCAGAATCCCCTGACTCCGCAGGGTTTCGATGGCCGGGTGCAGTATTTTTGTAAAGCACCAAGGGGCCGAGGAAAGACCGAACGGAAGGGCCTTGAACTCGAACACCATGTCTTTCCAGCAAAACTGAAGGAAACGACGATGCGGGGGGTAAATCGGAACCACCAGATACGCATCCTTGAGGTCCAGACGGACCATCCAGTCGTTCGGGAGCAAAACGTCCCTCAAAAGATGGATGCCCTCCATCTTGAAGTGGTTGTACACCACCCAGCCATTGAACTCCCTGAGGTTGATGACTGGTCGTCTGCCCCCGTCCACTTTTTCCACAAGAAAAATATTGCTCAGGAAACCCCGGGGGTGGCGCGTTGTTCGACAAATAGCCCCCTTGCGCAGCAGCGCCGAGACTTCTTCGTCGATCAAGAGCGCGTCCGATTGAGAAAACGTTATGGCCCGGGGAGGCACCGCCTGGTCGTAGAACTCTATGCGGAAACCCCGCACGGTTTGAAGGACCCATGCGTCCGTTGTAATAGCCTCCCACGCTTGGGGGAAACACGCCAACCTCCCCCCAATAACCACCTGATCTGCAGGGATAACACTCACCGTGTGAACTGTTGCCGCCGGAGTCGTTCCGGAAGCTTCCGCGTCCTCTGAAACGCTGACCTCTGGTGGGGTAGAAGTTGTTATAATTCGCGGAGGAGTTGTAGCCTCCCCTGCCAGAGCCATGCCCTTTTCCGGGCTGTTGCTTACCACCACGGCCGGTCGTGAGGCCCCTACCACGACCAGCCCCCCGGGAAAAACGCTGGTGGAAGACCCGCTTGATGGTCGACTGGGCCTTATCCAGGGAGGTGAAAGTGGAGACAAACTTCCCCAGTTCTTCAATGAATGGCTCACCAAAGAGTCCTCCTTGGGCGACAGCGCCAGCTTCCGACGAAGCCAAATCGCCCAACTTGGGATCCAATTTTATCAGTAGCGACCGACGCCGCTCGGCCGACAGGGCACAGTTGGCATTCCCCAAAAAGATAACCGCCCGTTGCACCCAGTTGGACAATAGTTCCGGGCAAATGGCGCTGCCCGACACCTTGGCTTCTTTGGCCATATCGAGAATCTTGGTGAGGGGGCCAATGGTGTCCAAGAGCTTGTCCTGGCAGGAGCGCCAGGAACGGTCGATCCCCTTCCGGGGGTCCTTGACGAACTTCGCCATGAAGGTGGCCATTTTCCCATCAAGTTCCGGCGTCATGGCCACCTTCCCCTCCAGAGTCGGGCGAGGACATTCGCCCCTCAGACAGCTGCGCGCCTCCTTCTCCAAGGGCTTCCGGAGGCGGCCCGCCACAAACTGCGCCACCTTATCACCGGGCGCCCAGGCGGCTGACCGCGGGTGCATGATCCAGCATGCCCGAAGTGTCCTTGGGCAACTCCGTCGAATTGGACGCCGGTCGCCATGACCGCACGGAGTCCTCGTCGTCGTTGTCGTCGTCCGTATCCGCGGGGGAAGCCCCCCCCCCGGGGAGGCCGGGACAACGTTCGCCGGTGTAGAAGGTGTCTGAGGCGGAGGCGCCTCGGGGGTCGACCCAGACACTTTAGCCAGGAAAGCGTCGCGTAGGCGCTCGAAAGCGTCCTTGTCCACACCTTGCGAACCACTGGGACCCGCGTCCCCACGTGACTTTTTGGCCGCCGGCGGCTGGCCAGGATCGTTGGCGGGGGAACCCCCTGGGGCCGGTGCCAACTTTGCACATTCCAAGACAATGCGGGCTGAAAGTCTGTCCTCCATAGGCCCAACGATTTCCTGCACACACCGGTAAATCGACTGGTCCACAGCCGCATAGAACTCGTCGTCCTGGAGGTATTGGTGAGACTCCTCCTCCTCGACGTAGTACCCCTCAGCCATGGCGCTACGTAGTAGATAAGAAAGTGAAACTGAGGGTTCCGATGGCGTACACAGACTGCCACGTGTGGGCCGACCGAAGGTTGGCAAAAGTTGTAGGCCGGTGGAACCGGACAATGAAAAGGCAGCACCAGCCTTTACAGCGCGCCGACCCTCTCTCCAGAGACCGGGCCGCACCGCCTCCCAGCGCGCTCGAGCGGGGAACACCCCAGCGGAAGCTGTTGCAGGAAAAAGGTGCAGAAATCGCCCGCAGGCTTCAACGTGGGTACAACCACTATACAGACCCCACCGGGGCGTTCAACACGGGACAGTACAACCCAAGAGGGCGTCCGGGTTAGGCGGCAGCAGGGCACCTGCGATGTCGACTCCCCAGCGCAGCTCCAATCAATGAGACGAAAACTGCGCGCGGGCAGGCGAGACGCAACGGCGCCCTCTAGCGGTGACTCAACACCGCGGAATACACGGGGACATCGGGTAAGGGGCGAAGGCGTCCCCGCGATGGAAGGGGCTCTGAAAGGGAAGAAAAACCCCACAGGCCCCCCAAAGCAACAATCAATGCAAATAGAATAGAAGAAAACACAAAACCTCAAAAAACACAAAAGTGCAAGAGAGGGACAATAGCACTTAACTGGCTGCGAAGCAGCGAAGAAAGAGGAGGAGTTCGTTGGTTGGACGCCTTATATTGGGGTTTATGGACACTAAAGAAGGACTGCCTAAATGTTCATCTCATGGGATTTGTAGTTATTAAACGATGTTATTACAATGTTTTCTGATATTCCTATGTTGGGAATACTAATTTTTTTTTCAAGTTTTGATGCTTTTCTGGCTGCTGTGCGATGTGATGTTAATAAACAGCGAAGAGAGAAAAGCATAATCTGAAGCCTCCGGTCCTGACATAGAACTTCTGACTAAAATGAAAAGAGAAAAATTGACAAAAACAGGCACATTCAAATGTTGGAACTGTATCCACTGTAATAATGCGATTTTGGGAGAAACGCTCCAACACCCTCAGTCAGGAGAAAAGATTATTCTACAGAACTTAAGTACCTGTGATTCTGAAAATATAATATATACCATCAAATGCCCGTGTGGGCTACTGTACGTTGGAAAAACGGAACGTAAAATGAAAATCAGACTCTCGGAACATAAGAGCTGCATACGCACAGGTAACCTAACTTCACCATTAGCAACTCATTGGAAGGACAAAAGGCACACTATAGCTCAACTTAAATTTCAAATCATTGAGCAGGTGGATAAACTACCTGGATTTGACCATTCCAAGAAGCTTCTCCAACGAGAAGTATATTGGATAAAACGTCTCAGGACCCTAATACCGATAGGACTCAATGACAAATTGGAGATGTCGTGTTTTCTCTAACGTGTTCTTTGCACCTCAGAACAATACTAATACACCAACATTACACACTTGATTAGAACATATGAATGATGATAATTTGTGTAACATATCATTTTATAAGTCATACTGTATGTTTTTCTTGATGTATTACACGATTCAGATCGTATATATATCATTGCAATCTTAGACTCATTCTCCATGAAGTAGTTATTGTGAGAAGCAATACCAGATACTGTACTAGTCCCTTGTTTATTTCTATGGATGAGTAGATAGAAATGATGTTGATCTGGAGTCTCATTTAATTATGTGTTTCGGCACAGAGCACAGAGATTGTTTTAGTGATAGTTTCCTTTTGGCTACGATCTCCTCACCTTTATTGTTTATGTAAGACCAGTTACGCGACCCTTGGCATGATCATGTGATGTAATTAGTGATGTGCGATAATTTTGAAACAAATAATTTTGTGTGATCATCTTTATCTTCGGTTCCGAACATATCGCTTTTTCTATCACCGCTACTATCAGATTCAATATTACCATCTCAGTTTGATCTGATGATATTCAACACGGAGCTCCGTTGTTAAGTTAGTCCATTTTTGACTTCTATGACCTCCGTACCGCGATCACGTGACGCGGAAGTATTACTTACTTTCTCGGAGACTCGGTGAATACGAAGGCTTTTGTTGGCATGGTTGAGCACGGAGGGTAGTACGAGCTGAATTCGAAGGTTAGGTAAGAATTGTTTGTCAGAAGTTTACATTGGTTTACTTCTATTTTCGAAATATAGGGAGTAACACAGCTCGCTGTTTAATTTTTTGTTTTGTAGACTATTCTGGCCTCAAAACAATCGTATCTTTGTTGTAGGTAAGAGCATGGTTATTCTTTTTCATTTGTGTCCTTTTGATTATTCTATTGACATCATCTTTGACACGCGTTCTATTAATAATCTTTCCAGTGCCAGAAATAGAAAGGATTTCAGCGACCGTCTCATTTGAGTTAACATTGATTCCAAGAAGCGAAGGTATACAGAATTTGGTATTTCTATGAATTCAGTTTGGTTTCATTGGTGAATTTTGGCTAAGTGTGCTGTTTGTTTTGCAGTTTCTTGTAGGAATACATTAAGGACTTCAAGTGAATTTTTTTGATTTGAGATGGCATGTTACACAGGTGCTGGTGGTCGGGCACGTTTGACAAATATGTAAATAGTAGAATTCTTTACGTTTTTCAAATGAATTTGGTCTCATGACACTTTCTTTTGCAGCTATACCCCTGAAGAAGAGACGATAGTCTCGAAATTCATTGGGTGTGAAGTGAATAATGTACATTGTGATATTGATTGTAACATTTGAAAGTGTTTAAATGTTATTGGAAAGTAATTTTGATGCAAAAATTCTTCTCAAATAATTTTGTTGAAACATAAAAGTTGATTTTGAAAGAACAATTGAGAAAATGGATTGAACATTTTTATTGCCAGAAATACTCATTTGTTGATGCATGTTGTTGTCCCGATCGCCCTTGTGGGGCTGGGTCTCTAAATTCACAATAAAGAGAATTGGCATAGTCCTGTCGAGAAATCACTAATGCTAAGACAACCAGGATCAGCGCCTCCCTAGACAGGAATCTGCTGATCTTCCTTATTCTCCGCAATTGGAAAAAGCCTGCAGAGATTACAGAGCGTATCTGGGCATTCATTGATAGATCGTTTGAAATCATGATGCCCAGACTTTTAGCTGAATCTACTGGCTCCAGAGGGTTGCCTAGTGACACCGGCCAGAAATTAGTGTTCCAAGGATTAGAAAATCCACCTGTGAGAATCAGCTCGGTTTATATCTTTTTATTAGTTTGAA
The DNA here is from genome assembly GCF_964263255.1 of Lissotriton vulgaris. Taxonomy (NCBI): domain Eukaryota; kingdom Metazoa; phylum Chordata; class Amphibia; order Caudata; family Salamandridae; genus Lissotriton; species Lissotriton vulgaris. Next base: position 980,357,024 of record NC_141697.1, read on the forward strand.
AAGATCAAGCAGTAAAATAGCCGACACCTACATCCACCAGCCGCTAAGGATTGTTCATTTAACTGAAGAGAAGAGTAGAGAAAGAAGAAAGTGGGAAAGAAGGGGGAGGTACAAAGGTCTATTCCCAGTATGTATGTGAGGCGGGCCAGGTTTGCATCCTATATGGACAGTAGTCAGGGGGTTAGGCGAGGTCTTATTCATGTGGGTGAGAGGGACTTGTGAGGCGGAGCAGTTTGAGATACTTTTGGCAGGTGAGTTACTTGAATTCGTTTGACGACAATTCTAAGGTGGACCCCCAGGTTTTGTCAAACTTCGGGAGGGAGTGTGTGAGGCCTGCTGTAATCCTTTCCATACCCAGTAGTTCCCATTTCTTATATAGCCAGTCCAAGTGGAATGGTATCTCCTCTGTGCCCCTTCTGGCCAGTAGGACTTGCTTGGCCGCACCTAGCTCTAGAGCGATCGCTCTACCTCGCCTAAATCTGAGGGGCTACATCAAAGCATTAGACAGTCCTAGAATTATGAATGTGGGGGAGTTTTGGTAAATTCATGTGGTAGATTGTGTCCATGTCTCGAAGGATTACCTCCCAGTCCTAAGTTTTCTGGACATGACCAAATAATATGGGTGAGCGTGCCCAGCTGACCACACTTACGCCAACATTGTCCAGTCCCACCCGGTTTCCATATAAATAGCAGTGCCAGCGTATAGTACCAATAATGTGCAATCTTCAAAAACATTTCTTTACCCACTGTACTGCAAACAGATGCTCTGGCCCTGTGCACAATATCACTCCATTCCTTGGGTGAGAACTCATATTCCAATTCCGATTCCTACCGACGCTGTGCTGGGGATTTACCGGACTGTCTGGGGGTGTTTAAAAAGGTTTAAATGTCCGACAGCAGCAGTTTGTCTGTTGTTCTAGTGATGTACCATTTCTCAAATTTTGTTAGTGGGCGGCTAGCATGGGGGCACACATGTGGCTGGGTAACTCAATGACGAAGAGCCAGATACTGCCAGTATTCCTCCCGAAGGACTCCATAGAACCTCGGTGAGGCTAGTGAATTACATAACCCCATACTCAAACACATCCCCAATGCGTTTACAGTTGGCCTCTTGCCAGTGGAGAAAGCTATTTCCCTTGTGAGCCGGTGGAAAGTCAGGATTGCCTATAAATGGGGTCAGGGGAGACATCTGGGCTGACAAGCCGTATGGCACCTGCACTGTGTCCCACACCGCCATGGCAGCCCTCAACACTGGCGACATATATACTCCGCAGGGAAGATGCTTCAGTGGGAGCCACGGGACCTTCCAGATGTGCATGCCTGCTATCGAGAGGTCTATGAAGCACCAATGCTTCTCGGATTCCAATTTATACCATTCGAGCATGTATCTAAGTTGTTCAGCCTGAAAGTACCATTCTAAACATGGGACCGGTCCTCCTGTTTAAGGAACGCCTTTGGGGAGTTATAAGTGTTGAGACAGAGCAATTGGCTTTAACATTTTTAATGTGTTGTAGAGCATTGTTAATGTTGTGCAGCATGTTGAAAATGTATAAGTTATAATAAACAAAGTGTTATAACTATTTGTCACCTTATATCTAACCGAAAAAAACCTTACATACAACTGAAGTTTTGTACAAAAAACCAAAATTAATACAAAAAATGTGTTCTGCTTTATGCAATGCTGGCAATTTTTCCTTGCTCGTAATTCATTTGTTATAGTTTTCATTGTTAGGTGTGGGATACAAACAACGGGAGGGTGGATGTTGTGAAATAGTATTTTAATTAGATAGGAGTGCTGTGATGTACTTTTTTGAATCTCTGAGATTGTAACAGTTTATATGATGAGATAGGAGTAGTGGAGAGTTATTTGTGGAGAATAGATGTCAATTTTTTATGCCAAACTGAAGTGGTGTGGAGTGATGCTGAGGTGGTTGTGAGTAGTGGCGGTGGTGATGCTCAGGTGATCCGGAATGATATTGAGGTGGTGCGCTGGTTCCGAGGTGATGCGGAATGATACATAGGTGGTACTGAGTGATGCTGAGGTGGTACTGAGCGATGCTGAGGTTGTGCTGAGTGATGTTGTGGTGATGAGTTATGCCGATGCTGTGTAGCTGAACTGGTGCTGATGTAGTGCCAAGTTATGTTGTTTTTGTTCTGTGTTGAGGTGTTGCTGTATTGATGCTGAAGTGGTGCAACGTTGGTTCTGAATTGGTGCTGGTATGGGGCTGTGCAGGTGATGAGCTGGTGTTGCCCTAGTGGTGAGGCACTGATGGAGGTGGTGCTGTGCTAATGCGGAGATGGTGCTGTGTTGATAATGGAGGTGTTGCTGTAGTCCAGGGGTCTCTAAACCGGTCCTGGAGGGCCGGATCCATGCCAGACTTTTTGGATATCCCCATTGAGATACATGTAGTAATTTTAAAACTCTGGCATGGATCTGGCCCTCCAGGACCGGTTTGGAGACCCCTGCTGTAGTGCATCGGAGGTAGTGCTGTGCTGATGGTGACTTGTTGCTGCATTGGTGGTGCACTGATGAGGAGCTGTTACTGTGTTGATGCCTATATGGTTATGTGGTAACTACTGTGAAGTGGGGTGAAAGGAAGCACTCACCACAGCCTTGTACTGTACAATGGGGGGGAAAGGAAGCATGCGCCGCAGCTGTGCACTGTACAGAGATGTCAAAGGTAGCACGCACCACAGCTGCACAGAGATGTGAAAGGAAGCACACACCAGTGATAAAAAAACATGAATGTTAAAAGGTGCAGTCTATTTTGAAGCTGTGTACTGTGCAATGGGGGGAAAGGAAGCACGCACCACAGCTGTGCATTGTGCAGCGATGTCAAACGTAGCACTCACCTCAGCTGCGCAGAGGTGTGAAAGGAAGCGCGCACCACAGTGCTGAAAAAACGCAAATGTTACATAAGACAGAGGACTGCAAGGTGTAGGAGTCACATCATCCATATTGGTATGCATCACAGTTTGAGTGTGCTTGGTCTTGAGAAGCACAAACTCAGAATTTATAATGTAACATGTTTGGAAATAGTCTTTAATAATAAGAATTGATTTATATCCAAATTAACCCATTTTGTAACATTAGGCTAATGAAAGACTGGGGGCAAAAATCATACCGCTTTAACTAATGCCTTGCAGTTGCATACAGCTCTTTGCTAGCTGATTGCCCACTGTTCTCTATTAGGATTTTAACTTATAAATTACAAGCAACAAATGGATCTTTCTGACAAAAGCAGTAACTCTCTGAACTATTTACATCATATACACTTATGTTACCTTTATGGTACAAGTGCTTTGCAGCAGGCATATTAACCCTCCGTGTTACTTTATGATAAGTCAAAAATTCCACAAGACAAATCTCTGCTCTCTCTCCAGGAAAAGATTAATCATTAGAGTTATCTTGACATTTTTTGTTGCCTGAAAATTGCTGGAGTGAAGGAACGCTGCAGCAGGTGCTTTAAAATCCATAATATATTTGGAAACATGATGCCCCCTAGAAGTCAGTGCCCACGCAGTTGCACCGGTCGCACCACCCTTTAATCTATTGTCTTCGTCCATGTGCTGGAAGAACATATCAGTTCTACTCTTTTGATCCAATAATTTCTTGTTTTACTGCTACCTGTAACATGGGTTTCCTCCCTTCTCTAGATCGTCACGGTGTGCTCTTGGGCACTTCTGCTAATTTAACTGTCTTAGTGCCATAATCTGCAAAATTGTAGCCTACTTAAAATCAAGCTTACTCCATAGTTAAGCACCATATGATAAAAACGGACAACTAGATTCTGAGCTGCAGGGCATTAATGGTCAGTACATTTCTTGGGCTGCACTGGCCAAAATGCCATGTTTAGCATAAACAAATGCTATGGAACTGCGTATCCTGGTACGCCTAGCTTGCTTGGAACACCTCAGGCATTATTTCCATGTTTTCTACATTTTGAAACAGTGATAGTTTAGTGTCACTAAGCAGAAACATTTACCTTGGCATTACAAGAAAAATTCTCCAGGGCATAAGTAGCTGAAACGTGTATATCCTTGTTTATCAACACAGTGCTTCTCTTCTGCGGCGCCTCCTCCATTTGAGCGGAGAAGCGTCAACCCACAGAGTTGAAAAACAAAATGGTTATAAAAGATTATTTATTACCCTTTTAATTTTCAGCAACCCGTTCCGAACTAATTATCAGGACAAGATGGGGCCAGTGCTGCGAAGTGGGAGCAACAGGGAGCTCTGCACTTTAAAATGCAAGGTCTCTTTGGCTGGCCGTCTTGGGACGACCAGCCAGACATGCGCATTTTAAACTTCTCTAACCCAGCAGTCTGGGTTAGAGAAAGTGCAGACCTCCAATTCTTTTAGGAGCGCTGAGAGGGTATTGCAGTTTCCTGCATCCGAGCTTCCAGAAGACACCCAAGAGAGGAGGACGTCGCACTGCAAGTTTGGAAGGTTAGTGTATATATTTTTTTTTGGGGTGCCCCCTGCCCCACCACCCTACCACCCTCAGTACATGCCAGCCACACTGCTTCTCTCTGTGTTTGCAAGGTGGATTGTCCATTCAGCGTGCGTATGACTCTGTGAATGTCCACATGCAGACAGATGCTTCGCCATTTTGGAGCAGGAGCCATTTCATCTCCGAAGACGAGGGATGAAGCACTGATTCCCACTGTTGGTCTGTGTCTATGGCAGTGGCCAGAAGTGATGACACAGTGGCATGGGAGGGTCCAGGGATGGACAGAACCTTATATGCGTTTGTGGTTGTTGCTAACACAGGTGCTCGCTGGGCCTGATGATGGTCCCGAGCTGTGCAGAGGTGGTTGATAATGAAAAGCAACAAAACAACAACAAAAAGCCCAGACCCATTCCTGATTCCTTGCCCTGCTTATTTTTTTATTCATTTTATTTTTTTCATTCTTATATAGCGCAAACTCGATCCGAAGGTATTGGAGCGCTTTACGTGAGCACCAGTTGCATCACACAAGGCCTTTTTTGGTAGGCACACACAGGGAGATTACGTGATTTTCCCAGAATCACAGGATGTTGAGCGGGCGCCAGACTTGAATCTGGCTCCCCAACACCAACGGCGGCAGTTCTGGCCATTCTGCTTCATCATCGAGAGAGGTCGAGAGTGAGCCCTGCCAAAGGACACACAGTGCTGCATGTACCAAGTGTCACTATGTAGGCACCCACTTTTGCGGCAGCCCTCTCACGGACGGACCGAGTGAGCTACGCCACAGTGTGACCTAGTGCTCCTTCACCCCCTGCGCTGGCATCACCGGTGCCATCTCACGCCCAGCCCCAGGAGCTGCCCTTTGATGTTCCCCACTGAGCCGGAAATGTACAGCATCTGCAGCGCACTTTGATGGTGTGTAATTATAGCACCAATGTGTAACCTGCGGGTCGGAGGTCAGCGCGCTCGCTTGCCTGCTTTGTACTGGAGAAAGCACGGATTATAAATGGGGAGAAAACCCCTGCAGGGACGGGCAGTAAAACAAGCAACAGAGGATGTGTGACTCTTAAACCTCGCCGCATGCTTCAAGGTGAGGACGGGCAACGTCCATGCATGAAGCTTGAGTCACCATTAAAAGCACCACACCGCCACGCCCCATGCTCAGCCTCCGTGGACAGGCAGCCTACTTCAGGCTGGGGGTTTTTATAGCCCACGGTCCCGTTGCCAACTCACCTAAGGCGCAGTTTGGTATGACGGCAGCCATATTAGCACAGCAGGGTAGTACGTCTCTGAAAAAACAGAATCATCTACACACACACACACCTTACGTCTAGTTCCACAGACTCTTAAACAGAAACTTTGGAACTGGGAAACCAAATTTGAGACTTAGAATGGACTCAACATTTGGTCGGGCCGGGCTGGGTAGTCTTAGAATCTCATGGCAATAGCACTAGGGAAGCATCAGCAAAGCTTTTTGCTTTGCCAACGCAAACTGTGCAGCATCAGCAAAAAAAAAGAAAAAAATGTACGCGGAAATGTCAGCGTACATGTCATGAGGCTGCTCGAAGCTGTGACATTCCCTTTGCGCGTGCATGCATGATGACTTTTGGGCGCACATTTGTCACCACCCATGTGTGCATAGGGAATGACAAAGCCATCATTTATATATTACTTTTATTTACTGTTACAAGATGGTAGCGCGGGTAAATAAATAAAATCAGTGTGGCCACGCTAATTATAAACAGATGGCACCTGCACTTGAAGTCCTGTGAAGTACTCAGTGCTGTTTTAAACAAGTACGGCCATGCTACTGAGAAACAGATGGTCCCTGCGTGCCGCTGCTCGCTCCCTCAAGGTGGATGCCAGCACAAGCATGAGTGCGTGAAAAGGGCAGACCAATTCCAAAAGGTCATCTCCTATAGCAGCGCATGCGCGCTGCCTAGGCGAGACCTAAAAAAAGGACCACATAATCTGCATATAGCGAGATTTTATGCACTCTATCTCCCATTTTGATCCCCAATATTCCCGGATTTTAGCGGACCCTTTCTGCAAAGGGCTCCATATATAATGCAAAGAACAAGGGCGATAACGGGCATCTCTGTTGTGTGCCCCGCCGAATCTGGAATGGTCAGTATGTGACCCTATTCACCCTGATCCGCGCCTGCGGATCCGCATAATGCATTTGATTTAGAGTGGGTTTTGCTTGCCAAGAAGAAGTATGCAGAGGATAGAATTGAAAGAGAGGGGCATTTTAAAGAGATAAAGGAGAGACGACAATCGGTAGATTTAAGCAAAGGTCACTTTTCATGCCAGATTATGAATATTCAGGATGTTTTGTTGAGACAGCATGCAATTTGAGAATGCAAGACTGCAGAATGAAACAATGTTTGTGTGTAAAGATAGTGCTTTATTAGGTAATTCTGATAGGCCACAGAATAAGGCATCATGCCCTACACTAGTCTACTGTTAGACCACTGCTCCTGCCAGGTCAGCTGACCAGCTCATGGACTGGAATTGAAAATTAATGACAGTGTGCATATATAGTGAAAAATTGAGAGTTTTAAGCTGCACTCAGAGAAAACTGTGTGGTCAAGAGATCATAGGAATATGAGAAGAAATTAGTGCAAATAATGCAAACATTGATAAGAAGATTCTGCAAATGCTGGTGTGAATGCGTTGTGATAGTAATTCTGAAGTTTAGCTCACGTTATGAATCACAAAGCAAAGTGGGGTCCATGTAGAATGTCTCTAGTTTGATGTAGCTCAAGGAGGAGGGTGATTAAAGCTTCCCCAGATAGAGGGAAAGTACGCCTGTATCCAGACACCGAGGTGAGGAGGATGGCTAAAGGGCTCCCATTAGAAATTCAGTGAACACGTTGTTAGCAAGGGGATCCTGATTAGACTTCTGATGCACTGCCCTTCGGTAGATGGTCGGGGTGCAACTGCAGATTCTGTTATTCAAGGTTAAGAGGGCTCTTTATGTGAGGCTTGACCTTTTGCCTTCCTTGATCATACTTTTAGTTGAGCTGATAATAGCAGAGGTCATAAAGCGCACACCTACTTTTGCCTTTGATTTTGGTGCTGCAGACAGGAGACTACTATGCTGGGAGTGGCATTACTACACAAGGCTGTCTCTGCAAAGCAGCCTGGAAATATATGTATGTCTGCATAGGTTTGTAAAGTACAGAATCTTTAATAAAGTATCTCTTTACATATACATATTAATAGATCTACCTCAAAAATGGAAGGCGAGTAACAGTATCTTAATCTTAAGAACAGTTGTACCAGAATTCCCCAGACATTTTATCTGCAGTTTTGTAAAAAGTGGTGTAGATGCATCAAGTTTATGAAAGGGCCAACAGTTATAACACTGCACCATGTAAAATGAATGCCAACAAGCAGAAAAGCACATGGACATCTATAAGGAAGGTGAAAACACACATAAGGAGCTACTTTTATTTATTACTAATCAAAAGCTGTAATACTATTACTGGAATGTTAAAATGCTTTTGACATTGGTCAGCTTGGTGTGGGTAAAACTAGCTTATGCTATGCTTGGAAAAAGCTTTGCTGTAAAAAGGAAAAATACGTTATTTCTTTTCTAGCTCGGTGTGGATAGCACTGTGCTAATCATATACTTAAAAACTCTGCTATAAACACAGACATTTTAGGTGGGCAGATTTGGATGATTACTGGTGTTGTAATCCATAAACAGAAGCAACTCCCCACCTAAACGTGGGTACTACATTTACAGTTCCTATCGTTTTTTTGCATTTTATATACAGCATTCTAATCTTGTGAGTTTTTGAGATATATATACACAAACACTGGCACTAAGAATTTTGATGGTGGCTATAGAGGTGCAAGAGCGGAAGGAGGCTGTGCTTAGACTTTTTAACGAAGAACCAGCCACAGGAATAGGTGCATCTAGCGACGCCAGTGCCCGGTCTAAATGAGAAGATTTACTCTCCAAATTAAAGAAACTTGAGGAACTGAAACGTACTGAACTATCAAAGTGGTGGGAATCAAAGTCACTCCAGCGCCATTTTGAGGTGGGACATATTCCACGGGCCTAAGGATTTTGGCTGCCCTGATCTATGAAGACCCTAATCCTGACATGCTACGAGAGTGGGCGAATACTAAAGAATCAGTCAGCCAATCACTTTATACTATCTAGATAACACATAGATAATAAAAGTACAAAGATATGTAAACGAGACATCGTATAAAAAAAGATCATAAATGGGTATTTTAAAAGACACATTCAAACATATTAAAAAGCCATAAAACAACAGCAATAGACAAAGGCGTAATAAGGCCTGTTTTTCCTAACTACTGGTACAATGTCCTAGATTTCAATGAAAGACACAAAAAAGTTGCTACACAGTAATAGACAAAGAGATCAGGGAGCATTTGTAGGAAATATAATCCTGGGCGGCATGGTCTAAATTTATATTTGCGCATGATAGGAAAAATAAAACTTTAACGGTATGCCGCGTAAAATTTACAAAAAAAAGAGAATATAAAGATTTGATTGAGAAGACACGCCGTCACATGGACAGACCAGCAAAGCTTGAAAGGAATATGTACCCGTGAGGTAGCCCAGCACACAGGGGATACGGTTTAATAAAAACCGTAACAATACAAAATGATGACGGGTTTGTGACAAACGTGAGGTAGGAGACTGACCCACCATGAATAATAGGTACATTCAAGTAGGTTAAAACCGTGGATTTGTTGCAATTCATTTTATATCTTTCTTTGTCCATTTTAATTAAAAACCGACTTTTTTTATTTTTTAGAGAGTCGAGCATTTGGCTGGGGTTTTGAACAGAGGTTGTAAACCCAAGGCAATACGGGTAGGGTATTTTTAACATAAGAGATCCAAGGGATCTTGTGTGCATTACAGAGAGTTAGACAATACCTGATGATATATAGAATAAAACAAACATATTCCCTTCTCCATACTGAATGCCATAAAAGTTAGGGGTTAGGCACACCTGGTCGGATATATAAGGGACTTCTACCTCGAGATGATAGTTAAAATTGGATTATGATTTGGAGGGGGTCTTAGTTTGTAGCTGCATGTGGGACAGGAGTGTGGGGACATACAAAGGCAGATTTAGCCCTATAGATCTTTTTGCTAACATCCAATGGCTTTGAGCCCAATTTTTTGATGAAGGAATATATGACTAATTCTTTTTTCCAGTAATAAGCTTCTGTTAGCTACCATGTGGGCCCAAGTGGAAATGTTATCTACCAGAACTCTTAAATACGAGAAGGTATATCTGTTCCACTTTACGGGCAGCTATGTGAAAAATGGGTAGTTTCTTTGTCTGGTGACCAGTCACTAAGATGAAAGATTTTGCCTCATTAACTTGTAAATCTAAGTTTTTCATAAATTTCGCATACTCCTCAAGGAGTTTCTGGAGTACCAAGCCTGTATGGGCAATTAGCACTGCATTGACTCTATAGAAGAGTATGGGAATGCAGACCTGGTTCACTGTATGGACATCTAGGGTGGGGTCTAACAGGGGTGCCTCCATGCCATTTGTATAGATGTAAAACAGAAAAGGAACCAGGACGCAACCCTGTCTGACCCCACTTTCAATCTGGAACCGCATAGTGCACTCTCCCAGGTTTCCATATCGAACACAAGCTGTAGCTTATGAATTCAACTGTTTTATTAATAAGATTAGTTCCTCATCAAAGCCCATCTCCTACATGATTCTCCATAAATGTGGGTGGGAGACATAATCGAAGGCTGCAGATCGGTCCATAAAAGCCATTTAGACTTTTCCCTTTTTAGCTAAAGTGTAATTTGCCAATGAGCATGCTCAGGTTGTGGCACTGGTCCAATGTCCCTTTCCCTTTCTTAAAAAACATACTGAGCGGTTATCATGATATTTTTCTGTGTAGGGCATTCCTCTAATTTATTCATTAGCACTCGGCTTGACTGTCGTTTAGTAAAGAAATGGGTCTATAGTTTTTTGCCATTGATTTATTGCTTTTTTTATGGATAGGGATGATTGTTTTTTACCACGATTCTGGTGGCCCCACTCTAGCAATAGCATTAAAAACATTAGTTAAAGGGGGTGTGGTCAAGCGGTCTAACATGGCAGAAGCGCATTAGCCCGGCTCCTGTAGCCCTGTATCATCATGCATCATCCTGCTGATAAGCGGCACTTCTACATCCCTGCTGACCAATGTCTGGGCTCCCCGGACACACCGGTGCCCTTGGCGGCGGCAGTGGCCGAGACAGCAGAATTGGCGGATCGGAGATCCGGGTATGGCGGGCCCTGTGTTGTGCGGTCAGGTCTCGGCCTGCAGTGCGAGCGGCCTCTGGAGATTTGCCCTGGAGCAGATCCGAGCTGTGGATTTGCCTCACTGGGCCTCAGTACGGCAGTGCATGGTGGCCATATGATCGGGTGGGGTGCCAGCACCCGCAGCCTGGAGATGACCGAGAGGTGATCCATAGCGCCCGGATCACAGACGCCTAAGTACCCGAGCAGAGACCTGAGGGGGTGTGCTCCGGGCCGCGGCCCGGTGTGCATCGTGGCATCTGGGGCCGGGAGGAGAAGTGGCGAGATCTGCAGACCACCCTCCAGGTACTGCTAAAGACTCATCTGGGGTTAGTGGTCTGGGAAGTAATAAGGACTTGGGAAGGGGTAGGGCGCCTACGCACACGGACGCCGACCGCAGCTGGATCATGGTCGGGCTTGGGTTTCCGGGCACAGTGGCAGTGAATGACGCACACTGGGGATTGGAAAACTCTGGGCAGCCTTAGATAGCTACACTACACAGGCAAAATAGCATACAACACAGAGTGACCTGTAAGATCTGCCTGCAGGCCCGATCGGCACATGGAGGTGCAGAAGCAGCGGATTTCTGGCCAGCCTAGAAAGACTTCTAGAACACGCCTACTAACTCTCCAGAGCTGCTCAGCACCCCAGAAGAGACTAAGAGGTGCGTCTATTAACGGTTGGGGGGGTCGCCGCGTCTGCGAAGGTGGCTGGCTAGGTCCTGGTGTGGCTTGTGGATGTGGAAAAAACCCCTGCGTTGTGCCGGACCTCCCAGACACGAGTGTTGAGATATCCACCTACCTTTGAAGGTATAGATTTCTCGTGCTTCACCACAGACCATACAGTTACCCTCGCAGTCTCCCTGACCACAGGTTCATCACCACAATCATGGCTAAGTTCCACTCAGCTGGTTCCACTGCGAAACAGAGCACTATAGACGAATACACAAGTGGAGGCATTAGCTCCACTACCTCCGATGATGCTGCCACAACGGCAACGGACACCGCCACGATCCTGGCTGCGATAACCCAATAATGCGATCGGCTCAGTGCTAAAATCGGCACAGTTGGAGGAGATGTCCTGTTGTTGCGCCAGGATCTGCGTAACACCGTGGAACTTATCACACAGCCTGAAACCAGAATTTAGGGGGCGAAAGATGATATCACCATCTTAAAAGGAAAGGTTGCCACCCTAGAGACACTTACCAAGGGTCTAACCACGCGAATAGAGGATGCAGAGGAGAGGGCCTGGCGCAATAACTTACGATTTGTGGGATTTCCAGAAGGATTCGAGGGCATATCCGCTTTCCTAGAGCAGTGGCTCAAAACCTGGATCACTGAGGGCAGTCGGTCTCCCTGCTTTATATTGGAGCGCGCCCTCGCCGTGAGACCTCCCCCGACGCCCGACCCGTAATCGCATGGATTCTAAACTACCATGACACCATCCTGAAACGAGCAGAGTAAAAAAAATCCCTCACTTACGTATGCCAATCAATAATGATTTTTCCAGAATACACAAAACTAGTACAATAACAGAGGCAATCCTTCATAGTTGCCACGCCCTGTCTTCGGGAACTAAAGATCCCGCAGATGCTGCTCTTCCCGGCCTGTCTTCGTGTCTGCTACAGAGTCAGTACCCTGTTCTTTGATACTCCAGAGGAAGTGTTTCAATGGGTGGAAGAACGTCGCCGGGTTCAGCCTCATAGACCGCCACCTCGGGACGCTGACTGCTCATCTGGAGACCCACGCCATCACGAAGATAATAACCATACAGATGAACGGCGAAACCGATCGAGGTACACCTGGCGTTCCAGGTCGTGGGGAGACAAGCAAGCAGAGAAACAAGAAAAGTAATACATGAACCTACATAGGGTCATCTTTTCTATACTATATGGCCCATATATGAGGGGTGGGGAAATGATCCTGTAACGAGATTCCGCTTACCGACCCTGGGCAAGGCTACTCTACTGAACTGGTCGTCTCAGATCCCAGATATCTGGGTTAGGATCTATGGGGAATCATTGGACTGTTATGTCCTTTACCCCCACCCCAGTTGGGATGAGGACTGTATACACCCAAACACAGACACATCATTGCTCTTTGAGGTATTTGGGAGGGAGAGGGTGGGAGGGGAGAGGAAGTTTATGTTTTCAATGTTTTGGGACCCATTTGTCCTAATGTTCCCGCAAATCCTTTTTCCCTTAGTATTTTTTCTCACACACATTGTAAATTGGTTCATTGTCCACTATGTAGAATATAAAATAGATTTGGTAGGGAAAATGTTGGTAGTCTCTTGGAATGTTAGACGTCTGCCAGACAAGTTCAAACAGGGAGCGGTCCTCAGACAGGCGAAGCGCTTGGGGGCTGATATCCTATTACTTCAAAAACACACCTGATGGGGACTAAAACCCCATGCCTAGCTAGTTTTGGTTTCATGCACATATTCCACTTCGGCTTTACGAGGGGCTACAGAGGAGTGGCCATTCTAATCCATTGCAGATTGCTATTCACACATGTATGCAATTGGGCTGACTCGCTAGGCAGATTTCTCTTTATTTACGGGACAATCAGGGGGAGGCCATAGTGTTGGGAAGTGTATATGCCCCATGGCCGCTCAGTCACACATTCACTCAACGCATAATTGACACTCGAGGAACTTTACCTGACGGCCTGGCACTGATTGGGGGAGATTGGAATGATGTCATACACCCTGTTCAAGATAGGTGCCGCCCTACAGACACACAACATACGTAAAAGGAGTCCCGCTTGGGGCTGATGGTAGAGGGATTGGGCTGGACCGACACATGGGGGAGGCTTCACCCAACAAAGGCGGCGTTGCGTACTTTTCAACAGTGCATGGGTTATTTTCTAGACTTGATCTCATGTTTATCACCAGGGAGCAGACGCTTCATCTGATCCAGGTGGATATATTATCTTGAGGCCTATCAGACCACTCCCCTGTCCAACTGCGGTTAGAGCTCAACCCAGACAGACTCAGTTTCTTTCACTGGTGGATGTAGCCATGGCATCTGCATAATCAGAGCTATCAAACTTACTTAACATAGAGCCCTGAAAGAATACTTCTCGATGAACGAGGGAACGGTGGACTCCGCCACTACATTGTGGGAGGCCATGAAACCAACTATTCGAGGCTTTGATATTAGTCACTGTACCGCTGCCAAGCGGAAGAAGAGGCGGGCCCTAATACAGCTAGAAGCAAATATTATACAAATGGAGTTGCTAGCACTAGACAAAGGCGAAAATAGTGCTCGCCGATAGTTAGGCATACTGCAGAAGAGATTTCAAAGCTTCCAGCTAGATGAGGCCAAACACATCTGGCGGGCCACACAGAGCAGTATTTATCAGTGGAGGGACAAATCAGGGAAACGCTTAAATGGGCTATGCCAATACTCCCTTAAACCGGTACAAATACCAATCATTAATTCACACACAGGTGAAATGATCACCAATCCCGGGCACGTGGCCCAATCCTTTGCCGATTACTACCAAGCATTATATACTAAATGCGAAATCCTGTCAGAGGAACAGATCGAAGATTTTTTTCGAGATCTGCCACCTAGGGCACTTACTGACAGCACGAGACTCACCTGAGGATCCTGTCTCACTGGAGGAGTTGACCTTGGTGGCCTCAAACAGTATCTGGCAAATCACCAGGGCCCATTTCCAGAGTGATTTCTTCAAATCGAATATGACGATCCTGGGACCGCAGTGCCTTGCAACCCTTAATGAAGCCCTTGAAAACAAAATATATGCCTCCTGATTGGAGGCATGCCAAGATAGTGGTCTTCCCCAAGTCAGGACGCCCACTAGAACTCAGTGTTGCCCATCGGCCAATATCTCTCCTCAACATTGAAGCTAAGATACTCCCCAAGATATTGGCAAATTGATTGCTCCCTGATGATTCCGGATCAGACAGGCTTTTTTTCCCCCAACACGCAACCAGACCATATACACAGAGCGCATAATGGGGTAGCGGTCATAGATAAATCAGAAAGACCAGCTGCCCTATTACTTGTAGATATGGAATAAGTGCTTTATTTGGTCACCCGGACCTATAAGTTCATGTTACTGTGGCACTTGAATATGGGTCCATATACAGAGCATTGATTAGACTGTTATATACTGCCCTAACGGCTTCAATACGGGTGGCAAGAGCCACTTCAACTAATTTTCTGATTCAGCGTGGAGCCCAACAGGGCTGCCCCCGCTCCCCTAAGCTGTTTGCCCTTGCCATAGAGCCTCTTGCAGCTTGGGTACCCATAGGCGCACTATAATGTGGCTTTGAGTGGACCCTGGAAAACTGACTGTATTGAGCTCTATACGGACGACGTATTAGTCTTTCTAATTGATCCTCACCAATCAGGCGCCAGAATATTGCAGATCATGCGCATCTTTGGCAAGATCTCGGGTCTCTACATGAATACCACTAGATCACTGATCTGGCCGCTGTGAGGGTCATTGGGGAGTGGCCGATGGGTGGAGGGACTTTCAATAGTGTCACAGGGGCTCACATATTTGAGAGTCTACATATCGGACACTCAAAGTGTTTATTGGAAAAATAACGCATAAGAAATAGAAAGGGTCAAACAGAAGTGAACATTTGGTCGACACTCCTTTGTCCCTATATGGACGATCTGCCATTTTTAGGATTGTCTCCATGCCCAAACTGCTATACCACTTAAAATCCCACCCAAATCCTGGTCATGGTTCCGCCAAATTAATGCCATTGATACTGGAAAACTTCCTATGGGGGGGGGGGGGGGGGGGGGGGGGGGGGCACCGTTAGAGTGGCCCTATGCTTATGTGTACAATTTACCTACTGGGGGGTATTGCCGCCGCAGACATACAAGTATACCACTCTGCTGCACAACTGCAGGTTCTGAATGAATGGTGGTATGGGCCCAGAGATGACCCCACTTATCGACTTGAACAGTGGATAATGGGGGAGCCCACTGTTCTTTCTTTCTTATATAGCAGGGCTGACCCCAAGGATCTTCCTCCTGCAACAAGGGTGGTGATCCTGGCTTGGCGACAGACCCTTCATAGAATTGTCTGGTGGGGACACCTAACGCAGGAGAGCCCCTTGTGGCGGAACCATCTGCTCCCACAATTAGCTGACCTGCAGGGCTTCAGTAACTGGGACCTCATAGGAATCTCAACACTAGGAGATGTCATGAAAGGAACGGTCTTCAAATCCTTCCAAGACCTCCAAAGAGACTTTCTCATGCCTCATACTCAATTCTCTCAATTCCTACAACTGCGACATGCTCTTACCCCATATATTACGAATTTGACCAATCTCCCAGAATTCAGCCCCTAGGAAGGAAAGCTACTTATGGGGGATCTCAAGGAACATAGGATATCCAAGATCTATCAAACCCTAGTAACTAATAACCCAACAACCTTAGATACTCTAAGAGCCGCTTAGGACGCAGATGTAGGACCAATTGAAGGGGACGACTAGACTGAAGCTCTGTAATCACAATGTGAGGCCGCAATTTCCACTCTACTTCGCCTTATTCAATTTAAATACTTACACAGAGCGTACTACACCAGACACAGACTATGGACAGCTGGATTGATTGCATTCCCACTCTGCCCCCAATGCCAGTCGGAAGAAGGCACTTTCATACACACAACCTGGACCTGCCCGACCCTAGATAAGTTCTGGCGCGGAGTACTCACCTATGTGACAGAAGTATTGGCATGGGACATACAGAGGTCTCCAAAGTTAACACTACTACATAGCACTGAGGGCATAGGAGGTAATAGATACAAAAGATACCGGTTATTTCTGGGTCTCCTAATAGCAAAGCGGAATATAGCCAGGCTGTGGAAAGCGGAGGACCCTCTCCGGGTTTCACAATGGAAGATAGGCCTAGACTTGATTATGGAGTTGGAGCGCACGGTCTTTATTGCCAGAGGATGTCCACAGAAACACACCAAAATATGGGCATGGTGGGCCACCTATAAAAACATTCCCCTGAAAACACATGATACTGAAGAGAGTCAACTGGATATAGAGATTAAAACGTTTGGGTAGAAACAGTGAATATGCAACTTCACCCACAGACATACTTGGTGATGTGTGTGACTCATTTTCTTATCATTAGCAGAGGCGGGACAATGTTAGAGTTAGAATAATCATAATGTTTTCTTATTGTAATGGGCCTTGTAACAGATTGTTTATGGAGGAATGTAGAGCAATGTCTGTACTACGATATGCTTTGCCCAAGATGTATTACCTCATGCCGTCGGGCCTATTGTGAGTTCTTAAAAATCCAATAAAATTAGCCCAAAGGTCCAGATTTTCGAAGAATAAAATCTATAGGGGCACAGTCCGAACCAGGGGCTTTATTACTGATGGACTGCAGCAGAGCGTATCTGACCTCAATCTGCTTACATATTATTGGTTTAGGAATTTCTGTTGTGTCTCTCAGATGAGGTGCCATACCTTGATGAGTGGCCGAATAATAACGAGTCTTCCAGAAGGATGCTAGGCATCCTTATAAAATATGCTGATATTTATAGGAAAAAGGTGTTAGGGCAAATATACGAAATACAATTGTTCATCAATAAATAAGATCAGGAACAAGTCAAAAGGTTCAGCACTGAAATGAAAGAAAGACTGACTAAATTAGAAGAAACAATTAGGCCAAGGAAGACACATTATTTGCAGTAAATAAGGCTGACTATGAACGAGGCCAAATTGACACTTTTTCTAGGAAGTTTGATAATATGCGCAGACAATGGCCAACGGAAACTAGAAAAACAAAGACAAGAAATAAGTTCAGACCAAAGTAACCTAGTAAGTTCTGAAGTTGATGCCGACATCAAAGAAGGATGGAGTGGAGCTCCGAGAGGCATGCTTCCCACAGTGATCGACAAGTTGGATT
Source organism: Lissotriton vulgaris (assembly GCF_964263255.1). Classification (NCBI taxonomy): domain Eukaryota; kingdom Metazoa; phylum Chordata; class Amphibia; order Caudata; family Salamandridae; genus Lissotriton; species Lissotriton vulgaris. The sequence goes on from NC_141697.1 coordinate 980,374,690, forward strand.
TTTTATGTCAGTGTTGATGGTTCAATTTACACCCCAGACTAACAACCACCAAGTTCAATGCCGCAAAGAGGCAGAGGAGGAAAAGGCGGAAGGGCGCAAAACAAAGTAAATCAATCTAAAGAAAAAAAGACGAAATGAGAGAGGAAATAGTTGAGACTCCAGAAAGTGACGAGAATTCCATCATCAATCTAAAGAAGATTCAACTGACTAAAGACATTGATATCCTCAAATTGGGGCTATCATTGTACCCTGGACAGAACATGAACTATACTCAAACTAGAAGTTATTTCTTTAAATTTAAACGCACAATAAAGTTGAAAACCAATTTCATGTTGCAACTATGAGCCAACGACGAGAGAAGAAAGATGGGCCGACAGAGTGTACAGTCACTTGAAAACATAGGCTGAATGTTGGAACTCAGAATTGGAAAATGTTAATCTGGGAATACAAGACCAAATGAGCGAGGAAGCGTCAGTTGTTGAGCAAGGAATGGATGTATACGATGATGCTCCCACTGATTTCAAACCCAAATCTAGATTGACACCAAAGAAAGCAAAGGTCGCTATTGACATTTTCAGTGATCTTGGAACTAATGATCTTAAAACCCTGTATACTAATAGCAGTAAAAAGTATGTCTACAATGAATGTCAAAGATTTGATAAATAAAGTGCAATCAAAAACTGAAATGTACAATCAGTTGATGTTTGATTTATCATGACCCTCTTCAAGTGGGACAGATTAAGCCTAGGCAAATCAAAAAACAGTAGAATTTCCTAAGCAGAAGGACGGTGCATCAGGATGAAGTCCGATAATTCCAAAATATATTCTTTATTCAAATTTTCAATTTAAAATTCGGACATCAGCCAACGCGTTTCGTTCCGAATGGAACTTCGTCAGGGCAGAAGTGTCTATGTCTTGGTTCACTCAATCAGCGTCCGACAATCAATAGATTCCAAAAAGTGTTATTTAATCGTATTCCTTGGAGACCAGGAAAAAATAAATAAATAAATATATATATATATATATATGAGAAAACAGAGCCCACAGCTGCGATGTCCTTTTAAACTGACGCAACCCCTCCTTCGTCTCCCCTTCTCACTACCAACACCACATAATCCAGGAAGTCCAATGTAGTGAGAAGGGGAGACGAAGGAGGGGTTGCCCTCTTTCCGGCAGACTCGGTGTTTTCCTCTTGAACAAATACTTCAAGGAACGGCAGCTAAGTGCACTGTGCCTTTGATTTTATCTTCCTGAAGCATCGTGAATTTCGGCAACATTATTAAGTTTATTGAAACGAGATTGCCAGGACATTTATTCAAATACTGATGCATTCTGGGTATGGTGGTCGAATGAAAGGACCATGTGACCACTTGGACTACAACTATTAGAACTAACTCACCTGTGATCAAGGCGCAAAGCGTCGAAACGCGTAAGGCATTGGGTTGTTCACGCTGCCACTCCCTTTTGACCAATAAAAGCGTCAGTTTAAAAGGACATCGCAGCTGTGGGCTCTGTTTTCTCTCGTGTTGATAATTAACAGGATTCTCCATTCCTGTGTGAGAGCCTGCCCTGCAGCGCCGGAGGCCCCCGGTAAAATGGAGCTTTTCTTGGTGATATATATATATATATATATATATATTTATTTATTCTATATATTCTTTTTCCCCTTCCCTACTGTCATTTGCCAGTAGGTTGTTATAGTTAGGTACCAGTTTCCAAAGGAAAAGCGTTTTTTGACTTGCCTATATCTTTGGTGACGTTTGATGGCTCGTCACAAAATTTTCAGCAAAAATTTGGTTCTCACTTGTCTTGAAAGTTTTGGGGTGATCCGGCAAATGGGGGCCGAGAACAGGTGGGGTCCAAAACGCATTTTCCCCATGTTAATATCCATGGAGATTTTAAACACGATTACAGCCCCAATTGGTGAACGGAATTAATAATAAAAATAATAAAGATATTTATAAAGCGCATGGTTACGCCATCTCGGCGTGTCCCCGCGCTGAGTGAGAGGGAGGAGCAGTTCACCTCCGCTGGAGACCACTACGTGCTGCCGGAGAACGGATAAGTTTTAAGCATCTTTCTGAACTTGATCTCAGAGCTTTCCAACCAGAATTTTAGAGGGAGCTTATTCCAGTTCTGAGCTACCCGGAACCTAAAAGAACGACCCCCCCCATCCTGGCCTTCTTTACCTTAGGGATCACCAATAGCCCAGTGCCAGTAGATCTCAAAGACCTCCTTGGCACATATCTGGTGATCAAGTCACTCAGATAAGATGGGCCAGCATTGTTAAGAATTTGATGACAGGTGCATAGTGTCTTAAACAGGACTCTCTCCTTCACTGGCAGCCAGTGCAACGAGTTAAGGGCTTTTTTTTAAGTCGCCCTCCTAGGCTGCCTAAGGACCAGCCGCACGGCGGCGTTCTGTAGAACCTGTAGTCGCCCAAGACCCTTGTCCGTGGCACCAAGATAGAGTATGTTGGCATAATTACATCAAATTTAGCTGAAAACAAGATTTTGGTCCAGAAAGTGTGCTTTTTGCGATTTGGTGTTATCTGTTCAGTAGTTTTAGAGATACTGAACGAAAACCAAATAAGTATAACTAGGGAAACAGATTCTTCACGGATCCACCTGTGGTGAATCAGAGGACTCATGCGTCAAATGGGCCCTAACTGTCTGGCGGCACCTCTACAAAAAAAGTTGCATCCCCTATTTAATATCTCAGGAGCTTTCCCAGGGCTGAAAAGTTAGCTGCATATTAATTTAAGGGGTCAGGTGAAAGTTTTCCTGAGCCCTTGTGTATGTTACAAATGAGGTGAAAGCATGTTTAATAAGCAGTAAAATGCCAAAAAAAAGTATATTATTTTTTAACCACTTACGAGATCCGTGAATCCACTGTGGAGCTCAGTGTGACCCCATCATGTACATCTGCAACAGATCCACGGATCCCGCAGCAAATATATATCTACATTGTGACACCCATACAGACCCTCTCACATCCAGTGTGATACCCAGACACTCACACCCAGATAGATGCTGTTACACCCATTGTGATACTCAGACAGACACTTTCACACTTACTGACACCCTTACAAACGCTGACACACACAGACACACAAACGAACTGCAAAAAATTCATGCAGATACTGACACACCAAGGCACACACTGACACATACACAGGCACACTCATGCATCCACTTACATACCCAGGCATATACTCATGTATACACTAATATACTCAGGTACACCATGTTTTATATACGGACACAAGCAGATACAAAGTGATGTCCATATTAGGACAGCCAGGCATACAACTGATGCATATACTGACACCAATTCACACACTCATGTATGCACTTGCACAGCAAGTGACTCATATATAGTTTGAAGAAATAAAAAGACAAACACAGATCTCCTTATAAATAGATGGTTTGGTTCTACCTTTTTTGTTTTTAAAAACAAGTTGTTTTTTGGTTGATTTTGTTTTTTTGTAAATGCACCACCAAAAAAATAAACAGGTGCACAACTAAACAAAAATAACTGCAGAAAAACTGCAACAGTCCACCAAAATAAAATTAGAATGGATGATCGTTGATGCCCTGCAAGTATTCTTGAACAGATGTTTTATTAGAGCCAATGGGCATAAGCAGTGAGTAGTCATGTGCCCTAGATTAGGACGCATAGCAGGTACAGTTATGGTGGCTGAGGTGGAAGAGGTAGCTCCAGTAGCCGCAGATGGAGGTGCACCACTAACAGTTTCTGTCACACGAACTATCCTGAATAATACTCGATAGATAGTTTTTAAATGTTTCCACATAAAGCCTATTCCATGACTTTACTCTGAAAAAGCGGGTAACCCACAGACAACAGGGCGCTCTGCACGATCAAGGGGATACAGTTAGAATAACACAGTATATATTATAAAGGGTGCTCCTAGGGAAGAAGATGCGGTTACCATACACCCACCAAGGTTTACCACGGTAAACCCAAATGTTAACAAATTACCTCCTGAGCACTCATAATAATGGACACATATTATTTCATGGATATAGTATAGTAATGAGTCCAGATCAGATCGACACAGTCACTATGGTACAAAGTCCAAATATAACTCCAATATTCCAGAGTAAGTAATCCAAAAGAGTTTTAATTCTTCAAATTCTCCTTAATCTCAAAGATACAATAGTTTTCTCCAAAAGTAGCAGCCAACACGTGTTTGGTCGTGACTTGAATAAACACATTGACTTCCTCAGGGCTGCAACCCAAATTAAAATTATTACAATGATTGAAACCTCCTCTGTATCCACAGTAGAAAACCAGAAAACAAAATAAGTCATTATAATTATGCAAGGTCCCAGTGAAAAGAGATAAAATAAAAGAACGGACCCCAAGCCCATTCATCAGCAGCACCTCATTCATGTGCCCAATGTAAGATGCCAGTCACCATCAAGTTAAAAATAGATGTCAAAAAAGTATTAAAGAAATGAGTAAAGCAAATAAGTCTGTAAGGTAGAAGAAGGTAACCTGTTTGTAAAGTACGATAGTCATGTTCATCCTCCAATATGCATGTCTAACCATCAAAACCACCTGAAATGATAATATATCTTAGTAGTTTGAAACCTTCAAAAACGCTGACCACATACGTTAAACCAAACTCATATCCTCGAATCCTGAAACATATGACACACAATCTAATCCCCCCTGAATCAAATCGTCAAAGCCACCAACCTATTCAACAGAATAAATAAAATAAAGTCTTGAGTGATCAAGTTAATTAACTAAAGCCTTTTAGCCACCCTATGTGTGTGGCAATTCTGCATACATCCCCTTTTAATCAAAAGAAAAAGGAATAAAACCGTGCTCGTATTAGCGTGTAATCATATTCAAATCCATGAGCCAGAACGTTCCTATATCATCTAGAACAGTTCTCCAGTCAGAATCGGCAATTCTCTAGAATCCAAAGTATACAATAAATGATGTTATTAGATCGTTACTAACTCACCCCAGTCACTTCTACTATCTTGTCACAACTTCCTACTCGCCCTCAATTTTCGTCCCGCTTTGTATTAATATTCCTCCCAATGTGGTAAATCTCCACTGAATCAATTCTTCACTTAGTATTCAAGTTCTGTAAAATATATCCAAAGGCAACTGTCACTATACAAAATATAATAGTAGTATTTCCCTACTCCAAGATGAGAACTCTGTCTCGGAACTCACCGTAAGAGAAGGTAGCGAATATAATCACTCCCCTGAACCGGCGTTCTACTTGGACGCCATCTTGTAATGTCTTTTATAACTCAAAATAATAGGCGCCATCTTAAAATGTGCAACAGAACATAGGAGCCACGAAGTCTATGTCTACGGGTGCATCAAATACCAATCAAAATTCCAAATGAATTAATAAATTCAAATCAGACTGTGGAAGATTACCAGTATCATGATAACGAAGCCTGCGATGTTAATATAATTATATAAGACCGTACAACTACAAATCATCGGTCACAGTAATAGCGTCCATTACAGCTCATCATGGGCGCCATCTTGTAATGCCTCTTTGTAATACAAAATACTCGTCTTGATAACAGTCATCGAGCATAGTAATAGCGACAGTTACTGGTCATCACATTCTATAGCCTATGGTGTGGCTAGTACAATAAAGAGGACAAAAAGAGTGTTTACCCACGTAATCGACCTATATTCCATACTTTCTTACGTAACGGGCGCCATCTTTAGAGTACAAATGCAAGTTCTAACTGCAATGTTAGCCCCTGCACATCCGTTATTCGTCATAAACGATACCATAATCCTCTAATGCACTTCAACTCGCTAAGGCACGCATGTATGTATACTATGTAATATATTGTTGCTCACTACATAGGCTAAGTTCTCAACACTGATCATTACCTTAACCATTCTATAATTAACTGTCCTTAAAATAATTTTCACTATTTCATCAATCCCACATTATAAGCGTCTATAGACATAACGTTCAATTCCTGCATTCCAATCCTAGTATTCTAAGCAATTCTCAATGTCCACAGTACTGATAAGTTATCACTAATGGCAATATATACCATCAAGTGGGAGGGGTTGCATAATTGTAATTCCAAACCAATCATAAGAAAAAAGAAGAAAAGAGTAGGGGACAGAAAGGTGGGGTGATAAAGTGAAAAAAAAGAAAAACGGTGCAATCAGGTACAAATAGTACATAAAGAATAATTATAGCTAAAAAAAGGAGAAATCCCTCATATTATCTCTTAGACTAACATCAGATCCGCAATCTGTAAATAGAGGCCTGGGTAACCAAATTGTGTTACAATGGTTAGAATAACATATAGTAGTATACAAATATACATCATCCAATCTATGGTAATGTTACCACATCTGAATCCTTTAATTCACTGTTGAAATAAACACATGTAAAATTAGAAAATTAAAGAGACAATAAGACATCGACAAATATACATATCCATTATGCCAAAATAACCCAAAACATAGTATTATGAAGAGACATTAAAACAATGCCAGATATACATATCCATTATGCCTCCATAACCTCAAACATTGTATTATAAAGGTAGCATCGCTCAAACCTGTTTTTTATCTCTGGTTTCTTCTTTTACTTCTTCTTTTTCCATATATACAAAATATTCCAAAAATGAATCCTGTCCCAGAAAATATTGAAATTCATTGTCAATATTCATACCATCTGGCCAATTCTTTTCTACGACATCTAAACCTAGTAAGGTGTACCATGCACATCCTCTACAGCTCTTAATTTCATCAGCCACACTACTTCCCTACGCCTAAGTTTAAGTTGCCTGTTTCCCCCTCGTGGGTCTTGAGTAACATGATCAATTCCATGAAAACTGTACACATGTTCCTCCATTTTATCAAAATTTTGGACGGCGTGTGCCGCAATGGGATATCTTGTATCCCCATTCTTCCATGCTCTAAAATGTTCTATCATTCTGTCCCGAAGTCTCCTGATTGTGCTGCCCACGTAAATTTTTCCACATGAGCATGCTATAACAAACCACGTAGGTGGTGTCACAATTTATAAAGGCATCAATAACAAATGTCTCAGAACCGTTGTAGCTGAAACTAGCAACCTTTTTCTTCGCCCACCTGCAGGAACTACTGTCCACATTTGTGAAAACCCTTTGCACGATTACTTAACCAATTACTAGCAACCTTCATGGGGTAACTGGGACTAAGATCATTAGATAATGTCTTGCCCTTTCTGAAAGTAATACTCGGTTTGTCACTGATGAAGGGCATCAAATCTTTATCAGCTCTGAGCAAATGACAGTGTTTGTTTGGTATAGAATAAATATTGTAACTCTCTGCACTGTAATGAGTGACAAGACGTACCTTCTGCTCTGCCCCGTGACTCAAATCCTTCCTCTTTAACCCCTTCCATGCTCATGACAAGCTCAGCTCGTCATGAGGCACAGTTGAGCTGTGCTGATGACGAGCTGAGCTTGTCATGAACAATGGGGATCCGGGGAATGCAGCGCAGAAGGAAAATAGCGCTAGCAGCCAAGGTGTTAAGGAACAACGTGTGACCTCTCTTTAGGCCACATGCCTAATCTATACTGATACATCATTTCTAAAAAGCATAAGATCGCCCATTGAGGAAATTGCTTTCAAACTGAGAAAGTAGAGCAGAGAAGAAACTCATTATATATAAAGCTATATGAGCAATACAAATGAGGTTATATGCCAAATAAGCAGCAGATAGGACACAGCATACCTGAAGCCATAAAGGGGCAGATTCATGAAACACCCCATAAAGGATAAACATAAAGGAAGTAAAGGAGGAAGGATTACTTTATTTCTTGTCCTAAAGAAGGTGGAAGGAACAATATAGGTCCACCGAAACGCGTCGACGCTTATATTACTGTTAACTCTGAGAACAGGACAAACGGCATGGTTATTAAATTTTGGTTTCATGCAGTGTCGTTAGTTTTTTACAGATTAACATCGCAAAGGCCAACTTCAGTTGCCTAATCTCTTTGTTTTCCTTCGGCATATAGTATTCTTTACTGGTGTAATACTGTTGCTATTTGATGCCTCAGTGTTAGATGACGAATTTTTTAACTGTTCTGATTTTGTGAAGCTATGTGTTTTTAATATTGAAATACTGTGTATTGGAGGTTAAAAACCTCTTCTTAACCTTTTGTCTTTGTACTAAATAAAAACCTGTAATACAAACATTTTTTCAAGGTCTTTGGAGCTGTTCTAAGGGTATGAGTCAGGCGAGTATGGTCTAGATGAATCGTTTTGCGTTATAGTCCAAAGGGTAAAATCTTTTTTGCAAATATTGTTCGGTGCTCTGTTCCTTTGTGACTCCAAGAGCCCCTCTCCTTGGTTTCAAGGTATGCATTTCCCCCATTAAATGATAGTCAGACTTGCAGCACTGGTCAGGTGCCAAAAAGCAGAGCTAATCCTGTTGACACCACTTTGGAAGTCCAGGTATGGTATCCAGTTCTTCTGGAACTTTCTATGGATTTTCCAATCCTACTTTCCCCGACTCCTCTTCTGACGGACCCTCTTGGAAACTTGCACCAACTGGTAAAGGAAGGGACTCTCCAACTGATGGGTTGGAGGATTGCTGGGGCGTTGGGAGATCCCGGGCCTTTCGGCACGGGCTTCCTCCCTCATCAGAAGGGTCTGGGCAGACACTACTGTCAAGAGATATGGCTCAGCATGGAGAAGATGGTTCTGCTGGTGTCTGCGACAGGGGTTTGCATCCCATGGGGGTGAATGTAGTGCACAGTGTCAATTTTCTATCAGAATTAGTGGACAAAGGGTTGGCTTATCGTAGTCAATGCATGCAGATCTGCAATTTTGGTGGGCCATGTTCCAATACATGAAGTCCTGGTAGGGGAACATACAGGCTTCAGTGGGGCCTTTGCTCGTCTTTTCCACCAGAACCGATGTATTCTTCTCTTGGTGATGTGAATGTGGTACTCCGAATGTTGCGATCATGGCATGATAATCTAGATCTGTCCCGTAACGAATTAACAGGAAAGAGAGCACTCCTGTTATGTATCTTCTTGTGTAAGCGAGTTTCTGACTTTCGTGCCTTAGATATTACAGCACGCATGTTCACTCCAGAGGGGGTGTCGTTCACCATTTCTCAAAGCACCAAATCCAATACCCAGCGTTCCCAGGCATCCAAAGTTGTGCGTGGTATGCAGACTGAGGGCCAATGAGGCAACTACTGTAAATGAAGATGGGAAGAATTGACTAGATAGCAATGCTTCTATCCAAGGGAGATATAAAGTCCAGATTTGGAAGACAAATAGGTGGATCTAGTGTAAACATCAATACTGTTGACATTCGACCTATGTATGTATAATGTGGTACTGCCTTGATAAACAACTAGATAATTACACTTTTTCCTAAAACAGAATGTTTTGGGTTTTTTACTTTTAGAAAAAATTCTATTAAATTACCACACTGCTGAATCTTGCTACTGTTAATAACAACAACAAATATTCCAAGAACCTATATAGATCGTGTAGATGACTGGGCAGAGGATCGCTCTCAGGGGAACTTCACAGGTAACTGGTACCTCTAGATCTACAAAAGACAATTGGCTCAAATTGGTGGGGGTATGAGGCACAGGTGGTTAACCAATGAAGCAAAGTGTGTGGGAATTCCATAATCTTCCCAAAATATTTTTGTGGATTGATATTCAACAGTGTCAAACGCAGCAGAGAACACATGGACATTGAAGGACCCAGCGAGCAAATTGGACTGTTTCGGTGTACTCTTCAGCCAGATTGGAAGTCTCGCAGGAGATAATTTTTCATGATACAAATCATACAGCTAGATGGAGAAAATGTTCTCAATTATCTGTGAGGAGTGTGCCTATTAATGGGCACAGTTTGAACGATCACAGGTTGCATTGTGAAGGCGGTAGATCTGTCCCGGTATGAGTAAATCAGGGATGATCACTTCAGTGAAAGAGGTGTTGACTTGTGTTTTTTACAATGAAGTTCGAGTTCTTTTAAGGATATAGATTTCACGATATTTTAGTGCAGAATCAGAGCAATTTCACGATATGTGCGTGCAGGATGTCCTCTTCGAAGGGGTGCCTTTTAGAGCTATGATGATATTGGTGAGGTATGCAATTCCAAGCGGTTTGGGTAAGCTGAACGTTGGACTACATAAAATGTAGATTGGTGGACTGATTGATATGGTCTTCGTTTCTCGGCAAAGAAACATTCAAATGTCTTACATTTATCAGTGGAATACACTATGGAGGAATTTTCAAAGTGGTATAAAATGATAAGGACAGGCGAGAGGAAGATGAGGCAACGAAACCATAGTTATTGCTTATTTATCTTATGCAACTAACAACCATTGACAAAGCCAATAGTTCTGGCTTGTTGTAGGTATAATGTTACTTGTTGTATTATATATCTGGATGCAATGACAGAAGCACCAAAATGCCAGTCGAGTGGCGCACTATGTAAAGCATATATTTTTTGCTTTGTGTTTTTAAGCCATGCCCTTAATTACATCGGCCACGCCCCTTTGGGTGCCCCCCCCCCTCCCCCGGTTTTTTCATCCCACTTAAAACCCTGCTTTAATGTAGGTATTGAGAATAAAATACTGTAACATAATGGCTCCGACAGACGATGCCACTTGCCAGGAAAAAACCCTCACTTTAAAGAAGCTTCCAATTCTGCGGCACTACTAAATACAAATAATAATAATAATACGAGCATTTGTAACACGCGCAGGTACCTCAGGCGAGTTCCCGGCGCTGGGGGCTGTCGTTAAGATTAAGCGAGCTATTGCCCAGAGTCACAAGGTGCTAGGCTAACCTGCCACCGGACCCTGGGATCTAACCGTGAGCTCCTGGGTTCCGGAGTAAGCAGCCCTGGCCGCTGCGGCCTGTTGTGCAACGATCATGGATTTAATTAAAGTTTGCATTTGTTCTGCCTACGCTGTGAATACCTTTCTCAATCTGAGGTTTCCATCAGAGAATAAGAAAATAAATAAAGCTCAACACACACAGAATATCCTACAAACGCTCAAATAGGTATTTAATTAAACCAATAAGCCACCCTTTCCCCACATCTTGCCGATAAAAGGACTGTGCAGGCTGCCGGAAGTCGAACCTGTGATCTTCTTGTCCCTGGGCATGCGCAATTAGATACCATACCAGTAATGTCGGTATTGACGAAGATTCAATCCTTCACATGGGGACGAATACCCAGAGCACCACCCTGCCAGTCACCCACAAAGCAAACCTGTTCAAAAGAGAATACACGGGTGAATTAGGGGTTACCGGGCCTCCTCCACTTGCCACGTCATTCTTTTCTAGCGTCATCAGAGACTAGTCTTTAAAAGGACAAGTAGCCCAGTCCTATAGGTCTGCGCAGCAGTAAACAACCTCTCAGTAACATTCTGCTATTTCCCCTTCGTGCATGGTGAAAGGCCAAGCACACAGTGTCCGCCCTTTCTGAATGTAGGTGAGGGGTGGGCAGATTTGAGGCAATGAACGATTAAAGGGGCAACGCGTTCTTGATTGCAGCGCGCCCCTTGGGCAGGAGTGTGGAACGGTCCGAACACACTGCAAAGCAGAACAGGCCGCTACACCTATACTCTTTCCGGGGGGGAGGGGGGCTACGCTCTTTTTCAAGACCGGGAGCTGTGCTCATGGAGCGCCAGGACAACCCTGTGACGTGCGCGGTGGGCTTGATGACAGAAATAACAGGAAGCGCCCCCTCCAATTTCGAATCCTGCCAGCACTTGTCATAATGGCCATAAGCCCAAGAACATAGCAACAGAAGGCCGGGTTACATACAAGAACGAGTGAGGTGGGGGCAAGCTAGGGCGCTTCTGACAACCAAAAAACCAAACTGCAGTTAACTATGTGAAGCATTCACTGAACTACGTCTGGGAAATCTGGGACTTTGCGTTCCAAACCTACACCCTCGCCCTGTTCAGAACTCTACACATAGCTTTAAGTGGGTCGGGTCTGCCAGGTGCTCAGCACCGGCAGTTCTTAAAAGCAGGTGCCGAGAGGTGTGCTTATCGGGTTCTCCATTTTTACCCTCAGGGTGGAAAAAAACGTAACACTCTGCAGCCGTCCCCGCTTTCGATATAACTCGAAAGCAACTCGTTTTTCAGTTTTATAAAGCGCAACCATGAGCTCCACCACACAAGGACATATTCGTATTTTGAATCACATGCTGTTGAGCCGACATGAGGCTCGAACCTGCTTTCAAGTCAAAGTTGGTGCTTATTTACCTTATGCAATTTACAACCATTGACTGACAAAGCCAATAGTCCTGGCTTGTTGTAGGTGTAATGTTACTGGTTATATTATATATCTGCATGAATAGACACAAGCGGCAAAATACCATTCGGGAAACACACTACTAAGTGCCGATTTTTAGCTTAAATGTTTTAAGCCACGCCCTTAATTTCATCGGCCAAGGCCCTATGAGAGACCCCGCAGTTTTTTCATACCACTTAAAGCCCTGACTCTGGCCTTTTCTGACACAGTCTCACTGCTGTTTGCTCGTATTTCTCGTATTTCAGACACTTCTTCCTTCGGTTTCCTTGCTGCTCTCCCTCTTATTTATAGTTCTCTTTCCCGGACTTTATGTTCCAGTCTCTTGCTACTCTTTATCTTGGTTGCTCTTCCTATTCCCTCCACTGTATTCCTGTTTCTCATATCTAATGTAGGGTTCTATTTGTGCTTCTCTTGCTACTTTTGATGGTTTCCTTCTTATTAACCGAACCCGTTTCCAGCTGTTGTTCTTACTCATTTTCACAATGCATCATGGATTCCTGCACCTGTTAATCCTATTTCCGGATCAACTTCTTGTTGTGAGCTATTACAGTATTCTGAAATGGTTTCTCACAGGATTGTTTGTCCTGCCGATAACTGGCTTATCCTTCCATTTGTAGTTCTCATACATCGACCATGTTGGTACTTTGTAGTATACTGTTCTTTTCTTACGCGTTTGCATTTTTTTCTCCAGTCCTCCCTTGTTTGCTGTTATTACTGGTTCTATGACCAACTGTGGTGCCATCACATGCTCTGTTGTCCAGATTCCCATTCTAACACAATTCCTCTTTCTTTTGAGCAATTTCGTGAGCCACAACCCAAAGTTTGTCGCCCTTTTTAGCACTCTAACCACTGTCTTAACTCTATTCCTCAGTTTCTTGATCCCGTTTCTTAATCTTAAGCAGTTGCAATTTCCAGTAACTCCCAATTTCTGCTATTTCTAACTTTCCTGCCTGTTTTCTGGATTTGTCCAATCTGGTTCGTTCATATTCCAGAGTTGCCTGCGGATTCCCAAATCTCCTAACTAAATGGCTCTATTCTGTATGTCGTCTCCGAGCACATGAGATTCAACCAAGGAAGGTTTGCTACGTGTAAGACTCCCTACCTCGGCACATAATTTGGACGAGGTTTGGTCATTGGGGCCTATAAAGAATGGTCCACTATTTCCAAGGCGAAAACATAAGTTGTCATTCTGTCCAAGTAGCTCACAAAACTTTGTCATCCAGTGCATGTATACTGTTCGTCCAAATAACACTAGTTAGAGTACATTAAATACAGGTTGAACTTCTGCAAATTACTCTAGAGCAGCGCAGACATTCACAGTAGTTACATTTTGTTTCCATGTTTTAAACAACCACCCTTACAGAATCTAAGTTGGCCCAGACAGGCAATTGGTAGGTTTAACTTGGCCGAACTTTCCAGCTCTAGGCTGTGCAGTAAGCATTTAGAGTCTGCTAAATATATATTATTATCTGTAATGTACTGGATGAATAAAGTTAACACCATATTTAGCCATTGATAATTAACTGATAATTTCGGAATAACTGCAATATAGTGTAGTTTCTAGCAAAAATCGAGATGTGTCCAGGATCTGATCATGAGTCAGATACATCGGAACCACCATCTGCATATCCATAAAGGCTTTCCATATGGGTTGTATTGGGAATCTCTCTGATAAAGGATAGGATCTATGTGGGAGTGACTTCTGGAGGTTGATGCTAAGGCCCAGTTTATGGAGTAAAGGAGTCATCCACTGAAGATGTTCGTGCACTAGAATCGGGATTCTGTCTTCATTAGCTAGTCTTCCAAGAAGACAAATATATAAACTCTCGATCTCCATAGTAAAGCTGTCACAAACACTAGCAAATTCGTAAAGATGTGTGGGCCTGCCATTAGTCCAAACGGGAAGATCACAAAGTGGGGAGAACTGGACAATGAAAGTAGATATCATGGAATTCCTAAACTCCAACCAATCTGTGGGGATCCGATACAATTTTTTATTTATTTTTGGTGTTTTATAAAGCGCAAACATGACCCAAGGGTATTACATATGAATTGATTAACAAAGAGCTGAACAACATAAAAAAAGAACATTTAACAAAAACAAAGAGCAATGTTTTAAAAAAATAAAAAAACAGTACGATATGGTATATTGTAGCAGGGTTCTGATAAAATGACCGCCATTTGCTTACAAGTCATTGAGATAGCTTCTCCAGGATGGATTTTCAAGAGTCTGCTTTGTGTCGATTCTATTCCCGGTACCCTAGGGGACAATATTTGTGTGGGTTTTACTAGAATGGATGCGCTTCTGCCCTGTATTGGTATTGCTGACATTGTACCAGACACTGCTACTGGGGGACAGGCTCACCAAGAGGCCAAACAGCTCCTACAACTCCCAACACTCTCCAGAGAGGCTAGCCCCTCCCTGCCACTCTCCTAATCTAGGGAACCTACGTGCCTGGAGTGGTCCACGGTGTCTAGGCCACGGTGGGGCGCTCGAGCCAGGGAACAATCTTTGACCCAAACCAAACAAGATATCATACAACTCCTTCAGACCATGGACGGCAGGAAGTCACCCGACCACTCCGCGGCGACCTGGAGTGACGTTGTACACCCTTCAGTCATGTCCGAGTCAAGGAGCGCTTGTCTATTCTGAGCATACCCCTAATTTAGCATTCTCACCCCCTCCTTTGTGGGGAGACACATTGAACTTATGCATTCAGGAATGATGTTGCCCATGGCTGATGGCCCTATCTGTACACAGAGCTCCATATTGAACATGGAACGACACAACAAGGGGATTCCTCCCATATCCTGACATACGTTGGCTGCGGGGGACGGGACCCCCTAATAGAGACTTGTCTTCTCGCCCGCCCAGACCAATCCTACCCTTGGGAGAGTGGCATCCCTGGACTGGAAAGGATCTTTTTGGCCCAGTTGGCCTCTCACTGTTGAAGGTTTTCTTTTATCTCTCTATTCTTCTTCTTCTTACATTCACGAGGGGTGAGGGTGGAAAGAAAACCAGAACTAGACTGCTTTATGGATGGAGGTGGGTTCCTCATGGGGTTTACTGTAGCTTTTGTAAGTTACTAGCCCTGGCCTTTGCCCCCTCAGGCTCATTCTGCCCTTCTCCCTTTCTGAGCACATGGGCGACATTAAGCCATACATACGGTCGACAACACTGGGGGAGTGGCAGCTGATCCTTGGAAATGATCCCTTCACGATCAAAGCTGCACCATTAGCAACCCTTCTCAATTCAGACAATGGGCACCACCTCTTATGTTAAAATTCTCTCTTAATGTAAAAGGTCTCAATGCCCCCAATGAAAGGAGGAAGGTATCGCGTTATCTGCTTATACAAGACCCGGATATTATATTCGTACAGGAGATTCACCTCTTGCAATCAGACATGCATCGTATGGCATATCCCAAGTACCCAATGTCATACTGGGCATCCTCCCAAACTAAGACTCCGGGTGTTGCAGTTTCATTTAAGGCCAGGACATGCCCGGGGGAACCAAGGGTGGTGAGCGACAAGGAGGGCCGGTTCATTAAAATCCAACATGGGGCACAACCTCTCACTCTCCTCAACGTATACGCACCCAATCAAACAAGAACTCTTTCATAGAAACCAGTTGAGAGATCAGGTGGCGCAGGACGGGAACCAACTAATACTGGGGGGGAGATTTCAATTTGGTTTGGGACCCCGATTTGAATCATAGCTCTAACTCTTTTCAGGGCGCTAGGAGTCTTGTACATATGTCTTAATTTCCTGAAACGTTAATGTGGTTTCCCTGATGTTTGTATTTGTTCTATTTAGTTCCTTAAATAGGTTTTTAAATTTGTGTTCCAGCGTGCTTATCTGGGTAGCCCAGTATGTGGTCAGATTGAGTCCGTGGGGCTTGCCACCTCTCTTGGCTTCTGTAAAGTGTTAGTGAGTCTGTTGGTTTCCTCTATGTATTGATCTGGGTGTGTGATCTTTGTCAGCCGTGATGTCTATTAAGTGTTCGTTCTATTGTACGTGAACTTACATGTCCGTTCAGTGTATGGTTGAGGTCATTGTAGGGGAATTTTCCAGGTGCTTCTCTTGTGATGTGTTTACTACTTATACTCCTTCTGACATCTTGTACTAGGTGTATGACCGGTGGGCTTACATATGGCAGCGATTTGCGTTTTTCTTGCTTTACCGAGCAAACCCATTTGGGAATCAGTGAATGACTTTGTTCCAGAGGGTTGTTGTTTTGGGCTCTTTCCTTTTTATAACGGACTCCTCTGTTATGATCCCTTCAGTTCTCCGTTCCTCTTCATTAGTCAATTAAATCAATTGCAGAGGTGTAAAAAGGTTAGTAGTGTCTGTATTCTGAGGGACTGGAGTTTGACTACTGACCGGATTAGTTTTTGTATTTGTTGTGGGAGTGTCAGATTTCGTATGGAAGGGTAGTTAAGATAGTTGTGGAGAGCTGGGCTTGGGTCTCATTCGTTTGTGTTGTAGGGCAGGATGAGTTGTAGTGGATTTTCTGGAATTGCTATGCAAGATGGCCTCACCCATGCTGTAAGATGTATTCCTGCTGTTTCTGAACCACCCCAAGGAATAGCTGGTATTCTCTTGGAATATCCACTCACTACTAAAGGGAATGCCAATGGGTGTAGCCTGAACATCTACTGAAAATGCAGTGGAACGCATGCATGCATGCATGCCTATGCAGAGTGATAGCCATAGTCGTACTCTGAGCAATGCTGTCCACAAAATCAAAGCACCAGGTTCTGTTTAGATCCCTCCAGATCATCACTTGCCAGGTCAAAGAATGGCGTATTCAAACCGTCTAGTAGTCTGTCAATTGCACTTTTCACCAATTCTCGTAAGGCATGGCCATATCAGTCTCGGAGGCAGATGAGAACAGCCCTACAAAGAGCCAAGCTACCAGAGGCAAAAACCTTGAAACCTCAAGATTCTAGAAATAGAAAAGGTGTTGCGGTTATGCTTTGAAGGCTATATTTGGACCATCAGACTCCCAGGCAACGGGATGGATCAGAGAAAGTGTGGTTCACCAAGAGCAAGCCAATGATGTATACAAATCTGCCAGCGCCTGCTGACAAACAAACCCCGATTTTTGTTTTCCACAACACTTAATATAGGGTGTAGGACAGTTTATTAAACAAAATCAAGAACTCTACAAAAGCTGGGAAGGACTGCAAGATTTTTGTTAGAATGGTAGAATTGAATTTGGCTTCTACAGAATTGCAGTACAAGGCCTTTGCTGCCTTCCACACAACTGCTGTAAAAGATGAAAACTGCTACAAAGCAGTGCCAGAGAGGAAGGAAATGTCCCATTCAGTTAAAGTATCCCTGAAACAGGCATTTTGTAAATCCAAGTAGATAATGGGCGCAAAACCTGAAAAAGCATCTCTTGGCAGGGGCGTGACTTAGCCGGCTGCAAAATGACCGCAGTGGGCTCTGCCGGCCAAGCTCAACATCCTATATAATCCTGCAGGCATTTAACTAATCTCCATCTGCTCCAGCGGCGTGTTTTGAGACCCTCTCTGTCTCCCGGGGCCGCTGCTGGACCAAGATCTGCTGACGTGCGATGCCCAGGCCTCCGCCCTGTGGCGCGCGCGGACCTCCTAGCCCTCCAGGAGCTGGCTGCGGGAACCGGACCAGGACCTGATCACTGTGAGGCGGCACCTCCTCCCTGCGGACGCCAGAGCAGATCGGTTCGTTGCTGTAGGGGTGGCTTGTGGCGGAGCTGGGGCTCGCCAGTCGTACCGCCCGGCCTATGCACTCCTGGGTGCAGTCACTCTTCCTCTCTCGCCCTGGGTCTAGGTCTCTCATCGGGCCTGGCAAAGCTCCCCTTGATCCCCCCGCTGCATGCGGTCCCCTGCCGCTGTGACATCCGGCTCCCCAGTCACAACGATCAACAGCTCCGGACTCTGCCTGGTGGGGAACTGGGGCACTCGCTGCGTGGACCTGCAATGCTCCATTGACGTCAGCTTGGCGCTGCTGCCCCACTTTCTGCCTTTTGCCCCTACCCCTTTTGGCTTGCGGGTGCGCAGCGGCCCGTTGCCTCGTCCCGCAAAGTTTGGCAAGTACTTCCAGCGGCACTAGACCGGGATGCGGCCTCTTGCGCTGCATTGGCTATGCCCTTCTGTGGACCCGCCGCATGCCTCTGAACTCTGCGCGGGTGTTGCTCCCCGGCCCGCCTTCCGCCAAGAGCCTGACTGAGCCACCTCTCCTCATGCTGGTCCAGCTGCCGGTCACCCGTCCTGTGCTATTTACCCCCGCTGTGCTGTGGATCACTGGCGCATCCCGGGTTATACTGACGCTTGATTCGGCGTTGGCCACCGCCGCTGTACCTGCTATCTGGGACTAAAAGCTGCGGCCAGCCCGTCCTGGGCCCGACGCAGCCGGTGCGCCCCACTTTGGCTGGGCGATCGCCTGACTGCGGCGGCTTCCTGTTAGCGGACCTCCAGTCCTTTTATTCTTTCACGAGTGGCTAACCTGAGTTCTGGACCCCCTCAGGCTGGCCGTATCTTGAACTCTCTGATTTGCCCTTTCTCCTTGCGGCCTATGCTCTTGCTGTTAGGTTGCTCCATCCTCCTACTTTACCGGCCATGGCCAGAACTGACCCCAAGCAGCCCAAGATTGCTTTTGACCAGCGCAGTCAGACGCACCAGGAGGGTGCAGGCTACAACCGAAATGGTGCAATCCCGTCAGGATGATCTAAAGGCCATCATGCTGGAGGTTAAATCTATGGTCACCACCATAGCGACGCAGCTGGATCAATTGTCGGCCCGCTTGGGCACAGTGAAGGCCAGGGGTTGACTCCCACGATGCCAGACTCCATGTTGAGACCGGGGTGTCTGAAGCAGAGGACCGTCAAAAACTGCTACAGATGGGGAAGCTATTAGCCATTATATACATCAAGAACGAGGATTTGGAGGCAAGTTCGCATCGAAGTAACCTTCGCATCACTGGAGTGCCTGAGTCCACCAACATTACTCGCATTGAGGACTATGTTGAAAAACTGGCCGGGGAGCTCTTTGGTGACCTCTTCTCGCCGGTCTTCGTCGTTGAGCGCACACATCTTCCCCTTGGCCCCAGTCCGCCTCCTTGTTTGCCAGCACGTCCAATCATTGCCAACATTTTGAACTTCAGGGACCGCGACTCCATCCTCCGGGCGGCCAGGGAAAAAGGGGACATCCACCATCGTTTTACCCGGACTACACCATCACAGTTCAGGCAGCTCGCTGTGAGTTCCTACCAGCCAAACGGATCCTACAGAAACAGGAGATCCCCTATTCACTGGCGTACCCGGCCAAACTGCGCATAAAACAGGGCGCAAAGATTCTCACCTTTCCGGATCCAAGAGAGGCACTGGCGTTCGCTAAAAAACTCGAGAAGTCTAACCGCTCCTCACCTAAAAATTCCCAGGCTGCTGCTGCTGAAAACCTCAGTGACAATGACTGACTTATTATTAGCCCTTAGCTGTTGCATCCTCTTATTTACTTGTTCTCATGAAGTGTCATACCAATTTAGACCTCTGGTTCCTGCGGCCGTCCGAGGCACCTTTATTAGTCTGTTTATCTTCGATGTGTAGTTCTGTTTGTCTTCAACGGTCATTCCTAATGTCTGCATATTCCTGAAGCTTGAACACCCTGTCTTCTGGGCAGGGGTGTATGCCGGGTTCCGTCATGCCCCCACGGGATAGTTCCCATTAAGGTCACGTATTCTTCCACTCACAGTTGTGGGACCCTGGGGTGGGTTTGGGTGGTACCTCAGCCTGATTGGGGGGTAGGTTCATGGCTCCGTCCTGAAGCCTTGTTGTTTGTTTTTGCACAGTCAATTGCCTATGATCTGTCCTTATTCAGGTTTATTCTCCATGTTAAGTATCTTCCGGCCAAGGGGCCAGTACTGTCTGTATTATTGATGCATCTCAGAGACTGCAGGACATGTCTGTTCATATCATGTCGAACTGTTTCCTTGATTATTGCCATGCTCCTTTCACACGTATTCTATTGCTTCGCTCATCGTCCATCCACGCAGCTTCTGCCCACTATACCACTATTCCTGTACATCCCTCACTTGAATGAAGCACCATGACTGACACTACACTTTGGACTTGGAACGTCCCTGGTCTGAATGACTACCACAAGGCACGCTTGGTACAAGCCCATCTCACCCGCCATAAGGTGAACATATACTTTCTACAAGAGACTCATCTTATGCAGCCCACCGCTACTAAACTCCTCTCCCGACATTGGGGCGAAACACACTCCTCCTAGTCCAATTATTCCCGGGGTGTGTCTATACTACTGCGTAGGGGGTTCCCATGGCAGACTTCCCATGTGCTCACAGACCCGGACGGGCATTTTGTAATACTCTGCGGCACCCTGCGGGCCCAGCCCCGGATACTTGTGGCAATATATGGTCCCGACTGTGACAACCCGAATTTCTATGCTCACGTCTGGCACCGCATATCATCTCTCGGCCTTGCTGTTCTTTGGGGCGGCGATTTCAATGTAACCCTGTTTGTCGCCCTAGATTGTTCCGGTTCTCACTTCTCCCACCCAAGTGCGGCCTCAATTCTTAATTCCATTCTCCTGGACAACTCTCTATACGATGTGTGGTGCGACTTTCACCCTGCGGCACGCGAAGGCACGTGTGTACCGGGCTCTCCAGGTTGGTGGTCCCGGCTAGATTTACGGATCACCTCCCCTGACGCACTGGTCTGGACGACCTCAGTAGACCACATGGCACGCACGCTCCCATTTGTTTATCGCTCCGGTTCCCCCACTCTCCCTGCCGTGCTTTCACATGGCGGCTCCCTTCAAACACACTTCGCGATTCGGTATTCTGTGACGAAATACAGACCGCAATTGCGAATGATGGGTCGGTGGACTCCCCGTCCACGCTCTGGGAAGGCTTCAAGGTAGTCATTTGCGGGGAATGCATTTCCAAGCAAGCCGGCGTCTTGCGCTCCATCCGTGGTACTCTTGACAAGATTGAAAGGGAGATCAAATTATTGGATGCCTCTCATGCCCAGCGCCCGAGTGCGGACACACTTGCCCAGATACGAGTGAGGCTTACTGAATTCTCAGACGAAGTAGACCGGGAACTGGACTTTCTCGGAAGTGAGGCGAGGGTGTGTAGTTTCTGTGAGGGCGACCGCCCTGGTAAAACTCTGGCTAACCTCCTTAGCCGGCATGGTTTATTACCGCCTTGGAAGATGGTGGGCCATCTCGTACCACCTCTCCTGCAGACATCAAGGCGCGCTTCAGTGCATTCTACGCTCAACTCTATAAAGCCGTTTGGTCCCGCCCTGCAATGTTTTCGACCAATATTTTGACACTTTTGACTTCTCTGGCTTGGAAATGCGCACCAGGAGTACTTGGACGAGCCCTTCTCTAAGGAGGAGATTTTAGCTGCCATAAATAGCATGCCAGGTGACAGGGCCCCTGGCTCCCACGGCCTACCGGCGTACTTTTACAAGGTGTTTGCCCCCTTCTGATCCCACATCTTGCAGCTATGTATAATGAATCCTTTGAATCGGGTCAATTTCCCCCATCGCTGCCTGAGGCACTTTTAACATTACTTCTCAAGCCGGACAAGCCCCCGAGTTGAGGGATTCATATGGTCCCCTTTCACTTATCAACAGGGACAATACAATCTTTGCCAAGTTGCTCGCCTCCCGCCCACTCCCACTCATTGCCCGTCCAGACCAATCCGGTTAATTCCTGGCCACGCCACCTCTCATAACCTTCGGACCATCTTCTCCGTCCTGCATCAGTTCAACCCGGCACTTCCGGAGGTGGCTGCCCTACACAATGCTACCAAGGCTTTCGATACCCTGGAGTGGCCTTTCCTGTTCTACCTCCTCCCTCGTTTGGGTTTCAGTTAGATATTTATACGCAAGATGCTACTATTATACACACTTCCAACCGTTCGCCTCCATATTAAAAGGCCAGATCACCAAACACATTTCTGTCGGGCGGGGCACCAGACAGGGTTGTCCACTCTCCCCCATGCTCTTTGCTGTCGCTATGGAGCCCCTCACGGCTCATCTAATGCAACATCATACTCCGAGAGGCATTGGCTTTGTGGCGCTGGATTTATTAGTCTCCATATATGAGGACGATATCACCCTTTATGTTAGTCACCCCCAGGAGAATCTCAGTCCTCTTGTCCGGGTGGTCATACGTTTTGGTGGTTATTCCGGTATCCAGGTTAACTGGAATACATCTGTATTATTTCCTCTCACGGATGCCACAACCCAATTTGACTCTGACTACCCTTTTGTGTGGGCCTCTGAGCCAACCAGGTATCTGGGCGTCTGGTTGAGCAGGGGCGGGGACGAGCTCTGGAGGACCAACTTCGGCAGTGCTGTTGATTGGCTTGAGTCCAAGATCCCTCTTTGGAACAGACTGCCGCTCTCACTGACTGGGCGCATAGCGATCGCAAAGATGGTGGTGCTCCCAAAATTCTTATATCTTTTCGTCAACATCCCCATTCCCCTCACTGCTCATTTCTTTCGTAAGGTCCGCTCACTGCTCATCTCTCTGGTCTGGGCGGGATGACAACCTAGAATCGCCTACAATATCCGGACCCTTCCGAGGTCGCGTGGAGGGCTGGGAGCCCCTGATTTTAAGCTCTATGCTCTCAGAGCTCAGGCCAGTTTTCTTCATTTCTGGCTTCACCCCACTTCGTTCCAACCTCATGTGGCGGTGGAGGCCGACCTTGCTCCCCCGTGGCCGCTCACAACTGCACTTTTTACCCCGGCGAAGCTTCTACGCACTGAGATCGATACGGTCGAGACCTTGCGCGGGCCTGGGATGGCTTTCATAAGATTTCCGGCTAGGATTTGCTTTCTGCAGACACCATGCCCATCGCCCACCACCCCGCTTTTCCTTCACTCCAGTTGTCGGGGGTGGCTAAACACGCTGCTCGCCCCGGCCTCCTCACAATTTCGGATCTGTACCCTGGGGAGACCTTCTCGCTTGCTCCCGACGCTGGCCCCATGGACACTCTTATTTTACCAGCTCCGGGTGACCTGCAGAAAGCTTCATCCTACTTATCCCCAACCCTCCACTTCGTTGGCCTCTCTTGATATGCTTTACCCCTCTCACTCTCCAAAGAAATCGGTCACTAAGATCTATCCTTACACACTAGCGGCTTCCTCCATTTCCACGGATCGGACATGCATTGCGTGGGGCGAGGACCTGGGAATTGAGATCTCTCAAGCCGATTGGTTGTACTGTTGCACTCAGACTAAGCGCCTTTCCCCAAACTACCGCTTGTGTCGGATACACTTCAAATATATACACAGACTACATCGCACTCCCGCCCAACTCCATAGATTAGGCCTTGTGGCCAGTGATAGATGCCTGCGCTGCTCCACGCCCGATTTTGCTCATCTTGCCTGGTTATGCCCCAGAGTTTCGGCATATTGGCGGGAGGTCTGTGCAATTATCTCCGAAATCACCTCCTCACCACTCCAACCTGATCCACGATCTGCCTCTTGGGCTTCGTTAAATTCTGCCCGGATGCCTCCCATCGCTTGACTGCCATGCTGTTGGTTCTGGCGAGGCGCAGAGTTTCCATGTGTTGGGGGCCGCAGGCCCGCGCCCAGGGTGCCGCTCAGGCTTGAAGACGCATCTCCCTGCTATACCCTCCTGTCTGAGTTCTGGGATCTCCTGCCAGCCAAAACTCGTCCACTGGATATATGGGGCCATCTTGTCACTTATCTCTCAAGCCATAACTCTTAGCAATCAAAGACCTCTCCCGCGCTTCATGCCGGCTCCCCGTCCGCAGCGGCCGCCGGTGTTGGTCCATAAGCTGGTCCCTTTTGATCTACGGCCTCCCACTCCCACTGCCTAACCCCACTGTGTTTGGTGTCCCCCCCCCCCCCCCCCCCCCCCGAGCGTTTGCTCTTGCCCCCTCTCAATGAATCTCTGCCGACTCTTCATGGCATTGTCTTTGTCACGCGGATGTGTAATTATCTCTGCTGTGCTACAACATATTGATGTGCCTTATCTTCTGCATTTGTGGTAACAATGTAATTGTACTGTGCATATTGTTTAAATAAAGGTTTTTTGAAAATAAAAAAATTAAAAAAGCCTCCCTTGGCAAGTTGTAGCCAAGAACGCCTGACCACCGCTGACTGCTAACATGCAGCCTGGGAGACAGAGTCCCAACCCTCAAAAGTTGCACCTGAATCTGCTGGACTCAGGAGGGTCATCGGAGTGCAGTTTAGAAGCTGAATTTGGATGTTATCACCAGTTAAAGGAAACCTCTGGTTTCACTTTAACAAGATACCAGTGGCAATGTTTTTTGAATGGACTCCAACCAGACTGAGTGAAATCGGCACCCTGGGGCCAAGGTCACCCCACTGTGACAGAGGTATAGCCCCAGGAAGACGCCAGTCATCAGAGAAGCATCCTTCAGCATCTTGTAGCCCTTGCATCAGGTCCACTCCATTAAAGTCTATGGCGGTTCTCCCAAAGAGAATGGAATTGTACTGGAAGATGCTTTGATCAGGAGGAAACTATTCAACCAAGCCTCCTTGGCCTCTGACTTTCTCACTGCTGGAGTTTGTCACCCAAGGAGCGCCTGAGTAGTAGTTTACAACTTTATAAACCTTTCCTAAAGTTTAACCTCAAGCACAGTCCATTACATTGATTTATTGCGTTAAATCAAAAACCCTCCAGTGGATTTTGGTCAATGAGGTGTCGTTTTAACAATAAAAATACAACCAATGTTTATAAAATAGTATCCGATTCATATTGAGTCTGGTTTCTTTCTTATTGAGCTGTTTTGGTACTTCTTAATGCTTTACACTTGTTCCTTTGATAAAGCCAGACTACTCAGATCCACAGCTACCCAGGGTTGAGCTACGGTTTTTTAAACAAATCTGACTAGACCCTGTATAAGTAGTGGGTTTATTACAGGGTGAGGTCTCCCTGTAATAAACCACACCGTATAATAAACTGCTTTCCTCAAAACATGTCAAAATTATGTTCAGAAGGTTCATTAAGGGCTGAACTACATGCCAAACTCACAAAAATAATTTTTTGCATTTTGGCAGATACCACTCACAAGAACTTATACATCATGTCTAGTGTAATCATTCTCTTTCTATGGCTGATCCACTGGGAGATTGTAGATCTACTTATTCAATTAATGAACTGAATTCCTAGCCACAAGGCCTTGCTTCCTACCACTATTTTACAGCTGTGTACTTGCCCTTGAAGAACACATCGAGACTTCTAGTCTAATATTTATGGCCAGCAGTTGATGCAGGCTGGCTATAATGGTCAGTCAATTTCAAAGTACAGATTGCAGGCATTTGTATTTTAGGGTTTGTGGTTGCGTTTGCAAAAATATTGCTATCCTAGTTACTCTTTCTATGGCTAAGGTGCAAAATGAGGAACGTGATATATTGCATTTGTTTAGCAGAGTGTGCGATCATTAAAAATCCTGATATTTCAATGTTAAGTTGACGGTGAATTATCGATAATGTCACAGGGATTCTGCTCCTACACAGAACTGTGCACAGAGACCCAGGACCTCAGTGAATTGTGGTGTACCAAAAAACATCACCTCAGTGCCTAGAAACCCTAACCAGCTAGCATCAGTGTCACATTAGCCCTTCGTCCTATAGGAAAGGAACCAATGATTAGATAACCCAGAACATGCGACTTAGGTTATACTCCGGTATGGTGGGAAGCAAGAACACTCTTTCGTTATACTCTCATACCAGTCCACAACAGGAGTAAAAAAGAGACACAGGTAAGGTTAAAATATTTATTTTAACGACGTGCTCTAAGATGCAGTATCTTTGCTAACATAAGCAGACATGATTAGAAATAATATGATCAGCATTGTAACAATTCCATAATACACAAAAGGAGAAATCATATTACAATGATGGTGAAAAATAGGTCCTATAGCGCCTAGTGAATTACCCTCCCTAGCTCGGAATTATGTTTTATAAAATATAGAAAGTCTCCTAGGCTTGTTTGGGGGACCCATACCTCCAAGATCAGCAGGTGTGAATCACATCAGAATCTGCAAGAGCTCTGTCTGTCTGGAAAAACGGGCTTCTTCCAAGTGCCTGAAATCATGCTTACAGTGTGATATTAAAGGCTCCAGAATTATGTTGGCTTGCAGCTGCATATATGTTATGGCTAGAACGTGAGCCGATCAGCTCGAACAACAGCTACTTTGTTATGATGACCTTGTAGGCTTTAGAACTCAGTGTGCAGACTAGAGTCACGATCTAAGTCTAGGGATACTGAAAACAAGCCCTTTTCGTGTGAAGCATTTCACTCAGCCTAAGTTACAACAACAATTATATGCAGTGTTGTGTGCAAAAGCGGCAAAAAGGTAAAATGGCGTTTAAACTTCTAATAAGTCTATGCTAACTTAATGTGCTCAACAGGGTCCAGCCCACACTACAATAAGGTTTCCGTTCCAGCTGTTTTTGTTCAGTGGCTGGGGAAATGCCAGTAAATGCTCAACATGCTAATTCTATTCTTACAGGTTCAATGGAAACATTTGTTTGGTAAACAAAGAGCATGGAATGATAGTCATACAAAATCAGAAGTAGGCTCATAGCTATCTCACATTTATGATCTTCTGACAATCACTCATGATTTCCTAAAAGGAAGACTATGTTACTAGCATTCTGTTCTTTGCTATTGGGCTCAAGTCTCTGCGGGGACACTGCTCTTCTATGACAAGTGGCTGGTTTGGCAGGAACTTCTCTTCTTATGTTTATTTAAAGTCTTTTGATTAATGTCATATATATGGTGAAGCACATCCAAGCAAATAAGTAGATACTACCAAAGAGAATTAGATGTTTAAACACTTAATAATACCGACTATTGTGGACATCTAAAACGGTATTGTGCAGTAGACATGCCAATCACCTTAGCAAAGGCACAAGTGATTTTTTTAAAAACCAGACTACAGGAAACTGCAACAATGTCTTACCAAGGACAGTTGCGACTGGTATGCTTTTTTAATACTATTAATTGCTTTTATAGAAGGCAATAATAACAGTTACAAAAATACAATACAATTGTAGGCCATTCCGGGGGGGGGGGGGCTTAATAAAAATAACAGCAGCATTACTAGCTGGCCCAGAAAGGATGAATAAACTGGGGGAATTGGAGAAGGTAGGGAGGTCAAATGTCAGTGGGTCAATCCACTAAAGGCCTAATCATGGAGGGGGGAGGGGGGAATGAACGTGGTGGGGGCAAGATCTGAAGGCTATGTTTGGTGGAGAGGGAGAGGAAGAGGGGAGATTTCTCTGGGCAAAGCGCAATAACGTGGCAATGCAATACGCTGTCAGAAAGGATGTGACAGTGTGCAAGAAGAGACAGATAAGGGCCAGTGATTGCCTTTAACCTAGGTTCAAGGACTGAGGAAGCTGAACCAACTGAGGCCCTGAATGTTTAGTTTACAGCTGAGGTAGCAGGAAGTGAGGTTTGAGATGAGTCCTAAGTGAGTGTATCCTGCTCTCAGAAACGCAATAGGAGGGTGTCCCATTCCTTCGCTATAGGATATTTGCGAGGTCCCCTAGCCTCTTCGCTGCACAGTGCTCTCGGTCTCTGCCCACACCAGGTTCAAGAGTCTCCACGCCACCTGGCTCGGAGGTCGAACAGCTTTCCACCATGCGCTATGGTGTACTGAGCTAGGAGTATGGGCGTTTGCACCACCTTTGATGAGGGAAAGATACAAAAACAAATATAACATGCTCTTTAAACAAGGAGGTATTTTAAGTCCTTTTTAGGTCTCGCACCTGCGATGAAGGGCAAAGCCATGCTGTCGCAGAGCGAGCCTATTGTCGGCGGTTCTGCTTACAAGGACTAAAGAGGAGACTAGACTGCCACGCGCAGCCTGCCGGAATCGGATCAGGTTGCGCGAGTGAACACGCGCTCCGATTCTGGCAGGCTCTTCAGTCACCATGGAACACGCACACACACAGCCACACATATACACACACACACACACACACACCCACACACACACACACACACATACACACACACGCGCACACACACACACACACACACACACACACGCACACACACACACACACACACACACACGCACACACACACACCCCCCACCCCACTCCGCCCCCCCACCCCCACCCCACTCACTGTGCTCTTTTATCGCTGCACTGCTACGGGATGGTTTGTGAGTTGGAGAACCTTCCTCACACCGTTATGTCTTGCCTGCTCTCTCCCGGGAACCCCATAATTCCCTGAATCCCTGCTTTCTTCTGGGCTCCCTCTGCCTCCAAGGTGCCGCGCTCCGGATGAGCTACGTCACCGCTAACCTGCTACAGAGGCGGGGAATAGCCCGGAACTTCGCAGGCTCCTGCCTATCAAAGCAGAGCCCGCCTCTCTCGCCTGCATTCCACGCCTCGTTATTAGTCAGTGCTTGTTTATAATTAGGCATTGTAAATACACCGTCTCACACTGCAATTATATTGGAGACCAAGCATAACAAGATACACTGCAGTGACTTACAGTGTAATCGTACTTACGAAATGAAAGTACACTGCCATTATCTCATGATGGAATGGTATGGGAGACATAACGACACACTGATACACAATGCACACCCCTGGGAGTCGTAAAAAGACACTTCCATGTCAATGCAGTATCACTCCGACAAGATGGATGCCCAACTTTCCATCCTCAATTCAGTGGCCACTCACATCTCAAACATCGATAGTAGGCTGGTAGACATGAACAACTTGATCAAAAGGGCCCAGGCAGATATGTATCTGGCTCCAACGCATTGCACCTGTTTCTCCATAGTCCACAAACTTTCCACTCTTCCAGTGATCATGAAGGACATCCTAGCAGACAACCAGAAAACAGCAAAAATCTCCAGTAAACAATCTCTGGTCGCTCAAACTAACAGCCCTTTGATGGGCGAATTTCACACCGAGAATGAAATGGTGAATACAGATGGGAAAAGGGACTACTACATAGTTTACAAAATGAAAACCGATTAGGAAATCACTTAAGCGACAGCCAGATAATCATTACCAAAAAAGCAGAAGATCAAAAGAGAGAGG
This sequence comes from Lissotriton vulgaris, assembly GCF_964263255.1. NCBI lineage: Eukaryota > Metazoa > Chordata > Amphibia > Caudata > Salamandridae > Lissotriton > Lissotriton vulgaris. Next base: position 980,404,104 of record NC_141697.1, read on the forward strand.
ACCCTGGAAATCATAATAATAAAGAGCACTTCATGGGCGATAAGCTCAGCTATGCTCACTCTTCGGAGGGCCCCTCAATAACAAATCCTAAATCAGAGGTCTCAGATAAATCTGATGTTGGGGGGCCCAAAGACCACAAAGCAAGTCGTAAACAGAGGAGAAAGGGAAGAAAAAATAATATAATGGGAGTATTTTCGCACAGGCATTATAAAAATAGGGGAAAAAGGGCTCCCTACGAGTTATTCAATTGAAGCACTGCACCCAGAAGGAGTGGCAGTGAGCGCCCCCATTAGTAGAGGACTCCAAAGCGGAAAAGAAAGTGGACAAACTGACAGAGCTATCCTCAACGGAGCAGGGAGAATCGACAAAGAATGCAAGTACCCGAGATCCGGCACACTCTATTAAGATTAGATCATCAGGGAATTCCATCAATAAGAAAACCACAGGAGTAAGGAATTCAAGTTCATCAACTTTCCCACCATCAGGGGATCAAGTACAAAAGCTATATAAAACTGCGGGTGAACCATTAGTGCCACCTATAGCATCACAGAATGTAGACAGTAATCTTGTACGTGGAGAACCAGTATAAGTCAGCTTGGAAAGATCCGGAGAGGCAGCCATTTTAAGGAAATCTTTCACCATAACCAGGTCAGACCAAAGAGTACTCCAACATACACATTTAATTGAGCGCATCGAAGAGGAGACAGTAAATCAGGCAACACCCATAATGGCGAACCAATCACAACCCAAAAATAATTCCATTCTGTTCATCCCCGAATATAAGTCCAGAGGCCAAGGGGACATTCTCAACAGAGGGAACATAATACAACTGTTACAAGCAATTGACAATTTGGCAGATATAAATACAAACGATCTTGAAAGAATTGCATTTAAATTTATCAAGGGGATTTCAGAAAAAGAAATAACCAAGACATCCCGGGTCTCAGAAGAAATAGCAAAGAGGATTTTAGCAGAGGAAACAACTGAAAGTATGGGGGATAAAAATACAACTTGATCATAAGCCTGGCTACCCACATCCAATAATTCCAAGTAAAAGAGAGCAAGGGCACTCAGCTCCTACTTCAGCGTGCACACAACAGCAATCTGTACTGAAATGCGTCCGTAGTACGGACGCTCGACCATCTGAAAGAAAAAAACATCAGCAAATACTCGAGCCTGGAGACTGGTCATGGCTAGCCAAGACCATAAACCGACAAGTCGAGAGCACTTGACTTAGGCCAAAAGAAACACAGTCAGGGGACATTAACCTACGAATTTGCTCTTGGAACATAAATGGTCTGGGGAACAAAACCTTGGATAAAGAGCTTTTGGTTTACTTTCAAGGCTTTGACCTTATTTTACTCCAAGAGACATGGTTAGAAGAACCCTTTCACTTACTTGGCTTTAAAACCCATCACAGTCCAGCAGTGAAAAGTTCCAAATTTGGCCATCTAAAGGGGGGGTTTAACAATTTATTCTTCAATAAAGAGCATAAGTACGTAAATACCTTCACATCCCCAACTAATGCAATCAAAGCACTTAAAGTGGACATAAGGGAAGGAAATATCAACCAACATTTTTTACTCCTAAATATCTACATACATAAGCGCGATAAAATTAAAGGAGCAAAAATAGTAGGGGCAGAAATAACTAGATTACGGACAGAAGAATCAACCACAAATTTACTGATGTCGGGGGACTTTAAAATGAATTTGATGGTGCCACACAACAGGGACGAGCTCCTTGATGAGCAATACATTGCCTGTAATATTCCTTGTCAGGAACCGAGCACCAATAAGCGACAAACATCACACGCTAAGAACCTTGTTAAAGAGCTGGAACATCTAAGCCTTGTGGCTCTCAACGGGCGCTTTGCTGGAGATCAGCCACCGGCGGCAACATTCTACAGCGCAACTTCAAGCACGTTGATAGACTATACTTTTGTATCCCTTTCATTCTTCAGCAGGATCTCAGGTTTCCAGATCGGGGACCATGATCAAAGCGATCACTTACCCCAAGAAATTTCTAGCAGACTATCTAGAACATCATTAGATATCCCAGTAGAGGACCCAGAGTCCATCCACACAGACAACTTCAGGAGGTTAAAAATTAAAACTAATCATCCAGAGGAACTACTATCACAGCAAAGGCAATATGAGACCAACGGGAACAGACAGAAGTTAATGAAAATATGATAACATACTGGGAACATCTAACCAAAACATTGGGAGCAAAGAATAGGAAAAATGCTACCGTAGCTTCTATGACGAACAGTGTGCCAGTCCGTCAGGAGAGCCAATTTCCAAATTTCAAAACCTCAAACCTCTGTAAGCTCAAGAATGCAATAAATAAATTACGCAATCTTCGGCGAACAGGCCATGACCCCATTTTATTGAGGGAGTTCTCCACTAAAAGCAGAAAAGAAAAAAGAAATTTGGCAGGCAAAAAGAGAAAAGGATGAAACCTGTGGGCGAGGCTATTGCACGACTAAGACGAATAACAACGCAAGATTCTGGCGAACAATAAATAGCTTAGCCAACCAGAATGTGCAAAGAGTAAACTCCCACTTGTCAGAAGAATCCTGGGCATTGTATCTGCACACACACTTTAATGCTCCACGGAAGCAGATCTTCAACATCCTAGAGGGATCCTATTTACATTTAAAAATTCCAACTGAGTACGATCATCTTTCATTTACAACCACACAGATCAAGAAAATGATAGCCAAGGGCAAGAGGGATGGCGCTCCGGGACCAAACGGTATTCCACCAATTCTATTCAAATTGGACCCAGAATACTGGGCCTCTGCTCTACTATCGCTGTACGGCCAGATAGCAGAAGGATTCATCATACCGGACTATTGGCGGGGTTCAATTATATCCCCAATATACAAAAAAGGGGATAAGAACTCAGCAAAGAGTTACAGGCTTGTAGCCTTAATTGACATCGAGGCGAAATACTATGCTGGCCTCCTTCTGGATGATCTAACTGCCTGGGCCGAAGATCACTCGAATATACCAATCAACCAAACAGGCTTTTGTAAGGGCATGGGAACAACTACTAACATCCTTGCATTGTCCCTACTGATAGACAGGGCTAAGACAGCAAAAATACCTCTATTCATGTGCTTCATCGATTATTCATCAGCTTTTGACAAAATCGATAGAGGAAAACTCTGGCACAAACTTAAGGAACTGAAAATACCAGCTGCTCTCCTAAACCAGCTAATACTCCTTCATACAAATACTTGGGTCCAAGTAAAGCTAGGGGATGGAAAGTCCTTGTCCAGGAAAATTCCAACAACCATGGGACTTAAACAGGGGTGCGTTCTGGCCCCTACGCTTTTCAACCTATTTATGTCTGACCTCTCATTAGAACTGGACTCCTGCAACTCTCATCCACCTAAGCTGGGAGGGCTCTCTATTTCCAACCTCTTATACGCAGACTATCTTGTACTGGTCAGTCAGACCCCCATTGGTCTCCAACGTCTATTGGATACAACTATCACAAAAAAAATAATCTTTTATTAAAAGATTAAATTATGCATCAGCAATGGTAACTTCCACCTCTACCCCAGGCTCTATACTGATTGATGTAATTTGCTTCACAATTTCAGAAGGGCTGTGGAGGTCAATCAAGCGCTTGTGAATACGCATCTGGAAACGATCCCAAGTCTTTGAACCTTCACCACAAGGTGTTTTTCGAGTAGTAATTCGCAGAGTCTTGGTAGGCATGCGAACTGGCCCCTTCACCTTCAGGTTTTTCTCCTTCGCACCTCTAATGAGATCTGCACACACTTTTTCAAGTGACTTCACATTGCGACTGGTCAGGGTGATTCGAATACGGTGGATAGCTACTTCCTGTTCCACAGGTGCTTTGCCGGCGTCTTTAAATGCCATAGCTAATGTGCTTCCTGACCGACTTATTCATCGATTATTCATCAGCTTTTGACAAAATCGATAGAGGAAAACTCTGGCACAAACTTAAGGAACTGAAAATACCAGCTGCTCTCCTAAACCAGCTAATACTCCTTCATATAAATACTTGGGTCCAAGTAAAGCTAGGGGATGGAAAGTCCTTGTCCAGGAAAATTCCAACAACCATGGGACTTAAACAGGGGTGCGTTCTGGCCCCTACGCTTTTCAACCTATTTATGTCTGACCTCTCATTAGAACTGGACTCCTGCAACTCTCATCCACCTAAGCTGGGAGGGCTCTCTATTTCCAACCTCTTATACGCAGACTATCTTGTACTGGTCAGTCAGACCCCCATTGGTCTCCAACGTCTATTGGATACAACGAGTTGATATTCTATATCTAATGGACTAACTATTAACCATGATAAAACGCAGGTTATGAGAATACATCCAAAGAAGGAAACCTCCAAATACAGCTGGCATATAGCAGACTTTCCAATCGAAGTAGTTGAACAGTATAAATACCTAGGTGTGAGTATGAACAATAAGGGGTCTTTTAATCTACAAAAAGAAGCAATTAAAAGAAGAGGCAACTTTATCACAGTAACCATAAAATCGATCAAAAAGAGAACGGCCGGCCCTAGCCTTGTTCCACTGCTACAAGTCTGGCAGGCGAAACTCATCCCGGCAATCACTTATGGGAGTGAGTGTCTGAGAGGAAGAGATGCATTGACTTTGGACAGAACTGTCTCTAGAGCTTGCAGAATAATATTTAATCTACCAAAGTACGTCTCGCCAGCCAAAATAAGGCTAGAATTCGGCATGCATAGCCAAGAAATTGCCTGCAAAGGAGCCTACGCTAAGACCTGGTATAGCATAAAAAAATCTGCAGCAGGCATACTGAACTCACAATTATGGAATGAAATACACCTAAAAAAGGAGTGCTGCAAGGTCTTACTTGACACCATCTATGGACCGTTTGGGACTCAAGGAGCTCTGGGCCGCCTCAGGGTCCTACCCTTGTTTTAAACAAATTGTTAACAAAACAGTGAAAAAGCTATCACTAGTAGAAGACAAGGCAACACTCACAGAAAGAACCCACGGATGGTTTGTGGTTCACAGCTATGAAAAATCCTCTCCACAACCATACTTAGGCACGGGCTTTAACCCCTTCGATGCTCATGACTAGCTCAGCTCGTCATGAGGCACGGTTGAGCTGTGCTGATGACGAGCTGAGCTCGTCATGAACAATGGTAAATCTGCGAGTGCAGCACCGGGGGGGAAAACCTCTAGCAGCCAAGGTGTTAATAGAAAGAGGAAAGAAAAATATCTTCACTTTCATTTGGGTATTTTACCATCCTTACCGCATCTTCCCCCATGGAAGCGTCTTCAGGGTCAATCAATGTGCCGCCTATGTGCTGACGCCAAGGAAAGTGTACTACACCTACTATGCATATGCAGAAATCTACAGACAGAACGGCGACAATTACTAAAGCCGCTGTTTGGTAGTAAGCGGATCAGAACCTGCAGAAAAGCTGTGAAGGCATGTTTATGGGATGCATGAATATGCTGCCGCTGATGAACACTACAGTGCGAGGGGGAACTTGGAAATACACCGCCGTGGAAGGTGCCCTCGATTGCACGGGGGGGCATGAACGTACACTGCCACCCGTGAAGAATGCACTTTGATGGGGACCTTGTCGGTGCGTGGAGCGATGCTAGTGCGTGTGAGTGTGTGAGGGGCGACTAAAGATCGAGCACGACGGGAGTTACCTTATATTCGTGCCCCCCCCCTCTCACCCGGTTAGTGAACACAGCCCTGCCCTGCTCCTCCCGGTGCTGATGTGATGGGTACCAGCAGCTGTGTTTGTGTGTCAGCCGTCTCCATGGCAGCCAGCAGAGATGCTCCGTGAAGGGCCCGTCCGCAGGTGATCAAGTGTTTCCAAAGAAGCCCTCAGTGCATCCCTCACTCTTTCCCCGCCGAGGGGCGCCTGCTCTGCGTGTCAGCCTGGGACGTGCCCCTGGGGTCAGTCCAACCGGCGTCCATCTGTCCGACAGGCCAGCGCCCTGAAAGGGGGCAGAGGCGCATGATAAGCGCTGAACTCACACTTACGAGTCTGCAGTGTAACAACAACTATTATTACTATCCAAAGAGCCCACAGGCCTGTTAGGACATTATTTTCGCAATTATTCGTTTGAGGTTTTATATAGCACGGACTCAACCCGAAGGTGTGGGAGCGCTTGACATGAGCACCAGTTACGGGAGGTGACATGAATTGCCCAGAATCACAGGATGTTGAGTCGACGCCGAGACTCGATCCTGGTTCCCCAGTTTCAAAGTGGGCAGCTCTTGCCCCTACTCACACCCTCTTGTTTGGGTTTTGACAATTTTGGGCATCATGAGAGCCCGAGGACCCGCGTGTCGGTGATATGTCACGACAGGCGGTAGCAGTGACCGGATATGCGGTCTGTGCCACGTTACTGTGTGGTGTTCCCTTGTATCACCAGGTCCCGGGAGGGCCCCGGTGGGTGCCACAGCCTGGCGAGTAAGAGCACCGCTTCAGGAGTCGTATGTCCCGAAACTCACAACCGAAGCAACGCGCGGATTTCCTCATTCAAGGCCTTATTTTTAAGTCTCGACTACAGCATTGCTTTAGCAATGCAGGTTTGTCGAGATTATAGTATGGTTTTCAAAAGTCTACTCAAAACTGCGGATAGGGTACAGTTCATGTGAGCCAGGCGCGTGCACATGGCTAGCAACATCGCTCACCATTTGTCTGAGCCTCGGCATCAGACTTCAAAGGAAGCCGCTCCCCCGCCACGCAATGCCGCTCCCCCACCTTCACCACGCAATGCAGAGCTTGTTTTGTATGCTTGTCTGACTCCTTCTCTTGTCACCTCTGCCCCAATGTCTTCCAGGCCTTGCTGGATGAGCGGTGTGTTTGCCTAGGCCTGCTGCAACAACACCTTTCCCAGAGGAACAAGCCTGCTTTCCCTTCCGCTTGTTTTCCATACGACGTTGTCCGCCATCTCTTCACACCCGCCCGCACACACCTTGTCCCCATCTCTTTACTCCCGTCCGCCCGCCCGTTGTCCCATCTCTTTACTCCGCATGCCCGTCCGTTGTCCCATCTCTTTACTCCCACGCGCACACCCATTGTCCCCATCTCTTCACTCACGCCCGCACACCCCTTGTCCCCATCTCTTCACTCCCACCCGTTGTCCCATCTCTTTACTCCTGCCCGTGCACCCGTTGTCCACTATCTCTTTACTCCGACCCGCCAGCTGTCCCATCTCTTTACTCCCGCCCGCACACCCCTTGTCCCCATCTCTTTACTCCCGCCTGCCCGTTGTCCCATCTCTTTACCCCCGCCCGTGCACCCGTTGTCCGCTATCTCTTTACTCCCGCCCGCCAGCTGTCCCATCTCTTTAGTCCCGCCCGCACACCCCTTGTCCCCATCTCTTTACGCCCGCTGTCCCATCTCTACACTCACACCCGTGTACCCGTTGTCCGCTATCTTTTCACTCCCGCCCGTGCCCCCGTTGTCCCATCTCTTCACTCCAGCGCATCAGTTGTCCCATCTCTTTACTCCCGCCCGCCCGTTGTCCCATCCCTTTACTCCCGCCCGCTTGCCCGTTGTCCCATCTCTTTACTCTCGCCTGCCCGCCGTCCCATTTCTTTACTCCCGCCCGCTATCCCATCTCTTAACTCCCGCCCGCACACCCCTTGTCCCCATCTCTTCACTCCCGCCCGCACACCCCTTGTCCCCATCTCTTTACTCCCGCCCGCCCGCTGTCCCATCTCTACACTCACGCCCGTGTACCCGTTGTCCGCTATCTTTTCACTCCCGCCCGTGCACCCGTTGTCCCATCTCTTTACTCTCACCCGTGCATCCGTTGTCCCATCTCTTTACTCCCGCCCGCCCGTTGTCCCATTCCCTTAACTCCCGCCCGCTTGCCCGCTATCCCATCTCTTAACTCCCGCCCGCACACCCCTTGTCCCCATCTCTTCACTCCCGCCCGCACACACCTTGTCCCCATCTCTTTACTCCCGCCCGCCCGTTGTCCCATCTCTTTACTCCCGCCAATGCATCCCTAATCCCCATCTCTTTACTCCCGCCCGCACACCCCTTGTTTATTTTAATTGTACTATTCTGATTTATAAACACTTTATGAAATATGTTTAAGCTGCCGTTATTCCAGATGTTTCCACGTCAGCTCTACATGTCCCTGTAAGCACAATAAGTAACAGGGGGCAGACCAGGCATAAATCCCACATGAAAAGCACATGCACGACCACATACCGTACTGTGTAAACTACACATGTACATGTTCACTGGCCATCCCATTTATAGCATAGATGCGCACACACACATATGCACACCCACCACACGATATATAGCACAGATGCACACACCACACCATAGAGCACAGATGCACACAAAACCACATAAACCATAAATAGCACACATGCACACCCACAAACGCCAGCCTATATACAGAACATATGCCACACACACACGAACATCCACAAAAACACAAATACTGGTGCACCACTCTATATATAGCATAGATTGACACCACCCCACATGCAGATCATATGTGCTCACACACATAAAAAGCCTCCATACAATGCAGATTCCCACACACGCATGCACATACGTACACACTCATGCACGCACACAACAGACTACCATACACCACCATGTCCACCACCACCATGTCCACCACATCCACCACCACCACCATGTCCACCACATCCACCACCACCACCATGTCCACCACATCCACCACCACCACCATGTCCACCACATCCACCACCACCACCATGTCCACCACCACCTCCACAGCCACCACCACCACCACCACAGCCACCACCACCACCTCCACAGCCACCACCTCCACAGCCACCACCTCCACAGCCACCACCTCCACCACCACCACCTCCACCATCACCACCTCCACCATCACCACCACCTCCACCAACACCATGTCCACCACCTCCACCAACACCATGTCCACCACATCCACCACCATGTCCACCACGGCCGCCAGCACATCTACCACAAGGTCACTACCATGTTTACCACCACCACCACGTCTACATCCACCACCACCAGCGAGTCCACCACCACGTCCACATCCTCCACCACCACGTCCACGTCCACATCCTCCACCACCACGTCCACATCCTCCACCACCACGTCCACATCCTCCACCACCACGTCCACATCCTCCACCACCACGTCCACATCCTCCACCACCACGTCCACATCCTCCACCACCACGTCCACATCCTCCACCACCACGTCCACATCCTCCACCACCACGTCCACGTCCTCCACCACCACGTCCACGTCCTCCACCACCACGTCCACGTCCTCCACCACCACGTCCACGTCCTCCACCACCACGTCCACGACCTCCACCACCACGTCCACGACCTCCACCACCACGTCCACGTCCTCCACCACCACGTCCACGTCCTCCACCACCACGTCCACATCCTCCACCACCACGTCCACATCCTCCACCACCACGTCCACATCCTCCACCACCACGTCCACATCCTCCACCACCACGTCCACATCCTCCACCACCAGGTCCACATCCTCCACCACCACGTCCACATCCTCCACCACCACGTCCACATCCTCCACCACCACGTCCACATCCTCCACCACCACGTCCACATCCTCCACCACCACGTCCACATCCACCACCACCACGTCCACGTCCACCACCACCACGTCCACCACCACCACCACCACCACCACGTCCACCACCACCACCACGTCCACCACCACCACCACGTCCACCACCACCACCACGTCCACCACCACCACCACGTCCACCACCACCACCACGTCCACCACCACCACCACGTCCACCACCACCACCACGTCCACCACCACCACCACGTCCACCACCACCACCACGTCCACCACCACCACCACGTCCACCACCACCACCACGTCCACCACCACCACCACGTCCACCACCACCACCACGTCCACCACCACCACCACGTCCACCACCACCACCACCACCACGTCCACCACCACCACCACCACCACGTCCACCACCACCACCACGTCCACCACCACCACCACGTCCACCACCACCACCACCACGTCCACCACCACCACCACCACGTCCACCACCACCACCACCACCACGTCCACCACCACCACCACGTCCACCACCACCACCACGTCCACCACCACCACCACGTCCACCACCACCACCACGTCCACCACCGCCACGTCCACCTCCGCCACGTCCACCACCACCTCGTCCACCACCACCACGTCCACCACCACCACGTCCACCACCACCACCAGCACCATGGCCACCACCATGTCCCAATAAAAAATACTTTTAAGAGGGTCAAAGGGAATATATTAACGACCTGACCACCACAAGGCCACCTCACTCCATCTAGCTATCGCCCCTCACTCCATCTATCGCCCCTCACTCCATCTATCGCCCCTCACTCCATCTATCGCCCCTCACTCTATCACCCTTCACTCTATCTATTTATCGCCTTACTCTATCTATCTAATCGCACTCACTCTATCTATCTATCGCACCACCACAGCATCACTCAGCACCACCACAGTATCACTCAGGGGGACCACAACATCACTATGCGCTACCACAGCATCACTGAACACCACAGCATCACAGCATCACTCGTCGCCACCGCAGCATCGCTCGTCGCCACCGCAGCATCGCTCGTCGCCACCACAGCATCGCTCGTCGCCACCACAGCATCGCTCGTCGCCACCACAGCATCGCTCCGCGCCACCACAGCATCGCTCCGCGCCACCACAGCATCGCTCCGCGCCACCACAGCATCAATCTGTGCAACCATGGTTCAAATATGTTCTCTCAATATTTCAAGCTTTATTACAAATGACACAAAAAGATGTTAATATTTCACTTCTGTTCTTGAATTTGTCACAATAAAATACACTGAACATAATCTTCAGAAAAGCTATTTACAAAAGTTTAAGCTATTGCCATTATAAATCACAATAGCTTTTATTTAAAGATTCATTATTTTTTTTGAAACGCCATTGTTATTTGTAATATCAATACATCTAAGTCACGTAAATACTACACATATTGCATTACAAATGCTATAGGTGTCACACTTGCAAAAGTTATAACTATTGCCATTGTAAATGACAACTATTAATTTCGCTATTTTCAAAACCAACACATAAATAAAAAATGTGTTATTTACAACACCAATAGCTCAAACTTTCCTAATGCGAGACCTATTGCATTGCAAATGCTTGTTTTATTTTGCATGGGAAGAATCTACATGGGGAAAGGAGTTCCAGATTCTCAGGGCATCATCTGAAAAGGATTGTGTTAAAGCTCAGTGTTTATTTTTATTTATTAACAATTTTGTTAGGAGCACGATTATCCAAAAGTGTCCAGGCGCTAAATCAAAGAGCAATTAGTAGAAATTTACTGTGTTAACAGCCACGTTTCAAGATAAAAATTAACCATGTTGTATTCCCGTCTTAATCTTAGAAGTCATTCCTAAAACTATGAGTGTTGATGAAAGGGTTTCAGAACTTCGCAATGATTAAAGACAATGTCTGTGCCAGACAGTGAGACCTGTCTGTGTGCCAAGCAGGCCATTAATGATCATAACTGCATCCTACCTGAATAGGTAGCCGTTGCAATGTAATGAGAACAGAGGTGATGCATCCAAAACAATTACTGCTTTGGATGTGCTGCATCACAGAGGTGGCAAGGGGGACTTTAGGTAAACCAATGAGGAGAAAATTCCCATTATCCACACATAACCTTTTGACACATCTAAGAAGACAGAATTGAGCTTATCCGACCATGCTATATATGGGCACAGAGATTAAGCATAATACTTCAAGTGACCCGAACAGCGGATAATGACAATCTTGAATTAAAAGGTGGTGTACAAATCTAGCCATGGAGATTAGAAGAAGGGGGTGAAAGGAATCGAAACTCAAGATTCAGTAAGGCTAAATTTAAGATGTTCTGTCACACAAGAGTGTTCTTTTAAGGTGCAGTGAGCTACTGAGGAGACTGTCAGTTAGAGCAGAGTATTGTTAGCATGTACGAGGTAAGAAATGTGTATTCTATTAAGTAAATCACCAAGAAATTGAAATTAAAGATACATGTAATGGGGCAAGGAAAGATCCTTTGGATGCGCATCAAAGAGGAACAATGGGCAAGAGAGGGACACTAAGGCCCCTACAATGGCTCCAGGTTCGAGAGAGACTTCAAATGAAGGTATATTATTTTTAGATGCCTTGAAGATGTAGCACCCAGCTAATTACCAAACAGGATTGTCAGATTAACACAATTTCTCTTGAATAATGTTTAAATAATCAAACCTATAACAGCTAGGTTTGCTTGCTCACACTAAACCCTGTTAACCAGATGACAAATCAATCCAAAATACAATTCGCCCCGGCACCAGGAGAGATTTCTTTGAAAATGAGCTGCTTCTATAGAAACTTTACTCATATATATTTTTTTAGGTTGTCTAATCTTGCTCCCAGGGTTCACCCCTACCTCTGCTTACTGTAGTATCTAACTCCTAAGAGACAACTGATTCATGAAGCATCTTTATTAGGGTATGAATCTATACTTCGCTTAGCGAGTTCAACTCCTTAGTAGTAGATAGGACATTCAAACCTCAATTTTTCTGTGACTCAGATTTCCATTTTCAAATAAAATACATTTTCAGACTCAACCAAAACTTGAAGTCAGAGTTTGCATGGACAAATCTACCCTCTTCTAAAAACCTTGGAATTAATGATCAAGACTTTCAAGGAGTCTATTAGCCCATCCTCATCTCTAAAAGACGACTCGCTACTTTAGCGCGCTCTCTCCCCTGAAGGTGCATCATATTAGTCCTTGTTAAGTTTCAAAATAGTCTGAAATCCTATTTCAGGTAGCAGATTTTCCACGCCATGCATTAGAGATATCTTCAAGGTAATGTGCCGGTTGTAAGCACCATCAGCAAGCCAGTCTTCAATCTTCACTGGTTATGCTCATTGGAGTTTGGAGGACGACTCCTCAACTTCTAGTATAATCTCCTCAGGGCTTTCACACAGAGCCTTCGTTTAACTGTTATTTATAACAAAGTCTAGGCTCCTCCAGAGATTGATGTGCACCTCTTAACTAGTGTCTCTTGCTCTTCATTTTGTAGATCCTTTCCACAACTAATCCTGGAGCTACATCTTTCTGGGTTAGTTTTCCACAAAACCAGAACTTCTTTTAAAGCCTATCCTAAAATTCCATCCTATTAGAACTAATCTCTCCCTACACTGCACCATCCAACAGAGGCTGCCCATTCTGCTCTCAAATTGTTCCGGATCCTCAGAACCTTCCCTCCATACCTTATCTAGACACCTTTTATAGCCTCTTTTTCCTCTAGTGAACCCAGACTTTTCCCCTATTGCCTGACTTCCCTAAAAGAACCAGTGACCTTGCAGAAGCTGGACTCTGAACTGGCCTCGATGTCTCCAATAAGAGGTGCTGTAGATGTCTAGCTGTTTACATGAACTCTAAAACATCCACCATAATCTAAGCTCATCATTGAGTTGTGAATCCCTTCTTATTTGCTGTTCACCACTACCAACTTTCACTTACCTCATTCCTTTTACTCTATTGGCTACTTCCAGATACTACATTTGCAAATGCCCTCCTCGACTCTGCATTAGATATCACAATCAACCATCCAAAATTTTGTATCCCGTGACATCTCCCAACATCTGGTTTGACTAAACGAATGGTCAAGATACTACAAATGTACTAGACAACCTCAGAACGGTAAACCACTACCTGTGACAAGGGCAAAATATGACATGGATCACAATTGAGATGCCCTATTCGTCTAAAAGGATCTCATCTTGATAAAAGAAATCCATCCAATCACTCGGAGGACCACCACAACATATACTTCAACATAAATGGCACCACCACTACCAACAACACTGGACTACTCTCTTAGCAGACTATATAGGGCTAACAGCATTGTCCAATTTCATGAACTTTTCTTGGCACACACCAAATGAACCCACTGATGCAGGCCAGTCAATTCCAGCAGTCGATCATAGAGGCCGTTAATATAGTAGCATCTTTTTAAGCCTCAAGAAACAAACAACCATGGAAGAAGGCAGGCCGTCTCAAATAAACTGTCAAAATGAGCGTGGAAGAAAATACATGATCTGGGTGAAAGATACAACAACAATAAGGAATTAATAAAGCAAACAATAACCATTAAAAAAATCAATGAAATCATTACTGCCAATGCTGTGCCCTCAGATTACAATTAACTTAAACAAAGAGCTATTTAAAATAATGTTTAAATTCCGTAAACCATAGGACATGCCAATCATTCTCATGGATTTTGAACATCAACTACATCAACCCACCCTACCATCTGCTGACCATCTTCCCCCCGTAAACACCCTTAACGCCTGGAACCCAATGTCCACTGAGGAAACCATCCGCCTGATGAATTCCATCCACTCTGGATCCCCCACAGACCCATGCCCTCACCACATCTTCAACAAAGCAGACTCCGTCATAGCACCGCACCTCCGAGACGTCATCAACTGCTCCTTCAACTCCGCTACCTTCCCAGAAGTCTGGAAACACGCTGAACTCACCGCCCTTCTGAAAAAACCAACAGCGGACCCCACCGAACTCAAAAATTACCGCCCCATCTCGCTTCTTCCATTCCCGGCCAAAGTCATCGAGAAAGCCGTCAACAACCAGCTCGCCGCCTTCCTCGAAGCCAACAAATCACTCGACCCCTCACAATCTGGCTTCCGAGCAAAACACAGCACTGAGACCGCCCTCATCGCAGCAACAGACGACATTCGAACTCTACTGGACAATGGAGACACAGTCGCCCTCATCCTCCTCGACCTCTCTGCAGCATTCGACACAGTCTGCCACAGCACCCTTCTACAACGCCTCAATAACATCGGAATCCAAGGAAAAGCACTTGAATGGATCACCTCGTTCCTCACCGGAAGAACCCAGAGAGTCCGCCTTCCTCCATTCAAGTACGAGGCCTCTGAAGTCATCTGCGGCGTACCTCAAGGATCCTCACTCAGTCCCACCCTCTTCAACGTATACATGAGCCCCCTCGCGGCCATCGCCCGCCAATACAACCTCAAAATCATCTCTTACGCGGATGACACTCAACTGATCCTTTCTCTCACCAAGGACCCCAGCACCGCCAAAACTAACCTACACGAAGGAATGAAAGAAGTCGCAGAATGGATGAAACAAAGCCGTCTGAAACTGAACTCAGACAAAACAGAAGTCCTCATCTTAGGTACATCCCCCTCTGCTTGGGACGACTCCTGGTGGCCGGAAGCCCTCGGAAAAGCACCCATCCCGACAGACCACGCACGGAACCTTGGCGTCATCCTGGATTCTTCACTCTCAATGAACAGACAAGTCAGCGCCGTATCCTCTTCCTGCTTCAACATTCTTCGCATGCTCAGAAAAACATTTCGCTGGATCCCCTCCGAAACAAGGAAAACAGTCACCCACGCTCTGGTCACGAGCCGACTGGACTACGGAAACACCCTCTACGCAGGTACCACCGCTAAACTCCAGAAGAAACTCCAACGAATCCAAAACGCCTCAGCCAGGCTCATATTAGACATCCCACGCAACGAACACATCTCTGGTCACCTTAAAGACCTCCACTGGCTACCCGTCAATAAGAGGATCACTTTCCGACTGCTTACCCACGCACACAAATCACTCTACGACATCGGACCAGACTGCCTCAACTCACGACTGTCCTTCTACACCCCCCCCGCCAACTACGTTCTTCCAGCCAAGCCTTCGCCACTGTACCTCGCATCAACAAGACCACCATGGGAGGCAGATCCTTTTCATATCTGGCTGCTAAAACATGGAACTCACTCCCCGCTTACCTTCGCCTCACCCAGAACCACCTAGCGTTCAGAAAGCAGCTTAAAACGTGGATATTTGACAAATAATCCTCCTCCCCTTCCTAAGCGCCTTGAAACCCTCTGGGTATGTAGTGCGCTATACAAATTTTATGACTTGACATTATATAATTTGCTGAAAAAGTTAAAGATAGAGACCTACTTGCAAACAAAAACAATCATTAATCAAATCACATCAAAAATCTGGCAACCTCTCAATAACAGTAACACGCACCAAAATCTGTGTTTTTTTAAAATCAACTATCTATAAAAGACACAAAGGAGCTAATTATTTCTATCTGAATCACAAGCTCACCTAGTGACCGTTGCAAAATATATATATATAATATAGTGTGTGTGTGTGCTGGTGTGTGTGGGTATATATATTTTTTTTTTTTCACAAGAAAATTCCCAAAGCTGCAGTTATGCTGAGCTAAGCCATCATTAACAAGTCACTATTAACTGGAAAAGTGCACTGTAAACTAATGTTCTATTTCTAACATTGAAAAAGCACAGCCTGGATCCGGAAAACCCAACAAACTATAGATCAGTATCAAACGTTCCATTTTTTTTGATAAGGTAGTTGATAAAAGCATCCAGATTTTAGAGTTAATATAGAAAAATAATCTTTTCTCTAATCAAGAGACTGGATTATGGTCTAAAAGAGGTACCAAGTCAGGACTAACTGTTGTCTGGGAGGACTTCATGAACAAAGATTCAAACCGAGTTGCTGCATTACTCATATTTCAGCTTCGTATACTGAGAACCACCAGTTACTATGTAAAAAGCTACCCTGCTGACAGAAAACATTATCCAGGAACGGCTCCTACCGAACGGGGGTGGTGAGGCAGGGGGAATGAAAAAGAAAAAAAAACAAAAAAAAACCTTCCATGGCAACAATCGGCCGCCACCTCTCCTCTGTCCTCTTCTTATCTTCTTCCTGTCTGGAGTCCAGCAGCAGGAAGCACCCAGGCTACAAGGCTCCCGTAAACCGATCACAACGCTGCAATGCAGCGTTGTGATAGGTCTGAGTGCCAGGTTTCGGCGCTCAGATGGGTAACGGAAACCTGGGCATGTGCTCCACCCAGGCTGTAATGCAGCCTGGGTGGAGATCATGTAAAAGTGCGCATGAATGTTAGGCTGGACTGAGATGGCCGGCAGGCCAAATATTCCTTTGGACTTTGAGTGGGCAAACCACCCCCCCAGCCCCTGCTCTGTCAGCAGAGCAGTCCTGCCCTAGGAAACAGAAAACTAAAATGATAATAAAGTTGATCATCATCATTTTAGTTTTCCTTTAATTACTGCTCGCAGAGCAGTGGGGCGACGCTCCTCCACCTTAGAAGGAGCCGCCGCTGTCATTACCATCACGCCCATCATCAAAGGTCTTCGCACAGTTTAACCTCTTTTTTGCCAAAACATAGTTTACATTGCTCCCTGAGCTAATTAAATCCTTCAAACTAACTTATAACAACCATGTGGAAAACACATTTTTAAACTGGAAAAAATCATCAGAACTTGAAATCTCAGGATTCACTGAATGACTACAGGCAGTTTACACATCTATACTACAAAATCATCTGAAATCCAACTCTGCTAAAAAAGGACATCCTAACCTGTATGCTCTGGAAAACCTATGACCCAGCCACAGCCTGACCTCCTCCTCACTATATCCGCAGAAGTAAAGAAGTTGAGAGTAACCATGCACTCCAAACTCTCACTTGAAAGTCGCATCAAAAATGTAGCAAAAGGCACATTCAACAGCAGGAGAACCCTCTGACTGATCTTCCCACATCTGGGCTATACCCATAGAGGTCAGGCGACAGCAGCATTAGTACTCCGTCAAGAACAGATAATGCAAAAAAGCTAAATTGGGATTAGAAAACACCAGATCAATGCACTTTAATGAGTACTGAAAGCAGCCGCCAGTTAAGTCCTTAAACATGTTCAGACTTTACCATAGCACACATACCTTCAAGGAATTGCACTGGACAATGGATGCAAAAAATATCCTTGAAAGATCTCGGTTTTGCCCACAGGGAAACCTATTGGAATTTGCCAACTTTTCTACAATCTGAATTCAAACTCTACGATGAAACTACTAACCATCCTGCCTTCAGGATAGGAATATTTTTGTTCTCAGTACAAACATAACTTAAGGAACACCTTACTGAAGAAAGTAATGACAATCAGCAAGAATTCATAAAGGCAATACAAATGCGACTATTTCCAAAATAGGAGTCAACCTCCTAAATTCCAGACCCCAAATAAAGTGAACAAAAGATACTGACTCCATACCACAGCAAGCAAACCTGGGTAGTGTAACACTTGATTGTACGGATGGAAGTCCTACAGGTTTCAGCACATGGACATTAAAGGTTATGGTAACAACCACACAGGACAAACCAAAAATACCGTAAGGCAGCCCAATTATTCCACACAACCATTTTCATCCCAACGTAACGACTGCACGTCTGGACTGCACAAACTTTACCATCATCCTTGTACAACAGATGTCTCAAAGATGTAGTGGTTGCCTCTATACTTGTGCAATCCCATAACATCTACTCCATTATACCACAAACCGCACAGATTCATCTTCATCCTTCTTATAGGGTGCATGCATTGTACACAAATTTTTCCATATAGATCTGACCAAAAAAAACACCCGTTCAACCATGCCCCGAAGGGAGCCCGGATAAAGAGCTTCAATGACCTCTACACGCACAAAGTGCTGTACAACTGAAACTTGTGGGTTAGTAACTTGATCATCATTCTAAAGCACTTCTTGATTTGAATGGGGTATTGAAAGCACTGTTTAGGTAACCATATAATGTAATGAAGTTTCTATGTCTGTGGAACCCTCCACAGCGCAGGCCAAGTTGTGTAGGCGACAGAGCACAGTATGACGCTATACAGGACAACATTTTAGACAAAGGCATTACCACAATATATGCACACTGGCTGACTGAAGCAAAAAAACATACATTTGGAACATCAATGGTACAGATACCAACTGTCACAGAACACAGGCTTAAACAGGAGAGCAGAAAAATACTATTTACACCAATGTACTTGTGCAAATTTGGATACAAAGTGCTTTCTTGTATTGGTAGTGTAAGCGAGATGTAGTGAAGTAGCAATAAAAATAGGATTCCGCTCAGGAGGCATGCATAAAGAGGAAATTGCGGTACAAGGGTAATTTGCAATTTCTATCTGTAAAACGGCTTAGTGAGTTAAATGCTCCGATTTGATCGGAAGCTGTATCACGGCAAAACCAACCCTTTCTAGTCATTTAATGTGTTCAGAAACAGAACGTGTGATATAACACTATATAAAACAAGCTCTTAGCACAACAAACTCTGATTTCAAAATAGATCCAATGGCGCATGACACTGAATGACATTTATTCCTTTTTGTGGGCTTCATCAACATTAACCCTAAATGCTCGTGTCCTCCTTTTCGTGAAACAGAATAAGACATTTTTTAATCATTTTAGGCTGAACGCTTCACTACCTCCCCCTTCACTATGTATTATCCAGAGAGCACAGCTTCTTCCCAGAGGTGGCCTGGAGTAGAAAGGCAAGGAGAACATACAGCAGTGCGAAGCTTTGCATGGGGAGGATCTCAGGCCTTTAGGGATCTTAGACCAAAATGTATGCTGGCTCCAGACTGTCGCTCTCTGCTGAAGTAACTGGAGCTTCGTAACTGAGGTAACTGACGTTATTTTGTCACAAGGTTCCTGTCATGATCAAACGAGGACTGGGTGTGCTTTGCACACCCAAAAGTAAGGGAGGGCATGCACATGCAGAGCAGACTCCCTTTAACTTGTTTAAAAAGGACAACAAAATCAATATACCCGGCAGAAAACGCAAGGGGAACCCTGACTGGTTGTAACAATGAACATCAGTTCAGCACCAAATTGAAGAACGCGGTAGTCTTGGCGGCATCTGAGCAGAATCAGCACTTCTCCTCCCATCTGATAAGGAACATTTCATAGAAATAGAAGGAAAAACTGACAAGTAGGCAAAACTATTTCTAATTGTGCACCCCGATCTCACATACTAAGAGGTCTGCCAATACGGACGGATACACACCAACACTATATACTCGAGTCACACAGATTTTACATGCCAGACCATAGACCGCAACACCTTACAGGACAGACGACGGGCAACGCCGAACACATGTGGGCTAAATATAGAATTATAGATGGGTAATCGAGAATTATTGGGATGCTTTTCACAGAGGTGCTCTGAGTGACCTCAAATAGACAACAACAACGAAGCTTGATTTGATATTTACAAAGCGCACGCTAATGCCCCAAGGCACGAAAATATCAATAAGTATGAGGTTAGAAAACAAACTGAATTCTTAAGCAAAACACATTTCGAGGGCCTCCCTAAATGATAGTAGGTCGGACACGCTCTTCAGATGAGCGGAAAGGGTGTTCTAAAGTTTAGAAGTGGAGGTACAAAGCTCCTGCCACCCCACCTCGGATGCCGAAATCTTGGAACTTTTTTTGTTGAAATAAAACATGTATG
The DNA here is from genome assembly GCF_964263255.1 of Lissotriton vulgaris. Taxonomy (NCBI): domain Eukaryota; kingdom Metazoa; phylum Chordata; class Amphibia; order Caudata; family Salamandridae; genus Lissotriton; species Lissotriton vulgaris. The sequence continues at coordinate 980,424,548 of NC_141697.1, forward strand.
GGTCAGATTTCTTGTTTAAAACACACTAGTCCTCACTGTATAAGTAACTACTGTTCCTTCACCAGGCCCAGTCCATGTGACTTTCATCACCTTGAAGACAGCGCTTTGCAGTACCTAGAAGCAATTACAGTGGCTAGTGTGCGATCTACAAACAAGTACACATTTTTATCGAACAATAATCTGATAGTACACACGGCGTCTGAGAATTACATCAACGTGCAGGATAGCAGCAGTTGTAGGCAGTGGTGAATGAGAGCAGAAGTGAAAGCGGTAGAAACTTCAAACATAGACTGATTAGACAGCTCCCAGAAACACTAATCGCGGAAACATACCACTGCTCTTCCAAAGGGCAGACTAAGATGGATTTCATATTCCACACTGAAAGTCCCGACAACTGGAGCACCACACTCAGAACACAACTTTACACCTCAAAAACCACGACAACCTCGCACAGCTCCAAACTGACGACCTTGCTCGCCAACCACCTGGCGAGGAGTGGGAACACGTCTGTGACCATCTACACGAACGACACCACCTCCCACCATGCCCAACGCCACTGACTTCCACCGCTTTGCCCACAGGATTGGCGATCTACAACTCACAGAGGATCGCCCAACCCATCTGCCTCACTAGACCTCCCCACACCAACCCCGTGACCCGGCCCTGCCGACTCCGATCTTCTCCTACACTCGCATACCCGCAGACCTTGGGAGGACAAAACCACAAGAAACAATAAAAAACTTGACGGTCTGGAGTGAAGCTAAGTCCTATCGGTTCTCACCGGGAACAATCTAAACCGGACATGCCCTGAGCCAGCCCCCAAGTGGTCAAGGGACACTGAAGATATGATTAAAGTCCTATCAGCCCACCCTCGTGGCGGAGCATCGTCATTTAGGACGTCTAGAACCTGGCCGGTGTCTCCGTGCCTAGATGTATTGGCTGGATAACACACGGCTAGGGTTCAGAGAATGAGTGTCCTCGCCACTGGCGGTGCTGGTACAGTGCAGTGCAGTGAAAATAGAGTGAGTGATATAAAAATGAGTCGAGGCAAAAAAAAATATTTTATTAGTATTCACCTAGACGTCACGTTAAAAAGAGTGAAAGAACAGTGTGAAAAAAATCAATGTATTCTTTGCTAAGTGGTCAATAAGGCCAACATGTTTCTGCCATGGGGTGAAAGTCCACCGGCATTCTTCAGGGCCAAAGCTGCAATAATGCTACTGCAAAGTTACACTCAAAGTTGAGGTGCAAAACAAGTGAATATTCGAAACTACAATGAGTCTGTCGGGTGTGGTCAATTAGACCATCCTACCGTATCCCTGCAAGCTCTGTAGTAAGTGGAGGATACCATCCCCAACTAGTTGTGGGAATATAGCCTCACCTCACCCGGCAACGGCTCAGAGGATGAGGCCCCGCTCTTTCCGTCGGTACCTCTCGGCACTGCCAGTGGCGAGGACACTTTCATTCTCAACCCTAGCCGTGTGTTATCCAGCCAATACATCTAGGCACGGAGACACCGGCCAGGTTCTAGACGTCCTAAATGACGATGCTCCGCCACGAGGGTGGGCTGATAGGACTTTAATCATATCTTCAGTGTCCCTTGACCACTTGGGGGCTGGCTCAGGGCATGTCCGGTTTAGATTGTTCCCGGTGAGAACCGATAGGACTTAGCTTCACTCCAGACCGTCAAGTTTTTTATTGTTTCTTATAGTCTGAGCAGGGGTTCTAACTTGGATGGTCTATAAATTTATTCCCCTTGACCCTCCTCTCAAAGTTGGTATTTTGTAGGACAAAACCACAACATGACCCATTTCTCCCCTTACCGATAGTCCCCAACAGAGGCAGCACGGCCCACACTAAGAGCATTGGACATCAGTACCCAGCCACGACCAGGGTCCCTAACAGAGACAACTGGGTTCACACAAGCATCAATAGGCTTCTTAACTTAGCCACAACCTCCACCACTCTAGATGACCTTACCCAACTCACCACTGCCCCCGCCCACTGTAACACGGCGCAGCGGCTCACATCACTAGAAAACCTGCTAGAAACGATAGTCAAGGGCCTGACTGAAATACTAACTAACCTAGACAAGGCCCAAAAGCCCCGCCAATACCCTCCCAGGGCGCCCCCACCGACCTACCACAATCATCTAAAAGACCCTGCCAGGCCCCTAGAGACCCCCGTGCCTCGACCACAGAGACCCGCTAGAAAGGACAGTGAGCTCCCGTCACAGAACACAAGAAAGACCAAAGCCCCCACGCCTAGGTTGCAGAAACTCTTAAATAGTGACACCAAGATCCCAACGCTAAGACCCTCGAGATGCAAAGCCGTAAAGTCCCCAGAAGAAGCGACTGATCTAGCCGCAACCTACAACTACCCCCCTACAGACTCCCCCAAATCAAAGATCCATGTGATCACGGGTTTCAGAAGAGACATCCTCCCCCCCAGAAACCCCCTAGACTCCCTCCCTTCCTCACCATCTTGCCTAGGGCCCCCTGGTAAGATCCACGACGAAAAGAAGGTCTCCACCAACTGCATGCTTATTAACTGCAGATCAGCCTCTAGGCATGCAACTGAACTAGCGGAAGCCATCCTTACGCAGGACATAGATATTGCGTTCATCACGGAGACATGGCTTAACAACCTCTCCACTCCATGCTTAGACATGCTTGTGCCACCAGGTTTCTCCATTATCAACAAAGATAGAAAAGACCAAAGAGGGGGAGGTGTAGCTATCATACACAGAGACAAAATCGCCATCAGGGAATTGGACTCTTGCAAATACAATTCCTTTGAATGTCTTACTGCCAATATCAAGACTAAGGACAATGGTTCATTCCGCTGCCACCTTCTTTATCACCCCCCCAGGCAACACCGCAGCATTTGGGGAGCACCTGGCAGACCTGATTGCACACTCGGGGACGCTAACATCATTATTCTTGGTGACCTAAACCTCTGATGGAATGAAGTGAATAACCCAGTAATTCAAACGCTATCCAATATTCTCAGGGCCAATAACCTATCTCAGCACTGCTCAGAAGAAACGCACAATAAAGGAGAAACCCTGGATGCCATTATCGCTCAACATGATGCAATTACCATTGACCACGTACTCCCCGTGGACTGGTCGGACCATCACATGATTCTATTCCATTTCAACCAAATACTGCTCTCGCAGCCAACCGTACAAGACCCCCCCAAATGGGAGAGAAACCTCACCCAGATACCCCTCACAGCCCTTGAAGAAAGGATTAGCGCGCTCCTACCCAGCGCCAATGACCATCTCACCACAAACGAACTCACCTCGCTCTATAATGCAAACATGAGGACCATACTTGACCAACTAGTCCCCTTGAAACTAACTCCGAAAGGAGACTACTAAGAGCCACAGAAAGACGCTGGACAAGGCAAAAAATAGACCTAAGGAGCTCTATAACATTATCAGGCAACAAGCCTGAAACTTCCTCAATACTGGCATCCAAAGAACTATGCGACAACTTCGCCAACTTCGCCAACTCCCCCCCCCCCCCCCCCCCCCCCCCCCCCCCACAAAGAGCAACATGGCGCTGGCGCTTGATAAGGCCCCCACACCACCTACCAAATCCTGGCTATCATTCCACCCCATACAAGAAGCTGAGCTAGTCAAACTTATTTCCACCTCCAAACCCTCTTCTCATGCCCTAGACCCTATACCCCACCAACTGACCAAAACACTGAAACTCTCCCTAGCACCGCACTGGTGCACGATCAAACAGCTCCTTGTAAAAACTGAGTTGTACCAGATTGCCTTAAAGTAGGGCAAGTCACGCTATTGCTGAAAAAACCTGGCCTTGACATAAAGGATTTGAACAACTTCAGACCAGTCTCCAACCATCCTCTTCTGTCCAAAACCTTAGAAAGGTGCGTACTCCAACAACTAACCCAACACCTGGACAACATCAACCTCCTTGACTCCCATCAGTCTGGCTTTAGAAAAGGATGTAGCACTAAAACCGCGATCCTCCACATCATCGACGATATCCTTAAATCACTAGACTCAGACCATTGCTGCCTCCTCATCCTCCTAGACCTATCAGCTGCTCTTGACACAGTAGACCACAAAGTTCTCATTAAGGCTCTCCAAGAATGAGCCGGTCTTGGAGAGGTGTTCCTCAAATGGTTCTCGTCCTTCCTACACAACCGCACCCAAAGAATCAAAATCAAAAACTTTACATCAGATCTGCATCCAGTCAACAAGGGAGGCCCTCACCAAACCACTCAAAAAAGCCAAATCTGCTTTCATCTTCATGCTGATTATACACAGATCTACCTGGAATCCTCCTCCATCAAGGACATCCATAGACTCAACAACATACTGAGAGACGTCCAACATTGGCTGTCTAGCAACCACCTCAAAATAAATCCGGATAAAACCGAAGTTCTCCTCATCCCGAACAAAGAGGAGAACCCCCAAATTGCTGAATGGCTAAAGCCATCGATGCGCTCAATGGGAACCTCATCCTGGCCAACTCTGTCAAATCTCTAGGTATCACGCTAGACCCGAAACTGGACATGACCTCACACATCAAGTACTCAGCCAAGAGCACCTTCCTCAATCTAAAACTACTATACAAAATAACCCCATTCATCCCACCCAACGATCTCAAACAGGCCACCCAAGCACTAGTGTGGTCAAGACTAGACTATGAAAATGCAGTCCTCTCTGGAGTACCAAAATTACATCTTGCCCCCCTCAAAACAACACAACGCGGCAGCCAGAATGGTCACGGGAATCAAGAAATTTGATCACATTTCTCCGGCACTCAGAGACCTTAAATGTCTCCCAGTGGAAATGTGGGCTAGCTTCAGAACAGCCTGCCTCTCACACAAAGCCTTGCACACCGGCAAACCCAAATATTTAGCGGCCAAACTCAAAAAAGCCGGTCAGGCCAGGAACCTCAGAAGCTCGAACTCTCTTCTACACTTCCCGCTGAAAACTCGGAAACAAAAAACTGCGGCTCGATCCTTTGCCCGGTGCGCACCCAAAATCTGGAACTCTATTCCTCCCCACATCAGTACTATTACCTCCTTTCCAAAATGCAAAAGCCAGCTCAAACCCCTGTTCCTCGACCGCGCCCTAGGGAATCGATAGAAGCAGCCAAAGCGGGGAAACAGTCTCCTCTCACAGATGCAACTCTATGCCCACAAGCCGCATTACGGAACTTGCCGCTAATTGACCTGCACCTCTCTGTATTTTGTGATTCTCTACATCATAATTGTTGTAAAGCTCTCAGATACCCTCAGGTCAGGCAAGCGCTATATAAAACTTCTTAAATAAATAGAATGTATTCAACCTAGACATCCTTGAGGCTAGGTAACAGTAAGATGATGAAGTTTTGGAACAAGATTAAATCTCAATCTACAAGTTTGACAGAGTTGAAAACATTGAATTGTAAAACATTCTGCTGCATAATATGTAAAATATGTTCATGTATCTTAAAATTATACAAGGACTAGACAAGGGTCACAACGATATTATCAAAAACCAATACAAATATATTTTTTGTAAAAGTTTGACAGATATCTGCCTGGCTTGGTCTCATCTGACAAGCTGCAATATATCACATTAGTATGGTCTTTGTGTGACATTTTCTTGTTGAAGTGGGCCACAAGAGGAGGTGAACTATACGAAAAGTCAACTAGCAGTAAAATTACCATATTGGCTGACCACAAATACCTCACTGTGATCAATTATTTCCCTTTTTCTAGTACAATCATGTTATCCATCAAAGCCATGCACCCTCAACTTTTTCTATTTACTCCTAACGTAAATTTGACAAAAAGTCTGTGCCTCTTTTTTACAGTCCTACCAACAGAAAAGCCTCTTCAGAATGTGATCAGACATGTTTATATACTTACAGAGGGAAATACGTCTAAAACCGTGTTGCCATCGTAATTGAAATATATTTAATATGGTCTCAAGCATTAGCCATTCATATTGTAGTATTGGCACACTTCTGAATTTGCTGAGATGTATTCTTTTACAATTGTGATACTTATCAAGTCATATTTCCATAAATAAATTGTTACTCTTTATTTAATTTTTTTAACAGGAGACAACAAAAGGCTATTGTAATGCAAAGTGTAAACAGAAATAAGAAAGATAGTTGTGGGGTAGCACAAAATTAGTTTTTCAAATGGAATCTCAAAACAGATGGAACGGATTCCACAAAATCCCTTTCTCCTTCTTTGAGTGCACCCCATTCTATGCAATAGAATAATCTGCCCCTCCCAAACCCCATCACAGATTCCATTACATTCCCCGCTACAAATTCCTGTTGTTTAACCAAAGATTGTTTGACTGATTCCGTTAGTTTTATTGGGTCACTGAGTTGTTGGTCAACTCACCTTTGTCATCAGGCACATCATCCTCATCATCGCCGTCATTGTCCTCATCCATTTCTTCCTCTTCATCGTCCTCTTCTTCCTCTTCCATGTCCTCTGGCTCCAAGTCTGGGTCAAGATCTGGGTCGCTCCCAGAGACAGACTCGTCCGACATGGCTCCTCCGGACTGTTCTCACAGGGCATTACCTGAACATGATCTCCTGCGAAGCAAACCTACAAAAGAGAAAATATACATAACTGGATATCAGTCATATGTAAAATAAAGCATTGCACATGGATACAAGAAAATGGCGGAAGATTAAAGAAGAAGTCTTTTCCAAAGCAGATACCAGTACAATCACTATTAAATAGGTATAGCAGTTTAGCCTGATTATTCTGTTATCAAATCACGATGATTAGGATGTATGACCAATGCAAACTATTGTTCTCTGATGCCTTAAGCAGCTGTGCACCTTGAGATATTGCTATGCATTCTTTGGAATACAGCCATAGATCTGTTGAAGAGGGTACCTCAACTAGTTGTCTCTAAAAGCATTACCCTCGATGTGGATAGCTGCAACCACATGTCCATACAGTCCTTTTCATAGACGTGCTAAAGTAAACAAGTCTCTGATCATTCTCTTCCACATGTAAGGCCATTGAGTCGAATCTTGGAAATGGGTTTGGTAGGCTTAACATCTGAGTCAAGATATGAAACAAGCCCACCCACTCAGTTGCAAATGTCTACCAGTGATATCTTCAGTTTTGTCTTGTTTGTCAATTCACAATTTGCGGACTCTGTTTAGACACACAGACACAGTGAGAGCCCTATGGCAGTCTCTGGGGAGCGGTCTGACAACGAAAACTGAAATGGACTCCTTTCTCCGAGGGTAGTGGCATTGTGCTTGTGCAGAAACTAATGGCTCAAGTCAATTAACCACATCAGGCAAGTTATATGTTGTGATAGATAAAAAGCAAATGACAATTGAACAGACCAATGGATTAAGGAGGTTGACTGAAAGCCCCTTTTTGGTAAGTATGCTTTTTTAAATAAAAAATTACCAAAAACTAAAGATCTTAGACAATTCCATCCTAAAGAAGCAATAACACATTTAATAATACATAATATCAACTATAACGTCTAATATGATAATTTTCAAACCAACATTGAACACACAAATAAACACTAAGGTTAAGCAATCCTGCAGCAGGCCAGAGCAATCCCATGACCTGGGGTAATCCTTTATGGGACCTATCGCATCCATCAAAAAGGGAAGTCCTTCACAAGACCCAGTGTCAAAGACCCAGGAAACCAAATGGTGACGTAATGACAGCATCTAAACAAGCAATTATCACACCGGCCAAACAATACTTCTTTACCTGCAACTTTGCAGACAAATGACTTGTACCTGAACTGCTAATCTGAGATAGGTGAAATCTATCTTCTGACAAGACAAAGTCTTAGGCAGGCACAAAGACCTATGAGGGTCAAGCAAACCAAGTCTAAACACAGCACAGGGGCAGGTCACAGTACTGTGGCAGACCTTAAAACTTGATGGAGACCTATTTGCCTAGCCAGAAATCATCAGTCATAACAACGTGAGTAGAACTGAGCCATATGAAGAAGCGGACAAAAAGGTGAAGTTGATATGTGTCAATCTAGCTGGGCGGGGTAAAAATGCCTTGCGGATCAACTGTAACACCTACTGCAACATACTTTCCAAACTGTCCATCAGATGGATCAGGATGGGCATTGATTGACGTAATAAACCAGTACAATTCTGAAAAGAGAACACTCTAGTTGCTGAGAATACACACCATGTAGGGGAAGAAACTGACAGAGGGGGCTGTGGGTAAAGACCAGAAAAAAATCTGGATAAACGAGACGTCATGAGAACACTATGAAATCACAATTGTAAGTAGGTGAGCACTGGGTTTCTGGCACAAATTATCTGAGATAACTCAATAAAAGACACTTACTTAAACTGCCTGACAGAATGAGTTGAAGTAATCAGTGGAAAAGCCACGGACAGTATCCGCCACAACCTCTAATACCATACTACAAAGAATTTTAAATATTTATTGATTTATGCTTATACTAGACAAACCAGAATTAAAGAAAGAATGGGATCTCTTCCAGTTAATGCTCTTTGAGTACTTTGCAGACAGGAGAATTAAAAACAGTCAGATTCTGCTAGCATCTATATAGTTGTAGTCATCTACAGTGTGACACAAGAAACATAAGAGTACCACACCTGTGCTGCAAAGTGTGCTGGAAAAAATCTATAAAAAATAATCAGAGGTTCTGTGCCTTGAATGCAATCTGTTTAGATAAAGTTTAAATATCTACATCTCGCTTAATAGTTTACTGTGCATAGGCGAGGAACACCGAAATTGGTACAATGAATCATCTGATTTAGCAGTCAATTTCAAGCAATCACCGGAAGTGGTATTATTATCTCACATCTGCAGTAAATACTTTAGCAGCAGAAGAAATCTGGGACAGTAATATGTAGACAAAACTCATGTCTAGAGTTTTGTCAAAGCAAATTAGAATAATCTTTAGATTAATTAATACCGAATCTGTCTCGGCCATGGTACGATCAAGTACCCTCCTCCCACAGTACAATCAAACTGTAGTCTCAGAGTTCTTGGATCTGCCCTGGAAAATTACAATGAAGCCCAATTTACTACGCTTAAGGTGCAGCGTGAATCCACTGAGAGAGTATAGTTTTGGGCATATTAAAAGCCCAAAGAAACGCTCTTACCGACTCTCTGGAGCCCAGTCGTAGTCTTTATTACACAAAATCTGAATGTGTGCTCCTCTAATGACACTAAAAAGGTACTGGCAGTGGCCGGTGTTCCTGCTAATATAATCTGAGAACATGTAAAAGATGCAGTCTCTGCCTGCCAATCATGAAATTCCTGCAATTGTTAGCTCGCTACTTGAAATATATGCGACAGGCAGTTAAGCAACTGAATGATCAATTCTTGTAAACAAAAAAAAGGGTTCAGCGACGATTAAGGCTCAGGCTGCTAGTGGACATTGAGAGTATTAAGGAACTTAATAATTAATGAAGAGATAGCTATTAATTTCAGACTATATGTTTGAATGATATGCATTTTTTGAATTTTTGATTCACCTTCTGAGCTTTTAACCAAAAGTATTGGATATTCAAGTTAAAACATGAATTTTATTGGATCGCGGCTAACGTTTTAAAATGAGGGACAGTAATCCGTTATGGAAGCGAGTACAAATGAACCCAATCCAATATACAGCATTGATATATCAATGCATTGTATGTATATGCGTCTTAAATCATTAATATGTGTTATTGACCAAGCATCCAAGTTACTTGCTGTTAAAATTATTCCTAATATGCATCTATATATGAACAATAGATAATTCTCCTTTTTTTTGTTTAACTTTGTTTTATTGATTTTCAAGCAGTTAGAAATACACATTATGGATCCCACATCCGCCCGTTTGCTTTCAATCACATCCCATCTCCTTCCCGGATCCCGCCTCACAATCTCGGCTCTGTGCAAGTTAATAAAGAAATGAGTATTCGAAGCAAGTGTCCAGAACTGTTGCACAGGGCGGTAGTCGCTTCCCATTCGGCAATATGCAAGTCCCAAAGTAACCAAAGCAGCCAACCAACCCCCCTCCCACCCAACACCCCTCGACACCGCCCCTCTCCCCCCGGAACCACTGTGCCATGTCGGAATTAGAGCAAGTACGCGCTGTAGAGGTGGAGATGTACCATCTTTGAAAAGAGACCTCTGATGTCTGTGGTAGATCGGTGAGTCGGAGGAGGCGAAGGTATTTTGGACATGTGACTTCATTGAATTCTAGTGCTAGCAGAGATAGTATAGGGCGCCAGATAGTGTGAAAGGAGGCTGTAGAGTTTGTAAGATTAGCTTGCAGACGTTCCATGCCAATGATGTACTACAGCTTAATTAACAAACCTGTGTGCGTTGGGTGGGTCTGTGTGCCCCACAAAGAAAAGATGTGTTTTACCGCCGCTCCTATTGCCAGTCCAATCTGTTTCCCTCGTATTGATTTCAGTTGAAATGTAAAGGCGTTTGGCAGCCCCAGGAGTGTGTACGCAGGAAAGCGAGACATTTCGGTGTTGAAGTGTGTGTCTATGTCGTTGAGGACAGCCGTCCAGTATCCTGTCACCTCCCTGCACTCCCAGAGTATGGGTGTTAGTGTCCCCTCTTCATCGCAGCCTCTCCAGCATGTTGGGCTACAATCAGGGTTGCTGCTATTCAATCTGATGGAGTCAGGTACCAGTAAATGGCCACCTTAACTGCTGGCTCTCGACTTGCCGTGTTCTTGGAGGTGTGGCTCGCCCTATAGTAGATCTTGTGCTATTCTTTTAGAGACAGGTGTCTGCCCAATTCCTTCTCCCCCCGTCGCTGCTTGGCCAAGCGTCACATGGGAGCTGGGGGGGGGGGCGCAATAGCTAATAGAGTTCGGAAATAATTTTTCGGTCCAAGTGCTTGGACAGGAGCCATTTCTCATAGGCTGTTGCTTTCTACTGACTAGGGGGCGCACCTCTGGCTGCAACAACCAAATACGGTATTGGAACCGCTTTGGATCTTTAACATCATACCATTGCGACAGATCAGAGAAATCGATGAACCCTTCATGGTCGAATAAGTGTCCTGCGGACCTGTAGGTCGAGATCCGCCATTGTGGGAAAGCTCGCTCTGCAAGCCCTGGTGGAAACTTGGGGTTGTCAAACAGAGGTGTGAGGGGCGAGGGAAAGGAAGTGAGCCCTCGTTTAATCGCTACCATGTCCCATACTCGCATCACCGATCGGGTGATTGGAGAATTATTTAGGTATGTCGGTGTCTCAGGCCATTTAAGAAGAAGGGCATTTTCCAGAGGGATAGTTGCGCCATTGCCCTGTCCTGAAAGAGCCATCTTTTCTCGGACTCAGGTGTACTCCATTCCACTAGATAGCGAAGCTGTGCAGCTCGATAGTAGCCCAATAAGTTGGGAATTCCTAATCCTCCCTCTTCTGGAGAACGGTAAGATAGGTCTCTTCGTATCCACTGGCGTTTCCCGGCCCATATGAAGTGGTGTATCTCACTTTGCAGTTTAGAAATGTAGCTCATAGGAGGCCCAACCAGTATCGTCTGGAAAATGTACAGTATTTTGGGCAAAATAGACATCTTTACAGCGGCGATGCGGCCTAGCAGTGACAGGGGTTGTCTCTGCCATCGACTTAAAACAATATCTGGGAGGTTAGATTGGTGTAGTCTTGCGCGACAGTCTGTTTAGTGGAAGGGGCCAAGACTATCCCCAGATAAGGGATCGCGGTTTGGGGTCTTAGTTCCCCAAAGTCTTGAGATATGCCTTTGGGGCACTCTAGTTAAGACCCAGAGGCAGGAGCATCAATTTCCCCATATTGTTTTTGAAGCCAGAAACGTTCCCAAATTCGTTAAGCCCGCAGAAAAGCCGGTACCAACCGTTTAGGCGTTTCAAGGGTCGCCAAGATGTCATCCACGTATAAACGAATGGTATGTTGTTCTCCACCAAAAGGGATACCAAAAATATCGGGGTGGTTTTGTATCCTCTGCGCTAGGGGCTCGACGTAGAGCGCGAAGAGGAGGGGCGATAGAGGGCACCCCTGTTGCGTGCTCAGTATGATTTCGAACGGCCGCAAGCTAGTTCTGTTAACGCATATCGTCGCCCTAGGTTGATCATAGCAGCTTGCGACCCAGGCCCGAAAGCGGTCCCCTATGCCAAAGTGTGCTATCGTTTTGTCCAGAAAACCCCAATCCACTGTCAAATGCTTTTTCAGCATCGACCAAGAGCAGTAGGGCATCCATTCCCGTGTGGTGGGCTTTGTCTATTAAATGGATCAGACGTTTGGTGTTGTCGCTGCTTTGCCGGTTTGGTATGAAAACACGACTGGTCGGGTTCAATAACAACAGGCAAGCGCGGGTCTAATCTCGCCGCGAGGACGCCTGTAAAGAGTTTCAGATCTAGAAAATCGGCTGATATGCAGCGAATTGAGAAGAGTCTTTCTCGGGTTTGGGTATGACAATTATGTCGGCCTCAAGCATATCCGAGGGGATGGAGCCAGGGCCTTGAAATGAATTAAAAAGGAGAGTTAAGCTAGGAGTGGGCAAAAGGTTTTATAAAAACCAGCCGAAAAGCCGTCCGGCCCAGGTGATTTCAGAGGTTTAAGGTGGGAAATCACACTGATTACTTCCTTGACTGATCGGTACGTCTAGTGCTGCGGCTCCCGCCACGTTGATGGCTGTCGTCACGCCTGTCTAAGATAGGCCTCCCCTGCACTATCAATTTTTGAGTCTTTACTATATAATGATGCGTAGAATTCGCCTAGGGCCTCTGCTATCCGATCATCGCTTTCCACCTTCTCCCCTTCTGTGGTGTGGAGGGCTGCTATTTTGGAGCGTTGGGCCCGGGCCCTGAGTTTACTCGCTAGGTGAAGCCCCGTTTTGTCGTCTCCTATATCGTACGAATGCTTGAGCCGAAGGGCGGCAAATTCCGCTCTGTCCAAGTCGAGGCTTGCTAGTTGCACCCTGACCGCTTTCAGTTGCCGCCATATTCTAGGAGCCCCAGTCCAGCTGCGTACTCTCTCCAGTTCCACTACTTTGGCCACTAACGATTCTCCTTTCTCCTTACTATCTCTATTTTCGGCAGATAGCTTTTAATTCTCCCCTCACCACCGCCTTAAGGGCCCCCACACCCCGGTGTGTTAGTGCTGTCGTTGGTCGTGAGATAGTCATTAATACATTTATGTATCTGTTGGGATACCTCGGTCCATTGTAGTAAGAACTCCCAAGTCGCCACCTCCCTTTTGGTCTACGTAGTGCTGTATATCAATAGTCACTGTCACAGTGTCATGGTCCGAAAGGGCAGCTGGAATTAGGTCGACTGTGAGGACCAGGGTGCTCTATAAAGTGCTCTAGTCAGGTGTAAGTGAGTGCACATGTGAGTAAAAGGAATACTGTGTGCTCGGAGGGTAAGCCTCCCGCCAGAGATCCACCAGCCCCCTACGCTGCAACTAGTCCCTCCCTTCCTTCGATATCGCCCCAGAAGAACCATAGCGGTGGCCTGACCCATCTTTCTCCGGGTCCATGACCAGGTTGAGGTCGCCACCTATTAAAATCTGCCTGTCTTGTGGGCTGAGGACTTCTGACAGAGAGTCTTGTAAAAAGGCCTCTTGACCAGAGTTGGGGGCGAATAGGGACCCTACGATTATAGGGGTGCCTCCCATCCATAGCCTGTATGCCAACAGCCGGCCCTTTATCTCTGCTACTTTAACGCCCACCTTGCCTTGAAAATGTTGAGCTAACAGTATAGCCACCCCCCTTCTTATTTGTAGTAGAGGAGTAAAATTGGTGGGGGAATTCCCGGGATCTTTTTCTATGCCAGTCTTTGGACAGCAGATGTGTTTCTTGTAAGAGACATATCAAGGCCTCAGAATTCTTTAAGTAAGATAAGATCGCACGCCTCTTGATGGGATTGTTCAACCCCTTCACATTAAGGATGATGACCTGGACAGTAGGAGTCGACATTGAACCTTCAAGAGTATAGGTCATCTAGGCAGCAGATAGCTATGTCTTCTAATTGCATGCCGGAGTCTCTAAGCCGCGCCAACTTCCCACCACAAACCCGTTCTCTCACTATATACCATCCTTGGCAGCACACCGGTTCCTTCCCCTTCCCTCCCATGAAGCCTCAACCGCCCCCCACCACTCCCCCCTCCCTAACCCCAACAAAACCTTCCCCCTATCCATCAATGCCCATCCTCCAAGGCCGCAGGCATGTGGTAAGGAAAGAGCAGGGTACCCGTGTAGCCCTGACCACCAGATACCCCCGCCACCGCCTCCGCCCTCCCCCCCCCCAGCCAGCTATAGTGCGATGCGTTTTAAATGCCCCATGAACAAATTAGAGAGTCTCTGGCGTGGAAGTGTCCAGCGACACCGCTGCTAGGACTGATGCTTTTTCGTGCGTCATGGTGGCACGGTCCGGCTTAGTTTCCGCGGTGGGAGAGCATCTACGTCCCACTCTCTGCCATTCGCCCGCCCAAAGATCGCTGTGAAGGTCCAGGGGAAGACTCTGGACTATGCTGTGTTAGGAGTAAAAGGTCACATGTCTCTTGGAGGAAGCGTAATTTCTGCAATTTGCCATTCCATTTGAGAATCAGTCGAAAGGGATGGCCCCAGCAGTACGAAACTCCGTTCTTCAAGAAGGTGGTTACTTCTCTGAACGCTTTCCGTTTCTGCAAGGTGATGGAGGCTAGGTCTTGGAAGAGAGCTATGGTGTGTTCTTGATAGCTAAGGGGTTGTTTCAGGCGAGCCTCCCCTAGTATGCGCTCCTTCAGTGGGAAGTCCAGTAGGAAGGCAAAAATGTCCAGCGGGGGCGGCACACTTTTCCCCAGACCCACCCTGTGGGCTCGGTCAATGCGGACGTCGAAGTCTGGGCCGACGCCCAGAATCTCCCTGAAAAGGCCTTGGAAGTATCCAGCAATGTCTGTCCCTTCCTCCTTCAGGGGGACCCCTCGAATGAGGATGTTGTTGCGTTGTGACCGGTTTTCGAGGTCCTCTGCGTGCGCCTGAAGGTCCACTAGTTGATCTTGGAGGCGGATGACTTCCTGCTGTAGGTGTTCTACTTCTTCATTTTTGGAGATTTCACCATTCTTTATGGCCGCCACACGTTCTCCTAGTTCATCCACGTCTCAGCGTATTTCGTGATCCTCCCCTGCTACCTCCTGTTTAAGTGTCTGAAAGTCCTCGCAGAGAGTGTTCAACAGTGTTTGTAGGAATGCCTGGGTAATAGGCACTTGCCAGTCATCCTGCCCGGTTGGTGGCTTAGCGGCTGGAGGGGTGAGGCTCCCTTTATCCCCTGCTATGGAACCTCTAACCAGCATGTCCTTCAAGGAGCGCTCTCCTTTTTTTCTCATATTGGCCATGGTAAGGTCTCACGACGTTCGCCCCGGACCTCCACTCCTGGTCCGTGAAAGTGCTGCCAACACGTCTCCTCTGCTGTGATGGGAGGAGGACGGCCAGAGGCCCCACCGTGGTTACTGCTCGGAGGTACCCCCCTTTTTCCTAACTGTGGCAAGAGCGTGGTCAATTCCTTGGTATCTGTGCACGCTGTCTCTACCTTCAGTCTGCCGCAATGCGTCAGAGAACACCTGGGCGCCCACAGCGCAATTATGCGGTGTTACCTTGCTTGGGGACCCTGATGTGGCCCAGGAGGGATTGTAAGGGGCTAGTATCGGGGCCCCCCTCTTTTGGAGAATCGTTCAATATGTGGCTCCGATAGTTCTCCCGGTGTGAGCTACGCGATCCTGGGCAGCTCGTTGGACCTTTGTGTGGGGCAGAGGGTCCCAAGCGTTATCCCCAACTGGAGTAGGCCTCGTCGCTTGATCCTGGTACGTCTGCGCTTAGGGTGCAGTCTGCTCCATCGCTGGTTAGTGTGCCCCAGTATGTAGTCCTGTGTTGTCTAACTAAGAGGGTGGGTGACCTGCAGATTTTGATGCAATGGTGGGCCTCCCAAGCCCAGGTATTGTCCTCTTCGCATCGCCGGTGGCAGCGCTGGTGTGCCCTGTCTGGCATAGGCCTCCCGACCACGCCTCAAGAGTTTCACGATGCCGCGCTAGACGTGCCCCCTGGTCGGCTATCTCTGCACAGCGCTTCTGGGCCCGGCGTCTCCACCACCCTAGCTGATGTACCGGTGAGTGCCTGCCTTTTCTCTGCTGGTCAGTCACCGGGCACCACCTCCCCTAGAGCTTGTGAAGCTATGTGCTGCTCCGGATCAGGGCAGCTATGTGAAGCTCCGGAGCAGGGCCGCTGGGGACTTGGTGGGGTCTTGTGTAGGCCCAGAGGCAGCGCTCTCAATTTTCACACGGCTGGGCCCCTCGGCTCCCGAGTGCGTTGCTCCCGGCAGCTGCTGCTTACCCCCCGGCACCGCAGGCTCCACTCACGGTTTTTGCTGCGAGAGTCCACTCCAGGCTCCGCGTCTCCCTCTCTGCTCAGGTGCCGATCCTAGGCGTCCGTCTCCTTCCTCAGCGTTGGTGTCACCGCCTGGGCGCCATTTCTCCTTCAGAGCGCCGAGGCACCAAAAGGGTTGTTCCGGGGATCCCCGGTTCACAAAACCTCTCACGATGACATTGATTCGGCCCCGCAAGCTGTGCCGCTGTTTTCAGCGCACAACCGGGGACTATGCTCGTGTAATGGCTAGGGGTGAGGGCCCGGGTGAGTGCCCGCGGCGAGGAGCCACCGGAGTCCACGTACGATCAGGTCGCCATCTTGGCCACGCCCACATAATTCACCTATTTAAAGTTTTTTTTCCCTCTCTTCTACAATGGTTTTCATTAACCGATACAAATAAAGAAATAAAGATTACTTACATAAAAAAAGAAAAGTTAACTATTAAAAAGAACGTGAAATCAAATGTGAACGCACATGATTAAAGTATGTCGAGGAAAGCAAAGAGTCGAAATTCTTTGTCATTTGAGACCAAACCCAAGTGGGTTAACAGTCATTTGGAGTACCTAGCAGGAAGATATGCAGACAACCATCTGTTATGTTTCTCTACACTTGTTTTGCACGTACTTAAATTTGTTCTCCAAGAAGAGATTAGATTTTACAACGTGTGGGCGATTTTTTCACAAGGCCTAACATCTTTGAACTTCACTACTCTTTGAATATTAGTACACTCTTCCTGATTGCAGTGGAGTATGAAGAATTCAAGATAGCTGCTAGTGGATGCAACTTTGATTTAAGACCCTGAAGACTAGAATTAAGATGCGAACACATTTTCTGCTTCCAGTGGTAGATACATGTGATGGAGATGTTGCCAACATGAGGATCTTTTGAGATGTGAAAGTAAAGGAAACCTATTAGGATGTATAGAAAGCATAATTCAAGGTTGATTGATTTTCTTTAGAGAACCACCTGGAGGTCAATCCCTTACCAGGTCTTCTATGAACTCTTATATTCTCTGAAAATATCGATGTACATTAGCAACCTGGGTCATCACAATATTCTGTCTGCAGTTACACACCCATATGCAGTTTCCAGAGATCCTGTGCCAAAAGTCACCTTGTCCTGCAGCCAGTGACCTCCAGAACCCAGGGAGGACTGACTGCCTTCAATAAAGACCGGGTCTCCTGTGAACAGCAGCTCTGTTCAAAAGAAACTCCCAAAACAGACTCCGAGCCTGCTGAGTAAAAGGAAATCGGATGAATTGGAACCACACTGCATCTGTCACCTACGGCCAGAGTTAGAGTGGCCCATCGGTCCCAGCAAGGCCCCCCAGCGCTCCAGAGTCCGAGTCCACAGTGGGTTGACCCCTCCAGGACTCCCCAGCGTGCCCTGCAGCCTCTGCAAGGAGACCACCCCCCCAACCGCAAGTGGCCCAGTAAGGTGAAATCCGACCTCACAAGATATCCATTTATCCAGCCGCCCTACGCCCTGGATAAGAGAACACGAGTCGCTCCTTCATCCAGAGCACTCCAACACACCTGTTGAGCTGTTGGTTCCTCCCAGAAGTCAGCAATAAAATACGTGAAGGGCACTCTGGAGCCCAAGAGACACTGGGACCATTGAGGTCAGCCTGATCAGAGCAGATCTTCAGAAATTAAGCGAAAAAGTCACAACTACAGAAACCCAAAATAGCCCTGCTCCAGTCCATGGCGAAACACCTAAAATGGCAAGTGCAAACCTGGACTCAACAGGCCCAGACCATGGCAGCGAAGCTCAAGGATCAAGAGGGAAGGGCAAGAAGCAACATCAGGGTGGTGGGGGTCTCAGATGGGGTGGAGGGACGTAGCGTAGACCTCTTCCTAGAGGACTTCATATTAAACACGCTGTGGCCTAAGAGACTGTCCAAATTATTTTCGATCAAGAGGGCATATAGGGCCCAAGTGCCCCTGCCTAGACCAGGGCTCCCTCACGAACAATTATTGCGAAGGTCTTTAACTATTGTGACCGCAATGCGATCCTCCAAGCGGGCAGAACAAAGGGAGACATACACTTTGAGAACACCTTGATCCGCTTCTTCTCAGAATTTACACTACAGGAGCAACGCCAGCAGAGGAGCTTTAAAGCGGTAAGGAGGAAACTCCGGGAGCGAGAAATCAAGTCTATGATGCTTTTTCCAGCAAAACTTTGGATAATTGTGGAAGGCAAGCCATGGGACTTTACGTACCCCGAAGAAGCATGAGAGTGACTGGAGGGATGGCGTACAGCTAACCGGAACGGAGGCAAGGGACTGAGGCACGGCCGCGAAGGACCAGATCGAAGCAAGAAGACTGGGAAACAGTCAGAGCAGACAGTGGAGGAGGAAGCCCTTGAGACACAACAGGGTGCAGGAGGGGGTGGTATGAACTGACAAACTGGGCTGTCTGGAAGGGAAGAGAGATTGGGGCCCAGGGTTGGAACCGAATGAGCGCAACAGCCCGGGTGGCGGGGACCTGAAACAAAAATGGCATTGGAACTGCAAGTGGAGTTTCATGATGCACTGCCTGGAAAAAGTTTATTCTTCGATAATGGGGTCTTCAAAACTGACTGTTCCAGCAGGGGGTTGATAAAAGCGTCTTTCGTGAATTATCTTGGTGCAGACAAGACACCTCCTACTGTCGTTATTGGATGTTATTGCTGGAGCGACAGGCGCTCCTCAGTTTGGGAAGTTGGGGGAACACAAAACCTATTTAGCAGGGGAGCAGGGTGAGGGGAAGTGTGTCATAGTTGGGATAAGTTATTTTGTTATCTTGGTATCACTAGTATAGAGTTGGGTGCTCAAGGTGGAGTAGAGAAGACAGTCATTACACAGTCAGAGAGCTCGGTAAGTGTCAAGAACAATAGGGCTCAAGAAAAATCGGGAAGGTTGGGCGGGGACATTTTATCATGGCTATGCCTAAAGCTCAAGGGAACTCAAATAAAGTGCGGTCCTGGAAAGTTGATGGCATCAACTGCAGGATAAAACAAACCGTGGTCATGCAATTTATTGAGAGAGATGCCCCAGATATTACCTTGGTACGGGGAATACACCTTCGTGGTAATCATTGTAAGGCACTAGACAGATTTGGTTATACCCTGGTGGCACACATGGGCTATATTTCAGTATCCAGGTGAAGGGGAGAATTATGCTAGAGGGCGCTTCCTTTCACCCTTAGGCAGACATCGACAGATCTGTTAAGTTGGTTTGTGGTGGTGAGTGGCCTCTGGGAGGGGCGAATCCTTAATTTCTGTTTGCTCTATGTCCTGCATGGGTTGCAGGCTCTTACGTTGGATTTGCTGGGCCGGTTGCTATTTGAATTCCCGGAAGGCCAACTGATACTGGGGGGGTGGGTGGGGAATGTTTTGGGAGGGGCAACATCGGGATGAGGGTCCATTGGGAGACTTCATCCTACCACTAACATTACACCCACTCACATGTCGGAGGACCATGGGGGCTTCTCCTGATTAGATTATCTCAATACCCAGGATGAAGGTCTGGGGAATTTTAAAAAGGCAACACAAATACTGCATGGGGTATCCGACCACTCCTCACTGGAGGTTAGGGAGGTTACACTTGAGGGACCAAAGAGAGATTATACCCTACCCCCTAGGATACACACATGGTATTTCAACAGAAAACAATTTAAATCCTCCATGAGAAGGGTCCCCGAGCAGTTCTTTGCAGAAAACCTACCGTCCATGGACTCAAAAGTGGCTCTTTGGGGGGCGTTTAAGACCATGTCCAAGTCCAGGTAGGGGCAATAAAAAAAGGAGAAAAGTCTACAATGCCTTACCCTGAAGAGTAATATATTGTGTTTGGAAGGTCAGATGGTGGAGGGAGAAGCAGCTTCAGCAGTGAAACACCAGTTAAGGTTGCACCAGCGGGAATTAAGAGAGTTATTGAAGGATAGTGCTAGGGCGCAGGCATTGGCCACGCAATATAGATTATATGAGGTAGGGGATAAGGACAAAATTATTGGCGTGGCTAGAGAAGAGGAGGGCGAGCAGTAGATGGGTCCCGGTGAGAATGGATAGTGTAGGGCGAAGATATGAGACAGGGAAAGAAATAGCAGATGCGTTTGCTACGTATTATGAATCACTGTACACGTCCTCATCTGCGATGATGGAGCTGGACTGTAGAGACTTTACGAGATATAACCCTATCACAACTGTCCACAGATGAGGAAATGTTGGAGGGAGATATCACGGTAGAGGAACTTAAAACGGCGACACGTACCCTACAAACCGGGAAGGCTGAGGGACCCATCTGCTTAACCGTAGAGTTATTTAAATGTATGCTAGACAAAACAGCGGAACACCTCCTTGGTATGTTTAAGGAGGCCAGAACTAAAGCTGCCCTTCCTCAAGACCAGAGGATGGCAGTGATAGTTGCAATTCCCAAGGAGGGAAAATCCCCTTCAGATTGTGGGTGCTACAGACCGATCTCCCTACTCAACTATGAAGTTGAAGTGTTGGCTCAGGCCTTATCCATGAGTTTGTGTAAAGTGATTACCTCCCTCATCCACCTGGATCAATCAGGATGTATGCCTCATAGGAGCATCAGGTTAAATCTACCCAAGATTGTTCAGAATCCTTCAAGTCACGGACACTAATTTGACTGACCCAGCGGCCCTCCCATGCTTAGAGGCCAGGGTGGCCTGCAATAGTGTGGATGTGGATTATCTCCACGCCGTTCTGTGCAGTTTTGGCCGAACTTTATCGGCTGTATAAAACTCCTTTACCAACAACCATTAGCCAGAGTGCGAGTAAACAACACAGTGTCCTGGGTGTTCTCTCTCCAGAAAGGAACGAGGGAAGGATGCCCCTTGTCCCCTATATTATTTGCCACAACCCTGAAGCCATTAGCTGCTTGGGTACGTTAAGACGTCTGATTTGGGGTGTCCCGGTGGGAGTTGAGTGGGATGAACGCATTTCCCTATATGAGGATGATATCCTACTGAACATTATAAAACCAAGGCAGTCCATCAATAGAATACTGAATATTTTCCTAATCTTTAGGGACTACTCTGGGTACCGCATCAATTTGGATAAGTCCCTGTTGTTCTCGCTGGTGGGTGGTGTTCACAGCCTGACTCTTGGGAAAATATTCTACACCGGGCGCAGTGCTTGATAATACTAAGTACAGCAATTCAACTTTAGACTCACACACCAAAATATGCAACAATGCGACTAATATATGAAACAATAGATTATCTTTTTATTTTACTTTTTTTCTTTTTTCATACAAAATGTTTTGAATTTGTAAAACATTCATAAATACATCTATTATATGATAAATTATTCATTTCATAAAACATACTCTAAATACTCTTATAGCTGTTTGAACCACAAATGATTGTATAGTATGATATGAGCTGAACAGCATATAGATCTTAAGATGGTACAAACAAAAAAACAAATCCAATCTACAAAGATCCGTCTAATTTCTTTCAAACAAGACACAACATGTATGTCGTTTTCTCAAAACACTGGTTACAGTTGTTAACTACCAACGCGTTTCGGCAAAGCCTTCTTCAAGATTTTCATACCAGTGGTTACTCTATTCAGTATTTTGTCTTCTTTACTTAAAAAAACCTGTCCTGATTGTATAATGGTAGGATCTCAGAAGAACCACATGTCCGTCCTCTATCTTCAAAAGTGGTAGTTGCTCATCTGATCATGTTGCAGCTGTGAGAGTTTTTCTTCTTTTGAAGAAACACTACATCAACAGATACGGGTGAAAGCCACGGTTTATCTTTCACTAATGAAGAGGTAGAGGCTATTTTAGCCGAAACCTCTAGGTTTGCAGATGCCAGCATAGCGCAAACCATTGCACCAACTACGGACTGGGAAAAACTGTCAGAGATAAAAAGGGACAGGATTAGAACCATCTTACACGGGACAATTCTAAGGGAATATCTGACAAACAACACCACTCCCAAGGGGCTATTAGTAACCAATGCACCAAGAATCTTCTTGAATGACCCCACATTTAGACGAGACTGGGTCCAGATCGCATGGCACTGCACACGCGATTGGATGGTACTAATTATAAAGACAGCAGTCAGGCTGTCAGAGGCCATCCTTATAGAGATCCAACAGACAGAGAGCCACATACGAACCAACATCACTGGCTACAAAAAAAGATTAGACTAAATAAATAAGGAACTCACTAAATACAAAGAAAATATCTTACTCAGCAAAAAGCACAGAAACTTCAGAAAGATCTTAAAAAGGTTTTCATATGTGAAAACATATCCCTGCTCTGACCCGGAGTTCAAACCACTCCCAAGGGGAGAGAGGAATTCGGAAGCATCGAGCGATGACTCTTCGGTCAGCAGTGGGTCAAGCACAGGAAGTGGGAGAAATAGACCGAGGAGACGAGAGAGAGGTCAACCCACTTGGCAACACTATAATGCACCTTTGATGAGGAACTACCTGGGCCCATTTAACACCCACACTCAATTCCAGGGATATGGGTGGCAACCCCCTTTTCCGCAACCAATGTTCCCACATAACACTATTCGCCCGCCTTTTTGAGGAATGGGTCGGAGAGGAAGAGGACGATGCAAGGGAAACAATCAGGTCCACTGGGAGGAGCAGGACAATGTGGGCAATCACACAAGTAGGAAAACACCAACACCACAACCGGGGACGAGCAACACCAAGAGACAAATGTGTCCTCTAGGGTACTAACAGAAATGGAGAAGATTACACTCAACAAAGGGTTAGGGTTTGTCCCCACAGCTTTTGGTCTACACTGCGAACTGGCTGTTTTTTTCAGAAAGCTAAAACTAAAAACGTTCTTTGAGAAAGGTAATAAAACCCCAGACAGATTCAAGGTAATAAAACCCCAGACAGATTCAGACTGACACAGACCTACGAAATAAATCCACTTTCTTACCACCCCTGCATACCACTCCTGTAGAAATAACAACCTTCGAACAGGCAGTATATAATTACATTGAAAGGATGGAAGAAAAAAAAACCTTCTATAACGTGAGCAAAAATGAGATGTAAGCTCTAGAGAATTTGAGAAATTGCAGGGAGATTGTCATAAAACCAGCAGATAATGGCAGAGGGATTTGTGGTACTTTACAGAACAGTTACCAGACTGAATGCCTCAGCCTCTTATCAGACACCAAAAATTACTCCCCCCCCCCCCCTGACTACTGACCCCACTCAGGTTTTGAACCAGGAAATAAGATCATTGGTGAATTTGGCAGAATCATGCAGCTACATCACCAAACATGAGGCTGATTTTCTGACTACCAGCGAAGAAAAAATCCTGTATTTTTACATACTGCCAAAGATGCACAAAAATAAAACCCCTCCACCAGGAAGACCGATTGTGTCTGGCATTGGGTCCCTTCTAGAGCAACTGTCTAGGAACTGTGATTGCTTTTTCAAAGAAATGGTACAAAAAAACGAAACCTACCTGCGCGATACCAAAAGTCACCTACTACTTCTAAAAAACATCCATTTAGATGACGCCACGATCCTCGTCAGTTTTGACATCGAAAGCCTCTGCACTAGCCTCCCCCAGGATAAAACCCTGGAGGTTCTAGGTAGAGTGCTAGATGAAACTACGTGGCCCTACCACGCCCCAAAACGCTTTGTCTGGAATGTGCCACCCTAGCGCTAAAAAGGAACTAGTTTGAGGGCAGCCTTTTTTTACAAACTGGGGGCACTTCCATGGGGAGCACTTTCGCTCCAAGTGTAGCGGGGTTATAAGTCTTTGATTTCGAGAACAAATTCATTCTGGGCGTAGGGAACCCTTTTGCGCAACACATTGTATTTTGGAAAAGATAAATTGATGACGTCCTTGCCATTTGGCAAGGACCAGAAGACATCCTGAGTGAGTTCATCACGTGGATTAACACCTGTGATAATAATCTTAAATTCAAGCACTCAGTAGACAAAAAAACTATGGTATTCCTTGACTTAGTGATAACCAAAGAAGATGGGAGTCTGGAAACCAGGACTCACCGGAAGCCCACTGCAAAAAATAACGCCCTGAGATACTTCCATCTTTTTATGAACATTTTATTTTCAAAGTAAAGAATCATCAATCTTGCTTCAAAGCTTCTGCAAATATTTGCATCCAATCAGAGAGCATTCTGGGAGCATTATACATAGCCTCATATTGCTAACTTTGAAAACGTGTGTACACATTTTTATACTGGAACCACTGTCAGTAGTGCAGGCGGGGCTTACAACATTTACTTAGAGAGCTCACACTAACAATAAAGTCTTTCAATTAATGAACTATGAATACAAGTTTGAACATCATTAACATATGGGCATAAATATTACCTTAACTGCAGACAGTACCATTCCCTGATCCATAACGTGGTACTGTAAACGGTCAGCCAAAGGGTTTGTGCTGCAAGGAGCTGGACCAACTTGTCCCAAGGACAAAATACACATGAAAACTTATTTCTCCTTGACCTGGGCGTTGGGCTATAGGAATTCCACATCACTGGTTTTTGGAAAACGTTTGAAGGGAACAGGGATATATCAAGTTAGTCAACTTACTGCAAGAATATGACATGGGGAAAGAAGAATAGCTGAAATAATTGCAATCGGGCCATGCCCTTCGGGGTCAAATACGCGAGGGGTGAAGAGCTAGAAGAACCGGCCCCTTAGAGGACTGATTGTTAGCAGACCCATCAGTTAAGAAAGAGACCTTTAATATATAGGAAAGTAGTGAATAACTCTCCGGACCCCTTAGAACCACTGAGGACGGCATGGGAAGGCGACCTGGGCCAGCTTGATGATGAAGATTGGGCAGGGGCGATACAAAGTCAGAGAGATCCAGTTGAAGATTTTACATCATGCATATTATTCTAGATCAGTGTTACATCGACTGGGGCATACTAATAGCACGTTGTGTCAAAGTGGGTGTGGGCAGAAGGGGACCTTCTACCATTTCTTATGGGAATTCCCGATGATACAACCATACTGGCTTGAGATTGGGAGGATTACGGCCAAAGTGGTGGGAGCTGAGGTCCCTGTCAAGGCCAAGTGGTTCCTGTTGTTAATCATTGGAGAGGAGGGTTGGCCCAGACACACAACTGTGGTTGACACTAGCTATGGTCATGGAAAAGGGTAACATTGCAAGGAGCTGGGGAGCTGCAGAAGTCACGCAGAAAATTATTGACATCCACATTTTCACCTCCAGATAAATGTGCCGTCCTGGCACTCAGGTCTGCCCAAAAGTTCTAAAGCATCATATGGTTGAGGAAAAATAGGTTCCATTCCTTTAAGTCGTACTTAAAAAACCCTTCAAGGCTCTTTGCCAGCACCTCTTTCTTAATGAGGTGAAGTCATAACGTGACACAGGAAAATATGAACCATCTCTACATTCATTACCAATACCCACACATCCACCAAGCCTTAGGATTAACTGGATATGCTTTCGTTGAATTCTTTTTAGCAGCTCAACCTTTGCCTTCAGCTGCATTACTGAGATGAAGTCCCCATTCTTCTGTTGCATCCAACTAACACTGAGCTCACCTCATCCAAAGCTCCTTCAATCTCAACAAGAGATTAGGAAATGTTCACCCTCTTGCCTGCCTGACTAAGCCGCTGTCAAATATTAGGATACACAGGTCGGCACGTCCGCACTTCATGTACAGTGCATCATTCCTTCAAGTTCCAGCATGATCACACACATTGATGTGCGCCACAATACTTCTTCCACGTTCCTACTTGACTTAGAGCACTGTGCTATCCACCCGATTACCAGCCCTCCCCCACACTCATTTGGGCACCCGGCTGGGTCTCATGTGAGTATCCTTTCCTTTTTCCCCATCACTCACCTGTGGCATACACCCTTCACACCGCTGCAGTGTTATCTACTCAGATGTCCCTACATTCCTAGGTCCTGAAGAGCCCCTACATTGCACAAAGAGTCGAAACATCATCAACACAGAACTACAGCGAACCATTAACCAGCACGTATCATTGTATATAGTCGCAGTCTATTCTATGTACATTTCTAAAATGGTCGACTTTATAACACTTTGGAAACCTAGCATAATTGTCACTAATATATCACTAATGTTTTAGGTTCCAGTTTCACTGGTGACATCGCGCACCAATGTCGGTATCTCTTTTTGTATATGTTTAATAAACAAAATAAAGTATTGTGACAAAGTAAAACAAAGGTGTATTTGGTCTCTTCTCCTTTTGACATTACCCTAACCCTTCTCAATATGATTGTGCATACCCACATCAATATAGATTGTTGTATTATTCCACATGAACCACCATTTCTGATAGTAATTGGACTACCCTGGTTCCATGTGAGTAGGGTCCTCTTGTTCCTTGTTCTCTACAACTAGTGACCGCCAGCGATTTCAAATTGTGGAGAATGATGCACTGCTCTGAGCCTACAACATGGAGGCCGGCAGCGATCAACAAACTCCGTGAACTTTTAAAGAGGTGAGTCAAGAAAGGGAAGAGGTAAAAAGAAACCAAAAGAAGGAAAGATCCCGTCCAACCACCTCAACTCACCACCCCCATCTCCTCCGCAGCATTATACCCAGCGTCTCACGCCCAGCAGGAAGATACTCATTGAGGGTCATGATCGGCCCCTAGCACCAGGATAGGTTCTAGGTGTCCTCACTGTCATCTCAGGTGAGCAAGCGCAATATCTGCAGGTATTTCGGGCAGGTTACCTCTCTGACCTCTACTGATAAGACCTGAATAAAAGGGGCCCACAGTTCTGGATGCACAGCTGCCCTGTTTTTAACCGTCAATGACATACGCTCCATCGCCAGGGTAACCCATAATTTGTGAAGCCACAATATGTGATCCGGGATGTCCTATGTCCCCAGCACACAAGCTGAATACCAATACCACTTGTCTGCCCCAAACCAACCACAGGGGGAAGGTCATGAGTTTGGGTAACCCTAAGACCGTATAAGCGGGGTATAGTCATGTCAAGAGCTACTTTAATGTAGTTCAAGACATGGTCCCAGAACCTGACCAATTTGGGACAATGCCATTTTTCAGACTGCCCGATATTCAAACTGTGCATACGTACCAGTCGTCGGAGACTTTATAGGCAGACTCTGTGTCAGACATGTTGTGCGCTGTGAGATGTTCCCTATAGTAAATGTCACTCCTCTCTTTGTTAGAGAGGGGTGTCCTAGTTCATCTTCCCAGCGTATTTGGCCCTTAGGCTTGGGAGCGGAGCCCCCACCCCCAAAAAAAGGTAAAATTTTTAACAATAGTGCTAACACAACCGTCTAAAGTGAAACATGCAGGATTCAGTAACAAACAGAAAAGGAAAACTAATAACTGAATACTAAAAGACAGTATTCCAGCATAGTGATACTTCTTAAAAATTAAATCACTGTTTATATCAAATACTTGAAAAACTAGTGCAAAAATGTACTCTACAAATAATCTTGGTTGGCTTACATCCGAACTGATTAGATTAAAGCAAAAAATGTCAGTAACAGAGGGAAAATTATCTTGACAAAGGCTTGCTTACCTAAAAAGAACATCAAATTATGAACCATTAAGAACTGCAAACACTACTTTTATTACGATAATATCAGCTATGTTTAGGCTAAAAAGCTATTTAGCATTACATTTAATATTCTTAAACTGTCTGGGTGTCCAACATTCATCCCACTACTACAAGGTTTCTGCAATATTATTTCAATCCCTAAAACAAATTAATCATCAAACCCCCTTCAGGTCTGATTGGGCAGCGCAGTTGTTGCCAGCCTTCATGTCAACAGAAAAGGAGTTTTCAAAAGTACTACTTCAGAGGGGCTTAGGTTCCACCTACATATTGGTTCACTTGAGAACACCATTTGATTGGGAAGAAATTGTGTGCTTCCACTTAAAGAGTTCTTGCATTGAACGGTATGTCTTGTGGGAAAGCTTATGTTCGATACAAGACTGGGTTTGTTATGGTAGCAAGTCAATGATAAAGGCTACAACCCTGATCTCGTTAGAACATGTTTCGATAAAGGCAGTAGGCCTAATGCATTTGCTGTGCAAAACATGTTAACTCAGAATGCAAGCAAGGATGGAGTGCCATCTTTCTGTAATAAAGCCCAAACTGACGTATTCTGTTACATTAAATTTCAAAGATTACCATAATAAGTCACAGTTTTGGTCTCTGGCTCCCACTCCTCTGACAATCCATAGGAGTAAAAGATGTGCACTTTGATAATGTTGTTAGGCCCTCTTAAAAGACAGTATTTTGTTTTGCCAACTGTAGTTTTCTGTACAATTGTAATTTTAGGACTATGCCTGATGGTTGCATTGTGGGAAATCTAATGCTCAATAAAGTAGGGTTGTGTGGTTACACCGACATGCCAGTAACAAAGGCTAAAGACCTGATTGGTTCACTTGGAAAAGTTAGCGCAGTGCTTTAGTTCTGATCGGTTTATTCATAAAAGGTATGACAAAAGGTTGGCCTGGGTTAGTCATTGTGAAAGTTTTTTTATAGCCAATAGGTCTTTAACAATGGCTTGTTATAACACTGTCACAGGCTGTAGATTGTCTCATAAAATCTCACGTATTGGCATGGGCTATGGTGATCGTGACCCACCCTAAAAAACCTTGGCGTTAGATTTGTAAATGCTCTGATCTCGCATAGGCCTTATTGAGAGAGGCTGTTTTTTGTTTTGCTAACTGGAATTGTGCTGACGTTTGTAATATGTGCAACTATCTACATGAAGGTTGCCAACTTATTTGCATTTAGGTAGGCTTATGTTGGTTATCGTGTCAAGTCAATGGTAAAGGCTATAGGCCTTATTGGGTCACGGTAAAGGGTAATGTCAGATTCCGTAGTTTCAATTCTTTATTATGAAAAATATTAACAGAAACCAGATTTGCTTCTTGTCAAAAGCATGTGTTGAAGAGAACAAGCTTTTATGGTTGGACTTACTATAGCAGTCAAGAGTTTTGGTGTTGGCGACCACTCAAACAAACCACTGGGATAGAATATTTGGACTACACTATGATAATCTTTCTTCGGTCCTCTTAAGAATAATTTTATATTGTTTTGACAACTGCAATTTTATACATATGTGGCGTTTCAATACAGGTTATCTGATAGTTGCCTTGTGGGAAACCCTATGATCAATACAGTGGATCTTCTTTGTAATGATGAAAAGCCAATGATAAATCCCATAGAGCTGAGTGGTTGCATTTGTATTTAATTTTCATAAACCACGCAAATACCTGAAAAGTGTCCTGTCGCTATAAAAACTGGGGCATAAGTAAATGAACCTTTGCAAAGCAAGGGACAGTCAGTTTTAAGAGATAGGTCTTTAAAAGCTGGAGGAATTTCAGATTATGAGGTTCCCTGTGAATAGCTAAAAGCAGATTGTTCCAAATCAATGTAGCTCCCAAACTGCAAGGATATGTAGTTACAAGGAGGGAGAGATTTGACAGGGCATTGAATAGGAAAAATAGTCCAGGGGTTCCCTTTTGAGTGGGCAGGGGATTGCTATGCCATCCCAAAGTGCTCTATTAAAGGGAGGGGGGTGGAGGGAGTGTGGTTGAGCATCCTTATGCTTAACACAGCGGGGTGCGGGACATTTGCAAATACACACATTAATAAATGGCACATCAGACACAAGAAGGAGATCCACACCAATTTATAAAAAATAGCAAGTATTGTTAAATATGTTTAGGTATCAGAAGAAAATCGATCAGGTAAGTACGTTTTTTAAATATAAATTCTGTTCACTTTAAAAAGTGGACACAGTGCAGGGTGGAAAAGAGCACTGGGAGACCAGTGTATTTCAATGGAGATCGGTCACAGCAGAAAGAGGCTCTGGCTGGAAGACCAGTCTGGGTGAACCAAGGTTCAAGGCTTGCGATGCTTGGGGACGTATGGACACCTGGGTCCTCTTCTCCAAGGCCCAGGGGCGACGGATAAAGAGGTGTCTTTAGGCACCAGATTTCCTTACCGGAAGCAGTCGCGGTCGAGGGAGCCTGCAAGCAATGTCCGGGAGTCCATGAGGGGTGAAACCAAGATAAAATAAAAGCTCTGGAGGACCTTATTGACACCAGTAGCCCACTTCAACTCGGGCTGGATGTGACGGGTACAATAGTGGCTTCAGGTGTTGAATTTTGGTAGCTACAGAGGCCTCAGTGTCTTTGCTTTTTGAGTTCCTGCAGAATGCAGGAGGAACAGGTCTGCTATTCACGGGAGGTCGGGTCTTTATCGAATGCAGGCAGTCCTCCACGGTTCTGGATTCACAACTGCAAGACGAGTCAACCTTGGCAAAGTTTGACGAGGGATGCAGACAGGCCAGCAGGTTTAGTACCAGGTCAGCTGCCTTTTCTCTACTCTCCGCGCTCTGCTTTTGCCGCTCTTCAGTATCCTCTCTATTCTTAAGTGGTCAGGATCTGCTTCTCTGGTGCCAGGGGCTCCCGTATATACAGAATGGGGGGTGTTAGGGGAGTGTAGGGTAGTAACCAATGGGCTACTGTCCCTTGGGGTCACTACCCCCTTATATGACCACTTTCTGTGGGAAGTGGGCAGAACCCTGTCCCAGGATTCCCAAGTATGCCATCACAGAAATGGCTACTTCTAAAATATCATAGCCAATCACAGTAACCCACCTTAGGGGTGGTACTAGCATGGAGGTGGCATGCCTACCTGACTAGCTAATTTTCCCACCTGCCCAGGTGCCAAAGGGGCTATGGACAGGGGGAGGGAGTTGCTTCCTCTCCTGTGAGGGGAGCCAGATTTGCATTCCAAAGGCAGCAGATTATTTTAAGCTTGCCAGCCCAGTGAGGCTAATCAGCAGGTCACCCTGTGTGAGAGGGTGTTACACCCTCTTCCCAGACAGGTTTTTTTATCCGGGTCTCCTGAGAAACAAGCACTGGCGTTGCCAATAGGTCTCGCAGTAGGAAAGTTGGAGCTATTACAATTGCAAATAACAATGCCTTTTATTTTTGTTTACATTTTAAAAACATAAAAGGCTTTGTCATTTACAAAACCAATAGCTCCATCTTTCCTACTGCGATACCTATTGGCAACGCCAGTGCTTGTTTAAAGTATGTGCTAACTCATTTGCATTTCAGGGTTGAACATGGAGCCAGGAGGCCTAGCTTCATTGGATTTAAGTGTAGTTTACATGGATGTGCTGAATAGTCCCTTTCAGTTTTGATTAGTGTTGGGCACCTGCTCTGGCATGTGACTGCTGCATGCAGATGCTGTAGGCCCGCTGTTGCTGTTCAATGGTGGTTGTACTCGTGATCATCATGGACTTTTTGCGGTTCTGTTTTGGTGGAGCCCCAACTGCACTCGTTCACTTCTCATGGAGTCTGTACTGCAGACAGCACGAAGGCAGAGCAGTCCATGGGTCGCAGTTGAGTTTCCCCCAGAGCGGATGTCTCACAGGGAGGTGCCCAGACCGGGAGGATTCAATGCTTGCACGGGTGGAGGAGTTGCATAACTAAAGGCCATGCTATTTGTGAACTGAGGTGATGACGCACATCTTCGATTTGACGGGTTTTCACATTCTCCACCATAAGATCGGATTGAGAAATGTTGCAAAAAAAGTGTGGTCTTATTCCCAAAGCAGTTGTCACATTAAGGGCGCATTGCAACTGGAAAAAAGCCATAATTAGTGCACGTGTAAAGTTCTTACCGTTCATGAACTGTTACTAATGCAGGCTTCCTTGCACCTGTAAAATGTACGCACAACGGGCCTATTGCTAAAATTCTGTATTACCAACCCTTGAATTTCCAGGAGTAAATCACTTTATTGAAAGAGCTTTGAAAGACGCACAGTATGCAAAGAGGATGCGATTTCAAGCTCTCCGTGATTTTACAGAAGTGGGTGCTCCAAAGTGGGGTGAGCGAGTAAATTCCTTGCAAAATGGGGAGCTCCTCTTCACAACTTTAACTGTATCAAAACGCACCAATAAAGAAACGACATGTTGAACAAGTCAGAGTGATACTTATCTCTGAAGAGGGAATATAATGCGGGAGGGGGTGCAGGAGCTCCGCCAGAATACAGGCAAAGGAACGTCTGCTTCCCTCACTCCGAAGGGGTGTGGAGGAGGAGGAGGAGGGAGTCGGGAA